>NW_024543064.1:23530500-24791500 GCF_018167655.1 Microtus oregoni | reverse complement strand
GAAGCAGCCCTCCCCCCCTCCTGCTGAATAAAAGGTTGAATTTAGCTTGGGCCTTTGAGAGTCTCACTGGAACGGGGGGGGGGGGGGGGGGAAGAAGTTCCTAACTTGGATGGGGGAAATTACATCTTTATTTGAAACTTAGCATTCCTATCAATCACGCATGCAGACAGCAAAGCACACCAGTGTTAGTTGCACCTGTGAATTTGCCCCTGATATGATCACAGGTTATTTCCATAAAATATTACAGTTGCTAAAACCATCTTCACCTAGCGTGCTTCAAATGACAGCCGTTGTCAGTTCTGCTGCCAGATCCTGGCGGCAGTGAGCTCACGGACTAACGGGGGCCTTAAAATATTTTTGAAAACTGTATTTCAGCATAGTTGGTTGTCGTTTGCAATTCTTCATAATTTTTTTTTCCTACACATTTGAAGCGATCATTCGTGAAGGGGTCACCAGGCTGCAAGGGAACCTTGGTACAAAAAAAAGTGACAAAAATCTCCTGAGGGGAATAAATCCATGTGAGAGGTAAAGTTCCCATACATATTAGAGAATTGAAACAGTTCTCCACTGGGTGTGATTCCCCCAACCCTCAAAGGTGGGGGCGGGGGACTTGTCAATTCTGGAGCGGTTCTTGGTTGTCATAAATGAGAGGTGGTATCCGGTTGTCTGGTGAATAGAGACCACTGAGATTGCTAAGCTTTCTTCATGCCCAGGAAAGACCCCACAACAAAGATGCTTAAAAATGCCCGTAGTGCTGAGATTGAGAACCACTGGGCTAGCTAGCTGCTCAGTCATCTGGGCACCTTTGATTATTACATCTGCTGGGGAAAAATATAGCTTCTAACTTCATTGAAAATATCCGCAATCACCTTTTCATCCAACACTCATTGTGCTTCTACCATGCATACCGAGTACCAGGACCACGGAGGGGAGTGTGTTGAGGCAGCTCTGTGGCTGAAGGGCAATAGGATATGACCTTCTGAGCTTAGGTGCTGCCGAGTGCCAGGCAGTGTGCTGACTGCTGGAGCTTCCTGGAATCTGGCCTTTGAGTCTCTCTCTCTCTCTCTCTCTCTCTCTCTCTCTCTCTCTCTCTCTCTCTGCAGCCGGCTATAAGCTGTAGCCCTGCCCTGATGGGACCTAGGGAAGACATGGACGTTTACAACATGTGTTTGTATATCCTAGTGGCTGTCAACCTGTGATCCTCTCGTAGGAGATTTGGCTCTTTGGCTTGGATTGTTTTCCTTGACTTAACTTGGTCTTACTGGTATATTCCACTACAGCTCTTCTCTGGGAGAGCTCGGACAGGAGAGTTAGGCTTGGGTGTGCCCATCAGGTGAGGAAAGCAGCCAAGCAGAGTGCTGGAAACACCAACATTGCTCATACTACCCCCATTTCTCCAGTGTTTATTGCTTACAGATCCCAGAAAGAAGAAAGCAGCCTTTCTCACAGGACCAATGGGAAGGGGGAATTGTGGGGAACACCCACACTCAGAGGGTGGGGTGCAGTGGCCAGAGAAATAAACCTGTGAACCAAGGTTTTTATTGGGGTGCAGAGTGTTGTTCGAGTGGGTTCTCCATCAGATGTTCTAGCTGGTAATTTAGAGCATTCAGGTTCAAGTTCCAGGAGATGATGCTGCGATTTACATGGTCCATTTGGGGCTTAGGGACCAGAGGATCAACAGGAAAGCCATATCTCACTGTCCCTTAGGCTGGTGGTCGAGGCTGGGATCTGAATGAAGTACAGTGAAGGAAGGGAAGGTTGGAGGAGCATGGTTGCTTTGGGGAAGCTTAAGATCTTTCTGTTATGAGAACCTCAAACCTGTATTTCAAATGGATGCAGAAACAATGAGACATAGTAATACACTCTCCTGGGGCTAGGTTGGATGGGCTAGGTCATGGTCTGCACCCTCACAGCACCTGTATCTCAGGAAAGACAGATGCTAAACAAGGGTTACGACCCAGGAGAGATGCAAGGCTCCCTGAGAACACACGGCAGGGTGTGTGTGTGTGTGTGTGTGTGTGTGTGTGTGTGTGTACCACTCAGTGTAAAGGGGCTGTAAACTAAAGGATGAATGGAGTTGGTTTGTACGAGCTACAAAGAAAGGAAGTTTCAGTCAGAGGAAGGAAGACGTTACAGATCTCAGAGTGAGTAACACCATGGGGACTGACTCCAGCTGGAGCATCCTTTAGGAGGTGTCAGGGTGCAAGCCTGGGAGAAGAGCAGGGGAAGGCTCCTGAGGAACATGGGTGCCCTGATTGGGACCAAGGGAGGAACAGCCAATGAAGGGCTTTAGGCAAGAGTGTCAGGGTGTCTTGGTTTCTTGGAAAGGAAAGAGAGAATTGTTCCACCTGGGACACTATTGAGGTTGCCATGTCACACGAGTGTGGAACCACGAGGTAGCTGACTAGGCGAAGATAGATAGCCCCCAAGCAATTGAGCAAGATGATGAATAAACCATGGGAACCTGACTTAGACCAAGAGGAACCTGAGCAATCTAGATGGAACTAATTTCTGTGCAATGTTCAAAACGAAGGAAGATTGTGTTGGATTGAGAAATGATTGGGGGATGAAAAGACGGGGCTATCTGGGGGAAGTTAGACTGTAAAGAATGTTGGAGGAGAGGGGAGGGTCCTTTATCTGCCAGTCACCCACTAAAAAGGCTCTGGAGAGGTGGGCTATAGATTGAACATGGAATTGCGAGTTAGACACAGCAGAGGAAGGTGCAACCAGGCAAAGAACCAGAACTGTGAAGGCCTGAGAGGACCTGGGGAGTTCGCAGTAAGGCATCTGTTGGTGATGTATGGAAAACACGAGGCACTGTGAGAGGAGTTAAGCTGCAGCTGGCACCAGCATCCCGGATGCTGAGGAGTTCTTGGTCCTTTCTTTGGGAGTTATTGAAAAGCTAGTGATGCTGCTAGGCCCAGCCTCTGCCATCTGCATTCAAGATGCCCTGCCAAGAAGCATCATAGAGATGGGCCAGTGGCCAGTGGTATACCGGAGGTGTTTAGTGGTGCTCGTAAGACTAGTGGGATACCTTAGGTCATGATGATTTACCCAGCATCTGCCACCATCTCCTGCAATTCCTCTTCAGGCAGGTTCATTAATTGCAAGGCTTTGACAAATCCGTATCGCCAGCCCAGACCGCACTCCCAGACACCACTCATCAGCCTAATTGCCTTCTGGCCATCTCTGCCTGTATGTCCCACTGGTATTTCCAACTAAATTTGTCCAAAATTGACCTTATCAGTCAATAAATATTTACGGAATTGAATTGGATTTTCCTGCCAAATTTCTCAAAAGAGCTATCTCCTTGAAAATTATCATTATTTCTAGACAACACGATTGTGTACCTAAAGCACCTAAGGGAATCAACTGAGAAAAATTTCCGAATTAAGAACCTGGTTGGATGTGAGATGAATATGTAAAAAATCAATGGGCTTTCTGTATATTGGTAATAACTGTAGGAGAAATTAGGAAAAATGTTGTTTGCTTGAGCAACAAAAAGTATATAAATTTCCTGAGCAAGTTGGGATAGGACTTACATAAAGATTGGTACAAATCTCCCCTCAAGGGTTGGCTTGTATTTATTGATCATTTGCTGGGAGCCAAGTATTTACTGAAAGGTGAGCCATGTAGCTGGTGTTACCCTATCTGCATGCACAGCCATCTCAGAAAGGGGCTTTTCACGTCAGTTATTTATTTAAGTGTTATTTATTAATGCTTGTCTGTGCATACATGCATGGCCATGTGTCACAGTGCATGCGGAGGTCAGAGGTCAACCTTCGGGAGATCGGTTCTCTCCTTCCAAGGGTTCCGAGGATTTGCTCGCCAGATTTGTATGATAAAGCACTTTTGCCTGCTGAGCCATCTTATTGGAGCATAGTGTTCATTTTCAAAGAGCTGAAACTAAGTCTCAAAGAGTTCACAGAAATAGCCCATATGGTATTGAAGTGGCAAACATGGCATTTGAATCCAAGACTTTGGCTTCTGAAGTCTATCCCTGTTACCTGTCCATTAATCTACCTCCCAAATGACCCCTATATTGCCCTGTGAAGTCGGTGGGTATTTTCTGAATGTTATAATAAAGCTTCATTCATCTCACTTAATCATCTACCGAAAAACTATGTGCTGAGTTCCCGCTACAGACAATTATTGGATTGCATACTAGGGAGACAATCTGAATGCAATCTCCAGGAGGCTCTTGATGAAGACAGCTACACATACACATGTCATTATATCACCATTGGTGGAAGCAACGGTGTTCAGAATGAGTGATGAGCGGGCAACAGGCTACTTGAGGACGCCTTGAGAATTGTGAGCAGGCTTCTGGAGGAGGTAATGAAGCTTTAAGTGTCTGCAGTTAGAGGCATGGTTGTGTGCAGAGCTGGGTGGGCCATTAGCGCTTATTCATTCATTCAGCCCCTCTGAGCATCAGTTAAGAGCCAGGTGCAGGCTTGGGGGCCAGACAAACCGCAGAGAATAAATAGGGCCCTGCTGTCAGGGGGGGGGGCACTTTTGGAGGCTGGATGGCCATGCAGATTGTCACAATACACAAGTGCTGGTTTTAGAAGAGCGAGGCCTGGACTTTATCCACGGTGACCCCTGAAGGTGTGGCACTCGCTTGAACTCCTGAGAGAAGTGAGCATGTCAGTCAGACCTGCTACTGAACCAAGATGTTTGTGGGAGGGGCCGGAGAGCCAGAACGTGCCAGGGTCATGAGGAAGGCACGTGGATGGGCTGTGGGTGCATCACTGATGCATGGCAACATGTTACAGGATGGTTGTCAAGAGAGAGGAGACAGGCAGTGGGTGCTTTAAGGCTTTGGGGCCAGGGAAGGACTTTGTCTTCTTTTTCTGATGACTGGGGTGAACAGCTAACAAACAGATGCCTGGTTGAGCGACTTTATCATTGTAAATAAAGGAGGAATGCTACCGAGAATGAGAGAGATAAGTGCGGCTGCTCATAAAAGCTGAATGTTGTAATCTGTGTGCGGAATCTAAGCCAAACCAAAGGCACGCAACCAGGTGGAAAACAATACTGCCAACAGACAGGATGGAAGAGTAAGAGTTTGGTTCTGTGGGGTGAATGCAAACTGACGAGAAAGAGCAAGGCCGGATGCAGGAATCGAGAGAAAAGTTTAGAGCACTTGTGTGTCCAGTGTAATAAGATTAAAAGGCACATGGGATGCAGAGAGGATTTACATATAATATACATGCGATATAAATATGTAAATCATTCAAAAAATGATTGAGAAAAATGAGCCAAGGATTTCATCAGATCGGTCACTCCCAAGAGGAAGAATTAAAATGATTAAGAAAAGGTGAAGTGTTATATAATGGTGTGTGCCTACAATACCAATTAAGGCAGGAGAATTTTGAGTTTTGAGCCAGCCTGGGCTACATAGGAAGACCCAGTCTCCCTAAAATAAAAAAAAAAGAAGTAATGGAAGAGGAGGAGGAAAGGGAGAGAGGGAGGAGAAAGGAGGAAAAAGAAAAGGAAAGAAGGATTGGAGAGATGGCAGTGGATACAAACACTTGGAATATAAGAATGAAGACTTAAATTCAAATCCATTGCACTCATGTAAAAAGCGAGGCGTGCTTATAGATGAGTCCCCAACCCCAGCACCGTGGAAGGTAGAAATTACAGACGCCCTCGGCCTTGCTGGCCACAGGCCTTGCTCTAGGTTCAGGGAGAGATCCTGCCTCACATGAAGGAGGTCGAGAGTGGCAAACAATGCCGAGGTCCTCCTCTGGCCTCCACACATTGTTCGTGGGCATGTGCAGTTATGTACAGACGCCATAGAAATAACACACACGTGCCCACACATGTGCACGTGTACACATTCCCAGGAAAAAGTTAGATATAATTCTGAGTCAATCAAATTGGTGAAACCTTCTCCAGAAGACAATTCACAATGTTGGCTAAGGTGCCTGGAGCCAGGCATTTGTAGACTCAGCTGTGAGAAGATTAACCGGCACACACGTTCTGGAAGGTATTTTGGCAATCTAGACTAAAGCCGCAGGGATGTTCATTCTCTTTGACACAGTAACCTGCATGTTTGAAGGTTTGTCATTGAGAAATCATCTAAAAACAAAACTTCCCATCCACTTCTCTGGGGTTATTCTTGAGTCTTGACTTTGCGGAGTAACCATATTAACCACAGCCCCGGGATCAGGAAGACCATTGTGGTTACTGGAAGAGAGAAGATGCAAGGGGCCCTCACGGGTTTTCCATCCCTACCCCCAGACACTAAAGGGCACCTGGCCATGTGAGCCCCGGCTTCCAGTTCATCCGTGTCTCTGGCTGTAGCAGGTGCACCGGGTTTTAACTTTCTCCACTTACTGACATTCCTTTGATTTCAGAGAAGCTTCCAAATGAACCCCACTTCCATCCCTTTCTAACCATATCCAACAGTGCCCAGTCAGCCTGGGTTTACAGTGTCCCAGCAAACAGCAAAGCTGGGTACAATGACTGCAGAAATGGATGTTCATTCTGGGCCTCTGGCCAGGGAAACCCATTTTCTACTGCACCGATTGGCATCCTGTCACCAGACCTTGCTCTGGTCCAGGTTGTATTTATAAACAGGATTAAAGAAAGAAAAGATCCAGAAGTGATTTAGATGGTTGTGCTTGGGTAAATTCTAGACTAACCACACATTGGGACATTGGGCGTCCTTTTAAGATACGGTTTATAGCCGGGTGGTGGTGGCACGTGCCTTTAATCCCAGCACGTAGGAGGTGAAGGCAGGTGGATCTCTGGGAGTTCGAGGCCAGCCTGGTCTACAGAGCTAGGTCCAGGACAGGCTCCAAAGCTACAGAGAAACCCTGTCTCGAAAAAAAAAATGCAGTTTATGCGCTGTTTCAGTATCTTGGGGGAAAAATTTCATGTTGTGTTTACTGAAATGTTATAAAAGCAAACCAAGAAATGACCTGAATGGCCGTACACAGAGGAATGACTGAACACATTGAGATACATCCATGCCAGGCAACATTATACATTTATTTAAAAAATAAGTTAGAGCTGAAGCTACTGACCCGAAAGGTGTCCCCAAAGGATTGTTAAGCTGGAAAGCAAATTGCAGAGAAATGAGCTAACCCACAATCTCATTTAAAAAACAAAATCATAGAATTTCTCCCAAAATGGGTCCATATGCTTGCATGAGAGGGGAGAAGGTGCCGGTGGGGGTTGGTGGGCCACCATCTTGGATGCTGACCTGGAAAGCTGGTCAGTGCTTAAGAGAGGGAATACAGTATGTCCTCCTAGCTCACCCTGTACCGTCTGAGAGTCCTAAAGGAACAAGGCTGTAAATAAACTTATTTATGCCTGAGTATCTATGTGTATTATAAGTAGACACTGCCTTTTGTACTCTAAGTGGAAGAATAATTCACTACAGAGCCCTCCAAAGGATATGTATGATCTTTTCTAAACAATTTTAACTGTGCATGGAAGAATCTAGAAAATGAATACATTAATAGCCATTGCCTCTGAAAAGGAATGTGAGATTAAAATCATGTCATCCATTTAAACCTGGCCTGTATTTTTCAAGTGCGCTACAAAGAGCAAAGTGTCTGTTATGACTTCACCTACGGCGGCCTCGCACCCTCCCCGCCGGTCAACCCTGCCTCTGCCTGGAACAGCCTCACCCCTCCTCACCTTGCTCACCCCTTCCTGCTCACCTTTGCTGTAATTGATGGCATTTTCTCCGCAATTGCTGACTGAATTCCGGGCACTGGGGACGTGCCAGGGCCAGTCCTGAGCTCTCACGCTACAGGAGCCTACTTCCGGAGGGACCATTCAGATAACAAACGGAGTGATCTCATCCAAGACTCTCCTCATTGCCTCTCGGTGACACCCTCCACTTTCTGTCACTTTCTCTAAGAACTCCCTCTGGTCTCTTCCTCAGTTGTCTCTGTCTCCTGACCATCACTTTCACCCTTCCTGTCCAATCACATGGGTTATACGGGCAGTGTTCTCAGGGCCCATGTTCTGAGCCCCTCTGCTTCCCTTTATAGTAGTAAAGATCATTGCTAGATTCCATGGCAGAGTCTCCAAGCTTGGGCAGGTTTGAGCTGGGGCAGCCATCCCGGTAGTGAGGACGGTGGCAATGTTGGTACCAGTGGACCTGAACAAGGTCAGATCTTAAGTTGAAACCTCTGAGGGGTCAACACTTCAGAAGCACTGTATGTCCGCCCGAAGGTGTACCGTTAAAGCACTGCTTCCATGGGCGGATGGAGGCTCTGTGTAATTCATGATCTAGGCCCGATGGCTGATCATAGGAGTGGTTAGAGGAGCGAGCTAATCAATGACTCGGTGCAGTGACATCACAGGCTTTCACGGCTCCGAGAGGAAGCAGTCTTGGTGCCTATGACAGAAAGGGGGTGCCCAGGGAGGGGCACTTGGGCCCCTTGGGGGGCTGTAAAATGGAAGCTTTACTTCTTTATTCTTGCAGTTGGGTGCCTTCATTTGTGAACTTGTTTATACCCTGTCCAGGATCACATACAGTGTTCGTTCTGTTGGCTGTGGTTATTAATCAATACTCATTCTTTCATACTGAAGGAATAACTTTTCAACACAATGACTGTATGCCTTTTGAGCTTGTCTACTTTACACAACATCTGCTCTCTCTCCTCTGGCTGTCACACACATTCACACACGTGCTCATACACACCCATTAACACACACACTCACACATACACACACGATACACACCGACACATATTCACACACTTCCATGTGCACATACATATATAGTCACACACATACACTCACTTTTATATAAGACTGTTAATTTCTTCTAAGAAATTAGAAAACCATATAACATTTTTTTTTTTGTTTTAACATGTTGTTAGTTAGCCTTTGGCTTTGATATAGCATCTGAGATTGGAAGATAATTCTTTCCTGAAATAGTTAATTGTCTTGTTCTACAAAAATATTTTTTTTGTTTTCATTGATCAAGAAATGTCTTTTTATCTCAGTTTTTGTATTAGCTGTATCTGTTCACTCCTGCCCCAGACAGTTTCCTCATGTCATTCATGATATGATTTGGTAGTCTTTACTCTGAGAATACTAATTTTTCTGTCCTTTAAAAGACAATACACTGTCCAAATAACCTATTTTTCCAGTTAAATTTAGGTGTCACTTCCCCAGGGTTAAAGCATGCCTTTGGGCTTTTGATGAGCATTGTATCCGGCGGATAAATTAACTTTTCAATAACTCTTTGAGAGGTTAATATCATAAATTAACCTTTCAGTGGTTAGGCTTTTCCACTCAAGACTACATCATTTCTCTCCAATTATTCTGATTTTTTATTTATTTATTTTTATTTTATTATTATTATTATTTTTTTTTTTGGCTTTTTGAGACAGGGTTTTTCTGTAGCTTTGGAGCCTGTCCTGGAACTAGCTCTTGTAGACCAGACTGGCCTCGAACTCACAGAGATCCGCCTGCCTCTGCCTCCCGAATGCTGGGATTAAAGGCATGCGCCACCACCGCCCTGCTTATTCTAAATTTTTAAGAATCTGTGCTTACACTTTTTTCTCCCTCCCTGCCTCTCTCCCTCTCTCCCTCCTTCCCTGTCTCCCTTCACTTTTTTCCCTTCCTTCCTCTATCCATCCCTTACTTTGACCTTCTCTCCCTCTCTCTCTGCTTCTCTCTGCCCCTCTCTCACTCTCTCCCTCTGTTTTATGACTGTGAGGGTAGAACCCAGGGCTTCACTCCTCCGGGGTGAGCTCAGTAAGCATACACTACACCCAGGAATCTGCCTCCACGTTTCTCACTAGGTTCCTTTCTGTGTATACTACACACTCTGCCGTTGCCATGAAAGGAAGTTTAGCCCCCTGCTTTCATCTGTGACTGACATGTACGAACCTTATTGATTTTTGCATAGTTTGCATTGGGCTACTTTGCTGAAATTTCTCTTCGTTCTAATAGCTTTGTAATCGATTCTTCTGGGCTTCCCAGGCATATGAGCCTACCGTCTGCCCATTATCTCTTTGCATCCTCTCTTCTCATCTCTTTCTCTGGAGTTGCACACTGAGCTCTTCCAGTCAGGCACGTGGTCCAAGGGAGGATGCTGACATCTCTGTCACGTTTTTGATCCCTGTCAGATGCTTCATCTAAAGTACAGTGTCAGCCGCTGCTGAATGGAAAGGCAGGGTTCTGCCTTCTTCTGAATGCTTATTTTAATCAGAGTTACATGTCTGATTTTATTAAATGCCTCGTTAGCATTTATTCACAAGCTCTTAACTCCCCCCTTAATGGAATACTTTGTATTAAGAGATTTCTTAATATTAAGGTCATTTTAGAGATTAAGTTTCCTTTGTCAGTTAATCCCTAAAGTGGCTTTAAAAAAATTAGTGTTGAGTCAACTTATCAGCACAATCATAAAGGAAGTGTCTTGCCTATGTGATGTCCCAATACTGAGTAGGTGTGCCTCATTCTTCTTTTTTTTTTTCCCCTGAGACAAGGTTTCTGTAATTTTGGAGCCTGTCCTGGAACTAGCTCTTGTAGACCAGGCTGGCCTAGAACTCACAGAGATCCGCCTGCCTCTGCCTCTCAAGTGCTGGCATTAAAGGCATGTGCCACCACTGCCTGACTGGCCCTGTTCTTTAACTCCCCTCTGCTCTAATTCTGCCTCTGTAAGTGAAGATATTAATAGTGTCTAACGCGTGTGGCTGTTGTGAACATTAGGTCACTAAAGACAGAGCCCTTAAACTGTCTAGACAAAGCCTGCCTGGATATGAGGGCCCTACTACTAGCTGATTGAGAGCTGACTGTGTGCCTGCCTGCTACTGAGACTGCAGGATTTAGAAATTTCAACCCACACGGTCCCTGCTCTTCTGCTTACTGCCTCCCACATTCTTGTGGAAGCGTGGAAGTGTGCTGTTGTGTCAAGTGTGGCAGACAAAGGGGAAGGTAGCTTGGACTCAGCACACTGCTAAGCCTGGGGCTGTGGACACAGGGCTGAGGAAGGTGGGTCTTCGGCCCGGAAGGCGGGGCTTCGGCCCAGAAGCTGGAGCATAGGAAGGAAGAGCTTTCAAAGAGCTCCAAACCGCGTGGAGGAACACTCCCTTACACACACACACACACACACACACGCACACACGCACGCACGCACGCACTGTGGATATTAGTTTTCTTTCCTTGTTGAAAAGCAGTGAGGAGCGCCTGGATGTTGGAGTCAGTGGTGATGGGGGATGACCCGGTCCTAGTTGAGAAGAGATTGGTAAAGACCAGAGTACATGAATGAGTAGTTGGGAGTCCAAGGAAGAGCCTGGTGTAGGGGGGTGGACAGAGACCCTGGCCATGGGCTGTGAAGAGAGGAAGGTGTCACTTCCGGTCTCATTTAGACGTCGTGACGGGGATATCATCCCATCCCCTAAGTGAGTGAGCAGCAGCCAAAGGAAGAGTGGGTATGTATCAAAGCAGTCTCAGGCCTGGGGACCCAGGAGTGGCAGCTGGCTTGCACTGTGCAGTGTCCGTCATCAGAGCATGAATGGAATGTCCTCTGGGCTAGACAGAGACAAGAGGCTCCAGCACGGAGCCCGGAAAGGAAGTAGAGCATTCAGAGGAGAGGGTACAGTGGTACAGGAGGAACCCACATCCTCCCCAGCATCAGCTCCAATGGTACTGGAGAACCAAGGAGAAATGTCACCTCGCCAACCCCTCCTACCCTCCTGCTTATCGTCCATTGGAAGCTCTGCTGGAGCCAGATCTGTGGCTGGGAAGCGAAGTGAAGCCTGAGTTTCGGCAGTAGTGTGAGTGGCTCAGAGAGACCTGTTAGCCGGAAGCTAGGTTGCCTATCTTCAGCCCATCTGGTCTGGGACCTCACTGTACCTGCTCTCAGGTAGACATGTAGGACAGTAAGGCAGACCTGATGGGCATGGCCAAGCATGAGGTGACTTACTGTGGTTCCAATTACCTGTGGGCGGGAGGAGAGAGACCCGCTGCAGGAGGAGTGGCATGGAGCTGTGTTTATGAAAGATGAGTCTGAAGCACATTTGAAATTGGAAGCGCCCCCAGTGGAGAAGGGACAACAGGGTGTGCGCAAGAAATGTTCTTAACGGGCTAGAAAGTAAGTAACTCCAACAGTCCCATTTGGGTGGAGGAGGAAGGGGGTAGCATGGGGCAGACACATGTGTTTTCTAGGGAAGGTGGGAGTGAGGCCAGGGGACAGGGAAGCTTCAGGCAACAGAGGAGGTTGGAGACAGTTCCCCGGACTTGGGTGCAAGGTCTAGGATGCAACCTGGTTGTGGTTGTGCCAGTCTTTAAACTATAGCATTAGTTTTCCTCTTATTGAGCTGTTCTGAGGCTTCAGTATCACTGAACACAATGCACCACCCCTCCCCAACAGGCTGCCACCCATCTTCCTTCCCTGGTTGTCAAGTCCTGGGTAGCCCACAGGAAGCACTCGGAAAAGTGACTGACGGTTCTCTTTGATAGTACTTCCACCTCTTGAAAACTTCTTGGAGTTCTTCTGGCCACACTGAACTGCTTCCTTTTTCTCTTCCAGGCCAGAACTGCACATTCCAACTGCAGGGTCCCAATGGGACAGTGGAGAGCCCAGGGTTCCCTTATGGCTACCCCAATTATGCCAACTGCACATGGACCATCACCGCGGAGGACCAGCACCGGATCCAGCTCGTGTTTCAGTCCTTTGCTCTGGAAGAGGACTTCGATGTCCTGTCAGTGTTTGATGGCCCACCCCAGGCAGAGAACCTCCGTACAAGGTAGGTTCTCCCCACTCCCAGTTGCAGGCGGCTGAGCCCCGAGCCAAGCTTGGAGAAGAGAGGACCTCTGTTTTACTGTTTAAGTTTCTATTAGTATATAGCAATTACAAATAATACTGTATAGAATGTATTTTGAGTATAACCACTGTTTTGTCCCTCCCCTACTCCCACTGACCCCTTCACATCTTCCAATTAGTTCCCTTTCTCCTTTCATATCTTTCATGTTCTGATTTTATGTGTGAACCAAAGACATAGATTAGGGTTACTTACCAGGGCATGGGTAAGGCCTTATTTACAGGGGCATAGACAGCTTACCAATGCCCATACCACTGCAGAAAATGCATCTTTCTCACCTCCAGCAATCACCAACTACCTAAAAAAAAATCCCCAGGAAGGGGTGGGGCTGTGCACCTCCCCTCCTTGGAAGTCTCCCACAGGGCATTGACTTCCTTTTTTGTGGGGTCCTCCCTTTGCTTGCTGTTGTAGCCCAGTATCTCGGATTTGTAATTCTCCTGCCTCGGTCTCTCGAGTGTGGGGTTTATTGGTAGGCACCACTGTACCTAGCTTCTCAGTTTCATTTAAGACACTCAATTCCTTTCTCTTTGAAGAATCCAATAGACGAGGCCATGTCAGGCACCTGGAAAAACTGGGTAGAAAACAGAAGGGGTGATAGAGAAATTCCAGTCTTTTCACTGAAATTGATTTTGCCAGCACAAATATATCTGTGTCTGTCTGTCTGTCTGTCTGTCTGTCATGTCCTCCCCACACTGAGGAATGCTGGTATTTTTCCTGGCTCCAAGTCCTGTGAGGCTGAAGGCTGTGAGCCATGGGTGCTGCTCTGCCATGCATCATGGGTCTGGGGCCATGGAGACTTGATAAAATCACCCTTTTATTTGGTGCCTTGTTTGCGGGACTAGAGCTGAGACTTTGCGATGGCCCTCATCCTTTTTAACGCTATCTTGTCTTGGTGGAAGCTAACACCACGAAGAGGCTGAGATGACTGACAGTTGTGCCACGGAGTTGCCTCCTAAGACAAGGAGGAGGAGGAGGAGGAGGAGGAGGAAGAGGAGGAGGAGGAGGAGGAGACAAGGCAGAGGGAATTGCCCTCTGCAGGAACGGCAGACCTCTGGGCAGAAAGCTCCAGGACAAGCTTATGTTCCGTCTTT
The DNA here is from genome assembly GCF_018167655.1 of Microtus oregoni. Taxonomy (NCBI): domain Eukaryota; kingdom Metazoa; phylum Chordata; class Mammalia; order Rodentia; family Cricetidae; genus Microtus; species Microtus oregoni. The sequence goes on along the minus strand of NW_024543064.1, from coordinate 24,777,606 downwards.
GGCCTGGAGACCTGCCACTCTCCATCACAAACCTTGGTCCTGCCTTCTCACCTAGGCTTCCAAACTTCTCAGGTTGCTGAGGGGTTAATGGTTTAACCAGCCAAGTTTGGATGTGTGTGTTGGGGGAAGGTCTGGGGTGAGCATGCCTATCTCAGGCTTACCCTCCAAGCTGGCTTGAGGATATTTCTAGAATATGTCACACCCCATGTGCAGGGCAGGCCCCTGGCCAGTGAGTCTGGGAAGCCTGCAGCAGAGGTGGTTTCTTCCTGGCGTGACGGGGGCTGATCCATTTTCCCCGTGACATCGCAAAGGGAGTGGCATACAGGCAATATTGGATGAAACCTCATGAAAGGGACTAAAGTCCCCTTTCATTCATTCAGCAAATATTCTGTGACTCCCAGTTTTGTGCTAGTGCTGCCCTGAGGGCTGGGGAACATAGCAGTCAGCAGAGCAGAGCCCCTGTCGCCATGGAGTTCACATCTGATGGGGAGCCTGGCGTGGGTTATCTCCTCAGTGGATGCTGTGCAGGCAAAGAAGCATGAAGGTAGCTGAAGAGGCTGTGGTGGGGAGGGGAGCAGGGCACTGAAAGGGAAGTGACAGCCGTATCTTGTGAGCATCTTGGGAAAGTGTCCAGACCACAGGCACAGGTGGTGTTGAGGCCTTTGGGAGGGCGTTCCTTCTAAGCACAGCCCACCCTGCTCTGGCTACCAGCCTCTAGTTGTCCTTTGGTAGATTTCCCCTGTGTGGTGTCCGTTATGCTCCTTTCAGTTCATTTCGGAAGAAGCCAGAGTCTTTCAGCATCAGCTAAGAGGAAGAGTTGGGAGGATCCCACTTCCTCTGAGCTCCCCTTGTCAGCATGGGAGCTCATACTAAAAGAAGTGACCCCAGATAACAGGTGTGCCACCCTGGGAGGGGGGTGGGGTGGTGCTTCTCATAGGTGGGGACTCTCAGGTCTGTCTGAATCCCTTTCACATCATGGCTTTCTGGTTTTCTTATCCACGAGTCAGTTGTCTTCACGTGTGTCGAAGAAATCAGTCATTGACACCGAGGGGCCTAGGACTGGGTGCCCCTGCCTTCATGGCTAGTAGGCCTGCCTCTCCTTCCTCATGGGCGCCCATGTCCTTTCCATCCCCTCTGCCTTGGCAGGCATTTTCCTGTTTTATTGGTCTTTTAAAACCTCCAGTGCTGGGGCTATCAATTTTATTCTTTCCCCATTATCTAACATATCGATTTCTGCTTTCATCTTCAGCCATTCCTTTCTTCCACTTACCTGAGGCTGGCGTTGCTCTTTGAGGGTTTCATGAATTGAATTAGTCCCATTATTTCTTGTTTGATAATAAAAGCATTAAGAGGCATTTTTTCCCCTAAGTGCAACTTTGACCATATCCTGTAAATTTTGATGGGTAGCTGTTACTTCTGAAAGAGTTTCTAATTGCAGTTTTGTTCTTTCCCTGATCCAGAGGCTTTGCCTCAAATTTTCATGCATTATTTGTTTATTCTCTTAAAACTGATGATCTAGTTTTATTGCATTATGATTGGGTTATGCCTTTCAACGTTAGGGGATTGTTCATCACCCCCCTTCCTTTTAAGATCATATTTTATAAATGTTCTACAAGTATCGGAAAACTCAAATATTCCATATTGATGAATGAAAATTTACATTATCAATCTTGTAGGGTTTTCCTAATTTTCTATTTATTGTTTAATTGATATTCATCAAGATAAGCAACGGGCTGGTCTCAGACTTGCATTGCTTGTCTGTTATCCTTGCTGCTGTCTATAAGCTTCAACTCTACGTGTTTGGCTGCAGCATCTTCAACATACGCATATTTTTATTTTTGCATTTTGATGTGAATGTGTGGCATGTGTGTGTGCGGTGCACTCATGTGTATGTGGGTACTCCTGCGTGCAGATAGGTCAGAGGAGTCCATCAGGCATCTCACTCTGCCGTTCTTCAGCGGCAGAGTTCCGTCCACTCACCTTCTGGGGTATGAATGATGGACTCAGCTCTGATGCTCAGCGCTTTCCAGTTGGGGTCACCCCTTCTTTCCCTGTCTTCAAGAACAAGGTTTCTTTACTTTACCCATGCTTTTCACTCTGCGCGTGGTTAAAGTGTCTTCCTTGAAGCCTATTTGAAGTGGCATCTCTCTGTCAACATCCTGCTAACCTTTCCCTTAATGGAGTCTGGCTGGCTGGGCGGGTGTCATCTGGAGGAAGTCCCTAAGTGCTGTAGAGCAAGGGGATCGAGGTCTCTTCTCCGTCTCCAGAGTTGATGCATTTCTTTCACACCCCGGGGTCACTTCGACGAGGACTGAGATCAGGTGGAGTGGAGTCCCATTGTTGCCTTGATGCTCCGTCTAGACTGAACAGCGACCGGGTTTTTGCTCTTTTGATGCCATTGTGAACTGAATCGATTTTTCCGATTTGAGTTTTGCTAATCCGGAGAAATGCAGTTGACTTTGCTGTATTGATCGGTGCTCCATAACCTTACCGAATTCTCTCCTGCTTCATCCTGTCCATTTCTGTGGACATCTCTGAGTGAGAGCAGTTTCACTACCGCCTTTGGAGTTGGGATGGTCCTCTTTCTCTTTTGCTGGAATTACTGGCCAGAAGCCCCAGCACAACACTGTGGTGAGAGTGGCAGCCTTGTCTTTGGGTGACAGGGGTCCCACCATGAAGCATATTAGCTATAGATACATTGCAGATACCCTTCAGCCACAAGTTTTTAAGTGGAGGACTTTGGCATAATCTGGAGATTATATGAGAAATTGATGGGACGGGGTCTGCTCGGGAGACTGCCAGACCAGGTAGAAGTGTGGCAGCCTGGACCAGAACAGTGGAGAGAGGAGATGGGATGGATTTTTATGTTATGAGAAATAGTTATCCCAAGGGTCACTACTGGCTTTCTGGGGACTTGGAGGGGATGAAGGAGAGTAAGTAGAGGATGTCTCGTTCAGAGACAGAAAACAGGTCACATGAGCCTGTAGTAAATTCCAGTCCACAGGAAAAAGTGCATTGTGTACATGCATGTTACATATGCATGCATATCATATATAATGGATATGTATATGATGTGTATGCATGCAATGTACAATGAGCATGCATTTGATGTGTGCAATATAGGACACAGACATTTAATAGGTATGTGTGATGTGACATGTGATGTGTGGGTACAGGACAATGTGTCCTACCATCTGGCCAGGACGTGGTTGGCGAGCTTGTTTGTGCGCTGATATTTTTCTTCACTCATCGAGTAGAACAGGTGAGTCATCTCTGGCAGAGTTCTACTGGGAGACACTCACAGAAATATAGGCCTAGGTTTTATACTCTGTGAGTGCGTGTGTGTGTGTGTGTGTGTGTGTGTGTGAGAGAGAGAGAGAGAAAGAGAGAGAGAGAGAGAGAGAGAGAGAGAGAATGAATGTTTATATATATATGTGTGTGTGTGAGAGAGAGAGCGAGAACATGAATGTGTATGTGTGTGTGTGTGTGAGAGAGAGAGCATGAATGTATATATGTGTGTGTGTGTGTGTGTCTGTGTGTGAGAGAGAGAACATGAATGTATATATGTGTGTGTGTGTGTGTGTCTGTGTGTGAGAGCGAGAACATGAATGTGTATGTGTGTGTGTGTGAGAGAGAGAGAGCATGAATGTATATATGTGTGTGTATGTGTAAACACATACACACACATATTTACATGCGCATTTTACAGTGCTAGGGACCAAACCCAGGGCCTCACACCTGCCAAGTAAGCACTCTAGCCCACCCCAAGTCTTATTTCCAGCCCCCATCTCTGTTTTTATTAATGGTGTGAGACCATTCAAGTCTGACTGCTCTGAGCCCTAGCTGTAAAATGGAGGTGACTGTCTCACCTCCTGGAGTCGTCACATGCGAACCCTCCCGTGTAGCTCCCGACACGCTCCAGACCTGCTTTTTGCATCCTTGCTGCCCTTCAGAGCTGAGGCCTCAGGACTCGGCCGTCTCTGAAAGGCTTTGGGTCTGTCCTGTTACTTCACCTGTGCCTTCCTGTCAGACTTCTCCATCAGGAAATTGCAGGCACTGTAGAAAGATGCTGGAAAAAGCGCTGTGCTCAAGGGAGTTGATCATGGTGCATCCATCAAGGCAGTGTGTGATGTGTTACGCAATGCGGCCAGTTTACACATGCAACATATATGCAGATCATGTAGCATGCACGGGAATGCCATGTGTACATATGTAAAGGAGCATTACCTGTCTGAAGTGTGTCACACATTTGGCTAACGTGTATGTGTGTGAAACCTGTGTGCAGGGTATGGTGCGTGTGCCACATATGCATGTAATGTATCAGTATGTTCTAGATCCCATAATGGTCCTCTTTCCTTTCCATGCCAATGGTGGAGTGGAACCACCAAGAGGCCTGCATCAGGTTTCCCTCCATCTGCATCACTTGCAGCTCTATTTACTGCCTGCACCATTGTAGGCAGGCACTATGGAGTGACCACTCTCCCTGCATTCCTAATACACCCCTCTCTGCTCCATATCCTTCCAACCCCTGATCAATAGTCAGCTTCCAACCCTTCTAACCCACTCACCTTCCTGCAGTTGCTCACTCCTGGAGTGGGTTCTGAGCTGCGCTTTAACCACCCCCCATTGGTATCTAAGCGCCTTGAGGCAGTCAAGCCTCTCACCAGATTCGCTGTGTCAGGACCATGCAGGGACCTGTGCTGACACCCTGCAAGTGGACAGCACGTAAGAGCTCCAGGTCCTTCTTTGTGAGGGCCTGGTAGACTGCTTCTGCACTGCCCTCAGTGTCCCCCTCTATGAAATGGGCCTATCATGTCTGTCTTAATTTCCTCCTGATTGGCAGTGGGAATTAAATAAAACCACTTATGTATATTGGCTTGAATTTTGCTAGATATGGGTAAAAGCAACATTTACAGAATAACCTAGAAAATGCAAGTGTAAATTTCCAAGTTGTCAGAAAGAGCAGTGATTCTTGACTGGAGGAAATCTAGATGTTAGCAGGCCCTCTGACAATGCTTGGAAATTCGTGTGTGTGTGAAGGTGACAGTTCCTGGGATTGAACCTAGGGCCTCAGGCTTGTGAGGCAAGCACTCTAGCGCTGTACTACAATCCTGGCCCTCCTAGACGTTCTTGATTGCATGTCTGCAGGATGCCAGGAGCAGCTGGCAGGGTGAGGCCAAGGATGCTGCTGCAAACCCCATGATACGCAGGATGCCTGTGCCCAGCAGAGAACTCTGGCTGCCAATGCAGTAGCTCTGCAGCTCAGCCTCCCTGGGGACGCTCGAGTGTTCCAGGACCTCAGCTTCAGACTTGTCTTGCGTTCGGTCTTCTTTATTTCTCCGTGACCTTGGGCGAACAAACCAACTCCTGTGAGCCTCAGTTGCCTCCTCCGTGAAATGGAGCTTTCTCAATGAGACCACCTTGGCAGCCGCACCTGGCGCCGCTGACAGAGAGGTGCCAGTAGGCACCAGGCGCCGTGTGCGCGCAGCTTAAGCTCTCTGAAGACACCATTCATCTCCCCGCGCCTGCCTCTCTCCAGCGGGAGCTCAGAGCATCTCCTTGCAAGATCTCACATTTCATCCAGTGCTATTCACCAGCAGCCACATCCCGGGGTGCCAGAAGGCAGCGTCTGGCTGCTCGAAATCACATTTACAATAGAAGCTGATCAGATTTTTCTCATAATGGATCCGGGTGGGAGAATGGGGTAGGGAACGGTCCTGAAGGCTGGGGGGAGCCTGTAGGAGTTGGGAAATTAGTAAGAAAAGAACAAAGTGCCTCCCAGATAATGCAGTGTCAGCCCTGCCTGGATGAATTACTGAAACAATCCCCACGTCTCTGCTTTTGTATACAATTAGATGGCCTTTCAGAGCTGGCAACCATCCCATTGATCTGCAGTTTAACGTGGAATGAAGTTTGCTAATGGAGAACAAGCTAGCATCGTCTAGGGTGGCTCCGCTTATAAACCGCGTCTCTGCGAGGCGGAGGGTTTACAGGGCGCTGGTGATGACGGCCCCAGTTAAGCACAGCTAAGCATCCCTTAATTTAGACATTCGGGCTCCCGTTATGGGAAGCGCTACGACTCGCTCGCTCGGTTACTGGCAGCAGACACTCTGTCACCAGCCTAAGGTGGAACGGAGTCGCAGCCTTTGGGAGCTGGTTCCTGAGCTCACCCAACTGGCGTTAGACACCTGTTTGGAAGCTGTAACGATCCACAAATTTGCCAGATTTACGGTCTCCTTATGAATATGAATTGCAGCAGATGCTCTCCCCTCCCCCCATCCTAGGTTCTTCCCAATGGATTCCATAGAGCGCTTCTCACTTCGACAGGGCCATCCTTGGCTAGTCCTCTCCCTGGAGTCCTTCGGGAATGTGTTTCTCGTGGACAGGAGGTGGCTGAGAGGCCCCCTGGGGGTGAGGAAGAAATATTCTGGTAGGAGGGAGAGGGAGAGAGGACACTGGAAAAGGACAAGAAGTTACCTGACGCAGCAAACCCACTGTGTGCCTGTCACCGTGCGGGATGCATTTGCTGATCCATCCACTGTCAGGGTTTGACGGTTATTGGATGCCTACCAGGAGTGCCAGGTATTGGAGACATAACAGTTAACAAGACAGTGTCTTCCTTCAAGGAACTTGTAGAATCTTGAGGGAGCCAGGTGACTAATTGGGCAGACAGTCGACAACACTGAGAGCTGAGCTAGGAAGCGTCCTGGTCTGGGGGTGGGGGACATCCGTGGATGCTGGTTTGGGGCCTGAGATGCTCTTCTTCCAACTAACCCCCTGCTTGGCTACCTTTCGTCTTCCACATCTCCACTCAGTTGTCATGTCCTCAGCCAGGGAGTCTGGAGTCTCTGCTTACCTTGTCGCTGCAACAGAAGGCTGGACACAGACAACCTAAAAGGTTGCACGGTTTGTCTTGGCTCAGGGCTTTGGAGGTATTAGTCTCTTATAGCGGGAAGAGTGTGGCGGAGTGGAGCAAGCTACATCGTAGTGGCTAGGAAGCAGCAGAAGGGGAGCACAGGAAGAGGCTAGGGCAGGGTATACGATAGAGGATGTATGCCCAATGAGCTACTTTCTAGGACCCACCTCCTAAAAATGCCAACATACTATGACTCTATCAGTTGATTCATGTGTTTATCAGGCCTAGCTGCTCCATGTCCAACCACTTCCCCAAAGTCCATTAGCTTGTGGCCACACCCTAAGGAAATGAGACTAGGGTGAACATTTGACTTGTCAAGATGGGGGGGCGGGAACCACTTACAGTCAGACCCTGTAGGTGAATTTTTCCATCCCACCAGCCAGTTCCCAAATAACCACACAGAGATTTCTTATTAATTACGAAAGCTTAGCTGATAGCTTAGGCTCATTCCAAACTCGATCTTATAATTTAAATTAACCCATATTTTTATTGATCTATGTTCAACCACATGGCTTTTACCTCGATCCCATGTATCCCTTGTTCCATGTCTATTTGTCTTCTCTATCCTTCTTCCCAACATTTTCTCTGCCCTGAAAATTCTGCCTAACTATAGACCTTTTCAGCTTATTAAGCCAATCACAGTGACATATTGTCATACAGTATAAAGGAATATTCCACAACAAGAGTCTGAGTATATGGGACAGTGGAAGACGTTTTGCAGTTACACCATAACAGATTCTTGCTGGTGTACACTTCCTCCTGACCTGGGGGGATACCCACTCACGTGACAGTGCATCCATCTCTCCAGGTTATATATGTGTGTGGTGTTGGTCCACTGCACAGTACTGTAAGCTCTGTGGTTCCAGATCCCTTTCTTTCCCCTCCACTGTAGCTCCAGGGTCTACCCCAGAGCCTGACATATAACAGGTGCTCGACAGATATCTACCGGGCAAATGAACGAACAAATGCTCTCTGGAGGAAGGGATTCTAGTAGGGTCCAGAGGGAGACGTGGCAAAGGTAAGCCATGATGATAGTTTCAGGCAAAAGCAAGAGAGGCAAGATGCGAATGACTGACAGTGGGCTGCTTCATTGTGGCTGGAGTGTTGTGAGGTAGAGAGGGGACCAGATCACTGGGGGCCTTGGCATGCATTATGGGGAGGTTGGCATTGCATTATGTCCTCAGAGAATCAGGGGTACATGGGAAGGTTTTCAACTGGTGTTATTCATGCCAACTGTTAGTCAACAATACACAGAGGCAAGGTTCAGTTTCTCAGGACTCTGCACTGCCAAGAGGCCAGGGAATAAGTGGACTGTGGGTCTTCAGAGCCTCAAACCAGCCATTTCCACCAGAGATCTTGATCATTCCATTGGATCCATGACACACATTTCATTTCTTTAAAGAAAAGAAACTCCACCTCACTTCTTTTGAAGCAATTCCCTTCAAATAGTAAGAGCAATTAGTACCCATCACTACAGAATAGTCAAATAGTGTAGAGAGAAAACATGGCCTCAGTGCCTCCGTCCTCAGCCCTTGTCCCCGCCTGTTCTCTGGAGGTAACCATTGCTAACAGTTTGGTGGGTATCCAATTTCTTCTTAAATAAAGATTCATTAACTGCCCAAGAGGCTTATTGGGACATCCATCAGCCCTTTAAAAATTGTTCTGATGAATTAAGTGTAAACTAATTAGAAACATGGATTCAATTACCCTCGAAACACACAAGGGTTTAATAATTAATAGCAAAAGGGCTTGAGGCCAAAGACATTATGGATTTTCTCAAGCCCCCAACATTGCAAAGTAAATATGTTTGATTTACCCTAAACGCTCAAATTTGTATCCCGGGGAAATGTGTTTCTGGGAGTGGTGTATTTCCTCAGGAGAGTTACCTATGACAAATGAAGAGTCGTTGTGGGAGTCAAGAAGCCACACTCCGTGGGTCTGACTGGCTAGAGCTTTGGGAGGCAGGACAGGGTTGGTAGCTAGGGGCCACTGTAGTCTACTTCCTTGGTAATCCTAACCAAGAGAAGTTTGGAGAGAAATGGATGTCTGCTGAGGTCCCCTATTGAGATGCTACCCCACGTTGTATTCCCAGAGCACCTAGAGAGTAAGGCTGGGTCTAGAGGACAATTTCTGGGGGGGGGGGGTATGGCCTTGGACTTGTGGTTGCCCGTTTAGATGGGCGAGAAGAGAGTCAGCTGTGGGACTGGAGTAAGTATTTCTTTCTAGTGCCAGGAACGTGGTTAGCTCTCTCTCTATTAATCTTCCCAGAAGTGAGAATTACCACCTCCATTTTCATCTCTGAACCTATGCAGCTGTGGCGCCCATCTTCCAACTCCCAGAATTGCCAATTTCACACAGGTTGACTGACAGGAATTTGAGGGAGGAGTCCCCCAGGGTTGAAGTTCTGGCAATCAATTGCAGTGATCCAGGGATACGATGTGCTCTTGTAGGTCTGGGCAGATATGGTGGAGGGGCGAGGTGACTGCAGGAGCTGTACAGAGACAGGTGGGTGGCAGAATTGAGGTCCTGGGAAGCTTTTTCATCTGCAGCAAGGCCACACAGTTATTGTGACAAAGGCTCACCCTGCTCATTGCGCAGCTGTACTATTTAATAGCCATCAGAATTTAAGACGCTGTGGAACTCTAGACCTAGGTTAAAGAGGTGGTAGTGTCTCCACCCATCCTCACCACTGACCCCATCCATAGTGCCGCCGTGGTCACAGACTTAGCATCACTCAAGAGTGAAGTTGGCTCTGCCGTGGTCACAGACTCAGCATCACTCGAGAGTGAAGTTGGCTCTGCCGTGGTCACAGACTCAGCATCACTCGAGAGTGAAGTTGGCTCTGCCGTGGTCACAGACTCAGCATCACTCGAGAGTGAAGTTGACTCTGCCTTGGTAACAGACTCAGCATCACTTGAGAGTGAAGTTGATTCTGCCGTGGTCACGGACTCAGCATCACTCGAGAGTGAAGTTGTCTAGTGCATATTCACCTGCTTCTCTCTTGCCAGTTTCACTCTTGCTAGGATAGTACAGCGGTCCTTTCTTTACCCTCAATTCTACCTGGACATTTAAGGGCAACAAAAGTTGCTACTTATACTATCCTAATAACTCAGGGGTGCTATTTTCAAGATCTAGACAGGTTAGAGCCTGTGTTTCATTCTAGTTTTCTCTGTCTTGATCAGCAGAAATGGTACCTTCTGACACACCTGAGGCTTGAGTTCTTATTCTTTTAGAATTTAAGTAAATAGAAAAGGACACCAAATCCTGTTTGTGTAAGCAATGAATGAAGCTGTTACACACTTAGATGATTTGGGCTGTAATGTGTAAGGATGAGCTGTGGTAAGAACCATTAGGAGACCTGGGTTCCATCCCCTCCTAGTCAATGCTTTTCTGGAGACGGTGGTAGTGGTGGTGATGGTGGTAGAAGTGATGCTGGAAGTGGTGGTGGTGGTGGTGGTGGTGGTGGTGGTGGTGGAGGTGGTGGTGGTGCTGATGCTGGTGTTGCTGGTGGTGGTGGTGGTGTTTTGGCATTTTGAGATAGGATCTCAGACAACCAAACCTGGCCTTGAATTCTTCATATAGCTAAAGATGACCTTTAGCTTCTGATCCTCCTGCATCTACCTCCTATGTGCAGGGAATATAATCACGTGTCATCACATTTGTGGGTTTTTACACCTGGTGCTATGAATTGAGCGCAGGGCCTCATCGGTGTCAGGCAAGCACTCTGCCAACTGAGCCACATCCTAGACTAATTTCAGTCTTGTCCCCTCACAAGGCTAGCTACATTCTCCTGACGTACAAAATGAAGACTCAGATCTAGGGGAACCCCACAGTTTGGTCCAGCCCCCATATCCTATGACTGAGTGATGCCCAAGGTGTGTGTAGAAGGGCCGGAGAGCACCATTGACTTTCTGGGGAGATTTCTGTTCTGGTCAGGTGGTGCATTAGCTCTCCGCAAGGCCACCGTTTGTCTTGGGCATCAAGGTTTGTTTTCTCCTGGCGCATTAAGCAGCATGGTACAGAAAGCTGCCTGCTCACCATCCATCTTGCCTCCCCTCTGACGTGTCGATTTGTTGGTGGGAGGCAGTTGCCTGCTCAGCTAGGTAGAGCCATGTGATTTCGTGGCCAGAAGGCAGAGGTCATGTGTTCTCTGTCCAGGCTTGGCCCAGAAAGGCATTCGTTCCTACCGTGTTCTTCTGTCTCCTTCCCTGAGTCAGGAGCTGGAAGAACCTGGATCCCTAGGTGAATCCATGAGGCAGAGCCAACCCCATCCCATCGACTGCTCCTGGCCAGTGACTGGCTTTTACATAAGGGAGAAATACCCTTGTCCAGCTTCACCTTGCACCGCAGCTGGTGCTTCCTTAGCTGCTTTAGCTGAGATGCATTTATAAGTTTATTTTAGAGCTCACAGGCAGGCAAGGTCTCAGGACACCTCGGGCCAGAAGCTTTGCTGGCAGGCTGACCTTGGGCCTTGTTTGCCCTGAAAAGATGATGCTATAAGCTGGCCTCATCTTTAGACTAAACCATATACCCTTAAACAGTAAGGTGTGACTTCAAGCAATTCTTTTTTGTGCCCCTGACCCACTGTCCGTCCATCTGTCTTTCTGTCCCTCCCTCCCTCCCTCCCTTCCTCCTTTTCTCCCTCCCTCCCTCCCTCCTTCCTTCCCTCCCTCCCTTTCTGTTTCTTTTGTAGTGCTGGGTATTAAACCCAGGACCTTATCCATACAAGTCAAATACCCCATCACCAAACTACATCCCCAGTCATATATTTTTGCTGTTTATTTAGAGATAGGGTCTCCTGAAATTACCCAGGCTGACTCTGAACTCACTCTGTAGCCCAGGCGAGTCTAATTCTCTGGCTTTAATCTCATGAATAATTTGGATTACAGTTGTGTGACACAGGCCTGACCGTGGCCCTGACTTCTGGTGGCTGTTTTGTGACATCAAGGTACAGTTCTTGCAGTTCCTACCCCCATGCCATCCCTGCAGCAGGCAGGGCACAGGCTATGGGGGAGAAGAAGGGAGGTTTAGGCTTAGAAAAGTGCCATGGGCGAACAGCCTCCTGCTAACAGCTTGACTTTGAGAAAGCTTTTTTCCTCTGGGCCTCAGTTTCCACGCCCTTATGATCAGGTTCTGTCCTGGTTGTTGTTGTTGTTTGTTTTATTGTTGTTTTTAACTATCAACTTGATACAGCCTACAGTCATCTCAACTGAGGAATTGCCTAGATCAAACTGCATTGTGGGCTCGTCTGTTGGCGACTGTGTTGATTGTCCATCGACGTAGGAGGGTCCAGCCCACTGTGGGCGGCACCATCCCCAGGCTGGTGAGCCTGAACTAAGAAAGTTAGCGGAGTATAAGCTGGCCTGAGAGCCAATGACTAGCGTCGTCTATGGTTCTTGCTCTGCTTCATTGGCTGTGTACTGAATTCCTTGGTTGGAGGTACTGCTGTGTGAAATAGCAGACAGGCTGGCCTTGAATTTCTGCCTTAGGTTCCTGCCTTGCCTGCCCAGTAATGAAGATCTGCAACCAGGAATTGTGAGTCTGATAAACCCTTTGTTCCCTATTATTGCTTTTGGTCAGAGAATTTTTTTTTTTATCGTGACAACAGACTGAATGAATCTAGGACAGGCTTCTATAGTACTGACCTCGTAGATAGGTCGTGAAGACCCAGCTCTCAGAAAGAATTAATATTCCTAGAACATTCTGAACACGCAGTACCATGAAGGAAATGGTCCCCCATTATATTACTGTCCTGTCCAAAGGTCAATCTCTTCTAGGCATCCCTTTAGCTCCACCCACCTCTATGCCATGCCTCACCTTGGTGACACTGATGTCACTTCTTGTCTGAATGAGCCCAAGGCCTTCTTTTGGGTCTCCTTGCTGTCACCCTTGTCTCTTCATTCTGCCCTTACGGCCAAAGATAGAGGACTCTTTTGTTTGTTTGCATATTTTCTTATTAAAAATTAAGCTTCTGCAGCTGGGGAGATGGCTCAGATGGTGAAGGCACTCAGTGCTAAGCCCAATGACCCAACTTTCTTCCCCAGGACCTACATGGTGGGAGGAGAGAACCATGCCCTGAAAGTTGTCCTCTGTCCCAATGTGCACTGTGGCATGCACGCACCTCCCCCATTCCCAGAGCTAAATAAATAAAGCCAATAAAATTTAAGAAGTAAACTTTTATTTAAAGGATCTGGTAGGGATAATGTTTGTTAAATTTCCCACTGAAAGTTACTCCATCTCCTCCACTGTGTGCTGAAGTTACTCCACGCCCTACCCCCACACTGTGTGCTCCAGTTACCCCACCCCACACTGTGTGTTCCAGTTACTCTACCCCTACCCCCAACTGTGTGCTCCAGTTACCCTACCCCATCCCCACACTGTGTCCTCCAGTTACCCTACCCCATCCCCCACACTGTGTCCTCCAGTTACCCTACCCCATCCCCCACACTGTGTGCTCCAGTTACCCTACCCCATCCCCCACACTGTGTCCTCCAGTTACCCTACCCCACACTGTGTGCCACGGTTGCCACACCCCCTACTGTGTGCCATAGTTACTCCACCCCCGCCCCCCCCAACTGTGAGCTCCAGTTACTCCACCCCCACTCCCCACTGTGGAAGGAAGTGCTGTCTGCTATAGATAGCTCACACCTAAGAGATGCCTGGCTGCTTCCTATTGCTGAGAGTAAAGTCTTCTCACATCATGTGGGATTCTCCTGCCTTGGGGTTTTATCTATTCCCCCCTACATATTCATTTTTGTGTGTTTGTGCCAGTGCACTTGTGTGTGTGGGTGCAGAATTCGTTGTAATTCTGCAGGGGCCATCTATACTGTTTTTGAGACAGGTCTCTCACTATGGCCCATGGCTTACTGGGTAAGAGAGGAAGTGCCTTTCTCTGTCTGGTGTGTGCCAACACTCCTGTGTTTCTACATGTCTGCTGGGGTTGGAACTTTGATTCTCGTGTTTGGGACACTAACCAGGGATGTTGCTGACTGAGCCATCTCCTCAGTCCCCATTTGTGCATCTGTTCAGTCATTCATTCATATCATTGTGGACCACGAATATTTATCGTGTTTTTTTGGATTGTGAGCCAGTGCTGCTCCCACGTGTTTTGTGGGCTCCTGTGTCTTTGATGCTCCCCGCCATTATTATTTATGTCACCGCTGCTGTCATCCTGTCATGGCGCTCCACATTTGTCACGTGCATTTCCTACCCCAGCTCTCGAACCAGTCATTTCTCCCAGGAACATCAGTTTCTTTCGTTGACAAATGCGCTAGAAATGAGGATCTGGGTTCGGGGTGTATGTGTGATCATTGGACTGTCGCTGTTTTGAGGTTCTCTCTGCTGAAAAGGCAGGGGGACTGACTATCTGCGTACAGTATCCCATATATAGAAAATACATCTCTATCCCCACGTGTAGATGCCAGTATTTCTATGAAGCACAGCACACAGTCAGACTGAAGTCTTCAATCCAATCACATGTGAATCATGACACGTCTCCCTTAGTCCATAACCTACCCCAACAGCAAGAGAAGTGGCTCCACCCACTGGGCGTCTGCGCACTTGTCCGGCAGAAGTGATAATTGAAAACGGTTAGCCACAGAGAAACCCTGTCTCCAAAAACCAAAAAAAAAAAAAAGAAAACGGTTAGCCCACACTCTCATGGGTGATGGTGACTTTATAGCCTAGAGTTCAGACCTGCATGCAGCTCCTGCAGCCTTTTCTCTTACAGCCATCGAAGCTTCCCAAAGTCACCTTGCAATGCTCCCTTCTCCTTAGCGACATTGTCCTATACATCTGGAGTGCACATCTGTTCCTTGCCATCGCCTTTACTCCAACGTGTCATCCTAGGACCTCCTCCATGATTTTTTTTTTTTTTAAATTACAAACACAGGGATTTGTTCTTGGTACTGTGAAGTTCCATCAGTTTTGACAAATGTATGCTTCCGGGTATCCACCATGAAAGCGCATACAGAAGAGTTTTATCCCTGAATTATATACAGGGACAGTGGATTCCTTTCCCCCTTGGGAGTGTGTGTGTGTGTGTGTGTGTGTGTGTGTGTGTGTGTGTGTGTACTCGTGCACACACGCATGCATGCGCCAGAGGACATCCTCTGGTATTGTTCTCCAGGCACCATTAACCTTTCCTTGAAGCCAGAGTCTCTTAGAGACTATGCTGGCTGGCCAGGGATCCTCCTGTCTCTGCCTCCTGGGTTCTGTTATTCCAAGGATGCACCGCCATACCTGGCTTTTCAAATGTTGCTTCTAGGGATTGAAATCAGGTCTTCTGGGGTTTGTCCTGTCCTTCTCTGCCACACATTGCTCACTTCACTTCAGCCAGCCCTCTTTTAACCCTGCAGTGTGCACACATGCTCCAGTCCCGGGCCTTTGCCAGCTGTCCTCCAGCCCTCGTGGACACTTCACTGAGACACCCGCAGCAAGTACCCAGCACGTAAAGAGCCACCTTGCTGATCTTCATACATGTGTGACATGCTACATGCATGCTCTCAGCTGTACATTTTCCTCTGTAGCACAGACCACCATCTGACATTGTACTTTTCGTGCTTACTGTCAGTCTCCATGGACTGGAATGTGAGGTTCATGTGCCTGGGGCTTTGTCCTCTCCTGTATCCCCAGTAACCAAACCAAGTAAACGGTTGCTGCTCATTAGGCTGCGGAATGAACGGCATGGCTGCTTTATCATGCATTCCAGCCTTATAAATCATGTACCATTCAGTGCACTGCGTTACAGCATCCATAAGGCAGGGGTTTCACCTTCAAGTTGCGCATATAATCCAGTGGGCTCCTAGCAGTGTCTGGGACTGTGTGTGGAGGCTTAAAATGCAGTGTCTCTCACAGGGCAGGGCCTTTCTGCACCGACTGGCAATGGACCGCAGGGCTGGAGCCCAGCCAGGCTGGACTGTCTCACAGGTCCTCTTCTCTGGGGAGGATGCTGCACTTTCCCCTGGAGTTCTCCTTTCCCGCCACTGGCTACCCTTCCTGTCTTAGACACCGTGAGCTCTTCCCAGTGCTCAACCTGCTGCTGTTCTTCAGTACACCGCCCCCCACCCACTCACCCCTGGATGATGTGTCACTTCCTCCAGAGACACTCGGGGGCTCCTGGTTGGAATTAGGATTATCTCCTAGTCTCCACTGTATTTTCCTATTTCTCTTGGGAGATTCAGTCATGGCTTTTAATGTGGCATTTTAAATATAGTTGACCACAGTAGCCATTGGTTAACCTACAGAAACATAATAAATATTGGCCTCTCATATTTGGCTCTAGGATTTTGTGATGGCTGGTAGTGATTTTCAAATTAATGGGACCTGGAATCAGCAAGGGGATGAAACCCTGGGTGTGACCGTGAGGGATTGCCTAGGTCAGGCTAACTGATGTCGGAGGACCCACCCCAAATATGGGTAATGCCGTCCCATAGGCTGGCTAGTGGGGAATGAGCGAATCAAACATGATCGATCACTCAGTGCTTTCCACTTCTTGGCTGAACAAAAACGTGACTGGCTGCCTCAAAGTCCCTGCCTCCATGACTCCCCACCGTGACAGGCTTTACCTTCAGACTGTGGCTCTAAATAAATGCTTCCATCTTTAATTGTTTCTTGTCAGCGTTGTCCTTTTTTTCTCTGTCAAAGCAATAAGTAGCTCAAATAAGCACAGACCCCCAGAGACACTGGAGTCTTTGGATGTTCAAGTCTCATATAAAATGGCACCTCATTTGCATACAGTGTACGCAAACCTCCCTACGTTTTAATTATTCTCTAGATTATGTATCTCGAATACAATGTAAATGTTATGTCAACAATTGCTGTGCTGTGTTGTTTAGGGAATAACATAATACTTAGGACAGAGGGAAATGGAGACAGGTCCTTCTCACATTCTGGTTCTCTCTCTCTCTCTCTCTCTCTCTCTCTCTCTCTCTCTCTCTCTCTGGTTGGCCCTGCCTCTGCTTACTCTCCTCCTCCCAGCCTTTGTGCTAAAGTCTCTGGCCCTGTCTTATCCCACCATCCCAGTGTCTCTGTTATAATTATTGACCAAAGATGTCATCCCATCCACACTTAGAGTGAATCAAAATGGAACAAGGGACCCCCCCCCAAAAAAAAAAACCAAAACACCAAGAAACAAGCAAACAAACAAAAAACGCCCTGGGATTCAGTCCCCAGCCTGGCAGAAGGGCAGGGAGTAGGGAGCAACAATGACAAGATATGAAATGAGTTCATGTGCAGGGAGAGATGTTTGTAAAGACTAAGAAGCGAATAGTATGACCAAGGCCTTCTTAACTAGGCAGCTGACTATTGAGTCATAGCCCGGAAGAAAAAAGTTGGGTGTCTCCACCTATTTCCCACTGCTCCAGAGGCGCCTGTTGTCTACTTTGTATGCCTTTGTACGTTCCTACCCTTAGAATGTTCCAGCAGGTTTTATTTACAAAATTGAAGGAAGAGGAGCCTGACCTCATCCAGAAACTTCTGGTGACATGATTGACACTGAGGTGCACAGCTTGGCACCTGTGCAGTCTGGAGCAGCAGTGATGAGGTTGGTCAGGGCAATACAGAGAGTGGCATGGGCTATGGGTGGCAAGCACTAAAGGGATTCCTGACCTCGTGATGTCCTTGAGCTTTTATGGCGGGCAAGACAGTACCTTGAGCCCAGGTGGCACAAGTGAGCTCCCATGCACATGACAGAGTGCGGCCCTACAGCCCCTGGTTCAGTTTCTCCATCACCTTCTGAGTTGAGCCACAGTAGGAAAGGTGCCTGTGTGTTGCCTCTGCTTCCTCTGTTTTATTGTTTTATCCCAAAGGACTCTGCACTATTTTATGATGTTCTGGTGACTGACAGAGGAACCACCAACTTGTCCTTTCTCCAGAATTCTGCAGCTACATGTCACAGGCAGTGCTGATTTTAGACATATGTAAACTCCAGAATGTAGAGGACAGTGACAGATTCCAGCTCTGGTGACCTTGCAGGTTTTAGTGATAATGGGACAGGGCAGCTGGCCTGAGATAAAGTCTCTCAGAAAGCTGGAAAGCCATCAAACCGTTGGTAGGAGAGGGCATGAATCCATAAAGTTCTCCAAGACCATGGTGGGTTTGAAAATCTACCACCCAATTGGTTCCTCCCTTCTGTTGCAGCTACTGAATGCAGCTTCTTCTGGTCCTGTATAGTTGTTGAAGCTTTCTGGTCGTAGAAATGTAATTTTTTCTTCTAACAATCCAGGGCATATTGCATTCATCCCACTTTGCAGATGAGAAAGTGAAAGTTCAGAGTGACAAATAAACTCATGGCTGAAAAGAAGCCAGTTCTCAGCATTTTCTCTCTGCCCCAACATGGTATACGGTGACCAGTCTTGAGGTAGATAAGATAAAGGTCCATGACCTAAATAAGTGCTTATCTGCCCTAAGGAATGTAGAGAGTGTTGTGAATGAAAGAAAATCTCTTACAGATAGTCATCCTCTCCTGCAAACCCGGAGACCCGCCATGTTGAAATTGACTGGAACTTAGCTTAAATAGAATGCAAGGTAGACCAGTTGTCTTTATCTGTAGCCTCTTCCTACACTGTAAGCAGGGTGAAGGTCCTGACATGGCATGGTGAATTATCTAGAGAACCCCAAAGGAGTGGGCTCCTTCTATTTTGGAGTATGTAGAATCGTAAAGATTTTCTTTAATTAGATAGTGCCGGATAGATTTAATTAAACCTTCAAACCTGCAATTTTCTTTGTTTGATTGATCAGTTGGTGCTGATTGCCTGCAGCAATTATGCAGGAGGAGGGGGCTTTCAAATTCTGATGGCGAGAAGAGGCAGATGGAGTCGCCTCTTGGGTACTCAGTTGTCTGAGTGGTCCTGGAAAGGGTGAAATTGCACAAATGTCTTCTCGCTGTGCACATGTAAACAGGGTGCCCAAGTTACCTTCTGTATAAGTCATGAAGTTGGCTGATGGGCCTGGTAGAAAGTTCCCAAAAGTAATCATGTTTCAGAGGCTAGACAGTATCCCATTATTTTTTTATTTTTTATTTTTTGTGGTTTCTTTTTTTTTTAAAATAATTGTAACACATTGTGGAAAAGATTTTGCAATGGCCTTTTAATTTGTCTAAGCCCTATTGGAGGTTCAGGAGAGACAGATAGCTTCACCTCAATGAACGTGAAAGGGAGTAGGACACAGCTTTGAAGACAGAAAGGCCTGGGCTTGAGTCTTGCCTTTGATAGCTGGTTACTTGCTCTCAGATCCCGGGCAACTCGCCCTTTAACTCCTCTCCCTCATCTGTAAAGGACACATTTTGGAGAAGACACTTTGAACTGTTGTAGATACATGAAGCATCCTTGTCTTGCATGCGCTGGGATCTTACTGGATGTCTGTCCTTCCCTCTGCCTGCTCTCTGATGACTTACTAGGATACCACCACCATCAACCCTTTAAGAGCTTATGGGGCCACTGCCACCTTGGTCATTGTTGCACATGTAGCTGCTGGCACCTCTATTTGATACCTACTAAGCCTCAGCAAATACTGGTCTAGTGAAATGAAGGAGTGTTAGGTACATAGAGGGCCCCAGAACAAGTGACAGCAGGAGAGAGTGGAAGAGATGGTGCTGAGGAATTGCCACACTCATGAAGCCTCGGGATGTGGACCATGGTGGGCTGTAGCCATTGGAAAGCTTTGCCAGCGAGCCTACATCCTTTCTCTTTAGACCAAGTCAAGTGGTCTCAGGGCTAAGATTCGTTCTCAGTTTCAAACTGGAGCAGGAGGCCCAAGATAACCATCATGATAATATAGCCTAAAAAAATGTTTAAGTTTAAAAACATAAAGCAGGGGGCTAGCAAGATGCCTCAGTGGTAAAGGGGCCTGCTGTCAAGCCAGGTGCTGACCTGAGTTCAATCCCTGGGACCCACATGGCGGAAGGAAAGAACTGACACCCACAAGTTGTCCTCTGACCTTCATATGTTCTCTGTGCCATGCTCACAACACCCCCCAACAGTAAATGAGTAAATGTGATTTAAAAACCACACACAACAAGCCTCAAAGATCTGTGCATGGAGTTTATGGCTGTGTAAAAACATGGATGTGGGCAACAAGGCACAGAGGAGAAAAAGGCACATGGTGACTATACAAGCGTGGGGAGGATTTAGTGTTTTTAAATTTTTCTTTATTTAAAAGTTACATTTTCAGTCGATTTAAAGTTAAATGTGAAAAAAAGGAAATCCATAAACACATTCTTCCCCAGCCACATGACGGAGGACAGACTCTGGTGGGCCCGAAGGACAAAGTCCAGGATGAAGAGAAGGTCAGGGTATGTTGGAAGATAGGTGCTGAGGTGTGTGAGGTGCTTAACTGGAGAAAGGGGTACTTGGGGGACGGGGTGAGGCCTATCGTCACAACTAGGAAAGAACATTGTACCAAATGGTGGCACTGTAGTTAGGCTGTGCTGTGGACATTCCAGGAGAGCAAACTTTGATCCACCTCTGACCTTGACACCTCTCTGGGATGGGGCTCCCTTGTTCTGGAATCATCAGTGTCAACAGGTGATGCTTGGGGACTGTCCCTCTGCGGGGCATGGTGGGTAGTTCTGCACCAGTGATTCTGTAACTGGCGGGGGGGGGGGGGTTGCACCTCCTGCAGCCCTGGCTGTCTGGAGAGTTGTGCCCTGTGACAGCCAGAGGGACGAGAGATGTGCAGGCTAGAAAAAGGTCTTGAGAATAACAGTTGATTTGACTTTGTATGACTTGTGTGTGTGTGAGGGGGTGTGGGTGTGGGTGTGTAAATGCACATGGAGACCTGGGGTTGACACCAAGTGTCTCTTTCAATTGCTTTCCTCTTTATTTTTTGAGACAGGATCTCTCACTGAACCCTGAGTGCAGTCACCAGTTCAGCTAGACTGGTTGGCTGGTGAGCTCCAGAGATCCTCCTGACTCTGCCTCCTTAATGTTAGCATTCTAGGCATGTGCTGGGCTCTCTGTGTAGGTGCTAGGCATCAGAACTCAGGTCCTCATGCTTGCGCTGTAACTTCTTCACCCCTGAGCCATCTCCCTGGTCCCAGTTTGATATTTTAAATGTATTTTATTTTGAACTTTAGACAATAACTAAAAAATAGAGCATTTATTTTTTATATGGATTCCTAGGGACTCTGGGCATTTTCATAGTTGACTGCCTGGTCTAGGTGGGTACCTCTCAGTTTTCTACATACAGGTATTTCCTGGTCATCTGTGGCAATGTCCATTCTCATGTAGAATGCCAGAGGAGGACCCATGAATCTGTGTTTTCCATGAGGTCACTGAATTCACAGCCTATGGACCTTGTGCTCTGATACCCTGCCAGCCCCTTGGTCCCTGGCTGCCCTGGATGGTGGGGTATTGGTCGCTTGGATCAGATGGACCATTTCAGCCACCCCCTCCCCTTCACCAATCCAGGTGTGCTGGACTGAATTCCAGCAGCTCCACAGCTGGGCACCAGGACTCAGATTTACATTTCCTTTGCAGCCTTCTGCTTGCGCCCATGTCTGTTTACCATTTGCAAATAATACTGTGTTGTCTTAATCTGATTTTTCTGGCTAATGACGTGTGTGCTCCATTCCGCTCAAGCATGGGATTGGAGTGAATGTCTGTCTGCGTCTCAGCGTTTCTCCCTGTGTTCTCCCGGTGGCCACGAGTCCTTGTGAGGAGCTGAGTTCAGCCCCCAGTGCCAGGCTTCTTAGGCTGCCCCTTCCTGCTCTGGTGAGGACACGCATGTTAGCCCTTTAAGTCTTCCCTACAGGTGTGATGGGGCAGGAACAATGCTTCCTCTTCCAGGAATCTGTGAGGGCAGGAGGGGCCTACCAATGCCATTGATTGCTCTCCCGCTCCCAGCAGAGCGGTTTCACTCTCAGGATGGTGAGAAGATTCTGATGTGTTGTACCTCACTCTCCATCACTCCTGCTTAGTGGCTTGCAGTATCATCTCTCCTCTAGACTTTGGGCCCTTTCTGCTTCTCCTGACTGTCAGAAAACCCCATTCTTGCCAGGTAGTAGCCAAGGACTTAGCATCCTGGGTCCTGGATCCACATGCCAAGGACCCCCAGATGTCTGCTCTACCCAGTTCCTACTCTAAGCCCTGGTATCCTGGCCGAAGGCCAGAAGCCCTCTGAGCACTGACTGAAGACTGTGAATTGAACACTTGGTTCCTTACACTGGTCCCACAGGTAGGCATCATTACCCCCGCTTCCCAGATAGAAAGAGGTTTGGAGTAGGGCGGTGGTGGCACACGCCTTTAATCCCAGCACTCGGAAGGCAAGGGCAGGTGAATTACTGTGAGGTCAAGGCCAGCCTGGTCTACAAAGTGAGTTCCAGGACAGCCAGATCTATCACACAGAGAAACTCTGTCTTGAAAAAACAGCAACAACAACACAAAGAGGCTTGGAGAGATCAAGTCGCAGTGCAAAGCCCAGAGTCAGCTCCGAGTCAGGCTCCATTCACTGTGAAGTGCCTATGAGACATGGGTGGTGTCTGTGATCCTCAGGTAGACCTAGGCCCCAGAGGACCAAGGCCAGTTTGGAAGATTTTTAAAATCTATTTTTATTTTTAGTGATATGTGTGTGTGCGCACGCATGCACGCACACGTGCATGAGAGTTTTGGCACACATTCCTCCATACCTGAGAGATTTGGACCCGAGTCCAGTCTGACTGGGCCTGCTACTTGTCATTGTGGCCTGCCCTAGTGCCTTCTCTCTCTCTTCTCACTCCCTTCCTTATCTCTGTGTCCCCTAGTCTGATACGGTAATGGCTTAGATATCCCTGAAGCGTGGCCACAGCGGGACCTCCTGGCTGAGTGTTTGAAATCATGTGCACTCTGATGACTATCAGAATGTCCAGGCCCCACACTTGTTACCAACGGCGGCCGCTATAGCTCTGACAGTGCCGGTGGCTTACGTGCTAATCAACAGCTGAAGGCCTGAGTGTCTAATTTTAGGTTGCTTCAGAGTGTAATGGCGGAGTCTCAGGGGTCCTGCTTCGTGTTTTACTGGTTTCCCTCTGAACGGTTCCCTCTGAACGGTTTCTGTGTTCCATTGAGATGGAGCACACTAAGAGCACTACTACATGTCTTTCCTGACTTCAGGTTCTTCAAGGTCAAGAGGTTGAGGGTTGAAAGAGCCACATCTGTCTGTCTTGACCTGCCCCTAAATGGGGAGGCTGGCCAGTTCCCGCATTGTGGTGTGGTCCCATTCTAGCGCCCATGGTGTGATTCGACACACTGGTCCTGTATGCGGGTATGGGAATCTTGAAGCAAGTCTTCTAGCGAGTTTCAAAGTCTTAGACTGTGCCCATGGTGACAGCAGCAGTATCAGGCAATAGGCCTCAAAGAGGGATGTGGGGACTGAGGCGTGGGTCAATCTGTGGGTCGATGGAGATGCATGATGGTTAGGGTCAGCCCAGGGATGCTGTTCGGTCCCATGGGTTACCAGAGTAACAGCTACTGCGTGTTAGATGCCGTCCCACTATTAAAAGTGGTTTTCAGGGCTCGCCTGCATGAACTGAATCCTAAACTCCTCTTTACATCTCACTTCATCTCTCCCAGCGTCAGCTCTACCATGGCAATTTAGTCCATGGAGAAGTAAACATATTTTCCACACTGGGACAGCAGTCAATCACTGCTCCAGAAGGAGCCACCAGTTTGAATGTCTGGATGACCCAAGGATGGGCAGTGGGCAGAGCTACTGGCATGTTAGGACCAGGGAGATGACACCCAGCTTGGCACATGGCTCAGTAGCCTTTCTCCACTGTGGCATGGCTGAATTCTGAGTCTGTGCACAGTCTTTGTTGTGGGAGCTGACCTCTCCACTCCTGGCCACTAGTAGCATTTCCACCTCTACTGCGCAAACCAAGATGTTTTCAATGTTGGGTAGGAATGTCTGCGGGAATTAAGAGACGAGACACATCTGTACCCTAACCTGATCTGGGTCTCTTTCATGCCACAGGCTGTGTATGGGCCGTTTATGGTCAGCCACCTGCAGAGAAGGCCAGACATGCCTTGTGCCTCTCAGACTCATGACTGAAGCAGGGGTATGGGAGGGCTGGGAGCGTGAAGGTGAGACCAGGCTGAGAGGGGACCAGACAGGGTCTGTTTCTCAGCCATTTAACGGCTTTTTATCTTTTTCCATTAAAGAGATTCACGGCCCTTCTGTTACTCCATTTCCGCAAGGAATCAATTGAAAAGATCAAAAATACGGCATCTGGAGAGGTTAAAATTAGATTCTTACAAAATACAAAGTGGGAAAGAGAAGGAAGAAAATAGAAACAGGGGGCCCGACGACCTGCACAACTCGCCTGTTTGCTGCCAGGGAGCTGAGTGGTGAGGCCCAGAATAGGAGTTCCCGGATGGCCTGTGGGGAGCAGAGCACAGTCACCCTCCTCCAGGATTCCCCCCTCACTTCCTCAGCCTCTCGGCTTCCTCCTTCCCTTCCTTTGGTACACATTTGCATTATGTAGACATTCCAACTGTAGGAAATTTGGAAAATGCAGACCATCCTAACGGATTTTTAAAAACTCAGCTAGATATTGTCACCCAGAGAGAATCATCTGGATTGACTCCAGGACACTCAGACCTGGGTTTATCCCCTTGAATCACACAAACCACCTTTGGCCCCTTCCGCCCTATATCCTCTTACATCGGCACTCTCCGTCTTAACGGTTGAGGCCGTGTGTCTGAGCCTGGAGCTCACGGGTTTGGGTAGACTTGGGATCCTTTTTTCTGTGTATACCCAGTGCTGAGGTTCCAGACACTCACCAGCATGTCCGGCTACATCTGAGCTTGCTCTTCGTTGCTTGCACCGTAAGCCCCTCACTAAGCTTTGTAAAGGAAGACATAGGATACTTGGCCAGAGTCACAGGACAGATGGGTTCCTGAGTATTCATGGGAGTGGGGGCTACAAGAGTTGGGGTCTCTGAGCGAAGAGGATGAGGCAGAGGCAAAAATTTATTGGCCAAGGATGTGGTCCTTTTTCCAGGCACTAAAGAAAGTCCATCAGTCCCTAACTCGCCCACCTCAGCCAATCAGGGTGAAGCTCTGCCTGCTCCAGGAAGCCCCCTGTCTCCTGGAAACACTGGTAACTGTCCTTCTTTGTTCCAGGTAACAGTGGTCGTCTCGCCACAGTGTTTCTGTGTTCTTGAGCCTCGCAGGGAGAAGTCAGGCACACAGCCATGGTCACTCTTCATATCTTTGTGTCCTGCTAGATCCTTATGCTTCTGTCTTAGGGTTTTTATTGCTGTGAAGAGACACCATGGCCACAGCAACTCTTATAAAGAAAACATTTAACTGGGGTGGCTTGCTTACAGTTTCAGAGGTTCAGTCCATTATCATCATGACAGGGAGCATGGTGTCCTGCAGGCAGCCCTGGTGCTGGCTACATCTTGATAAGCAGGCCACAGGAAGTGGACTTAGAGACTTGACAGTATCCTGAGCATAGGAAACCTCAAAGCCCGCCCCCACAGTGACACACTTCCTCCAACAAGGCCATATTCACTCCAACAAAGCCACACCTCCTAATTGTGCCTCTCCCTATGAGATTATGGGGGCTAATTACATTCAGACTACCTCATTTCCGTCCCATGGAACATTCAATCAGTTCAGTCTCCAGGCCAACAGGGACCTTGTCATAGGAATTAGTATGATTACAATAGGAATACAATAGAATTACTGGATTCTATTGCTCTGACTGTTTATTGACCAGCAAGAGAGGTAGAGGGTCCCGAAGCTTGGTGAGACATGGAGCACATCACCTTCATCGAGAAACCCATTGAGAGATGATAACACAGCCTCTTCTTGGGCTTCCAGTTTGTACAAATGCTTCATGCCGAGCAGAGGGGGAATAGACTGGCAATTCAGGGCAGGGGTGCAATGAGCAGGAGGAATCAGGCTTCTTGGATTGGGGGTGGAATGAACTTGATGGGTACGGTATGGCTACAGGCCAGTGAAGAGCCAGGAGTATACCGAGAGCCAGGACAGACACCCTGGTGGACACCCCCCAGATCCTGAAGTGGACAGAATCTCTGCTTCTATGGGTCCTTCACACACTTCCATTTGATACACAATCCTACATACTGATGGCCTCCCTTTCCTAGGAGTGAGCTCTTATTTCTCTTCATTAATACTATAGAAGTAAAATGATTTTTCTTTTCTTTTTGAGGCAGGGTCTTCTATAAGCCAGGCTAGTCTTGAACTAGCTATGTAGTTGAAGATGATCCTGAACTTCAGAGTCTCCTGCTTTTACCTACAGAGTACCAGGATGACAGGTGCCCCCCACCCTTTATTTAATCTGGTTCTGGGGGTAGGCTCTAAAGCTTCATGCGTGCTCGCTAAACACTGCCAGCTGAGCTACATCCCACGTTGAGGGTTTCCTTCTGGTCCTTACCTCTTTCCTTCCGTTTTTGGGGAGGATGTGCTGGGAATCAAACTCTGTCATCACCATCATAGCTACTGCCACCGCCACCACCATCATCATCATTCCCATCATTATCCCCGCTACCATCACCCTCATCATGATTATCACCATCATCACCACGGCATCCATTCCTTGTCCTGTACCAGACCTGCTAAGCACCTTCCCGCATGAATAGCTGAATCAGCACACAGGGTTTTTGAGATACGCAGTGCCGTGGTTCCTATTATACAGATGAGGAAAGAAAGCCCAGAGAGGACAAGTGGCCCACTTAGGGTTGCACAGAGTGAATGGCAGGGGCAGGGGGGTCTGTCTGATTGGAGAGTGTGAGCATCAGCTCCCGCTGGCTTCTAAACAATGCAGGATAGGAGGGTGAGTGGCTCCATAGCTCAAACACTGTGCCTTGTTACTGGCTGTCTCGGAGTTATCACCCTCAGCTACACCTGTACCCGTGTCTGTCCCCAACCAGGTGATAGGGATTGACTTTTTCTGTCACATACTCCCCATGCCACTGTGGTTCTCTCTCTATTTTCAGGCCCAGGCAAGTAAGGACTGCCAGGCATTGTGGGTTCGAAGAGGGAACTGGAGCTACTGGGGCCAATGCCATTGCCTGCCCGGAGCATGGCTCACCTCCTGGCCCCACCTCCACCCCCAGCTTGCCTGCCAGTGTTCAGATGTGTGGTGCTATAAAAAGCTGAATAGTAATATGCAAATCACCGTGATTATTTATGGCCGAGTTAGTAAATAAGCTCGCGTGACAAGGTGGGTTGTTGTTTTTATGATCTCTGCGGGCCTAGCAGGGAAATCTATGGGAAGCAGAGCGGAGGTGAGCAGTGCGGGATCCCACGGCTTGATAAACACAGCCTAATTGTGTGCACTAGGACACGCAAGGAAGGGGGTGTGGAAGGGAGGACAGAGAAGGAGAAGCAGTGGCTAGGAGCCGGGGTGCAGGGAGTGGAGCGCTGGAATCAGCAGCTGGATCCAGTCTGTGCCCACACCACTGGCCCAGCCTCCGAACCGCCTGCTGGGAGGGTAGAGACCAAGCCATAAATCAATTTAATGAGCTGTGGCTGCTGTGGGTCCTGCCCGTGTGCTAGGCATTGCTCAGCCAGGTTCTCCCCAGGAAGGATGCCGACAATGACATCAGGAAGAGGTGAAGGAGGCTCAGGTTTCGAGTTTCAGGGTCTAGAAGGGAGATGGGGAGCTTCCCGACAGCCATCAGCCTCCTGGAGTTGGTTTCCTCCAGTATTTTCCAGCATTGTATCTCTAGGGTGCCCATTTGGGGAACAGAAACCCAGCAAGGGGCCCATGGCGTTTGGAACAAGCCAGGTACTAAGCAAGGTAGGGCCTCCTTGAAGGTCCTGTTGGGCATTAGCCCTCCAGACTCATACCTTAGCCACTCAATTGATAGTGGGAGTATAGAACACTTGCCAGGTCCACCCCATCTGTAGCTCAGTGGTTAGAGCTAATGTTCTCTAATGTCATAAAAGGGAGCTCAGAGGCTCTTCCTTGTGTTTCCTGAGCTCAGCTCTCAGATAAACTCACTTATATCCAGATTCCCTAGCCAAGCCTCATTGAAAACCCAACCCAAGTGACCCTTGGTTCTTGAAGCTGAGCCTCCGGTAGGAGTGACTCTTAGCTGTTGAGACACTCCATGTCCCAGGTACCATTCTCAACATTTTAATGGGTGCTGAGTCACTGGGTCATCTTAGCAGTCTAGAAGCTCTAAGCCATTATTAACCTTTCTAACTGGCCATGGGCCATAGCAGCCAATGTGAAGGACTTTACCGAAGGCCACCTAGCTGAGTAAGATCCCAAACCAAACATTTTACCAGAGACATGGCTCAGCCAATAAGAACAACAAACTGAGTCTGGTTCCTAAAACTCTCATAAAAGAGGAGGGTGTTGGCATGCTGCCATTGTCACCCAGCACTGGGGGAGCAGAGACAGAATGCTCCTGGGGCTTTGCCGGCCAGCCAGACTAACTGTATCAGTGAGTGCCAGGTTCGAAACTAAGGTGGGGAACAACTGAGGAGGACGCTCCCCAGTCTTGGCCTCTGGCTACCACAGTCATGTGCACACACACACACACACACACACACACACATATGGGTGCCTGCATTTGTGCACCTGCACACACACACACACACACACACACACAACTGAAAACCAAAAAGCCCAACAGTTTCCTTAACTGTGACACCAAACTCCAAGCCTTCCAAGCGTTCTTCAAGCACCCCCTCCTTTCCAAGCTTTCAGCCTGGTCTTTAGGACCCAGAATTGAAGTAGGCCGTTTTGGATCTTGGAAAACTCCAGGTTTTGAGGCAGACCATGAAGGAAGCAAATCAATAGTGAAGTCTGGAGGGGCACAAAGCCAGGGGTGGCAGAGGTAGAGCACACAGGAGTGTGTGTGTGGGGGGGGGGGGGGCGGGGTTGGCACTGCCTAGGGGGTATCACTCAGGTGAGGCCTCCAGGAGAAAGTGAGGAGGGAGATTACAAAGGGTGGCTGAGGTGGCAGACACAGTCCGGACTTGGGGAAGGATGGGGAAAAGTCTAGATCTAGTGGATTACTGTGACACAGAGGAAACTGACGTTCCAGAGGTTTGCAGAGCTGGCCGCCAACTGGCGACTGGCTTTGTCCTTGTTTGTGAATTGATCCTGTGTGTTTGAACTAAGAGCCGATGACTGAGGGGAGGAGAAACAGCAAACACAGGCAGGGTCGTGTCACCATGCCAACAGGAGAGAGAGAGAGAGAGAGAGAGAGAGAGAGAGAGAGAGAGAGAGAGAGAGAGCGAGCTACCCAGGGTTCCCCACTGGGTTGTGACGCTCATTTTCTTGGCAGGTTTTGGATACACAGGTGCAAACTATGTTTCTGCCCCTCCTTTTCTGTGTTTTGTGACTTAGAAACAAAAACATGTAGAAGATAAATGCAGGGAGAGATGGGGAACCATCAGTCTTTCCTTGGGGACAGCCCTAGAGAAGAGTCCTAAGGCCTCCCAAGCCTTTTCAGAGCCCCAAGCCTCACAGAGTCGACCACAGCTCCCAGATAATGGCTTGTTTGGAAAGGGCTTCTCTCTTTTGTGTTTAGGAAGTAGAGACCACAGTTTGCTTTTACCTGCTTTTAATGCAAGTCCTCTAGATTGCTGCTGGATAGAACTTTTTGGATCTGGCTCTTGGTCATGCAAGGGGTGCCTCATGGCTTTATGTGAGGCATAAAGCAGCCAGTGTGCCTTACCCATTTCCGGATATGACATGTGAAAAGACCATCCCCTTCCTCCGTTCCTCAGTCTGATGGCGTGAGGGCTGGGGAGGCAGCGCAGTTGCTAAAGTGGCTACCTCACAAGCATGAAGACCCAAGTTCAATCTCCAGAACCCATGTATGAGAGAGAGAGAGAGAGAGAGAGAGAGAGAGAGAGAGAGAGAGAGAGAGAGAGAGCGCGCGTTTGGAATTCTAGAGTTGGGGAGGCAGAGACAGGAGTCCCTGGGATTTGCTGGCCAGGCAGTCTAGCCAAATCAGTGAACTCTGGGCTCAGGGAGAGACAGTCTCAAGAGCAATTAAAGTAGAGAGCCCTTGAAGAAAACATGTGATGTCAACCAATGGCTTTCATGTAATGTGTGTTCATGCTTGTGCACACACACAAAAATAAACTAAAAACAATGTATTTTAAAGCATTTTATGCTGGGCCATGATGGCACACGCCTTTAATCCCAGCACTTGGGAGGCAGAGGCAGGCAGATCTCTTGAGTTTGAGACCAGCCTGGTCTACAAGAGTTAGTTCCAGGACAGGCTCCAAAGCTACAGAGAAACCCTGTCTTGAAAAACCAAAAAAAAAAAAAAAAAAAAAAAAACCCACCCCAAACACTTTATTACATTGGATTGAATGTGTGTGTATGTGTATTCCAAGTGTTGGTGCTTGTGTACATGTGTACACATGGTATGGCATACATGTGGAGCTCAGAGGACAACTTGCAGGGGTAAGGTTCTCTCCTTCAACCATATGGGGATTGAACTCAGGTCATTGGCCTTGGTAGCCATTGCCTTTACCTGCTGAACCCTCTTGCTGGCCCATAAATAATTTCTTATAGAAAGCAATTTTGCCCTATCCATAATTTATACAATTACAAAGCACTGCAGGTGGTAAGGGCTTCTGCAGAGACTATCAGAGAAGACTCTCCAGAGGTGGCCTCTGCCTTAAGAAGTTTATCTACCAAAGCTGTTTCTCCCTTGGCCTCTTCAGAAATCACTTGAACAAGGCAAAGGTACAAAGAGGGAAGGGAGGGAGCTGGCCTCCTCTCCTGGGTGCTAGAACCCTGTCATAACAATGGGCCCATGCTGAGTCTCCTTGTCTCCCTACACGCTAACCTTTCTCTGGAACTTTCTTGTCCCTATGCCCACCTTGTCTTGAAAGGATTCAAGAAAGTGGACTAATGAGCGAGCACTCAGTGACCCAGAGAAGTGTCCTGGTCCAACTCTGAGATGCGCTGACCTTTCTTTCTTTCCCAGACAGGCTACCCAGCAAATTGTCCTCCACTTAGACCCTTCTAATTGTCCCTGCTGATTAATGAGGTCACTTACGGTGTCAATTATTATCCTGCCAAGAGAATGGATATCGGACACCCATGAACTTGCTTATTCTATTAAAAAAAAAAAGAAATAAAGTAATGAGAGATGATTAATGGTGTGTGCCCCGAGAGAAGCCACTGGAAGGGATGGGCAGGAGAGAAAAGCAAGAATGAGCATGTTCCAATTAGGAGACCAAAGCAACTTTGGTTGAAGAGCAGTTTCCCTGCGACCCACCTTTCAAAGCCACTCCTTAGAGAGCAGTCTGACCTCAGTGGCTTCGCAGGCCACTTCCTTCTCCTTTGGATCCACAGATGCTGCTCTGGAAGGAGACCCCACATTCTCCTAGTTACTGACTCTGTTGATCTTGGTCCGCTCTAACCCGCCCCCACCGAGCAGGTTCCGTCATTGACTTGGTTCTTGAAGCACTATTTTTATAATTCTTTATCATTAAGTCTGTTTCCCTTGTGTTTCCTGAGCAAATACTGTGTGCCAGGCTCTGTTTTAGGCATGGCACACACTAAGGCAGACAGAAGGACCACGTCCTTGTTTGGAACAGAGTTTTTATTGTCAAGCAGAGGCAGCTGGGTAATCTACGTGGTTAATACATGCGAATGGGCTGTGTCACACGTCCTGAGAGCTGGAACCATTATGAGGTTCGTTTTAACGTGATTCATGAGGCTATGAATGCCATACCATCCCAAGATCTGTAGCTGGAAAGCTGGGAACCCTGGAGACCTGGGTGCTGTGAAGGTCAGACCATGGCTCAATCTGGAGCGAGGAAGGGGAACTCGTGTCCTGGCTGAAGAGAGTCCACAGGTGACTTCTTTTTTCCTCAGCCTTTTGTTCTAGTTAGCCTTTTATAGATCAAACGAGGCCCGCTCGCTCTGGGGAAGGCAATGTGCTTACTCAGTCTATTGATTCAAGTACTAGCCTCATCCAGAGACACCCTCACAGACAGGCCAGAATAATGACTCACTAAACTTCTCAGCACCCTGGGCCTCATAAAGTTGGAGTGTAAGGTCTGGGAAGATGGCTCAGTCAGTAAATGTAAGTCCAGAGACCCAGGCTTGATCTCCAGAACCTAAACAAAAATCTGGGCCCCACAAAGGCTCACTTGTAATCTCAGTTCAGGGGAAGTGGAGGCAGGAAGATTCCTTGGAGACTCTGGCAACTAGCCTAGCTACTTGGTGAACTCTAAATGGGTGATCTAGAGATGCCTGTCTGCATGCGACAGAGGCCAAATCCCTCATGGTTGCTGGCTCTCGAGACTGGATACTTCAGCAGTCCCGACCTGCCGTGGACAGCTTGGAGGATTCCCGGAGAGCCGTCAGTCATCAGTGGAAGACTGCAGAAGCCAAGTTTTGATGTCAGTGAGGGATGGCAGCAGCGGTGACAGGAGCGAGGTCAGGGTCCTCACGGGCAAGCAGGAAGGTGGGCAGGCACAAGCAGTATTGCTGCTCATCCTTTTTATGGCTAGGCTGCTGCATGAAGATGCTTCTTACTTGGTAAGGCCTGGCCTCTGACTTAGTCCTTCCTGCCATCATTCTCACGGACCTGCCCAGTGGTAGCTTATGAAGGAGGCTCAGCCTTTGTGGACCAAGAACATCTCTCAGAACAAGCTCTGGTGTGCTGTGGAATATTTGTACACTGTGTGAAAATGCTTTGTTGTGATTGGTGTAATAAAAAGCTGAATGGCCAATAGCTAGGCAGGAGGTGTAGGCGGGGCTTTCAGACAGAGAGAACTCTAGGAAGAAAGGGGTAGTAGCCAGCCAGATGCTGAGGAAGCAGGATGAGAAGTACAGAGTAAAGGTAATGGAGCCATGTAAAAGAAAGTAGCTTGATAGATATGGGTTAATTTAAGGTAGAACTATTTAGGAACAAGCCTAAGCTAAGGCTGAGTTTTCATAATAAAATCTTCATGTCATGATTTGGGAGTTGGCTGGTGGGACAGAGAAAGGCTTGTTATACCGGAAACCAGCAAGAAGAACCTTGTGGTCCAAGTTCAGATGATGGAGTGGTCTGTTCTACTCTCTCTGTACAGACCACTACCTTCTCTCAGCATCTTGAGTTCTAGAGCACCAGAGATTCCACATGTTCCTGTCCCCAGGTTGGCTTCAGCCACACCCTGGCCATTCACTAGTGTTTGGACACCCAGTGCTGCATGAGACTCTCTGGCTCATGGGGAAGAAAACCGTAGAACTCTTCTGTTCTGCTTGCTCTCCTTAGCGCTAAGGATTGAATTCAGGACCATGTACACGGGGACAAGTGCTTTGCCACTGAGATACATCCTCATCCCCCAGAGCTCTTCTGGACAGTGGAGATCCTAGGCTGGGCCATCCAAGAGCATCACTAGTTTTTACCTGTCCCAGGGAGCTCCTGGGAGTGATGCACGGTTCAGTGGCAGCCCTGGTAAAGAGCATCTCCCTTTCTCTAGCGAGAGATGCTCCCTGGGTGTGATTTCGGGAAAGCAGATGCAAAGGTAGCAGGCTTCTGGACCACAATGCCCCCTCTTTGTCAAAGCTCTCTTCCCCATTCCCCATTCTTCTCTCACGGCTTTTGTGCCTCAGGTTCTGTCCCAGATGTTGGGTCAGTTTTTCAGGCTCCCGTGGAAGGAAATAATGTCTACATCTGCCAGGAGGCTCCACAAAAACTGATCCCCTCTCTTGGGGAGGCCGGTAATTAAGCAGTCATGGTAAACAAATGAGGACGAACAGCTGGTTGTAGCCATTTGTTCTCCTGTCATGGGTTGTGGAACAATTTCATAAATTACACAGAAGTTGGGCTCTCTTCTCTCCCCTTCCCCCGTGCACCATCCCTCGGCTTGAAGTGTCCTCCCTTTCGTGCTGTGGCTCCTCATGCCGTTTAGATGGTAGCCTGATCCGACCCTGTTAGATCAATGCAGACTGGCGAGGTCAGGCCCCCTGGGTCCACCTAACACCGCACTCCCTGGGTGGCACGATGGTGGAGTCCTCAACAGTAAAGAAACTAGTCGGCAACTGTCGGTGTGCCCAGCACTGTTCTTAGTGCTGCCGGTTAAGCCAATGGTGAGTCTCCTCCCTCACAGAAGTATGTTCTTATTGGTAAAGTGGATGCACAAGTAAAGATGAGAGCCAAGGAGACGGGTAATTAAGTGGGGCACTCGTCACCAAATCTGATAACCTTGGTACAGGTGATGTGCAAGCCAAGACCCGCACTCGTAGAAGATAAGGAACGCAGCTGCACACAGCTGGGGAAGGTGGCTGCAGAGAGCTGTGGGGAGCAAATGTGAGAGCCTGCAGCAGATACTGCCCCAGTGTGTTTGAGTGGCTGCCACGGCCCTTGGAGGTTTGCGTGGGAGCAAAGGGAGGCTGCTGTGACATGGAGGAGGGAAGGAGAGGGGGATGGAGGGATAAGAGAGACCTTTAGGGCATTATCAAGACCTGTACTTTTATTCCAAACCAGAGGGAAGGCCTTGAAAGTTCTGAGCAGGGAAGTGGCGTGCTGACTTCAGATGGTGCAACCGGCTACCGCGATGAGCATGGTTGTAGATA
This sequence comes from Microtus oregoni, assembly GCF_018167655.1. Lineage (NCBI taxonomy): Eukaryota > Metazoa > Chordata > Mammalia > Rodentia > Cricetidae > Microtus > Microtus oregoni. The sequence goes on along the minus strand of NW_024543064.1, from coordinate 24,743,189 downwards.
CACAGATGAGGAAATAAGGAGACTTCTTGGGAGGCGATGGCAATGACAGAGGAGAGAGCTGGGCTGGGCTGGTCCAGGGAGATGAGAATGTGCTGTTGGGAAGTGGCTGGTTTTTGGATACACTTATGTATGTGATGTGTGTGTGTGTGTGTGTGTTATGCATGTCTGTGTGACTGCCCAAGCCCAGGTGTACATGTGTGGAGGACAGAAGTCACCATTGGGTGTCTTCCTCTATTGCTCCTCACTTTAGTTTTTCAGACAGGGTGTCTTATTGTATCTGGAGCTTGCTGATTGGCTAGGTTGGCTGGCCAGTGATTTTAGAAATCCTTCTGTCCTCACCTTCTCAATCCTGGGATTATAGGCACAGGACCATACTGGTGTGTGTATGTGGGTGCTGAGGATCAAATTCAGGTCTTGTTGCTTGGGGAGCACTTCACCCCCTATGCTGGCTCCCCGGCCCTGTAAATGCTTCCTTTTGAGGATGCACTCCTGGAGGGACACTGACGGCTTGTGAATATCTACCCTCAGAAGCAAGCATAGAACATGACATTTAATCAGGCGCACAGTGAATTTTTGTTGCATGAATGACTACGAGCAAAAATTACTAAATGTTACCGATGGGAATAGGTCGGCTTCGGGCCTTTTTCTCGACTCTATCAGATCATAGAGCAAATCCCAGGCAATTTCTTGCTTAGCCTTCCCAAGCTGATGCCAGAAATACGACTGTTGATGCCAAAGCCCTACAGGGTCTGCTGTTTTTTTTTTTTTTTTTTTTGATTTTTCGAGACAAGGTTTCTATGTGGTTTTGGAGCCTGTCCTGGAACTAGCTCTTGTAGACCAGGCTGGTCTCGAACTCACAGAGATCCGCCTGCCTCTGCCTCCCGAGTGCTGGGATTAAAGACGTGCGCCACCACCGCCCGGCTAGGGTCTGCTGTTTTAACTGTGTGTTTATCCTTGCGGCAGGACTTCTCAGAGCCTTTAGAACACCAGTGCAAACGTTCCTAAGTCGTCTTCATCCAAGGTACCAATAATGCCCCTGCCATTGTCCCATGTGCTCCATGGGTCAAAAGAGGAGTCTATTAGCCTTACATACTAAATAGTTAGAACCAGATAACAGTGTGAGTGTGTGTGTGAACAACTTTATAGCAGCTAAAATAAATACAAATTAAAAGATGAAAGATTTCATTTGCATTCTTAGTAACTATGACTTGAGTCTGGTGAACGGCTCAGTCAGTAAAGTGCTTGTCATGCAAGGGCTGAGCACCCATGTGAAGAAACCCTGAGCGTGGTTGTCATGCCTGATCCCCACACTGCGGAGACAGTGACCGGAGTACTCCTGGCCAGCTCACCTTGCCAAGTTAGTGAGTCTCAGCTTGAGTGAGAGACCTTGTCTCACAACTATGGTGGAGGGTTAGTGGGATGACTCAATGAACAAAGGCGCTTGCCACCAAGTCTGATGACCTGAGTTCGTTCCCCGGGATCTACATGGTGGAAAGAGGAAGCTGACTCCTGTATGTTGTCCTCTGACCTCCATGTGTGCACCTATGGCATGCACTTGCCTCTCCTTACACACTAATTCAGTGTAAATGGTTTTGACTATGGTGGAGAGTATTAGAGGAAGACAGCCAATGTCAACATCTGACTTCCACATGTGTGCATTCACGTATGCAACCGATCGAATACTGCACACATGTATGCACATACAAACTTGTATCCATGCCTAACACACACACACACACACACACACACACACACACACAGAGAGAGAGAGAGAGAGAGAGAGAGAGAGAGAGAGAGACTGACTGACTGACTAGTGGAAGGAATGTCCTTGTTGCTCAGAATCTCCACTCTTGGAACTGAATTGGAGACTGCCAGCCTCCTACCCTCTTCCACCCAATATCCCACGACATCTATTCCGTGTCATAGCAAAGCCCAAGTCCACAGCTCTGCAAAGATACATTATGTGATGGAACATAACTTTTTGATGAGGCTGTACTCCCCACCATCCGCCAGCCCTCTTTTTTCAACTCTCAAGAGAAGTGCTGATTGGCAGTACCCAAATACTGATTGGGACATACACTATCCCAGAGTCTTTGTAAATTCCCAGCTTCACCCTGGGAGGCCTGGTCATAAGGGTTGGGAGCCACAGCTCAATTTTGTTTGGGGTCTGATTTGTTCACCTTCCCGGGGAAATCTGCTCACACCCCTGAATGGCATTCTGCACCATGACCTGGGTATGCGGTTGGCAGGCCTAGGAGCTGCAGGATTCTGGAACACACCCCTGCTCTGAAAGTCCCTGTGCTTGGTGCATTTGCATTCTGCATGAACACCACTGCTTCCCTATTTTTAGCCCTCAGCAGGTGGGCATTTTCTGACTCTGGTTCTTGGCTCGGAAGTCAGTACACAGCCTAGAAGAGTGCACAGGGGCTCGGAAGCTGCCGTCACCCGCATCCAAGCATGCCTAGTGTTTGCATCCTGGACTCTCCAGACAGATGCACCATGTAGCTGACCACAGAGCTTTCTAGAACCAGGAGATGTCTTCTGGAGAGACTGGGTCCCACTGGAAGAAAGTCTTCGGGGGGTTCAATTGCCTTTTCAGCAGGAACCGGGCCAGTGCCAGCTCACCCTGAGAAAATGGGAGTTTAAATTTCTCAGTACATCAAACAGCAGTATCAGAGTCTTCAGCTCTTGTGGCACCGCCAGACCCAGACTCAGCTGCTCTCCCTTGTAATCATTTGAGATTTTAAGGACCCCACGATCAATAGTGCTAGTGGTCTCCTGGCTGATGTAGAAATTCCCTAGCCTCTATGGCTTGCTTTCTCTGGGTCTGTCATTTCCAAGAGGTTTCACTGAAATACACAGGAAGCCCGATTTTTTTCCCTAAGTTTCCCAGTTTGGGAAGCTCTTGATGAAATGCAGATGGGGATTTCCAGGGAGAATCTGAGTCTCTAGGGGTGCAGGAGGGGGTCTGTGTATTGTGTGCAATTATAACTAATGTCCATCAATTACCTGCAAATTACTAGATGATACCCGTAATGATAGTTCTGTTTTTAGCTGAATGGTTTATGTATCTAACTAGTGGCTGCTGTCTGGTGTGGAACTGCTGGGAAATCAAAACACTATTTGCCCAGCCTCTCAGTCCGACAGATTTGCCTGCATTTGCTCTTTTATTCCCAAGGTCAATTGACATGACTTTTCTGGATATTATTGTTTGATGTGCTAAGAGGCTTAAATAAGACCCATTCAATAAAGACCCGATTGGCTATATTACTGTTTACTCCTAGATAATTCTATATTAGTTGGACTCTTTAAGTTATGAGGAGTGATGTGCATAGATGGCCCTCAGACAAAGGCCTTTATTGCCAGGGCCTGAGATCTCCAAACAGGTGCTCTGGATTCAAGATTCCCAAGATTCCGAGCGGCAACCTTTTCGTGGCCAGTGTAGCAATGGCCTAGAGCCCCTGACCTGGCTTCCTTGGGCACATCATGTCCCCAGAGAGGATTCCACAGAACCCCAATGCACAGCATGTACGAAGAGTTCAGTAATCAGTAGAGTTTGGAAGCTATTGCCTAGGATCCATTCCTTCCTGAAAAGTTTGCGAGGGCCATGTGTGTGTGTGTGTGTGTGTGTGTGCGCGCGCGCGTGCGTGCATTTACATGAACACGTTTGTACATGCATGAAGAGGTCAGAGATAAGCCTCAGACATCTTTCTAAGCTGTTCTTTACCTGTTTCCTGTTTCTTGAGACCTGGGCTTTCTGCCTGCAACTCATGGACTGGGCTAGGCTAACTGGCTGGTAAACCCCAGGCCTGTCGGCCCCATCTCCCCAGCATTGGGACTGTGAGTGTGTGCCACCATGCTTGATTTATTTCTTTTTTGTGGGTTCTAGGGGATGCAGCTCAGGTTCTCATGTTTGCAAGGCCAGCGCTTTACTGACTGACTGATCTCCCTGGGTCCCTATTTTAGTTTATTAAAAGCCTCAGAAATATTTTGTTTCTGTGTGGTTCTGAAAAGTCCTGGGCCAGCGGCCCCAAGTCTCTGTTTAATTAGTGAACACCCTGCCACTTGTGCTGGGGAGCAGCTCTGCTAGGTACTAGTTCCTCCCCAGCCTTCCCATATTGAGCAATAACCATCGCTTCAATTGCCCCCTAAACTTGTAGCAACCCTATCTTCCAGCAGACTTCCTGACTTTCTCTCTTCTCTCCAAACACTTTCTTCTGACCTCACTTCATGACATATTTTATAAAGTCTCTCTTTCTTGAGTATTTTGGGGAAGACCATATTCAAGACTGTTTTGTCGTGATGTCTCAGCCCACTCCATGGCAGGGGTCATTCTCAGATATCAGCCTTACTCCATCAAGGTCAGAGGTAAACCTCGGGCATCTTCCTCACCTGTTCTCTGCCTTGTTTTTTTGTTGTTTTTTTTTGTTGTTGTTTGTTTTTGTTTTTACCTGGAAAGTAGGGATTTGGCTAGCCTAATTGGTTGGTAAACTCCCAGATACTTGTGTCTCTGACCTCATGGATAGGGGAATTTCTAGCAAGCCCACATCTGAGGGTCTCACCATCCAGCTGGCCATACCTCTAGGACAGACACTTGTGAGACTTTGTGACTGCCCATAGAAACGCAGATAGTAGATCCTTCCGTCCATCCACACATCCATTCATCCATCCATCCATCCACCATCCATCCATCCATCCATCCACCCACCCACCCATCCGTCCATCCATCCAGAAAGCCTCCCTGCAGAGTTGACAGAATACTCCTAGCATCTTCAGTCTGCTCAGGAAGACCTGACCCGAATAAAACAACCGCACTAAGCATCTTCTGATGCCCGGGGTTAGTGCTTAGAAGAAAATGAGATTTGGGTCAGGAGAGGTCAGGTTACGATGTGGCCATTAATCATATCTTTTGGTTTTCTGATGTTTTGACATCTTGGGTGGGAGGGGCAAGGCTTGCTGATGTCAGACAGAAAAACCAGAGCCGTGCTTTTTTATCAAGGCAGCCATCCCAAAGCCAGCTGCTTAGTCTGCTACGCTCTCAAGTGAAACCCCAGGGCTTGGATCCCACCGCCCGCATCATGCCTGTGGAGTGTGTGACCCAGCAAGCTTTTGTCTCACTTGCCTGTCCTTCACTGTGAGCCACAATAAAGGTCTCGGCCCCACCCTTCTTGAGCCCTCTGCTTCCCATAGACTCCAGTGACTCCCCGTGTGGCACGTACGACAGTCACCCTGTCCTCTTCCTTTCGGATGTTTGAGATGGTTTCTCACCCTGTAGCCCAGGCTGGCCTTAATTCACCATGTGGCACTGGCGCTCTGAACTCGAAACGGTCATCTTGCCCTCGCCTTCTAAGTGCGAGGATTACGGACAAGAGCCACGCTGCCTGACTCCAGACTCTGTTTCCAGTCTCTCTTGATCTGTTGACCACACTGAACTTGGTAATACTACAGCTCCATTTGGCATTACGCCAACAGACCTCCCCACCCCAATGGCTCAGTTCACCGAAGCTCACTTCTTTCTAGCCGTGTCTTCTGGAAAGTGCTTCTTAGCTTTCTGTTTCATGGAACAATCTAGGGATCCTAGGGGACTAAGGTCCAGTACTGCCACAGCAAGGACCAGAGGGGAATTTGGCACAAAAAAAAGAGCTCCCTCCAGGATGTAGCATGCTCCCAGCTCCCTATACTTCAACAATTAAAGCCCAGGTCACAGCCAGGCCATACCTATGCAAGGCTTCACTCCCCTGGGCCTGGAAGGAAAACAGAGAAATTCAAGGATGCCTGGTGGAGAAGTCCACAGACTTCCGCAGGGACCTATGCATATAGAATAGAGTCTGAAAAGTCCAGATGCTGTGTCCAGGAGTAATGCTGAGATTCTGGGATGACGTAGAAGAGTTCGTTAGCTAACAGCTGTGAGGTGAGATGGGGGTAAGAGAGCATCTGAGAAGGGGGCAGCATATCCAAGTATCTTGAGACAGGGATGTGGACCCTGAAGGAACGGAAGCCAGTGGTGTACAGGAATGGGGACCAGAGCGACTCGGGAAGAGCACAGTGGCATCATTTGGTTTGTGCATGCATGGTAGTAAGTGGAATCTTAAAGTCGTTTTCATTATGTCTTAAAATGCTCAATAACAACTGTTCTCCCTTATGGCCTATGCCATGGACAGACTGTTGCTCCCAACCCTTGAAATGCCCCTGGCCAAAGAAGATGGGACGGATCAGAGACGGGAAGGGTTTGGAGCAGAAAATACAGTGGGAATGAGTCAGGCCGATGTGTGGCTTTTTATCAGGGATTCTGCTCTTCCACTGCCGAAAGCTGTGGTGGGTTCTGAACTAGGAGTGTTTGGAGGCCGGGAAATTACCAGTTTCCGAGGCTCTCGGTTACTCTGGACAGGACTGTGTAAGGGTTTGAGGAAGTGAGAGAGAGTAGGTGCCATAAATGGAAACAGGGACTTAGTTTGCAAGTCTGGCCATGCTCACCTGTAGAACCCGCAGTGCGTTTTAGAGTCTCCAGGACTGATCCCAGCAGTGACATGTGCCTCTTCTACCTGTGGCTTCTGCTGATGAAGGACCCTCTCAGCCTTTTAATGTGGTCTTTAACTTAGGGCAGAGATTAGAGAGACCACAGCTCTGATCCCCTCTTTCCAGTAGGCAACACAATGGCGTCCCTGGCCTCAGGGTCAGCAGCTAGTCCAGAACTGACCTCAGAGGGGATGGGGAAGTAGAGGAAGAGGGAAAAGGATACTTTATGTATCCTGTTATCGGAGCTTTAACTCTCCCCCGCTCCAGCGTTAGTGCCTTTGAGTGCTCCACGCTAGAATTATCTACCATCCCTGGGAAGCAGCAGAGCACTGGTAAATACCCGATTAGAGGAAATGCCTAGCAAGCTGCAGTTCCATATATTGCAAGTGATAAAGCTGTAATTGTTTGTTGACAGTGTACATTAGCTATTCTCAGCTTGTGTCAATGAACTACTGAGGAGCTAGGGTCTAGGAACCTGCAGGGACAGGACAGGAGCACTGTGCAGCTAACTCGGGGACCAACATTCACAGTTTCCGCACAGTGGAGGAATGCCATTCCCAAAGGCACCTGCACAAGAATCCTGGTGGTCTGGAAGTTCCCCACGGTGTTGGTGACTTTTCTAATTGTGGTAGCCAGATACCACAGCACAGCAGAAACTTGAGGGCGAGGAGGATTCATTTCAATTTAGGATTTTAAAAGGAACACAGTCCATCAGAGTGAGAAAGGCATGGCCGAGTCCACGGTAGTGGGAGAGCATGGCTGAACTCCTCATACCTTGGTAGATCAGGAAGCAGCACCAGAAGTGGGGCTAGGTTGTAACCTTCAAAGGCTGGCTCCAGAAGCCTGGGGTTACCTGTCACAGCTGGGCCCTGTGTCCCAAAGGTTCTAGTAACCTTCACAGGCAACATACGTGTTGGGGGCTATCGTAGTTAGGATTTCCATTGCTGTGAAGAGGCACCATGACCATGACAACTTTTACAAAGGGAAACATTTCATCGGGGTGGCTTACATTTTCAGAGGTTTAGTCCATTATCATCATGGCGGTGTGCAGGCAGACGTGGTGTTGGTGAGGAGCCGAGAGTCCACATCTTGACTTGCAGGCAGCAGCAAGTGGACTCTCTAACTGGGCATGGCTTAAGCATATATGAGACCCCAAAACCTGCCTCTACAGTGAAGTCTTCCTCCAACAAGGCCACACCCATTCCAACAAGGCTATACCTCCTAACAGTGTCACTCCCTTTGGGGGCCATTTTCTTCCAAACCCCCACATTGGAAACCAAATATTCAAGTACAGGTGCCTGTGGAGGACATTTCACATTGATTCATAACAACTGTTTTCTGTGTGCCATTAAAATAAAAAAAGTCTCACTGTTTGTCACTGAAGGACAAGGCTCCACCCAGGCTGAGTCTCTAAAATGGACCCAGCAGCATCATTCAAGGGATCTGTAGCAGCTGCTGTGAACTGGGCTGATTTGAAGAAACAACAGGAGCCATAGGGGTGGAGCCGGGAGATCAGAGCCAGTTAGTGGCTGAGCCTCACTGGTGGTGAAAATCCAGCAGAAATCTCTCACCAGCAGATGCCAGCATTGAGGGTGAGGCAGAGTTTCTGGTGCATGAGAAAAGTCTACAAGAAACTAAAGTCCAAGTGAGTGGAGATGAGTGACTTTGGCTGTGTCTGGGACCGTCCCTTTCCAGTCAGAGCCCAGATGGTACTCTCAGAGAAGGAAGGACAAGCATGGGCCCGACAAGAATCAACTACAAGTTCAAGATCCAATCCAGAGAGACTAATTTTAGATCCGATCCAATGAAAGATTCAGTGATAGAATGTGAGCCACATATATAATTCTTTAAGTTTTAATTTTGAAATAATTACTGTGCTGGTTAGTATTAACCATTGACCGGACAAAATCCACCGTCTGCTGGGAAATGAGCTTTTGCATACACCTGTAGGAACTGTCTTGTTTACAGTGTTGAAGTGGGAAGACATGTCCACTGTGGGCGGTGCCATTCCGTGGGCTGACCATTCATCCGTTGCGCTCCGCTTCCTGATTATGGGTGCAGTGGGAAAAGCTGCTTCAAGCTCCTGCTGTCTTGACTCCCCTGCAGTGAATCTGAATACATCCTTGTTCCCTTATGTGGTGCTTGTCAGGGTGTTTTACTAGAGCAACAACAACAAAAAGAAAGCCACTAGTACCATCATGACCTCTTAGGAAGTTGCAAAGATAGGACAGAGAGGCCCTCAGATGTCTGCATTGCTTACATCTTACCTGTCTGGTGTAAAATGAAAGCCAGCGGATGCTCAGGCAACAGGTGTATATACTTCTGAGGCAGGCAAATGTAGGGATGCCTTAGGGACCTGGGACCCTAAGATATCCCTACACTTAGGTTGGGCTTAACCTGTACACACAATTGCTTCCTTTCCAAGCAATCCTTGGGATGTCACCTACCTTGAGCACACAAAACAGCCTCTCGTAACTGCGCCTTTGTGACCAAACTCAACACTAGGGGGCGTAGCTGATCCAATCTAGGCTGGTTTGGAATACACGGTAAGGAAAACTGTGTCCTCTGAGTGGACTTTTAGGGATTATTTCGTTTGTCATCTTATAGCAAGCACATGATTAAAGAAGTGCATCATGGGAAATCCATACACGCTTAACAAGCGCTTATATAATCCAAGCCTGCCAACCAAAACAGGAAATCACCTATACCTCACTCATAGCCACAAACCCTTCTCCCGGATTCCCAAGGAAAGTAACTAGGTCCTTGCAATTGTCACCCAGCGCCTACTGCTCTCCTGCAGCCCATCTGCCCAGGGCCCCACTTCGCTTCTGAACAAACTCCCTTCCTGCTTTACTGTTTGTTTGTACTTTGTCAGTTCTTTGAGCAAGATGCCAAGAACCTGGAAAGACTGGTCCACAGAGAACCCACCAGTAACACTGCAGTGTCGTTTTTATGACAATCGATTCTGTAACCCTCCCAAGCTACCAAGATGCAGCCCTGCTCCATCACACAAAAATTGCCCGGTGCCTCCCCTTTCTTGGTCACCCCACCCTCTTCCTCCTACCATCTGTTTCTCCATCCCACAAATTCGGCCACTTCAAGAATGCTGCACGCAGCCCACGTTGTACTCCTGTAATCCCAGCACTTGGGAGGCGGAGGCAGGAGGATCTTGAGTTCAAGATCACACTTGGTACTTAAAGAGTTTGAGACCAGCTTGGGTACATGAGACTCAGTTGCCAGAGACTGGAATCACTGGGAGGAAGTGGTAACCAAGACCCATGAGGATAGGACTTGGGTAGCAGAGTCAGTTAGTTCCCCTCCACCACAAGAGGAGAGCTACACTTTGGAATCTCATGTTTTCTGATCTTCCGAGGGTCACTTTCTTCCCCACTGAGCCCGAGACAATGGAGGTTTACCCAATGGGCTCCACGTCTCAGTTTTTCATTCCCTTCTGCTGCTGGGGAACATTCTATGGGGTGGCACCACAGTCTGTTTAACCAGGTCTCTATTACTGTAGGGCGTTAGGGCTGTTTCCAGAATTGGTCCATTATGAAGGAAACTCCTGTGGACAGCCACACACAGGTTTCTGTGTGGATATAAGTTCATGTCTCCAAGGTAAATATCCAGGGGTGCGATTGCTGCCTGGTGTAACTACTGTATGAGAGTGCTTTCTTTTTAGAAACTGCTGAATTCTTTTCAGAGTAACTGTATATTTTTTATGTTCCCAGTACTCCATAAGCCATGGTCTTATTTTAGTTGTGTAAATACATAGGCGCCAATATCTCATTGGGTCTTTTTGTTTTTATTCTAAGAATTTCACATGTGAGTACTTACATCATTTTCACCCTTCTTTCTCCCTGTTCTAAGCCTTCTTGTGTCTCTCCTCTCTCTTTCAAATTCATGACCTCTTCTTCAATTATTATTGATATATATATATCTATATGTACACATAAATATGTATGCATGTATACACACATACACACCCTATGTCTCTTTAGTGTTGCTCATATGTACATGTGTTTAGGGCTGACCCCTTGGGATTGGCTAACCTACCAAGTGGCTCATCCCTGGGGAACACTGGTTCTCCCTCCCTTCGCAGCCTTTGATTGCCTGCAACTCTTTCTCCAAGAGGGAGGCCTTGTGATTTTCTTTCTTCCACGTTGGCATGCCAGCTGATGGTGTCATCATGCAGGTCTTTCTTAGGCAGTCATACGGCTGAGACAGGGTGCAGCCTTCCTGTCTTGTGCAGAAGACACTGCTCATTCTTTGGAGAGTTGCCCTAAGCTGCAGGTGTGGGGGCTGTGCTGCGAGAGGTGTCAGCTGGGGTAGGGCACACGGAAGTCATTCGCTCTCTGCCTTTTGACCAGTTGCAGATCTAGGTAACTGTCACCACCTGCTGCTGAAAGTAGTTTCTTAGGCGAGGTGCGAGAACCACACTTAGTCATGGGTATAAGAAAACTATTTAGAACACACTTAAGAATTGTATTGGCTTAGGATAACAGCACAGAGCAGGCTCCCTGTCAGTGAGCCTTAATTTCGCATTTCCATAAATTGCTAAGATAGTCATCACCTTTTCATACTTATTTGCCATCTATGTATCTGTTTTGGTAAGTATCTTCCTTTATTTTGCTATTGTCTAATTGGACTGTTCTATCCTTACCTCGTTTTCAGTCTCAGGGAAAAGCATTCAGTTTTTCCCCATTGAATGGCATTGACTGTGCATGTTGCAAATGGTTTTTACAAAGTTGAAAAAAGTTTCCCTTTATTTGTGAATATATGTCATTCAAACAGATATAGATGTTGAATTTTTGTCAAATGCTGTTTCTGCCTCAGTTGATATGGCCAAAGGAATTTTTGCTTTTAGCCAGCCAGTATGGTAGTGCTAATAACTTGTTCTCAAATGTTGAAATGGCTTTATCTTCTTAGAGTACCCCACTTTGGTCGTGGTAGCAATTACTCTTCTGTGCTGTGGAATTGCCTTTGCTCATAGTTTGCTTAGGGGGCGGATATGCATGGGGGTGTTGTTGGTCTTTGATTTTTGTTATTTGTGCTATCTTTGGTTTCAGGCTAATACTGGCCTTATCAGAGGAGTTTGGAAGGGTTTTACCCCTTTACATTGTCTGGAAGAGATTGTGTCTAGTTGAACTGGGGTTATTTTGTCTTGATACAGTTAGTGGAATTCTATAGTGAATCTATCTAGTTTTGGATATTTCCTTTTAAGGAATTTCCTTTTTAAAAAGATTTATTATTTTATTTATACGTATGAGTGTATCTGTGTGAGTCTATGCCATGTGTCGGAGGACGCCCATAGAAGTCAGAAGAGGGTGTTGGATCCCTTGGAGCTGAAGTTACAGGCAGTTATGAGCCTCCTGAGTGGGGGCTAGAAACCGAACGCTGGTCTTCTGGAAGTACCATAGGGCCATCCGGTTTTTCACCACTGAGACGTCTCTCCAGCCCTCCCCCTTTCAGAGAGTTTTAAGGCTACCAAGTTCAATTTGCATAATCATTGTAAGGTTAATCGAATTGGCAAAGGTATGGGAATGTGTGCTTTTGAGGTAACTGATCATTTTCATTTAATTTGTAGAGAATGTGCCTTCTTCAGTCATGGCTTTTATTGTAATAACTGCAAAACTGGGTTTCCTTAACCCTTGCCAACTCTAGATATTTGCCAGTCTCATAAGCTGAATTGAAGAGTGAGTTTCTAGATTTGATTTTCATAGTTTCTTTTTTTTTTTTTTTAAGTTTTCAGGGCGTGTGTGTCTGTCTGTTTCTGTCTCTCTGTGGTGTGCAGATTTGAGGGGTGCAGTTGCACATATATGTGTGAACACATGCATGCAGAGCTCAAGAGAGTCTTGGATGGCATCCTCAGGTGCCATCCACTATCTTTCCAGTCGTTCCTTCCGTGTCCTGTGAGGTGTATGTTCCTGCATGTAGGACACATGTGTGTGTACATGTGGATGTGCATGCTATGTGTGTGCATGTGGAGGTCAGAGGTTGGTACCAAGTGTCTTCCTCTAGCATTTGCCATTACACCTTTTAAAAAATTTTAAACTCTTATTATTTTTATTTCACTGTGTGCGTGTTTTATATGTCTGCACACTGGGCACAGAAGAGAGTGTCACAGCCTCTGTAACTGGGGTTACAGACACTTAGTTGTGAGCCACCATGTGGGTGCTGGGAATTGAACTTGCATCCTCTCCAAGAGTAGCCAGGGCTCCTAATTGCTGAGCTGCCTCTCCACTCCCTCTACTTTATTGTTCAGATAGGGTCTCACCGAACCTGGGGCACACTGATTGGCTAGACTGGCTGACCAGCAAACCCCTAGATCCTCTTGCCTCTGCCTCCTAACACTGGAATTATAGACACAATCAGCGGTACCCAGCTTTCTCAGGGGTGCTGGGGATCTGCATTCAGGTCCTCAAACTTGCGCAGCAGCAAGCACGTTACCCACAGAGCCATGTCCCTAGCCCCGCTACATCTGTTTTTGGAACAAGGTCTCTCACTGGCCCACAGTTCACCGCATAGACTAGGCTGGCTGGCCAATGAGTCCCAGGGATTCACCTATCTCTTCCTCCCCATTGCTGGGCTTACAAGCATATGCCAGCCATGCCCAGCCCTTTTCCCTTTCCAACATGGGATGTGGAACTAGAACTCAGGATGCGTGTGCATTCGGGACCAGTGCCTTCCCTCTCAGCTGCCTCTCCAGCCAGCCCTGTTTTCCACATCGTGATGGTCCTTCAGGGTTTGTGTGTCCGTGTCCATTGCCTTTTCGTTCTCACATACTGACTTGGAAGCGCTCCTTCTAGTCACATGTGGTCTGCATAATCTCCCAGTTTGGGTTCTCTTCACCCTTTACCATTGCTTTTGTCACGCACACAGGCTTGTAATTTTCATGGAGTTCACCCAGTTGACATTTAAGGCCGCTGGGTACCATGCTGTGACTGTACTTGATCAATTTTAAGAGACAGAAGCCCGGGTCAAACTAGCTTGAGACCAAACAAACGGAAAGAAAGAAGAAGAGATACTGGCTTATGTAAGGGGGCACCGAGGAGTGAGGTCTCTCCACCTGGCTGGCGTACGGGCCTCGCAGCTCTGTGGTCAGGCCTCTGTCTCCTGGCCTACTCCTCAGCTTTGTTTATCTCTGTGTGGTGATATCATTTGCTCTGCTAAGATAAAAGACTGCTGCGGTCCAAAGCTTCTGTTGCGCTGATTTAAGTCCAAACATAAAAAGCTTTCAGAAGCTATGGCTCAAACCACATAGAAGGACTCAGGGTGTCCCTGCTAGGCTGATGTCAGCTCTACCCTCCTCTCCACACCAGTCCCTGGAAGTGGTTGGTGGGAAAGTGGGCACAAATCAGAACTCCATGCTGTGGATTGCTCCCGGGAAGAATGATGGACAGGAAGAAATAAAAGAAGTTCTTTTAGCAAGTCCCTCTGAGAAGAGCCTTCCTCCTGATAACGGGCTTCTAAAACTTTGTTACCTTGTAATATAGGTGATAAAAAAGAAAGACTGAGTGTGTATGCACATGTATGTATGTGTGTATGTGTGTGCATGAACGTGTGTATGTGTGTACATGCATGCATACCTGTGTTTGCATGTGTGTGCATGTATGCATGTGTACATGTGTGTGCATGCATACATAGTTGTGTGTGCATGTGTGTATGTATATATGTGCATGCATGTGCATGCATACATACCCGTGTGTACATGTGTGTGTAAGTGTGTGGACATGTGTGTGCGCATGTGTATGTATGTGTGTATGTGTGTGCATTTGTGTACATGAACATGTGTATGTGTGTATGTGCATGCATAATGCCTGCATGTGCATGTGTGTATGTGTGTGCATACACAAGTGTATGCATAAGTGTGTATGTGTGTTGGCAATGTAGATATGGAGTGGGGTAGGGAGGCTTTGTTAGATGTCTTTATGCTTGTAGATATACACTGAGACATATTTTCTCCCCTCCCAATCACCCTTCCCATTCTATCGAGTTTCCTTTGAGTTATTATTGATCTTACAAGATTGTGATGGTGGGAGGGTTAAGGGTTTCATCCAGCATGGGACTTTTTACAATTGCTGTTTACCGATATGTTCTTTAACTCGCTGGAGCCTAAAGCTTTTCATGGGACTCCTTGAGGGTCCAGATGATGTGTAGCGATGGTGGCTACTGAATAATGCTGAGAATCTACAGACATCCAGGCTACCTAAAAGCGAGGGCAAAGCTGAACTTTGAATCCTCTCCCAGTGCCTTCATGGGGATGGGAGGAGGCAGGGTGAGTCTCAGCAAGGGGCTGGAGGGCAAAGATGAACAAAAGACAGAGCAGTTTCACGCCAGTCTGTGCACAGTCAGGTCTCTGGTGGGAGCTGTCATGCACGGATGACCATTGATGGGAAAATGTGTCCTAAATGTGTCCCTGGTGTCCAGTACTCATAGATAAATAATGTAAGTACATAAATATTTTCTTGTTTTTGAGATAGTCTCACTAGGTAGCCCAGGCTGGCTCAGAATGTGTGATCCTCCTCTCTTAGCTCCTGAGTGGTAGGTATTGTAAGACAAGTCTCACTATGTGTGTCCAATGTCATATTTTAAGCCTTAGAAGACTTTAAAAATGACTCAACGCTAAAGACGTATCACCTGAGGCTCAACAATGCCCCTGTTTTTGCCTGAGATTTTTATGTAAATTCTAGGAATAAAACATAAACATTTTTTTCTATTCAAAGCATGCCCAGCACGATCCAGTTCGTGTGAAGTCATCTCATGGAATTATGGGTCTCCTCTGGTCATCCTCGCATCTCTTTTGAATGTCAACTGTCAAGAGTGATGATTGCTAGATGGCGTTGGGTCCTTTATCTGCTCTGCTTTCTTCTTTTTATATTAACAAGCACTTATTTCTATAAGATGGTAGCTGTTCCTTTTTAAGAACAAACAGTCATAGGAGACACCCACACCCTGCTCCTAGGAGTCGGATGTGTTTTTCTCAGTATGTGAACAGATCTTGTCTGAGGGCAGCCAGCAGTTTGTAAATCCATCGTAGAATTCACTCAGGCCTTCAAAGGACATCAGCCAGAAAGAGACACTAGGAGATGAAACTAGAAAAGAACGAAAGAAAAAAACAAACCACAAACCACCAGCACGGGAGGCAGGCCTCCCACTCAGGATCCAGGCCATGGCTTTGAGGAATTGCCCCTTTGTTTTTCTGTATCAGAAAACAGTTTCCAGTCTTCTTCTGCTGGGGGTCACTTTGCCCTTGAACTTTCTCCCCCTACCTGCAGTTTGGGCTTCTTTCCCATCCCTCAATTGTCAGCCAGCTTCTCCTTACTGTGATAACATGTCTGAAAGAGTCACCTTAGGAAGGGAAAGTGGATTTGGGTTCATAGTTTTAGACATTTCCGTCCATGGCCAGTTGTGTTCCTGTTGATCGGGGGGCTGGCAGTAAGGAAGCCTATGGTAGCTGGGGGCAAGCTGTTCATCTTATGACAGGCAGGAAGCGTGTGCACGGGCGGGCGCGCACGCGCACACACACACACACACACACACACACACACACACACGAGGTATGGATCAATGGTAGAGTGTTGCCTAATCTGTGCGAAGCCATTAGATTGATGGGGGCAGGGGTAGAGCCCTAACATTCCCCTTTGAAAGCGCAGCCAATCATCCACTTTCTTCCCACCAGGCTCCACCTCTGTCTTAGTTAGGGTTTCCTATTGCTGCAGTGAAACAAGTTGGGGAGGAAAGGGTTTATTTGGTTTACACTTGCCTATGGCTGTTCACCATCAAAGGAAGTCAATACAGGAACTTAGACAGGGCCAGAGCCTGGAGGCAGGAGCTGATACAGAGGCCATGGAATGGTGCTGCTTACTGACTTGCTCTTCTGGCTGGCTCAGCCTGCTTTGTTATAGAACCCAGGAACTCCAACAAAGGGATGGCCCCTCCATATTGGGCTGGGGGGGCCCTCCCCATCAATCACTAATTAAGAAAATGCCTTACAGCTGGATTTTACGGATGTGTTTCCTCAATTGAAGTTCCCTCCTTTCAGATAACCCTAGTTAGTGTGTCAAGTTGACCTAAGACTGGCAAGCACACCAACCTAAAAGTTCTTTGACCTCTTGGAGCACCACCCTGAGGACCAAGCCTTCAACACACTGGCCATATTCCAGCTCTGATACTGCTCGTATTTAGAGCTCTCCTGTGCCTCTAGCAGGTACTTAAGGGATCCTTAAGAGATGTGCAGTTTCCTGATGAGGTCATTCTTCTCATTCAAACGTCTTTGTTTTTCAGACTCACCGGCTTTCAGCTACCGGCCACCATAGTCAGCGCGGCCAGCACCTTGTCCCTGAGCCTCATCAGCGACTATGCAGTCAGTGCCCAGGGTTTCCGTGCCAGCTATGAAGGTAGGTGCCTCCCACTGTGACCATAGGCACCTGAGGTGTTGTCCTACCCACAGGCAGGTCTGGGCGCCTGCCCAGGACACTGGATCCGCAGATCCAAGCCTGGACCTGCCTAATAATAGGAGTTAATAACCAGTAACCAGCAGGTAGTTACTGCTGCAGCCGCTACCTCGTTCCTGGAGCTTGGAGATTGCCGAGCTCAGATGCACTAGTTTATCAAGAGGGCCTGGGGATGTTGTCTTCTCTGCCCTGTTTAACTAGTTCTGATGTGTTTTTAGTTTTTGAACTCTGTTCTGTATTGGAATTAGTTCCATGAGGTGGCTCAGATTCGTCTTAAAAATAAGAGAGACATAAATTCTAAGTACAAGGAAATACGCAGCGGAGAGTGCTTAACACAGCCTCAGCAAAGAGGATGGTTCGTGTTATTGGGGGAAGAATAATCCATTCTTCGTTAATAGTGTGGATTAGGGCTTCTTGGCTTGAGCTGTACAAATGATTTCTGCTTCTCGTGGTCTGTTTAAAGACAGTGCTGGAATCCAAATTAACACTAATATCTTCAGATTAGACACTATTATTATTATTATTATCTTTATTACGTTAGTTTAGAAGGTGGATCCTGTACATCTCTGTCACTTCCTTGGGAAATTTACATCTCATTAATAGGCAATTGTGCTGCTCTTGGCTAAGACCTGCACCGTGCTTTTGTGTTGAGATCATTAATAGGCGTATTTTAAGACTGTTAATGATGATTAATAACAGCGATGACATAACACCCCAATAAAGCATGCCAATTACTCCAAAGCCTCCTCCTTACCTCACCTTTATGAACTCAGAGTATAAGTGGTGCATTCCTGAATGAGACGGCAGCAACTTGGAAATCGATCCTACTGCTGTCTGAGAGCCCAGGAGTACCCCAGGCAGAGTGGCGGCTGGGGTCTGACTCCTTGGCAGGAGTAACCCAGCTGGGAGAGGCATGGGGACATTGTTGATGCGGTAACTGGATCCATTAAGGACTTCTGAAAAGATCTCTGGACTACATACTCCTCCAAAGGCTCTCATGTATGTTGTGCAGGCTTTGAGCGGAGGGCTCCTGCCCTGTCTACATGACACTTCAGCTGAGGAGTCTTGACCCATCTCCATCCCCCTTAACTGAGGGCTCCTGGCCTGAACGGAGCCTCAGCTAAGCCCCTAACCTCCACACACCCGTCTTTCAACTAAGGACCCCTGAGATGCGTGCTTTAAAACGTGACCACTTGCTCCCAGTACCAAGTCTGTGACCTTGGTTATCTTAGCTGAGCTTAAACTGGTTCTGCACACAAATAATCTATCTCTCCCTGGTTACGCTTCAGGCTCCTTCTCGAGAGAACTCTCTTCCAAAGTTTCATTTTTTTTTTCTTCATTAATGTATATTCATGTACGAAGGAGTAGATTTCATAATGATATTTTCATACCCAGGCATCATATACTTGAACCATATTCGCCTCCCAAAATCTTTTACTGTTATTCTCTTTCTTCCCAGAACCCCTTATACTTCCATTTTTTCATAGTGGTGTGAGTGTGTGTTTGTAAAATCTGGGTTCTACATATGAGAGAAAATGGAATATTTGTCTCCTGACCTGGGGTATTTTATTTAATACTCAAACCCCCAGTTCCACCCGTTTATGTGTGTTTAGGTGCATATGTGTATTTGGTGTACATGCATGTTTGCGCATGCACATAGAGGCCAAAGGTCAACCTTGGGTGTTCTTCCTCAGGAGCTGTGTACCCTGTTTTTTGAATGCACTAACACATGAGACTTGCAAAATAGAATATAGGCTGACTGGCCATAAAGCCCCAGCGAGCCACCTGCCACAGCCTCTCCAGAGCTGGGATTGTATGTGCACCCCATGCGTGGGTGCTGATGTGGATGCTGCGGTTCAAACTCAAGTCCTCATGCTTGCATGGCACACACTGTATTGACTGAGCCATCTTCCCAGTCAAACCACACAGTTCCACCAATTTCATTCATCTTTATGACCCAATAAATGACCCTATTATGGATGTATGCCACATTTTCTTTATCCATACATGTGTTCATGGGTACCTAGGCTGGCCCCATAGCTTGACTGTTGTAAACAGTGCTGTATTACACACAGATGTACAAGTGGTTCTGCAGAAGGCTGCCTTGTCATCCTTTGGGCAAAGACTCGTCATGGATGCCATAACTGTATCATATGGTAGCTTTATTTTTAGTTTGTAAAAGGAACGTCTGTACTGATTTCCAGTGCTTATCCTAAGTTATTGCATCCCCACCATCAATGTATAAGGGCCTCTCTTTCCCCACATTCCCATCAGCACTGGTGTCTTAAATCCCTGGTTATAGTTGCCTCCATAGTGCGTTGTAGTAATAGGAACGGCGGGCTGTGTTCCTGCCACCCCGAATCACGGCCGCCTGGCTAGCCACTCTGCTGAGGGAGTGGCGGGGCTGCGTCACCGGCACCCGGCCGCCCCGCACGGCTAGCTTATGCCCCGAAATAATTACACGGAAACTGTATTCTTTTAAACACTGTCTGGCCCATTAGTTTCAGCTTCTTATTGGCTAGCTCTTACATATTGATCTAACCCATTTTTAATATTCTGTGTAGCACACGAGGTGGCTTACCAGGAAAGATCTTAACCTGCATCTGTCTGGAGCAGAAGAATCATGGCGACTCCTGACTCGGCTTTTTTCTCCCAGCATTCTGTTCTGTTTACTCCACCTACCTAAGGGTTGGCCTATCAAATGGGCCTAGGCAGTTTCTTTATTAATTAACCAATGAAAGCAACAGATTAGAAAGAAATCACTCCCACATCATTTCTCCTTTTTCTGTTTAAACAAAAAAGAAAGGCTTTAACTTTAACATAGTAAAATTATATATAACAAAACAGTTATCTAGCAAGAATTACAGTTGTAATATTTGTATCTATTTTATCCTTTATCATAACTAAGGAAAACTATAACTAACCATTCTTTAACTCCATCAAAGACTCCAGAAGGATATAATATTACCTAAGCAAACAAGAAACCCAAAACTCTAGAAATGACAGAGACATCTCGCTGCCTGGACAGTCACTCAAAGTTCCTCAGTACCATTGGGGCATCCATCTTGGCCTACAGGCCCATAGTTTCCAGCAGACATTTCCATGAAGCAGGAAATTCCAAAGACAGTTCAGTCATTCTCTGCTGTGTCCTGTAGAATGTCTCGTAGACTCTTTCATGAATCAGGAACCCCGAAAGACCATCTCACCTTTAGGCAAGTTCAGCAGTCCTCTCTCTGCAGGTTCTCTGTGTCTAGCTTATGCATCAGTCCAGGCAAGAGCAGTTTCTTACCCAAATAGCTATCAAATTCCATAATGAGCCTCTTTGATGCCCATCTTCCTCTTGAAGTAGATTGGTGCTGCCAGGAGCACCAATTGTCATGAAAAACCCTAAATTATTAAAATATTTTAAATGCCATATTCTGCAGTCTTTGAAAGATATGAAGAATGCCTATCTAACTGAAATATATTTCTATATATCTAGAAAATCTAACTAACATGACTACAAGCTTGACTATTATTGTTGATTATCCATTAACAACTTATATTTCCTAATTATACATTACATTTTAAATGAATTACACAATCATAACATCTTAGTCAAGATCAGAAATACGTATACATTTAACAAAATTGACCTTAAAATCCATACCAATGCAAACTATTTTTATCTATATCATATCCCCCTTTAAATGTAAAAGAACATTTATAAACAATATTTGAGAATATGGGCGCAGAGATTGTTTGCGTTGGTGACACTAGAGCAGTACCTGTATAGACCCTGGGAGTAAGAGACACAGGGGTCCCAGCTTAGCCCTACTTCCTCATGGTGTCCCTGTTCATCAACACTTCTGAATGTTTATCTGAGCCCAGACCTTCATAAGGCTTGAGGAAAGCACCTTCGCCATTGACCCTTGCCCCACTCCTCTGTCAAGGGAGCCTTCTACACACTTCATCAGGCAGATCCGAGATCCCTTCGTCAAGATGCCATGACTCCAGCTGCCATTTTTTTCCCCCGTGTTCTCCATCCCTGTGCCCCCTGCTCCATTTCCAAATGGCATCAGGGCGCCGCTCTCAGTGGCTCTTCTCGGCTGGCATCCTGCCTGGCTGGTATCAAAGCAAGTCCGATCCTCCCCCGCCCCCCCCCCCCACCGCCCCCCAGGGTGTGGAAAGTGAAGATAAGGAACTGAACTGTGGCTGGGGATTTGAGAGGAAGGTGAAAGCAGGTGAAGTGACAGCCACCACTTCAAGGCAGAGATCAAATGCCGCTCCTCAAGCTCTTAGAGAAGAGGGGTGATTGGGGTGTAATCCTCGGGGGCAGGAGCGTGGGCTGAGCGTGGACCAAAGGGAAGAGGATCAGCGTGTATTAAGTGCTGACTGTGTGCCAGGCACCATACATACATTTTCCACTCTAATCTCCCACGACAAGTTTGCAGCCAGGCCTTCCTATCTCGTTCTTACAGATGTAACCAGCTAAGCCAAGTCGGGGGTGGGGATGGGCACGGTGCTGCTTAAGGAGACTTGATGGCCAGGGGTTTTAATGATACTCCTCTGTCACAAGAGACCTGTGTCTTGCACTCTGAGCCCTGCAAAACTCTTTAGGTAAAGGAGAGGCTAAAGTCTCTTTCTCAGGTAAGAGGATTGGAGCTAAGACAGTGACAGGACACAGAAAAGGCTGTCGTAGTTCCAGTGTCCCTCCTAGATGACCTGGGTTACCCCACAGCATCAGCAAATGTCCTCTTCAGGGTCTGGTGGGGGTCACCTGGAAAAATAGTTAATAGTAAACGTTGAAATAATTTTCAGTGTTGATGTATCTCAGGGTCTTTGTGGGATAGACATGAACTAAACATTTGCATGTGTTCATGTGTATGCAGGTGTACACATGTGTAGGTATACATGCATGTGGAAGCCAGAAGACACCCTTGGGTGTTCTTCCTTAGGAACCATCCAGCTGGTTTTATAGGCGGCATCTCTCACTGTCCTGGAGATCACCAAATAGGCTAAACTGACTGGCTAGAGAGCCCTATGGAACCACACATCTCTGCCCGCACAGCACTGGAATTATAAGCATGCACTGCCGTACCCAGCTTTTAAACCACGGTCCCGGGGAGCAAACTCAGGTCTTTGTGTGTGCAAAGCAAGTACTCTCCAACCGAGCCAGACTCCCTACCTCCAGACTAGAAGGTTTTTTTTTCTTAAATCTATCCATCTAAAATTCAAATTTTATTTAACAGTCTGCATTTTAATTTGCTTCATTTAGACCCTTCATTTCCAGCCCCAAATCCGAAAGTGATTCCCCCAGGAGTCCTTCCTCCTGTCTTCCCTGCTCCTCCTTCCGGTACTGTCGCCCTGCCCTGCTCTGCCTGTGTCCAGGTCCAGCCTTCCCTGTGTCCTTCCAGTGTGCACACCACATACTCACACATATGCACACAAGGGATTATCTGGAGATGTGATTGCGATTTTGTAATCTGGCTAATGAGGTTGGCCTGTTAATAAAAGGCAGCCCCGCCCCCCCTCCATTCTTCCCAAGGTCCATTAGAGAGGGAGCCATGGGGGTCTGCACACACCATAATTGTCTAGCCAGTCATCATCTGCCTACTCTTAGATAAGGAACACCCGTGTTTACCCAACTTAAGGCCCCATCTAATTATCTTCAGATAAATTCTTGGAAGGCCAGTTGCCTGAGCCAAAAGGGGCTTCAGGCAAGTCCAGCGTGTCCTCGGAAAAGAGAGCCTCATGTTTGCGGTAGCAGGCACAGCGGACTCGGGCCCGCTTCCCCTCACCTTGCCTACCCTGAGTGCTACTGAGGTTTAAATCAGTTTCATTGATTCAAATGGGTGGAAAATGAAATCTCATTTGCGGTGACAATTTACGTCTCTTTGATGATAGGGAAGGTGGAACACCTGTCACCACTTACTGGCCATTTGTGGATCATTTTCTAAATTGCCTGTCCCAGTTTTTGCTTACTTCTCCATTGGGGCTGTTAGTATGTTTCTTATCTCCTTTGCATATTAAGGATATTAATGTGGTGCCTTCTCTTTTGATGTGTAGCAGTTTTAATTTATATGTCACTAATTTAAAATTTTAATTAAAAAACTTTTTTGATGACATTTATTTTGGGCGCTGTGCTCAGAAAGGCCTTTTTTTCCCTTCCCCATGCCAAGATCAGATGAATATTCATTTAAAAGTTCATCTTATTCTCGTATGTGTATGTGCGTGCACGTGTGCCTGTGTGTATAGGTGCTCGTGTATATACCCAAAGATTAACCCTGAGTGTTGTCCTCAGTCTCTACCCTCCTTGGCTTTTGAGACAGAGTTACTCACTAGCATCAACTGAGATTGTTTGACTGGCCCGAGAATATCAGGGGTTCTCCTGTCTCTATAGCTCCTATGCTTGGATTCCAAGCACACACTACAACATTTAACTGCTTACATGGTTCTGGGAATTAAACTCGGCTCTTTGTACTTTTGACCAACTGAGACCACTCCCCAAATCTTCATTCTGATCTTTTGTACTATTTTTGTTCTTTACTTTAAACCCCCCTGGAGGTGAGTGACACTTGTCTTGGAGTCTGTGGCTGCCTCCCTACATGAGAGTAATGTTCATTGTGTCGGTCCCTGAAGGTGGGAAGCCTGGACCTTCCCCAGTGTGACCCAGAGCATCCCCCAGATGCCTCTGGCCTCGCTTCCCTTGCTTCATCCTCTCCCCTCCAGGCCTCACACTTCCCAGCATTCTCACAAGGCACTCCAGGACAGTGTGAGGTTGTTTGTGTCTATCCCACGCTGGGAATTGTATTTGTGAGCACATCAGACATGTCAGTGAGGAACCAGGCTGGTGGAGACCTTCAATCCCTGCACCCTAGGAGCTGAGGCAGGAGGATCTCCAAGTTTAAAGTGTGCCTGGGCAACAGAGTGAATTCCAGGTCAGCCTGGAAAAAAGATACAGAGGACTGGGTATGTAGCTCAGCACTATAGCAAATGCCTCGGATGTGAAAAGGCCCTGGGGCTCAGTCCCTAGTACTACAGGAAGGAGGGAGGGAACGGAAAGAAGAAAGCCAATTAGATTAAAGTCCAGGCCGGCTTGTCATGGCTGACCTCCATGTAAATATCCTGTAGACACTCTGCTACTTGGAGAAGACAAGTCCATCTGAGAGCTGGGGCTGGGTTAGTTTAGATCTATTCAACAGAGGTGATCCCCAAAGAGCTATTTCTTTGTTCAGTGTAACTGGTCTTGGCTGCTCCCCATCCAAGTGCAGGAGGAGTCCTCAAAACCCAGACCTGTCCTCCCCCATCCCTAACTCTACCTGGAAGTGGGAAGGATGGAGAACTCTTAGTTTTGTAAACTCTCTGGTGATCGCGATGGGCGAGGTGGCACAGGACAAGGCCGAAGAGCCTGGGTTTGGGGTTATGTTTTGGTTTTTTTTTTTTTTTTTTTTTTTTTTGGATTCCTGGAATCCTACGCCTCCTTCAAGTTGCCCATCCCTCGACCAACTTATTCATTTCTCTGTGCTCCAGCCCTTTATGGCTATTACAAGAAGAGTGTTTATTTAAAAGTATCTGTGTATGCATATGTGCATGTATGATGTGGGTTTGTGTGTGTGTGTGTGTTCATGTGTGTGATGCAGATGAAGATGCCAAGATCAGAGGACAACCTCAGGTGTGGGGCCTCATCTTCCACCCTGTTTGACACAGTCTCTGGCCACGGCGTACACCAGGCTGAGCTGCCTCCAGTGTCCACTTCTTGGCTTGTGTTGTTGCCTCCCGTCTCTTGTTGGAGAGTAGAATTACAGATATGTACTGTGGCATCCACCTATCACATGAGCCCTGCGGATTGCAAGCACTTTACCCGTTGACGTCTCCCTCGCTTTGGATGGAGTCTGTCTAAATGAATGATCCAGTGTGCCAAACCGGCTAAGTGCTGAGCTGACACCACGTGTTCAAATTCCACACCTGACATCGTAGGACAGGTCATTGCCTAAGCTCAGACACTCACTCCAGAAACACTATGTACCGTTACCTTCAGACTCTGTGTGTCAAGTATGCACAAGGCAAGTGTCATTTCTGTGTCCATGAGGGCTCTGTCTCCCTAGTTCCTCATAGGTACACAGAAATAGCCCAAACCTGGGAAACAGACACTATTTGAGAACATCTCTCATCCTGGACGTTAGTTAAGAACACTCAACTTAGCTCTATAGAGCTACGGCGAAGATTGAGGGGAATGCAAGGGTCACAGGAGACACCTGGCTCAGGACCTCGCACCTGGTCAGTGTTCATTCCGTGCCATCTCCCTGACTAAGTCACTCTCATCTTAACCTAACCTGGCTGAAATTCTCCAGGAGACAGAAGAAATAGGCCAGCCCCACAGAACCCGGTCCCAGGCTCACCCCGAATTTACATAAAATCCTTCACCTAGCTGTTTACATAAAGAAATCATCTATCCAGCTGCTCTACTCGGAGAGTCTGACTGTGGCTTCTCATGAGGAAAAGCAGAGCGAAGTTTCCATCCAGGATTCCTGGACCCACCCAGAAGCTGGCCTGCTGGCCAGGGATGGAGTACAGTCCCTACCATGCAGCACCCTGGAGCCAGTGAGGCCAAGGCCAGGACATCGGTACCACTTTCTGCATCAGTGATACTGGCTTTCTAACCAAGGCTCTTATGGCAAGTTCATGAGTCCCTAGAAGTTTGGAGCAACCAATGGACAGACAGACAGACAGACAGACAGACCAACACAATATTAGTCCACAGAGTTCACAGATGCCCCATGTCTCCCCATATCGCCCTACATCACTTGCAGATCTGAGCCCAGAAGGGCTGGCAGTACATATCACTTGGTTGGTGGTAGATGCTCTAGCATTAACTGAGCAACTACTGACTGCAGCCATCGGAGTCTGATTTCACAGTCCCTGTTTGCACCCTTGGTCCCTCTCCATCCTCCCAAAGGGGTGGGTGAGGAAGGAGAGCTGTTTCACACAGGATCCCAGCAGTGTGTGCTTCCGTTCCTAGGGGTCCAGGGGCAAGTCAGCTATGGCACCTCTGCCTTCCCAAACAGGGCCGAATAGTTGGAGATGGCAGTCCTATGAGAGCAAGCACAGGGACGACATGTGCTTTTGTGTCTCCCGGAGATAGGTAGCTTGAAGGTGACCTCACGGTGCCACTGAGCTCCTGAGAAAGCTGGGCTGCAGAGCTGGAGCCCGGGACATTAGGGCCCCAATCTCCCTCCACTTTCCTTCCTTCTGGCAATTAGAGAGCTGATTCCCCTCCCTAGGAGCTCTGCTCTCTCAGACAATTTCCTGGTCCTGAAAGAGACTCCAGTTCTGGGGCATTATCCAGATATCTTGAAATTGGGCTAATGGAAGCCATTTGGTGCTATATGGATATGCAGTCTGAATATGCAATTTGCTCCATTCAGGTCATTCTGGGCCAAAGCAGCAGGGCACAGGTTCCTGAGGGGCAGAGGTGACCAGTGTCCATTTTCTCAGCACAAAGACCAATGTGCGCCTTTTAAGTACCTGAGTCCATTCTCTATGGCTCTGCCTCGAGAGCGGAAACATTCCTTTTAATCAGGGCTTCGAATTAGCAAATTAATACATGAGAGTTATGACCTTTGAGATAAATTGTACGGCGCCTCTCCACACATTGGGGGTTGGGATGACTTTCAATACCACGTCTTCTTTGAGCCCACAGATCATTCCTTGTGCCCCTCGCTGGCCTCACGTGGGGTGGCTGTCATGTGATACTGTGCTAGCTCTAGCCCTGCCCTGGCCACTTCCCTGTCATCAAGTGGGGGGAGGGGGTCAGAGGAGCTGGCCCTGAGAGGTGGGGTAGGAGGAGCATGTGCAGCGGTGGAGTTGTCCGCCATGCTTCGCTCTGCCCCTTCTCTCCTTCATCCACTCAACGTGGTTTGCTGCCCCAGACCGCCTCCCAGAGGGCATTGAGGTACACAGATGCAGAAGCAGCCCCTCCTTTTGTGAATTGCTGTGTCTGGGAACTGAGAACACTGGGGTGGGTTAAGAACACTGGCCGCAGCTAGATAGGGCTGCTCACTGCCCAGACTTCCCTCCTACCAACTGGGAGACCTTGGGTGACTCCTACACACAGCGTATTTGCAAAGCAGAGGTGGTCACCCCCTTTTCCGCGGGATGTAAGGAGGATTCATAGTTGGGGCATGGGTACAGAGTCACCGTACAGCCAACACTAGCTCTGTCCCACAAGGGAAATCTACACCTACCCCTGGCTAGTGCCAAGGAGATCCAAGTTAGGACGACTATGCCCTTTCTCTGATGTGCCTGCAGCAAGACACTGGACCTCTCAGATCCTCTTGGTGACCCTTGGGTGACCCTCTTTCTTCCGAGGGGCAGCGAGCATCGCTACCAAGCCGTGGGAAGTGCCTAACTCACCTCATGTTTGACTCCTGATACCTGATAGTTTCCCTGTCAAAGAAACTACAGCAACAGGTTGTGGTGTGCTTCAGGAGTGAAAGAAGAAAAAAAAAAACCTTTTCTTTTGTCAAACCTTTGGTCAGCCTTTCGGGTTTTTCAAAGGCGAGAGCTGTCACCTACTTTTTTTGTTGCTCCCGCTGTCATCGCCGTCACTCCTTTGCGCACAGCTGGGGCCCTGCAGTAGTAGCTGGTGCGTGCCTCTCCTGACCTGGATCCCATGTGTCTGGGCACACGGTGCTGTTGGACAGATTGGCCCCTTGAGTACGTGGCTCAGTGGATGGAGTATAGGCTGAGCAGCTGAGTCTTTGATCTCTTCTCCACCGTGAGCACACTGCTGCAGGACTGAACCAGAGTCACAGGAGCGGCGACCTCACTCTGAGCCTTACCTGGCTGTCAGTCAAAGCCTGGAGCATTGGCATCCCTTCCATCCCTCCCTCCTCCAACCACACAGGCCACTGGCAAGTCCATGGATAAGACAGCCTGTCTCCCCAGTCATCCTTCAACCATGCCAAGTCCCCTCTCCCAACTCCCCCAAACTCCTCTAGTCTCTGCTTCATTCCAATCCAGGAGACCGCCTCTGTGCCCAAGATCCCCCACCTATATGGTATCTTTGCTCCCCTAACCATACTTTTATTTCTGGGCTTTTGGCTCTCTTTGGCTTCTCCATTCCCAGATCACCAATAGCCAGAAGCTTCAGAGAGCACCATGGTTGGAGCTCAGGGGCTGGGGGAGAAAATTGACAGCTCCCTCCCTGCTCCGCTCCAAGTCACCTGGTCTCCCGACTCCCTTACCACAGATGATGGTAAGAAGTCCACACCATGGGCTTGTCGTCAGGTATTCATCACAGGGACTGTCGTGGATTAAATGCTGCAAGGACAGTTGTGTGTGCCCATCCGGGGCCTGGCATACAGTGTATGGCAGCTTCTCAGTAATTGCTGGGTAAATCCCCACGGGGAGAGTTTCTAGTCAAGGCAGCCGAGGCGATGGAGCCAGCAAATCAAGACATAAGAAAACCATAAGGCCGCTTAGTTATCAAAGACGGACAGGGCTGGCATTGACTCAGTTGGTAGAGTGTTTGCCTACCGTGCAAGGAGCACCAGGATTCATCAGCAGCACCTACAGAGGGGAAAAAAAATCCCAAAATAGCATTGTATCCCTATAAAAACTAAACTACCCCCCCAAACTTTTGATTGGTATAATGCTGGGACAGCTGCAGAAAAGGGGGGACACTCTGGCCCTGGTGCTGGTGGCGATATAAATGAGTCCTTTGGGACCAAAACCTGACAGCTGTATATCAAAAGTCATAAAGTGCTCATAGCAGTTGACCCACTAATCTCCCTCCAGGGAGCAAACCCTACAGAAATAATTCAGCAGCAGAAGAAAGTTCGGTGCACGAGAGTCCTGGTCTCAGCATTATTTATAATGATGAGGAATTGGAAACTGTAAAAACGTCCAACAATTGGGGAATGGCTGGGAAAGTTATGGTGTCTCTGCCTAACGGATTTACATGGCCATTTAAAAGTATAATGACATGACGGAGAAATCCAGAACGATGTTTAGGATATGATTTTCAATGACAAAGGTGGAGCACAATGCTTCGCTGTATTTATCACGGCCGTGTGAGGGAGTGCGCTGGCAATGGGCAGAGTGGGGCGGAGAGGGAGACCGTCGACGGGATTTGAAAATGTTGTTAAAGTGTGTATCTTAATGCATGTGGGTGTTTAGCCTGCATGCAAGTGTGTACACCATGTGTGTGTGCACGTATGTATGTATGTATGTGTATATGTGTGCCTGTGTGTGTGTGCATCTATGTGTGTATGTCCATGTGTGTGTGCATGTATGTGTATGTGTGTGTGTGTGTGGTTCTTGAAGAGGCTAGAAGAGAGAGTCGGATCCCCCTGGAACTAGTTACAGACAGCTGTGAGCTGCCATGTGGGTGCTGGGAATTGAACCCTGGTCCTCTGGAAGAGCAGTCGGTTCTCTTAACCACTGAGGCATCTCTCCAGCCCGCTGCCAAGGTTTCTTTCTTTTTTTTTGGTGTTACCTGTGTGATTGGTAGCTGCTGGAGCTAGCCCACAGTCAGAACAGAAACCAAGCCCAAATGCAGCAGCGAGGAAGCCCTCACGGAAGAGGGAAGGGCACAGGGCTTTCATTGGCAATGCCCACGGCAAGAGCCAAATGTCTTGTGGCTTTATTAGCAGCATTTTAGACTGCAGGTCTTGGAGAGATAAATTCCCCGGAAAGAAATTCACATGATAAAGCCCTGATAAGCATCAAGGTGCTTTAGAGAGTCACAGGCCCTGCTGCCAGCGTAGGACCCAAAGTAGAGTAGATATTTGAGAGAAATGAATGAGGGAAGTAGTAACCTCGTCGAGAATCATTAAAGATCTGGGGGTGACCGATGAGTGTGTCATGGAGAAAACAAATGTTCTTCCCGGATTGCTCCAGAGAGCAGAGTCATGTCCGGTGGATGGAAAGGTACGGGAAGGCGGGTCTTGTCCTGCAAACCTGTATGTCGTTCTAGGAATACTTGAGAGACTAAAGCAGGAGCATCTCAAGTTCAAGGTTTGGTTAAGTTACAGAGTGTGTTCAAACTAGCCAGGACATTTTAGTTTGACTCTGTCTCAAAAATTACAAAAAAAAAAAATATCTGGGGATGTGGCTCAGTGCTGGAGTGCTATAGTTTTAGTGACTGTAATTTAGAGTAACTGACTAGTGAGGTAATGATTTCCCCATCTCTGGAGGTAATCAAGCAGATATTTGGTTGACCAAGGCCTGCCAGGGAAGCCATTGGTATCCATCTCAAACTAATAAAGAAAAACTCTGCCAATTAAATTATGGCATATCCTTGAAGGTAAGACTCATCCTGTCTTGTTTTGTCTTTTTAAAAGCTATTTCAGTGTGTGTGTGTGGGGGGGGGGGGGAATCAACACAGATGGATAAGAAACTGAAGGGGTGTTTCAGGAGGTCAGGCAACTTCAGGACGATACTGTATAGCCATGGAGGATACATAGTGTACTAGGATGGTCCGCACATAGACTGTGTACCCTCTCTGCCCTCGCTGACTCTCTCAGCCTCAGTTTCCCGCTTGTAAAGTGGAGATGGACCAAGGCAGGTAGGCCTTGCAGAACTCTCCCAAGGACTAGGAAGTAGCAGGAGAGGGCAAGTTAGCCAAGTCATTTCCGAGCTCAGCAGGTGGCCATGTTAGCATGGTGTTCCCACAGGGGAGAGTACCATGGCGACTCTCACCTCCCTGCAGCCTCAACTCTCTGAGGCAGACCTCAGTGGCTGAATCTTAAAGAAAGAATAGGAGTCAGGCAAGGACTGAAGACATGAATGAGGGAAGGTTCCAGAAATGAGGGTGGCCTGACCAAGGGCCTGGCAGACAAGGCTGGCCAGCGATGTGAAAAACTCCCTCCTTAGCCTGAACAAGAGCAGGAGAGGGACCTAGGTCGGTGAGGTCTAAAGCCTTTGGGCATGGAGGATGCTGACAGGTCGCCATGGCCTGGCTCTTGGAAGCCAAGGAATGGCAGCATCAGGCTTGCCATAGGTTTGCTGTGGTATTGAGGGAAGGATGGCCGGTGGGCTTCCACATGGGTTGTAAACCTCTCAGTGATCCTGCAAGGTGGTGAGACCTGAGCTTGGCTGGATGGTGGGATATGGGAAATGGAGGTGCTTCCTAGGCATAACATCAGAAGGATTTAGCATTGCCCCAGGAAGCCAGGCAGCTTCAGGGTGCTGAGGGGGAACATATGTGACTCCTCGCTCATTTCATTCGAGCTATGGGTCCCTGGACAGGGCTGTAAGATCAGTGCATTAGCCCTGGACATGTGGAGGGCAGGAGGAGACAGAAGCCCTCGGGAGGCCACCGCAGAGATCTAGGTGGCAGGGTGAGAGCTGTGCAGGCCCTGTGTCTGGTTTCCAGAATGGGGAACGGTCCAGTGGACAGCCAAGCCAGCAGGACGGAATGATGGAGCCCACCTAGTTCCTGAGGATCCCACGTTGACCAGGTGCCCAAGGGGAGCAGGGGTCTCTGTGGTGGGGCCCCCGACTTGGCATAATATGAGGGTGACGTCTGAAGTGGACTTGAGCCATAGAACAGTGGTCGGGCACTCATGACTCCCTGGAGGTCTAAGAAGAGAGGTGAGCTGTAATTTTGAGTTACCGCACCAAGGCTAGGTTTAAAGCAAGAAAGAACTCACTGGAAGGCAGGGGATGGCAGCAGAGTCCTGAGGGGGGATGAAGTGGGCTTAGGAGGAGGCAGGGCCCCTTCTGCCCAATTGTGGGCTTCTAAGGATGCTCGTAGGTTCAGAGGCATCCTGTGTGTTGGGGAGAGCTGGCTGAGAAACCCAGGAGTCCTGAGTTATTTTCAGTTAAAATGAAAGGAGAACATCAAGGATTTATAACTATCATTCATTCATTCATTCATTGTTTCACGCGTTTATTCATAGTTAGCGCCTCACTCCCTACCTACAAGGCATCGAGACGTACTGGAAATAGTTCTGAGAAACATGGATCTTGCCCAAGCTTCCAGTCTAATGAAGGAAGAGACGTCAAACAGATAACCCCACATTCAAATATCATATAAATAAATATCAACAAGTAAACGAACATACGAATATGCGAATATCTTAGCTCTGCTTTTATTCTTGATAAGATTTTACTTTGTGCGAGGCCTCGCATCTGTGGGTGCGATGAGAAAGTTATTTTGAAGCTGGCTGTGTTTGGGTGAGTTCCTGGAAGATGATAGGATGGGGCTGGGTTCCCTGTGCCTGGCCACAGCGACTCCCATCAAGACAGCCAAAGCCCAATGACATAACCCAGGTCACCTTGGCGCTTCTTCCCTGCGACTCGCTGAAGCTCCTCCCACCCAGTCCCAGTGCTTTGGATGATAGGAGCCGATATGGCCCAGGTGAAAGCATTGGTGCTGGAGCCAGTGGAGGGACAGCTTGGGAACTGAAAGTTAAACTATTGCTTGTTGTGTCTTCTCCCATGGTAAGGGAAGACTAGAGGTGGGAACCTGGGGAAAGATAAACGTGAGACACTAAGTGCCACGGGCAGCTGTGGGCTTTGCTCCTCTCCCCCCCCCCCCCCCACACTGAAATGAGCCACTGGCGAAGGAGTGCCAAGAGCCAGCGGTGAGTTTCAGAATCCTGACTCTCATCACATGCTTTTAATAAAGCATCCTTGTCTCGTTGGGTGAAAGGACAACTCTAGGCTTCCCTAAGGCTCAGAATATTTGGACTCAGACTACAGCTTGGCAGCCAGTCTTGGGGAATACTCATTTGCTTATCCTTTCTTTAAGAACTCTTTCTCTCTCTCTCTCTCTCTCTCTCTCTCTCTCTCTCTCTCTCTCTCGTGTGTGTGTGTGTGTTGTGTATGTGTGCGCGGGCGTGCACATGCATGTATGCATGCAAAGCCAAAAGACATACCTGCCTAAGACATGGTCTCCTGTTGGCCTGGAATGTGCAAGTCCTGGGTTGGCTGGCAGGTAAGCTTCAGCAATCTTCTGCCTCTGCCTCTCCAGGGCTCACACTGCAGGCATGCCCCACCACGCCCAGAGTACTTTCGTGGGTTCTGAGGATCAAGCTCAGGCCATAGTGGCTGCACAACAAGTTCTTTACTCATTGAGCCATCCTCCAGTGCCACGTCACCCCCAGAGCTTGGTCTGGTCCTAATTTGGGGTGGCAAGGGGATGCAGAAAGGACAGTGACACTAAGGAAATGGCAGACACCTGGGTGTGGAAAAGCTGGGTTTGGGTGGGTTCTGCACACTTTGATGGAGTCCAGCTAAGCTCAGTGTGTTTATTATGTACAGCACGGGGAGAGGGGTCTTCTTAGGAGCTGTCTGTGGGTGAGCAGACTCGGGCTGTAAACATCTGGGAATGGAAAGCTGCAGTTGCTAGTCTTTGCATCCGCTGGTTAATCATTCATAAACACCCCGACGTGGACAGAGGAAGAAAGCCTTGCCGGTTCCAAGCCTGACCCATATAGGGAAGGCTTTGCCAGTTCCTCATGGAGCTAAGGCATTGGTCCTTGACATGCACTTGTCAACAATATACAGTCACTCAGGACGTCATCTGCTCCTTACACATCTGCTCGGGCCTCCCTCTGTTTCCCACACCCCCGTCCCTCCCTTGTCTTCCTTTTTACAAATTATGGCACGCATTCATGGTGGGCAGTGGGGGACGGATTACAAAGTCACGGGGTGAAAAATTAAAACCATCTGTTATCTGACCCCCTGTATAGTTATAACTAATATACTGTTCTTCCACGCATCTGTGCATAAAATTAGAAATACATATGTACATATGTATATATAAAATACTTCCACATATTTATAGTATTTATATTGCTGTAATTATTTAAGCAGTCCCCTGTGTTTAAGATTTAGTGTGTTTCCACTTTTTCCCTGATAGATAATGCCGCAATGAAAAATTCCTGTACATAAATCACCGAGTTGCATCTGATTATTTCCTTAGAATAAATCCATACAGGCACAACGACTTCAAAGACTTTTGCTGTATGGTTTTCACATTGCTTTCCAGAAAGATTAATATTCTTACCAGCAATGTATACACATTTCTTCCCATCCTCCCCATCTTTCAACAATGATGCTTCAGTTCTTGGGTTAGGGCTGGGAAGGTCTTCACCATCAGGGGCCAGTGGAAAGCTGGGTCAGGCTGGAGATGTTGACCTCATCCTAGCCTCTGTGGGAAACTCAGCAGAAGTGTCATACTCGGTCCATAGCCCCCATTTATACTTTGTTCACTGAGATCGTAGTGGCGTGCTCCCTGAGAACTGAGGGTGTGTGTCCTGTGGTCTAGGGAGTGCTCCCTAAGGACTGAATGAGTACTTCTAGAGTGCCAAATGAGTATGTTCCTTGAGATCTGAAGAAAGTACTCTCTGAGGACTGAGGAAATGCTTTCCAGGACCAAGGAGTGCTCCCTGAGAACTTGATGATTGCTTCTTAAAGGTTGAGTGGGTGCTCCCTAAGAGCTAAGTTAATGTTCCCCGAGGGCCGGAGGATTGCTGCTTTGAGATTAAGTGAGTACCTCCTGAGGATCAAGAAGATGCTCCAGGTGGCGCTGCCACAAAGGGCACCTCCAGGGTCTTGAAGTCTAATCTGATGCTCAGGAGTATCCGAGTCTCAGAAATAGAAGCCTCAGGCTGGCCAGGCCATTCTCCTCCTCATCTTGGATGGGATTCTGGGCACTGTCTCTAGTGTCATCTTTTAGCTTCTACCGTGGGCTCCAACTTGCTTGAGTGGGGCATAGGGCGTGACTCCTCCTGAAGTAGATGCAGCTTCCAGAAGCCCGCAGCTGGTCTGGCCCTAGTGGAGGTCACCTGGCAGTGGAGCAAAGTCCAGCACTCGCCTTTCTCACCAACACTTACTCACTTCCTGGGCACATCTGTTCTTCCATCCTAGGGCAATTAGGGGTGCTTGTGTGCCCCTCCTGTTGCCCGTTGTCTCTGCCTGGACCATACGTTTCTAGGTTCTTGGTGTCTGGTTCCAAGAATGGACTCAAGGAAAATAATACAAAAATATTTTATTTGTATGCAAAATGAAGGCACAAAATTGATCCACTTCACAGTGGGCTCTGAGTGGGATTTTTCTCAAGAGCCCCCTGGTCACTGGGGCTTTCTTTTGGAAGTCCAAGAGGAGGTGTGATTGCTAGGGATGGAGGAAGGTGGGTGATTTTCCATTTTGATTGATAAGGCTTTGTTCAGTGTGACTGCCCTTTCCCATGATGCATCTTATTTTAGCCATATGCATACCTAATCACATACAGGCATAAGGATGTAACAAATGGACTTGGAGAGATGACTAAAAGTTAAGAGCACTTTTAGCTGTTTCAAAAGACCTGGGTTTGGTACCTAACATCAATGGAGATCCAATGCCTTCTTCTGGCTTCTGTGAGCTCTGCATGCATATGGTACGTGTTAATTGATGAAGGCACGCATGCACACACACACACACACACACACACACACACACACCACATTTTATTTATTTATTTTTAAAGATGGCAAAGAGGGCTTTTTCCCCCTACAACGTCAGAGTACACAATTTACTTTAGCGTGCATGCGCTCCAAACCAGTACAGTCTGGATTGGTGCACTGTTCCTGTCTCTACAATATGCTTCAGAATATGCTTGACCATGAAAGTAGGGTTGCTAAGCCGGAGCAATGGCTCAATGGTGAAGAACACCGACTGCTCTTGCAGAGGACCTGGGTTCAATTCCCATCACCCACCCAGTGATGCATAGCCACCCATAACTCCAGTTCCTGGGGAATCTGACCACCTCTTCTGGTCTCCACAAGTGCACAGATAGGCACATAGAAAAAAAATACCTCACACACAAAATAAACAAATGTCTTAAAAAACAAGAGTTGCTGAGGCTTGTCAAGAGCCACAGATAGGAGTGACTGCCACACCCACATTTACTGAGAAGAGAGCAGAAATCACTGTCTGCCTAAATCTGAATGGGAAGATTGGTGGTATGTGCCTTACTTCTGCCATCCTTGATCTCAGATGTCACAGAAGACACCACTGGATTGGTAGAAGGGACAACACCTGCCACCGTGATAGTGGGTATGATTTATGCTCGTTTCTAGAAGAGGGGTGCCTTAGTCTCAGGTACCAGAGGAGAAATAGGTACCAACTATGTACCAACTATGGGAGAAAAATCCCTGAGCTCATCAGGTCATTAGGATCCCAGCCTTGGTGGCCAAATTCTACCTGAATTTGAAATTTACCTAATTCCTGGTGTCAGGGGAGCTGCAGTACCAGCTGAAGAAAAGAAGCCAGGAAGCCAGGCACACACAGGACTGACCCAGTGAGAAGAGAAGGGTGCAGCCCAGAGGACAGGACCCTCCTAGTTCATGGTGCCAGGCCTGTGGTCACACAGCCAATGTAGGCTCCACCTCCCAATGGCAGAACTCTTGTTTCCGGAGTGCCTCAGAGCCATCAGGGGCTGCATGGAGAACACATGCTCCTAAAGGGACCACAGGTATTCTGTAGAGGGAAGCTTGGAGGCTCCCCAGCAGTGAGGTGTGAGTGTGTGTGTGTGTGTGTACACGCGCCATAGAATAGCTTCATGGGTCTTTTTTCAGATGCTGTCTTTTTTTTTTTTTTTTTTTTTGTCTGTTTTGAGATAGGATCTTTGATTGGCCTGGCAGTCTCCAAGTAAACTAGACCAGCTGGCCATCGAGCTACAGGGTTCTACCTTCTCCAATGCTGGCCATCCTGCCTGACTGCCTGACTATCTTATGTGGGTTCTGTATGGGTGCTGGGAATCAAACTTAAGTTCTCTTGCTTGTGTTAGCAAGCACATTACTGACTGACTGACTTATCTACCCAGCCCATTTGGAGGCATTTTGATATCACTGCTTCTCTCCATCTCCCACACCAAACCCTCTTCGAAAGCCTGGGCACTGTGTTTTTACCCCAGAGGTGGCCCTATAAAATACTCAAGCAGAAGTTTGCACACACCCTGCCTCTGGCCAGGCAGAACCCTCACACTCTCTCTGTGTCTCTCGGCTGGGACAGAGAAGTTCTCCGAGGCAGACACGCTTTGTCTGGTTCTATTTCCACTTGGGTATTTCTCCATTTCACCTCTAATTGGCCTCCCCATTGAGAGATCATTTTCCCTGAGCGGGGACTCAAGCTCGTGAATCTCAGTATCAGTACACACATCCATTGATGGAAGATCGTAGGAGACGGTGCCCCGCTGCAGCCTTTCTGCGTCGACGGCCATAAGAGGTGATTGGCAGATGACCCATGAAGGACAGCAGGCCCTGACTTGCCCCTCCTAACGCAGAAAGGATTGAAGGTGTCCATGGAGATCTCTCTCAGAGCATCATGTTCCACGGCGTAGGGGACAGTTGGAGATGATCAATTGGATGGAATTACGATGGCATTTGAAGAGGCTGCAGGAGAACCTGGACCCTGATTCACACCATCTGTTCCTACAAGGTTCCCTGGGGGAAACCCACTCCTCCAGGATTCCAGTGTGTGCTTCCTGCCCTCCCAGATCGGCAGTGGTTTAACCCTTGAGACACCGAAACATCTTAGAATGCACAACTCTAGCCCAGGCTCGAGTTTTCTACCTCTTTTTCTTCCGGAAAGGCTCTAATTAAATTGACATTGCATGTCATTATCGAAAGCATACTCGAATCAAGGAAATATGGTAGATATTCAAAGCATGAAGCTGGCAAAGAAACCCTTGATTACTAGATAAAGCTGGGGTTCCCAATGCTCCAGCGAGCTGGCGGGGTTCCAGCGAAAATGCCTTTGGCCTACTTTTGTGACAACTTGTCGTGGCGCACAAGAAAAAGCTGCTGCAGAAGACCATGAGCGAGAAAGGGGCTCTGTTAACTTCGTTTCCAGGGCAAGTTGTTTCAGAAACAGCTGTATCCATGCCACTCCCTTGTCCATCACGTGGCTTTACTCTGTCTCTCCTTAAGCCAACAAGGAGGACCCTGGAACTTTAGCTTATGTGAGCCTAGAAGAGAAAAGTCCTATACAACTGGTCTTGGCCATCTTGGGTCACGTGTCACACCTCAGAGAAAATCACCGGAGGCTGGGATGGGAGGATGTCCTGGCTGGGATGTGACCTGTCTCCTCAGGCCACATGTCCGAACCTGTGGCTTCTAACTGGTAGCATTGTATGGGGAGGTTGTGGAGTCCTTGGGGATGCAGGTGGGGCTGGTGGGTGTGATTCACAGGTAGGGGGCCTTTCCCCATCGTAGACCAGCCCTGCCTCTGGCCTGAGCCTTTTGCTTTCTTGTTGGCCACTTAGAGGCTTTGATTCCTACAGGATCCTCACCCCACAGCTGCCACCTTCTCCCCTGAGTCCCCTGGACTAATATCCCCTGAGTCAAAAATGAACCCTCTCCTGCCTTATGTTGTCTGGGTCCAGAGTTAAGCTGTGGGCATAGCAATGAGAAAAGTAGCTAACACGGTTGTCGCCTCCGATGGTGTCAAGAAAGCGGAGAGGGTACTGTGATTTGACTGAAAATACGTATAGAACCGCCTGAGATGGGGTGAGTCTGTTCTCTATTGCAAGACACGTGCTGAAGAAACGAAGCAAGAGCCATTTGCTTTGAATCGGCCTTCTGGAAGAGCTGAGGACAATTCTCCACCAGAGACTTGCTTCTGGACTCCTGCCTGAAGGGAGGCCAGTTCAGCATAGAGCACCCAGGGTGCAGGTGGATGAGAACGCCTCCCGTGAGGGTCCAGATCTGGGCATATCCCCATAGAGGGAGCTTAAACCAGGCTACAGGCAGAGGAGTCACCATATCTTCCCCCGAAGGGGAAAAAAAATAAGCAGGATGCTGCTGCCAGTGCCTGGCACCCGGCACCCAATCAATAAATGGGAGCTATTATTATTGCCCATTAGGGATCATCCCTCAGTCCTGGCAGTCGGGGCATGATGGATGCAGGCTGGGTTTGTGTAATGGGGGTTATTTATTAGTCACCTTGTAAGGAGCAATGGCAGTAAGGCACAAAACCAAGTTCCCGCAGAGGAGTCTGTCTCATAAAAACCAGAAGCCTCTGTTTTGCCCTGGGAAGCAAGAGCACTTGTTCTCGGAGATTAATCCAGCGCTGCTGGCGAGACCTCAAGGGGAAGGGGATGTGATTCCCACGGATCTCAGTGCAGCTTCTAGAGTAACGCTCCTCCAGTCCCTATGCACCCAGGACCTGGGTGCTGCGGGGCAGGGAGAAGAAAGGAAGCTGTAGGAGTGGGAGGTTGGGAAGAGTCGGAGGAGTCCTCCAACCCCGACGGACTTCTTTGCTTTGCCTGTCTCAGGGCAAAGTCCCAGAGGTGACACATCTGTCAGTCCACTCCTAAAGGCTGGGGGAGTCAGATCTCCCCACCCCTGGTCACTTGGCATTGGCCCTCTTCCTGGTCCCCTTGAAGAACCTGGCCTCTGAGTGGCTACTGTTGACCCACCTGTGCTGCCTTCAGACCGGCATGGAGTCTGCAGGGTTCTGTTTTCAGGAGCAGATGGAGCAAGCGTGCATTTGCGCAGCGATGCTCATTTAGGGGTTGAGAATGGCCACCAAATCCCTGTGCATGCGATCAGGCCCTTTGCTAATTATTCGCTAATAACTAACTGCCTAACAACTGCTGAGGACCTAAAGACAACAACCAGAGAACTCTTCCCCAAAGAACGTGGGGGAAATTTAAATTTATGTGTCGTGTAGAAGATAGCATGCAAAGCATTTGCAATTAGCATGCAACGAGACTTGGTGGCCACTCTGAATATTAACATTTATTAAGTACTGACGTTGCTCTGGCACACGCCGATCATTATCTTGCTCGCTCCTCACGGCTGCTCTCTGAAGTAGATGCCGTGAGTTCTCATTGTCCCCGTTTGACAGACGAGAAGAGTGAGGCACCAGAGACTAGGAGATGAGTGTGTTGGGTAATTTCCTTGTTGATTGTGGCCAACACCTGGTAAAGGAAGGATTGATTTTGGCAGCCAATTCCTGAGATGCAGTTCCTTCTGGTGAGGAAAAGCGTGATGGCTGAGGTAGCTTGATGCTCTCAGGATACCAACCAGGAAGTGGAGAGCTTGGACCAGCAGCAGAGCTAGGCTACAGCCTCAGGGCGGCTTACACACACACACACACACACACACACACACACACACACACACCCTCCCTCCCTGCCCAGTGACATTTCCAGCTAGGTCTTTGTCTTCATTACGTTTATATTGCTGTGATAAAAAACACCCTAACAAAGGCAACTTAGGAAAGAAAAGCGTGTTTGGGATCCTGGTTTGAGATTATAAGCCATCATGGCAGGGAAGTCACAGCCGTGGAGATTGGGGGCAGTTGGTCACATGGCATCTGCAGTCAGGAAGCAGAGAAAGGCATGCATGCCTGTAGCTCAGTTTGCTTTCTCCACTCACACAGCTCCGGATCCCAGCCAGGGAATGGTGCTGCCCACAGTGGGCATCTTCCCATCCTGATTAATGCAATCGAGATCATCTCCACAGGCATGCCTGTCTCTCAGGTGATCCCAGGTTCTGTCAAGTTGAGAAGCAGCAGCAGCCCTCACAGCCTCCCGCAGCCGATTCCACTTCCTCACGCGGCACCGCCAACTGTATACAAACACACACACAGGAACCTGAGGGGAGTATTTCGTAGTCAAACTCCAACTCGAGGGCATCCCAGAACCCCAGAACTGTGTCTGACTTGGCCACACACGAGGCACTCTGGTAGGGAGCTACCTTGTCAGCATGGAGAAGCAGATCGTGATTTTTTTTTTTTTGATTTTTCGAGTCAGGGTTTCTCCGTAGCTTTTGGTTCCTGTCCTGGAACTAGCTCTTGTAGACCAGGCTGGCCTCGAACTCACAGAGATCCGCCTGCCTCTGCCTCCCGAGTGCTGGGATTAAAGGCGTGCGCCACCACCGCCCGGCGCAGATCGTGATTTTAGTCCTTTTAAATAACTCATATCTGTTACACTAGAGCAGTAGAGTTTAAAAAAATAA
Organism: Microtus oregoni; assembly: GCF_018167655.1. NCBI lineage: Eukaryota > Metazoa > Chordata > Mammalia > Rodentia > Cricetidae > Microtus > Microtus oregoni. The sequence goes on along the minus strand of NW_024543064.1, from coordinate 24,702,277 downwards.
ATAAAACGAAAGTACAAAGCGTTTTGTAATCAAGCAGCGTTCCAACAGCGGGAGGGTGAAGCATCGTTAGCGTTTTCAGAGTGTTACCCTGTTCATCTGGCTACCTTGGGAAGACATCAAGTCTTTGGGACAGCTGCAGGGGAAGTCTTTCTGAGAAAAATGGGATGGCTGCATGCTCTCAATTTTGTTTTTAACTTTTGAAAATTTTTACTTAATTTCAACAGATGGAGAAAATTAAAGAAAAATCGAAGGCATCATTAAGCTTGGTATAAATAGAACCTCGTTCTAAAATACATTTATAAAGCCAAGAACCGAGTCTGGCAAACTCAAGAAGGTATAGCCATTGTCACCATTATTTATTATTTGAGGCAGAGTCTCTCACTGAACCTGGAGCTCCCCATTTGACCCCAGCACTGGGATTTCACGTGTACTTGAACTGAGGCCTCATGCTTTCTTGGAATGTTCTTTACCTACTGGGCCATCTCCCTAGCCCTATTTTCATTATTTTTATGATGATTATTTTTGCAACATTAATTATTATTTCAAGAGATTATTCGTTCATTAAATTTTTTATTGCTCTTACTTGTTTGTCTAATTTTAGATAGGCTCTCACCACATAATTCTGGCTGGCCTGGATTTTATTGTGTAGACCAGGCTGACCTTGAACTTTCAGAGCTCTACCTGCCTCTACTTCCCCAGTGATGGGATTAAAGGTGTGTGCTATGCTTACCCATTTATTTGGTGCGTGTGTGTGTGTGTGTGTGTGTGTGTGTGTGTAAGTGAGCTTCTAGGAACATATGTACCATGGCACATGTATGGAGTTTCTGGGTACATATGTACCATGGCACATGTATGGAGTTTCTGGGTACATATGTACCATGGCATATGTATGGAGTTTCTGGGTACATATGTACCATGGCACATGTATGGAGGTCAGAGGACAACTTTTGTGAGTCGATGGTTCTCATCTTCCACCATATGGGACACAGGGATCACACTTGGGTCATCAGGCTTGGTAGCAAGTGTCTTTCCCCACTGAGTCCTCACTCACTGTCTGTGCAGCTGTTCTCACAGTGCGCAGCCTCAGCTCTGCACTGCATAAAACTGACCACTTAGCACCCATCTTTTTTGCTGTGTACTTTGCATTCAAGAGTTCTGTATTTTGATTGATTTCTTGTTCTCCTGATGTTCACTGTCAGGTCGTTTTTACAGGAAGGGCTCATGGGTATTGTATTCTCAAAATTCTTACATGCTCCGGATATGTCTGCCTGTTGTCCAAATGCTTAAATGACAACCTCGGCGAGGCTCCAGTTCTTCGGCTGTAATTCACTCCGAGCTCGCACAGATTGATCGGAGCGAGGCCCGCCAGCGTTGTTTCTCTCCTGTTTATCTTGGGTTTTCTGCCTGGATGCCTGGATGATTCACTCGTTCCCCTCAAAGTTCAGTAGATTCATAAGGGCATAGCTCGGAGGTGATGGCTGTATATAAGATTTGGGAGATCTCATGGGCCCCTTTGATCTTGAGATGCACCATTCTCTATTTCGGGGATGTTTTCATTGATTATATCTTTCTATTATTTTTCTCTATGGATATGCTGGATCTCTTTTGTCAATCCTCTGTCTTCCTCTTTTTCATCGTATTCATATATGTGATCTTTTCCATTTATTTATTTAATTTCCTCAAGTTTGCTGGCAATGCCCAGATCCTGGCTAGGGTATCTGGGTTTGTTCAGTTGATCCCCCCCCTCACTTCTCCTCTGTCCTCCTCTCTCCTCCTCCATCCTTCCCTCTTCTCTCTCTTCCTCCTCCTCTTGCTCTGCTCCCTGCTCTTTCTCTTCCTTCACTCATCTTCCAGGTAGTCTTTTTCTTCCCTTGCGCCTTCCATTCCTCCTTAACGCTTCATTGACATCTTGATATTATTTTTTAAATAAATAATTTTAATAGTAATTGGCTATTTCTTTGAGACTAGAGAATCATAGTATTTTTTTAAAAAAAAAATACCTTATCTTGCTTGTTTTGATCCCTTCCTTCCCTCCCTTCTCCCTTCCCACTCCTCCTTTCCTCCCTGAGTTAGCTGTTTACAGAGGAATAACCTGCCAGTCCCTGGGCCAGAGAACAAGGAACTGAGCAGCTCTGCTCTGCGGCCAGGTTCAACAGTTCAGGGTAGGTTTGGGGGTGCACAGTAGGATGGGAGTGAGGCCGCCCTGTCTTTATATCTTGTTTCTGTTTCCTTTGTGCCAGAGATGCTCTGTGTGGCTTGGGGGTATAGCCTCTATGCCTAGTGCCTCCCCGTGCAATTTCCCTGAGACAGAAGCTGGCCAGTAGCATTCGGGTTCCATAGCAGTGGGGGGTCCCATAGCAGAGGGGCATGGAATCATTATGTCCTCTTCTGACTCCTCATTTTTAGAGCATTTTTTTCAAGACTTATTATCTATTATTATTTCTGGGTGCGTTGCCTGCATTACGTGCAGTACCTGTGGAGGCCCAAAGAGAGCATCAGATTCCCCGGCTCTGGAGTTCCAGGTGGTTGTTATCAGCCAAGTGGATGCTGGAAATTGAACCCAGGTCAATTCTAGATGGAAGAACAGCCAGTGCACTACTGAGCTACCTCTCCGGTACCCTCCTTCCCTTTTGATGGTGCTAAATCTCCCTCTGTTGTTCTGGTTTATCTGTGGATGCCATATTTCCATTTTCTGAGACTCTTACTGAACACGCACAGAAGACCCTCGTAGGTGAGATGATCTGTCATAGTGACGTCTGGGCTTGCTGATGTCTGAACATGCGTGTGTAGCCCGTCCGCTTTCTTCCTCGCCTGCATCTGCATCGTGTTTGTCCTTTCAGCTTCGTGGTTTGGCTGTGTCCTCTTCCGCTGAGGTGCAGCCTTTACTCTCCTGTTTTGTTCTCATTGCTGCTGTTCCCTTTAGATATCAAGGGAAGTAAAAAGTGTAATTGCCTTTCTTTGACATCGTTAAGAAGACATCTTTCCCATATCACCATGGTTGAATAGTTACATAAAATTCCATTAGGCTGATGTAACGACTAACAACATTCACCAAAATTTATTCTCTCTCTCTCCCCCCTTTCCCTTTCTTCCTGCCTCTCTCCATCCCTTCCTTTACCCCTCCATTCAGCTCAGAGCTTTATACGTGCTAGGCAGGCATTGCACTCAGCTTTCAGAGTAGATATTCCATGTTGTAGTTAGAGAGAGAGCCTTACTTAGTTGCTCAGGCTGGCCTAAAATTGCCCCTGCCTCAACCTCCTGAGTAGCTGGGATTACAGGCCTGTACTACAAGACCCATTTTAAAATCCCCTCCTGAAGGCCAGTAAGCTTATCTCTTTTTTCTTCTACTTCCGTTCCATCTCTATCTTCTTGCGTGCTTTTCCTAACTGTAAACCACCCCAGCTGTGTGAATGTCCTTGGGTATTTGTCCAGTTGCCCCAAGCAAATGTAAAGATCTGGAAGGAAGCCTCGGAGAGGTTAAGGCTATCCTCCCGATGGCATGAAGGCTCTTGTTACTGAGACCTGGACCACAGCTAGGCCTAGAGATGACAGCATCACAGCCATGTAGCCATTGGTGCGCATCTCTGTCCATCACGGGAAAGACCCTTCCCACTGGCAAGCCTCTCTAATTTGCTTCCTCCTTTGGCTACTCCTTCTTGCCTTCTCAGGCCCTGTTCTCGGAGGGATTATCTGTAAGAGGATTGCTCTGCAGCCTTTCTCCTGGGTTGGTACAAAAGGACTCACCTAAGTCTTGGCTTATGGGGCCTTAATGGGTCATTAGGGGAAACTGGAACATCTGGGGCCAGCTGTAGCCAGAGGCAGGATCAAGGAGGCCCGGTGCTGGGGAGAACCTTCCAAAGCCTTTTGTACAATGTTCGTTCTCATTGAGACAGACTCCAGGCTGTGCACAACCCCCGTATGGATCAAACTTTGGGAGTACCCACATATAAATGGCAAATGACTGAATGCCTCGCATTTACTTAGGGATAGATTCCTGAACACGTGACCCTGGCTGTGCATGGAAAGACCCCCAAGTCTAGTTCAGTGCCCCCTGCACTGCTACTTAAGTTTTCCTGTATGCTTGAACAGGGGGTCCCGCCTTTGCATTTTGTACTGGATACCGATCGTATCGCTGATCTTCCATGTCACGATTCTGAACTTTCTCACCTGGGCCAGCAGGGGCTGCCTGACTGAAGGCCAGAGAACTGGATCTGAGCAGTGCCAGGCTGGGAGTCTACCAGGCCGATGTGTTGGAGTCAGGACAGCCTCGACTGGGAGCAATAGCAAGGCTAGTGCAGGCATATAGATGGAGGACCATCTGGACAAGGTAATGTCTTCTGGCCAGGTGGCCGAAACTGGTCATACTAAAAACTAACCATTTTGTATGCAGGGGAGCTGAGGGTCCTGAATTGCCTCCCAGGGGCCTATGGCATGTGTTTCCTATCTGCCTGGGCTGCAGCTGGTCCAAGGACACTGCTAGAAATGCAGACGTCTTTTGCAGCATCACATAGCCAAGGTAAAGGACCCCCTCTCAGATGACTATGCAACTGCACCCCACGATGCACCACAGCTGTCCAGCCTCCCTTTCCCTTCTACATCTCTTCCGTGCTTTTCTTTCTTCTGTTTTATTAGCTATACACAAAAAAGATTTTTATTACTCAAATGAGCTCTCAGCACGTCTGCTAATACACTCCTAATGGGTTTTAAGACTTAAAAGCAGCAGCATGGATCACCATTCGCCTCCTCAGCAAGAATTTGCCGGGTAGGAGGCAGGACAGGGGAGGGAAGCAGGCAGGGGACAGGAGCCACCTCCTTTGGCCATCCCCGCCATGCAAATGAGCTGGGATATGGTCCCAACACATTAAATGGATCAGAGCAGCTTCTGTTCACATGTGCAAATTAGATTATTCAGCCTCGACTCAGAGAGGGAATAATAAGACCATTACTAAGGATGCTGGGGACCCGAAGGGATGTCAGGGAACCTTACCTGAGCTGGGAGTCATCTTTGAGTGACAGCCCATGACCTGGCTTCTCTCAAGGGGTCTAAACCTGCAGATGGCAGCTTTCCAAGTCCTCCCTGTTAGTCTTGGCCAATTCACTCAACTTCCAGGGCAAGAATAAAAAAGAAAGCCAGTGGGGTCTGCCTGTTGGTTCCCTGGTCCTTGGGAGCAAGCTCCGTCTAAAGGCCAGGCTTCAGAGAGACACAGTGTGGACCAAGGCTTCGAAACTGTGTCTGGTACCTTTGCTCACCATCCTTGGGCAAGTGCTAATGGTCATTCCCTGTGAGGCATGTCTGTGGAATCACCGAGGTGATGCTGCAGAGAGCCATGCTGGATGCCTCCCTTCCTGCCATGCCTGATTCCCCCCTCCCTTTGCACCTTCCTTCTTTTCTCCCTAACTTCCTATCATTTCTCTCTCTCCCTTCCCCCCCTCTATGTCTTTTCCTCGTTCCTCCGTCTTTCTAGTTCTTTCTATATTTCCTTCCTTCTTTCTCTTTTTTACTTCCTTTCCTCTTCCCTTCCCTGCGTCCTTTATTCACCACGCCCCCTGGTTCACAGGATCAGTTCCAATGTCCTCTATCAGTTCTTTCAAATCGATTGCACGACTTCTCTAATTTGACTTTTCAGGTACACACCCACAATCCTGTTTCACATAGAGATGGTCCTCTGGGGGCTCCCATTCCCTTTCCTGAAGAGCGAGCCCTGCCCGAGTAATGCTTTCCTTCCAGTTTCCTTAAGCTATCAAGTTCCCCTCCTAGGACTTGGCTCAGCCTTCCTGTCTCCCAGCTCCCAGCAGTCCCAGGATGACCAGGTTCTGCAGCCAAGACATTCTGTCTGTTCCCAGCATGCTGCTCTCTGACAGCTGACAGGCACAGAGTCCAGACACTGTGCCAGGGCCTGTGGGCAGAGCGGTTTTCATGGAAGAGCCAGACACACAGACCCCAAGCACCACAGAACATGGAGGGGGCTCCAGGGTGACAGGCATCTTAACAGCTAGCTGGATTCCGTTCTTTGGATGAATATTTATGGAGCTGCCCTCATCATCCTCGGCACTTTCTTATTCCTCGGAGTGTGTTTCCCAGGTTGGAACAGGTTGAAAGGGTATCAGGGAGAGCCAGAGCCAGGGTGTGTGTGTGTGTGTGTGTGTGTGTGTGTGTGTGTGTGTGTGTGAGAGAGAGAGAGAGAGAGAGAGAGAGAGAGAGAGAGAGAGAGTTGCATATGTGCTGATGATCACATCTAGTTCTTTTTTTCGAGACGGGTTTCTCCGTGTAGCCCTGGCTATCCTGGAACTCACTGTGTAGACCAGGCTGGCTTCTATCTTAGAGACCTGCCTGCCTCTGTCTCCAAGTGCTGAGATTAAAGGCACGTGCTGCCACCACCCTGCTGACCACATCTATTTCCTACCCTTTGGAGTTTTTGTGTCTTCTCAAGTCATTTGGATGTTTTCCCATTTGCAGCAATGCACAGATCTGAATCCCATTAGGGCATCCATTGTTGGCTGGGTCTATCAGGAGTATTTTCTTCTGTCGGCTGTTCATCCTCACATTGCCAATCATGATTTTCACCATTTGACTCCACTGAGGCAGGCACCAGTCCCCAGATATCCAGGTATACATAGCTACAGAGATGATTGGGGCCACTCCCTTGGGTACCACCTGCCCGGTGTACCACAATGGGAAAAATGTAGATGTATCTCTGCTAAAGCAGACTTTGGAATGTCTAAAGCATGGCTTTTCCTCTTCAAAATCAGTGATTTTCTTTCCCTGGTGAAAAGTGAGTCGAGAGACACAATTGGACCCTGTTGATATTGGAAGCTCACTTTGAATAAAATCCTTAGTGGAGGATTCAGGATGGGCAGGGACATCCTGAATGTCTGGCTTCTGTTTCTGAGAGCCATGCTAGAGTTAAGTGTTCTAGAGGCTGCCAAGGTTCCTAACAGACCTTTGATCAGGAGGCCAGTTAGTAGAGAGCCAGAGTCCCCCAGGCAGGAGGCCAGGCAGGCAATGGCTTCTAGTCCTAAATTGTTGAGCTGGCACAAAGTGGAGGCCAAAGGTTTGATGGCCCAGAACACAGCCCCGAAGCTACCACACTCTGCCTGAAGCTGCCTCTTGGCAGTCCATGTTAGAGACCATACATACTTTCACCATCGTGAGTGTAAATGGATGATTCTAATCAGGATAAAACCAGACTCCACGTGTGGTTGCCACGTGGTATTGTCATCTTGAAAGAGGCCAGAAGCGTGCAAGACAGCACGATCCTCACGGGAGTCTGCCCAGACCACTCTGGAGATTTCCATTTTTCTCTTCATCAAAGTGAAACATGTTTCCTAGGTGTCTCCTGTGACCTCATGAAAAATATTTGTTAGTTCTGTAAAAGCAGCTGGTCTGTGGATGAAGTCAATGAGATTAGATTCCCAAGTCCATCAACACTGAGAACTGGAAATGACTTCAGGGACGGGGCTCCAGGGTGACAGGCGTCTTAACTGACAGCTAACTAAATTCTGTTCTTTGGGTGAATATTTATGGACTATCTACCATGTGTTGAGAACCGGGTTGGGATATGGAAATACAATGAAAAACAAGAACAGGTGCTGTCCTTCCCTTCGTGAATCTTAAAGGAGCAAGCTCCCTTATAGAACCCGTAAGCACGTGTTAAATTCACCTCTAAATATGGCCAGGGAGGAGCAGCCCAAGGTGCCATGAGTGTGGCACTGGGAAAGCCAGCTTCGTGGTGGGTGGTGGATTCCGGGTCAACCCTGGAGAGCCGGAGCTCACCAAGGACACAGAGAAAGCAGTCCTAGCTCAGTGAACCCTGTTTCCTCCCCATCAGCAGCTCCACCACCCTACTCCACAAAACAGTTCTGATCTGCACGTTCACTAGGTGCTGTGTAATGCGCCCCCAAGTAGGGGTGCAAGTCTAGCACTCCTTGACAGGCTTCTTCACTGTCTCTGTCTTTTTCTGTTTGTTTCTCTCCTGGAGTCCTCCAGGGAACACACCATCCCTTTGATCCCCATTGTCTCAGCTCACAATTCCCCACTATCTGAAGTCAGATTCCCTGCGTTCCTTCTGCCAGCGCTCTCTCCACAGCTCATGACGAATGCTGATGAACCAGGTGAGTTCCTTTGCACGGATGCCACCATAGTACTTGAAATAAACCACTTAAGTCAGAGAAATACTTATTTTTAAACACTATTTTTTTTTTAAAAAAAAGAATTCTTTGAAAATTTTGATCATCTTTGTACTGTTAGTTTCCACCGGAGCACAGGCTGCCGCTGCTAAAGCAGTTCGGTAATCACCTGTTGCCAGGCGCCCCCTGTGCTAGCTGTGTGGCATGTGCACTCTTGAAAAGTGCCCACCAGGCACAGCTTGCTCTCTTGTCTCTTCCTGTCCCCACTCTGAGATGGCCTGTCGTTCTTGTACGCCTTCGCTCTCCTGTTCCCCTATTAAACCTCTTGCACTAACTGTTGCACGTGGTGTGTTTGCTTAGTGGCATACCTTGGCAGGGCCCGTCCTGTAGAAAGGAGCTGCGGGCTGCGTTCCTGCTACCCAGCTCCGCTGGCCGCCTGGCTAGCTTATGCCCCAAAATAACAACACACAAACTGTATTCATATAAACACTGCTTGGCCCATTTCTATTAATGTGTGTAGCACCACGAGGTGGTGACTTACCAGTGAGATTCTAGCCTACATCCATCCTGGGTTGGAGCTTCATTGCATCTGCCTCAGAGAGGAGAGCTATGGTGTCTGAGCTCACTTCCTCTTCTTCCCTGCATTCTATTCTGTTTACTCCACCGGTGGGAGTTCTAACCTATCGGGCCAAGCAGTTTCTTTATTAATTAACCAATGAAAGCAACAGATTGATATGACACTCCCACATCACCATCCAAAGGTACCCACTTTACCTTTTTTAAAAAAATTCTTTCACAAGCCCCTCCCCCAACTCCTCACAGACCCACCTCTCTTCCCATCTTCCTCTCCCTTTTTAAAAAAGCCTGTCAAGCCTTGGGTGTGAAGAGCGTGATCACCACAGGTGTGGTCAACACACCGGGGGTCACACCAGTAAAAAAAAAATGACTCTCCTTCTCCCAGCAACTATCCATTGCCAATAGCAGCTCAGCCAGGGGTGCTGGCTTGCTGACGTCCTCTCCTCTCCAAGCTGTGACTTTGTCTGGCTTGAGCTCACACAGGCCTTGTACATGCTGTCCTAATGGTTCTAAGTCCATCTGAACAGCTGCCCCACTGTGTGCTGAAAACACTGCAAGGTAGTCATCCGTGACCTCTGGCTCTTAGATGCTTTCTGCCCCCTCTTTTGCAAAGATCCCTGAAACTTGGCATGGGAAGACATCATGATATAGATGTCTCATTTGGTGCTGAGCACGCTGGAGTCTCTGACTCTCTACACACTGACCAGTGTGAAGCTCTTTGTTAATTGCCATCTACTGCAGGGAATTTCCCTGACCATGGTAGAGTGATGCCCTAAACTATGAATACAGTGTTACTTCGTTAGGAGTTGTTTTAATACTGTGTCTATTGAGCAGAATAACACTAGTTGATTCTTCACGAGGGTCTATGACATATCTAGTTACTAGTTCTTGTTCCCCTTAATGGTGCCAGATGTGGCCTCCATCTTGTGGAGCAGGCCTTAAATTCAGAGAGTGATTGGTTACTCCCGTAACCCTTATGTCACTATTGCACCAGTAGGCTTACTCTGCCAGGCGAGTCTTTGCTGTAGCTGTCAGGGTTCACAGCTCAATAAAGTTGGTGATAAATTTTCTCCACTGGCAGGGTGGCTAGCACCTTCCAGCACTATGAAAGCTAGCACTAGGTTTGAATCTCCCAAATCAACACCAGCTTGATGTCTCCGTGTATTATGACTCAATTTTGTGATATCTTCGGCAATCAGGTCTTACCATCAAGTTTTGGAGGGTAACCAAGAGCCATGACAATAGCCTATAATGTTCAGATGTCTACGCAAGCCCTATTGCCCAGCAGCTCAAAAAGAGGTAACCTGGTCCTTGCACTGGGGTTTTTACTTGCTAGCCTGAGGTATCCAGTAGGAACATGGCTCCTTATTTTGACTCACTGTTTCAGAGGGATTCATTCCGTTATGGCAGTAGAGCATGGTGGGATATCTCAGATGATAGTAACCTGAATATGTGCTACAGGCTGGTGATCACGTGGACCAGGAAAGTGAAGAGTAAGAAGGGAGACATGAAGGGACATTTAAGGATTCATACCTAGTAACCTACATCCTCCAGGCCTCACCTCACAAACTTTCCAGAATATCTCCAAATAGTACCAGCAGCTAGAGACAGACCATTTAAAACATAACCTCGTGAGGAGGCATTAAAGATTCAAACCGTGACCCCAACTCTCGTGGTTATGAGTTAGATACTCAGGAGGTCATAGAACGTCATAGCTTAAGAGCAAATGTTTCCTGGGAGGGACAGCCTTTGAGCCATGCACAGAATGAAGAGAATTTGGATGCAAGAAGTAGGTGGAGGAGGCTGGGACAGACCCTCAAAGGAACAGTGTTCAGTATTGTCGTGGGCTTAGGGAGCATGGGCAGTGTTCAGTGTTGTCCAGGGGCTTAGGGAGTGTGGGCAGTGTTCAGTATTGTCCATGGGTTTAGGGAGCATGGTCAGTGTTCAGTGTTGTCCAGGGGCTTAGGGAGCGTGGGGAGTGTTCAGTGTTGTCCATGGACTTAGGGAGTGTGGGCAGTGTTCAGTGCTGTCCAGAGGCTTAGGGAGCGTGGGCAGTGTTCAGTAGTGTCTGTGGGCTTAGGGAGCGTGGGCAGTGTTCAGTATTGTCCATGGGCTTAGGGAGCGTGGGTAGTGTTCAGTGTTGTCCAGGGGCGTAGGGAGCGTAGAACAAAGGAAAGCCTTCATGTGTCAGCAGAAGGGAAGCATCCAGAGAAGTGTTTCATTCATGTAATAGGAAGAGAACAAAAACTGGGTGGCACGAGGTTCTGCGTCAGAGTAATGGGAGAGATGTCCTTTTAATTCATTATTAATTAATCAGTGTGTGCGCATATGTGTTGGACATAATGTGTGCCACAGTATGCTCGTGGAGGGTAGAAGAAGATAGTTTGCTGGAGTCAATTTTATCCTTCTATGGGTTTGTTCTGGGGAGCCAACTCAGGTCACCAGGCTTGGTGGCAGGCACTCTTTAACCTACTGAGCCATCTTGCCAGCTTAGGAAATGTCTTTTATAAAATGCTGGTTCGTAAGAGCCAAGCAAGATGGCATCTGGAAGTAGAATCTGTGAAGGAAAGATGAGAAGAGAGATTGGGTGGATGGGTGGGTGGGTGAAGGTGCCAGGAGGGTGGGCTCACTGAAAGAGACGAGCCAGAAAAAGCAGTATGGACAGTTGTCAAGGAGATAAGAGCTTCTGAGAGAGAGGGCAACAGAGGTGAAGGCAACTGAGGGGAACAGAGAGGGAGGGAAGCCAGGGGAGACACTGAGATGACCCATCACAAATATATATGCCAAGTTTTAAATGATAAAAATGTAAAATTTCCAAACAGTACAGTCATCAAAGGTATAACTTAGGGCCCCCCTTGTCGATTCTTTCCTCCGTGGGTGTTGCAGAAGTTCTTGGGGGTGCATGGTTCAGTGTGAAGCCTTTAGATCTCTTTCTCTACATCTGGAGCAGTGCAGAAATATCCAGATGGAGATACAGATAGAGGAACATGTATGAATACAGACGTGATTTTGTTTTTATTTGCATAAACGGGATAATGTGCTGTTCCGAAGCTCGCTCTTTCTGTTCACGTCACATAGCTTTAGAACTCTCTGCATGCTGGGGTGCTCTTGGAGCTCTCTAGGTTACTAAGTATCTGTGATGTGAGTTCCCGTGCCTGGTTCTTGACGGGCATTGAAGTAGCTTCTAGTTGTCATTGAAGAGCCATTGTGGTAATGTACTAGCAAACTCGGGAGCTTATGTTAGAATTCTGTCAGATGAATGGGGGAGAGAAATTTTCTGGGACAGATGTTCTCAGCCTTCCCGAAACTGCAGTCCTTTAATACAGTTCCTCATGTTACGGTGACCCCCCCAACCCTAAAGTTATTTTCATTACAGCTGGGTGGTGGTGGTGCACGCCTTTAATCCCAGCACTTGGGAGACAGAGGCAGGTGGATCTCTGTGAGTTCAAAGCTAGCCTGTCTACAGAGCTAGTTCCAGGACAGGCTCCAAAGCTACACAGAGAAACCCTGTCTTAAAAATAATAAAAAAATTCCATTGCTACCTTATAACTGTAATTTTGCCACTGTTATGAATCATAATGATAAGTTGTCTGATACACGACCCTTGTGAAAGGGCCATTGAACCCCCAAAGGGGTCGAGAGTCAGGTTGAGAACCACTGAGCTGGCCCTGGGTCTGGAAAGATGGCTTGGTCAGTAAATGCCCGAGTCGACCCTAACATCTGCGTCAAAGCTGAACGTGAGTGACCCCAACATTGGGAAGGCAGAGGCAGGAGGATTCCTAGAGCTTGCTGGCCAGCCAGGCGCGCAGAGTTGATGAGAGACCTTGTCTCAAAAAATGGAAAGTGATTGAGGAATTCACCCGCCATTGACCCTTGGTCTCCACAGGCACAAGGACATCCACCTACATACACATGAGCACACACACACAGGCTCAGTTTCCAAAGCCATCCTCATTTACATCCTCAATCACCTCCTGGGCTGTTTTTCTCCCCCCTCTTCCAGTTCTAGATTTTATCAGCTTATTCCCCCCCCCCCCCGTTTCTGCCAATCTGATTGTCAAATACTGCTTTCTTGTTTGCGCTCTCATTTGCATTTTCCTGATTATTAATGAGGTTCCTTTTATCATATGCTTATCCTTTGCTTTTGTTTTTGTTTCCAAGTGGGTTACCTGCTCACATCCCCTGCTCCCATTTGATTATTTGCCTGCTTGTTTTTCACTTGTTGTATTTTGGTATCACGGTTTCCTCTGCTCTGTCTATTACGGGTTTTTCCCTTCTACTCTGTGTCTTGTATTTAAATTTCTTTGGGGGCATATTTTAGAGAAGATTAAATGTAAAAGATGTATTTTAATTACTTGTCCAGGGTTCCTCAGGCTAGAAGGATTCCTTGACTCCTGTTCTGAGATCGTCTTCAGCCTGTAGGGTGCGTCTTCCCGGGCCTCCCATTCAGATAGCCATGTAGCTGAAGATATTTGGAGATACACGCCCAGTTTCATCCAGTTGCAGGGCTGGTTAAGGCATAGTTATATGGCGGTGATGGTGGTGGTGTGGATCTGTGATGGCAGCTCTTGCTGGCTTCCACACCGCCTCTTCCTTGTTCTGTTTTTCCCAGTGACAGTCAGAGACTTGCCAAGTTCACCGAGGAGATGCTCTTGTACACTCAATGGCTTCCAGTGTTCTCTGGAACCTTGACAATTCAGGGGCAGTGGCCTCAGGGGCCACCTAGAATGGGATTGTTGGATTTCCCAATTTGAAATGCAAAACCCTCAGATGAATGTGAAGTTCAAGTAGGCAATGAATATCTTTTAGTCCTAAGTATGCCCCATATGATATTCCAGCCTAACTTTGGCCCGTCAGCACTTACTTATACTAACACAACCCTTCATTGTAGAACTGAAATCCTATGATTATTTGACAGCCCCAGTGGGACAAGGCATGCTCACCTCTGGATTTAACCAAAGGGTAACTCCATTAAATGCCCACGTGTTTAGGTTTCAGAAGGTGAGGTGCAAAGAGATCAGGTGACTGGGCAGAGCTGAGATGTGGATCGCTGTGGGTGCAATAGATGATTTTGCCTAACTGCTCCTAGAGAGAGGAGATGTAACTCTCTTCCTGCCCCCCGCCGGGATGCGGGAGGACGTCCAGGAACATTGAGAGGAATGCAGAGGCAACCCCAGGGGGAAAGCGGAGTGAGGGGATGGAAGGCAGGAGAGTAATGTGTGTTTCCCTCAAGACTCTCATCACCTTAAATGGAGTGAATCCACATTAATTCAGATTAAATAACTATTTAATTGGCTCTAACTCCATTCCCAGGAGTAAATTCACAGCTCATATATGGATCCTTGGGCCTCTGATTACTGTGGATCTTACGCTACTACCCATGCTCTCATTTTGTTGGATACTTATTTTAAATTTTTCATTGCTTTATGGAGAGATACCATTAACATGTACCAACTTGTGTGTGTGTGTGTGTGTGTGTGTGTGTGTGTGTGTGTGTGTCATACAGTGGGTGTGCATCTTGCATTCAGAGAACACAGCTCAACATCCTTCCCTTACTACTTTCCACCTTATTTTTTGAGACCAGCTCAACTTTGAATCTGGCACTCAACAATTTTGCATGATTAGCTAACCAGCAAACCCCAGAGATCTCCTGTCACTGCTGATGCCCTATCAGCCCCCACCTTCAACACTGTATCATAGTTATATGCTACTGTGCCTTGCTTTTTACAGAGGTGCTGGGATCTGAACTCGGGTCCTTATGCTTGCACAGCTGGCACTTTACCAACTGAGCCATCTCCCCCGCTCTACAGTGCACTGTCCTTAAGTGTGCAGTCTGGGAATCTGACAAACTAAAGCATTCACTTAGAAAACACAGGCAGGTCCATCACCCCAGACTTCCTCACTGCCCTGTTTAATCCTCCACCCCTCCCCCACCTCCAGCCTGAGGCAGCCCACTTCCTAGTTGATTTGTCTCTTGCAGAATGTCACCTAATGGAAAGACACAATATGATCATACAGCATCTACTTTTCCAGGCCTAGTTCCTTCCAGCGTCAGGGTTTTGAATTTCCCCTGTGTACTCAATCTGTAGTTCATTCCTTTCTACCAATGAGGGATATCCACCTCTTGGGCCCATATGCCATAAAGTATTTATCTATAAACCTGTTGATGGAAATTTGCATTCTTTCAGGTTTCAGGCTATTCTAGGTAAACGTGCAGGAAACCTTTGTGTCTTGTTCTTAGCATGATCGCTTGGGGAAATAGCTAGGAATGAAATTATGAAGTGGATTGTGTGGTGAGTGTATGTTGAACTTCATTATGTAAAAAAAAAGCACCTGCTTAAATATTTTCCAAAGTGGTTATACCACTTTATGCTCTCATCGGTGATAGGCAGTAGATATATCTTTCGAAACCTGGTATCCCCAGGGTTTTGGGTTTTAATTGTTCTTACAAGTTGCATTGTGGTTTTAATTTGCATTCCCTGATGGCCGATGACAGTGGACATCTTTTCACAACCATTTGGATGTAGCAGTTTAAGTTTTCTGGTATTTGTTCTCTTAATAGCTATGTGATTATATACATGTATTTTATTTATATATAAGTGTGTATCTGTGTGTTTGGGGGTTGGGAGAGGACAGGGAGAGGGGAGAAGAGAGGAGGAGGAGAGAAGGTGAGATTGGTTGATTGATTCTTGCCTGTCTGAAGTCCTCAGCAGTGTCCTTATTTTCTTCAGAAGTTGTATATTTTCCTATACACATATTTTGGCTTATGACCCATTTGGAGATACTATTTTCATAAGAGTCGCAGGGTCAAGGGTCATTCTCCCCCAGGGGATCTCGAACTTTTCCAGGGCATTGATGTGACTAAGACGCAATGCGGCTGACTGCCTGTTAGCTCTTACCCCTTTCCAGTTTTTATTTCCAACTAACATATAGTTGTTGAGTTTCTGCCACGTGCTAAGCATCGTTTCAAATGCTGAGCACCGACTGGAAACAGGGAGGAGTTTCTGCTCTCCTGGAGGCTGAGGTCTAGATTCAGGAGACAACTGACCAAAAGATTTTCATATGCAGTATAACACTACTGTCCAGTCCTCAGAAGAAGTAAACTCTGCTGTGCGTTCATCCATTCGGGGCATGGATGGACCTGAAAGGCACGGTGTTGAGTGAAGTAAACCGGGCACAAAGTGTCCACATTCTCACGTAGGTGTGGGACTGAAAAGGTTAAACTTCGAAGCAGAGCTCAGAATGGTGGTCTCCCAAGGCCGAGGGCTATAGAAGATAGTGCAAAGGGATGTTTCTAAATGAGAAAAATAAAACAACGGCAACAAAACGTAGCTACAAGAATAAAGTAGGCACTTAAGCCAGGTAAGACAGGGTTAGGTACAGCAGCACAATAGCCTGGGGTGTGATGAGGGAGAGAAAAGACGGCCGGCCCTTGAGCAGAGACCCGAAGGATAGATAGGACACGGGAAGGTTTCCCTTTCTATAGATATGCACTAAGGCAAAACCTGCAGCCCCAGAGTCTCCATGTGCATCTTGGCTTCTCCTTAGGGCTCACTGTTAGGGCCAGACCCCTGGTGGAGCCCATGTTTCATCAGAAGTCCTATCACCGCCCCTTCTGTGTTCTTGATGCCGTCCACTGCTGATAAAGCTGTGTCTTGGCTGCAGGTGGTTAGGGATGATTTCAGCAGATCTGACTCCATCATCCTTGTCTTTAATGCAAAGCACACTTAAGTGTCCTTGGCGCAGCACTAGACCCTGGGGAGACAGGGACGAATGAATGGCTGGGCCTAGTCTCTGCTTCAGCAGGTGCAGGTGTAAAAGAAGGTTTGCACGCATCTGGGACCTGAGGTCATTGTTTTGCAGGCAGGAAGTACCTAACAACAGCTCTTACTATTGTATGGCCGCTGGGCTGGGTGTTTTCTTCCCAGGGGTGGGAGAACAATCAGGCTGAATCTAGGCTAGTTTTGTAATAGCCCAGGTCATAAGTGGTACAGATATGAATTCAACTGGCGGAGGAGTGCCAGGAGAGTAGGAGCCCAAGGTTCCTGACTTGAGCAAAGGGGGCTGCTGGTGCCATTCATTTCCGTAGAAGACATGGGAGGATGAACAGGTTTGAATGGATGGGTAGCACAATGAAGGGGCCTTTGGGGGACATGGTTGGGGTAAGGAGATCCTGGTCGAAATATCTAGTGCTGTGTGGTAAGACTTCAAGGTCTTTGCTCATGAGAAAGGTATAGGCTGGATATCATACCTTGAGATCATGCACAGAGACTGTGATGGACACCAGTGGGAGATTAGCTACCTCAGGGAAATATCTAATGGATGCTTTCTCTGTTCCAGACACATTGCCAAGAGTTCAGTATGTTAGACGAGATGTTGGAATCCAATGCCCAATTCCTTGGATTCAGATTTCAACCCTACCACTTCCTAACAGAACAGCCTTGGGCAAGCGCCTCGTCTCTATTTCGGCTTTATTTATCAAATGTTAAGCATAATAAACTTACATCATAGGGTATTACGAGGGCTGCATCACTTGGTGCAAGCATCCTACTTGCCAATGAATGTTAGCTATAATATCTTTTAATTCCAATAAAAAATAGCAGCATCATTATCAATTTTACAGGTGCAAGAATGGCCAAGAGTCATGGGATCAGATGGTGGACTCATCAGAGTCCACCACACAAGGATGTCTCCCTTGTAGTCAAAGCCCTGTACACTATTGAACTCTTGACTGGCACCCCGCCGGGCAGAGGTCACCCACCGACGCTTTCCTGAGCCTTTATCACATCTGTGCTGCAAACCACCAGCGGCTCCTTTAGACCTCAAACCTGGGGACAGGAGACCCTGCAGACTAGCTCACAGCCCTTCCCCACAGGGGACACTGCCTTGCCTAGACCCAGCAGGCGGTTTTTGCCTTTTATAACCAGATCTTTTCTCTCCCAGGAATCCCTTCCTAGAATCTCCTTCCAAGGATGCCCCTTTCTGAGCACCCCTGGCTCTCTGATCTTGGGCATTTTATGGAGAGATGTTCTTCCCATATAGCTCATGTGCCAAGTTAGAATCGGGTGGTGCCCATCCCTGGCCAGGGCAGAGGGAGCAAAGATTTATGCAGAGACTGATGGGAGTCTATTAATCATTCTCAGTGTCCTGTGTTATGCTCCAGGTGTCCCATTTGGAGACCAAAGCTAGAGGCGTAGAGGCCTGGGGCTGAAGCCAGGAGTACAGACTTGCGGTAGGGAAAGCTGTTAGCAAATGAAGTGCGGGCAGAGGCAGACCCTGTGACAGGAGCCTGAATAAGGAACGGGCTGAGTGCGAGCCCAGCAGAGAGGCCAGGGGAAAGCACCAAGAGCAGGCGCATGTAGACATGAAGCCTGGCTCTGCTTCCGGCCTCCTCCCAAAGTACTGGGCCTCCCTGGCCCTCGGTCCCCTTTGTGGCAGCATGCATGTAACATTGGCTGTTCCTCGCCAGGTTGTGTGAAGACTCAGGCTACGCCAAGGATGTTATACATGGTTTCCCTTCCCCCAGAGGGCAGAGTCCTGCAGAGGACACAGCTTATGCAACCATGGGAAGAACATGGACTGAATGAGCAGAGTGTGGGCCTTGAGCCCTGGACACTGCAGCTAGCGGAGGCTTCCAGGACTGAACCAGTAGTAGCTCAAGAAGGGACTGGTTGGTGCCAGCTTTGGGCTAGGCCTTGGGTTGGATTTAGGAGGTGCCAGGTCAAGGAGGAATCCTGCCCATGTGGAACTCCAGGCGATTGGGCGGGTGATGCTATTCATAGAGCGATTCCAGCCAGAGTGTTAAGCGACGCGGTCAAGGGTGGAGCTAGGAACAGCTCAGAAGGGAGTAGTTGATGATGTTCGTGTTCCCAAGGGCCTAGGGTTAGACCATGTTTACTGTGTTCCCCTGGGGTGTGTCTTAGGGAGGCTCCAGGCTCCAGGCTCCCGGTGAGCACTGCTAACTTGGAAGGGAGCAGGACAAAGGAAGGCAGAGGCCTGAGGACCTTGGCCCCCATCTAGAGAAAATCAAAGGCATCTGAACCACTGAGTTGGTGCTTTTGTATACATCCCATTTAATTCTCCTGAAATTTAAAACTATCGCTTTTCCCTGTCCAAAGCCCAGGGAAGTCAGATGACTTACCTAGAGACACACAGTGAGCAAGTCATACCCAGAATTCTCACTTGGGTCCTCCAGCTCCACAAGTCAGATCTTCCTCTAGTCCCCGGACTCCCACCCCAGCCGCCAGCCAAGATACCTTCCCAACGATGAGGCTCTCCCACCCAACTACCAAGACCTGCCTCCCTTCAGAGGAGCCCTAGATGCCTCAGGCCCTGGTCCAAATCTGTCCCTCCTGCCCTTCCCCACTGCCAAAGCATTAACCAGCAGCCCAGTCCTCCAGCCCCAGCATTATGGACTCAAGTGTGAGAACAGTTGTTCACAGCTTCCCTCACGCTTGCTCGCATCCCTCAAACCCCCGAAAGCCTGGCTTTAGGCTATCTTCTCAGGGAGGGGTGAGATGGATGTTTCCCAAGACTGTCTAGAGCCCTGAGTACCCATGGAGAGAGACTGGCAGCCAGCCCCATGGTCCCCCTCCAGGCAGCCCCTCCTCTGTCCCCAGCCAGTACCGTCTTAATGCCTTGGCATTCAGCTACAGTGTATATTTGGTTTGAATATGATGGATTCCGAGAGCAGCAAGTGTGCTCACTAACATCCGACTCCTGTCTTTGTCCAAACCGCCTTGTTTCCACTGACAGTTTCTATAATAAGCAAACAGAACACAATTGTGTGTCTGCGGTACTGTTATATTAGCGTCATCCACCTTTTGCATGGGAGTTCGGCTCAAGCGTTCTTTTGAGAGGTTTGTTTCTTTCAAACAAATATAAGGCCAAGGGATGTGGCTCAGGTGTTAGAGTACTTCCTAGCGTGCAAGAAGGCCCGGGCTCAATCCCAGCACTGCAGGCTATGGTGCTGTGCACCTGTGATCCTAGCATAAGAGAAAGTGGAGGCAGGGGGATTAGGAGTTTAGGATTATCCTGAGGTTAAAAAAAAAAGAGAGAGAGAGAGTTTGAGGTAAATCTGAGACTCTGTCTCCAAAATTTAAAAGGTCCTCTGGAATTCCACCACTATATCCTTGCTGTTCCCCCTGTGGTCTGAGGACCCAAAACTTGAGTGTGGACCGGGGTTGCATAGAAATACAGACCTCAGAACTGAGCCACACAGAGGATGTCAGAATTCATACTTGCTGGATCTCTGGTGACTTTGCCTTGCAGGACAGCCCGGCTTTCATCTGAGGGAGGACTGTGATTGGGTGCTGGGGTTGAGATTGCAGGGTTTCATCCTGCTGCTCCATTCTGACTCGGGAGCAGAGAGGCCCCGACTTCTTATTCTTAGCAGCCCTGATTATAGGGCAGCACTATCCCTCTGCTCCCAAGATGGACATGTTCCTTCTGCTGCTGGAAACAGGTATACAGAAATGTCTTCAGGGTACCGTTCTCTCCTGTCCAGGGCCCTTTGCCCCCTTGCACCCTATCTGGTGCAGTGAGGTGGTGACCCCCCCCCTTCCTGTTTTCCCAGTATAATTGCACATCACCACACAAGGCTTTGTGTCTTCTGGGGATTAAACTCTGGTCGTTGGACTTGCTAAACAAGCACTTTACTGACTGAGCCATCTCAGTCCCCCAGGCTGGGTCTCTTCCAGACTCTTCACATGCCTTCCGCTCCCCAGATCTACTTGACATCCCAAAAGCCACTTCCCCAGCACATCCATTATTCAGCTGGTCAATGCGAGTTCTGCAAGCCTCTGCCAGGTTCTGTGTACCAAGTTGGGTTGGCAGTAGTTGCGTCACCTCACTTCAGGTCCTGAAGGACCAAAGGCTGCAGGATAGGGAACCCCTCCCTCTGACATTTGTTAATGAAAGCATTGAGGAGTCAGTGAGATACCTGCCCAGAGGCAAACAGCTCAAAGGTAGAAGAACAGGACTTGTTTTTATTTTTAATTAATTAAATTTTAAAAACGATCTTATTTCATTTTACATACCTATCCCAGGCCCACTCCCTCCCCTCCTCCTGCTTCCCGCACTTCCCCGCAACCCCCCATTGAGATGGCTTCAAATGCCAAGCCTAGGCACAGAACCACTGTGTCAACTGGTGGCAGAGGCACCTTGCTTGTCCTCCAAATCCTCTCACCCTGCTCCTTCTGAGCGTCCAGCTCAGTGGATAGACCTGCCTGCATCAGCAACGATGGCCTCTGCCTTCTCGTCCTGTTTATCTCCTCATCATCACCCACACCAGGCCACTTCTCCATCATCTTTGCTGGCCCTGGCCCCGGACTCCATCCTTTCTCACCTGGATACCCCATCAATTGCCTTGCTGTATTCACTGTTGCTCCAGACAACCATTAGGTGGGATTCCCAGTCAGCTTGACCAAGTTATCCCTTCATGGGCCGCTCTGGCCTCACACACTGAGCTCTCTTCTTTGGCAGCTGATGATCCTGGCCCCTGTCCTCCCAGGTATCACCCATACCGAAACCACCCCTCCGACTGAGAGATGTCCTCAACCTCCATCCTGAAGCAACTGTGTCCTTCACTCAACCAAGTTCCTATCCTCAGACTCCTTCTGTAATTGCCTTTGCTTCATAGGCATGCTTCGTGTGTGCGTGTGTGTGTGTGTGTGTGTGTGTGTATGTGTATGGTCTATGTGTGTGTGTATGTGCCTGTCTGTGTGTGTGTGTGTGTGTGTGTAGGTCCACACCACCATACCCAGTCACACCCAAGGGTTTTTTGTTTGTTTGTTTTCTTTTGGTTTGTGTTTTTTTGTGGATGCTGTGGTCAGAAGCCCAGATCTCCGGAGTTAGCAGTGGAGTCGTCTCCCAGCACCCGCTCCACTTTGTGATGACATGGTAGTGCTGTCACTCAACGGTCATTTGTCTTCTTCATGGGACTGAGAGCTGTAGGAGGCTGGGGGTCTGCCCACCTCTGGTCTTCATTGTGTCCCTGGCACCTAGCCTGAGGCAAAGCGGTGTCCCAGGCCAGAAATAAGTGATGAACGAATGAAAACCGGGGACTTGTGAGGTCAGAGAGCAGTCACGTAAATGCATGCTGCCCAGGTCCTCGCCCCACACAGGCACTAGATGAGAAGTAGAATTCAACCTAGATCCTTTGGGAGGCCTTGGGGAGGCTATCACCAGTCTCAAGGAAGCCGTCCATAGTGCCCCAATAGGGATGGAAATTTCAGGTGATTGGCGTGGTGACTGCAAGCAGCCCTAAGAGGCCAAGAGCTTTGAGGGCTTCCTGCACAACCAGAGGGAACAGACCAGTTGAGAGAATTGCAACTGCGAATGTCTGTGGGTGGTGGCCGAGAGCAGCCAGAGCCAAGTCTGCTGGAGCCTGAGGATAAGGCCCACGAAGAGGTGGATGGTGATGCAGAGACCTGGTGCTGAGTCTGGCAGCTGGGAGTCAGGCCTGAAGCAGTTGGGATGGAGGCTGGAAAGAACTGGGAGCAAAAGCATGAACACATATTTGGGCCTGGAGACTTCACTGCCCCCAGGTCCCTTCACAGCATCCTTCTTTGCTTCCTTTGAACCCTTCACCTAACCAAAGTTTGCCAGCATCCCCAGCGGTTCTCTCCTGAGCTCAACGTCCTGTCCACTCTCCTGAATGATCTCCTAGGACTTGTCTTTCCTTTCCCCTTGTGGATCAGCCACCTCACCTAAATGGTCCTTGCCTCTACAACCTGGCCTTTGCATGTGCCAGTCCCCACCTTGAAAAGTCCCCCCTCCCTTCTTTTCCCTTCCCCTCCCTTCCCCTCCCGTCCCCTCTCCTCCCCTCCCCTTCAGATCTTAATTCCAGTATCACTTTCTCAAAGGGCCTGGGCCAAATTCTACTTCTCCATCCTCTTTCATGACTTCATCCTCAAGAAGAGGGTTGATGAGGGCACCTTTGTGCCTATGTATTGGGCTTTCTGAAAGCTTCTAGAAAGCATGGGTTTAGCACCATAATCTAGAATCTGGTATGCAGCAGATGCTCATATGTGCAGGATGAGCAGAGGGATGGAGGAGCCAAAGTAATGGCTGATTGAACCGAGCTCATTAATTAAGCACCTATGGTGTACCCGGCCCTATGGTCAGTCCCCTCCTAGCCAGTTTGGTTGCGCATTCCCAAGGTTTTTTCCTGTCTGTCCAGAAAATTGAAAGACCTTATTTACCCCTATACGGTGCCACAGCTTCTCTTCACCCAGCTCCAGGCCTCAGTCTGGAAGGAACCCATGACCTCTAGGCCTCAGTTTACCTATGCTAAGAGAGGACTTTGCTCCAAGATAATCCTGAGGACCAACTGTGTCAGATGTGGCCCTCTGTATCTGTGGTTTATTATTTCCAAGGTAGTTTTATGGCTTCATTCCAGGGCCAACCCTGTCCTCCCCAGGAGCCTGAACTCCTAGAGCAGCCTGCAGCCTGGCTGTTGCTACTGCTCACTGTCATACCCACTAAAGAGTCCATAGTGACAGTTCTCCCTGGTTCTGGGTCACACACTCCATCTGCCCAGCTGCCTACAAGAATCTTGCCTTTTGGGAAAGAGACACAATCCCCCAGACTCAAGCAGACACGGGAATCTCAGAGACTCCAAGGAATTAGAGCCTTAAAAAAAAAAAAGCCACTGCTGAATCCCAGGCATTGCTCTGAACTGAAGCTCAGAGAGGTGAAGGAAGTTGTCTAAGGCCACACAGCTAGTTCATGGCAGCACTGGGCTTTGAACCCTGGCAGGTGGATTCCAGGGCCCTTGGTAACACCCGTGTCATAAGTCTGAGAATGAGGGCACAGCCAACCAATACACCCAGACTTGTAAAAGTCATACATCAACACAAACACACATTCTCTGTCTCTTTCTTCCCCCTTGCCTCCCCCTTTCTGCCTCTTTCCCTCTCTCCCTCTCTCTCTCCCCCCTTCTCTCCCTCTCCCAGTGAAGACAATGCCGCTGTGCTCAACTCCCCACTCAACCCCAGAATTAGCCAAGCTGCTTCCTGAGTTCCGGTGCGGCAAATGGAACCCTGATCTACACCCTGAGACTCCCAGGCAGGTTGAATCAGGTTGAGACATTCTGCTCTAAAGAGACAGTGACCCTGCTCCCATGACTCAGCACCAAAGGCCCCAAAAGTACCAGCCAGTTGTCGCTTTTGAAAAAGGCGAGAAATACAGTGTGTAAGGCTCTAACTTTTCATCTAAAATCTGGTGATCAGTGCACACGGTCTTCAGGACGGATCTTGAGTGACATTTGTGGGGTTGCTAGGGTGAGTGTGTGAAGTCAGGCATCCTCATTAGTCAGGCTTGGAGGCAGTGGGGGTGACAGCAGAGAAGTGGAGAATGCAGGCTGAGCTTCTTGCTGTCTGGAGGTCATCAGAGCTCAAATCCAGCTTGGCACCCTCAGGGCAGGACTACTGCCAGGCGCAGTGAGGGTGTCTGCAGGTGCGATGGAAGGGGCTTTGTTGTCCATAAATCCTTGGCCCTCTGGCGAGGCAGGGCCACAGGTGATCACGTACATAGCATATGTGAACTGTCTCCATGTGTACAATTTCCTATATTTAGAGCAAACCAGATCTTGGTTGTCTGGAATTTATCATAGAAAGAATCTGAGGTCTGGGCAGCCAGGCATTGTGTGGGATTCCCTGACTTATTCAGTGTGTGTGTATATATATGTGTGTGCATGTACACACACATGCATATACATACATGCTTATGTGAACATTTGGAAGGGGAAGGACTCTGATTGCATAGCCTTTTATAAAAAATTTTATTTTATTTTATGTGCATTGGTGTTTTGTCTGTATACATGTCTGTATGAGGGTGTTGGGTCTCCTTGGAACTATAGTTACAGATAGTTATGAGCTGCCATGCAGGTACTGGGCATTGAACCCAGGTCCTCTGGAAGAGCAACCAGTGCTCTTAAACCTCTGAGCCATCTCTCCAGCCTGATTGCATGTCCTTATACATTCAGATGGGTTTATCCATTTACTTAAAATGCACTTGCTAAGCAGTTGCCATATTCTAGAACCTGTGGGTACTAGGGGTAGAGCCAGGAGCCAAACAAAGTTTATGCCCACTCTGATCCAGGAGAAAGTCAATAAACAAACAGATGCAGCCATCCAAGGCCTTGTGATCTTGTGCACCATGGACAACCAAGCTCACTGAGGAACATACAGGAAGATTGACAGGAGCACTGGTGGATAGAACCCTAAAGCCATTAGCATCCCTTGGTGAGGACCCTGAGCAGATTTCAGAGCACGTGAAGGGTGTCTCTAGAGCCAACATACCTGGAGAACAGGTGTAGGTGAGGTGCCTTAGAAACCAGGCCCTACCTAATGGGCTGTTAGCTGGGGACAGACATGGTGGGCCTCCCTCTCCTCTCCACATCTAGCCTGTACTGGCTTCTGCAGGGCAGACTGGAGTTGGCTGGCTCTGGACAGCTGAGTGAAGCTCCAGCAGTGAGGAATGCCCGGCCTAATCCATGAGCTGCACTCACCCAGACCCCTCCTTGGGCATCTTGTGTGGCTCACAGTGGTGGCACCATCTATAATTCCCTTGCCTCATAAGGCAATCAAGAAAGAAGATTTATGCAAATGAGCTAAAGTGGCAGGTGCTAAGGGTTCTAGTCCTGAGGTGACTTCTAGGAGAAGCTTCTGGGACCTAGTGACTTCGCGGTGCATTGTGGGAGTCAAGTTCTGAGATAGTCCTCGTGGTCTCTTCTGGTTCTTGAGTTCATTTTCATACTTCTGCTGCTGTTGTCTTCAGGGCCTATACCTAGGCAGTGCTTAGCTCTTGACCTTGGGATACTGGTCCCCTGGAGGACACATGCAAGAAAATCTCTGCCACTGATCAATCCTCTAGACAACAGGAAGTTCACTTAGATGTCTTTGGGTCTCAGTTTCCTCATCTGTGAAATGGAGCTAGTCACCTCTGGCTTCTGCAAAGTTTTGACGAGCTATGACAAGCAGGGCGTGCAGTCCATGCAATACAGCTAACTCCTTAGGTACACGCCACCATCTGACCTGCTTATATTTGTGCCTTTGTTGCCCAGCATGGTGCCTGGTTTCAGAAGCAGGTTCAGAAGAAAGGCAGAATGAGCAAACGGCAGGAGGAATTCCTCCCGCTAGTGGGGTTCTCAGTTTTGGGAGCCACATGAGATCTGTGTGGGCCCACATGACCCACAGACAGCTCTTGCCGGTTGCTATAAAGCCGCTGCCAGCACCTGGCCCTCTGAGCCTCTGCATTGTGTATTTGAGCCTTTGATATACGGAGGATGTTTGCCAAGGGAGAAAAATGTTATTGGACATTTTTTTGGTGGTTGTAAAGATTACTTCTTGATGAAAACACACACAAAGAAAGGCTTACAAGCTGCCCTTAAAGTAGGCAGATGAATAATGTGTGTTTGCAGGATCCCAGCCATTGCTTGGGGCTGCTAGCTCTGTGGACTCTGGCTAGACTGGAAGAAGCAAAGCCACAGCCACTTGCCCAAGCTGAGGGCAACCTGCGCTAAAGTCAGAGAGCACACAGTGCCAACTCTTCCCTGCTGTCTCCTCTCAGCTTGTCTGTGTTTGTCCTACAAAGGGCCCAGCCCTTTCTCTGAGGTCTGATCTGGTCCATGTCCCCATCTCAAGGGGGGCACCCCTTAAGCATGGGGCTAGTCTTTCCCATAGGAGACCCCTGAGTCTTCAGCCAGCTCCTGAGCCCTAATTGGTATATGGTTAAGGGCCCTCTTGATCCGAGTGCAGTTTTCTGAGTTCCCTGCATGTAAGAGTCTAATGCAAAGAGAACCGTCTTCAGGCAGCTGGCATGTTCTTCACTTCCGGGATGGTTCATTCTCCTCTTCTTGATGGGACTTGGAATCCCCTGGGAGACACACCCTTAAGTGTTCCCATGAGGGCCCTCCCAGAGAGGATGAACTGAAGAGAGAAGACCCACCCTTGATGTGGCAGCACCTACCCATGGACTGGATCCCAGAACAGCAAACCCTGGTATCCCTGATTTATTTCTGATCTCCCCGTATGCATGGAGCCCCAGCCACATGGTGCGGCAGCCAGTTCCGCCATGCCTTCTCCGTGATGCACTCTGCTCTCTTAAACCGTAGGCCAAAATAAGTCCTTCCTCACGCGAGGTGTTTTCTGTTTGGTGACAGTGACCAGGAGAGTCAACTACAATGTCCCCCACGTCCCTCACATACTGTCCTTCCACTGACAGGCCTTGTCTAAGCCAGCCTAGGAGTACCTGAGGCCTGCAGAGCCCGGGACTCTATCTCCATGGATGCCTAAACAGTGCAGGACAGGGTAGTCCCCCCAAGCTATTTTTTTTTAAATCTCTATCTTCTTGTAAGGATTGTGTTCATCTCTGCAGTGGAAAGAGATGTCCGCTCTTTTACTTCCAACTCATGACTACCTTTGGGGGC
The DNA here is from genome assembly GCF_018167655.1 of Microtus oregoni. Taxonomy (NCBI): domain Eukaryota; kingdom Metazoa; phylum Chordata; class Mammalia; order Rodentia; family Cricetidae; genus Microtus; species Microtus oregoni. The sequence goes on along the minus strand of NW_024543064.1, from coordinate 24,675,141 downwards.
TCTTCCAGTCAGCCCACTACCTCCTAAGGCAGATAGTAAATGCTGGGTTCTGGCCCGCCTGAGCCTGGTGTCTTATAGAGGAAGGGTTATATGCGGGCAGGGTTGAGGCAAAAACAGGTGGCTGGGAACTGGGATGGGAAACGTCAGGGGACAAGCTAGCCGTCCTTGGCTGCTCATGGGTCCCTGTTGCTTTGTTCTTGTCACTGAAACAAATCTGAGGACACCACAAATATGCTCTCTTTCAGTTTGAGGGCAGAAGTCCAAGATGAGCCTCACCAGACTGAGGTCCAGGTGTGGGTGGGGCTGGTTTCTTCTAGAGTCTTGGGGAAGAGCATATTCCGTCCCCTTTCCGCTTCTTAGATGACTGCAATTCCTTGGTTTGTGGATCTCCCCCCCCCCCCCCCTCCAAGTAATTCAAACTGGATTCTAAGGTTACGATTTCAGCCATTGACTTGAATTCTCTAATTATCCTGCCTCTCTCCCCCAAAGATCTAAGTCGACCATCTGGATAACCCCAGAGCACTCTCCCCATCTCAAGACCCTGAATTACAGCTTCGGGGTTCTTAGCACAGACCTTCTCATGCCTAGGTCTGGTAACTGTGACATGGATAGACATATCTAGGTGGAGTGATTATGAAGCCAGCCCCAGCGTGAAATGGAAAACTATGAGTAAACAGCCATTAGACAAAGCATTCTGGTGAGTTCTGGTAGCACCAGCTACGTAGTACTGTGCTAAGAGGTGGGGCTGGACTTAACCCAACTCAGGTGCAGCAGGCAGGGCCTCATCCTGCCCAGTTCCTTTCCCCCTCTACTCCCATCCACCTTCTAACCAGGCCAGCCCCTGCTTAGCTTCCAAGACCAGGTGAACTCACTTTTCACCCCTTTCTCAAGCTCTGCCAGTTCTCACAGCCCTGAATACCATTCAGAGGCTTGGCAAGTCCCTATAGATCTGCCCATTCCTCCTGCCCTGCTCCTGGCCAGGGCTTTTCAGGCCAGAGTGGTTTTCAGGATCGTAGCCACACTGTCTGCTCCCAAGCAGTGACCTTGAAAGAGGCTGTCCTAGGGACTACCTATGAGAGGAAGGTGGACGTCCTGAATATTTGCTTCCTAAGCAAGAAGCATCAAGCATTCAGGCAGATGTGCGTGTCTCTCCCCAGCTGACACTCCAGTTGTCCTTGTCTTCTCACATCCTGAAGAGCTAGAGCATGTCACCAAACTCCGTGACTCCCAGGACCCCTAGAGAAGAAGCTAAGTGCCAGAGGGCACCAGGAAGAGGCTGGAATTCTGGGAAATTTACTCTGTCCAGCTTATCCAGCTGGAGGTGGGGCTGGGTCTGCCTTCCTAAGAGTTCCAAACAGTTTAGAGTAAGCATCTCTCTGCTGAGCTCCAGGAATGGTGGGGAGGGGGGCTTCCCTTTTTGGGGATGTGAATTCTGGAGCTGCCTGGAAGCCTGCGGCCCTGCCCCCACCCCCACACTGTACGGGAAGAATACCAGAATGTGTCCAGCTTCATACTCTAAGGCCTCAGGAGGGAGGCGCGAGCCTGGCTCTGGACTGCTGGAGACTCTAACAGTCCTCCTGTCCATAAACATTTGAGAGGTCGGAGGCAGATGGGCCGGCCGTGAGCATTCATTTCCGTGATGCCACTTCTGCCCATCCTAGGAACTCAAGGACTCAAGGTCACTGCTGCTGTGGCCAGTGTGGAGCCTCCAGGGAGGACAAAGGCAGGTGTAGACCTGCCGCTGCATGCTAATCACTAGCCCCAAGCCACTTTCCTCCCCAGAAGGCGTCCTTGGCCATGGTCCTCCTCAACACCAGCCACTTCAGAACTATCCTCAGACACCACAAGGGCTGTCGTAACGATGGTGATAATGGCTCCGATAATGATCATGGCGCTCATTTGCGGAGTGTTTAAGCGGGCCAGACACTGCGCTCAGCTCCTCAGACACATTATCCCAGTCAGTCCTCCCAGCAGTCACATCGTTACCAGTCTGATTTCACTTATTAAGGAAACTGAGGCTGGGGAACGACATGGTGGTGCAGCCGGCTGGCTCCAAAGGGCAGTAGCGTGGACTCTGGTGAACAGCACGTATCTTACAATTATGTAGATCTCTGCGACACTTCAGAGTTTGCCATCTACCTGGTCATGAGGCTCTGGGAAGTGGGGGACAGAATCCAGGCAAATGGGGCAAAGTACCCGAGAAGCAGCCACCTTCCTTTCGGGGAAGGCCCAGCTGCTCTCTTGGCCAAACATCTGTTTTGCCCTGGTAGGCAGAACGGTGAAGGGGATGTTAAATTGTCTGCTCCTCTGTGTGCAGGCCTGAGCTTCATCTTGGATATTAGATTATTTCTTGTTGCTATGGCAAAAAAGCAACTTAAGAAAGGAAGCTTTTATTTCCACCCACAGTTTGGGGTTAAAGTCTTCTCATGGCAGGGAGGGGATGTTGGGAGGAGCATGAAGCAGCTGGTCACACTGAGTCCACAGACAGGAAGCAGAGGAAGTTGAATGTTGGTGCTCAACTTGTTTTTTCATTTTTTTTCCAATCCTAGACCCAGCCTAGGGAATGGCGCCACCCTCTGTTAGGGTGGGTCTTTCCGCTTCAGTTACCCTAATCAAGACTCTCTCTTATAGAGTTGAAATTTTGTTTATTTCCTTGATTTTAGGTTTTCCTTGCTTCTGGTATCTAACCAGAGGTTGGGGGCCGGAAGCAGCAGTAGATGTGGGTGGTGCCTGTGTTTTAGCAACTGAGCATGCTCCAGCAGGGACAAACTCACTTGGGCTGCTGGCCTCCTGCTGGAAGCCGTGCAGGTAGGAAGGTCATCCTTCTGAGACTCTGCTGACCTTGCTGGAGGTTCCTGCTGCTGCACCCTCTTTCCCTTCTGTTGATGGTGCTCCACCGTCACGGCCACCCTCGACCTGCAAGGATGACGCGACCACCGGAGCTCTTCTCACTGCAGTTTATTCCAGAACTTTATTCACAGCAATCTATCTCCTTCTCCTTCTCTTTCTCTCTCTTTCCCCTCTTTCCTTGACCTCTCTCCTCGGGCAAACCCCTTCCAGCCCTTAAGTAGGCATGGGCTGCCACACCCCCGTGGCACATTCATTCTTGTCAGCTGAGTGCATGGAAGACACCTTCTCCCTCGTGCACCTCTTTGGCTTCCCTAGCAGCTCAGCTGATCCTGCTTCTGCTCTGAAAGGGCCCTGCTCAAACTGTGTTTTAGGGAATTTGGGCGTTGTCAATCTCTCTGGCTACTTCCTGCTGAGCGGGACCTTGCATTCTTATGGGTTTTTACTGCAATTTTCTACCATTTTCTAGCAGCTGCTCAGGACTCAGGTCATAGCCCCGGGGGAGAGGAGGGGGCGTGGCTGAGCGGCCCACACTCCACTACAAACTCTGGGGGCCTCGGTAATTCAAACCACACAAATATAATTCCCTTCCTTAGCATACCTTGTTCAGTGGCAAAATTCAGATCTCTACCAGGCTTATCCCAGGATGACACATTAAGATTGCCAGAGACAGCAAATCAAAAAGCAATTGTGTCACATTTAGCCAAAAACCTCTCCAAAGCGCTCCGCTTATCCCAGGATGACACATTAAGATTGCCAGAGACAGCAAATCAAAAAGCAATTGTGTCACATTTAGCCAAAAACCTCTCCAAAGCGCTCCGTAACAGCTCGTTAAGAGCCAGAAAAATCAGGTGTGATGTTGAAGCGCCCATTCTAAACTCCTATTCTTCCTTTTATTTTCATTTTAAACCGTCCACTATTGTCGTGGCTATACTTTCCCACTCTACAGGTGAGAGCATAAAACCCGCATTTATTGCGATTCCTCAATCTTACCGGTACATCCCCTGCAGCAAGTTCTGGGCTCCACAGAGAGAGGCTTGGAGGTTCCCTGTACGCTTGTGCCCGTATGGGCCACCACTTGTCACACCCCCACCTTGTCCAGCAAGGAATGACTCAACACCCGGAGCTCTTCTTGCAGTAGTTTTCAGGACTTTATTCACAGCAATCTATCTCCTTCTCCTTCTCTTTCTCTCCCTGGAGGTTCCCTGTACGAGGCCACCAACTTGTCACGGTCACCCTTGTCCTTCAAGGATGACGCGACCACCGGAGCTCTTCTCACTGCAGTTTATTCCAGGACTTTATTCACTTTCTCACTTTTTTCCCCTCTCTCCAGGCAAACCTCTCCCAGCCCTTAAGTTGGCATGGGCTGCCAATCCCAGATTGCCAGGTGGGCACTGCCCATAGGCCCACGCATATACAAGCAGCTGATAATCATTGCGTTATCATAGCATAAGTCAGGTCTTAGCCATCTCAGGAGTTGATTATACATCTCCATCAGGTGTGATTCCATGCAGCTCGCTACACTCCACGGTGATCCTCCTTCACAGGCTAGAGGTCGGAAAGAGTCACTGTAGTGCAGCCTAGGAGAGTCATCTGGCTCTTTCAGGGGAGGCGCTGGGTTGAAGCACCCACACCACCTAACCTGGCCCTGGTGACACTTCTTCTACATTGGGAAGCCCTAACTTGCTGTTTAGCACCCAGCTGGTCACAGAGAGGCAACTTTTTTAATGAGGACCCTAGAAAGCCCTCCAGAGGCATGTCTGTGGACTGGTGAAGTCTGTTTGGTATGGGGGATGAGAGGAGAGAAAGTGGCGTCTGTGGAAAAAGAAGTCAAGAAAGAGAGAGCTAGGTCTGGGGGAAGGGGGCACTGAAACCTGAGCTCACCTGTGGATGCAGGTGTGCTGTGTGATATCCTCACCAGGGTAACCCAACACACATGATATCCCCACCAGGGCATACCTTCCTTCCTTCCTTTCGTGTGCATGTGTGTGCGCGTGTGTATGTGTGTGTGCGTGTGTGTGTACGTATTGCATACATGGGTATGCCTACATGCATGTACTGGGTGTCCTCTATGTCTTTCCTTACTCTTCCTTCCTTGAGACAGGGCATCTCACTTGAACCTGGAAATAGGCTGGCAGGCAACCCCAGCAATCCTCCTGTCTCTGCCTCTCCAGCTTCTAAAGCACTAGGGTCACAGGTTTCCATGGGAGCAAACCCTGCTTTTATGTGGGTGCTAGAAACTCAGCACAGGTCTTTGTGGGCATGCAGCAAATGTTTTTAACTACTGAGCCATCTCCCCAGCTCCTCTCAGCCATCATCCTTTTAATAATATTTCCTACTCCATAATCAGAAGTTTGGACATGTTGATGCATGCCTAGGATTCCAGCACGTGAGAGATGAAGGCAGGAGGACCATGTGTTCCCCCATTATCCTTGCCTATAGAGTAAACTGGAGGCCAGCCTGGGCTCCTGACACTGTCTTTAAAAAAAATCAGAAGAGTATATATTTTGAGGAAAAAATAAATGTTCTGGTGACCTCTTCAGACCTTTAATGATTCAGTAGATACCAGATGGGAGCCATTTATGAAATATTAAAGTCAATTCTCCTGCCTCAGCTCCTCTTCCCACTGTGGTGACCAACGTTCACAGGGTATTGACTAGAAGCTGCAGAGCCATCCCCAGGCCTGCGGATGCCACACCCTCCTCAGCCTCTCAAAGAGACAGAACCATGCCAAGTCTTTAAATCCATCCTTTGGCTAAAAGGCTGGTGCCACTCCACAGGGCTGCCGAAGCCACCTGATGCTTAACAAGAATAGAGATGTGGCTCATAGCTGTACCCTGGGCGTCTGTTCCCAGAGACAGGCATCCTCTCATGGTCTCACGGCGCTCCCCACTGCCTTTTAAACTGTCACCAAAGTACCCATTCCCACTCAGTGAGCAATTCCTGCCCTGGCTTGAAGCATTTGCTGAAACCACTTACCCAGTTATCTTTTCTTGTTTTCAAACACCCATGCATCAAAGCCTCTGACCCACTCGGCGCTCCTCCCTCTCTCACCCCCAGCTTCTGTTTTCTACAAGCTCTTATTTCCTCTGCTCCCTTACTTACTACCCGCTTCCACTCCCACCCTGGCCAGTGGGCTCAACTTGGCACGGCGGCTTTTCAAAGTCAAAGCAAAGGTTTTCTATCCGTGGACACTGCACAGTCAGAATCACGCACAGCCCCTTCCACAGCCTGCAGTGTGAGGGTCAGCTAGGTTTCCTTGCTGGCAAGGTGCTCCCCCCATATGCCAGCCTCCCACGTGGGTGATCCAGACTTGTCATATTTAGGAATTATGACTTGAGCTGGAAGTTTATTTGCATGGTCTGTACCTTGGAGATTTTAATCATAAAAGCAGAAATTGCTGCTGCTGCCTAGGCATGTGCAGGTGGGGCTAAGATTGTCAAGGGTTGTGTCTCAGTCAGCGTTCCTATTGCTATAAAGAGACACCATGACCATGGCAACTCTTAGAAAGGAAACATTCCATTGTGGTGACTCCCTTACAGTTTCCAAGGTTTAGTCCATCACAGCAGGGACCATGGTGTTGTGCAAGCAGGCACGGTGCTGGAGAAATAAGCAAGGGACCTACATCTTGCAGGCAACAGGAAGTCAACTGACTGTCACATGGAGTGAAGCTTAAGAAAAAGACCTCAAAGCCCACCCCCCACAGTGGCACAGTGGCACACTTCCAACAGAAAGTGTGGCCCAGACTAAAGGTGTGCCCTCCAGCCTCAAGGTCTGGATTAAAGGTGTGTGTCGTCCAGCCTCCTCCAACAAGACAACACTTCCCTCAACAAGGCCACACCTCCCAGTAGTGCCGCTCCTTATGAGTTTACGGGGGCCAAATACATTTAAACTTCCACAGGTTACCATGCTACAGAAGGGCTGCCAGGAAGCTGTCCTCTACATCAGAGCCCAAGATCTGACTTTATGGAGGAGGGAACTCCCTGGTAGGTCTGGGATCCGTGTGGATTTGGATCTTGCAACATTTCCTCTCTGACGTCTTTTTGCTGGTCCAGACCAGGTGTGTGACTTCCACCATCCAGCATGTGGAGGCTGTGCTTCCTGCCACTTACTGTCCCCAGCTCCCATACACATCAGACCGTGAGTGGCTCTAGGCAGGAACTGTCCCCCAGGTCCATTGCTGGTGCTCGCTCCATGGTTGATACAGCTATCAGCACCGAGATTAGCTTCCTGAATAGACAACCTGAGCGGTCACCCAGGGTTCCAAGCCGCGTATGGCTCCATCCCCTATTACTGCCATCTTGGAATTCATGGTCATGCTTTAAACAAGTTGGCCCCACACTTCCCTGGGTTCTGGGCCCTGCGTATTTAGTAGCCATTCCTGTCTACACTTAATAAGTGTGGATCGGTGTTCTGTTGGGCCTCAGTTTCTGATGTCAGCTGACTATGACATGAGAAGCCCTGAAAGCAGGCATCCCAGCTCCAGAGCCCTTTGAACAGTGCCCAGCTGGCTTGAGTAGAAGGACATCTTTCATCACCGCCCTTGAGGTATGGCCTTGCCTAGTGTAGGTTGAAAATGAGAGGACCACTTGCCCTTACACGGACCCTACAGCATGGCTCTCTGCCTCCTTACGTTGGCCTTGTGTTTATGGTGCTAAGCATAGCATGTGTTTGTCCCTGGCATCCTCTCAGAGCCAGACGGCGAGAAAGCCAGACATGACAGGTTCTGACGAGGCTGCACAAATAAGAGATGACGTGGCACCAGAAGTCCAAGCTCTTCATCAGGACTCGTCCCAATAGGTCCTTGGTGGGGAACAGGAAGAGGACCAAAGGAAGAGGGTGGGGGTAGGAAAAGTGCCATGGCAGGCTAGGTGCCCCCAACTTAAGGTTCATGCACATCACCAGGCAAAGGCAAGGGGACAAAGGAGACACCCTGGCCATGTAGCAGCCCTCTGCCTCTATACCTTCAAGGTGCGAAGAACAGTGATGAAAAGTTCCTGAGCTTCGCTTGTGTGCTACTTGTCACGTGACTCCCCAAGCTTCTGTTAAGGTCTCTGTGGCTTCTCATGGGAAGTAGGGAAAGGGTTATGTGTCTGAACAAGAAATGTAGTTTTGAGAACAAGTCTCCCATTACTTGGCTATTTAGGGATGAGTCGGAGATAAGTCCAGGCATTCCAGTGTCCTTCGGCCTTCTGCAGCCAGAAAGCCCCACCCATGACTTCACAAGGAGGGAGCAGATTGAAGAGAGGAGCCTTGGGTTCTCGGCAGGGAAGTAGAGGGGCAGGAACCAGGTTAGGATTGGAGTGAGTGCCAACATATCAAGGGGTGTATGGAGCCCGGAGTGGAAGAACCTGGAGGATTCCACTCTAGTTGGTCTCTCTCTCTATTCTCTATTCTCTCTCTGCCTTTGTCTCTGTCTCTATCCCCCTCCCTTCTTCCCTTCCACCCTCTCCCTTCTCTGTGTGTGTGTGTCTGTGCATGTGTGTCTCTCTCTATGTGTCTGAACATGTGTGCATGCAGAAGACAGAGGCCAACTTTGGGTGACATTCCTCAGGCATTGTCTACCTTGATTTTTGAAGCAGAAGTTCTTCCAGGCCTGAAACTCACGAAAGTACATCTTGCTTACCAGTGAGCCCCAGGCCTCTCCCCAGTTCCCCAAGACTGTTGTTACAGATGCGCTGTTACACTTGAGGGTTTTTATAGGTTTGGATTGTTTTGGTTTGATGTGGGTTCTGGTGATCAAACGCGGGTCCTCACACTTGTAGAAAGCACCTGATTGAGTCAGTGCCCCGGCCCAGTTGCTTTCCTTTCATCCCATTCTTACGTCTGTACCCTGCCAAGTACAAGGAGGGCAGAGGTGAGAGGCAGAGTTGGGCACTGATGATGTGCTGACCCCACCCCAGGGACCGTGTGTCACACAACTGACACACATCATGGGCATATTCTCGGGCAGCCCCAGGAGCTAGGTATTGTTGTCACCCTGTCTTATGAACAGCAGGAGGATTAAGTCCTACATGCAGCAAGTGGTGAAACTGAGATTTGAACCCACACAGTCTTGTGATGCTCACTCCCTGGTCCCACTTCCACCGCAAAGATCTTGTTGTTCAGAGTGGTTGTTCTGAGCCTCAACTGAATCTTAGAACGCCCTAGGAAACCTTCAGTAATCCTGCTGCCAACCAACAGGCATTCACTGCCAGTGAGAATACAGAACGGTACAGCCAACCACCTTGACAAAATGATCTTAAAAAAAAAAAAGTAAACATACACCTCCCCTATAATTCAGCTGTTCCACCCCTAAGTGTTTTCCTTAAGAACGATAAACGTGTGTGTCCACCCAAATAGGTGCACTCAGATGCTGACGACTTGACCTGTAAGACCCAAAGTCTGAAATTATGCAAACGTTCATAAGCAGGTGGATGGATAGTCAGACCGTGGTATGTCCATTCAGTGGAATAGCAGTCAACAACAAACAAGAACAGCCCATATACCTACGACATGGACGGATTTCAAATGAATTATCCTGGATGGAAAAATTTAGACCCAAACAACAGTTGTCCTTTTTTTTCTTTTTTGTTGGGGGGGGGTAGGGGTCAGGAGGGGTAGCTGCGTCTCCTAATCCTCCTCGTCTTTTGAAATAGTGCCACTTTACTTGATAACTAAACATTCAAATATATGAGCCTATGGGAGTCTTTTTCATTCAACCACAACTGTTGCCATAAAGTTGCCTTGGTCACTGTTCTATTGCTGTGAAGAGACACCATGACCAAATGAACCCTTAAAAAAGAAAGCATTTCCCCGGGGGCTTGCTTGCAGTTTCAGAGGCTTATTCCATCATCGTTATGACATTATCATCGCACAATAGCAGGCAGGCAAGGGGCTGGAGTAGTAACTGAGAACCGCCTTCTAATCCACAAGCAGAGAAACCTTAAAGTCCACCCCCAGTGACGCTTCCTCCAACAAGGCCACACCTCCTAACCCTGCTAATCTTTTAAAATAGTGCCACTCCCTGGTCACTACGCATTCACATTTAGGAGCCTATGGAGGCCATTCTTATTCAAACCATCACCATAGTATGTTTCCATTCATGCAAAATCCAAATTCTAACAGTTGCAAACTAATTAAGAGGGAAGGCAGATTTGTGTTGTCTGCACACAGGCTACTAAAATTTATCAGCATACACCTACAGTGTGTGTGACTTCTTGTGGGAAATTATAACTCCAAGGGAATTGTAAAAGGAAGGGAAATATTTCTGTGCTTAGACCTCATACCAGACCAAATAAATCAGTGTTTAGGAATAGAGCCAGGCAGTAGTACCTGGGAAGGCTCCTTGAGACTCCACTGGACTGTCAGAGAGAAGTGGCAAGGCGGGGCCGGGAAGACAGATGAGCCACGAGCATGCTAGCCTTGAAAGCCTGAGGCTGGAGGCTGGACCCTAGAACCCATATAAAACCCAGACTTGTAATCCCATCCCTGGGGAGCTGGAGACAGGCGGATTTCAAGGTCTCATTGGTCAGCCTGCCCACAGGCCAGTGAGAGACCGTGTCTCCAAATAAAAGGGCTAATATTTTATTCAATAGATCAAGAGGAGGAAACGTCAATCATCTTCCCCCTTCAATGGCAGCATCTGCACTAGGGCTGGGGCGGGTACTTTCTTCTTTTCACTGGGGTGTGAAACCGCTATTTACTGAGGGCCAAATAGGTGCCTGATGGACCTTCAAGCACTAAGGATCAGAACAAGTGAAACAGACTCCCTCCTTCTTAAGGAACCTTCTAGATAAAATAAGTGATGTGATTATATGTCCTCTGGGACATGTTAGACGCTTGGAAATTCCATGAAGAAAAATGGGCACCGACATGGAGATGGGGACCAGAGCTTGTAGTGCTGAGTTCAGGAAGGGACCTGGCATTTGAGGTCATGCCTGAGGGAGATGAAGGAATGAATCGCCTTGATTGGAGAAGAGGAAGTTCCTATGCAAAGGCCCTGGGACAGGAGTACCCTGTGTTGGATAACAAGAGGACAGACAGAGAAGGGTCAGTTTAAGAGGCCCCAGCAGGTCTTGGCAAGGACTCAAGCGTTCACAGGAAGTTGCTGGGGGCAGCTTTGTGACTTTGAACAGAGAGGTGGCGTTACATCTATTTCTGCTGGGCCTTTGCAAGTCAAGTTAATCTCATTTAAAATCCCCTTCAGTAAACCCAGGCTGCATGCGATGTTCAGATCCTGGCGAGCAGGTGGGTTTGTACAGACCGAAACGCGCATTTCCCTATTAAATTTTGATGTGACTTCCAGAACCCCAAAGCCTTCTGGGTAAGAGAGCAAACCCCTCAAAGAGCAGCACTGCCCACACACAAAGTCCGCTTCTCCTCCCCAGGGGCTGCTCCCAGGCGGATCCTCTCACCCTCATTAAATCTAGATGAAGCCTGCAAAGAGGGAAGGAGGCATGCAGGGGAACTCTCCATTGTAAGCCAGGCTGCCTGGCTTTGCAGTTGGAGTCCTGAACAAAGGAACCTGTGCCTTCTCTTCTCCCTGGCTGAAACCACTGGAAGTAGCTAGGCTGATTTCTGTTCCAGGCGCTGTCAATAGCTACCGTCAATAGCTACAGGCCCTTACAGAGTCCACACTGGGATCTGTGACGTTTGCTGTGTTATCCGCATCATTCAGTTCAGTTCTCCAGACGTCTGTGAAAATGAGACCCCTGGGGACCAGAGAGGAGCGGTGTAGTCCTTAAAGTCACACAGTCAAGGCAATGCCTAGGTCTGTCTGACTCCCGAACTAGGCTTAGAATCTGTGACATTGCCACCCCTTCTAAGCCATCACAGAGACACTGGCATCCACTGCTTTCCCAATGGGACAGAACGTGCCAGGCTAGTGGTGAGTCTACCCATATAGCCCTCCATGGCTTAATGGGACGGATGGATTCAAGACAAGGCTGGAGGAGGTGACTGAGTCTGGGAAGGGTACCCAGCACACCAGCTGAAAGCCTAAAGTGTCCTTTGACGCCTCAGCAGGGGCTGACACAGGAGGTAAGACTGGACAGGTCGACCCCTGACCTATATAGCTCTCCTCAGTTCTTTAGGAGTCCACTGGTGAGTGGGGGGTGGTGCCAGTAAGGGCTGTTGCTGTCTGTTGCGTATAGATGGTATTTTGTTCTAGGCCCAGTGCTGGCCCGGAATGGGAGAGAAGAGCCGGAGACAGAAACAGTCCTGGCCAAAGGTTGTTTGGGTCAAAACATGGAGCCCATAAAGGACGGGTTTGACCCCAGAAACCCCTGCTTGCTGTGGTATCCTCCCGGAGATTGCTGCCTCCCCGGACTCAACAATTCAGAGTCACTGTAGAGTCTCTGTCCCCTCAGACAGTGGATGCTTTCTGACATCCTACATGCTTATTCTGCTATGCAGGAGGAAGCCTTGGCTCTCATTAGAGAGGCCCTGTTCATTGAGGGTGAGGCCGCTGACTGCCCAGGCCAGCCTAGTGACCAAGACTGTCCATCTGTAGGAGAAAAGGCCCCCACTCCTTTCTTACCTTTCTGTTTCCCTATTCATACCTTGAGCCCCTTGAAGGTAGGACCAGTGTCTACCTTCCGCCATGTTCCCCTCAATCCCCCACCCCCACCGTGTGTCTCTGGCCTCAGACCACCTCACATGGTACTAGCATAAGTTCTTGCAGGATTAAGGAGAAACCCCAGTTCTGAGCCAGCACCCTGATGATACCCTGTGAGTGGGTCCAGCACTGGAGGATCGATGTGCTGCATAATTGAGGGGAGCCAGAGTCAGTACAGACAGGAATTTCTCAAACCTCTGACAGATAAGGTCTTTACAGAAGACCTACCCACGCGTTGGCCTCTGGGGAGTCCAGTACTCATCACAGTGGGAGAATATAAGGGGTGGGGGCACAACCTGCGCAGAGCAGGGCAGATAGAATGCATGACCCTGGCAGCACCCGGCATGACCTAAGTGGGCCCGGGGTAGAGGCAGGCAGAGCAGCCTTCACAATCCAACTTGATCTTCTGTTATCAGAGGACTCTGTTATCAGGGAACAGGATTTAGACAGAGGGAAAAAAGTCAAATTAGCAGGCAGAGCTTGCTCCATTGATTTGACATCTGTCCACGTCACTAGAACCCAGCATGTAGCGATGAAGTCAGTGCCCACATGGGGTTCACTTCTGGGACACAGCCCACCAGGGGACCGGTCAGCCAAATATGCCTATGGTTCTGATGATGAGGATGATGACATCCACAGACACAAGTAGGGAGAGGGACAGCGAGCTGCGACTTGCATCCCTGGCAGTTCTGGGGGGCTTCCTAAATGAACTGACCCTAGAGCCGAAACTCAAGGATCGCCATGGAGCATTCAGACACCACAGAGTCAGAGCCAGTGTGGAGTGTGAACGGACTTAGAGGTGGAGCCTCTGCAAGCTCCCGCAGAGGGTGTCAACGGTATCCAGAAGAAGGGAAGGGGCCACCATGGTTAGCTGCTTTGGTTTCCCAGGATGTGAGATTTTCTTCCTAGACCTGGTTACATCCCAGGGAAACGAGGACAAACTTGATCACAGAAGTATAGCAGGAAGAGGGCCTGGCACATGAAGGCCACCCCTGGGCTGTTGGGGAGGGTTTTGGCTATGGGAAGGACAGTATCTCATTTCTGAGGAGTAGATTGTCTGGTGCTGCACTTGACATGAGAAAGGATGGGGCGCACACCTCACCCTTGCAGAGTGAGGGGCCTCTGTGGTTGTCAATTAAGCCAACAATGCCACAAGATCAATGAGGCATCATTAGTGCAGACTGTTGTACTGTGACTTTGACCACTTTGACTTTGGCACACACTGTCTGACATCCAGGTCATCCTGAGCATGAAGCTGTGAGTCACTTTCACTGGAGACCTGTGTCAGAAGGTCATAGGATAACAGGAGAGTTGAGGCAGAGGGACAGTTCCCATGCAGTGTGGTAAGTGCCTGAGCATCCTCAAGAATGAACATGCAGTTCACTCTCAGTGTTTCAGGCTCTCACTGCTTCATAACAAATACTGCCTGCCCGACCTGCACAGACAAACAGTCTCAGGCTTCCGCGAGTTGGAAGTCAGAGCCGTCTTGGCTGGGTTCTCTTTTGAAGATCCAAGAATCCCCAAGTGTCACTGGGGCCAGGATCTTGTCAGGAGGCTTTGGGGGAGAGAGTCCTCTCTCCAGGTTAGGGGACTGTGAAAAGGGTTCAGTTTTGAATGACAGCAACTTGCTGCTTCAAGGTCAGCAGACAGCAGAATCCTTGATCCCTTTTGATGTCTGCCCTCTGACCCATTGGGGCTTAGCTAGATTGGGCCAGGCCCATGCGGGACAGCTTCTCTCCCCACTAATTCAAAGTCACCAACAAGAAGGGGGTCTGAATTACATGTGCAAAGATTTCTTCCTCTTTGCTATATAGCTTTGCCTAATCAGGAGAGAGCACCCCATCATAAGCATGGCTGCCAGCACACCTAGAGAGAGAGGTCTGAGGGGTGGGACTCAAGACTGGGATTCTTAGAAACCATCTTAGAAATCTACCCACCATCCTCACAATATACATCCCTATGTTTAATCCTCAAAGCAATCCTAGATATGCATGGTTAGCAGCTGCATTGTACAAGGGAGGAAACTGAGGCAGAGGGAGGGTGTGTGATAAGCCTAAGGTCCCACAGTTAAGCTGACCCACACCTTTGCTGAAGCCTCTTGGAGTGAGAATCCCTGTGACAGGGAGGGGAGAGGAGGAGAGAGGAGCCCACCAAAGTTCTCACTGCTGTTTCATAAAGCGTTGCCATGGAAACCCTGCATGGAGCATCACTTAAAGAGCTGTTTGATTATTTTTGCGGGGTGGCATCTGCAGGCGCAGAGCAGCCATGCAAACACACGCGTGCTCTGTGGCTGAGTTAAAAGGTCTGACAGCAGGCACATGCCAGGAGAGCCGAAGGCCCGTTGGTAAGTGGATGCTCTCATCGGTAGGACCCGGGCTCTGCTCTGTGTCCCCGCCACTCAGAACCAGATCAGAACCAGGCAGGTTAAGATGGCGGTGACGCTGTCAGTCTTTGGAGAACATCTACTCTCAGCCGCTGCCTCTGTCTCCAGCTTCCATCTTCCGTCTAGAACCCTCGTCCTTCCCTGCCCTACTTTCCCCAGACCTCTCCAGCAGCGGCCTTGGAGCCTCAGCCCCACAGGATGGGATAAGACAGTGTGGACCCTCAGAAGTTAATCTCAGCTACCATCAGCCATGAGACTCCCTTAATGGCTTCCAGCTCCCATCAGGACACATACAGTCTGGGACACTAATGATTTTGCCTCTTGTCTTAACCCCAGGGCTGACCTTGCAGATGGCTGAGGCTGGAGGAAGTCCAGGGTGACAAAGGATGACAAGATGATCACTGTGACTGCCATCTAGTGGGCTTTAGTGCCAGACCCCATGCGAAGTGCTTTGCCCATGTTCTGCCTCATTCTCTCCTGTCAGTCATTTCCTCCCACACGGACTGGGTGAGCCGTGGCTCCGGAGCATAGGGGAAGCCGTGGACTGGATGGGGTCCCTGCTCATATGATGGACACTAGATAAAAAGGGGGGGGGGCTAGCGAGCTGTGGAAAGTGCTGTGTGAATAATTAAAGCAGAAACACCTTGTGCAGGAGACTGCAGGATGTGTGTGGAGTGGGATGGTTCTGGACATCTGAGCCAAAGTTTGTACTGAGGATAACTGTATGTTACAGCAAGGGCGGAGTCCCTGCTCTGTTTTGAGTTGCTGGTATAGGCCTCTGTGGCAGAAGGCAACTTAGGGATAGAAAGGGCTTTTTTGTTTGTTTGTTTTAGCTTACACTTCTAGGTCCCAATCCATCCCTGAAAGAAGTCAGGGCAGGAACTGTAGTAGAAAACATGGAGGCTCAGTACCAACTAGCTTTCTTATACAGTTTGTACCTACCTGCTTAGGGATGGTACCACCCACAGTGGGCTGGGCCCCTCCCACATCCACCATCCGTCAAGACAGTCACAGACCTGGCTATCTACAGTTTGTACCTACCTACTTAGGGATGGCGCCACCCATGGTGGTTGGGGTCCCTCCCACACACACCATCCGTCAACTACAAACCTGGCTACAGACTGGTTTGCTCAGTTGGGCAGTTTCTTAATTGAAATCCCTCTTTACAGTTGACTCTGAGCTCTGTCAGGTTGACAGTTAAAAGTGACCCACACAGGCCTTGAGGAACTGACCTCATGAGTCTGAGAAACAGGATAAAGGGACCCCCGCCCCCCTTATGGTGGGAACAAGGCAAGAAAAGATCATAGGTTCCAGAGAGGTTGGCCAAGAAGACTCTAGGTTTGGGTAGGGTTGACAGGTTCATTGGAAAGGACGTAAGAAAAACTTTCAGAGGGATACTGGCAGGGAGGAGACATGTTTAAAGTGTCTTTTTCAGTCTTGGCTGCTGGGGGAAGCTCGATTGCAGGCATGGTTAGGTTCTGGTACACAAATCTCCATAGACCTGGGACACCAGGAGTTAACTAGATGTATGCATTCAAGCATGGTCAGCCAGATGGTCTACTAGCTTGAATTTTGTCAGGGAAAAGAGATGCTTCTGGACCATTCTCAGCTTAGGAGTGTCACTGGGGCAGGGATAACAGAGTGGTGGCCCTGCCAGCTCTTCTCTGCCCAGCCTACGGGTGCCACACCTGTCACTCCAGGGTCCATGAATCCCACCTACCCTCCTCCATTTAGTGTGAGCCTCCAGGTGGTTGGAGAGTCTGTCTGAGCTGGACTGTAACCCACGTTGCCTAACTTAAAGGTGGCTGGAGGTGGCTGGATACCTGCCACAGTGTGGATAAACCTCAGAGCTACCCCTACGAGGATAAATGTTATGTGATTTCACTCTTAGGAGGTGCTCAAAGGGTGACATCTGAGAAAGAGAAAGCAGAATGATGAGCGCCCCAGCGGGGGGGAGGGGAAGAAGAGACGAGACCAGTGGAGCCTAGAGATGGTACTGGACAAATGGAGGCCACCTAAACATAGTCAGCACCACCAACCTGAGCACCAAAGTAGACGAGACAAAGTTGTCTTTGATGTGTATTTTACTATAAATACACAAAAGTCTTGGCCCTTATGTTGTAAGAGACCACACTAGGTTTGAACCAGGCCCCAAAACTCAGGCCTCGTGTGCTTGACTGCCCCATCACCCCACTTCCAGAAACAGAGGTTCTCAGCCTGAATGAGAGCGCAGCCATGACACCAGCACTGGCTAGGGGGCAGTCCCCACCAAACACTGGTGTTGGGTCCCAGCTTGAGCAGCAACATTTCCTCCCCTCCACCGATCCCTACCCCATCCTGTGCGCCTAGTCTGATGCCAGCCAATGGAATACTGTCCTCAAGAGAGTGACGTCAGGAAGTGAATCAAAGGCCAGCACTTGTGTTTGGGACAGGGGTTCCCTGAGCAAAGCAACTCTTTAGAAATGAGGTTGTTGTGGTCTGAATGTGAATTGACCCCGCCCGCTCCCCGACAGGTACAAGTGTTAGACCCTGGATGCTGGCACTGTTGAAAACCCTCTAGAAGGTGGAGACTTACTGAAGGAAGTGTGTCACTGCGGGAGGGGGGTTTGAAACCAGTAGCCCCGCCCCACTTCCTATACCATCCACTTTCTGTTTTGAGTAGACATAAGGCAGAGACCAGTCCCACTCCACAGCATGAACCTGCCTTCCCCTGCTCTTCCCCCCATGGGATGGGACTGTATCCCCTCAGACCATGAGCCAACACAGATCTCCCTTTCAGTTGCTTAGTTGGATACTTATTCCCAGTGGAAACAAAGACAGGTGCCGCTGCTGCTGGCAACAGGGACAAGACACCATCAGTTCCACATACTGACCTGGGTCAAGCTCTATGCATGTTTTGTATCATTGTGTGTGAGCACACATGCTCATGTGTGTGTGCATATGTGTGCAGGTGCACACACATGGGTACAGGAAAACACGATTGTGTGCACGCTGAAGAGAAAGTAGGGCATCATGTGTCTTAGACAGAGTCTCTCCCTGAACCTGGGGCAGCAGGCTCCAATTATCCTCCTGTCTCTGTCCCCCACAGCACTGGGATTTCCGAAGCACATGTGGCCATGCCCAGCCTTTTGTGTGAGTGCTGAGAATTCAAACTCAGTCCCTCACACTTATGTAGCAAGTACTCTTACCCACCGAACCATCTCCTTAGTCCCCCTGTACTCAATGTTTTGTTGGTTCGAACTGTGACCTACAGCACAGATATTTCCATTGTGCCTATTCTACAGATGGAAGGATTGAGGCCACGTGACAGCAAGATGCTCATGCATTGCTATGAAATGGGGTACAGATTTCAAGCTTGGCCTGTTTGCTTCCAAGCTTTGATGCCTTTCTCCCTTCACCCAGGTTAAATAGTGAGACTAATTAAGGAGGTAGGAAGGTATGGGCTCCTTGGTATTCTGCTCTTGGGGCAGTTTAAAGGGATCCTGGAATGAGCATCCTTTGCCCGGACCCCAGGGTGCTCGCCACTCTGCCTCCTGTGCAGAAGCTGACGCTGCTTTTGCTTGACAAGTCACAACAAAGCCCAGCACACTCCGGCCCCGCCCCGCTCAGGCGGCACCTCATGGGGGAGAAGAAGATAAAACAGAATCAAGCTGAACTCTTAATTGACATTGCATCTCCGGCAGCCCCTTGATGATGAATCATCCTGGAATCGGTGATGAGTCTGGTGGAGGAGGTGGAGAGCTGGGCGGGGTGGCTCAGCAGCCAGGTTCACCGGGGCACTCCTCTGTGGGGCGAGGGAGGCAGGGCTCACCCACTGGTGGGGATCAGGAACCACTACCTAACCCTCTGCTTTTGAGAGTTTTGGTTTTGGTTTTGATTTTCCAACATGGTAAAATATCCATAATAGAATTTAACCGTTTGAAAGCGTCTGTTCAGGGTCACTAAGGACAGTCACATGGCCATGCAGTCATCACCTCTGGCTGTTGTCCTCACTAGAGCATTCTCCGTTCTTCCCAGTCAACACTGGCAGCCACCATCATGACCCTTGTGTCAGGGAGCTGGCTAGTTTCTGGGGCCCCATGGGAGCTCTATCTTATAATATCTATGACAAGCTTGTTTTACTTGACATGGTATCTTTGGGGTTCTGCTGTGCTGTGACACTTGCAGGCACGCCCTTCCTTTTCACATCCGAACAGAATTGCACGGTACAGACAAACCACACCCATTCATCCCGGATGGACTCTTCGGTTGCTTTTGGTGTGACTCCCACCTACCTCATCTTTCACCCCAGCCTTGGCCGTGACTGTATTGTGGGAATCCGTGTGATCGGGGTTCATCAGTGTCACCCGACAGGACTGCCATCTGAACAGTCCTTCCGCACACCTCACCAGATCTCACCCGGAGCCTGGAGGTCTCCATGGCGATCCGTATCCACGGGCTGTGGGAAGAATGGCATTGTGGAGTGGTTCTGATTCCAGACAATTCATGCTGCTATTAGTTTCCTCATCTGTAGACCCGGGGTCTTTACATGTGCTGCGGAGCTGGCGAGGGGACACAGGAGTCAGCAGCAGTCACTCGTGCATGCCAGGCATCCTGGGGTTGTTCAGTCTGGACCATCCGACTTGATCCCTGCAGCTTCTCTGAGAAATCGAGACTGCGGGACTCTTTGGGTTCTTACCCAACAGACAGCCATGCTGGGATTTTGCTTCTGGCCGATAGATGCTCATTTGCAGTAAGTACCCAGCACTGAGGCTCAGTTCATACATTTTTTTTTTTTTGACATGATCCTAGCTGGCTACAATGTCAATGAAATCGATTCATTCCTCTCAGAGACCAGGGTGAGTTCTCCAGGCAAGGTCCTCATTAGGCCTCAGTGTTCTGAGTTTAGCTCTGGGCTGCCCAGCTGGGCAAAAGCAAGAGAGAGCCAGACCTGGTTCAGAGACCCTGCAAATACTGAAGAAGAGTTTTTTGTTTTTGTTTTGTTTGTTCATTTGTTTTTAAAATTTCTCAAAATATTTCTGGTTCCCAAATGTTAGAGACCTTCCTGGATCTAGCCCCTGGGCCCTATAGATCCAGCCACACTAGGCAGGACTGATTGTGGCTGACAGGAGGAGGTGGGTCTGGAGCAGGGTGGGAGATGGTTTGGGTCATGTACAATGGAGGAGCCTGAAGGTAGCAAGGGGCTGGAGTCAAGAATATGGTTTGTCCTGGGCTTGGCTGCAACACAAATGAGCCAGTGACCCTTGGGACAGGGGCCTGGGAAGCAAGCATGCAGCAGGGCTTTTGTGCCCCTGGGTCAGGGCCAGCTGCTCTACCTGGAATGCCAGCTCTTCTCTCCCAGGCCCACACTGAGTGCTTCTTTCAGGAAGCATAGCTACATCATTTCTCCCCCACAATTCCCAGGTGCTAGAGACCTGGTGCAGCACCAGGCAGCCTCAGAGGGCAGGAGGGAACCTGAGCCCTGATATACAAGTCCCCTCATGATCTTTGGTCCATGTTTCCCTGGCCACTTGGGGACTACGTGCTTGCTCTTCTGAGGCCCAAAGGGAGACTTTGCAGCCTCAGACCAACAGGTCCCCACCTGGCTCCATGAAAGCATTGCAGATCCAAGCGATACCACCTGTGTGGCAGGGACAGCTGCCCACGCCAGCCCTGGGGCTGACTGCTCTCCCCAGCCACTGACTGTCCACATTCTCTCTGTTTCAGCTCCACCCTCAGACAGAGGCCTGGCATCTCCCAGGGAGCTCCAGGGACTTAGATGTAATCACAGCCCAAATTTATTGAGCATTTACTTGGTGCCAGGTGCTGAGATAAGCATTGTGCCTGGTCTGTCTTACTTAACCCTCACCACAGTCCCCTGAGCTGAACATGGGGTGTCTCTGTGTCATCACGACGAGGCTGAGATTTGGAGAGATGCAGCGACTTGCTATTTACATTACAGATTTGGGATCTGAACCGAACCGTATGCTTCCCTTCCCATTCTGTCATAACTGCTGAGTCCCTGGCAGTGGGAGCATGGGATCCAAACCCAGGGCTTTAGGATGGAAGAGCTCTTCTCAGACCCGCGACCTTCATGGCCACCCAACCCTTACAGACCCCGCATATGCCCGTGGATACTTGATGCGGTCCTAGGGTCTGGTATGAATCTTCAGACTATTCCAGAGCTCAGACACATTTCAGCCAGGCTTGTGAGTGTGGGGGCCATGACATTGGCTTCTACTGGGAGAAACACCTGTGTGGAAAGAGGCTTAAGTGTGGTGGCTGGGCAGGAAGGGAGAGCGCTATGACGTAAGCACAGAATGTTTCTTTGGATGAAGGGAGAGGGGGTTTGGGTCCCTTATCAGGTATTGCATGAAAGAGACAGGGATGCAGGTGTTGCTCCAGGTAGTATCTGCCTAACATGCATGAGACCCTGGGTTCAAACGGAACCACACATACATTTACACGCACACACACGCGCACATGCACACACATCTGACATCCCTTGAGAGAAAATGAGAGCCCGATGCTGTAAGGTTGGGGAGAAACTAAAGAGCAGCAAGGGAGAGCAGGTGTGTAACTGTTTTCTGCTTGTGTCTGTTCTTAACAACTTTATATATGCTTATAATCTACTGCAATTGTATTCACACCCCCATTGCCCTGTCTTATCCCCGTCTCATTTTTCCCAACTAGTCGTGGGGGCGGGGAGAGAGATCGATTCTTGTTCATTTTAATCAAGGCTGTTCGTATGAGCACAGGTGGGACGGGGGGGCTTTTGACTGTAACACAGGTGATGTCTAAGAGGCTCCCCGACTGAAGGAAACAACTCCCTCTCCGTTTGTCTGTTTCCCTGCGTGCACAATTGTGTGCACACTCTTGATTGAAAGTATTCCCTGGGGATGGATCTGTGTGTGTGGCATGAGGCCATAAGGAGGCCTGGGCAGGGATGCAAGTCATTGGTGGCACTTCATAGAATGTGTTTCTCTAGGGTAGAGCCTGTTCTAACTCCTGCCCTGTGACCCTGAGGATGGCTCACAGGAACTCCACCTGCCACAGAGCCTCCATAAGGCCTTTGCGGAAGCCACTGAATGCTGAATAAAGATGAAGGAACAGGCAAGAAAAAGCAAGGCCTGTCTTTTCCTCCATTGTGATTCTCGAACTCAAACTGCTCACCAAGTTCCGTCTTTGGCCCTCTTGAGGGACTCTTTGGGTGCTGAGCCTCGAGGCTGGTTCCTTAGTGAGAACAACAGCCATGCCCCTCTCCACCCTTTCCCCACTACAGTACGACAGGAGAGGCATGACTGAGGGTAGCTTGGGCATGTGAGAAGAGCCAGGAGATCTTTCTGATTTTGTCTTCTATGATAGGGAGAATCCCCCGCTCTGTGTTATTGCATGGTTTAGAAGGGCCGGATTCAGGGTAAAGTTGTGTAGTCAGAGGCTGCCCGTTTGTTTCCTGGCCACCCAGACCCAAAATAATCACACCAAAAGTGTATTAATTACAAGACTGCTTAGCCTATTAGCTCGGGATGCTTACTAACTAACTCTTGCAACTTGAATTAACCGATTTCTATTAATCTGGCTATCTACAAGAGGCTGTGGCTTACGGGTAAGGATCTGGCGTCTGTCTCCTTCAGGGCAGCTATAGGGTGTCTGTCTCCTCAACTCTGCCTATTCTCTCTCTCTCTCTCTGTCTTTCTCTCTCTCTCTCTCTCTCTCTCTCTCTCTCTCTCTCTCAGATTTCCCACCTGACTATCTTGTGTCCTGCCATAGGCCCAAAGCAGCCTCTTTATTAACTAATGGTAATGCATATTCACAGCTATTCACAGCATACAGAGGGGAGTCCCACGTCACTGCTGGTCCACAGATGTGATTGGTGAGCTATGGTGAAGAGAAGAGCAGGTCTCAGATAGCATGTGAGGGCCAAGTGCACCCTGTTTGTAAGTGTAGCAGCCACCCTCCTTGTCCTGTGGAGGAGGAACAAGAAACAGGTGGATGATGGTATTTGAAAGCCTCCTTTCTCCTCTTGCACCAGGGGATATTGTGTCAGTTCCCAGACTGACAAGTTAGACTATAAGATGCCCCAGTACATCTGCATTGCAGAGAGCAAATCGTGTTCACCATCCATGTAGTTCAAATAGCGCAAGCATTCCATTTATGCTAAAAACTCATCTGTGTTTATATGACTGTCACTGGTTGTCCTTGGTTTCATTTGGGAGCTCTGTTTTGGGGCCTGTGATGTTTCTGGTGCTGTCCCTAGAGAATTAGAGGTGACAGAGAGGAGGACACAGGGTGAGGAAGCATGGAGGATTCTGTTCTGATGCCTTCTGTGGCCTCACTGGTCAGGTGACAGATGAAGTCTCTGCTCAGCTAGGCCAGAGGAAGTGACCAAAGAGAGAGTTGTCAATGTGGGGCAGCAACATTGGAGTGCATGAGTCCCAGGAGGTCAAAGTCAGTGTGTGACAACTATGCGGTGCCCAGGTCGGCGGCTTAGGTTTCAAGCCCAGCCTGGTCCTGATCCGCTGTGTGGCCTTGGGCTGCACCCTATCCTTCCGCACTCCCACTGATCCTCAGTCTCTTCATCTGTGGAAGGAAGACAGTTGTAGCATCTCTGTCTATTGTGAGATGTGTGTTCAGATGAAGTCTGACATGACTCAGCCAGTAAATATGCTTGACACCAAACCCACTGACCTGAGTTCGATACCTGGAACCCACATAGTGGAAGGAGAAAGAAATGACTGTTGAAGTTGTTCTCCAACCTCCATATGTGTCTTAGGGCCTGTGAGTATCTGCACCCCCCGGCATCACACACACACACACACACACACACACACACACGTGTAAAAAGTGTCCAGATGAAGCTCTGAGCAGTACACCAGGTCGTATTAAGCATCCAACAGCTCATGAGACTCCTCCTGCTTTTTAGGTTGTGGTTCACTGACTCTCTAGATCCTCTGCTGTGTTCAGTAAAATGAGGTTTCTAAGCCCAACCTGAGCCATAACAGCGAGAATACAAGTCATATACCCCGGACCAGGCACAGGCCAGGCTGAATATTGGACCTTCAGGGGTAGCTGTCTACAGCTTAGGGGTCCTCTGGCCTATTCTTATAAATCAAGTAAGGTTGGACTGTAGTGCCAATTGCCAGCTTTCACACCACAGGGAAACTGAGCCATCGCCGCAGAGGTCATATTTATTAGATCTGGTACATACATGCGCACACATATGCATATAAATGACACGATTTTCTCATTTATAAAATGTATAATTATTTACATTTAATTCACACAATAATACTTGTGTTGCCTGGCAGTAAATCATATACTAGCTGTGTAAAGAACTCTAGCCCTACATCTCCGGGAGTCTAGAATCATGTAAAGAAAACTCACAGGCAGGCTCCATTGTAGGGAATTTGAATGAATAAATACATGAATGAGAATGAGTGATATAGGAACTGACATGTAATCAAAACTCATATAACTCCACAGAAGGCCTCCAAAAGCTCCAAGCACTTGCAGTGTGGACTTACGTAAGTCTAAGATGAGTTAAGTGACAGGGGAAGCCAGCTTAGTTAGTGGGCTATGAGTTCCAGGATTGTGGAAGCTAGTTATCACAGCCAACCATTGGGGCAGTACTTTCTATTCTATGAAGACATGCTCTTAAGGGATTTTTGTGCTTTATGGTAAGACATCGTGTTAATAGGGGTCCTCTCAAGATACAGAACTGGTAGAAAAACATACACACGCACACACACACACACACACAAACACACACACACATACATACATATGAAGGGGATTTATTAGAATCGCTTAGAGATTGTGGCCTAGGTAGTCCAACAATGACTGTCCTCTCATGGGAAAGGCCAAGCGTCAAGAAGTTGTTCAGTCCAAAGAGATCTGATGTATCAGGAGTCTCAATCTGGTGCTGGATCCTCAAGGAATTCATAGAAATCTGCTGGTCTCCTGAAGAAGTGGGTTCAAATACCAGCAACGGGATGCTTCAGCAGCAGGATAGATGAACTTGTCAACAAGAATGAGGGCAAGCAGGCAAAAAGCTTCTTCCTTGTCATTTATGTGGGCAGATTTCGGGTGAGTCTTTCCCCCTCAGATGAGGGGAATGAAGAAACCCCCCCTAGGTGTACTGAACTTGGATTTTAGTTGATTCTCAACATAACAATATTGACTACCATAATTAGCTATCCCAGATACTGAGGATGGTGATTGATGTTTCATAGAGGAAGTGATGTTTAACTGGGGTTTTGATGGATGAGTATGTGTTTGCTCGATGGTGAATTGAAGAGAGTAGGTGTTTGGGGTACCTGTTCTTTAGTGGTGATGGTGGGTACGAGATGGGGAGCAGGGAGGAAGGCAGAAATGTCTACAGGGGTCAGACCACAGAGGGAGCCATTACAGGGGTCAGATCACGGAGGGAACCTCTATATGGCTTTATCCTCAGAATAAGAAAAGGTGTAGAAAGGGTTCTTTCTTTTCCTTTCCTCTGTGTTATTCTTCCAGATCATTATTTATTCTCTAACGAGTCATCAGGAGGTCAGAGGGCCAGCCTTTGCTGGCACATCCTAAGAGGTACTCTACAGTACTCCCAGAGGCACTAATGGGGAGAGGGTATCTGAAACAGGGAGGCTGGTAGTGGGGAAGTCAGTCACACAGATCCAGGGGAGAGATGGTCAAATTTCACATGAGGAAGGAATGGCGGGCCTGGTATGATGTTCAGAGAACAGGGTGTGGCAGAGGAGAAGCCAGCAACTGCATTTAGGAGGAGAGGTCCTGAGTCTGCTGCCCATGCTCGAGCCCAGCGATTCCCTCAAGCCAGGCTGCCTGGAAAACGAAGGGGAACATCTTATCATTGCTTGCCGCTAATCTCAGGCCCGTTTTGCTGTCTTTTGGAACTGGAGTTATTCTATTCCGGAGGTTTGGGACCCAGTGCAAGCATCAGGTTTTGTGAGATTCTGAGACCTGTGACCCTAATTGCCAAGGAAGGCAAAGATCACCAGCTTGAGTCATAAAAAGAGGTTCAAGGTGGAGGACTCATGCCTGACAAGGGTCAGGGGTCACAGGACAGGATAGAACCACTGATTAGTGGGGTCCTTGGCACCTCTGTCTTGGTTTGATTGACAGGTAGCAGGAAATGAACAACACCAAGCTCCAGGTCCACTGCCCCAATTGTCACCCTTGCTTTTCCTGAGAGGACAGTGTGAGCCCTGGTCAGCATGTTGGGGCTTCACGTGGAATGATCAGCACAGGAAGAGCCCAGTGTAGTTGGAAAGCATGTAGGATGAGGGGCCAGGCATTGACAGGGGCAGCCCTGCACTCTGCCATTTGGCCTGTTAGCCTGGGGTCAGCACCCAGCATTCCCTGGTAACCTCGCCAAGGAGTCACAGTGCCTCTGTGCATAGGTCATTGGGAGGATTGGGTAAGATCATTAAGCCATTTAGTGAAGTTTTATTAGAATTATTATACACCAAGCATTAGTCTATGAAACCCAGTGGAGAACAAATTAGGCCTCCAAATGCCATCCTCATGGAATATGCTTTGTAGCAGGGTGACACCGTTAATCAGTGACCATGTCATCCTGATGACCCAGCAGATTATAGCTCATACTTGATGTTATATAAACATATTAAATTATATGTTAAAGTATATTACTGCTTTGGGCCTGGTGGTGCACACCTATAATCTCAGACTTTGGAGGTCGAGGCAGAGGGGATCAGGGACTCAAGACTGTCCTTGGGCTAGGTAAGACTCTGCCTCAAAAAAAAAAAAAGAGCATATGAAAGGAAAAAGTGAGGAAGAAAACAAGTCACATATATAGTGTATAAATTTTTTATGAATATGTGATGATATATATCAAATGTATCATATCCTCATCTCTGATCTAACAGAAGGGCTGAGATGAACTAGAGACTGCTCTTTTGAGACTAGAAATGCAAGCAAACCCTTGCCAAGGCAAGATATGGGTAAGTGTGCAATGAAAAGTCCAGCAGCTAAAACGACAGATGTTGTGAAGGTGATAAAGACCATGGTGAGGTGGAAGGACCTGGCATGAAGCCACTAATCAGATCTCTTCTCTTTCTCCACCCTTTCCCCGGGCCCACCCTGCCTAGATGCAGACTCATCTCTTCTACAGCCTCCTTTCTTCCTTGCATGCTGGAGGCTGTGGGAAGACAAGCTTCTTTACCCTCCATCTTGCCTCTTTAAGTCATCAGTCACATGACTATGGAGACTTGTTACTTGATAGTAGCAAGACATCAAGACATATAGAGGGTGTTCGTGGGTAGCATAAGCGGCTCTTCATTATAGGTTAGGAGTCCAAGTCTCAAATTAAAAATGAACGTAGCACGATGTAGTTCTAGCTGTAATCCGGCCGTAAAGGAGCGCCATCGTCATACAATCACAGAGCATCTTATGTTGATTGGCAGGAGCTGGGCGTTGTAGAGGGCAAAGTTCCCCACCCCTAATCTACACCAGAACTCTTCAATGCCAAGCACGCCTTTAACAATGCCGTTCTGGGCTGTGTTTGATGTAAATATTCCACTCGTGATTTTGTAAGCAATCAAAGGGAAGTTTTATAGACAGGAGAGCAAGAATGGTTGTAATATTTATGCAGAAAAACTCACAGAAAACAAAACAAAACAAATCAAGGAACCAAGTGCCTCGGAAAAATTACTTTGTGGCTTATCTGTAATCTGCGTCTGTCCAAAGACCTTCATCAGACACACAATAAAAGACTAGACTTTAGACATTACTCTTGATATTATTTAGGGACAAATGTATAAGATGGGTACATTAGATTTTTACAAATCAGAGTATTAAATGTAGACTCTCTGATGATGGCCTCTAAAGTCTGCAGTCCTCATCCCAAGAAGGATGCAGGAAAAAGGGAACACATGTGGACGTGTTGGGCCTCAGTTGGAAAGAATGTTACCTTTTCACAACCGGGCTCTTTCATTTGCTAGCTGCATGGCCTTGACCAAGCAAGCTGCTTCTCCTCTCTGCAGCAGCATTGTCGTCTGTAAAGTGGGGACAACACACACGTGCCCCATAACTTCCTTTAGTAGGTTAAGCAAACTTGTTCCATTGGGCCCAGAAGAATGCCTAGCACTCAGTGCCTCCACGACAGCCCTACTATGTGTTAAACTGCATTGTCTCCAAAAATCTGTTGAGGAGTTAGTCCCCGAGACCTGCAAATATGACCTTTGGGAATAGTCCTTGCAGAAGATGTCTTCACGGTGGGGTGATAAGGGTGTACCCTGTCCAGCAAAGGACACAGATAGAACAGAAGGGCAACATACATGGAAGGACAACTGGAGGGACACATCTGTGCACGAAGAACCCCAGAGATTGCCTGCAGCCAGGAAAAGTGGGAAGAGGGAAGGAAAGACAATCCCCACCCCCACCCACCCAGGCAAGGCTTCCTTACTGTGACCTTGTGTCCTTTAGCTATGCAGCAATGACAATATAGAATGTATTTGTTAGTCCCTGGTGTCACTTTGCTACGCCATCAGCCCTGCTGGCTAGCATGGCCTTTAGAAGAGAAAAACAGACCCATTTCCAAATGAGGAATGGAAACCCAGAGAGGCGAGGGGTACAGTTTGGTTCATCCTGTCCTAGGTGAAGGAACTGGATTTGAACCCCACTCTCTCCGAGCCCCAAGACAGCTCACTCTCCCTTCACTGTGTGGCCTATCTGGATCAGAGATTGGGAATAAAGAGGTGACATGAGGAGTGGACCCCTTCATTACAGCCTGGTCCCAGCTGAGACCCACTTCAGAGCAGGCTGATTAAGAACAGCTCATTAAGTAAGGAGCGGCAAGCATTTGAGAGGGACTTTTTAAAAAGAATCAACTTTTATTTATAGTGACGTTCCAGTCATTAATTTCAAAGGAAGAAAGCCCAAAGCAGAAGCAGGTTCATTAAAAATTTGACATTAGTAATTTAATTAAATTGGGTCTTTGCGTCTTGTTGCGGCAAATGAAACGTTAGTTCTACACCAGTTCTCAGCCTGTTTGCCGTCGGTTCCCTCCCCTCACCTTAGCTTGCTTTCTTCTCTAAATGTTTACCTGGCCCCCTCCACTCCCAGCGCTCTTACACATGTCACCTCATTGTCTGTGCTGTAAGCCAGCAGCAGGGCACCAGGAGAAAGACTGGGTGAGTCGGGAGTAGGGCATCATGGGAAATAAAACTGAGCCAGCAGCAGGGCATCTTGGGAAAGGCTGGATGAACCGGCAGTACGGGATTATGGGAAATTCTCAATGTGCCAGCAATGCGGGGCGCTGGCCATAAAAAATAGAGCTGAGCCAATAGCTGGGCATCCTGGGAAATGTTCAGAGAACCACCTGCAGGGGATCATGGGAAATACAACTGAGCCAACTACAGAGGATCATAGGAAACAAACCATGGGTTAACAGTGAGGAATGATGGGAAAAACAAAGCCAGCAGCAAGGGATTGTGGGAAACATCCAGTGAGCTAGCAGCAGAGGATTGTGGCACACATTTATTTGGTGATCCAGCAAGAGGTGATCATGGGAAACGAGTGAGCCATAGCAGCTCAAGAGAAATACTATCCAGGGCCAACTGACAGACAGTAGCAGAAGCAAATCCTTTCACCTGGGTCTTTTGACGTGCCAGAGATAGAGAATGCTCGGATCCTTAACATTTGCAAAGCAAACCTCTGAGAATAGGGACCAGTTCTACCTAGATGGCTGTACTCCAAGCACTGAGCACAGTCGGCCCACGATAAATTTCTGTTGCACATACGAGCTGATGCATGAATGAATAGCTTCAACCACTAATTATTGACACAAGTATGTCCCTTTAAGTCCCAGACACTCTGTTAGTCTCCAGGGTACACATGTGAACCAGCCCCGGCCACTGTCCTCCCGGTCCTGAAGCCCAGTAGGATGACAGTGTAGCATGTGTGTAGCTTTTATGAAGAAACCCCCAACCACCGGATGTGTTGGGGGAAATGAGACTCGAAGATCCCATGGAACTCAAAGTCATGCAGGAGACAGTGGCAGCACCTGGCTTCAGACCCAGACCAGAATAACTCCAAAGCCTGCCGTTTCCCTCTGCATGGAGCTGCGTCCTCACAGAAAGGGAGGAAAAGGGGAGCTGGGAGGAGAAGAAAAGGAAGTTGGAGACGTCTACCCTGTAGATTGCTGAGATTGTTGAGCCTGGTGGAGAGGCTTTAGAAGACAGGCACCAACAGCAGGGTGGGCAGGAAGCAGATGCTGCAAAGGCTTTAGAGAGGCCAGAGATCCAGCCCACTCTTCTCCATTTCCCTCATGGTTGTCCACTCCGAGACGTTGATCCCTACGTTATCTTTTTAGGGCCTTAGCATCCTTGTTCCATCTGCCTGGAATTGATAATTCTTGCTAATCTCAGAGTTGAGCAGAGGTGTGACCTTTTCAGGAAGTCACCTCTGAACCCCCCGCCTCGTCTGTCTTCTACCATAACAGGTATATCTCTAATGGTGCCTGTACCTCCCAAGGGGCTGAATGGTAGATTCACTTGATTTGTACTTCATGTGTGTGCCAGGCTTTGTTCTGAGTCCTTTGAGTTCCTGAGCTCAAGTGAATAGTCGCCATGACCCTTTCGGGAAGGTGCTGTTGCAATGTCCACTTAACCAGTGGGGAAACTGAGTCACAGAACAGTTCAGGGATTTCACCAGGGCTCCACTGAGGTTCTGGAGTCTGCGCTCTTTCCATCAGTCTGTGACAGGCTTCTAAACTATTGGTGGCAAGGGGAGGGCGGAGCTTCACGGAGAAAAACTGAACAGTGATCCTGTTCAGCAGGCTGATGTCCCTGGTCACTGCTCTGTGCTGCAATCCTGCAATGCTGGGACAGGGCAGGGGGAGCGGCGGCCTGTGGGTCAGGGGAAAATAGGAGACACGCAGGCCTAGAAGTGCTGCATCTTCCCCATAAGAGTGACAAGTCAGGATGCTCTTGTGCCTTCCTCAAGACCATTCGCTCCGGATAATGACAGGACACGTGCAGGTGCTGTGATTGCTCTGGCTCCAGCTGCATACTGTAAGCCCGCTCCCAGCTCTCCTGAGGACACGAGAATTCAAGTCCGTCTCTCCTCCTCTGTGCTTGGCCCAACCTTAACCAGCCCCTTTAACTCCCTGCCCCTGCTCTACCACAGAAACCTCCGCCATTGGTAGGGTGGCAGTCACAAAGGAAGGGACACCAGACTTAAAGAGCATCAAGCAAGAGCTATCTATTCTCTTTGACTCTTGTGTAGGTTCTGAATCAAGGCAGCTATGCCCAAGATGTTAGTGTGCTCCCCTCCCAGGGGGGAGCCCTCTTCTTTAGTAATGAGGATGGATGTAACTCACACCCAAGGCTGCACGTGGACAAACAGAACATTTGGGGGTTCGAAGAGAAATCCTCAACCTGTGACCTCTTGCACGTAACCCGTTCTTCAATGATCAGCAGCTAAGAGAGGAGAGCCGGACAGTAATGGCCGGTCCTATCCAGAGAAGACATGAGATCCAGACAGCTGCCCTGGCCCAAGAGGAGTTGCTAGGATCTAAGCAGTGTAAGGCTAAGTGCAGCTCACCAGTCTCGTCTTTCTCTCCTCACAGTTCTCCCGAGCCACACTTGTGGGAACCCAGGGAGGCTGCCCAACGGTGTCCAACAAGGCTCCACCTTCAACCTAGGTGACAAAGTCCGCTACAGCTGCAACCCTGGCTTCTTTCTGGAGGGTCACGCGGTGCTCACCTGCCACGCCAGTTCCGAGAACAGCGCCACGTGGGACTTTCCTCTGCCTTCCTGCAGAGGTAGGTCACTAAAGGGGGCCTGTGGGAGCTTGTGGAGGCTGGGAGGGGAGACCCAACTTCTAGTGGGATCTGTCTCTGGATGGAGTTGCACTTTACCCAGTGAGGAATGGCTTTTCTTTTGTGGGAATCTCAAATCCAGGAACATTGAAGAGCTCCCCCAGGTGCTCCCCTAGGCTCCTCAGCCCCACCTGACTCCCTAGTCCTTGGATTTACACTCCCCAGGTTGCTCCCATAGTAAGAAATTCACTGGACCATTGTGCCTGGCACACTGGTCCTACCTCAGAGGAGGTGTCTGCTTCCGTCATGTTAGACACTATCGCTGTTAATCCCTCATCCGTGGAGCAACCCCCAGAAGATGTCTACTGACCTGGTGCTCTTTCTTTTTCACTTATAAGTTCAACTTTTCTCCCAATTCAAAAATTTTCTCCTTCCAGCACCTCACTACCCTCCAAACTAACATGTTTCACAGCTCAAGTGACCAATATCCCCATTTACCTAGGATATCCTGTTTTTAGTTCTGAAAGCTTCATGTACTAGGAAGCCCACTCAGTCCCCAGCAAGCCAAGACATCAGTCATCCTACTATTCTTTATTGTTCCTCCCCACTCCAAAGCCAAATAAGTGTCAATCATTCCTATTTGATAATAAGTAAAACACGATCTTTTTTAAGAGCTTAGAAAATACAGAGAAAGAAAAGGGGAAACAAAACAAAATCTACGCATTTCAACCATAATGTGAGAGCCTTGCCTTCCATCATGGTGTGTGTGCGCCGCCTTCTATCAAAGTGTGTGTGCACCACCCGGTGTGTGTGCACCACCCTCCGTCATGGTGTGTGTGTGCACCACCCTCCGTCATGGTGTGTGTGTGCACCACCCTCCCTCATGGTGTGTGTGCACGGCCTTCCTTCATGGTGTGTGTGCACACCCTCCGTCATGGTGTGTGTGCTCCTGTGTGTACCACCCTCCATTATGGTGTGTGTGCACCGCCTTCTGTCATGGTGTGTGTGCACCACCCTCTATCATGGCCAGAGGTGTGTCTTCTAGGTGGTTTGAAAGCTTGTCATGCTGTCAATCAAAATCAACTGTCACACCTTCTCATCATCTTCCATTGTATATTGGTCTGTTTCTATCTTAAAGCTTGTGCCTGGGTTGGCATTATGCCTGTAGGTGATGTTTTCTTAGTTCTTCAAAAGAATGTATATCTTAACTTGCTTTCTATTGCTGTGATAAAACACCATGAGCCAAAGCAACTTGGAGAAGAAAGCATTTATTTGGCTTACAGTTTACAGTCCATCACCAGAGGAAGCCAAAGCAGGAACTCAAGGCACAGACTGAGCAGAGGCCCTGGAGGAATGCTGCTTATTGGCTTTCTCTCTGCAGCTTACACTGCAGAGAAAGAGAAAGGCTTCTTTCTTACACCACCTAGGACCACCTGCCCAGGAGTGGCATCACCCACAGTGTCTGTGCTCTCCCCTCCTACTGCCCCAAGCTTAGCTCCTGAAATTGCTGCCAGGTTCGCAACCCATCCTGACCCCTGGTCCACTGCAGGCTAGTCCTGTACACTGTTCCCACACCATGTTGCCCCAGTCAAATGGGAATTGTTCTGGCCCTGAGACTGCCTGCTTTTCGATGGTCTTTTGCATGCCTGGCTACTCTTTTCTTCCTAAACCCTCGTCTTCAAATATCATAGAGCCAGAACCCACAGATGCTTGTGTGGGAGCTCTGCTGGCAGTTAAGATGTATCTGCAGGTAGCTGTCCTGCTTCAAGTTGGAGTCTCCTCTGTGATGAATCTCTCCTCTCGAAAGACTAGCCCCAGGGCCAAGCCGCTCTCGCCTCCCTCCGTCTGCACAGTTTATTCTCAGTGGCAGGGATGAAAATTACCTGGCACACGTACCTGTTCCCTTCTCCCCACTTATGTGACAAGACATCATCAATTGATCCCAGCACCCTCACCTGCTGGAGTCTGTCTTCCAAGAGGCAAGCCACCAGTCAACCCTGGTTGCCACTGCCTCATGCTTGCTTATTCCTCCAAGAGAACTGGCCTCAGTGGTCTTGGCCTTTCCTGACAGAGCCCATGGGACTAGCGCAGCTGCCCCCATCTTCTTAGGTCCCCTGTCTAGCCCAGAATCTCCATCTTTTTAGGAGCATAGCAGGAAAGACCAAGTTGATTGGCTCTGACCTTGGATCCCTCACACAGGTGTGTGGCCCTACATGGCCTGATCCCAGGTGTATTTGGCCTGTTTTATATGGCCTCTACCCATCCTCGACCCTGGGGATGTCAGCCTTCACATACTCACATTCTCAGGGACGTGTCAGAATTGTGACATAGTACTAGAACAGGAAATGGAGGAGTTAATGAAATTACA
Source organism: Microtus oregoni (assembly GCF_018167655.1). Taxonomy (NCBI): domain Eukaryota; kingdom Metazoa; phylum Chordata; class Mammalia; order Rodentia; family Cricetidae; genus Microtus; species Microtus oregoni. Next base: position 24,641,174 of record NW_024543064.1, on the reverse strand, counting down.
AATCTCAGCTGTGATCCAGGAAGCACAGTCCTTTCTTAAGCTCTACAGTCATTACACCCTTTGGTTCATGACAGAAACTAAAACACATGTAATCCAAGTCTTGTATACAGAGCTCATATTTGCCTACACCTTCTGGAATTCTTCCTCACCTTCCCTCTCACCTAACTCCCAGCCCTGCTTCTGCTCTGGCAAGTAGGATGGGAAATTGGCACATTTTTCTGGACTCTCCTGTCTCCGTAAACCCACGCCCTCTAAATCTCAGTGAGCAGAGACCCAGAGGCATCTGCAGGACCAAATCCTTCACTGAAGATGCTGTGACCTTCCATCCCTGCACAGCAAATGAGTTACCACAAACATGTGACTGATCCTGAGGCCTGTGGCCTGGTCTCCCTGGTACTGCTCCCTGCTCTTACTTGGTGGCGATGCTTCTCCTAAAAGACACAAGATGTCAGCCGTCTCTTCTTTCTCCAACCCTCTCTGCCTGGAGGCTCCCTGTAATGTGGCCTTGGTTCAGGACTTCTATCCACTCTGTAAGCCCTGGTTCCCCTCCTGATTTTACATTCTCTAATACTCCCCTTTCCCCGAAGGCCTAGTGGCCTTTTAAAAACCAAATCTCTCTCTCTTCCCCTCTCTCTCTCTCTCTCTCTCTCTCTCTCTCTCTCTCTCTCTCTCAGAAACTAGAGTTGGCTGCTAAATTGTCTCCTTGCAAACCCCAGTAGCAGCAGCAGTGATGAGAGCCAGGTCTGATTAGGCCACCACTATCCAATGTCAGTGTGTCCGGCCATGGGAGCAGTGGGTACCGGCGCTGACAGCAGCCACACCCCGTCTGTAGTCCATGAGTGTGGCACATCTAGGACTCCCCCCTGGTCTCCCACTCCTGCAGCTCCACACTTGGTCATCTGCTATGGCCCCTCACACCTGCAGGTGTCCCTTTGTAGACCGCCACCTACCTGCCCCACCTACACGCTCTCCCACCCCTCCTCTCCCGCCATGGATGGCACAGGTCTGACCGAGCCTCACTGCTCACCCCAAGAGCTCTTTGCCACTGACTTTGACAACGTCTGTGTGTTTAACATGGAGCACAAGATCTTTCTAGAAAGAACGCCAGACCAACTTGTCTCCCGCTGTTCAGTCTCCTCTGAAGGGGCTCCCACGTGAGCCACAGGGAAAATGTCTCCGTCTATACCTAGAAGAAAATCTCAGGGCAGAGGCTTATGACTGGGCGTGGGGCTGAGATGCGGTTGTTTCCTCATCTCAGAATCCTGGGCCTCCCTCTTACCCCAAGAGTTCTGCCTTTATGGATGCATCTTCAGGACATAAGTGCTCATCTGACAATGATTTTTTAGGCTGTTCTTCTCAGGAGTCAAGTCTTCCTGGAGCAAAAGTGCTCACCGGTTACCCAAACCATGCCAGGTGCCACAGCGGGACCAGCATGCTGGTTTATGTTCAGGAAGGAGCCTCCCACACAGGACTCTCCAGGGCTGATCTCATGAGATTAGTCTCCCCAATGGAAAGCTGTCTGCAAGTATTTACTGAATGTGCAGCAGCCTGGGTGAGCCTTGTTCAACACTAGTGTCCAGAATGCTTGCAACCGAAGAGGGAGCTCTCTGCTGGCCAAAACTCCCCAGGCAGACTCAAAAGCCCTGATCTGTCCACTGAAACGGGGGTTGGGGTCAGGGTGCAAGTCAGAGCACAGGCCGAGATGGGCTATGGAGCAGCTGAGGTTCCAGGCACAGCAGCCCTGAAGCTGACTTCCAAGGATCCCTCCTTCTGAGGCTCCTTGGCCCATCTGGGTTCTGTCCAGCTAGCAGAGAGCAGAAGGCCAGGCCTATGATGTCCCTTGATCTGCCACTCTAGGCACTGTCACAAAAGCAGAGGTCCCTAAGAGACTCAAGCATGGTGGAAGCTCTTTGATCCCTAGCGAGGAAGACCATGTGTGTTACAGCAGCCGGCCTCTGACTTGGAGGAGCATCGGAACAGGATCAAAGACAACTCTAGGAAGTGGGGGGAGGATTTCAGATGCTCAGGGGACAAGAAGCAGGTGACTGGGCTTTGACTTAAAGAGTCAGGACAAGCACTGCCCACTGCCACCAGACCTCCAGGGGACGGGCATTCAGTCAGCAGTTTGGACAACAGGCTCCAAGCTGCAGTAGGCATTTCTAGGCCCAAGGGGTCAGTCCCTGCAGACCGTAAAATGCACCAGTGCTTGGAGTCGGACAGGTCCTAGCAACAACAGCTAGAGCTGTGTGGTCACTAGAAGGCAGCTAAACCTCTCTGAGCCCTGAAGTTGGTATGTCAGCAAGAGCCCTACAGGGCTAATCCCTAATCTCCACTCATTCCCTCAGTGATCTGACAACCTTCTGTTAAGCATCTACATATTGTGTACCAACGAGACATCATTCATCACCTGCCTATTGTGGGCCATCTAGGCATCATTAGTTAATTGCTTATTGTGGGAGGTATTGGTCTAGATACAGAAAGCTACCACGGTGACTGAAGCAAACTTAAAGCCTGTGAGCTCACAGCGTTTACATCCTGGTATTCAGAAAACGGAAAATGGCCCTCCATCAGGTAAGCTCAGACGGGGATGAGAGCTCGGAAGGCCCCTTTAGATGGAGGAAGCTCAACCTTTTAGGGGTGCTTCAGGAGAGGGCTCTCAGGAGGTGACAGGTAAACCAAGTCCTGAATGACAAGAGGGAGCCTGTCAAGTACAGACTGGGGAAGAACATTCCAACAAAAGGGGCAGCAAGTATAGAGACGGACCTAGAAAAGAACCTGTTAAAGGAACAGAAGACAGACTGGAGCAACATGGGAGGACTAGATGGGCACTAGATGGGAGTGGGGAGGGCAGCATTGTGAGGAGCAGGGTGAGAAGGTGGGGTCAAGGTCAAAATTCAAAAGGCAGCCGTGGTGCTGGGGGGGCTTTATGTGACAAGCAGCCTCAATTCAACTTACTTCTAAAGAAGGGTCCCAGGGCTGGGGGCAGGGAGATGACTCAGTGGTAAACTGAGTCCTGTGGAAGCATGAGGACTCCACTTTGATCCCAGCACCCGTGTGAAAGGTGGGCCAGGCAACTCTCACCTTTAATCCCAGAGCTGAGAAAGCAGAGACAGAGGGATCCGGGGGGCTCACTATCAACCATTTAGCAAATTGATAAGCTCCAGGTTCACTGAAAGACCCTGTATCAAAAAAATAAAAATAAATAAGATTGAGGAAGACTCCAACGTTGACCTCTGGCCTCTACATGAACCTACACACACTAGAACACACACATGTTCACACAAACATACACACACAGGCTCATATGCACGCACACGCATTCCGTCTGGATACTGTATTTGGGCAGGGGATGTAGGGGAGACTGTTAGCAGGTAGCTGCTGCAGGAACCTGTAGCTACTTGTAGCTCACTGGGGCTGATACAATAGACCCAGGTAGAAGACATATAGGATCTGGGTCTCAGTTTAGAGTGTAACTCATAGGCCTTGCTAATAAGCAAAGATTTGAGATTGAACAGAAAGCTCTCCCCAAAGTGCCGGCCAGATAGGAATGATAATGGTCAAATTGAGGGTGACCAGAACAGGGGCAGGAGTCTGTGCCCTCTAGAAGCTCAAGAATTAGATTCCTTAAGGTAAAATTTGAGGGTGCTTGTGAGCCAGCGATATGGGGTTGATCTTTCTGCAGCCAAAGGTGTCCTGCGCTAGCCACGACTATGCAGCAAGCACTGACGGGAGGAGTCAGATGTCCCAGATAGTAGTGCGGATAGTAGGGGACCCAGGTACCATCCATGGGGCCTGCTGTGACTGTCAATCAAATTGAACAGTTTGCAGCTGGGGTAAATTACAGTGTGTCCCGGGAGTAACTGAGCCTGAACCATGCAGCTGCAGCTCTTACAGTCGACCTGGAGCAGGACAAGTCATGGTGTGGGGTCTGCAGTCACATTCCTTCTTCCGGGTCTGCGCCTTGTCATTTGTGTCAATTTGCTACGAGGCTTTGGGCTCATCCCTCAGTCTCCCTGTGCCCATTTTCCCAGCATTCATTGGGAATAATGGCACTACGGAAGTTCAAACTGAACAGAGATTCTGCTCATAGACGCTTCCGGCAGAGGGCTTTGTTCCAGCTACTGCTGCGGCTCTCTGCCGCAGACACTGCTGGCCAGCGTTGATTGACATGCTGGCCCGGCTTTGTCTACTTTAATCCTTACAGAAGCCTAAAGAGGCCATGGCGTTGCCAGCCCCTGCTGGGAATGAAGGGGCCAAGGCCTGGAGAGACAGGTGGGTGGCTCCGTTTGTGGGGTAGTAAGAGGTAGTGACACCGAGACAGCCCACGGCTGTGCTCGCTGCCTATGGTCTTGACCGCCACTGCCCGCCATGGACAAGGATGTTGGCCATCTAGTGACCCCAGCAGAAGACTTAGTCACAGTAACACACTGATGGTGAAGCTCCTTCCCCTTGCTGGTGCAGGGCTTGAGAGCTGGACCCTCTGCGCGTTGGGGAGGGGAGTGCCAGGAAGCCTAGTGCATCTGCCTGAGCACAGCTGGATCACACATGGCTCAGCCAGGCTCGTGAGGCAGAGAAACAGGTATGGGTGGGGCAGCTCTGAAGCCAGGGAGTCCTGGGTTCAAATTCTGGCTCTGGCATAGGTAGCTCTAACTACGGAGCTGTTTTAAACTCAGCCTCCATTTTCTCATCTGAAACATGGAGGTTGCCAAAGTTTCTTATTAGGGGCTGTGACAGGATACTCAGATCAAAACAGCTGACAGGAGAAAGTATTTCTTCTGGCCTGAGTTCAAGGGACTGAGGTCCATCACAACAGGGAAGTCAAGGTCGCAGGTGCTCGGAAGCAGCTGGGCCACATTGCATCCACTGTTAGGAAAAGAGAGAAGAACGAGGGTGCTTAATCCCCTGTCTCCTCTTACACAGTCTAGGATCCCAGCCAGGGAATGGAGCCGCCTACAGTGGGCAGTCTTCATACATCAATGGACACAGTCAAGAGAAGCCCACCACAGGCCCCATCTCCCAGGTGATTCTGGTTTCTGTCAAGTTGACAGTTGACACTAACCATCACAGGGGTGACACAGCAGATTTCCTAAGTGGCGTGGGGGTTTCCAGTGCACAGCCTAGCCCATGAGGGACACTCCACAAAGAACTCCCTGTTCCGGCCCGTACTGATCACATTTCCACCGCTGTGACGAATCCATGAGAGACAATACTAAAAAGGGGAAAGGATTTGTCTCGGCTTGTGGTTTCATTAGCTCAGGGCTAAGGGTCAGCCGGCTCCCTTGCCTTGGGCTCCTGGGGAGGCAGAACATGGCAGTGGAGAAGGCTGTTCGCTGCAGACGTCCAGGAAGCGCTAAGAGAAGATGGGTTCACAGGTCAACAGATGGCCTCAAAGGACACACCCCCAGCAACCTATTTCCTTCAACTGTGCCCCACCTCCAGAAGTTTCCATCAAATTATAAACCCATTAATGGGTCAATCCATGGAGGAAGGCAGGGCCCTTAGAATCCTGTCACCTCTTGATGACAGGCTCTCCTCCTTGGGGCCGAGTTCATAATCCTTTGAAGATTATTTTGTGAAACTACACCAACAAGGATGAGCTGAATGTCGCTCTCCCCTCAGGAGGCCCAGATGAGGGGACACTGTCAGTGGAAAGAATCTGATGGCTAATGGCACTATTCTCATGAGTCTCTGGTTAGTACCCAAAGCTGTGGGTCCAGGAGGAAGAGGGCATGGAATAAGTGGTCTTTTTGTTTGTTTGTTTGTTTTGAATGACAGACTAGGGCTATGTGAGCCTTAGCTCACTGCGCATTCCTTTTCCCATGATGCATCTGGCTTTAATCGTGTGCATGCCCACTCATGTATGGACACAGGATGGCAAATAGGGTTTTTCCCTGAAGATCCATTCTGAGGACACGGGACGCCTTACTGCAAAGGTACCCAAAGTCAGTTCAGACTAGATCTTCACCCTACCCCTAATTTCAGGTGAGACTGGCCAACTGCTTTGTTAGAAGACAGTGCCCATGCATCTCAGTTTGGGGTGGGGTATGGGGCAGTGTCCCAGGTTTCTAAGAGCATGGTTGGGAAAGGAGTGGGGAGGGGCGTGCGCATGCTCGCATTTCAAGCCACAAGAGGTTTCGGGTTGCTGACTTTCCCTATGTGCCTGCCTTGGGCCTGTGCTTTCAGGGATTCTGAGCCTGGTTGCTTCTGGTTCACTCTGGGGTTTCAGGATAGTGACTTCACTCCAAAGTGTGTGGCTCTGTCATTCCTTTGAGGCCATGGGCCCCAAGTGGGAGGAGATGGACAGAATCTGCATAATTAGTTATGGGGATATTTGAAAGCGTATGATAGGGAAGGTCTGATTCTAGAAAGATCCTTAAAGCTGTGACTCAGGCCAGGGCCCTATGGCTCCCAGACACCACAGGATGCTCAAGAAGGAGGCCTCACATCCTTCTTCCTTGTTCTTCTCATTCTTTCCTGCACTGTGAGTCACTGAGCAGCCTATGGCTTCCAGGGTCAGAAGGGACAGAGGGATGGCTTTCTGAAATTATAGTTAATTGGAGAGACTTCAGGAGAAGCTAAAGCCAATCATAAATAAAGTCATAAGCTTGGGAAGGCAAATAACAGCATGGCGCACCTGCACCCGGGACGCATGACTTGATGGCGGCGCAGGAGGCCCACTGCCAGAGGAGAAAGCGTAGATGAATATTTTAAGGCCTGGGCATCAGCTGAAGGTCGTATTTTATGACTCCAAAGTTGTAACTGTGAAATACGATGTCTTGTTGAAAGTGTGGGGAAAATCTCCAAACAGCTTTTATAGCAATCTTCAATCACAACGGGATGGTTCCAGAGCCGGCGGGTCAGAGGAGCCCAGGGCGGAGGAAGAATGACAAATTCTTTGAGTGCGCAGGTGGCTCTGGTCTAAGGGTTCTTCAAGACCTGGTTCCTGCTTTCAGGATGGTCCACGGGTCCCTGACTGATGCTGGGATGTTTGAAAGTCTTCCAAGGACCTAGCAAGCCACTGTCAAAATGGAAGGGTCTTTAGTGTAGGGGAGACTGCCGTCCTGGTGTCAAGACTGAGCTAGAACCCTGACCTAGCCACTTACTGTGTGATCTTGACAATGTAACTTAACCTCTCTGATCTTCAGTTTCCTGCATAGTCTCTTGGTTCACCAGATACTCATTGAATGCCTGTCTCATGCCAGGAAATGTGCTGGGTGCTGGGCACAGAGCAGACAGTCTCTACCTTTGGGGAGTCTGACCTCTAGATATGAATTGAGCAGTAACATCATTAATCAAAGAAGTGTGGGAAGTAATTACAGGAAAGCATACAGTGTGTGTGTGATGGGGCTAGGGCTTGTTTCTGGAAAGATCCTTGAGGAAGTGCCACTTAGACAAAGACCTAAAAGCTTAAGAAGCGGCTGAGTAGGCTCAACAAGAGAGAGAAGATTCCAGAAAGAGAGACAAGTGAACTTTGGTGAAAGGATCCAAGAGGGAGCTTGTGCTGCCTTAGGGGGAGGGGGGCTTTCCCTGATCTTGAGTGTCAGTGGCTTAGGGGTGGTTTTTGCAGAGCGAGAACATAGGATCAGACTGGCACTCCTGGGCCCATCTAGTCCTGCCATTATGAGAGGGGATGGGAGATCAGGCTGAGATGTGGGGGAGGAGCCATGGCTGAGGTGACCTCCAGGTGTGTGCCTGGACATGGGAGACTTCAAGTAGTCAGCAGGCAGGAGCAGGCCCACCCCTGCAGACCCAGGTCTAGGACAGGCTGCACAGAGGCAAGCTTGGTGAACTGAGGAGAACACAGCGTACAGGGGAAAGCCCTCCGCCCCAGGCCAGCCTCCCCCTATCCCCTGGACACCCTGGCCAAACAACTGGACACCAGGCGTAGGCTGAGACTTCCTGCAAGCCCTGTGGCTCTCGGCTGGAACACCAGCTGCTCTGGCCAGGCTCCGTTACCAACTGATCCCTTCCTCCTGACTCTTTCTTCCTTTCTCCATCTCTCCTCCTTCCCTTTTGGTCTCCTCTACCCAGGCTCCTCTGCTCCACAGCACCAGCCGAGTACCTCCCTGAGCACCAAGGGTGTCTTTCTCCTCTGAGTCTGGCCCCTGACTCCCTGCTGAGATCCTTCATCATCCTGCAGCTCTCCTTCCATCCGCCAAGCAGAGTCCAAACCCTTCAGCAAGACTTAGCAGCTTCTCTAGTTGACCACCTGTCCCTCCCACTCCGGCTCCTAGTTCTTGCACCCAGTGCTTATGGTTCACCCTGATCCACTTGCTTCTCCACACCTCCTCCTTTCTGATCCCTTTTCTCCTTCTCTTATTCCCCTCTCAAAGATGGGTGAATGTCCCTTCCTTCAGATGTCCCTCCCCTGGGACTATCCAGGTGAGGCCATTTGGTTCCCTCCTCCAAGAACCACTCTTCCACACCTACTCTATCAAGTGAACTCCTATTTATCCTGCAAAACCCGGCTCTAATGAGGCTTCTTCTGTTTCTCCTTCCCGAGTTGACTCATTTAAGTACCATGTTTCGCTATTTATTTATATCCTTAGAGAGCGAGCTGGCTCTTAGGAGACCAGACCTGTGACAGTTGCTCACACAGTCACAAGCCAAGATCTTCTCTGCCTCAGTGGATGAAACCAGAGCCCAGAGACCCTGCCACTCATAGGAGCCTATGTCTCTTTCCGTAGCGGACGACGCCTGTGGAGGAACCCTGCGGGGGCAGAGTGGCATCATCTCCAGCCCCCACTTTCCCGCCGAGTATCATAACAATGCCGACTGCACGTGGACCATTCTGGCTGAGCTCGGGGACACCATCGCCCTGGTCTTTATTGACTTCCAGCTAGAGGATGGTTATGACTTCCTGGAGGTCACGGGGACCGAAGGCTCCTCTCTCTGGTGAGTTCCCTGTCATCCCCCCCTCCTTCCCTTATGGCCTCTGCAGCTGGGGAGGACTGGGCTGCCCAAGGTGTCCTTTCCATCCTCTCCCTGCCCCCACTGGCTTGTTTTGAATCCTGGAGTCTTTGCATCTCATCATAATGAGAAATCACTGCATGATTTCGAAGCGGAGCTGCATTTTTTTAACAGGGATTTTCATATCTGATTCAAAGTGTGTCCTTGCTAAAGAGTTTAAGGATGGAACTTGGTTAAGAAACCTGAATTAAAGCTAAAAATGTCTTGGTCTCATGACTTGAGCCTTGGTAACACTGTGTGGAATCTTGTTGCAATTCTGGGTAACACAGCCACCTTCAGGGGCCATTGCTTTCCCAAGCACTGCTGGGGCCTTGAGATGTGGGGGGAGTAATGAAAGATCTTGCCTCCCTCTTGCCAACTGTTCCAGAGGGCTACTCTTCTTCGTGAATATCCCCGATACTCCCAGATGTCGGCAGGTCAGGGAGGAGGGAGGGCATCAGAGGATAGGAGCTTGGCATCCATCCTTGATCGGTGTCCCCCAGCTCAGACTGTAAGTGCCCAGGCAGGCTAAGAACGTCTCAGGGAAGACTCTGGCCGCCTGTTGTGTGACTAGTCTTACTCTGTTCCTGTGTTCGATTATGTAACACGTAAATGTGTGACCTTAGAGTCACACTGTGAGTCTGTTATCTGTGGCACTTCAGAATCCAGCCGAAATGTTTCCAGATGAGGGCAGACTAGAATGGGCATCGTTGTGGATTCTGTGGAAGAGATGGCTCAGAACATAGGACAGGGGCAGAAGGGCATTGCTAAATATTCCAGAAGAAGCAGGAAGTCAGGGCTTGAGAACCAGTGGGGAAATTTTCTAAGGACGTGAGTGGGGTAGTTATTGGTTGGTAGTCAGGCAGGAAGAGGAAACTTGGAAGGAAAGGAAGACTGGAAGGCTATGTTTGTATGCTTCCTGCGTGCGCCTTATCATGGTGGTAAAAAGCCCTCCAGAGTCAGATGCAGTCCTCTGAGGAGCATGCGCTCTGTTGGGCAAAGAAGCCCACCTTGGCAGTTGTGTGTTAAGTCCACCTGGGAGGTAGGGTAGTCTGTCAGTGTAGCTCTGAGCAATGTGGAGGGGGGAGAATAGCCGGAGTTCCCCTGAGCTGCACAGCCTGCAGACCATGGAGCCCCAGCCTCATTTTTAAAAGCTTCATTCTTCTGCCAGCAAATGCAATCTTTGTGCTCCTTGGAGAAAATATGAAAAGACAGAGAGAAGTGGGGGGCACTGATTAACACTATGATGTGTGCCCCTTTGGCCCTTTTTCCCCTCTAGCTGGCTATTTATATATTTTAATATTATAAAATGGTATCTGAATCTCTCTACTCATGTATTTTTAACTTAGCATGGAATCATGAAAATTTTCCTTGCATCATTACAGAGTCCTCCAAAATAGAATATGATGAAAGAGGCAATTATTGAGCATTTTCTCGGGCATTTTTACCCGTAGGTGCCAGGCCAGTTCTAAGCCCCTTACAGCTGTAATTTCATTGCATGTTCATAAGATCCCTATAAAGTAAGTTGCATAATTTCCCTACCTTAATAAAAGAGAAAAATAAGAACTAAAGGGGTTTTGCTACTTGCTTGATGTCACATAGTGCTGGGGTTGTAGCCCAGGTTAACCCCACTTAAAACCCATCTTCTCAGCTAGCTATAGCAAGCTTTGTATCATGGTATCCCATGGCTGTGTGGCTAGCTAGCTAGCTACAGTGTCTTTCTCTCATTGCTATGACTGTGGCATGGTTATTATTTTTTTAATTAGGTCTGTTGTTCCAGCTCCTATAATGATGTAAGAATGAGGTCCTTACCTGCCCCCTCTCTCCCAACCCCAGGCCTGTTGGTCATCTGTAGACCAAATGATCTCCTGTGGCTTCTGCCACCAGCTGTGAGTTTACACATTACCCAAATTCGTGCCCTGAAACAGATCTCAAAGAGTCTGTCTATTCCTTTAAGTCTCCCAGTGGGGAAGACATTACACAGAGGTCACTGGGGAGGTCGTTCCCAACTCTTTGTCATAAGATTAAATTCTAGTTATTGAGAGGGTTAGTGTTAGAGGTGCCAGGCGGGATGCATCTTTTGTTAGAGTTTGTACGAACCTGGCAATCACAGGTAAAATAAGCTTGGGGTTCAGGATGGGAGTGTAGGGAGAAGAAACTTTCTCCCCTGCCCCCCTCCTCCCCGGATGCTTGCAGAAAGCTGTTTGGATAGACTACTTTGTGAGCATGGATGAGATTCCAGGCTGCGTTTTTTTTTTAAATATTTATTTATTTTGTATACAATATTCTGTCTGTATGCCTGAAGGCCAGATGTCTTTACAGATGGTTGTTAGCCACCATGTGGTTGCTAGGAATTGAACTCAGGACCTTTGGAAGAGCAGGCAATGCTCTTAACCACTGAGCCATCTTTCCAGCCCCCTCCAGGCTGCGTTTTTGAACTCTGTGTCCTGTTAGAAGAGACAGAACGGGCGTCTATTTAGCTGCACAGGAGACAAGAGTTCTGTGACATAGCACGCCTACCACCCCCTTCCCCAGCAGCAGGTTGCCATGGATTTCAGAGGAGAAGGGATGTCCAATGTGCCTGACTCAGTTTCCATCCTTCCCTCTGCTGAGTGAGAAAAACACTGGGGTTTTCCTGAAGCTCTCCGTTCATTGGGGTGCTCGGGAATGGTGCAGAAATGAACTGTAACCTCTTGCTTTGCCAAGTGAGGCAATTTTCGAAGTGAGCCTGCTACCTCTAAGCACAGGAGGGCATAAAATAGGAAACTAGCAGCCAAGAGTGAGGCAGGTAACAATCACTAGGTGACCTCGCGGTGATGTGATGAAAGACAGGTAGTGGGGAGGAGGCTGCAGATCAACAGCAGGGTAGCCCATCCTCAGAACCCGTCAGCAGGCAACGTCTTGGTGGACTTGCTCTTTCTGGTTTACACTGGCCTTCTAGAATCCCCAAGTGCCTGTTGTGGGAAAGGCTGCTACTACCGTGAGCCCTAAGATAGGCTGTCCCACCATGTTTAGAGAGTCCTAGGACTTAGACCCGCTTGCCCTTCATTCATTGTGTGGGAGCAGAGGATTGACCATGAGCAAAGGCTGTGGTTGAGTAATTCCAGCACAGTCTGTGCTACTCCTGACATGCATGAGCTGCCACAGAACCCAGGCATACATCTCCATATCAACACCATATATACACCACTGAGTCGGTGCCCCACCCCTTTCACAGGTGTGTACACACACACACACACACACACACACACACACAGCCACACCAGATGTTCTTTGGCTGACAGAGGAGGGGCCTCTCTGCATGCTCTGCTGTTACCCGGTAGGTGAACTTGACCTCTGACTCTCAATGAATCCCACACCTTTTCGTCACATTAAATGAAAATGTTTTCAGCATTGCTCTCTTTAGGAGACCATGATATTGTCAAAGGGCTGGGCTTGGGGATGTAGGAAACTCTGTTAATATTTGGGGCTTAGGTCTCTGGAGGACTTTAGGTCAGATTGAGATGAGAAGTTACTTGCCAGTTGGCTACGAAGACTGCCTCTCCACTAATGGGGTAAGGGTTGCAGGGAAAGCCGAGGAGAAACCTCTGGACCCACCCCTCTACCCCCTTCCTTGTTCTGTGGCCCATCCTCCCAGTTCAGCCCCTCTAGAGTTAAGTCTCAAGCTCCATCAAGCCATCTAGATGAGGAGAGGACAAGCCTGGGAGTCATATATGCTTAGTCTTAAGTAGCTATATAATCCCGGGACAGTAAATGACCCCTTTGAGCCTCCGTTTTCACACTTGAAAATGGGGTTCATGCTATAGACCACACAGAGAAGATTAAACATGGGCACTGCTGCCGGGCTCCTCCCTGGTGCAGTCCTCCAGGTCTGGGGACCACTCCAGGTCTATACTCGGAGAGACAAAGGCAAGGCATCCCTAGGGACCCAGAACTCCACAGACTTCATTCTCACCCTCAGAGTCCCCTAACATTAGTCCCCTTCCTTTCCTTGCTTTTGTTTGTGTAGTTAGGGGCACAGACATTCTAGCTACGTCGAAGGCAGTCGGTTTCAGTGCTTGGGGCAGCACTCTCTCTCCCTCTGGAAGACCTCATTTTAATTGTTGGGCTTTCAAAACATGAAATTTAAGCACAATGGAGCCATTTGATCATGGTGACTTTTGCCTAGGTGTTTCACCGAGGGACCAGTAAAAGCAGCCGGCGTCAGAAGGCGCACGGTGTTGTGTCTGTGGGGGTCTCCTTATAATACCTATTTGCTTATTTGCTCATTCACAGCCAACAGTTGGTTTTCATTATTCGTGTGCTTTGTTACTCGCTCCTATTTATTTGCCATAACCATTTATCGAGACCCTTTTATGAACCAAGCTTTCCTAGAAACTGAGGACACAAAGGCACAGGTCGGGGTCCTGGGGAGTTATTTATTCATGCCGCAAAGGTTTCTCTAATCGCGCGCGAACTGTACTGGACCTTGGGGCTCACGGCTAGTACCGGAAGGAGAACATTATTCGATGGTTCACAATATCATATGTTGGGTATTTTTCTAAGACGTATAAAAGAGGTTCTCCCGGGGGCTAAAAAAAAAGAGACTTTCAGTTCGATAACTGAAACCCCATTTCCAATGGATTTACACTAAAAGTAAATGTTTTGGCTTCTGTCACTAAAAAATCCAGGAGTTGGGCTTCAATCGGCGCTGGATCAAGGCGAACAAATGATGCCATTCTCCTTCCCTGCTTCACTCTCCTATGGATTCATTTCATTTTCAGGCGGGCTTTCCCCATGCATAGGCCAAAATGCCTTCCACCAGGTCCCTGCCACCCACCTGTGGCTAGCTGTCCTGGTGGGAAGGGGACATAGTGCCTTTCTTTCTTCTTACTGTTTTTTTTTTAATCTATTGAAAATTTCATACATGCATTTGATGTATTTGGGTCAAGACACTCCCCACCTCCCCTCTAGCTCCTCTTCCATCCCCTTTACCACCCATCCCTTCCCAGTTTCATGTGTTCTCTTCTTCTTTTTCCTTTTAACACCTGAAGTCCATGTAGTGTGGCCAGTACATACATGAGTATGGGACTGTCTGTTGCAGCAAGGGTAGCCTCTCAAGGGCCACATTGCTAAAGAGAAAGGGCTTCCCCTCTCCCAGCCAGGGTATCAGTTGACTCCTCGGCTAGGAGTGGGACTTCCCTACCTACAGCCCATTCCATGACAAGATTTCGTGTGGCTTGATCCTGTGCAGGACGGTCGCTATCAGTTCCTGTGTGCAGCTCCCCTGCCGTGTCCAGCAAACTCTGTTGTACTGTAGTCGACCACTGCCTCTGCTCTTATCATTCCTACCTCCTCTTCTATAGTGGCCCTTGAGCCTGGGGTCAGGGGATGCGATATTGATGTTCCACTTAGGACTGAGCACTCTACAATCTCCTCTTCTCTCCACGTGGACCAGTTGTGGATTTCTGTGTCAGTCACCACCCACTGCAAGAAGCTTCTCTGATGAGGGTTGAGAGATGCTCTGATCTGTGCTTATAACAATATGTCTTTAGGAGTCAGTTTAATATCATGTCCATTTAGCAGAAAGATAGTGCTGGGCTCTTCCCTAGGGCCTGTGACTAGCTGGCCTCAGGTTCTTGTTCCATTAATGGTGCCAGGAATAAGTCCTTGATTTGTGGCATGGGCCTTAACTCCAATCAGAAAGTGTTTGGTTACCCCCATAACGTTGGTGCCTCTGTTGCCGGTGGGCATTTATCTTGACAGGCCAGTCATTACTGTAGCCTGCCAGGTTCACAGCTGGGTAAGACTGTAATTATCTTTCTTCCCAGTAGCATGCATAACATCTTCCAGTGTTGTGAACACTAGCCAGTAAGGCTGAAGCTTCCAGGTCAGCACTAGCTTGAGCTCTTCGTGTTCTGGGAATCAAATATGAGCTGTCTTCAGCATTGGATCTTACTGTCAAGTAAGTTGTCCACAAGACCAACCAAGAATATTTGTGATAGGCTGTAATGTTTTGAAGGGTGTCTCTGTGACACCTACCTTTCTTGACGTACGTGCAAAAGACAATACCACAACTGTACTCAATCACATACCCTCCCCTCAGTGCTCTGAGACCAGAGCTGTTCTCACTGGCCAGAGTCAAGTCACTTGACTGCAGACCTCTTACTGGGAGTGAGTAGGGAGGAGTCCAAGGATGCTAACCCCAGGGGATAGGAAGTTGGAACATTAAGACTGTCCTCTTTATTGACTCCCCGTGGGAGGCCTCATTCTCTCTGTGGAGAGGATGGAGGGGGTAGGGTGGGGAGAAGGTGGGTGGATGGGTGGGAGAGGGAACTGGGATTGGTATGTAAAGTAAGATTGTTTAAAAAAAAAAGACTGTCCTTCAGAAAACTTGTCAGACTTCAGGACACAGTGGGGACGTTGCTTCTGAGACTCTGAGTGATGTGTCCCTGGTACGTGGAGCCCAAGAATGAATAAGATTTTGCCAACAGCCCGGAACAGGATGGAAGGATCCCAGTGTTGGGGGCTTGTAAGCCAGGTGCTAGGTGTGGGGCAAGAGATGGCAATGCGTGAAGCTCCAAATACCAGCAGAAGTGTGACCTTAGAACCTTACCCTGTGCTCACAGAGAGGCTTCCACGGTGGTGCAAAGCTACTGAAAGCCATAAGCACAGGAGCAAGAATACTCTGAATTTTAATGGGGTCAAACCTGAAGTCCCAGAAGGCAGCTGTCAAACCTGTTTGCAGGCACTGGGGCTGGAGAAGGACCTGCCTGGGATGCTGCAACTCTGAGGTAGGGAGGGAGGACCTGAAAAACATCTCAGCTATAGGGCTGGGGTGAGAGCTCAGTGGATAGAGTACTTGCCTAGCACATAGAAAGCCTGGGCTCAATCTTTAGTCTCAAATGAACTGAGTGCACATATCTGTAATCCCAGCCCTCAGGAGGTAGCTGTGGGAGGATCACAAAGTTCAAGGTCATCCTCAATTACGTGGTGAATTTGAGGCTAGCATGGCTACATGGGACCTGAAGACTCCCAGGAAGGGTGATGAATGGAGAAGAGGAGTTGAGGGTCATCCATGTCTCTGAATGAGTGACTGTGGGGGCCACATACTGAACAGGGTAAGAAGAGGCGGGGCTAAGGTGGACACATACTGAACAGAGAGCACAGGGAAGGGGGCGGGGCTAAGGTAGACAGGTACTGAACAGAGAGCACAGGGAAGGGGCGGGGCTAAGGTGGACACATACTGAACAGAGTGCACAGGGAAGAGGCGGGGCTAAGGTAGAGGAGATAGGTAACACATGCTGGCCATCCTAGAATAAAGCAGGCATTGTAAGGAAGCCAAGTCTACCGCAAGGATGGAAATAAGGCTCCATGTTGTTCATAGCTCTAATAACAGGACTTTGGGCTAGGACCTGCCAGGATGGTCAATGAACTCAGCAGTCATCACAGCCAAATTTGGTGTCAGATTTCCGTGAAGTGTCAACAGCTCCTCTTTATGTTCACCCTCACTGGCATGGGCCACCCCAGCTTTCTCACTAGTCTCCTCCCATCGCAGATTTTCTATCTCTACATAGTTCTTAGGCCTGTGTCTTGTCTGGCATTGGGTCCGGCCCTGGGAGCACAGTGCTGAAGAAGACATTAGAGGCCTGTGCTTCTGTGGAACTTATGATCCCAAAACAACTATGGGGTGAAGACCAAGCACCCGTGAAATCTCATAACAGAAATGAGCAAAATGGGGGAAGAAGAGCAGTCAGGAGCCCATGATAAGAGAAGAGGATCAGGGGAGACATCACTGGGGGGGAGGGCGGAAGCTGAAACCTTTCTGCTGGGCCCCGGGAGGAGCCTGAGGAGCCATTACCATGCCCTAGCTGCCTTTGAACTTTATACAAGGCCCAGAATGTGTCTTCTAAGGTTTGATCCTCTTTGAATGTCAGAAACTAGGCAGGAGCAAGGTCCCACGCTGGCAGAGATGTCCAGAAAGCAGTGGGGGATGGTCTAGAACCTCCGGTGATTTGCCTCACTCAGGGAATCTGGTGAGCAACCAGCTGAGGCTGAGACTAAGACCCTGCTCCTGTCCCGGGCTGTGCGATGCCCCCACTGCCTCTCCTTCCCTGTTACATGCCGCCGCTTTAAGCTGTACCAAGAAACTGTTCGCTTCTGATGGAACCCATGAAATTGCATCTGTTGTATCCATCAGGAGCCAGGCCATAAATAACTAGCCTTTTAAAATCTCATCTCATGCATCTCTTCGAGTTGGAAATAGCATTACAAGCTCCACAGCCAAACCATAGGAAAGGATTAGTGCCCTAGCAGGCCACTGGCATGCACAGTCTGCAGGGCCAAGCTCCCATGCTCTGTGATGAGGAGCAGTGTGGCTTCCTCTCCTCCCTTCTGCAGGTGAGAACATGCTCTCAGAAAGAGCACAAAAGGCTGAGCCCAGAGGAGCAGGGCTCAAGGCTGTGCTGTGCCGTCTGCCATAGACACAGGGGTTTTGTTGAAGCTGGGGCTTGTAGTCCTGTGCGTGGGAAGTCGAAGTCGGGCAGCTGGCCTGCCCCCCATGGCTCTGACGGCATGCAACAGGTTTGTACTAACTACTTCATCTGCTAGGAGGCCTGTGCCAGGGCTGTGAAGGGCACAGACAAGATGCTGTCCTCAACCTCTCCCGAGGAGCTGCCAGGTGCCTGGCGGCACAGCTAAGGCAGATGGAAAGAATTGTTCTGGGCCCTTCTTGGGAGGCCCCACATTCTGGCAAGTCCCGTCTTCCGGAACAGTGTTGATTCATTTGGAATGTCCAAGGTCTCCATTTCCTTTTTTGGCCAGAAATGTCCACTCCACTCGTCCTTGGCTTAGTCAAGCCTGTATTCCACCAGAGTTTCTCCCTTCTCCCCTCTGTGACTCCTGCAATCTCTTTCCCGGTTCCCAGAACATCCTTGTCTGTCTCTCTCTCTCTCTCTCTCTCTCTCTCTCTCTCTCTCTCTGCCTAGATTTAATTTAATCTCAGCTTCTCTCCAACCAGTGGCTAGGGTGTGACACTCACAGATTCATGGAGGCAGTAGGATTCACATAGAAAACTGGCATTTGATCATCTATTGGAGTGGTTCCACTCTGCAGCCCGGGTCATTTGGAAAGAGAGGGTGTGAAACTGGTCCAAACAGGGAGACTTCATGGAAGGTATGGCTTCTGGGGTCCAGTTCATTTGCCACACAAACTTATGTTTTTCTAAGAAAGCGTCTCACTGTCTAGGCCTGGCTGTCCTGGAACTTGTATGTAGGCTATGCTGTCTTCTAGTTCACAAAGCTCTTAAGCGCTGGGATTAAAGGCCTGAGCTACCTCACCCAGCTTAACCCAAGCTTCTTGAGGAATAGTCTCCACTGTGTTCCCAGACTTTGGTACCTGTTATTCCCCTCGTCTACTTCCCTCTTCAAACCTTGAGCCTATTCACTCCGAGATCATCATCAGAGAACACCTGTTCCCTCAACAAAACCCACTACTGATTCCCAAAGGCATTTCAGACGCCATCTTGGAAGATGTTCTGTAATACTTAATATTGGATATTTTATAGTGGATATTTTCTCCTTTCTCTGCCTTCAGGCCCCTCTTTCTAATTTTTCGCTTTGTTTTATGTCAATGCATTACTGGGATTTGAACCCAGGGCCTTGCGAATGCTCAGCAATGATCTACCTTGGAGCTCCATCCCCACCACCTTCTTTCTGGTCCTCCTTGGGCCTCTCTAAGCCTTCCTTCCAATCGTCTCTCCTTTGATTGCCTTAAGGACCCTTTCCTGCCTTATTGCCCTGTTCAAGAACACATCCTCTCTGGGTGAGCTGACCTGTTATCAAGGCTTCAGTCACATGTGTTTGTTTTGAAGTCCAAAGCTGGACCCCTAGCCCACCTCTCCACTGAATATCAAACTATAGAGCCACTAACTCAGAGGGCGCTGCCCCAGCCACATGGCACCATTGTCTCCCACCAAGATCGCCCCGTCTCTGCTCATCGTTGACCGCACAAAGGCCAAATTTGTTTTCTTTATTAGTTTTTGGCACTACCTCATTATCTCACATCCTGGGCCTTTCTCCCGTCCATCCCCATCTCACCAGCCACATCCAATTAAGGGCTACATTCTCCCAGTGAACTTCCGACAATATGTCTTTCTATTCTTGCTGCCACTCTCCAAATTCGGCCATCATCTTCTCCTCTTTGTGGGTTTTAATAGCCATCCTCCTGGTCTCCCGGCATCTTGGCTGTCTCTACTTCATTCTCCCCACCGCCATCAGAATAGCTTAATTAAAATGCATCTCTAACATTCTGAGCCCCAGGCGAAAGCTCTCGATCATTCTCTGTTGTCTAACAGAACAGAATCCAAAGCTTTGATAAGGCACAGAAGGTTCATTTGGATCCAACTAGCCCTTGCCTCCCACCCCAGCCTCGTCTCTCGCCTCCCCTATAATTCGAAAGCCATCAACTCAGGGCACTCTTCCAGAGGACCCGCGTCCAATTCCCAGCACCTGCATGATGGCTCACAACCATCTGTATCTCTAGTCCCAGGGAATCCAATGCTTTCTTCTGCCCTTCATAGGCACCAGGTCCACTCATGTTGCACAGATATATATGCAGATGAAGCACCCATACACATAAAATAAATAAATTGTAAGAAGAAAAAGCCATCGACCCTAAAACTCACTCATGTAATATTGTGATGAAGTGTCTGTAATTCAGAGTCATGCGAGTCTGTACCCAGGGGCTCAAGAGTGTTCCCCAATCTGATGACTGCATTATCTGGAATATGTGACCTTCTCCAGTGGCATGGCAGGGAAGATGAGTTAAGAATCCAGCACGGGCTTTTTTCACTGTCCTAACCCAGACATGATATCCTTTACTCCTGGTTCCTGTTTCATTGGTTGGAAATTACCACATGGTCCATACTAGCTCCGAGGAAGCCAGGAAATGTGGGTGAGCAGATAAAATGCTTGGTGAGGTGACCTCTGCCATACGCTGTGTCCCCACAGTTAAGATGTCCTGCTCCTGTCCCAAACCAGCCTCTCCCTGTTTCCGGCTCTCACCCTCTCCAGCTGTCCCTGCTAGCGACACCGTGTCTCTTCTTGCATCCTTTATCTTTTTATCTCCTGACCACTCTGAACACGCCTAACAGCACACAGCCACGTTCTAGCATCTCTCACCTAAAACCCGAAACCGGTAAGATTCTCACAAAATTTCCCATTTCTCCACCCCACTCAGTTACCACAGTTTCTCAGCTAGCCGAGTGCCGAAACCATTCTCTTTCTTACCTGTGCCTAACCTTGTCACTAAAGCAGACCTTACTAAGACTACAAGTGACCCCAGGTGGCCAAATCCACGATCGCTCATCCATCCTCACGTGATTTGGGTTTCTGGCAACGTGTTTGAGCTAGAGTCATCAGAGAGGAGGGAACCTCAACTGAGAAAACATCCCTGTGAGATCAGGCTGTAGGCAAGCCCGCAAGGCATTTTCTCAATCAGTGGTTCATGAGGGAGGGTGCAGCCCATGGTGAGTTGTGCCATCCCTGGGCTGGCGGTCCTGGGGTCTATAAGAAAGCAGGCTGAGGAACGCCATGAGAAACAAACCAGTAAGCAGCACCCCTCCATGACCTCTGCATCAGCTCCTGCCTCCGGGATCTTTCCTTGTTTGAGGTCCTGCCCTGTCTTCTTTCAATGATGAACATCGATACGATCGATACGGAAGTTTAAGTTAAATAACCTCTTTCCCCCCCAACTTACTTTTTGGTTCCTCATAGCAACAGTAACCCTAATTACGACAGCTTCCTTCTCTTGGCTACCAGGATGCCCTGTGTCTGCTACCATGACCATTCCTGGGTGCCTCCTTATCCCTCTTCTCCACTGCTCAGCGTCTGCTCAGCCTTTTCACTTAGATCCAAGAGGGCCCAGGACCCTCCCTTTTCTCATCTTCCCCAGGTGACCTCACAGATCCGTTTTCAGTATCGTCTGCATGCCAATAGCTCTCCATTCAAATTTCAGCCCTCCGAGCAACATGTATATTCAAAAAGAATCTCAAAATGAACACATCCTAAGTGGATGTCTCTTTTAGTATGATGAAATATGTATTACATGAAATTTGCCATTTTTCCCCAATAAGTGGACAATTTGGTGCCATTAAGAACACTGGATACCAACCCTGTCCAGCATTGCCCACCCTCCCATCCCCCAGCTGAAGCTACATAACCATTAAATGGCAGCCTCCAGCCTGTGGCTGCCACCCTTCCGTCTGTCCCTCTGAGCCTGACTCCTCTGGGTATCTCACGGAGGTGGGCTGGTCACGTGCTCTTTTGTGTTTTGAATAATGTTCTCCAGGTTCACCGGGTGTCAAGAGTTCCATTCTTTTCAGTCTTATCGTCCATTGTGTGCTCGTGTCTCCTTTGGCTTGCCCATGCTTTCCCTGGTTTTGACGGTTTCTTTTCGATTTGGACTTCTCCTCCCCTTCCTACTATAACAGTTCCTCTCCCTCCCTCCCCGACCCTTCCCACATCAGTCTGTCTCCAAGGATAAACCCATTCTGTGCCGCCAGTGTCTCTGGGCTGCTCAGTGACCCGATTCTACACATCCCAACATCCATTCTCCAGGAAACAAGGGAAGCGTTCTAGTTTGTAAACCAGATGGAATCTTGGCTTTCTGTCTCATCCCACAGCAAGACTCTACCTTGCCTAGCCTACCCCTCTGACTTCCTCACTGCCTCCCCCATCCTTACCATGGCCCAGCTACAAATTGTCCTTCATCCTTCCCCAGATGGGCTTGCAGGACCTGTGTCTGGACCCACCTCCCTTAAGATTCCATTCCTCCTTCAGTCTTAAAGTTCTCTTTCTTCAAAGCATTCTCTCTCTCTCTCTCTCTCTCTCTCTCTCTCTCTCTCTCTCTTGCTCTCTCACCCTCCTACACTCATTTAATTGACCTGTATATTTTGAAAGGTTCAGTCCACTTTAAATATCTCCCGCCTAGGAAAACTTCCCTTTCCACACAGCCTCAAGCGGACATTAGCTGTCTAGCATAATATCTTGCATTATTTCAGGCCTTTGTCAATACCTTGCTTACTGATATATCTGTATTTTTTTTTCATACCCTTCCTGTCCTCTCCCCTGCCCAATCCCAATTGCCTGCAAAATGATGAAGGAAAGAAAAGGAGAAAAAAAAGCCCTGGGTCCTTGCACTTAGTAGGACTCTGGGTTGGGTTTGCCCTGGGACCGCGACTGGCCCATCTCAGCATCCTGTGACTAATTGCAAAGGTTAACATGGAGCTTCGCCAACCAAGTATTTTAAGTAATCACCTTCCTGGGGGACATTTGCAAATTAGCACTGACTCTTGCTGATTACTCCTCCTAAACTCCGTCTGATTAATAATTAATCAGCAAACTGCTTGTCCAGAGAAAGCTGATCAGCGCCAGGAAAGGGCTTAAATCATGCAAGTCATTGGCCAGTCCTAAAAACACAGAAACAGCCCAGCGGTGGGCAGGGCTGGAGAGGACTGATGGCCACGTGAGCCATGGATGATCTCTGGGGTGTTTGTTTTCGCTTTTTTAATCTTTCCCTCCCTTCCCCTCTCCACCTTTTGACCAAGAAATCACTTGGGCTCCTACAGAGAGAGAGAGAGAGAGAGAGAGAGAGAGAGACTCTGGCACATAAATAGAAATGTGTTAAATATCACTTTCTTTTTTATTCTTTCCCTTCAAAAGAGTTTTGGTCTGAGAGGCAGAGGTTAAAATTAGCCAGTTTGCTAAGCAAATGGCTGTCTGGCGCCTCGTGCCATTTCTTGTGGCCCCATCCATTTCCGCTGTTCACTAGAGCCCTCGGACCGGCACCCCTAGCTGGCAATAAGTGAGAGACTTAATGGGCAGGGCTCGCTGCTGCGCCCCAGGCTTGGGGAGGAATCAATTTACCAGCCACCTGCCCCACCAGGATTCCCTCAAGTGCCCTCTGCCTCCTGCCTGCAAACCCCAGGGTGACAGGAGAAAAGGCAGGCAGAGAGGGATGAGCGCACTTCCATCATCAGCCTAGAACTTGATGACCACTGGGGGCCCCTTTTAAGTCTCAGGATTACTTCCTGTCTCAGAAGCCAGGAAGGCCTGTGTGGAGCTTCATCCTCTTCGGTTTCCTCCACGGGTCACTGCGTTATGACTGGGGTACAGTGCAGAGGAAGCAGAGAGGTGGGTCGATGTTGGACTCGGGCCCAAAAAGAAGGGGCAGGAAGAAAGGCCAGACTGAGTGAGCAGTGTGCAGCCCCGACGACCATAAGAAGAAGCATCAGTGAAAGAAAGCGACATTCCTCACCAGCCATGTTAGGATGCCCTGGGATGAGACTGTGGGTCTCAGTGTGCACTGTTGTGGAGGTTCCCGGGCCTGAAAGCTTTGGGGGAAAGACGTGAGGAACGTCAAAGGGTTTGATGCAGGGGGTGCGCCCTCTGAGGAACTCATTGTCTCCCGTCTGTTAGGGAATAGGCAGGATACAGGGAGAAGAGGTGGACAGATACCCCTGCTTTCAGGACTACAAAGCTGCTTCTAAAGACATCCCCTTGATTTTACTCCTGCTTTCCAAAATACCCCCTAGAACTGTCTATACTTCTCAGATTCCCTCCAGCAATCTCCTGCTTGGAAAATTGAGGCAAGGGTGTTTCAGAATGCAGATTGTTGCCCTTCCTCTCCTTCCCAGCCTCCACAACCATAAACTTCTCAGAATAGCACTTGGGTATGGTATGTTTTAAATCATTATTTAAAAGTATTTGTATAGGTGTATGTGTGTGGGTGCAGTGTCCCCGGAGGACAGAAGAGGACACTGGATCCCTAGTTAAGGTGGTTGTGAGCCGCCTAAAGTGGGAGCCGAGAACTGAACTTAGATCCCCTGCAAGAGCCGATGCACTCTTATCCACTGAAATTCTCTCCCGCCCCAGGGTACATTGTTTTATTTAACACTCTTGTGGGAGTTCTGAGGCTGATGAAGGTTTCAGATCCACTCGGCCTATGAGGAGCTCCTGCAGAGCAATAAGGAAAATGGTGGGTTCCGCCATTGAGAAATAGTCTGTCCTCATATAAATGGACTCATTCTCGAATTTCTCAGCATACGCTTGACATACGTGTTTGGCTATGATTGATTCTTGATTTGAGCCGGCACATCTATGACCTAAAGTGAAGCCCTTTGGCTCCTGGAGGTCATTTTGCATGCATTTCACAAACAGATTTGCCTGTCAGTTTCATGCTGATTTGGGGGACAGTGAGCAAGAAGGTCTCCACCCTTGAAGGGACTTCTGAAGTTGACTTCACCCCCTTGTCTGCTCTGTGTAGAAAGATATCTTTCTTTCTGGGTCCTTGAGCTTGGAAGCAACCCTCTCTCACCTCCCCAGCTCTCAGTCTCCTGCCACACTGACCTGAGCCACTTGCCTCTTTCATACATCCTCCTCCCGATACTAACTCTTTCAGAGCACAGACTTGGCCCACCATCAGCGGGCCCTCAGGAATCAGTGCGAGTCCCCGTGCCAACAGGTGGAAGGATTGGCAAGCAGCCTGTGACCTTAAGCATCTCCATGACCCTCCTTGTGCAGGCTCTTTCTTCCACCCCCAAATGGGAAGGCATGTGGCCCCGGACTCCTCAGGCCTCTTCTCAGAATCCTTTGGTAGTGGGAGTGCCCTCAAGATGAAAGAACGCTGTCTAAATAAACCTTGTGGCGGACTGTAGCCTGCATGCTGCCCATCCGTGGCCACTCACTCGTTTATATCGGAGCCGCTTTCTGCCCTCCGATGTACTTCTCCCCAGATCCCACCCCTCCATCTGGGAAGCAAACTTTATTCTCTCTTTCTCGTGTGTGTGCGTGTGCATGTGTTTGCATATTTCTGTTGTCTCTCTGTATGTATGACCTTTCTCTGTGTGGGGAATTCTGCTTTTGAGATCATCAGTATACATCCTCCTGTGACTGGCTGATGCCACAGGGAGCAAGGGGCACAGTTAACTCTGTGAGATGGTACATAGGCCAGTTGACTCCGCCATAGCAACCACGTGCATAACACTGCACACATGCATATCTTAAAACATCATCTTATACATCAGAAATACACATAAAATTTACTTTTAAAGTTAAAAACACAGACCAGTATCTTTCGGTTGTCTCTGACTGAGTCGAGGCTGCTCTGTCTATCGAATGTCACCCTTGTCTTGTCCCAGCTTTCCCTGCCATTTTCGAGTTAGGCATTAGCACGGCCATCTTACAGATAACGAAAACTGACCTTAGAAACTTAGTCCCCTTCTCACACACTCTCCTGAGCAGCTGAGTTTGAGCAGCTGAGTTTTCTACCTGACTGCTTGGGTAGATCCCACAGCTGGTCCAGGGGCCGCCCTTCCCCTCAGAGCAGGCCCTGAGGTGTAGTCTATGTGGCTTCTCCCAGCCTCTGCCCTCCTGCCTCAGCACACCTGCAAGAGTTGTGTCAAGAGCTACAGAATGTGAGACGCTGGGCCAAGGGTTCCTGGGCACAACTCTCGAACCTTATGAAGTTCTCCTTAAAAGAATAACGCATCATTCTTCATTAAGGGGGCAATTCTCAGGTGTAAGAGATAAAGAGGGGTGCTTAATGTCACCCAGCTGATAACTTTTTCAGCTGAGAAGGAGGTGAGACCCCCATCTCTGGACTCTGAGCCCAGATCTAGAGTCCTCACCTCTCTCCTCTCCTCCTCTGTCCTCAAATTCACTATTCTGCCTTGACCCCCAGGAGGGCAGCCTGGAGAAGCGTGGATTCCAGTGGATTCCAGTACCAGATGTACTGCCAGCAATCCATGTGTCCTCAGTGAGCTTGCCCTCTAGGGCCCTTGTGTAGCCTTATGAGAACTCATTTGGCACAGTGGGCCTTGTCCAGGCCCAACTTTTTATCCCATCTGTCCTTCCTCAGACCTTGCATAGCATTAGGACAGGAACTGGCCTCTCTCCCTTGCCCCTCCTCCGGCTCAGGCCTCCCAGCATGTGTTCCAGGTTCAAGGTGCTGCAAGTCTCAGCCTCCCTGGTTGCTGAGTCAGGGGCACAGCCTCAAGCTGGTGCAAGGCAGAAGCCACAGCAGGAGGAAGGGATGTCCCTCCATGCCAGGTGGCTCTAATACACCAGAGTCATTTGGCAACTGTCCTAAAGGACCACAGGAGAAAGTCAAGGGTGAGTCCCACCAGATGCTGAATGCCCATTATGCCGGTGTCATAGGGCAGGTTGCAGATTGCAGGCCTCCCTCCCAGATTGCTGAAACGTGAAACTTAGTACCGCAAAATGTCCACACATTTGCATATGAGCACAGCGCTGTAGACTCCCCTCCTAAGCAGGAGCTCTGCCCCCTAAAGTGAGGAAGAAAGCGGGAGCCATGTTTGTGGAGCACCTACTGTGTGCCAGGCACCTCCTTGTTTCCTTTGCACATTTAAGCAATTATTTTGGACAGATTCCTAGAGGTCACGCCCCCAAGGTCACAGAACTTCATAAGTAGAGTCTGAACCCTCCTTTGCCTCCAGCTTCTTTCTCTTTCTGCACCCCCTAAGCTCCCCACCCAGCCCCCGGATCTTGGAGATATGTGTCTGTTCAGAGAAGGCATCTGTAGACCCACATCCTCTGCCCCAGTCCCTTTGCCTCTGTGCCAGGGTGCCTTCTTGGGCTGTGGCTGAATGGAAGCTCCTGTAGACAGCGCAGGACAGCCGAGGACAGCTGCTGCCAGCCTGGCTCCTCAGGAGAGCCCTGTCACTGTAGACAAATGGTCTGTGTCATTTAGCCACGTCGTCCTCATTGCCGGTCTGAGGCCTGAGTTGTCCAGATAACCTATTTTATTTCATGTCATCTTGGTGGTGCCACAAGGGTCCCCAGACAGTGACAGCCCAGCCTTTGACCCAGCCAAGAAGAGTCGCAGACAGGCTTGCTTCCTGACTTCGGCTTGCAGCCCAATCGACTCACAATTATTAGACTGTCAAGCTCTATCAAGTGGCACTGTTCACAGGAGGGCAAGTGTCCCCAGGCCTCACTCTGAACAGAGATGACATCCCAGACACTGATGTGCCATCTCCCCTTCCACCAGGGATCCCTGCACGATTGCCAACCTTCTTTTCAACCCCTGCCCAACAGCAGGCTCCCCAGCTCCCCAAAAGAACCCTCCAACCCCTCTGCTTGTAATTATCCACACCCAGCTCCTTCCCCAGCCCCCCTCCCCCTGATGCCTTAGCGAATAATTACCTTCACAAGGAAGTAGACAAGTCTCTGGCGACTCCTGGCCTGGCTGGAAAAGATTCATTATTCTGTATCTAGAAATAACCAGCCCCGTCAGCAAGGGGGTTGCGATAACACCAGTGTAAAACCTCTCCATCCCGGGGAATTAATTAGGAGTCCTTATTAAACATCCAATTAGGCAAAAGGGCATTTTTATCTGTGATAGTCAGCTGCTCTTATTTTTCTTAAGCTATAACTCCAAGTTTTTGGGTGTGTGTGTGTGCGTGTGTGTGTGTGTGTGTGCGTGCGGTTTCGGAAAAGCATGGCGTGCGTGTGTGTGCGGTTTCGGAAAAGCATGGCGTGCGTGTTTCTGTGGAGCAATTCACTCTTCCAGTGTTAGCTATGTCTGCATCAGCATGTGAAAATAGATTTTTGCCATTCAATTTGCAATGCTTTGTCTCTTTGGAGTGTCATAATGACTCCACCAGATCCCTTCAGTGGGAGCTGTAGCCTGGACGGTGGATTTGGGGAGTGGGATGTTTGCTTAGAAGAGTGGCAGGCCGTCACTGTTTCTTAGCATCCAAATTCTGTGAGTCAGCAGGAAATGATGTTGACGGTCTGTGTGACCCTGGACAAGGTGCTTTGCCTCTCTGAACCTCAGCTTATTCCTCTCCAAGTCTACCCCCTAGGGCCAGGGTGAGGGTTTTCGGTGAGTGGATGTGAGGATCATCGAACTTGTTGAGCAACCCTGAGGACCTGGACACAGAGTCCCAGCTCCCCACCTTAACAGCCAGGAATGGCTGTGCATGTCTACAACTCCAGGACTGGGGGCAGAGACTGAGATGGGAACTTGGTGATCAGTTCGACTGGCCAAAACAGCAAGAGCTGTCCATCCAGGGAGACCTTGTCTCGATACAGTGAGATGGATGTTAGAGGAAGACTCCAGCATCTCCAACTCCATCCTCTATGTATGCACACAGCCACAAGGTGTGGAAGTTAGCTCCATTCGGGAAATAACCAGGCTGGCTAAAGGATAAAACAATTATAGTTTTATTTATTATAAGGGGAAAACTCACAAAACAGGAACGAGAAGTCCAAGCTCAGCTGTGCCCTGCGGGAATCAACCGAGAGAGCACACCTGCCACGCCTTAACTTGGACCCACCTCTTAAAGTTAATTGCCTAACAAGGCTTCTCCATCAAAGGACCTGCACACTCAAATGCATGCAATGCACCATACACACACACATATACATATACACACACACACACACACAATGAATAGTACACTATAAAATAGTAGCTATTGTATGGGATGTGCTTCTTTGGTAGAGCTCTTACCTAGCAGGTACAAGGCCCTAGATCCCATTCTCAGTCCAACAGCTAAAAATAAAAACTTGGCTTAGAGTCAAAGGCCGTTTATCAAGGTCACCTTATACCCAAACTTACAAGAGATGTGACCTTGGAAGAACTGACTTCTAAATCTTGGTGTCCTCATTCCAAACTGGGAGGGTTAAAAGGGACAGCATATGAAGGCAGCTTTTCCATGAAGAGGATCTTTGTTACTTGTCTATGGTTGGGATAGAACTACCAAGGCAACTTCCAGGAGAAAGGGTTTGTTTGGGCTTGTGGTTCCAGTGGGTTAGAGTCCATGATGGTAAAGCAAACATGTGGTGGCAGAGGCAGGAAGCTGGGGGCTTCCTTGAAGCCATATTCCCACCCCACAGCCGTTTCCTTCCCTCTTGAGATGCAAACACAGAGCAGGCCTGATGAGAGTCGTTGGACTTTCAAAGCCGGCCTCCAGCGGCACACCTCCTCCACCCTAAGGCCACACTTCCTGAGCTTCCCCAAACAGAGCCACCAGCTGAGGAGCAAGTATTGAAATGACAGAGACTGGGGGTGGGCATGAAGCCACCACAGAGGGCATGGAGTTTGCCTTTGTTGAGCTAGAACCAGTCTGTTCTGTCTCCTTCACCTCAGTTCAGGGGGCTACCTGAAAAGAGTCTTTCCTGCTCCCCAACCTGCAAAGAATTGGTTTATTCCAGGTGGCATCTGGGTGACTGTAGGCTGGGTGACCCCTGCTCTATACCACTCAGTTGTGTCCTTGATTCCCAAAGGAACTGGACTATCAGACAGGAGAAGGGTGGCCCCTGGACCTCAGCCCATGTACCTCCAGCTCAAGGTTCTCAGGGCCCTAGACATGGGACACACACATAACAACCTGTAGACTAAGAAGACCATCCCCAACCCATAATTTCAGGGAAGAGAACATGTAGATAAATAAGAGAAGCTGAGGATTCCAGAAAGTTCTGTTGAAAGGGTGTTTATTGTTCCACATCCCACAGATAAGCAGAGAGAGTCCCAGTATCACTCAGCAGAGCCATGGAGGCATCTGAGCTCTCCCAAGTCAGGTTCCCTCAGATTTCGATGACACCGTCCCCTGTCACCCTGTCCCTAGACTAGCATCTGCCAGACATTGTTTGACAGGGTCAAGACAGGTGGTCCTATTCAACAAGACCTGTATCATGTGAAGCCTGCTTCATGCCATGACTCCTGTCTGTGTGTCTCTGCTCCCTGTCTCTTTGTCTCAGTTTACCACGCAGAAGAACCTCTTTAGTTTCTGGTTCCTTTCTCCTGTACTGTTTTAGCCTCTGTATGCTCCTTCACAGGTGCTGTGCCCTCTGCTCTCTGCCCTACATACAACCTCTCTGTCCATTCTTCTGCCTCCTCTTTCTTTTCCTCTCTCCTTTCTTTCAATCCCTCTCATTCTCTCACCTCTTCCCACGGCAGCCACCTCAGTCTCATAGCTGCTTCTTCCACAGTGCACACTCTTGGCAGTCACAGTTTCCTCCATTTCGAGCCCTGACCTCTTTCGGCTGCCACCTCTAGGCTTGCCTTCTCAGCAGTGCCTTCTAGGAACACCTGCTTCAGATGGCAAGTGCCTCTTGTGTGTGAGTGTTCTCAGCTGACTCCACACCCCAAAGGGTGCCTGGCCCCAGAATCTCTGTCTCTTGAGGACCATCACCCTCATTCTCCAGATGAGGAGGCTGGCGAACAAGGATTGACGGTTGCGGGATGCTCTCAAAGCCACTGTGAACGCGGCAGACCCTGAGCTGTGACCCTGTGAGGGACTCGGCCCTGCACCACAGAGGCCAGCTGTCCTGCTTCAATTGCCTGCTTCTAGAAGTGAAGGCAGGCTGGGCTGTGAACCGAGAGCAGACTCCTCTCCACCTCTCTCTCCCCACCCCCTCACCCCCTGCCAATTCCCCCATCAAATAATTCCTGATAATGAAGTTAGGATGAGTCATTGGTTTTCTGATGAGCATGAATTCATCATCAGAATCTACATATTTCAATCCCCTGATATGTGCTCAGATTCCTAACCTGATTAATATGTAAAGGGCTTCGTCCAAGGACTTAGCAAGAGTGAACTCAGCCTGGTTCTCAGGCGCAGCATGCCTCCCGGCTTCTGGGAATCTGGCACATGTAGGAGATGCCAGGGTGTCATGTTGGGAGGGGCTGTGGAGTTCATCACCCACAGGGTCAAGGTCCCAAAGGGTCCAGCTGAGAGAGGATATCAGACCCCTGGATACCCCAGCACTGTGGCTTCACACATCCCTGCTTGGTAACCCGGAAGGACATGTCTGCATGGCTCCACACACAGCACTCACAACCAATGCAGCCTACATCCTATGTCTACAAACCCCACTGAGATACAGCTCCTTCTATGGAGAAGGACACTATGTCAACACCACCAGGCCGGATTTTTACACTGTCTCTGCATGGCCCATACAGAGAAAACCAAAGCTTGGTAAGAAGCCCTTTAGCATCCTTCCACAAACCCAGTCCTGGCTCTGCCCCCACTGCCACCAACCAAGCTTCTGTCACTGCCAAGATTCCCTCAATTTAAGATGTAGCTCGAAACCTCTGTCATCTCAGCTAAGAAACAAGTCCATCTCTCTGCCTGAGATCTTGTTGTTGGCCTAGACTGGACAGTTTGGGTCCATACCTCTTTGAACTCTGATTACTCCCTCCATACAGAGAAAGCCCCTGCCTCTCTGCTTATACACAGGAGGTTAATATCATGACTGCTGCATTCATGCGTGCACGCACACACACCTGCACAGAAGCTCATGCCGTGGCTCCCACGCATGTGCACACGCAGGAGCTCATGCTATGGCTACCACATACACAATGTATGCACGTATATATCCTCTGCCCCCACACATACATGTTTATGAGCTCATGCTGCAGCTACTACATACACACTGTATGCATGTATATTTAGCACCACACACACACACACACACACACACACACACACACACACACGAGCTCATGCTGTGGCTACCTACATCACTAGAGGCTGTTTCTCATTCCAGAATAAGACCTGAGCCCCCGTCTCAGCTCTATGGTTTGGCTAGGGTTTAACATCTCCAGTCTTCCCATTTCCTGAGCTTTGACACAGGACTTGGGGAGTTACAGTGTATGCTCTTTAGAGATGCTGTGAATTTCATCTTAACTCTAAGCAGAAGGTTCTGCACACAGTGTAGATAGTGCTCCATCTCAGTGCTGGGGTTTGAGTAATGTTTGGGGACCATGACAGCAGCTCATATACATGACATGCCCTCTGGGACCTCTTGGGTTTGGGATCCTACAAGATAAGGGTGTTATCTCCCAAGGAGAAACCCTGCAGAGGATGGAGAACCAACAGGCAATCCCAAATAAAAAGAGGGTCCCAGAAAAGGGCCCTTTCTTGATACATCATACATTTGAT
This sequence comes from Microtus oregoni, assembly GCF_018167655.1. Taxonomy (NCBI): domain Eukaryota; kingdom Metazoa; phylum Chordata; class Mammalia; order Rodentia; family Cricetidae; genus Microtus; species Microtus oregoni. The sequence continues at coordinate 24,609,274 of NW_024543064.1, read as the reverse complement.
GCTAGAATCCTTACCCATCTGTCACCAGGGCACCATCCCAGGTTGCATATCCTCCAAACAGACCTGAGACAAGGGTTCAAGTGCAAGTAGATTATTATGAGGGAAAGTCACACTGGTACAGACAGAGGAGAAAAAGCTGACATTAAAACAGGACATTCCTTCAGGGGCTGGGTCCTTAGGCACCAGTTACTGAACTGCTACTTGGGCCTTAAGTCCCCATCCCGCCCTGTCTGCTGTATTCATGGGCAAAGTGACTTGGATTGTAGCAAGAAACCCCCAGACAACAGGATGCAGATGCTGGCAGCTGGCAGTGAGCTGGCTCCTCTGAGAAGTCCCAGATGCCAAGCAGGTTGCTAACAATAGAGAGCTGCATGGAACTGGTCTTTCAGCACAGCCTGCCTTGAGGCAGAGCCATTGTGTGCTGGGACCTGACTCACTTTCTATGACCCGAGAAAGTGTCTTTGCTTCAGTCGCGGGAGCCACTAAGGCTTAAGCAACCCACAGAACCTGCAGAGGGACCAGAGGCTCAGACAGCAAGCACAGAGGACATTGGCGGTCCAATAATGCTTGGGGCAGTGACTGAGCACCCACCCCTCTCACCAATGTTAGGCATCAGCCCTGGAAACCACTTAGGACATGAGGAGGAGAGGACCTGACATGAAGGCATGCTGGGTTCTCCTACCACTTCAGCAGTCTGTAGCCAACAAAAGGACTGCTTTGGGGACCAGTATCTCCAGGCCTGAGGGTCCCAGAGAAAGGCTGGGTTGTCCTTCCCTAAGTTAGTTATGAAAATCTGGAAAACCGACCGCAAGAAGCCTCAGTTATAAAGCCACAAAATGACGTTCACAGAATTTAGGCCAGACACCAACATGTACTCACCCACCCCAATTACCACCAGAAGGTTAGAGTCTACTGTCAACATTCAAATATTTTTGAAAAGTTTGTATTCCGGGGGCTGTGGATTGCGTGAACTTGGCTTGTTCCCCAAGTCACAGGCGCCAGGTGAAGACACAAAGAGCTCTTGCATAGCTGAGTGGGACCGCCCACCCGAGGCTTTATTTAAACACACCCCAGCCTTCTCTCCGCTCCTTTCCGGAGCCACCAAAAGAAACAGCGGAACTCAGAGAGGGAAAGGGGCTCTGTGTTCGGTCCAGTTCTTCCACAAAGTAGGGTGGTGAGCGGCTTCACTCCACAGCTCAGCTCCCTCTCCCGCTGCACCTGGCAGATCAGTGACAAGCCCAGAACCCCAGCCCACATGAATGAGGTCCCACGAGGCCACCTTGAGCAAGTACCTCATCCCTCATGGTTCCCATCTGCGAAGCCCCAAGTGGTGCTCAAGGAACAAATCGTACACAGTATGTGCTCAATAAAAGCCACTTCCCTGCCCTGCAGTCTTTTGGGTAATTCTTATTCTTTCTGTTTCGATTTTAATCCCTTTCTCAGCCATCGTGATCGCCATTGTCAGAGATAGGACCCAGACCTTTACACCGATGGGAGGGTGGTGGATGGACAGGTAGCTGCTTGGTCCAGCCACAGCTGTCACAAAGCACCCTCAATTGATTGCACTCATGCTATTATGTGGGGAATGGACCATTCATCATTTTTAATGGGATAACATGAACCCTTTCTCCAGAGCTGTGTTTGCTGTGTTCGGCATCCAGCTTTTATTATTTGCCTCCTACAGTACGTTCAAGTCAATGCCCAGTGCCCCAGGGTGCCAACCCCCTCTCCACTTTCCACATCCAATTCACCCCTCCACCCGCCGAAGAAACTGAAGGAAAGAGCGATGATTTGACGAACCCGTTTCCCAGCTGAAAAGGAAACCAAACTTTAAAAGCAATAAAAGGCTTTAGCCATTAATTTCCATTACAAGCGTAAGGTTTGGTCATCAAAGGAAATTCAGAAAATAGAGAAATGCCAGATAAATAACAAAACAGCCACATGGAGACATTTGTATGCGTTCTGTTCTCTTCCGCTAAGCATGGCTTTGCTGTGTTTTCAATTTAAACAACTGCATTTGTGGGGAGTGTGTGTGTGTGTGTGTGTGTGTGTGCACGTGTGAGCATGCATGCCATTTACCAAAGCAATTTGTGCTCATCCTGAAATATTCAAAGCATACACTGCCCTCCCCAAAGGCAAGTGTTGGTAACTAGTTGGTGTGTGTGTAGCCTCGTGAGCCGGAGTGCTCTGGATCAGGGGTGGGCACACTTGTTTTTTAACAATTGCCGGGTAATGCATCTTCGCCTGCAGCCCGCTGCAATTAGCGGCTTCAGGCATTCGTCTTGGTGCACAGAGAGGAAAAACTTCCTTAAAGTGGGATTTCTGGGTCAAAGCAGATGTTATTTTTAAATTTGTGTTCTGCCAAAATGTACTCCCCCCCCCCCCAAAAAAAGGAAGGAAAAAAGAAAGAAACCAATTCTGTGTCAATTTGAGGTATGCATTAACTATGTATGAGGCTGGCTATTTTTCTACTTCCTCTCTCAAAGTTAAGTTTTGTTATTTTTTTTTAACCCATCTCATGGGGTGAAAAATAATCACTTCCTACCAGGTACAGTGGAATTCCTCTACAGACCACTGCCACACAGGAAGCCGAGGCAAGAGGGCCTTTTGTGCACACCCAGCAGCCTGGGCCAGACTGTAACAAAAGCCAAAAAGGAAAATAATGATTTCGCCTCCTGATTCTCCATTCATCCAGTTAGGAGTGTAGCAGTTTCATGGGTTTATGCTTATTTTTATTTTATCTCAGTATGGTCGAGTGATAATCTCTCCCTGCTTTTCTGCTTGTGTGTTTCTTATTGATTTGTAGGAGCTCTTTATATATTTTGACAAAATAATAGTTCGGTCGATCAGTAACTGGTCTTACAGCATTGCTTTGTTCTCCCCTATAAAAGGCATTTTAAATGTCAGAATGCCTCATCTCCTAATTTGATCACGTGAAACGCTAGAGTTTTGTCTTGGCCGAGAATCACTACTCTCTTGGAAAGAACGCTGCATGCTGGCCCGTGCACTTGCAGAGATCTTCCTGCGGCTGCTTCCCATCTTCTCCTAGGCGAACTGGGGTTGCAGGTGCCTCCTGGGATACCCAGCCTCCTGTGAGCTCTGCGTCCGAACGCAGGTCCTTAGGCTTGCACAGCAAGTGCCATGCTCAAGGCACCATCCTCAGCCCTGCTGTGTGCATGTCTCCCCAGCACTCTCACCGCCCTCTTCCTTATTGTGGAAACCTACTGGGGTCCATACGATTTGTTCCTTGGTGAGCTTCAGACCCAGGCTTTCAGCTCTCCTGCCAGAACCTTGTGCATCTCTCACTTCTCAGGCCCCTTTTTAAGGTCGTTAATAAAGCACTTTAAAGTCCCCATCGTGTAGGTCTAGTAAATTGCTTGTTAGGTTTATCCCTGAGTGTTTTTTGCAGGTTTTTCTTGTTCTGGTAAATAGGATCATTTTGCAATTGCGTTTTCTAATTGTTTGTTGCTGGTTTAAAAAAAAAAAAAGAAAGCAAAGTATTGATTTTGTATATTTCCTTTGTAACCTGCCGTCTAACTGAGCTCTCATTAGCTCTAATAGTTTTTAAGCTGGTTATTTTGGTTTTTCTAGGTTAGGCAATCATATTAGCTGCACGTAATGTCATTTCGCTCCTTCCTTTTCAACGTATATGCTCTTGGCCTTGTTTTCTGTGTGTGGGGTGTATGTATGCGAGGGCGTGTGCAATGAGAACGTATGTATACCTGCGAGTACCAGAATGTGTGTGCATATATGTAAATATGCATGTGACAGGCAGGCACAGGTTGGTATCATATTTTTCCTCACTAATTCTACCTTATATTTTTAAAATTAAAAAATTTGTATGAGTACTTGTTCTGCATATGCGAATGTGCACCACATGCATGCGTGGTGCCTGCAGGACCAGAAGAGGGCATTGGATCCTGTGTAAGTGGAGTCACAGGTGTCATGTGGGTGCTGGGAACTGAACCTATGTCCTCTGCACGAACATCCAGTGCTCCTAACCACTGAGCTATCTCCTTACTCCTATCCACATTATTTCCAAGGTAGGGTCTATCCCAGAACCTGGCACTCGCTGATTGGTTAGACTGGCTGACCAATGAGCTTCAACAGTCCTCCAACTCAGGTCCTCCTCCTTACACAGCAGGCTGTCTATCAACTAAGCCACCCCCTCAGCCTCTTTCTTTTGGTTTTAGCTTCCTCCATGCCCAGTGCTGCCAAAAAGAAGTGATAGATTTGACAATTCCCAAATTCCTTCATAAGACAGACTTACGGGGAATCACAGTACCTGCTGGTTTCTCTATTGCAGGTCAATAAACATAACAAGGTTTGTAGAGATGGTTTAAATAGAAACCCATCCCACCCCATCCCTGGAAGGCGGCAGGTGGGATTCTGCACCGCTACTGTGCTGAGCTCACCACTGCGGCTATTTCAGTTACAGTGAACCCTTTTGCCCTTGTGTGCTCTGCCGAGTGGTTGCGTCGCAGTTTACTTAACCATTCCTCTTTTCTGTGGGCATCCAGACTGCTCCTCACTGCTCATGTTATAAATACTCCTGCGAGGGACATATTTTGTGTGTGTGTGTGTATGTGTGTGTATAAAGCTCCCCTCCCCCTTCCTTGAATTTATGATCATTTCTTTAGGAACGATTCCCAGAATGAATATTTTTTAAGACTCTTGATGCTTATTGCCAAATTGCTTCCTAAAAGCATTCGATCATTTTACACTGCTGCTGCACTATGGGAATGAGACTTTTCAACTGAAAGGTGAAATATTGCTCAAGGAAAGAGAATAAATAGGCTTTGGAGTCAGGGTGCGGGGTTCAAATTCTGCTTCTCCTGGGTCTTCTCATGAAACACTGAGTTTCTTCTTCTTCTTCTTCTTCTTCTTCTTCTTCTTCTTCTTCTTCTTCTTCTCTTTTTCTTTTTCTTTGTGTGTGTGTGTTCCTGTGTCTATGTATGTTCATCTAACTGTGGAGGTCAGAGCTCAACAATAGGTGTTATTGTCCAGGAATTTATGAGACAGGGTCTCACCAGCCTGGAATTTGTCAAGTAAGCTAGGGTGGCCAGCCATCAAGCCCCAGAGATCCTCCTGCCTCTGCCTCCTCAGGAATGGCAAGTGCACGCGGCTGCTACACCTGTGTCTATTTACATGGGTTTCAGGGACTGAAGTAGGCTTCCATGGTCACAAGGCAAATGCTTTACTGACTGAGCTGTTCCTATTTTCATAAGACTCTCGAATCTCTGTTTGCCTATTTATACAAAGTGGGCTGATCTCCTGCAGTCGTGCTGAAGGCTGAATGAGAGTAATGGCACTTGGCACAGAGTTGCGACAAGCGAATGAGAGAGAGCCCCTCTCTTTGAACTATTTTCAGAGGTTCTGCCTTCCTAACTAGCTTGGAACCTTCCCCTGAAAACCAGGCTTCAGTTCCGAGCGACTTCTGTCCTTAGCAGAAGCCCATCTGCTAAGGGGAAGCCCTTTCTTGCAGCTACCTGCTGGCCTCAGCTATGTAAGTTTGGAGTCCTGCTCTGTGGAGGAATGTCACAGTCTGCCTACCATGTCTTCTGTACAGGCCACTCAGCTCCTATGCTAGAACTCTGCTCTGTGCCTGGGTAAATGAAAACAGCAGCCGTCCCTAGCATCCTTGGGGAGACCCATGGGTGGAGCCTCCAGAGAGTCCATCTGTGTTGTTCTCTCTCGTGGACACAGCACCGAGTGCGGCGCTTCTCATCTGCCCCTCTCCTGGTTGCCTGGTGCCTGTTCTAGTTCATCAGTGTCTTGCCACGCTCCCCTTTCTCTGCACCCCAGCCCCTGATCTTGACCTTGCAGATACACTATACACAAAAGCTGTCTCCTTCTGGTCTGCAAAATGGCTTTTGTGTCCTTCTTCTATTGTGACCCAGGACAAACCTGCCAAATGCCCACAACTGATTAGGACTATGTCCAAGCTGAAAATGCCTCAGTGATTCTTGCCATCCCTAGAGTAGACTCCAAAGCCTCCGCTTGATTCCTGAGGCCCTCCAGTGGCTATCGGTGCTAAATCATGCATACCCGCGCATGCATGCATTTATTCCAGGGTATTTTGTAAGGGCCATGGCCAGACAAGGTATGCGCAAGTTATCATTGCAAAGTGTTTTAAAGCTGACCAATCCAGAACAAGACATAGTAGCTAAGTGTACACTTTCTCCGTACTTGAGACTACACTGAGCCCTCGGTACCTCCCCTTTCTCTACACCTCTCCCGCCTTTCCAGGCTTCTAGGAGGCAGGCCTCATTTCCATTCCTTTTCCTGGGGAAAACTGAACTGCAGAACGCAAACATCGCTTGCTCAAGGTGTCTCATCTGAGAAGTGTAGAGCCATATCCTTTGTCGCCAGCGCCCCCACAGTCCGGATTTCTTCTCCATGTAGCATGTCTAAAGGTAACTATTAAAGTACGCTGGGGGCACATCAGCTTTCCACAACTGTGGAGGAAAATGCCCATGAAAAGAGAAAGGAGGAGTTGTATTTGGGTTCATGTTTTTAGAGATCTGGTCCATGGTTGCTTGGTGACGGCATTCAGTACTTGTGCCAGGGCAGAACATCATGGTGGCAATGTGTGATGTTAACGTGCTTACTTACAGCGTGGCTGTCAGGAATCAGAGAGGGAGGGCTGGAGGGAGCGGGAAGAAGGGAGGGATGGAGGGGTGCAAGAGAGTGTGCCAAAGCCCCCGAATCTCCTTCAAGAACTTCCTCTAACTGGTTTCCCCCTTGTCTCAATAGAGCCAAAAACTGGAGATCCAACAGAGGGACCTTTGGGGTAGACAATGATATCCCAGACACCCCAGGCATTCCAGATACTGTCATAGATGGATATCTCTATGGACATATCGTGTAGGAAGGCTGAGTGGAAAACAAAACAAAACAAAAACCCTCCCAGCCCTACTTAGCTACTCAATGACCAAAGACTAGCAAAAGAGCCAGAAAATCTCACAAGAGCTCCAGAGCTGCCCATGGAATTCCTGTCCTGAAACCTGGCTCTGAGCACGCAGGTCCTTCCCTAGGAGGGGCTTTGCCTTGCTCTCTGGGCGTTTCAGAGCCCTCAGCAGGTCTGTGGTAAGCACTCGATAACTGCACTGAATTAAATGAGACTGCATTCAGCTAAATTAAATTGAGAAACAGGCATTTTTGAGCAGTGGCTGGGGCTTAAGTTCACTGCTGTCCTCATAACCCTTGTGGTAGATAATGTTGCCCTCCCCAGAAGCCAGGCTGAGCACTCCTGATTTGGAGAACTTTCTGTTTGGACTCAGTAGCTTTCCCTGCTTAGACCATAGGAAATAGATGTGACCCCGCATGTTCTCTGATGGCGTTTGCTGATAGGTCTCAAAGGTCAAACATCTGAATGCCTTTTGTTGTTGTGTGGCCTTGCTCTAATTACTTAACCTTTCCAGACCTTCAGTTTCTCATCGGTCTGTGCCCTGTGTGGATATTGCTGTAATTAAAAACCAAGGAATCGAATATAACGCTGATCTCACTGTGCACTGTGCATAGCCAGAATGGTCAGGTTTGAGCATCAATTCTAACTGTCCTTTCCCTCTCTCCTGACCATGGTGAGCTGTAGGCAATGGACAGGGAGACTTTGCAAGGAAGTCAATGCAGAGGCAGAAACCCTAAGCTATGGTCTTTAAGGAAGCTAGTGAGGTCAGAGTTGTGGAGGAAGACGGAGTTCCCAGGCTCCCTGTCCAAAGAAGCAGAAAGATGTAGAAGCCGGAGAGGGTGTGAGTCAGGGAGGTAGAGAAAAGACAGATGTCCGTGTTTTATTCAGGGAGCAATAGGGAGCCACCAAAGGGATTCTCACAGGGAAGTGACCTGATCAGCTTCTCAGTTTCAGAAGGTCAACCTTGCTGCTTTGAGGGGACAAGGCAGATGACAATGGCGGTCTCTGCTGTCATTTCCAGAGCTCAGATGAGATTCAGTGGGGTCTAGATCAGCATAGTGTGGGTGGAGATGGAGGGGGGGGATGCAGAGATGCAAGAAACACCTCAGAGGGGAACCATCACTAGATGGTCCCCAGTAAACCAGAGAGAAGACACCAGGATCTGGGCTGCTGGCTTTTGGCTTAGGAGGCTGGTGAGCGGAATGACAAAGGAGGCTGGGCACACTGAACTGTAAATGCATGCAGGGCACCCCAGGTTGTGGGACCTTTAAAGCTAAATAAGTGAACGACGGTGAGTTGCAAGAACCCATCCCTGACTCAGCGCAAGGATGCTTCTCACAATTAGACTAGTTTTCCAGGTGACAAGAAGGAGGTACGGGCTCAGAAGATCACTCAGTTTGTAAAGCTGTTGCTGCGCAAGCATGAGAATCTGAATTCAGTCCCTAGGACCTTTATATAAAGGTGAGGCATGATGATACACGCTTGCAACCCCCGCGCTGGGGAAACAGAGAAAGGCAGACACTGGGACTACCAGGACAGCCAGCCTAGTTTTCCTGGTGACAGCAGGCCAGCGAGGGGGCTGTCTCAAAAGGAGGGCAGGAGGTGATGTCTAATGAGAGAACTAGAGCTTGTGCTTGGTCGTCCACATGCATGTGTACATATGTTCACGCGTGCACACACGCACACACACGCATGCAAAGCTGAACTAAGGAGTCTCGCAAGGGGTTTGTGGCATATGTATCTTTGATTGTCTTTCAACTCTGTGACATTTAAGATAAATAAGTACAGTAGTTTTGACTCCCTGAATCTGCCCCCATGATGACCCTTGTGACCTATGTGATTACTTTGTCCCTGTGATTTCAACGAGTAGTTCAGGGTAGGGGACTTGAGAGGGCTCCATGGGTCCTGCTTCTCTTCTCCTTCACTGCATCACAGGGGCAGATGGCACTGCTGATCTTTCCTCTATGGCTTGAAGCACATGTCCACTACGAACCTCTTCAGCAAGCCCAGGACACTAGGGGAAGAGTAGATCTTACCTCGGCCCTTCCCACTGTATGCCTGCCCAGTGTGAGGCTCCTGAGAGACCCTAGGCAGGAAAGAAGTGAGTGTGACTTGTTTCTCTTTGGTCTGAATGCTCCTCGGTGAGGGGAGTGAAAAGAGGAGCTTTAGAGGAAGGGTGAAATCACAGGTATTCTCTACCCACGACTCATCCTTTAAAGTCGCCTCGTTAGACCGTCCCTCTTCCTCCGAGGCAGTTGCCGCCATCCACACTCAATTACCCCTAGACACTGCACTCCCAGCTCCGCAAAAGTCCTACCTTTGCCACACAGACACAGGGCCGGAGCTGGATCCCAGGCCCTCCACTCGCAAGCCTTTAATCTTAGACGAGTCATTTAACCTATTTGAGCCTCGTGCCCCGTCGGTGGGATTATAAATTGGCACAACCTTTTCGGGAGGTAATTTCACAGCTGTGATTAAAATGTATAACGTGCATGGCGCTGCTCGGCGTTTATAGCAATGACCTAGGAAGAGAGTACTGGGAAGGGATATGGAGAGGATGTTCACCAGGGCGATATTCACTAGGAAGGGAAACGGGAAACCATCTATGTCCAGCATTAACGGTTCAATAAACATGTGGAGGATAAAACATGTGGCAATTAAAATGATAATTTCAACTAATATTCAGAGAAAGTGGAGAATGCTCAGCATATATAAAATGAGAAACGGGTGCACAAAGCTGAATGTATAGCTAAAGCTAAAAGTGTTGCGTGTATTCACATATAATAGTTGTAAAACAAGAAAAAGGCCAATAAAAGTGTTAGCATCCTTAGTTCCATACGGGGGTATTAATAGACTTTCCCTCCTATATTCTTTTGTCTTATCTGGAAGTTTTATAATGACCGTATTACATTACTTTTTAGCTGTAGAAAAGAAGAATCAGTAGAAGTTGAGACGTGTTTATTTTTTTGTAGCACTGTGGGCAGAACCAGGGCCTCGCATGTGCTAAGCAATGAACTGTCCCTGCACGCTGCATCTCAGCTCCTTTAAATGCGTTTGGCTAACTCCCACGGCTTAACAGGTGTAAAGTCAACTTCCCAAGTGGAGCTTCAGACTGTCCTCCTCCGTCTCGACCCCATACCTGCAGCTTCTGCAACCTTCCTCTGTCCTCACCTCACCCCGCACACCACACCATGCACCGTGCCACACTGTCTGCTCTTCTGTAGACGTATTGCAGCTGTTTCTGTTGCCTCACCTGCACCTACGTTCTCACGTGCTTCCGGATCCAGCTCCAGCCTCCCCCTCTTCCTTCTTGATGGCTTCCTCCCAGCCCCCAACCACTATTTTTTCTCAGGGAACGCTCTACATCCAGTGAAGTACCTATGTCATGCCTGTCACGTCCCCTTTCCTTTCTCCGAGAGTCTGTGGGAACCCCTGGGGATGAAAGACAAGTTCTTTCTTGGAGATTTAGGAGAGGCTTCTTGGAGGACCTATAGGAGTTTATCAGCTTGACCAAATACAATTGCCGCCCCCACAACTCTGGGATGAATTCCCACTTGGCCCAGTCCACCCCTCTTTCTCTCTCAACCATCATCTCGCTGGATTGTCTGCCACAGGTGGATCCATGTCTATCCCAGGAACCAAGGAGGGCTCTGCGGGCAGAAAATTGCCCGTACTTGGGGAGAAGCCTATTCTTCTCCCCAAGTACAAAGGTCTTAAAGCAACAATCCTAGGACCGCCCTCCTCCCGGCTCGGCCCACGGCAAAGGGCCGTGTTGCCGTTACTTCTCTCTGGTTTTGAGACGAGCCTCGAAGGTGCTATTGGTCTTTAACACACAGTCTGTCGACTTGAACCAAACTGCGGATGTGTTTACCTGGCAGACACTGAGAGGCTATTCTGCAGCATTTGAACTTTGCTTGACTGTGAGGATCCCACTCACGCAAGCTCTGCTTCCCCTTTAAGCAGCATGCCACTACTCCAGAATGACGCCTTTGAAATAAATCCTGCTTGAGTAATGTTTCTCTTGGACTCATAAAATCTTTATGGCAATCTCTCCTCATCGCATAGACTCAGAGAAGGAAGCAAGAGCCAGAACCACTGAGCTACAAGTGGGGAATGCAGTATTTTCTCATATAGGTCACACATTTAATGCAAATAGCAATTTTAGAATGCAGATCCAATACCGGCTACATTAGCATGGCATGCATGTGTGCATGTGTGCATGCGTGCGCGCGCGCGCGCACACACACACACACACACACACACACACACTCCCTAGATCTGTCCAAAGTGCTGAATCTGTAAATTGCAATTACCTCATCTCTGATTAAAGAGTAGGTGGTAAGGAAATGTGCTCATTGAGATCGACAGTTTGAATATATCAATGGATCCAGTAATTCTGCAGCAGGGCCAGGGAGATGGCTCAGCAGGTGAAAACACTTTTGCTTCAAGCCTGAAATCCCAGTTTGATCACTGGAACCCACGTAAAAAGCCAGACGGTGGCATGTATCTGTAATCCCAGACCTGGTACCCAAAGGGAGGTAGGTGTTGGAGACAGAGAAATGGCCAGAAATGAGGGCTAGGTATCCTGAAGTACTCAGCACAGCCACTGAAACAAGGGAGATGCTACCTCAAAAAGGTAGGAGAAAACCAGCTCCCAAAGGTTGCCCTCCGACCTCCACTATGCCATGGCTTACATAGGCATCTCCCCCTGTACAAAATAAATAAATATTTTTAAAGGTCCAGTAATAACCATACAAAGGGGAAGAACAAAACTGTAGCAGAGGAAGAACCACAGTGTAGCCCCCCCACACACACACACACAAATAAAAACAGGGAAGCCATTAAGTGGGTAGAGTTGGGGTCCAATCCAGTTATGCAGAAGGACTCCCTGACTCGGGGGTCATGTAGCCATTCAACACACATCTTTTGAGTTCCTCCTATTTAATAGGTGTTATGCTAAGACACTGAACCAGATAAATTGCAATTTTTGGTCTCCATGAGGTCACAGCCAGGGCTTGTTCATCCACTGACCAGCCATTGACCCCGAGCAATTTACTTAACCTTTCAAACCCAAGATTCCTCATTTAAAAATGTGGGATAATAGGATCTCACGGGATTATTGTGCAGATTAAATAAGGTGACACTTGAAAAGCACTTTGTACAGAATTGAACGTTGTCGGGTAAGCCCTGGGTGGATAGTCACATATTAGTGTTAGGCGTGAGGCCCCGTGCTGAGCTTTTCTTGGCTATGTTCTCATCTGTTCCCATTTATTTACTCCCGTCCTGTTGAGCAGTTTTGACATCTCTTCCTGGAAGGGCAGGGCCAGCTCCCCCACGTTTACACAGTCAATAGGTGGTGTGTATGAAATTCCAAGCCAGTTCTTTCTTCCTCTAAAGCTAGTGCCCAGGCTCGTAGTGGAACTCACGGCGGTGGACTTTGGGGGTAGACCAGTTCTCCAAGGCAACCGTCCAAGGAGATGAGGCGAGATGTACTCTCACCTGTGTCTGAGGAAGCAAAGCTATGGGAACCAGGTGGGCATAGAACTCACATGTTCATGGGTCTAGAAATGAGTTGATAGAGAGGGGGAAACCCCAGCCCTTAGGGAGATGGGCCTAGATCCCAACTTCCCAGAGTGAGCTTCAGTGGACTCCTAGCCGTGGGGTGGCAGGAACAGGATCCAGGGACTTGAAGACAATAGAGAGACTGATGTAGACCAGGTAGCACTTGAGCCACAGTCAGGTAGGGTGGCTTACCTTCCGAGGGCAGGAGCCCCATGAGCAATGGTTTACGCTACTATAGATAAGAAAACAGGCGGTGGATGCCACTTGACCTGAGGGGAGGGTTCTGAATTGTCAGCTGAGACTCATGGCACTGAGACAGGCTGAATTGACTTGAAAATGTGCTGAGTGAAGGTGGACAAAGCCATCGTCCTATAAGGGTAAGATGATGTCTTTCCCCTTTATCCCAGGAGCTTCTGGTGTGGTCCTATTTAGTCCAGTGTGTGTGTATGTCCCCTGTTTTCCTCTCCATAATAATGACAAGGTTTCAAAACACCAGCTCCTTTCTCTCCACAAGGCTGTCCCCTAAACACTGGAGCCACCGGGAGTCTCTTGATTGAGGTTGGAAAGGTCACAGCTCAGTAGTGTTTGTGGGGGCTGGCTTGTCCCATTTGCAATGATTCTGTGCCATCCCAGGGCTCCCCTCAGGTGCCTTTGCAGCTCTGACCTTCTGAGTCTTTCCCACACAGTCTGGACAGCAGGTAGGCCGATCAATGAGGATCGTGCATCTAATGGCGCCGCTCCCTGGGCTTCTGTTGGCTGCTTTCAATCCTCACTGTTGGATCAGTGTGGGAGCAGGTGGCTGTACTGTGTCCTAACAATGGCTCCTCTGCAGGGCCTTTGCTCTGTCCTTCTGTCAAGCTGGGGAGGTCACAGACAGCCTTGCTCAACAGGCTCAAAGATCTAGGGAGGTCCCTGTTGGCATCTGATTCAAGTCGGTGGCGGGGGGGCTGTCTCAGGAAGGGCATTGCTTGCAGGTTTCCCCCCTACTCTGAGTCACCTCCACCCATAAGATGGAAAGTGGGGTTGCTTCTTTCTCGCGTATGAGCACCCAGGGTGTGCAGCCCTCATCTGCTGAAGCTCAGAAGTCCTGCTGGGCCTGAGAAAACGAAGCAGGAATTCTGTTTATTCCAGTGCTCGCCTTCATGTGACTTTGACCTCAGAGAATGACCCCTGGCTCTAGAGGGCTGGAGAGAGGATGAACTATGGGGCAAGAAGTTCTGGAGAACAACCTTAGATTCTACTCAGGTTCTTCCGCTCCCCTTTAATCCCAAATGATCTTTTCAGCCCCTGGGTCTGCCTGACTTTCTAGCGCTAGGGATTGCATTAACTGATACCGTTTCTGAATCTTGTATTCAAAGCACCAGGAGAGAGAGTCCGAGTGCCTCCTCCTCAGTTGATGTCCACGCCTTGTCCAATCAGCTCCCACTAGGAAGAGGCATATGCGCTCAGCAGGTGCGGGCAGGACTGCAGGGATCCATCTCCTCCTCCCGTGCTGGCTTGTCACGGAGAGGAAAAGTCCCCAGAAAGGGCTTGGGCTGGGCCAGCAACCCTTAACAGAGCTTCCACGTCGGCCTAAACTCTGTTTTTCCTTTGAGCTCCCTCAGGAGGTGACAGAGAAAACTGCTCTTTGCATCAGCCTCCTTGAACTAAGCAAAAAAAAAAAAAAAAAATGCAGACAAACAGGGCTGCGCTCTGTGAAGAGAGCTTGAGAGCCATCTCCGGGGGTCCTCACGACGGCTGTGTTGTCGGTGTGGCTTTGCCACTGTGGAAGAGAATCCTTGTGATTATTCTGAATCCTCTAAGTAGCCGCGTTCCCCCAGTTCTCAGAGTGGTGATGCCCTGGGATTTAGAGATATAATTAAGAGCAGATGAGCCTGGAAGAGGTTGATGGTGATGAGCCTGGGATTGTACCAAACGGCAAAGAGAGCTGCGATGTGATTCAGGCTCCAAGTCCCCATCTCCCCCATGTGGCTCTGCAGGGGACTGGAGGAGTCTGGTAGAGGAGACCACAGCTCCAGCGGTCGCTGGGCCCAGGAGTCCTTCATCTTCCCTTTACCTAGAGCTTGAGATGCCCCTGAACCCAGCCCAACAGGTTGAGAAGATGCCCGGCTGAGTCAGCCCTGGGCTGTGAGCCCCAGCACTCTGGGCAGCTCCGTGCTGCTAAAGGATTGAAGGAAACCTGCCAGTCTGACCCATTTCCTCTCAGTGGCCATTTGCCTTCTGCCCACACAGCGCTCTTGCCAATCAGAGGCCAAGCATAGCATTCTGCCAGCCCTTCCCGCTTCAGCCTTTCCTCGGCTTTCCAGGGCTTTCTCTGACTTTAATACCCACTGAAAGACGTGGGCATCCCAATAGGGCAATGCTGTTTTATTTGATCTATTGACTGCAGTGACCCGAATCTATATCCTCTGTCACACCAAGAAGGCTTTGACCTTCTACAAGGAAATGGATGCTCTCTGAACCAAAGAGAGTCTGGGGTCTGGAGAGTTCTGGGGCATTAAATCACCATCAAAACCTGGCCTAGAGTCTGCAAGCTTATGAGCTGGTGTTGTGGGCAGTAAGGGAAAAGGAGTCCCACAGCTACCCCAAAGGGCAGTGGAGTAAGCGTGGTAGACCCAGAATATCTGAGCTCCTCTTCTTGATAGCTGTGTGACCTCATGCAGGTGATTTAACCTCTCTGTGCCTCCATCTTTCCAGCCGCTGGCCAGAGGTGATCACAGACTCTGCCTAGTGAGACAGCTGTGCGAGTGGCTTGTGTCAGTGTGTGTGAGGTAGCTAGAGCTATGTCTGGTACACAGTAGATGCTCGAAGTGGCGTCTGTCCACCGGGAACTGCACCTCATCCCACACCTCATTTTTATTTCAAGATAAACCCCGGAAGCAGAGTTTGGGATCCCATTAAGCGGGAGAGCAAACCGAATCCATCACACTCAGTAAATTGCTGAGGGCCACATCGCTGGTCAGTGTCAGGGACAGTCCCTGTGATGGAGTGTCTGCCTCCAAACCCCACATTCTTTCTCATCTCTCCAGCGACTGCTTCCTGTTCTGGCCAAGCCTGCCTTTCATAGCTAGCCCATCCCCTCCAGCCCGCTGCTAGCTCTTGGTAACACTGGAGTTTCCACATCTCTGGAATCCCCGCAGCACTTTCCGTCCTGAGAACGTGAACAGTCTGGTTCATGTGGCTCTACTCCTGTGTCTTTGTTGAGGCTGTCACAAGACACCAAGACGGAGAACAGCAGACCCTAGTAGTCAGCAGTGGCCCAATCCCAGCAGGCCTTGTGGGGCTGGAGCCTGCAGGTTGGCCTTGGGGATCGTCTGTTGCCCCTCGGTCATCCATGGTATCATCAGATGAGGGCGCTCTGTGGCCCGGGTTAATTG
Organism: Microtus oregoni; assembly: GCF_018167655.1. Classification (NCBI taxonomy): domain Eukaryota; kingdom Metazoa; phylum Chordata; class Mammalia; order Rodentia; family Cricetidae; genus Microtus; species Microtus oregoni. The sequence continues at coordinate 24,593,425 of NW_024543064.1, read as the reverse complement.
AGACTAATGTAAGGGGCTTTTCTAGATACCATCTGAACTCGGGCACAAAGAAGGGCATTATACAAAACCAGTCTCATAGCCCCTCCCTCCGTCACGGTGCTTCTCTGCCCACTGCCAGCTGCAGCCCTGGACTGCTTCAGTCTCTCCCTCTCCGAATTTGGGAACTATCCATTCCCAGATTTACACCTGCCTCCCGGCCACAAGGGATCCAGGGCAAAGTTCACCTTTCCATCCACTGCTCTTACCAGCAACTTCTTCCCTAGCCACACCGATTTCCCATCATGTAACTTCTCCCTGCCTCTCACTGCCAATGAGAAGCTAACCCCTCCTAAGTGGATTCCTGAGGGCCTTCAGCTGAGAAAGGAGGGACCATGGACACAGCATCTAGAATGCAATGGGACAATGCCTGCGGGTTACTTTGAAGGCAGGACACAGTGTGTGTCCCCTAGACTGCTTGTGAGTGGTCTGTTTACTCCCTGGGGGCTCTCTCCTGCAACACCTTTCTCAACTGAAAGTCCCCACAGGCACCCCTCTATGCTGACCCTTTCCATAAACTTACCTTCCACATACCACAGATCTCAGCTTCGCCCTCCAGGCCCACCTCTTTCGCCAAGGGCATTGAGGGCACCTATCTACCCTGTCTATGGGGACTCCCACGGAGGACATTCTGCCAGGGCGTTTAGGGGGCAGAGAGAGATGGCAGAGGGGACAAGTAGGCAATGGAATGTAACAGGAATCGGGGACAGAGTGCTATGTGGATGGAAATCCCCCTGCCCTCTTGACAGGGAAGTGTGGAACAGGCACCTGGCCAGAGTCTTTAGCACACATATATTTACAGCTGTAGCAGGGAAGGGCAGCCCCGGGGACCACGGATCTCTTCCATGACCACTGCTGCTGCTAATTGCAGATAATGCATTAAGGATCCAGGGCAGCATCTGTTCATTCTAATAAATGTGTCAGGGAGCGCGGTGGCTTAGAATGACAGGATGGGAGCCAGAGGTGGTGCTGCAGGAATAGTGGTGGAGCTGTGCTTGCAATGCCGGGCAAGTCCTCCGTGCATGGGGGGGGGGCACCCAGGAGTGGATCAGGCTAACCAGCCAAGCATAGAATATGTGGCCAGGTTCACGGGGGCTTCACTGTTCTGTTGGCATACATGTCCCAAAGTCAGAAGAACAGGACGGGAGGAACAAGTCACCTCTCATTACTTACTCTCCCACTCCCCAGAAAGCACAAGGTGAGCATAGAATCCAGTGTCTACATAGTTCATCGGCAAGATGGCGTGTTGACAGTGCCTTGTGACTGGGAATGTGGCTCAGTGGTACAGCACCTGCCTGGCCAAGGCCTTGGTTTCCATTCCTAAACCCTTGAGAATTATGGAGGGGATGAAATGGCTCAGCCTGCAACCAGTTTGCTGTGCCAGGATGAGGACCCGAGTCAGATGCCCAGCATCCACATCAAAAGCTGGGGATGATGTTGATGCAATCCTGTATCTCCAGTGTTGGGAAGGCAAAGATAGGCAGACCTATGGAGTTTGCTGGCCAACTGGTCAGGTCAAATTTGTGAGCTCCAGCTTCAGTGAGAGATCCTGTGTTGTGAGAGTTTTAACCCTGGATAGAAACAGGTGGTGGCCAGGCAGCATCTGCCTACCCCTTCCTTGCAAGGCCCCGGGGACAAATCAAAGTTAGATTCTACCAAAGTTCTCCACGGGGAACTTTGAGTTCATTAGGCTTACTTAAAATGGGCAACGGGCTCTGGTCAGGAGCATAGGTGACCATATTGCAACCACCATGGAAGACTGGAATCCAGCAAGGATGATGGTTCCCCCACAGCTGCATACAGGGTGCCTCCCCGATTCCCTGCCTGTTCCTGCTTATATACTACAGCTTCCATCAGAGACGTTGAGGCCATGTGCAGTTAGGGCAGAACTGCATACAACTGGTTCAGAGGGATGGCTGACTACTCAAGTGAGGGCCCATGACCCTCCCATCCCTTCCTTCTCTGAGGGAATCGACAGTCAACAAGCCCAGGTGTGGTGATCTTTTGTGAGCAGGCCCAACTGAAATCCTGAAGATGGTAGCAATGTATCTAGGAGGATAGTTCCATAGAACACCTCAACTCAAAAATTGAGGTGACAAACACTTGTGGAAGACATTGTGGTCAACCTCTGGTCGCCACAGTCTCTCTCGTCTCTCTCTCTCTCTCTACCTCATTCAGATTTTGTTTTGTTTTGTTTGTTTGCTTGCTTGCTTGCTTGTTTGCTTGCTTGCTTGCTTATAGAATCCAGCCAACCAGCCTGGCCTTGAACTTGCGGCGACTATTTTCCTGTGCTAGCCTCCTGAGTGCTGGAATTATAATTTTGCATCTACATGCTCTGCCTCTCTAGGTCTTTTTATTAAGTAAGATAATTACATTGTTTCAAACAGTAGCAGGCATGGCATAAACATCGACAAGTTTATTATTATTTTAAATCTGTGAGAAGCGCTGTATCATATTTTAGGCGCCAGATGAGTGAGGCAAGGCTCTTGTCTGCCTCCACCATCTGGGGAGACAAGCAGTAGTTACAGCTTACCATGCCCTGCGATGGCTGCCGATGGCTTACATAGCTGTTGCGGGAGGCTGGAGTGGAGGGGCTTGATACCTGAACCACAGGACGATCAGAATACTTCCTGACCTCAAAGATAGAAAGGGTGGATCCTGAGGTGGGAGAGAGGGCTCAACAGGTGACCCTTGCCCCCAAAGCCTGCCGACCTGAAGTTGGATCCCCAGGGCCCATGTGATGGGAAGAAACAACCGTCTCCCACATGTTGTCCTCTACGTGCGTGCTGTGGCTCATTTATGCATGCACACATGTGCCCTTGCATTCACACAGAATAAATAAATCAACCTAGGAGGGTGGTCCTTGACAAGAGTATCGGGAGCAATGATCCTGAGCACTAGAGGGTCAGCTAGGGTGATGATTCTAGTGGGAAATGCATTACAGGACCTCGGAGTGGGTGTATCAGTTATCTACTGCCTATCACAAACTACCCCAAAACTTAGCACTTTGGAATAATGTTTATTCTCTCCTATTGCCTGGGTGTGACTCTGCGGGATTCTCAGGCTTTAGGTTCACACTAAGGTAGATCAGCAGGACTCCCACTGGAGAAAGGATGGCTTCCACGCCTTCCTGGATGGTATACAGGCTGCAGCTCCTAGCTGCTGTCGACGGGAAACCACCTCAGCTCCCTTCCACACAGCAGCTCTGACAGGCTGTTCTGCTCATCAGAGCAAGCCAAAGGGAAGATGACAGAAGCCACAGTCTTTTCTATATAACCTGCTATCAGAAGTGACATCCGCTACTTTGGCTGTGTTCAAGTCATTAGAAGTGTGTCTCTTGGCCCAGATCACACGCAAGGGGAAAGGATGGCACCCAAGCAAGGATGGAGTGTGGAGAGGTCACCCTGAGTCTCTTCTGCAGCTGCAGACCACAGTCTGCCCTCTGATCCCTGCTGATTCCTGTCTATTCCATGTGCAAAATGGTCACTTGTTCCCAAAGTCCCAGCCCATTATGGCATCCCCATGTGAATCTGGTCCGGTGTGCATGAGGCAAGGGCACACATTCCTTCACTAGAGACTCCAGTAAGCTGACCATTTGGATTTGGCAATTTTCAAAATGGAACCAACACACACACACAAACAAACACACAAACGACCCTTCCCCATGTCTTAACATAGGATGGTACTAGGTTACAGCTCGAAACATTCCTACTCAAAAGGGAAACACAAGACATTGGAGGAGTCACTGGCCCAGAAGAATTTTGAAATCCAGCCAGAAAAAAAAAAAAAAGTAGATGTTTCCTTAATCCTGTTTGAAAGCCTGAGACAGTTCTTCATGACTCAGGGCTCTTCCTCAACTCCTGGTATCTTTCCCATAAACCCTCTTTCCTTGAAAGCATGAAGGCGTGGTCCTTCATCCAAGTGCCCATTAAAATGTTGTACTGGGCCCGGTGTAGGAATGTGCACCTGTAATCTTAGCACTCAAGAGACTGAGACAGGAGGATCACTGTGAGTTTGAGGCCAGATAGATTGCAAGACTAAACAAACATCGATTGAGTAACCCACTTGTTAATGAAATTCGCTCTTCCCCAGCCCCTTTCTTTCGGCTCCAGCTGTCAGTAGGTTTTTCCTGAATCCTTTCCGGGTCTCCTGGAACTCTCCCTGTCATCATCACCATGTGCACTAGGATTATCTGCACACAAAGAACTGGACTCTTCAGCCCCAAGAATCACTTGTGCTCCAGCTTGTGGCCCAGCTCTAAGATGCAGTGGGCTCCAGACACACAAAGCCTAAGAGATGTCCCGTGCCGTTCGGGGTTAAGTTCGTGTGTCACCGCCTGGAGAACATAGTGAACTCAGAGTGAACGCAGAGACCATGAGGACTCATTTCCAGTGACTTACTTGACTGTAGCAACACCCATATACTCATTGGGAATAAGCCTTCCCTATCCAGACCTCCAGCCAAGACAGCCAAGAGGCAGCACTCATAGGTCCCACCGGGCCTCTTGTTGATCTAGAGGATCCCCGAGGCCATACCTGATCTCTATGAGTCTCTGGGAACTTTCTGCTCCTCGGAAGTCTTACCAAAGGCTTATACCATTCCTACCCCCACCTTGTCTCCAAACATCTCTCCAAAGCCTTTTCCTAATGTTTAACATTATTTGCTCTCAGGAGAGAGAGCTTTGAAAAGGAGCAGGTCCTGATTCCTCTCTGATTCAGGGATTTTTCTATCAAGGATGTAGTGAGAAATCCTGTCTAACCCCAGACAGCCCCTCTTTGCTCGAAAACCACAGACAACAGTATCACTAGACTCCACCTCACAAGGGTGCCTTTCTTCTGGTGTCTAAGTCTCCTCCCTTCCTCTGAGCTCCCGAAGGCAGCACCCTCCACGTCTGCCTTTCAACACTCTGCTGGAACATTTGAACACCAACAATATCACTCCCAGCCTTTGTCCCCCAGATGCCTGGCTCCAAAACTGTCTCACATTGTACAGGTCTGTGTTGTGGCTGTCTTGCCTTGATGCCCAGCATCTTCATCCACTCTGTTCCAGGTGGCAACAAATGACCGCCCCCAAGCCTTAGAGGCATTAAAATGATACACCTCTTAGGTTTTCTGTGTCAGGAACTGGGTACATCTAAGTTGGAGCAGCAGAACAGGTGGCCCTGGGACAACAGAGCCCAGTTCTTCCTGGCTCTCTCTCAGATCTTGAAAGGCTTCAGTTCCGTGAAGACTAGGCTGGGTACCTCAGCTCCCATTGCATGCCACTACCATCTACCCCATGTGCCTCGCCTCATGACCTTGATTCAGAGGTGTTTATTCATATGTCAGCGTGTATCAAGCAAGTAAGAAGAGCTATGTAAAGTCTTGGGATTTACAGCCTAGTATTTTTAAAAATGACATGGGTGGGGAGGCAGTTCAGTTAGATAAAGATGTGCCTTTTGTCCCCTGAACCTAAATAAGAGAAGATGAGAAGGATGGCACACTCTTATAATCCATCACAGACCAGAGACAGGTAGATAGTTGGCAAGTTCCAGCCACTGAGAGACCATGTGTTTCTCTCTCTCTCTCTCTCTCTCTCTCTCTCTCTCTCTCTCTCTCTCTCTCTCTCTCTCCTCTCTCCGTGTGTGTGTGTGTGTGTGTGTGGTGTGCTCTAAGCACCTGAAAAATGGCATTTCCTCTAACTTCCACACACATGAACCTACACAAATGATAATCCAACATTTTTTGGTACTGTTATGTTTATTGGAATGGGGTCTCTAGGCCCAGCCCACACTAGATGGATAGGCCGCAAATATCAGGAGGAGGGGCACTAAGCCCATCTTACAAGCCTAGGGACAATGGGACTGCCGAGGGCTCCATGGCCTGATTGTGTCATGTCTGACTCCCACAGGTGACAGGCGACCGGGCAAGCATGTCATGGTTAAAGGGGAGAATCTTAGAAGCATAGCTAGCAGTCTGCACAGTAGAGCCTGGGACAGGATCCCTGGATGAGGACAGCAAAGCTGTGGGGGTGGGGGGGGGGCTTTAACAGGAAGTTCCCTGTCACTGAACCCCCAACTCAAACATCAAGGACCACCTCAGAGTCCCCTGGTCCTTTTGACTGATTCTGCTTCATTAGGGTGGTGCCCTCACCTTCCTTAAGCTACCCTCCAGCGGACCTAGCCAAACACCACCACCCCCCTTGCCCAGGGCACCCCACACATCACACCATTTACAGCAATGGTTTATCTTCAGTTTAAACTGAAGGGCAAAGGACATCTGCGGAAGGATGGCCAGAGGTCACATGACAAGACTATGGGACACCCCGGCCTTTATGACCTCAGCTTAGCGACCACACCCTGTCTAGAAACTGGAGCTTTAGTCCCCTAAACAGCTGAGGGCCTAGTGGACGGTGCAGCCACTATAAGATGCCAGTGTGGTTGAGTGACAGTTCACATGGATTGCCCTGCATCCTTGATCTGCTTCTCGGTTGGGATTTGAGGGAAACCCAATAAATGAAATATACTTATTTCCCTCTCCAGCACAGAATCAATTGGCAGATGAAGGAAAAGCAAAAGGAGGGTCCACTTCATTACTGGGGAGCTGATCAGAAGGCAGACCTGGGCACATTTCAGGGATGGGGTCTACGGGTAGAGCTGGTGCAAAACAGCTTGTCCCCCGCCCCCCCCCCCCCGTGGTCATGTGAGGTTGCGGGGAACACTCTGGTACCCATGCCTACCAGCCCCCATTCTGGGGAGAACAAATCACACAGAGAGCAACCCCACAGTGTCACGCTAGGTTTTTAGCTATGGTCACTCCAGGCAATTCCCAATGGAGGACCCTCATTATCTCTGCTCTTGGAGGGGAACATGAGTTTATTAGCCTCCTATCTCCTAGCTTAGCCTCCTCTTCCTGCACTCATCAGAAGATTCTAGAGTGATCAATAACAGACACCATAAATGGGAGCACACGGCTCCTCTCAGCCACACCGAAGGCCCTCTGTGGTCGCCCGCTGCACTCGTATTTCATGTGAACTTGCCAAGCCTAGCACCTTTCAGACTTCATCTCACACAAGGCGTTCTGGCATGCCATGCCTGCTTCCTGCCTTAGGATCTTATCCCTCCCTGCCCTGCTGCTCTGATGGACTCTCTCCCCTCGGGACTTGGGATGCTCAAAGGTGCTTTAAACATAGACGCTGGGATGGTTAGGTGGTTCCATAGGTAAAGGCACTTGCTGTGGAGCCCTGACAACTCGTTTGATCCCTGGATGGAAGAGTTGCTCTCTGAATTCCACGTGCACAAACACATGCAGAGAGAGAGAGGAGGGGGGAGGGGGAGAGAGAGAATAGAGGGGGAGAGAGAGAGAGAGGAGAGAGAGGGGGAGAGGGGGGAGAGAGAGGGGGGAGAGAGAGAGAGAGGAGAGAGAGGGGGAGAGGGGGGAGAGAGAGGGGGGAGAGAGAGGAGAGGAGAGAGGGGGGAAGAGAGAGGAGAGAGGGGGGGAGAGGGGGGAGAGAGTGGAGAGAGGGGAGAGAGAGAGGGGGAGAGAGAGAATAGAGGGGGAGAGGGGGCAGAGAGAGAGAGGAGAGAGAGGGGGAGAGAGAGAATAGAGGGGGGAGAGAGAGAGAAAGGAGAGAGGAGAGAGAGAAAGAGGAGAGAGAGAGAGAGAGAGAGAGAGAGAGAGAGAGAAAGAGAGAGAGAGAGCCCTCTACCCAAACCATCATTGTCTTATCACCTGGCACACATGATGATTCTAGTGTATTGGCTGACTTTTCTGTCTCTTCCTTTCTTGATATGTTACTGGTATGATGCAGGAAAGTTTCTAAAATAGATGAATAATAAATGACTACATGAACACGCACAGAGATAGGTACCAGAGAAGAATGTGCTCGTGAAGATAGTGATGAGCCCAGAGGTTTGTTTGCTGTCTCCCCACGGGCAGGAAGGCCTCACTGAATTGCCTGCCTTCCTTCTCACCCATCATGTTAGATGCAGGCTCCCCTCTCCTCTCCATGTTCCTCCCCATGTCATCACATTGTGGTCATTAGAAGATAAGAGAGTCATCTCCTCCCAGTTACTGTGGTTCTCTTTCATTAGGGGCTCTGAATCCTGTTGCCAAAACTCTGGCTTGACTACCCACACTCTCATAACCACACAGGAAACTAGAAAGGGTGGTATGAGGTCCCAGAGCAGAGTGTGATGTGCCATGCAATTCTCCACCAGGCAGCTACCATCTGCCACTAAGTAGGTAGGATAGTCTGGGTCTAAGTACCAGACAGAGAGGACAGTGTTTGAATCTACGTTTCAAGGATTGGTTGGTAACAAAGAACTGGAGACAACAGACAGGGCAGCGAATAGGCAGAGAAACAAGGCTGCCAGCAGTGCTTTCTAAAAGGATACCAGCTGACATCTGTTGAGCCTTGTCTTCACCCAGCACCTTTATAGATTTGAATCATCTGCTGGCTCTCAAGACTCACCAGTTCTGAACTTCCTGAAGGGAATAAGCCAGGAGGTTCTTAAGTAACAAGGATCTTCACCCCTAGACTTGCATCCAATGTCTGAGATTTCACGAGGCCACAACCAAGGTCTCCAGCCATGGTTGAGTTGTCACGTGACGCCTCAACTGTGGGGATCCAGGGCCTGCTGGTATGGGGGCCACAGCTTCCAGTCCCTTGTGTATGTAGGGCAGAGCCTCTACTTTCCAGGCTGATTTAACATCCCCTCAGTTCCCAAGAGTTCCCACAGCAAGGGAACTTTCTAGGCAAGTTGGCTAGCAAGGTAGAGTACCATTGGTTAGAAGGAATATCATCTCTTAGGTAGTCGGGACTGTGCCACCCCATTTAGTGGCAAAGCTAACTGATAAGGCAGGTGCTGTATCCCACTTCAGAGGCAGAGAAGGTGGCTCCCTGGGAGCCGAGAGGCAGGAGGGATGAGTGTGGGTTGCATTTTGAGAGAATGGAGAGCACTTAATTCTGAGGATCTCTGTCTTTTCAATGAAGCAGAAAATGAGGATGTCTCCTGAGAGGGTGGAGGGGAAGCAGAGCCAAGTTGGAGTGCCAGCTGTCGGCCGTGGGGGGAGGGGTTCACTAACATGAAAACTTCAGGGTTGGCCTTGTCCCATCCCCCCCCCCCCCCCCCCGCCGCCCTGTTCATCTTGACTCCCGGTGCTGTGTTTTATGCTATAACCTTCTCTGACACTAGGTTTTCACACATGGCAGGGACTTCACAGAGCCCCGGTCATACGGACCTGGCATGTGGGAACCCAGACAACCTGATTCTCCACCCAGAATTTAAATGTAGTGTGTGGAGATGAAGAAAATCAGACAGCATAATCCTCAGACTGTTTGGGCCCAGACAAATGGCAGTAGCTAGGACTTTTAAGTTTAATACTTTGGTCACAAAGGAAGCTTTGACCTAGAGGAAGAGGAATGGGTGCCGGCTGGTTCATAAATTCAGCCCCAGTCCCATTCCAGAGGTATCCTAGTCAGGACACCATAAGTACCTGGAGGCCCCAGGCTGGGACTGTTCTGGCTTCCAAGTCCCGCTCGCTGCTGCCTGTGGGATTAAGTGAGAGCCGGGACTAAGCTCTTGACCTGCCGTCCTCCGTACTGGGCTTGGTGTTCCTATATCTGACTATCACTCACATGCTCCACCTCACCCCAGGTGAGTAGGTCCCTGCAGCCAGTCCCCTCTCTCTAAAACCTGTGTCCCCGAAAACCAGCCTTCCCCAAACCACCTCCGGCTGGACCTCAAAACAAGCCACTCACTCTCCGCACTCTAACCACACATGACACCAGGACCAGAGAGGCAGTTCAGTGACATTTTATTTTTTCAAACTGGTCCTCCTGGCCGGTCCCTGGCAGTTCCTCTTCTGGCCACGAGGTTGTTTGCGGTAGGCCTCCAATTCCTCAAAGTACTTGGCTCGCAGAAGCGCAGCTCTCTGTCTGTAGGGCTGCTTGTCCACGTTCGCTGTGGAGGACCACATCTTCCCTGTGGCCTTGGCCACCTCCACCACTGACCAGTTGGGATTGTCATGCTTCAGCTGGGGATAGTGATCCTGGGAGAAGAGCACGAAGGATGACGGGGGCTGCCGAGGCGCTAGTGGGTCCCTCCTCCTCTTCCTCTTCCTCTTACCCACGTAGTTCATCATTTCTTCCTGGTACCGGGCTTTGTCGAGCTTGGCCAGGGCTTCATACTTTGCCTTTTCGTGCTTCGAGATAGATCTCCATTTTTCTGAACACTTTCTAGAGAACTCTTTAAAGCCAAGGTAGGCGTTTGGCTGTTGCTCCTTGTACTTGTTCCTGTAATTTAGCATAAAGTGAATGTAAGCCGAGACATTTACCTTGGGCCTTAGCTGTACTTCTTTCCCCATGTTTATATAACCATGATTTCCTTTCTCTGGATTCCACTAATTCGGATAGCAGAGACTTCCGTCTCCACCCCCCAGGAGCAATCTAGAAGGTGCTCTGCTTGCGGTGGAATTCTCTCTCTGTGTGTGAGCCTCAGTCAGAGCCCGGGCTTTTCAGTGCTGGTGGCTTTGTTGGGTCACAGAATGGAAACTGTGATGTCATCCCTGAGCTGGCCAATGCCAGCCAAGCTCAGTCATTTGCATGTAGGCCCTCCTAGTGGTTGGTTACTCCTGGGACTTTTTTTTCCTCTAAGGAGAGATGAGGGTTTATCTCAACCTTATTAGAGTAGCTACTGGCCCTGAGAATCTTTTCCATTGGCTTCCTGGAGGCTGTGGGCTTTGCTCAGCCTCCGGGACCTTTCCATCCTCATCCCACAGTGGGTCATAGCAAGGGCTGCCTCTCTCCCTGGGAGACTGTCAGGATGCCGCCTCCTCATCCTCCACCCAGGCTAGAAATAATGAACGCAAGGAGGGTGGATGGCTCCGGAGCTGTCAGGATAATATGTGACGGCTTTCTGTTTGCCTTGAGCAGTGGCAATGCCTGCTGCACACGGGGCTTTAGTAGTGACTCTAAAAATAATCAGCGATGACAGCTGGGACTCGGTTCCTGTCAGGACAAAGTTGTCGAATTTAAAACCCAGGCTCTTGGGCTCAGAGTCTGACTCTTCCGTTTCTCTGAAGATCTTTGAGGGGAAGGAGGGAGGAGAACCCGGGAGCTTCTTAATTACACTGGAGTTCTTGAAAATACAAATTCTTAGCTCTCTGGGCGGCCCCCTCACCGTCTTCGAGAGAGTTCTCGTTTCTTAGGGTTGGTGTACAAAACACAAGTAACAGCCGAGCAAATGGACGTAAGTAGTTAAGACTCCGCTGGTCACCCAACTGAGAGTGCAGTAAAGGCCAGCAGACTTGTGTGCAGGTGGACTTGCTAAAAACTCAGCGGGTGCCCATGCCACATGCATAGGACAAGAAAAGGAATTCTCAGCGGCATAAAAAGGACCGAAGTTAAGCAGCCACCAACAGGCAGGAGCCATGACTTTTGAGTGTTGACTGATTGGAGCCACCAAGCTGAAAACTTTTGGGAGGGACTAGGTGTGAGTTTTTGGTCTCAGCCTGTGCACGTTATTTCCTGGGGTTCAGTGTGTGTCGGGGAGGGGGGAGGGTCCAGAAGTATACAGATGGTCTCAGCAACAGAGTCCTACAAGAAACATATTATGAGACCTCTAAGACAGGCTTCAAAGGTTGGCTTGTGGTGAGGAAAGGCATCTCTCTTAACATACCTTGCTGTGTAAGATTTCTCCTAAAGTGTGTTTACACTAGCAGGGGTCGTTGCTCCAGACGACCTGTAAGGTACCATATCAGTAGAAGCTCCCCCCCCCACCACGTGTGTGTGTATACACATACACACCTGTGTGTCTGAGGAGCTGAGAAAGGAGAAGAGATCATCAGTGAGAACATAGTATTCTGGGACATTTATCAGTAATATTTTGCTCTTTATTTTGAGGGGAAGAGGTCGATTTTCCTATTTCCTGGAGTTGGCCTGGTCTTGGGAGATGAGTAGCACACAATCCTTCCTGATATCAAAAGTGAGGTGTGAGGAAGAACTTTGGTTGGTCTACACTGCCCAGGCATGTTGTGAGCGCGTACACACACACACACACGCACACACACACACACACACACACACACAGTAGCTTCATGTGCAGCTGCCTTCAGTCATAGCCATGATAACCATCTATATGCTAGCAGACACAGTGGGAAAAGACAAAAAGGATACAACAGCTATGAGAATCTGTTGGTGTGCGAGCCGAAGGCTACTCTCCTAGGAAGATGATCAACCCGAGCCTCACCAAGGTCCATTTCATGTGACTAGTTAGTGAGGAACCTCAAGAGATCAGGAGTGGAGGATGCGAGTTCAAGGCACCTGGCTCCTGCCTCCACCCCCTCGAGGTCACCTGGAACTGTCACCTCCCTGGACTAGCGGTCTTTTCCCATTGTACCGTGTCCTGTCAGAACAGCTCTCCTCCCAGGCTCATAAATCCCTCCCTCTCCTGTCTTCTACTGTCTAAGCTGGTGACTTGTGTTGTCACTGACTCTGAGTCCTCTGTCACTTCCCTACATCCCAGGACCTTCCTGAGTCCTGCCCCTCACCTCGGTGGACAGTCTGTTTATTATACACTCTTCCAATTATTCTAATTTGAGTCACCATCTGTTTCCTGCTGGAACTTTGACCAAAGCACCATGCGGATAATCTCTCACTGTATAGAGAGCAACTGCAAAGTAGACGATTCTAGAGACTCAGAGGCCCACAGTCCCTCGAGACCCAGAAGGACCTTCAGGGACAGTGCCTGCCAAGGGTAAGGGTCCAGCCTAGGCAGAGGCATCTACTGTCCTGAATTATGAGATGTCCTCTAGGCAGGGGCAGTGGTCTAGTATTCAGACAATAAAGAACTGAAATTTCGTGGATGGCAGGACTTCTGTTGTGAATACTCAGCTCTGACATTTTGGCTCAAAGGTAACCTCAGACAATGCATAAAAATGACCATGGCTGTGCCAATAAAGTTTTATCTTTACAACCAGGCTATGGGCTAAGGGTTATAAATCCTCTGGTCTTTGGTCTGGTCATATGAGTTCAGTATTTGTTTCAGGCCTCTTGATTGTAGTTTATAATAAAAACATATTTTGTCATGGTTCATTAACTAACATGTACATAGATAAAGTGTGTGAGCTTCTATTTCTGAGAATGATGATCCATTCATGGACCCTATGGTGGCACAGTTTTCCTTCCCTTTGGAAGGAGGGAGCCACGATATCAAGTTTTACTGAACCGTATTTAGTATGTGTGTGATGTACTATTCTATTTTGATGGTTATAAGAAAACCCACAGGCTGATCTGGCTCGCTAATCGTTCCAGCTGATCACAGAACACCATCTAGGCAAGTTCACTTGGGGTCCTAGAGGGCCCCTTCCCTTGGTGCTGGTAATGTGAAGCGGGGAGAGTATGGCTTCCAGGGTTAGACAGACAGGAATTCCAGAGCTGGCTTTGCTCATCAGTGGGTGCCTTCGGCCGAGTCTTTGAAAAGCAGCGATGGAGCTGAGGCAACGACTCCCATGGTAAAGCTTTTGCCGCGCAAGCATGAGGACCTCTGTTTGGTTTCCAGAACCCACATTACAGAGGAAAAAAACTGGCATGTGGAGACGAGAGAATCCCTGGTGGCCACTGGTCAGCTAACCTATCTGAATCAGCTACCCCTTAGGCCAGTGAGGGAGACCCTGTGTCAAAAAGACATGGCGGAGAGCAGAAAGAACAGCACCCGAGGTTGACCTCTACCCTCCGTGCGCACACACACACATGAACACAAACACACAGACAATGAAAAGCAGTATAGGATGCCGACAGAGCCAGGATTTACATAGTGCAATGAAAGGCGGAAAAGCCGTTGGCAACATGCTATCCACTACAGTGTAAACTGGACTCGGGGTCAGGGAAAGGACAGCTGTGTCTTCATAGCAGAGGAGACTGCTAGGCATCACTTGAACAAACCTGCCCAAGGGGTCAGCAGCAGTATTGGGTCACACTGACATCACACAAGCCCTCTCTATGATACCATAATTGGAGCACTGCCCCCTCGGTGGTGGCCCTCCACACTCACATCCTGGGTCCAATCCCAAGAAAACATTAGACCAAGCCACATCCAGGTTCCAAACATATGATTGGTGTTCTTTAGACATCAAGGTCTTGGGGAAGCAATAATCTAACACACCTTGGATGAGACTGAAGTGACTCAGGAGGAGGAGAGATGCCAGGTTGGATATTGGAATCAGTGAAGGGGGCCTTAGGAGACAGCTGGAAACATCTGGATTAAGCCTTCCAGCAGTCAGTATTGTAACAATGCTGATTTCTGAGTTTTAATGCATGTTTTTAAGTATGACTCCAGCCTTAGAGAATGGGGGAGGAGCATGCAATGCCAGGGTCTGGTGGGTAGGTAGACAGGAAACAGAAGATGGTCAGGTACAAGAATGGGTATATGGTAGCGAGGGTCAGACCAGCCTGGTCACCTCTGGAAAGGCAGATCTAAAACTAGACCATGTATGGGGGAATTCCTTACAGGCCCTGACAAAATCATTCAACTCACAGGGTTAGAGACTGTCCCTATTTTACCCAGCCCCCTGACCTGTTTCCAACCACAGTGGCCATCTTTTGTCCACCTGGCATCCCTTCAATTCATTCCTTTTTTTTTTTTTTTTGGAGAATTGTTCCTACACACTAGTCCTAGGTCCTTCTGGAAACCATGCCCTTGCCCTAAGGGATGGGGCTCATGGCCTAGGCAAACGACCTGAGACCCACTGTAGACTTTTTCTGTTTACTGTTAGGAAAGATGTCTGTGTTCTTTCTGCTGATGAAGGTGTGAGGGTGAATCTGGAAGCTTCTGAGTGGCCTGTGGTTCAGCCTCAAGCAGCTGCCATTTGCAGTTGGCCAGCAGACAACCCTGCAGAGCAAGGCTGGTGGCATTTGAGCTCCTAGCTCTGGACATCTGAGCCAGCTGCAGCCCTGATCTTCTGGGCTTTGCTTAAAACAGCTGCTGGTTGCTTCCCTGTTCCAGACTGATTTGGATTTCTTCCACTTGAAGCCACCCGTACATAGAATGGGCAGAGGTGTGATGGGACAGGGTACATAGCAGAGACACACGTGTGATGGGACAGGATACACAGCACAGACACACGTGTGATGGGACAGGATACACAGCACAGACACACGTCTGATGGGACAGGATACATAGCACAGACACACGTCTGATGGGACAGGATACATAGCACAGACACACATGTGATAAGACAGGATACACAGCACAGACACACATGTGATGGGACAGGATACACAGCATGGACACAGGCATGATAGGAAGGGATAAGAGGAGACAGGAACTCTCCTCTCCCTGGTTTTGGTTCTCCTTTGCTGCAGCCTTATCATGTTGACAGCCCAACCCTGGCTGGTTCCAGACATAGTGTATGCCTCACATACCATGGCCCTCATGGCCCCCATGTTTGTGCCTGGACCTTGCTGTGATGAGTGGAGAGCGGCAGCAGACAGCACCTCACCTGACCTTTCAACTGCCCTGTGAAATGGGTGTTGTCATTGTTACTAAATAGCTGGGGAAACAGGCCCATAGCAGGCACTTTACTCACCCTGAGTGAGCCAGCTAGGGATTTGAAAGATGCTAGTCCAGGTCACCAGGCAGACTTTTTAATTAAATCACTGCTTGGCCATTAGCTCTAACTTCTTATTGGCTAACTCTGACATATTAGTTTAACCCATCTCCATTAATCTGTGTATCACCACGTGGCTGTGGCTTACCAGCAAGATTCTAACTGAGGTCCATCTCAGGCAGAGGATCCATGGCTTCTCTCACTCTGCCCTTCTTCCTCCCAGCATTCAATTCTTTTTTCTCTGCCAACCTAAGTTCTACCCTATCAACTAGGCCAAGGCAGTTTCTTTATTCATTAACCAATGAAAGCAACACATGAACAGAAGGAACTCCTACACCAGAGGGGCAGTCCCCCTCTTCTTCATCTCAGTAAGCATCCACTCCTTCTCTCCACCAGGCAACCTCAAACCAGGAGCCTCTCTACTGATGGGTCTAACGTAGGTCACATGATCTACCACCCCTATCCAGCTGGCTGCTGCTCATTGTCATGTAATACATGTACATGATCATCTGTTTCCAGAGCCGCCAGTTGTGGGGCACAGAGTGCTCTTTGAAGTCTTTCAGTGCTTAGGGAAGAGTGGAACCATGTGACTCAGATTGGAAACAGAAGGGGACAAGGCTGGGCATCATCCTTAAGAAATGTGACTGCCGCCGGGCGGTGGTGGCACACGCCTTTAATCCCAGCACTCGGGAGGCAGAGGCAGGCGGATCTCTGTGAGTTCGAGACCAGCCTGGTCTACAAGAGCTAGTTCCAGGACAGGCACCAAAACCACAGAGAAACCCTGTCTCGAAAAACCAAAAAAAAAAAAAAAATGTGACTGCCTACTTCCATGCCCCTGATGCAGTGTCCTCAGCACCTTCTCAGTTTAACTGTGTCAGCATCTCATGGTGTATGTCAGGCAGGAAGCATCCAGCCCTTCAACTCTGAGCCTACCCCCGCCCCAGGCGAAACCTCCTACTGCACAGCCACCCAAAGTGCAAGACCTAGACGTCAACAGCAAAGCTCGCTACCCCAGCCACAGACCCAACCTGGGGCCTTGTTCCTCTGTGTTCCAGGCTCAGACACATTCTCCAGGAAGCCAGGAATCTGAAGGAAAAACATTTGCCTGGTGCGGCTGGGGGCTCCCTGGAGCAAACAGTCAGCCAAACTGCAAAGTTCTCCTCATTTTTGGAGTTTATGGAACTGCTTGTAGGGAGACAGAAACACTTGCCCATATCAAAAAGACTCCATGGCTGCTAGGCTGGGAGTGTCTGCTTCTCGGGCATCCCCTGGGAAGGTTCCAGCAGATGCTGAGAGAGTGGGGATGAGACAAAGCCAGGCCCATCAGGGTCATCAATGTGGTGACCCATGTCTTCCTGGCACAAGTGGGCAGCGCTCTCACAACCAGGACATACACAGCATGGCACCTGACAGCCCTCCTTCCTGTCCCCATCTGCATGTGCCCTCTCCTTTCCCCCAGCAGGATCCCCCTCGTTCATATGCTCAGTCCATGGTCTCTCCTTCCACTGTGCAGTATTCAGTGAGTCCTTCCCATTGCAGCAGGCACTCTGCCATGTACCGAGGAAGGGTGGGCAGACAAGAAAATGACAGTGGCTTTCTTCAGGTTGCTCTCAGTCTGGAGAGATACAGGCCCAGGAGATGGTGCAGTGAACCCTGGGAACACTGGAGGTGCAAACTAGGCCAGACATTCATGGGCAAGTTTCCTGTCGCTAGTGCTCATCCCCCCCTCCCCTCCAAAGGAGGAGTAGTAGCTAGGATAAGGATTTGTAGAGAAAGCTGGTCAGGGAGAATTGTGAGAAGAATTGTTCATAGCTGTAAACAATCCAGTCCAGGATGGTTGTCTTAGGGCTTCTATTTCCGTGATAAATACCATGACCACAAACAAGTTGGGGAAAGAGGTTATTTCATGTTACAGCTTGAACCCTGTTGTCCAGGGAAGTTGGAGAAGGAGCTAAGAACAGGAACCTGGAGACAGGAGCTGATGCAAAAGGCTTGGAGGAGTGCTTGCTCCCCATGGCTTGCTCAGACTGCGTTCTTATAGCAGTCAGAACTACCAGACTAGGGGTGGTACTTCACACAGTGAGCTAGGCCCTCCCATATCAACCACCAATCAAGAAAAGACATCACAGGCTTACCCACAGGACAGTTTGGCAGAAGTTTTCTGTGGTGGAATGACTCTAGCTTGAGCCAAGTTGATATAAAACTAGCCACAAGGTGGGCATCAGGACTAGGAGACCCCAAAGGACTTCTGGATGTAATCTAAGTCATTCTCCCCCTTCTGACTGCAGAGGGAATGTGATAAGGAAAGAGCCCCAGCCAATGGAAGTAAGCAATTGCCCTCAGTCCATTGTCTGTCCATGCATGTACAGTGCAAGTGTCCTGGGGCAGAAAAGTTCAGTTGGTAAAGTGCTTGCTGCTCATACATGAGAGCCTGAGTTCACTCCTCAGAACCCATGCAAAAAAGCCAAGCATGGTGATATCCACCTGTGATCTAAAAGCTGGAGAAGCAGAGACCAGAGGAGCCCTAGGGCCCACTGGCTAGAGAGTCCCAGGCCAATGAGAGAAAAGAATTTCAAAAAACAAGGTGGCTAGCTCCCAAAGAATGATACCCAAGGTTAGCCTCCTCTCTCTCTCTCTCTCTCTCTCTCTCTCTCTCTCTCTCTCTCTCTCACACACACACACACACACACACACACACACACACACACACGAACCTCCCCCCCACAAGTTCTGGTGTTCCCACAGCCCTGACAAGAGTTTCTTGCCGCTGCCTGTGGCCGCCAGCCAGCCGTCTCCCACCCTGCCCTCCCGCCCCCTATGCTCCGGCTTCTTCCAGCTGAGCCTTGCACTTCCTGAGAAGCGGTTGGGTCCGTTGCCAGCTCTCCCAGTGCAAGCCATATTTGTTATTGTAATTATGCGATTTAAATTAAACATCACATAAAAGGATGAGATACGAGTTCGAAAGGAAATACAGTCGCCGAAATGGAAACTCCATCCACTTCTCTTGAACGACCCTCGAAGGCGTCTCTGGAAAGAATCAGAAGGGCACAGCCACCCCAAAGTTAGGTATCTCGGATCAAGATCAGGATCTTGGTACATGGTACCAGTTGGTAAACATCTGTTGTCTGGGCGCCCGGTGAATGACATCATGGTTGTGACTGAGACGAGATGCAGAGTCTGGAGCAGAAGCTTGCGGTCAGGGAAAGGCCTTAGTTCTATGCAAAGCTAACTGGCAGCTCCATGGATGTTTAAGTTGTACACGTGGTACTGAACTGTATAAGGCACATGCTTGTCCCTTTATGGTTCCCTCCTTAAACATTCAACTTTCCATTTCCTAGTGGCGTCCTCCGTGAGGCTTATGTTCTGGGAATGAGCGCACTTTGTAAAGGACCAGACAGTAAATGACGCTGCAAAGCTTCCTCACTGCATAGCCAAGGATGACCTTTAACTTCTGATCCTTGTCCCCTCCCCCAGCCGGCCACCTCCCAATAGCCACTGTAACCATTTTATGGGGTCTGGGGTGTTGAACCCAGGGATTCACACATGCTAGGCAAGCCTTTCCCCCGGCCTGCCGTGAGGATGAGGGATGGCTAACACTGGAGACTGAGGTACAGAAAGGCCTGGAGCCCCACAACCCCACGAGGTTACACTGGTTCAGAACCATTGCTCGTGTGAGGGGCCATGGGTGCTCACACCTGATGCACCTCCCAGAGACAGGGACTGCCCAATCCGGGAAGCTCAGCTCCTCATGACACACAGCACCCTTGCGTGCTTCATACCTGGTGCCTGGATACACACTTATGGCCCCTAGGACTGGCAGTTTTCAGGGATGCTGGCATTTAAACCAGTCTCCCGTGTTTCCGCTAACATGCAGCAGTGCCTGGGGACTCATTGTTGCACCCCAACACCCTGACTGCATGAGAAGCTTCCATGAAGAAATGCTTTCACAAACCACCTTCCTGCCGCCAGGAGCGAGGCTGAGCACACTCTGCAGAAGGGCTCCAAGTCACTCTCGCCCTAATCAACTCTGGGCATTAAAAGGAGTGATTTGTTTTTTTAATTCTCCCCAAGCCAGATTCCATTAATGAAGCCCCATTTAACAGAAGTCAATTTACCAAAAAGAAAAAAAAAAAGACTCGGGTGTAATTGCTTAAATACATTTTATGTAGTACTGTAGTAGCGGTTTACTGGGCAAGCTTGGAATTCCCCAGGCCCCCCAGAGAGAAGTTGATGTGGTCGGAAAGGTTTGAAGGGGGAACCTCTCCTTTTGTGTTTCTCTCCTTTAATTACTATTCTGAGAGGGAGCAAAATTAAAGAGAATCCTGGCGGGTAGGAGGAAAGGAAGGAAGACATAGGGTGGAATTCTGCCTAGGCTGTTCCACGGTTGTATGTGGCAGTGGCTCTCTGGCTGAGTGCCCAGATCTCACCTCTGCCTCTCAATGCTGTGTGGCGCTGAATGCATTTCTTAACATCTCTGTGTAGGCACGTGGCCCAGTGGGAAACAATATAAAGAGCACAGATGTGAGGGTGGGGACACTCAGAGAACAGTGTTACTTCCAACCTACAAAGCTCTCCGGCTTGGCTAGGAAGAGCGCTGTGTGCATGTGTGTGTGCAAAGGGGTGTGTATGTGTGTGCGCGCACACACGCATGCACGCACATGCTCGAGCTGAAAGGCAGGCAGGAGACAGGCCAGCAAAGGGAAGGCTCCCCTCAGAATGTGACATCTGCCTGACAGCTGGAGGGGTGTGTGAGAGAGGAGAGGGAAAGCCAGCAGGACAGGCAGAGGGAGCCGGTCAAGTGCAAAGGCCCTAGGCAGAAACAGGCCTGGGCGGTTTTCACAGCAAGCAGTCCATGTTTAGAGCATAAGAAACAAGAGGTGGAGGTGGAAGCAGAGAAGGGGGGCTTTCCTGGAGGCCATGGAAGTCCAACCTAAGGACTTTAAGGACGGGAGCCATGGGGGGGGGTTGCTTTGTATCCTTTTTAATAAACGCGGCTAGGGGTCGTTTACACAAAATCATACTCCGGTCATGAGTGCGCAGTTTGTTGGATTGCTGGTAAAAGTGGCCTTTCCACACAGTTAATAGAGCCTAGATCCCTTCCACGCAGTTAACCAAGTCTAGATCCAAACCCTTTCCCTCCTTAGACAGACAGGATCCACTGACAGCTCCCAACTCAGCTCTGGCTACCACAGGTCCACTTCCTCTCACTGAGAACCTATCTTTCCCAGAGTGCCAGCGAGGGAGACTGCACTGTGCCCTCCGCGGTCACGGTCCGCATTCACGGACCTTACTCATGATGCTCACTCATGGCCTCTACTGTCTAATACTCACTCTCCATGGTCCGGATCTGCCCACACCACCCTCTCTATACCACCTGAGTCCCCTAAGTCTCCACTCTTCTAGTTCAGTATGGCCTCAGCCTGCAAGTTTACCGATATCTTGGTACTTACTGGTGTGGAAAGGAATTGTTTGTTGGTTTTGCTTTTTGATTTTTGGCAACCAGGTTCTCTTGCTGAGCAGTACAGACTGGCCTCAAACTCTCAGCAATCCTCCTGAGAGGAGAGGGGCTGAGACTCTTGGAGAGAGCCACTGTAGTTCTCCTAAAAGCTTTGCGCCCATGCTGGCCTCACCTCTCCACAGCAGTCTGACGAGGATCCCACTACAGAAGCCCTCAGTTCTGCGAAAGGGCCAGAGACACCCTCAAATGCTCAACACATAGGCTTGGAAAGACAGGGAGCAGAGCGAGAGAGAGAGAGAGAGAGAGAGAGAGAGAGAGAGAGAGAAGAGATAAGGGGAGGACAGGAGAGGAGAAGAAGAGAGAGGAGGAGGAGAAGGAGGAGGAGGAGGAGGAGGAGGAGGAGGAGGAGGAGGAGGAGGAGAGAGGAGAAAGAGGAGAGCCTTGCAGTCTGCGAAGAGATGGGGCAGCTGGAAATTTCCAGGTAACCACAAGCTAGCCATACATAGGAAGCCCAGCATCACTCCCACCCACTTCACCCCTAAGCTGGGAAGTTCCCTGCCCCAACTTCCAGTTATACTCTGGACTGCTAGACAACCCCTCCTTGCCTTTTTTTAAGAAGCAGCCATAGGGTCTAAATGATTCAGGTGAATTTCGCCTAATTTTGCTTCCCTATGTAAATAGCCTCCAAACTCTGTCACTGAGCTCAAATTGAATTTGGCCTAGGGTGGGGGAGTCCATGGTACCAATTGAGGCTCCTTCGGAAACTTAAATGGCTCACCATGTAATAAACTATTTTAAATGGGATCTGGTGAAATACTGTAATTGGTTTCTATAATAGTTCTTGCCCAAGCACTATGGGTTATATTCCTAGAGTTTTGTGTGCGTCAGCATTTTCCTGATAGTAAAAATTCAGTTCAGAGGGTATCAGGCTCCTTGGTTCAATCTTTTGTGTAATGTATATTTATGGAAAGCCACTCTGTTGGCTCTCTATTGTTTGCCCCCCCCCCCTTGCCTTCTCCTCTTCCCCTCTGTCTGGGAGACTCACCTGTGGGCAAGCATCAAGTTTCAAAATTGGCTGGATCAATAGGAGCCTCAGCAAGGACTCAGAGGAAGGCAAGAGTGTGTTCTGGTTGGCCCTTCCTTACTCTTTGCTGTTGAGGTTTTCAGAAACCAGGCGAAGATCTGGGCAGAGAATGGCTTTTACCAGACAACCCTATGGTCAGGGGTGTTTCCTGTGTTTCCTCTGCTCTAGGAGGGGATGGTAATGAGCTCCCCTCTCCCGACTCCCTGTGCCCCACCCCCACTCCACCGCATCCCTTAGTACCAGCCTCCAGAGCTACTCCCTTCTTACTGGCTTCTCCACTGCCCGCTATCACTTCAGCAAGGAATCTCTCTCATACTGGGACCCAACACACCTGCTTTGTACCAAGTGTCTGCTGGCTTTTGCCGGGTATCATTTTGTAGAGCCCCTGCAGCCCTGAGAAGGGGATCTCAGCAACCCTGTTCCATACATGACATGAGGTCACAGAGTCTTTGAGGGTTTAAGTGATTTTCTTGAGGTTGTACAGTGCAGCTAACTGCTCCCCATAGACCCAGATGATTCCCTAC
Organism: Microtus oregoni; assembly: GCF_018167655.1. NCBI lineage: Eukaryota > Metazoa > Chordata > Mammalia > Rodentia > Cricetidae > Microtus > Microtus oregoni. Next base: position 24,570,736 of record NW_024543064.1, on the reverse strand, counting down.
TCAGGCCCTCATTGAGGGGTGATCTTCGGGAGACATGGCAGAATTGGGTTCTGTTATTATAGGGTAGGGAAGGAGTTGCTGTGGACAGGCTGTGAGATATGCCAGGCTCTGGACTAGCCTTGGTACCCAGACATTTGCTCGCTTAGCCCCATAGACATGGGGGCTGGACTTCTCACTTAGAAAGGTCTGGGGACAGGTACAAGGTCCCAGTAGGGAAGCCTTGGTCTGAGCTTAAGCCAAGACTTATGTGGCTTTCAAGTCCAGAAGCTTAGGAAGTTTCCTGGGCCTGGGGTATTTCAGGGACTTCTAGTGTCCTGAGAAGTGACAATATAGCGCAGGAGAAAGGGAAACAGGTGACACGGTCCCCAGACAGAAGAGAGCAAAGACTCAGACAGTAGGAAAGGCAGTGTATGCCAATGGGATTGTGCGTAGAGGATACTCAACTTAGCTTCTCGTCTCCTGGGGTGGTCTCAGGCCCAGAGGATCTGATAGATTAGGGGAATCAGGGAATGAAGGGAGTAACTTGCCTGGAAATGTCTCTAGCCACACAGACCCCCGGCTGCTGGGTGGGGTACAGATGGTGGGTAGACCCCTTGATGTCGTCTTTTGCTCCTGACCTCTCTGTGTCCTGTCCACCTAGGTTTACTGGAGCCAGTCTCCCAGCCCCTGTCATCAGCAGCAAGAACTGGCTGCGGCTGCACTTCACGTCGGATGGCAACCACCGGCAGCGTGGCTTCAGTGCCCAGTACCAAGGTAAGCACAGCCAAACTGGGGCATCCACTGAGAGCAGTGGCAGACGTCACGGAAGTGACCTTAGGGGCCTCGGTCCCACACACTCGGCCACACATGTTACTTCGCGTGGCGGTGACTTGGGTCCGTGACATTTGTGGACCCAGAGGTCTCCACAGTTACATCTCTGCACCTGCCCAGGTAGCCTGAAGCCGCCATAGTGGTCGTTCTAGGTGCTATAGGCCTGACTGCCGCTCTTTAGGCCAGGGCCATCATCACGATTACACTGAGTCAGGCCCAGTGTGAGCAACGTGGCAGGCACCTCCTTTGCTGTGCTGAGTAGATGCTGGCTACACATCCCTTCCATAGCGAGAGACGCTAGTTACCCCGCTACCCTCCCCACCACTTTGCTAAGCCAGAGCCCTGTGTTTTCTCAGCAGCTGTTAGCTGATCTCCCTACAGTCGGGAGGCTCCCCACACCTCCTCTCTTCTCATTCTGTCGAGAGCACAGCTCTTTGCAATCAGAGGCAGAATCCCTCTAGGGATGACCCCTGCTTCTTCCCACCTCCCATATAGGCGAGAACTCGGAGCAGGAGCAGCACATGGAAACGTAGGTAAGGACGTTTAGGCTCCAATAAGGAAGGCTTCTGGACCCCAGGAGCCACCTCTAAAATGAGGAGTGGGTTAACCCAGAAAGGGGCTACCCTCCATACGTGAGGGAGAGCGAGACATGCAGTGGATGCATGGTAGGGTCCCAGGCATGCCTCAAAACCTTGCCTGTAGTTTGGACAGTATTAAAAACTGATAGATACCTGGAGTCTAGAGTCAAAGCTGCAGGTGTTGGAATCATATCGTCATATCTGGGCTTCATGAGTGGCCTCATTCCCTCTGCCTACACTAACGGAGACTTTTAAAATATGTGAAAATAAAAAATAACAAACCAGAAACCCACTGGGCCTGAAGGCACTGGGAGCCCAGAATTCCTGGAGATAGTATATCCCACCCTTGAGATCTTGCTCCTGAGTGACAGAGGCAGCCACCTGCACCTCCTGTCATGTTCTCCAAAAGAGAAAAGCAGCGCTTAATAGTGCGCCTTCTCCCGCATAAGCGCTGGGTGTGCCTGATAGTTGAAGTTCCCGAGGCTTTCAATGTCAGTGTGACAGGTGAAAGCACCATGGCAGGCCAGAGCAGCAGGTGCGCCAGGCGGTCTCTGGGTCATCTGATTACATCCCTGCTGCGTGCCTGCTCCCTAGCTACCGCGTGTGGGCAGTCTCTAGGTCTTCCCCTCACTGCATACCTCCTGTGTGGCTCTTGCATACCTACTGTGTGCTGGGCCCCATGCAAGGCAGCCTTCAGCTCTTAATCCCTTCAGCAGAGGCTCAGATAAGCTGTGCCACCACCCCAAGAGCACACAGCCCCTACCTGCATGGTGAAACTGGAATTTGCCTACAAAGCCTTTATGAGTTGATCCATAAAATCGCAGGCTTTGTGCTTAGCTGTCTCTCTATGCCTTTCTGGTCAGTGACTTTGAAACTTTTGTTGAGTGAATCATACCCCACCATAAACGTGTGTGTGTGTGTGTGTGTGTGTGTGTGTGTGTGTGTGTGTGTGAACATATTCATTTTTCTAATCACAGCCTACAGTGCTCGTGCATTATAGAACAAACTGTCACCCAGGGTGTTTGGCCTGGGTGTGAGGTACCCTGAACTTTGCTCTTCCACTTTGTAATGCTAGCCACAAATTCTGACTTAATTTCACAAGTCTGAAGTGGGGAATGGCTCACAATCTAAGAAGTTCTGTTTCAGGCATGTCCTTCTGAAACTTTCTGAGGCCCTCTAGCTTGTGTCCCCTCATGCTTCCACATGGGATTTTTGTGCTGTTGTGTCTCAGGGCTGCCAAGGTCATGAGTACTTGGTCCCCCGTGACTCTGTTCTATTCTAAACATGTTTGCATGAAGCAGATGCATTGGCAGTTCCGTTTTTATAAGCACACAAGGCATGACCCAGGATTGGTATACCACAGGCCCAAGATTTCATTTATTGCATCTCAGCCCAGGGAGACTCAGTACAGATATGGATTGCTTAGTGACCCCGGAGCCCTGTTTCTAATGATGATGATAGGGTTGCTGGTGACGATGGAGGTGGTGGGGGTGATGATGGTTATGATGATGGTGGAGGTGTTGATTATGATAATGATGATGGATGTGGTGATGATGATGGAGGTGGTGGTGATGATGATGATGAGGATGGTGGTGGTAGAGGTGGTGGTGATAATGATGGTGATGATGACGATAGAGGTGATGATTATGATGATGATGCTGGTGGAGTTGGTGGTGACAATGATAGAGGTGATGATGATGATGATGATGATGATGATGATAGAGGTGGACGTGGTGATGTGATGGTGATGATGATGATGATAGATGTGATGATGGAGGTGGTGATGAAGATGGAGGTGGTGATTATGATGATGATAATAATGATGATGATGATGGTGGTAGAGCTGGTAGTGATGATGATGATGATGATAGAAATGATGGTGATGATTATGATGGAGTTGGTGGTGGTGGTGGTGATGAGGCTGGGAGACAATCAGTGGATAAAGTACTTGCTATACAAGTGTAAGAGTGGAATTCAGAACTCACACAAGTGTCAAGTGAGCGTGGCAGTGCACCTGTTTCTCCAGTGCTTATGTGGTAGAAACAGCAGATCCTCTGAGCAAGCAGGCTAGCTGACCAAACTGGCAAGCCCTGGGTTCAAGTGATAGACCCTACCTCAGTCATTAAAGAATAAGGTGGAGGAAGACATTTGTCATGAGTGTCTGTCCTCCACACGTATGCACACATTTGCACAAATACATGCAAATACACACACCCACATCCATACATACAGCAACAATGACAATGATAATAATCATAAGAGAGTTTAGTTGTGTTCGTGGCCAGGCACAATTCCAGCTACTACCTTGGTGTCAGAAGGTCTGAGCCCTAGCCAGTCTCAGCTCTAACTGGCCGCCAGAACAGGAGTGACCTTCCTGTCTGTAGTTCACAGTGTTCCCTATGTGACATCACTATGTGCTGGCACAGGAGGAGGAGTGTCTGAGGTTCAGCTCCGCTGCTGAGAGAAGAGTTTAAAGGCAGGCACAGAGGGGAACCTGTACCTTCGCTACAGTGTGAGGAAAGCCAGAGTTGGGTCCAATTAAAAACTCTCAGATTTGATATAATGGGAGAGTTCTTTTTGCTGGAGGGACTTATAATGGGGTAGAAACCCAACAAAAACAAGACAAAACCAATGAAAAGAAAGAGGTAGTGAGATAAGATGGTTCTCACACAGAGGGCTGACACACAGTAGAACAGAGCATTCTGGGTAGAGAATGCCCAGACAGTCTGCACCTGCACATGGAAGGCACTGAGGCCATTTGTGTTTCCCTCCATGGCAGCCCCAGTCCAGCCCACCCTGCTTGTGAAAGATCCCTAACTAACAATGGGTTCTGTGCTTTGAGACAGCTGAAAGGAAAGGGGAAAATAACACAGTGAAATGAGGCTGGGGAGATGGCTCAGTGGGCAAGAGCACTTGGCCATGCAAGCGTGAGAACCTGGGTTCAAATCCTCAGCACCTTGTAAAAACCCAGGCAGGGCCTGTAACCTCAGCTCCCAATGGGGCAGAGACGGGAGGATCTCCGCGGCTTGCCTGTTGCCAGCCTAGCTTGAAGTGCAGTGAGAGACCCTGTCTCAAGGCAATAAGAGAAATCTCGAGCAGAACACCCGACAGACAGCCTCCTCTGGTCAGTGCACGGGTGCACACACCCCAAAACATGCATGTATGAGCACAAACATGAACTGTGCTCTTACAGATGCATGCGTGCACATGTGCGCACACCACACACACACACACACACACACACACACACACACACACACACGTAATATTTCATGACACATGAAACCCAGATTTCGACCTCCAAGAAGACGGGTTCCCTGAAGCATATTTGCAATCATATTCTTTCACACCTGGTCCTGTTCTCAGAGAACAGACTGCTCCTAGCCAAGGAGGGTGGCCTCAAAACCCATGTCCATGATTAGGCAGCCCCTTCCCGGAAAGTGTTTGCCCATCCCAGGCAAGTATGCCAACCGGAGCGTGGGAATGAGAGGGCTGGGTAAGAGAAACCTCTTCTTCCAACTGAACCACACCACCCAAAGGTTCCTCAAGCCCCTAAAACAGTTCTTCCAGCCAGGGACCAAGTGTTCAAGCCCGTGTTTCCTTGGGGGACATTTCACGTTCAGATCTTGACAACACTCATCTTCCCTCACACGTGTGATGGCCTAGCACCCATTACAGTCCCTCTCTTCTGGAGACAGAGAATGTGGTTCGCCCCATAAGGACTACGGGAAGTGAAAGGTGGCCCTGGCACATGGTGGGTGCTCAGGAAAGGGAGCCTTCAGCCATACGCCCACCCAACCTCTTAAATTCCTGTTTGGACTTCTTGTGCAGTAGAAAAGACAAGGGTGGAGCATCCCCCTTCTCACGCATGAATCCTTTATCTTCAGCTCTCACCCAGTGATCACTGTCTGATGCCTGTTCATCCTGCAACCACATCCCAGCCTGCACTCCACTGCCCCTCCCATTGCCTGTCTTTCCATGTGAACCCTGGTGGCTCAGAGACAGTGTGTGTGGCGCGCACACACACACACACACACACACACACACACACACACACACACCGTGCCCTCTACAATGCAAAGAGCAGGGGTCTCCTTCCCTTCTGAAATTCTAGTAGTCACACACTGTTCGGTGGTTAACCAAGAGGTCACACTAACAGCGTCCACTAATGCATTCCTCAGAACCTCAGCTGGGCCACCATGAGACTTTCCGTCAGATTTGAAACGCCTCCAAGCATCACGCGCAGCCAGCTCTGAGGAGCTTTGCATAATTTTCTCAATTATCAGTGATCCTTCAACAGTCGGCTTCTCGGCAGCGGTCGGTGCCAGGACTCGGGTTCCTCTCTGCATTATTTCTACGCAGTCGCTTGTTCTTCATTAACTGGGACAGTGACTCCAAGGACGCCAGAGCACCCTGATAGTGCATTCCCCATCGGCATATCCCGAACCCCTCAGGCCTACCTGTGTCCACTTCTTTCTGTCTCCTTCCATGTCACCATCAGCCTTCGGCGCAGCTACTGCACTGACATTCTGCCAGACGTCCCCTTAGTTTTCCTTTGCCACAGGATATTAGTAGCAGAACCTCACTGCTACACAAATGTTCCCGTTCAGGTTTGCCTCGTCACCTTTTCTGTGTAAGAACATGCCACCATCTTCTGTCCCCAGAGCCTCTCCCACGTTTTCTAAGTCCTTCATGAATCAGGGCCGTGCCCTCCTTTCCAAACACCACGCCATCGATCACAATGGCTTTGCTAATGATCTCTGTGCCATCAGAGCCCAGCAGGCACTTCCAGCCTTTTGACACGTAACCAAGTTACAAAACTCATCACAAAAAAAATATCTCGTCATGTCTTAAGTAAGCTTGTTATTTTTCTTGGCCCATGTTCATAGCTGCTCACTGCTTTGTGTGGCCTGTGGGCTGTGGCAGCGCATGTCTGACCTGAGTATGGGTTGCTGGACCTTCAAGCTAAATCGTATCCAAGTGATCTCTGGCAGTATAGACCTTTGATGGTCTTTGTCAGTTTCAAGAGAGTTCAATGCCCTGGGCCCTGGAAACGTAGGCATGCCAAGGCTTACTTCTCTGCATTTAGATGTGCTGTGTGCAGCATGGGAGTTGGTGTCTAGTCTTTTGTGCCTTCATTTTCTAACTGATCACTCAATATTTCTCTGTCCTTTGCTATGCTGGTACCCTGCCAACCTTTGGGGGTTGATGTCAGAAATGATGCCACTAAATTCCCTATCTGTATTTGCAGACCTTGTGGTGAGACATGAATCCTCTCTTTGGAGGAATGTCCTGGGTTAGGTTGAATCTTAAGTTCTTTAAATACGGTCTTGACATGTACCATGACACCTGGCCTGTTCTCTACCAGAAGACCACCTCTGCCCTGATCCTTCCATTCAACTCTGCATGACAGTGCAGTAGCTGGTAACGATATTCTATCCAGCCCCTTCCTCATCAAGCCTGGCGCTTATAGTGTGGATTCGTCCTATGAATCCTTTGGCCCAGAGACAATGCTAGCTGCCTTCAGGAATCACCATTCTTCCCATTGGTTCCATGAGGTGGCTCCAGCAACTGCTAGGTCTACATCCTATAGCCTTCGGCCTCGGGCATGTGTCCAAATTGTCGCTAGTGTTCTGAACGCGAGCAAAGGATGAGAGTGGTTGACGAGGCTCCATCGGGTGATGGAGCAGCGAGGCTGGTCCTCAGCAGCAGCAGCGGTGCAGCATCTGTGAAGGAAGTGAGATGCAGGATGTGCATGAGTCCTTCTTATGTCCCCAAAAGAGGAGATCAGAATTCAGTTTTCAAACTACTACCCTATGCAGCTTTCAAGAAATGGACTCAAGGGAGCAAAACAAAATCTAAGCAAGAGAGGGTAAGACTAAACAGGAGCCGCTGAGAGCCTCGCAAGAAGGGTTGGGGAAACTTTCTGAGGGTGAGCAAACGCTCTGGGGATGAGTGATCACAAGGGACTTAGGATTGACTTTGCCAACAGGACAGCCAGCTACAGGCCGAGGATGTTGAGTCTGAATCCACAGACACAGGCTCTGTCTATGTCTGCACTCCCAGAGCCATAGGGAGAGGACAGGCGTCCCACTTTGAGAAGATACCCTTGTCTCCTGTTAGCTCAGTCTGATAACTTGAACTTCAAACTAGAGAGCTGTTTGTACCACCAGCTTCCTCCTGCTCACCGCATCCCATGAGTTCCGCTAACCTTTATGACAGCAGGGAAATGTCTTGTATAGTTAGCCAGGACGGAAGGGATAAGCAGGCAGCCTGGCAGTCCTTCTCATTCGGAGGAGACGGATGTCCCTACTAGGATTTCCATCAACCGGTTTGAGCTGGCATGTTGCTCTCGGGAGTCCTGACTCTGCACCTACAGTGAGAAAGCACATATCCAAGTGTGACTTGCATTCTCTGTGTGAATATTTTTAGCCACAGGCTCACATGTATGCTCATGAGAGTTCTTGTTGCAGACATGAATGACCGAATACGCAGAGATGACACCTATATGCTTATGTGCACCGAGGGGTATACATTTGAGTGTGCTGAGAAACACCAAGGCAGCACCAGGCTGCATCTTTTCTTTACTTCATTGATGATCACAGAATCTTTCTTGTTTTTTCCTTCTTTTCATGTGTCTCTGTGTAAAGTATTTACATGCGTGTTCATGTGTGTATGTATGTGTGTGAACACGCACTTGTGGATGTGTGCTTTTGGAGGTCTAAGGTTGTTGCCTGAAGTCTTCCTTCATCATTCACTCCTCTGCATTCTTCATGAAGACAGGCTTTCTCAATCAAACCCAGATTCACTGATATTTCCAGTCTGGCTAGCCAGCTTGCTCTGAGGATCCCGTCTCTGTTTTCTAGGGCTAGAATTTAGGTGAGGCAACATAATACCCCTGGTATTTATATGGGCTCTGGGATCTGAACTTGCTTGGACAGTAAGCAGTCTAACCACTGAGCCATCTCCCCAGCCTCCTAGGTAAGACCCTCCCTCTTTCTAGCAACTAGTGCCTGAAGGCAACCCCAGTTGCACAATATTTACGGGCACGCCCACTAATGGATGAATGTATGGGCCATGTGAATGAACGTACTCCAGAAATTCCCAAGATTCTTACTGACTTTCCCAACTATTCACCGACCCTCCTTTCTGACTGGTCCTGCAGTCGTGCTCTCGGGGGCTCCATAGGGACCCCTGCTCTGTGCTTGGGCACTGCCCCTTGGCTCCCTGGTCCACTTGAATCTTCTGAGTTAGTGCATCAGTGAGTTCACTTTGTGGCTAATTTCCCCTGGTGTGCCATGGTCCGCCTACCTGGGCAGGCTGCTTTGCTATATGCAAAACCTATGTGTGGCTGTGTCCCTGGGATCCTCGAAGCTGAGGCCCCACCCAGCATGTGAAGGTGGCTCTTTGATGCTGATGTCCCTGGTGATATAAATCTTACCTAAATCCACATTTCTGACTTTGTTAGACAAACACCCAAGAGGAACAACTTAAAGGGAAGGTTTGTTTTGGTTCAAAGGCCACTGACTCCATCAGTTGGGGACTGAGGCATGCTGGGAGTGGGTGGTGGAGCAGCAGCCTCAAGTAATCGGGAAGAAGAGAACAGCCACGGGGCCAAGGTCAAGCTGCACCCCTCAAAGGCATGCCTTCAGGGACCCACTTCCTCCAGTGAAACCCACCTCTCGCAGTTCCAACTTCCTAGTCATCCTTTCAGATTTGAAATCTGTCAATGAATAAAATCACGGACCAGGTCAGGGCCCTCCCAGTCTGATCATGTCTGGAGATGCTCACGGGGCACACGCGCCTGCGTGCTGTCCCACCGCCCCAGATGTCTCTCAGTCCATCCTGAGTCCACCCCTGGTTAACCTGACATTAAAAGGTGGCCCCTTAAGCCATCCTTAATCTTTAAATAAAAACAATAACAAGTTCCTGATTCCATCCAAGATAATACAACTGCCGTTTAACCAAGAAAAAGTAGTGGTTCCCACTCCAGAGCTTTAAAGCCTGAACAGCATCTAGGAGAGTTCATTGCCACAATGTAACATGGATGTCCAGCATCCAGTTCTCATTAGAGATCCTGTCTACATGATTATCTTCTGCAGTCCAATCAAAACTTCCCATTGATCTCTGCTCACAACATTCAAGGCTTCTCAGGCAGTTTCTCAAAATTCCTCTAAATTCCCTCCCCAAACTAGTTCCAAAGGCTCCTGACCCCACTGTACCAACCCCCACATCTCCAGAGCCATTTCTGTTTAGATGTTGGTTGCTGTGATAAAATAAATCTCAGGAATAAAAGATTTATTTTTTGCTTACCATTCAAAGGTTTCAGCCTGGGGTCCACTGAGCCCATCACCGAGGGCCTGAGGTGAGGCTGGCCGTCACTGTGGAGATTGATGGAGCAAAGTCACCCACTTCACAGTACTCGGTAAACTCACACACAAACACACACACACACACACACACACACACACACACACAGTAAGGGTTTGGCGCAGGACACAGACCCTAAAGAGATACCCCAATGGCCGACCTCCTCCAGGCAGGACCCACTCTTGTTAAAGTTCTTCGCTCCTTTCCAAGTAAGTTCCATCAGCTAGTACCCCGGGCTTCATGAGCCTTCCAGAGACATTTTATGTATCGATGGTAACACTGACCCATTCTTCAGCTCCTTCACGGTGTGGGCCAGCTACAGGCTCTACCTCCCAGAGGCAGGGCCTGGGCCAACTAAACCTGGCAGGGCGTCTTCATAGATTCTGATGTGTGTCCAGCAACCTTTTGATACCCAAAGGTATTCTGAATGGTGCAAACCTTGAGACCCGGCTCCAAGAGTAAAAAGTAACAAAGTTAATATGTACATTGACTTATTAGACTCCTTCTCATTTAGCGCTCTCAACCTTGGTAGACTTCTTCCTGTAGTCAAAGAAAGAGGAAAGGAAAGGATGAAAGTGTGCTCTGACTTGGTCTGGGGGATGATGTCATTCACTACTGACCCCAGCGCAGCAGCCAGGTCCTGAACCTGAGGGTTAGGCACTTCTTCTGGGGTGGATCCTGTCTTAGGTGGGGTTTCTGTTGCTATGATATAACACCATGGCCAAAAGCAACTTGAAGAGAAGAGGGTTTACTTCAGCTAACAGATACACATCACAGGCTGTCACTGAAGGAAGTTGGGGCAGGGGCTGGAGTAGAAGCCATGGAGGAGTGCCTTTTACTGCTTGCTCCTCTTGGATGGTTCACTCTGCCTTCTCACGCCCCTCAGGACCACCTGCCCAGGAATGACCACATCCACGGTGGGCTGGGCCCTCTCCCAGACAGTCACTAATCAGGAAAACGCCTCATAGACTTTCCCACCGGCCAGTCTGGTAGGAACATTTTCTCAGTCGAGGTTCCTTCTTTACAGATAACCCCAGCTGTGTCAAGTTGACAGAAAACTAGGCAGCACAGACCCCCAAATCAGGAGTCTTCCTAGGGTCCCAAGAGGACAGAGGATTGTGGGGCGGGGGCTTTCCCTTACTGCAATTTTGAGAAGAGAGGAAGAGCATCCCCCAGCCCCAGCAGCCTCTCTCTTCATACCCACAGCTCATACACCCCGTATATAGCTGTAAGGAAACCCCGTGTGGCATGAGCCCCTGGGAATAGTGTCTGTGCTGCTCTGCATGCATCCTCACCCCCTTCCCTCCAATAGATGCTAGACTCAGAAATAAGAATCTGCAATGAATCCCCCAGCCTCACCCCTGCCTCTTGGTCAGGTGTGACGAGCCATCTCTGCCGACTTGATTCGGATGGGCTGCACTGGGCCACAGACCCCACACTCAACCTTGTTGCCCCGGGATCTTGGGGACAGATACTTCAACCTTCCTCATGGCACTCGGACAGCTCCGCTTCTCCCAGGGAGGGTTGAATCTCAGCCACGCCGTATTAGCAGGGTTTGAATAATGCATGTTTCCCTACTAATGCCCTCCTTTTGATAATGTGCCCATGTTAGTGTTCATTGGAAATTTTCCTGCTGGATACACACAGAAAGCTATGTACATTTATAAAGGAAGTTCCAGAGCGCGAAGGGAGGATGGAGCTCCGTGGTAGTGGCTGACTCCCATCATGCATTCCACAGAAACCATCCTTGTCAGGGGAACAAATTCCTCGCCTGTTTTTTCTATTTAGCCAGAAGTGGGGGCACTGGGAGAACCCCCTGCACACCTGACCCTATGGACGTTGGTTTGGGAAGGAGTGTGTTTCCTCCAGTCCTAATTAAATGCCTGAGCCTTCAGCAACTGACCTGAGGATAGACAGGGAGAGGCTGGGCAAGGTGGCGAGTACTCTTGGAATCACGTAAGGGGCCAGTCACAGGAAATCTGGGCCTTCTCTTTGTGTTGTAACTGCAGGCACCTGACCCTCCTTGATTCCCGGTTTTAGTTTCTATCAAGTAAGCGTAACAGCTACCAGGCAAAGAGGTTGGAAGCTTAAGGACGCAGTGACTGATGCCTGGGGCCCCAGGCATCTTTTAGGCACTGAGAATATAGCAGCTAACAAGAGGGCTTGCCTTGGCCATGCTTACACTGCAGTGTGGGATGATGAATGAACCAGGTGCAGGGGCAGTGCACGCCTTTAACCCCAGCACTGGGGAGGCAGAAGGCAGAGCTCTGTGAATTAAAGGCCGGGCTGGTCTACATAATGAGTTCTAGGATAGCTAGGGCTACACAGTGAGAGCCTGCCTCAAACATTAATTAATTAACCAACTAATTAATTAACTAAAGAAACAAAACTAGAAGTGGTGTGGTATGGTAGAACGCTCAGGAGATGAACTCGGGATGGGCAAGAGAGCTGGAGAACTGGAGGGGTCATTTTCATGGGTGCGGAGCAAAGGCTCACTGAGGGAAAGGGTTTCGCCCTACTACTTCCGGAGAAAGGGGGAGCTAGTCACGGATATGTAAGAGGAAGCATTCTAGAAAAACTGGCAACCAAGGTGGTCAGTACTCCTGGCACATTGCAGGAACCCCAGGGAGACCTGTGAAGTTGGCGAGGAGAGGTGAAGGTCAAGGAGAAAGCTAGTGAGGTCGTGAGGAGAGCAGTTTGGTCTTTGTGGGTCATTACGGACTCCGGCTTGTGCTCCACTAAAGAACTCCAAGTGGAAACAAATGTGGCATAGTCTGACTCATGCCAACCCAAGGTTCCAATGACCTTTGCTAAGAGCAGCTACTCAGAGGCGAAAGAGAAAGCTGGAAGGTCATGGCAACCAGAGAGGAGGAAGCAACAGCTTGGGTGACAGGTATGGAGATTGTCGGAAGTGGCTCTAGATATTGGGGAGGATTTCCTGTGTGGGATCATGTGTGGTTTGAGAGCCAGGAGCCAAGGAGGCCAGTAAGGAACATGTAAAGCACCCAGGGCCTGGCACATAGCAAGTGCCTAGGCACAGCTCTTACCACTGCTGGGCATCAGTCAGCAGGGCTGAGTCAGCAGCAGGGGCCAACTGAGACGCAGTGAGTCCGTGATAGCTAGGAGAATGCCCTGGAGGACTGGAGAAGCCAGACCAAGGGGCACTGATGAGGACAAGGATGGGCCTTTGTCACCAGGAGCTCTGTCTTTTGCATGTCATTCAGCAAAGAGCAGAGGACCTGTCGAATAGACAGAACCAAGACTATTATTTAACCCATCAGGCAGCCACCCAAGTTCCACCCCTCAGTGACCTCCGGGACTCAGCTTCCCCTGACCCCAAGTCAGCTAGTGCGGGCTGGGTCTGACTGAACCTGTTGGCTCAACCCTCCAGCCACATCTTCCCATGATGATAAAGATGCAACAGAGAAGTCTAGTCCAGCAGGTACTTTTCAAGACTTTGGATTCAAGGCCTCCAAATTTCCAGTAGCCAAACCTAAGGTCAAGGGATAGAAGAGAAATATACCTCACTTCTGCCATGGCTACAAAAATCATACCACAGGGCAAAGCTATATATAGCTGAGTGGTAGAGTGCTTGCCTGCTAGGCATGAGTGCTGGGTTTAATTCCCAGTACCACAAACTATCCATATCACAAATGATACGATATGGGGAACAGTGACAATCTGAGCTTGACCTAGTTTGCCACTCCCTGTCTGGGCTGGCTCAGAAACTGGCTGGGGAAGAATCTACAGAGTAGCAAACGCGCAGGCGGTGCATTATGCATTCATCAGCTTTCCATTGCTATAGCAAATACCCGAGGCGAATCAAATTAAAAAGAAGAAAGTGTTGTTTGGGCGCATGATTTCAAGAGGCTTCTGTGATCTATGAGTTGGGCTTATGGCAGTGTAGTCCATGCTGGAGAGAGCATCTAGTGAAGGAGCCACTCACCATGGCAGCAGGGAATCAAACAGAGAAACAGGACGAGTCTGGAGACCAAAGAATCCTTTTGAGGACACATGCTTCATGACCTGACTTCCTTCCCATAAGTCCCACTTGCAGATGCTTCTAGCACCTATTGATAGTATCCCAGACTGACAATTGAACCCTTAGTACATAGTTTGGGGAGGAGCACTCCAGGTCCAAACCTAGCTGGCTGCAGATGCCCACAAGAGGCTCCCGAAGGAGAAGACTGAAGGTAGTTCATACCCAGGAACCTCAATAGTAGCAGAACTTCACCAGGAGAGAGCCTCAGCAGGTCCAGAACCCTTCAGATATCACAGAGGTGGCAGGTCCTCTCTCCAGTCTCCCTCAGAGGCCGGTTCCTTCATGGCAGAACCTGCCACTCCTTGCTATTTGACTGTACAGGAAGTCTCTCCCCGTGGATGTTTATTCTAAGCCAAGAGACAGGATGAATCTGACTTGCAGGTGTGTCCAACCTGTGGCTCATGTGGACCACATGAAGCCCAACACAGCCATGAATACAGCCCGATAGGAAATCATAAGCTCACTTAGAAGGAGATTGTTGTTGTCGGCAATGTCCTTGTTGCTGCTGGATTCCATGGTTTTCAGGAGGTGGATGACAATGTTATGCCACATTGTCAAAAGAGTGGGCACCCCTCATTCTACAAGAACCCTGTCCAGGTTGCAGGCTCCCTCTTTAACCCTCTTTCCTTCTCTGTCCTCTCTAGTCAAGAAGCAAATCGAACTGAAGTCCCGAGGCGTGAAGCTGATGCCCAGCAAAGACAACAACCAGAAGACGTCTGTGTGTAAGTGTCGGCTGGCCTTGCCCCCCATGCCAGGGCCTCGGGCCTCATGCTCGGATCTGAACCTCTGGTGCTGTGACCAGCTGTGACGGCAGGGAAGCCAGCCTCTGCTAGATGACTTCCTTGGTCCTTCCCTCCCTCCATCTGCGCATGGCCTCGCTGAGCCTGCAGCCAGGGAGCAGCCCCAGGCTGCCCTTTGCCTTCTCTTTCCATTGCTTCCCTCCAATTCCCTCCTCACCTCCCATTCGATCTGCAGTCCAGGGAGTCATTACTGTGCATTTCTCTCTTTATTTTTCCTTTTAAATCACTTCCACCTGCTAAGACAGTTCTCTTTCTGGCGTCTCTTCAGGCTGGGATCTAGAGGGGTGGGGGTCGACTCCCAAGGTCAGAGGTTGAAGAGGAAGAAGGGGCAAGTCTAATAAGCCCCGCTATGAGTGTTGGACGTGTCTGGGAAGAGCAAAGTGGGGAATTGGGTCCTGGCTCTATGGGTGGTGGGGAAATCATGGCGGCACCCTGCTTGGGCAAATTGCGTCTTTGAGAACTTGTTCCTGGTACCCTGGTTTGGAAGATGAAGAGGTCTGGTGCTGGGGGATGGTCTAGAGCATCATGTCCAGAGAGACACCTGATTGGCCTGTGATGAAGGGATTTAGGTTGTGAGCCTTGGGGTGGGGTGCAGACACTCTGTCTTAGGCTACTCTTGTCCCTGAGGGGACTATGGCTGTTTCCTTCCTGTCACTCCTTTCAGCTGTCCTTGTCCTCTTCCCCCCTCGCCATCCCTGCCCTCTGCTTCCCTCTTCTCTGTTTCTTCTCCTGCCCCATCCTGACTCACTTTCCTGCACTCATTTTTCTTTAATTACCAGACATATACTTGGTAAGGAGAGATGGTAGAAAACCACCAGGTTCCCAAGGTCTCTGCAGGTATCTGTGGCCACAAGAAGTGGAAGGCAGAGGCAGTTGGGAACCTGACTAGAATGAATCAGAGTGCGGGGGCTCATCCCAGTCTCAAGTTCCCTCCAGTCAGAGGTATTGGTGGCTGTTGGGTTAATCTGTAGGTCTTTGCTCCAGGATGCTGGATGACAGAAGGAAGCTAGGAGACCCTGTTTTCGTGCTCGACTAAGGACATCAGGATCAGAGATGGGACCAGCCCAGGACCATACAGAGTAGCCATGGAGACCGTATGAGCCAAGGCCACTGTGGCTTCGTTGTACACATTGCCACAGAGCCAGAAACAAGCTCATAGAAATGCTTAAAATTGGGGGAACCAAATATTTATCCCATGCTACCCGAGGAACTACTTTCTCAGTTTTAACATCTGTAAAATGGCGATGCAGAACCCTAGCCTGCCTTCCTCCCACAGATTGGGGGAAGGCAGGCTAGGGTTCTGCATCGCATTTTACAGGTGCTAAATGCTTAGGATGCTATTGGATCTAAGATGGGCCTGCTCTACTGTAGAAGGCCCACAAAGTAGCTGAGAAAAAAATACATGTGATGTTAGAGATGCATTTATCTTAGAGGGAGTTCATGGTTTTTATCACCTATACCTTTCCTAGCTGTCCTCAGCAGCCCCAGAAAATTGAAGAAACAAGTCTAATATTTCTTATGACGAACTTTTAATCTCCATTGTAAAACTTCCTCAAACAGGGGTGAACTTGGCTCAAATTGCCCCACGGTAGCTGCTGATATCTGCATGGACTTTATATTCTGCCCAGACCCCCCACACACACACACCCACGGACAGATGTCTTGAACTAAGGGAAGGGGCAGGCCCTACTGATTTCCTCCTCTGGCCCTGGCTCCTGGCAGTGCCTCTGTTGGCATCTCCCTTCATTTTGGGTAGAAAGTGCTGCCATAGATTTCCCTTATTGTGGGGCCCTCGAGGGTGGGGTCTGGATTACCCCGAGTTCTTGACCCCCAGTAGCCAACAGCAAGTCAGATGCAAGTATCTGGGTTTAGACTGGCAGTGGAGGTAGGAAGTGCTGAAGACAGGGGAATGCCCTTTGCTTCTGCAATCCACGTAGTCATCTGATCCTGGGATGTCAGTTTGCTTGTTTCCTGGAGAGCCTGGTATGTCTTCGGAGGATGTCAGTATCTCGAGAAAGGGTGCTGGCTGGACGTGAGTTGCCTCAGTGGGTTCTAACTTCCTGGATGGTGCCTAAACTTCAGGGGCTGGCTGACTTCAGGAAGGCAGGGCTTTGTCATCCTTGGCTCTGGTTCAGCCTCACCTACTTCCTTGATAGTGGTCAGAACCGAATGAGAGGGCAGAAGTGGTGGGAACTGCTGGAAGTTCTCAAGGTGCTGCTGAGGGGTGGGTGTTTCCATTGGCAAGGGACCCTGGGTTGGCAAGCTGAATGAGCAGGACCTGAGCTTAGAATCTGCTGCAGGGATGGTCCACAGGATGAATGACAAAGCCATCGGGGGCAGCTCTTGGGATGAGGGACCATCTTCCCCTCCTTGCCACCACCTTTAGTTCCCACACTCCTGCTGACCTGGGGACCCCAATTACTGCCTCCTTTCTTATCCGGGCCAAACACCATGACTCCCTGAAAACTCCTCTGCTTCAGAGACTTCAGTCTTGTCCCAGCCTGCAGGTTTCGGGGTTGGTGGGGATAGTTCTATTAAGATGTGAGTGTAAAGCCCTTGGAAGTACAGGCTTGATAAGGAAAGGAACAGGGTAAAACCAATGCCCAGAGAGACGCCTCAACTCGGGAGTGTGGAGCCACCTAAGAGTCTTGCTGCTATTGCCACACAACAGAGAATTCAGCCGGTGTCTGGCCTGAGAGGGGAACCTGTGTCAGTGTTGGGGTTCCCTTGTCAGCAGCCCCCTGTGCTACTTGTGAGCAGGGGCCATTCCAGGCCTCCACTTGCAGCAGTGAACCAAAGCCTCAGCCGTGCCCCACCTTCCGCCACCTTCCATCAGCTCCCAGGGTCCCCACAGCCCCAGGTTCATGAGGCTCCCACTCCCCCTCTTCCTGCCTTATCATCGCTCTACATTGTCTGGTGACCCCCTTTTCTGCATCCTTTCCCTGCGCCACACACCTTACCAGACTCTCGTCACCTTGACTCGAACGAGCAGAGAGAGACCTTCCTTTCATTAAGGAAGACCTTTCTGCCGCCCAGGACTCTGCATTTGTTTTGTTTTAGATCTTGGGTTTGTTTTTTTGTTTTGTTTTGTTTTGTTTTGTTTTGTTTGTTTGGTTGGTTGATTGGTTGGTTGGTTTTTTTTTTTTTTTCTCATCATGTGACCCTGGCTGACCTGGAACTTGCTGTGTTGAACAACCCGGCCTTGAACTCAGGGAGAACTCTGCTGTTCAAGTGCTGGGATTAAAGTGCTACACACCCAGCTACACAGGCTCTCCAGCAGCCCCTACTCCTGTTTATTCAGGATAAGACTCACAGCCCCTCAAAAGCCTTGCCTCTCACCTTGACACTCTTCCCCCTCCCTAAACTCCAGCTGCACCTGACACCCCCCAATTTCTCTGCCTCACCTTAGTCTTCTCTGCCTGTCTTCTGCCCTTTTCACTGTACCCAGGTGTCTAAATCTCACTGCTTTAGAAGATCCATGTTCAATGTCACCTCCTCTGGGAAAACTTTGACACTTCTCCCAGTAGTGTATGACTAACTGGTCCCCCATCTAAGCATCCCTTCATCACCTTCTACTTTTGATCCTGAAGTTTCTTCAGTGTTTCATGGCTTCCCTCAACGGGAAACTCCTTGAAGATAGTGGTCATTCCAGACCACCCTTGGCATCTCCCCTTGTAGCCAAAGAAAGTCTTGTGCAAAAAAGGGCTCAATGAGCATGTGCCCTCCATGGGAATGAGTGAGTAGGGTCTAAGGGAGGGGTGGAGTACCTCTCTCACATTACAGGGTGCTGAGTGGAAGAAGGGAATATGAGCAAGCCCAGAGACTGTTGCTGTAGACACCCCGTAACCCCTCAGTTGCCATTGGAGTCATGGGATTGGTGGGTCCTTGAATGAAGCTTCTCTGGCCAAGCTGTCCGCCTGGCTTTCATTGTCAGTCATCCTCCACTCTGGGAATCCAGAGGTATGAGTTTAGTTCAGCCTGACCTATGTGAACCATCAAGAGTAATGAGCAGGCAGGGACGCAGGAGGTGCCCGCTGTGTGTGCTGGATTTGTATCGTCCGTCCGAGACCAAGCTCTGCGCTAGCTCAGGCAGGCATGCATATGGTTTTTGTAAAAAGGTGTGAGACCGTCATAGAAATAGCCCAGATAACATCTGGTTGGTGCACTTGGCCGGTAGTACTGGGAGGGATGGGAGAGAGTATTCTGGTACTTGCTTACTGTGTGGTTTGTTTGGGGGGAGGGGGGGTCTGATGGGAAGCTGGCTCGCAGAAAAAATGTCCGCATCTGAGTTTAAGTCCCTGCTTTGAACTTGAGGCTGCAACTCTCTCTCATTCTTTACCGTTTCTGACCATGCATTCACCTTTTATTTAACTTTCTTTGAGTCATCTCTCCATCTGGGGCTGAGGGGGGAGGGGCGGAGTCATCTCATCTAGAGTCTCCATCCCTGGACCTGAAGTGCAGGATGGGGAGGTCACCAGAGCCTTTGGAGAAGCCACTTCTGGCCACTGGTGTGGGATGAGGGAACAGGATGGCTGTTGGGGAGGAGGGCTGTCTCAGAGCCCACAGGATCCCAAAGAATTTCGCTTGGATTTTTCTTGCAAAGGATTTTTTATCAAAAGCAGTCTCCCACTTTACAGTCAGGAAAACCCTGTCCGGTAGAGAGTCCCGACATCCTCCACAGCTCTGGGGGAGCAGGGCCTCATCCTGTCTCCTCCTCCCACCCCAAGACACTGCTCAGCCCAGAGCCTTTCTGAGACTGTCTGTCTATGTGTGTGCTGTTTTTTTGCCTTGTAGTAACTCAGGTTGGTGTGTCCCAAGGACATAATATGTGTCCAGACCCTGGAATACCTGAAAAGGGCAAAAGACTAGGCTCAGACTTCAGGTAAGACCTACTGGGGGACTTTCTGGCTGCACATGGGGTGGAGTGGCCTGGTTATGGGGAGGACAAGGCCTGCCCCTTCTGGAGATGGGGTGGGATGGCTGGAGGAGTGACACCGCTTGGGGGAAGGCTGTGGTCCCTCCTAGTCTGACGTTTGGGAGGATGTCCCTGCCTTGTGAGCTGTGAAGGAGCATCACTAAAATATGCCCATGTTAATTGTCACAAAATGAATGCAGCCAGAATTTAAAGGGTCACTCTTTGATGTGTTGCATAATGGTGACAGGCCTACAGTCATCTGGGGGTACCTCAAAGCCCCTCGGACGGTGAATTTTTTGCAGAGGTTTGAACTAGCAAGGCATCTTCCCATAGTCCTCCTTCTCCACCGTGATTTATGAGTCCCATCCATCCACCCTTAGCCCTCACTGATGCCTCTCTCACAGCAGCTCTCTCTGCTCACAGAGTCCCCTTTAACTCAAACCTAAAACCATTGAATGCTCCCAAACAACTAAGATGAAGGGAGCTGTATCCTCCAACAGATTTTAAGTGCTGAACAGAAGAGCCCAGATGAAAGGCCAGAAGGAGAAAGAACTTCCCCCTGGGAGATCTGTTTCGGGAGTCAGGGCGTACTCCTCAGGGCAGGGCTGGGCAGGCCCAGGGAATGAACTCACACACACCTTGTCTCCCAGGTTAGGATCCAGCGTCCAGTTCACCTGCAACGAAGGCTATGACCTGCAAGGGTCCAAGCGGATCACCTGCATGAAAGTGAGCGACATGTTTGCAGCCTGGAGTGACCACAGGCCAGTCTGCCGAGGTGAGGGCACTTGCAGAAGGGAGGCCATGCAGACAGCCAGGGCCTGGAGCCCGAGGCCTTCCCCCCAGGCTGCCTCTTCTTGCTCTCTGCTGCTCCTTAGCACTCAGGTCCTACATCTTTGACTAATTACCGTGTTTATTGTCATCTTCTCTGTGCCGAGGCCTTTGCTAAGAGCAGGCATAGAGAGGTGGGGAGACAGACATAGCCCGTGCCCTGCGTGGACTTCACAGTCTGATGGGAGAGGGCCATGGAAAGCGGGCTGCTGGCTCGGTGCACACAGAGATCAGAACCACACAGAAGCAGGAAAGCAAGCCACCCCTTCTACTCCTGTGTTAGATCCATCTGTTATAACAGAGACATATCCCAGCCTTCTGCCCCCGGCGTCCTTGTTGTTTTCCCACACTCAGCAGTAAACAGACCTGTGGCTTCTGAAGCAATGCTTTTAGCTATGCAGAGATATATACAAAGCATGGCATCCAAAGGCGGCTCTGTGGGCTTCTCTGACAGTGTACCTGTCCTCAAGAGCCCTACTGCCCACCTTCTCATAAGCCGATGAAGACTGCCTGCCAGTGGCCATAAGTGATATTAAAGCCCTGGAAGTGGGTGAAAGGCCGTCAGCAGGGCAGGACGGCACTCAGCTGTTAGACAGCCCCAGAGAGCAGAGGACCCCTCTCGGAGAGAAGGTCTATCTAAAGGGCCCATTAAAATGGTTCTAGTATGGATCCTTCTGACCAGAGGTGATACTTCGCTTTTTAAGCACCTTTGCATCAAGATAAAATTCGTGCAGAGTGAGAGGGGGCTGTGGAAGACAACCAGACCATTATCATACAGAAGAACGCACAAAGTCAGAGCTAAAACCCGGTCTATCTTAAAAATGTGTTGATGAGGAATCTCAGGGAGCCATGAAAATGTCTTCAAGCAGGCCTTGCTTGCATTCACGCCCATTTGTTCAACTCTAAGGTGTCCCCGATCTGCGGTGTATGATGGTCCTTTGCTCCTCTCTGCCCGGTTATTCCAAAGAACCTCCATGGCTACTACTGCCTTTTATTTTTTTTTATTTACAATTAAAAACACAAAGAAAAGAATCCCCAGTATAACTGACCGTTTGGACAGATTCCCTACTTCCTCTGGGCTAACCTTCTTCCCTCCAAATGCATTCAATAGTACCTGCCCACGCTCGGCCGCAGGGTTCAGGGTGCTGACCGGGTGATGCTGAGGCGACATAAACGCTTTGTGGCTTGGTAGGTGTTAGGAGGAAGGTGGACAGCCTGTAGAGGGCAGGGACCCCTGTTTTGGTCACCACTCAGGACATGGCCTCGTCCACAGTAGGTGCGTTATAACAAGTGTTGACTGAGTCAGTGGAATGGATGGATAACTGAATGGCCCGTGAGTCTACGTGCAGAACTCTAAGACGATGGCTGCATAGAAAGGTGCCCAGGAGACCCTGGGCCACTCTGTCCCTTCAGAACTTCTTTTAGAAGCCCGGGCAGCAAGGTCCTCTGACAGTGGTGGGCTCTTTTCCCTTGGAGGAAGTTTGTTCTTAGTCATGACACTTAACTCACAAAAGCCCAGGATGAGGAAGGGCTAGCATTCTCGAAGGATTTTCATCAAGCGATATGCTCGCTTCTTTTCTCCAGATGTGTTCTGGGCCCCATCGAAGCCATCCCTAGTGATTCTGACACTGCACTTAACTCTCTGCCCATTTCCACTATGCACTGGGCTCCTTTCCCCTGTGTTATCCCATTGCACGCCTTACCAGTGTGAAAGTGGGTGGTGAGGGTGGCCGCTCAAATCCAACCTTTGCTGCAACTCTGTAGCTGTGTGCCCTTAGGCCCTTTCCCTCGCTGAATCCCTTTTCCTTCCCTGCTAAATTGAAGACACACTACCCTGTTTCCCCCACAACATCACCAAGTGAAGCAGTGAACTTCATTAGTGCTCATTTAGAACCGGCTGGGCCCGCCTGCGGGGCTCATGCACACACCTGTGTAGCTTACCGTGCTTGCTGGCCCACACCTCGTCCTCTGGTGGCTGTGGGTTCTCTCAGAAGCCACTCGCTTTTCCTCTGTGGTCCCACAGCTCGCTAGCCCTGGCTGAGGCCCTTCATTAGCCTTCACCACAGTACCCTCGTTATGGAAGGAGAAAACCACTCCTTCACTGCTTGGGGACTGTGAAATGGAAGCCAGGCACTTTACTGACATGGGAGGTGGGGGAGAGTTCTCAGCACAGCCTGACCCTCCTGCCTTCTCCTGCCCTCCTCCTCATTGTTCCTCTTGCACAGGCTGTGGAGAGGGAAGGCCAGGGCTTAGACTCGGGCAATCTTTCCCTAGCTTTCCCAAAAGTCCATCTTAGATGCAGTGGTCTCCTCCGGCAGCCTTTAAGCCTTCCCCCCTGATCTTTTGTTTTAAACTAATTGGAATTTCTACTATAATTGTTATTTCTTTTTTGGGGGGGGGTGGTGTGGGGTGGAGGGGGGACAGCTTGGATGAGTGAACCTTGCTGTTACTATTGAAAAGGGACAAAAGCCCTTCAATTACACGAAGCTCCACGTTGAAACAGGTTGCCAAAAGACGGCAACCTAAAGCACTCTGGCCACCACACTTGGGGTGTTGTGTTCCCGCCAGTGCGTGTAAAATGTGCCGTGGCTTTAATCATTCACATCTCCGCACAATTAGTTATACTAAAACGCACAGACAAGCGAAGAATAGGTTCCCTGTAAACGTGCGAGGGCCACCAGAATGAACCGGATTTATGATTGATGTGACTAAGGGCGATGGCACCGTGCCCTCATTTTGGAAGTTTTGAAATCGATGGTGTGCTCCAGCTTCTCCTTTCCCTCCCTCAGGAGTTAGCCTCTGCCTTGACTCCTAGAAAACCTTCATTGGTTTTACTTTTGATACAAGGCCTCATGTAGCCCGGGCTGGCCTCTACCTCACTCAGTGTCCAAAGATGACCCTGATCCTTTGAACACCCCTGCCTCCACCCTCCAAGTGCGGGGATTGCAGACACATAGCCCAATACCTAGTGTCCTATAAAAGCCTGGTCATGCAGAGCAGGCTAAGAGAAAGGGAGAACACAGGTTGTGTTACGTCGATGTCACCAAACACATGACAGGGAGTGAACAAGAAGTGTGGCTCTGTGTATGTGGGCATGTGTGTGTGTCTGTCTCTGTGTATGTGTGTCTGTCTGTCTGTGCATATGCATTTAGAATACAATAATTTGGGGTGGCTGGAATACCATACTTGGACTCAAAGTTCAAGTCCCACCTTTGTTATTAACACACCAATGGCAGAGAAGACATTGTTGAAATGGATCTTTATCTTTTCCTTCGACTGTAAACTGGAAGGGGAACCTGGGAACTGTGCACAAAGCAGGCTGGACTAAATGGCATGATCATTACAATGTCTGTCTTCCTCCTTAGTGGCCATCACAAGAGCAGATTCCTGAGCCAACCCCTTAAACACTGGTGTCCACCTTATATTCCCTCTCCTGTCCCTTCCCTCCTTCCTGTCCCCTCCTTCCCCTCCTCTCCTGTCCCTTTCCTCCTTCCTGTCCCCTCTTTCCCCTCCTCTCCTATCCCTTCTCTACTTCCTGTCCCCTCTTTCCCCTCCTCTCCTGTCCCTTCCCTCCTTCCTCTCCTGTCCCTTCCCTTCTTTCCTCTCTCCTCTTTCCTTATCTGGCAGAGATGTCTTAGTGAATCATTAGAACCCAGGCCGCATTGTCCCATCCCTAAGAATGTCCCCAAGTCCCTTACCTGTTTGTGCTAATGACAAAGCTCCCATTTATTAAGCCATTTATACTTGTCTAAAGCATGGCACTAGGCATTTTTCATCCTTTCCTTATGAGGCAAGTGGCAATAACCATATTTCATGTTGAGCTGAAGCTTCTAGTAGTTGGCCAACTTGCCCAAGGGCACGAAGCCAATCAGTTGAGCTGTTTCAACCCCTTGCTCCAAAGGCTCTGGGCTGCTTGCACTTGAGAAGTGCACCTGGACCTCCTTCAGAGCTGGAATGTGGGGGAACAGTGTGGAGCAGCTCCCCCACCCCGCTAATGGCTTTGTTTTGACTGAATTTCAAGTATATAGAAAAATTGCCATTAGCATACTGAGAACCCCCACGTGGGATTCATGCAACTGCTTTGGAAGAGTAAATGGAGAAGGAGGAAAATGTGGTCAGAGGAGTAGGAGGGAAACCAAGGCATGTGTGTTGTTGCTCAAGCAGAGATGGGCCATTGAGTCAGAAAGGTCAAGGGTTAGCTACCAGTGGGATTAAATGACTTGGCACAACTTTGGACCTATTCTGCAGAGAATTGGGGATGGATTCAAAGGAGGACCAGAGATAGGAGGCTGACTTGTTTGGATGGCAAACCTTGAATCTGTGGTGTGACCACTGTTGTCGCAGTGGCCACCAGGCCCTGAAGTTAAGAAGTAAAAAGAGTAGATAGGATATTTGAGCCAAGGTAGGCTTTTGACCAGGTAAATATGAGGAGCTGGAGATGCTGGTGAGTGGTCTTGAGACCCAGTCTGGGTAGGGAAAAGGGAGTCAGTAGGGTCCAGTAGATGGGAAGAAGTTTAGGGTCAGTAGACTGGAAGGGCCTAGGATGTAGGGCACCAGGGACGTCGTGAACAGGGTGATCCTGCCGGAAGTATCAGTGAGAGAAGAGTGGCTGTGGCGGCCGGAGTCCCTGGTTCTAAGGACTCCAGGGTTCGGTGTGTGGCCCCTGATGTGGCTGTTCCTTGGATGGAGGGGACAGTGGTCCAGATCCTATATAAGGAACCAGCACTTCAAAGGGGCCACCTCTCTGAGAGAGTAGGATAAACATCAGGCAGGTTGCACCTTGTGGAGTCAAGAGGAAGAGGTGTCTGCTAAATGGCTTCCTGTTTTCTCCAAATACAGGAAGGCAGCAAACTCATCAGCCAGGAGAACAGAGTGGGGTTAAGGGAAGGAGAAAGGGTCCGAGGGGCATATGGAAGGCATGAGAGGACCTCTGAGTAGCAAGAGCAGGGCGGTTGGCAACTTCCCCGGAAGCGTTTGAGGTTGGTAATGAGGTTACGAAGACATCACCTTTCCCTCTCCTGTGATTTTCTTTTCTTTTTCTTTTTCCTGTCAAAGCTCAGTTTTGTGGAGAATACTGGGGAGACAATCCACAATTGATGTCTCCCAGGCAACTGACTAGAGGAGAGAGAAGAGAGACTTGGCATTTGCAGAAACATGACCATAATGGTAGACCATGAGGTCTAAGCTGGTTTAGGATGGTAGGATGGAAGGGAAACCAGGAAAATGGAAGAGACCCCGGTAGTTGCCATGGTCCGATATAAGCTCCCGGAATTGGCAGACATTCACAGGAAGAACTGGCAGCAGAAGGAACAGGCATTCACTGCAGAAGACATCAGAAGCAGGGCTCAGAGAGGAGAAGAAAGACTTCTGTTAGGCAGGAGGCTTCGGAAGATGTTGCACTACAATGGGGATTTGTTGACCTTTGAATGGGTAGTGAGAGGCCAGGTGTAATAGCGCATGTCTGCGTGTCGAACACTGGGAAAGTTAAGGCAAGAGACCGAAGTTCCAGGTCAGCCTAGGCTACCATAACAAGACCTTGTCAAAAAAAAATAATAACTAACTTGTGTGAGCTAGGAATTGTGTTCAGGGATGGAGGGAGGTCAGTCGTAGGAGTAGCAAGAGCAGGCAGCCTGAATCGAGGTAGCAATCAGATTTCAGGAGAAGCTAGAGATGGGGCATTTGCACTGCACACCTCTTGGTCTTGAATTGGTTCCCTGCTTTGCAGTCATACTCTTTTAAGTCTAGAATTGTCTGTGGGTCCAGGTGGTTCTGTTTCCAGCCACATAGCACAGTGATGTCCCAAGGAAAGAGTGGGAACCCCAGAAGATGGGCAGGAGTCTTTGGAGAAGAGGCTAGACAGGGAAATTGCAAATAGGAAAATGGGAAGATACATTCATTCATTGATCCAGACACTGAGAAGCTGCCATTTGGCCAGCCCATCTGGGTCACAGCAAGGAGCTCTCCATCTGCTGGTGGGATCCCTGGAGCTGGCTGCTCAGAGGGAAGGTGTCTGTCTGTCTGGCGCATCCCTTGCCTGACCTTGCCTAGACAGCAGACAGAAAAGGCAGCTGAGATTCCATCCTTAACCAGTCTTAAGGTACTCAGTGCTATCTGGAGACTGTAATATTTTAATTAAACCCCTCCAAGTCCTTAAAGTGTAAATGCCTTTTGACCTATTCTCTCTAATTACCTTTGGCATATTTTAACACACTGCAAATACCATCTAATTCTTAGAAACAGGCACAGGATAAATCGAGTCTTTTGGCAGCAAAATCAGACTTCCCGAAAGAGGTGGGAGATGCTGCCAGGGAAGTTGTGTGAGGATGTGAGGATGCTCTGCAGGGCTAGAGCACTGAATCCTCAGGTCCTCTTTGTAAAGGTGGGGATCATATCAGACAGAAAAGCCTATGTAGAGAAGCTCCCTAGGCTCCCTGGAAGGTGGCTCAGTCAGTACGGTGTTTGTCACACAAACGTGAGGACCTGAGTTCAATACCCCAGAACCAATATGAAAAAGAAAAAAAGAAAGCCGTGCGTAGCAGCATGTACCTGTAATCCCAGCACTAAAGAGGCAGAGCAAGTGGGGAGCTGGAACTTGCTGGTCGGCCAGCGTAGCTAAATTGGCAAGATGCAGTAAGAGAT
Source organism: Microtus oregoni (assembly GCF_018167655.1). Taxonomy (NCBI): domain Eukaryota; kingdom Metazoa; phylum Chordata; class Mammalia; order Rodentia; family Cricetidae; genus Microtus; species Microtus oregoni. Next base: position 24,543,754 of record NW_024543064.1, on the reverse strand, counting down.
TTTCTCTCAAAAGCTAAAGTGGGAAGTGATTGAGTAAGACGCCCACGTACTCCTGAATGAATGTCGTTAGAGACACACATAGAAGCTTCAAGAAAGCTAGACTAGCACTCGTAACCTGGGAGGTAATCCTGACTATAGAGAAAGGAAGTGAGTGTGACATTGAGTCTGGCAGACCCGGGACCTGAGACTGTCCCTAGCACAGGAGTCTCCTGTCTGTGACATTGAGTCTCACAGACCCAGGACCTGAGACTGTCCCTAGCACACAGTCTTCCTGTCTGTGACGCTGAGTCTGGCAGACCCCCTTTGTTGAATCCTGTCCCTAGCACAGGAGTCTTCCTGGCTGTCATGTATAGCTTCACACCAGAACTCACTGAGATGCTGTCACCTCTCTCACTTGGAAGGGAAAGAGTCAGGGGCAGAGAGGGGGTCCTCACTCCTTCCGGCCTGAACAGCCAGATTTAGACTGGAAAGGCTAAGTTGCTGAGACCCCAGGGTTGGCGTGTCCTCATCTGTGCCATCCTCCCCAAGTATGACCACAAAATGAGAGGAGCAGTTGGATACATAGGAGAGCATGGGGACTGGGGTGTCAAAACCCAGTTCAGGGGCTGGGGAGGTGGCTCAGTGGATAAGGTAGTTGTCGCGCAATCATGAGGACCCATGCAAAGGCTGGGTGTGGCAGTGCACACCTGTAACCCCAGTGCTAGGGGTTTCTGGGGGCTTGCTGGCCAGCCAGCCAGCCTAGTCAAATCAGTGAGCTCTGGGTTCCGATGAGTTGAGAGACTCAGTCTCAATAACTAAGCTGGAAAGCAATGGAGAAATCTGCCCAGCATTGACCTCTGGTCTGTGCACACCCAGGAACCTTCACACAGGCACAAAGAATAAACTCGATCCATATTTAACTCAGTTTTTGGGGGGAGGAACACCAGTGCTGACCCAGAGCCCCTCAAAACAGCCCTGTAACTATGCCTGCTGTGCTCGTATGTGAGGGCTTTTGGGGTCTCACCTATGCCTCCAGCTTTGGCTGTGGTCCTTGAGAGAGACGGGGCCCTGCTGACATTTTTTCTTAACCCAGATTCTGGCTGGCCCATAATAAATGTTGGAACTAATGAGCATGGAAATCAACGCACACAATGAGTAGTGATTCATTACACTTGGGAGGGGGCCCTGGGTCCTGCTTCTCAGACCCCTCAGGGAGGGGCTCTCTGGGAAAGCCTGGAGCTTTGTCATGCCTGGCTCCACACAGAGGAGCTTCCAGAAGTTTGAGGTCATCAGCCAAAAGCAACTCTGACAGCACGCCCATTTCACATGCTTAGGCCTATTGAGTTTGCGCACTCCGTCTTTACTCTTAGGCACTCTGCCTACAATTGGAATGAATTACCATGTGGGCGATGACAGCCCAGGCTCACGGAGCCCTTTATTAAAATAGCCGTGTGCTAACGTTGAAAAATGGGGTGGCTAAGACTCCGAGCACATGGTTTCAAACGGCAGCCAACACCTAGACCCAACGTGGAACCTTAAATGAGATCAATCACCCCTTAATCTAATTAGTTTCGAAGCTATTTTAAAGAGCTTAATTAGATTAAGCCGTGATTGATAACACTTTATATCTACTTGAGGAGAGCACTTCTAATTCACCTTGAGTCTTTACGCTTCCAGTCAAAAGCCTGTTCCAAGGCCTGGGCTGAGTAGGGAATGGAGGAGAGGAGCAACAGGCTGCCTCTGAAGCCACTCTGGTGACTGGAGCTGGACCGAGTCAGGCCTTTTGGTAGAGTCCCCAGGCACAGGCATGCTGAGCCCAGTAGGGTGGCCCTCACTAGGACATCCTGAGACTCTAGTTCGGGAAGCCCACAAGGAGGTCGAGGAAAGGACTGAAGTCAGGCTACTTGGCACGCAGTCTAGAGGCTACTTGGCACGTAGTCTAGAGGCTCAGAGCACATCACTGGTTTGGAAAAATAAGCCTCAAGAAGGGATGGCACAGGATACTCGGCACGTCCCTAGGTGCCTGTGACCCACCCAGCCCTGGTCTGCGCACTCTCTAGAAAGGTGAGCTGCCTTCTCTCGGTGGAGCTGGGGGGGGGGGGGGAAGAATAGACTTCAGGAGAGTGTTGAGTCTACCTTGGCAGTTCATCACTGCCCATAAGACAGTGCTCCAGGCACTGTGGCGTCCTCTGAGCCTGCTGGGAAAGGTGGGCATGGGTGGTGGTAGCAGGTGGATCCTGGGTAGACTCTGTCCAGGTAGCGTCGCTTAAGGGCTGTGCGTGGGAGATGGGAAGGGCTGTATCTGCTCTAAACTGAAATGTCTATCTTATCTCCTCTCCACAGCCCGGATGTGTGATGCCCACCTCCGAGGCCCCTCGGGCATCATCACTTCCCCCAACTTCCCCATTCAGTATGATAACAACGCCCACTGTGTGTGGATCATCACAGCACTCAACCCTGCTAAGGTAAGGCTCCCACGGTGGGGAACCAGGGTCCTGTGGGCAGGCGCAGGTTAGGGACAGATTGCCTACAAGGGCCTGCCAACCCACCAACCTCCAGGTGGTAACTTCTCTGCAGAGAATCTCCATCTGCTTTTATTGAATTTAAGAAAACTTAATAAGCCATAAGGAGGTTATAAATAACATTAATTCAAGAAACACTGAGTATCCCTGTCCCTGCATAAGAAGCAGAAAAGAAATCAGCTATCTTGATGGTGCTCCACCCAGACCAACCGTCTCCTCCTCAGAACCTTCAGACATAGCCATGGCCTGAAGTGTGTTTGTTATTCTTGTGCATTGCTTGTTTATTATACTCAACTGTGTGTCCCTAGAGAACAAAGCTTCATGTGCCAGTATTTGAACTGCACATGCATGGAATCTTTTTTTTTTTAATGAACGTCCCTCACCATTTTCCTAGGTTGTGTGCAGTCCTACTCTCTGTCATCCAAAACCTTTCATGTATTCATTCCTGTCACATGGGAGGGCTTTGTTGTTGTTGTTGTTGTTGTTTTGGGTTTTTTGTTTTTTACAATTCCAAATATATTTTTGTTATCTTTTAGAAATGTAACAGTCTTGCCAGGGTCCACAATAGCCTGTCTGGATCATTTGAATTCTGTCTGATTTGTTGATATGGAGTCCTTTGGTCCATGAATATGGTATACCTTTCTATTTGCCTAGGGTTTCTTTAGTGGCTCTCAATAAATTTGTCTCTATTACAACTCTTACTCATTTCTTGATATATTTGCTCCTAAATACTATCTATATCTTATGTCTCATTAATATAACAGTATGATTCGTATAAACATAAATCATGACTCTCAAAATCCATCACTACATGTTTCTTGATGCTCATTCAAAAATGTAATCAGTTTTTGTACTTTGATTTTCTTTATAAAGAATAAATATCTTGAGGCCGTTTATCCGAGATTTCCTTGGCACTGACTGTGTTTATAGACAGCTGACATCTGCAAAGAATGACGGTTTCGTCTCTTCCTATCCCATCCGTTTATCATTTGTGATGGTGGTGGATTGATGTTGAGCGAAATCTGTTTCTTCACTGTTCTGTGTGATGTTTCCTGGAGAATGTTTCTTTTAATATAGAAAGTCTCCTTTGGGGCTTGGGGGAGTATCTTTCCCATCCTAGTTCACCAAGGCTTTTTATTGAGGATGGATGTTGAATTTTATCAAACAACATCACACACCCACGATACCATCTTTGTTCTGCTCCTTGATTCTCATTCTGTAGTGAGTAGTGTTTGTTGGCTCTTGCGACGTTACCGGCCTCATTCCTAGGTCCTCTACTCACCACTTAAATGTGGACACTGTCATGCTCATCATCTTTAATTTAATAATAATTTAATCTTATTTAATAATGTGTTTCTGTTTTGTGAGGTCTGGTCTTTTATTTTATCTTTGCCAAAAGTTTGCATCAAAAAAAAAATGCTGGCTTCATAAAATAGTTTGAAAACTGTTTCCCTCTGCCTCCTGGGATCGTCAGGGGGAAATTGCAATAACTTTTGCCTTCAAAGTTTCGTGGGCTTTTTCAGCCAAAATGTCTGGATCTGGTGCTGGGGGATTAGACTCCAGGTTCAATATCTGTGATGACTAAGAAGTAATCTAGGTCAGTTGTTTCTGTCTTGAGTTCATTTAACTAAAATTTCAAAAGTAGTATAAAAGTATTCTGTGTACAGTTATGCTTACTGATATCTGCTAATATTGTGCTTTTGTGTTATTTTCCCTTTTTGATTTACATCTTTAAAAAACTCAGTATTGTCAAAAGCTTCATACCTGCTGATCTCTCCAAAAAACTGAGTTTGATTTTGTTGCCGTGCCTTTAAAAACATTTGCTTCATCTATTTCTGTTCTTCATATTTTCTTATCTTCTGTGTATTCGGTTTTATTTTTCGTCTAGCATTTTATTATTCCTGCTTAGTCCATTATTTTCAATCTTATTTCAGCATCTAAAGCTACAAATTTTTCTCTGAGGATTGTTTTGACTATACTTCTACAAATTTATATAAGCAACACATATACATATATTTGGAGAGAGCACATAGTTGCAGCATTTAGTTCTGATAGTCCCTAGGTTTTGATTTGTATTTTTAAGATTTATTTATTTATATTTTATATTTGGATATTTCATCTCTCTCTCTCTCTCTCTCTCTCTCTCTCTCTCTGTGTGTGTGTGTGTGTGTGTGTCTGTGTGTGTGTGTGTGTGTGTATGTTTGTGTATGTGTGCCTGGCATCTGAGGAGATCAGTGTTGTGGGGGCACTTGTTGGTTCCCTGCCACCCACCTAGCTTAGACTTGAAATAATCATACAGAAACTGTATTAATTAAATCACTGCTTGGCCCATTAGCTCTAGCTTCTTATTGGCTAACTCTTATATTAATTTAACCCATTTCTATTGATTTGTGTATCCCCATGTGGCAGTGGCTTACCAGCTAAAGTTCTGTCTGGCTCCGGCTGGGCTACATAGCTTCTCTCTCCCTCTGCCTTTCTTCTCCCAGCATTCAGTTTAGTTTTCCCCGCCTAGTTCTGCTCTACCCTATCAAGGGCTCAAGACAGTTTCTTTATTCATTAATCAATAAAAGCAACACATGGAAAGAAGGACCTTCCACACCAGGTCAGAAGATGGTATTAGATCCCCTGGAACTGAAGTCACCATGTAGGTGCTGGGAACCAAACCCAGGTCCCCTGCCAGTACAGCAAGTGCTCTTAACCACTGAACAACCACCACCACCCCTTTCTAATTTCCTTTCTAACTTTGGTACTAAAGAATGAACCCCAGGCCTCACACATGCTAAGTAAATGCTCTTCCACTGATCTACACCCCTAGCCCTGTTCTGAATATCTTCCATTTTCCATAATTGGTTCCTCTTTCAATCATGAGTTATTTAGAAATATATCTGGACTTTGAAACAACGAAAATCTTCTGATTATAAAGTTTATGTTTAGGAAAACTATATATTGAATCACTGAAATCAATTGAGATGTGAAGGCGTAAGTCACAAACAATGCAACACCAATTCGGGGTTATGATTATTAGGGTGGTATTTATTTAAAGGGGAAAAAACTTACAGATCACTGTCCCAGGCAACAGCCCTCTACGCAACCAGGAAAGGAGTCTAGTCGCAGGCGGAGCAGGAAGTGAAGAGAGCGAGGAGAGGGAAGTGGCCGCTTTTTTAAAGGGAGAGAAACCACGCCCCAGTGGGCTGGTACCTCAGCGGTGATAGGCTGGAGGAGTGGGAGGACCTCCCGCAACACCTCCCCCTTTTGTTTAAATAAGAGAGTTCTAAACCTACTATGAAATTATATACAATAAGTACAAATATCCTATTCTAACTAGCTTAGGTCTTATATAATAAATAACTTGGCCAAGTCATGAGAGAAAGTAACTACATTTATATAGTCTTCAACCCCATCGAAGATCTGAGAAGGGAAATAATGTTACCTGGGTAATTAGGAAGTTCAGTAAAACAACTTCCAAAACATGCAACAAATTACAGAGACAACTAGCTACCTGGGCAATCACCCAAAGTCACATTAGCAGCGTTGAAGCAACCAACTTTGGCTAAGGCCTAACATAACTGACATACCATTTTCTAAGGCAAGCAACTTTTCAAAACTATCTTACCCTGTCTTGGCAGGATATGACAGTCCTGTTTTATCCATTGATGCATGCTCTGTATCTTTGTCAGTTGTAGAGGTATGGGCATTTCTTTGCCCAAACGCCAGTTCTGCCAAAAAGAAAGGCTCCAGGTGGAGTGTCTTTGGTGCTCAACATTCTCTCGGGAATAGAGTGGTGTTGCCAGGAGCAATTGTGTCTCACTACCACAAAACTCTGAGTTAGATTAAAGGCCATTTTCTACAGCTCTTTGAAGAAGTTGAAGATTATCTATCTATACTGAGTATAATCTCTATATATCTAAAGAACCTGATTAGTCTATTATAAATGACAAACTTAGATGACTATTAGTCTATATAATTCTCAATATCTATCTAACTTAAAGACTAAGACAATAAACGACTGTGAAACAAATGAGGACAATGACCTCCATATATAAACAATGTACAAATAAACATTGCAGTAGGTAAATATATATCAATACACAATCATTATATAAGTATCTTAATCAGAGGTAGAAATGTACACTGCAATATGGTAAATATATACAATATATATATATATATATATCAATACAATATATGTCAATACATAAAAAATGTTTTAAACAGAGGTAGAAACATGCATGCGTACAATAGTCAATATAATTTAACTTTGTATCAATATACAAGAATCTATACCAATGTATTTGTCTAAAAACAGTAACTCACAATTACAAATCTATTATCCCATCATCCCTCTTTTTTTTTTTTTTTCAATATGATCCCTGAGCGTATAAAATTCCTCCCCCAACCCTCAATCATATACTAATTATAATCAACCCCTAAATGATGTCCCTAAACCCAAGGGCAAGTTTTATTGGGAAAGGGGACGTCGTCCTCTAGAATTACTTCCAGCTGTCATGGGGGCGACGTTCTTTCTGGGGGATCCTGTGAAAGTGAAATGATGGTTAAATTTCAAGATCAATGTCTTTTAAAATTGCCAATAGTCTCTGAGTATTTTGTGCAGGTCTGGCCAAAATGTTGTATAAGATGTGCACCATTTCAGCTAACCAAGTTGGAACTGTCTTGTGCAGCTGGTACCAAAAGCAGGTCTTGTAGTAGCGCTATCAGTATCATGACGTCATATCAACCAGGTGGAGTCGTTGTTATGGGGCCCCATCTTCTTCCTGGAAACTTCAAATGTCACTTCAGGAAAAACTCATTGTTCATTATGAAAAACTTAAACATTAATCATATAGACATATATAGACATATATATATATTCAAAGAAAGACATGATAGATATATTCAATGAAAAGTATGATAGATATGAAGAAAAGCAAAGATGTTTTCTAAACTCATATTTCTTTCTTTCCCATATCATGGCTCTTGACATGAGACAGAAACTCCAGAAACTCTGGGTTTTTCTCTTACTAACAGGCTTGGAATTGGAGAGGGACTGAGCCAGAGTCCAACTTCAAAACCAGCTTTATAAATTTAGAAATATGGTTTAATATTACTTACACAATCCATTCAGTTGTCTTGATATTTCCTATTGGGCAGGTATTTTTCCATCTGTCAGTATCCAAACATCCAGGGTCCCTTGAATTTCTCAAAGATGAGTGTTTTCCTGTGGAGATAAGAACAGAACCCTGCCCCCATTCTATGTTTTTCTTACCACCTGTATGAATATCATCATTGTGGATGAGTTGTCATTTCTCCTTTCCAAGAGGTTTCTCCTCTTCAAATCGAAACTTTATTAATTTTGATGGTATCCACAATTTTTCTTCTCCTGTGGAAACAAGAGCAAAACCCCTTCCCCAACGTAGCACATCTCCTGGCTTCCACTGAGAGGTCAGCACATCTTTGAAATAAATCGGTTGATTTAGTTCAGCAGACTTTTCCATTATCCAATGTCTTTCTGCTGCTGTCGTTCCTTTCTCATTAGCGTTAAGAAAATTCAAGGTTAATAAAGCATTATGTAATCTATTTCTGGGGGTATTTTCAGTCCCTTTCTGTTTGTTCAGCATATCCTTTATAGTACGATTTGATCTTTCTATAACTGCCTGACCTGTAGGATTATTTGGTATACCTGTAATGTGTTTTATATTATAATAATCAAAAAAGCGTTTCATTTTCTTAGATACATATGCTGGACCATTATCTGTCTTTATTTGCGCAGGTATACCCATGATGGCCATAACTTCCAATAAATGTGTGATTACTGAATCAGCCTTTTCTGAGCTCAGGGCAGTAGCCCATTGAAAACCTGAATACGTGTCTATGGTGTGGTGTACATATTTTAATTTACCAAATTCCATAAAGTGGAACACATCCATCTGCCAGATTTCATTTCTCTTAGTACCCTTTGGGTTACTCCCTGCAGGCAACGGTGTTTGATTATAGAAAGAACAAGTAGGGCATCTCTTTATAATGTCCTTAGCTTGTTGCCAAGTAATGGAAAATTCTTTCTTTAGGCCTTTACTATTGACATGATGCTTCTTATGAAATTCCGAGGCCTGCAACACACTTCCAATCAATAATTGATCAATCTCAGCATTGCCTTGGGCTAGAGGACCAGGCAGACCTGTATGGGACCGGATGTGTGTTATATACATCGGACAAAGCCTGTTCCTGATTATGTCTTGTACCTGGATAAACAATGAAGTCAACTCTGTGTCATCTGGTATAAATTCAGCGGTTTCAATATGCAAGATAACTCTTTCTGCATATTGTGAATCTGTAACTATATTAAGAGGTTCTTTAAAATCCCTTAGCACCATAAGAATGGCATATAATTCTGCCTTCTGGACAGAATTATAAGGGCTTTGTTCCACCTTACTCAATTCATCTGACTTGTAACCTGCTTTCCCTGATTTATTTGCATCAGTATAGAACGTACGGGCTCTAGTTATTGGAGCATCACGTACAATTCTAGGAAGAATCCAAGAAGTTCTTTTTATGAGATTAAGTCTATCACTTTTGGGATAGTTGCTATTAATTTCTCCCAAAAAGTTAGCACAAGCTCTTTGCCACGGTTCATTGTCTTCCCATAACTTTTTTATTTCTTCAGTAGTAAAAGGCACTATAATTTCTGCTGGGTCTATACCTGCTAGTTGACGAAGTCTCAGCTTACCTTTTATAATTAATTCAGAGACCTTTTCCACATAAGTTTTTAATTTTTTACTTGGTTTATTAGGTATAAATATCCACTCTAAAATAATATCTTCCCTCTGCATTAGAATCCCTGTAGGAGAAATTCTGGAAGGCAATATGACTAGGATGCAGCTAAGATTTGGGTTCACCCTATCCACATGTGCCTCCTGTAATTTTTCCTCAATCATTGTCAGTTCCTTTTCTGCTTCAGCTGTCAGTTCTCTTGGACTATTCAAATCTTTATCACCATCTAAGGTTTTGTTTAAATGAACTATTAGATCAGGTGTTATCCCAACAGCTGGTCGTAGACTGGAAATGTCTCCTAACAATCTTTGGAAGTCATTAAGAGTCTTTAACCGGTCTCTCCTAATTTGTGCCTTTTGCGTTTTAATTTTCTCTAACCCTATTCTGTAACCTAGGTAATTAATAGAATTTCCTCTTTGAATCTTTTCAGGGGCAATTTGTAATCCCCACCTAGGCAAGACTTTCTTTATTTCTTCAAACATCCTTTCTAAAGTATCTTTATTTGAATCAGATAATAAGATGTCATCCATGTAATGATAAATGATGGACTTGGGGAATTGTTTACGAATTATTTCCAATGGCTTACTTACAAAATATTGGCACAGTGTAGGACTATTGAGCATACCCTGTGGGAGGATAGTCCACTGATATCTCCTATTAGGCTGAGAATTATTATAAGTAGGCACTGTGAAGGCAAATTTTTCTCTATCCTTTTCTTGTAACGGTATAGTGAAAAAACAATCTTTCAAATCAATAACTATAAGAGGCCATCCTTTTGGTAACAGAGAAGGCAAAGGAATTCCAGATTGTAGTGGGCCCATAGGTTGAATTACTTTGTTGACAGCTCTTAGATCTGTCACCATTCTCCATTTACCAGATTTCTTTTTTACAACAAACACAGGAGAATTCCAAGGGCTGGTTGATTCTTCAATATGGTGAGCATCTAGTTGCTCTTGCACCAGCTGTTCCAATGCCTGTAGTTTATCTTCAGCTAGAGGCCATTGTTTGGTCCATATTGGCTTCTCAGTTAACCATTTTAAAGGTAGGGCCGTTGGTACCTCTAAAGGTTTGGTATTTGCTGTATGTTCTTGTACAGCCTGAATGGCTGGTGACCTTTTTCCATAATACCTCATCATATCCTTCCCAGAATTATGAGTTCCTGGAAATACAGGAATGTTAATCTGGGTATTCCATTGCTGTAGCAGGTCACGGCCCCATAAATTTATGGCAATATTGGCTATATATGGCCTTAGTCTTCCTATTTGCCCTTCGGGCCCTATGCATTCAACCCATCTTGTGCTTTGTTTTACACGAGATAGGGTTCCAATTCCCAGGAACTGAACATCTACCTCTTGAAGAGGCCAATTCGGATGCCAAGATTCTGGGGTAATGATACTTACATCCGCACCTGTGTCTAATAAGCCTTCAATAAAAGTGCCATTTATACAGACTCTTAGCTTTGGTCTTTGATCATTAATAGAAGTCTGCCAAAATATACGTTTACTCTGTCCTATTGGGTTTTTTGACTCATCCTCCACACGTAATTCTTCATTTAGACCAGTATTACTTTTTACAGCAGAAATTGGAGCTTTTAATTTTCTTGGTGAGGCACGTTCTCCACTGTGACTGGGAATGACTGGGCTACTGTTGGCTTGGGGGCCTGCGAGAGGCCCCCCAAGGAGTTTCCCGATGATATCGGATTGCCCCGTCTGTCTGTTGTTGACCTACATTCGTTGGACCAATGCCTGCCTTTACCGCATCTCCTACATATACCTGAAGGCCGAGGTCTCCTATTTTTGTCATTCCCAGAAGAGATATTATTCCTAGAAATTCTTTGCCTGCAATTCCTTTGCAAATGTCCTAATTTACCACAATTAAAACACCTGGCAGTTTGATGTCTCCTCATTGCTTTGGAAATCGCTTCTCCTACCCAAGATTCATCATTATAGCTAAACGTCTCAACATTCATCGTATGCTGAATCCATTCATCCATAGGTGCTGATCTAGACTTTAAAGGCCCAATTATCTTTTTGCATTCTATGTTTGCATTCTCAAAAGCTAGAGATTCAAGAAGTATTCGTCTAGCTTCTGGGTCTGTTACCCCTATGTCCAGAGCCTTAATTAATCTTTGCAAAAAGTCAATAAAGGGTTCTCTCTGTCCCTGCCTAATTCTGGTATATGATTCAACCCTTTTTGCTGGATCTTGTATCCTATTCCAAGCATTTAAAGCTGCTTGGTGACATAGACACAGTACTTCATCGTCATAAAGAGCTTGGACCTGTGGATCAGCATATTCTCCTGCACCAAGAATTTGATCTTGGGAAACCTCAATACCTTTTGCTCTTCCTTGCTGTTCCATATGTTTGGATTCTTCTCTGAAATAAATTCCAAACATCAAGGAAGGTCCATTATCTAAAACTGCAGACACTAACTGATGGAAATCATGGGGAGTAGCTCTAGCATTAGAAGCCCAAGTCCTTATCATTTCCTTTACATATGCATTGTGCAAGCCAAAATTAACAACAGCTTGCTTAATTTCTTTCAGATCATTCATTGCTATTGGCGTCCATCTAGCTTCTCTGACTCCCTTTGAGCCTTTAGAAGTTGATGCTTTTTCAGAATTAAGTATAGGGTATGTCGCTAGAACCCTGGGTAAGCCAGTTCTAATAGCTGGTGGAGGCCTTGTATCCTGTCCTTGTGCCTCCTTACTCTGTTCACCAGCTGCAATAATTTCCCCAATCTTTTCAAATCTTTTTATCATTGTCTCTCTTAAATCCTGAATCTCCTGACCTGTATATATCTCCAGTGATTTCACTGAGGTATCAATTTTTTGGTCCCCATTCTGCACCTGTGATTCCAAAGCTTTAATTTTTTCCTTCAAAGATAACATGTCCTCCTTAAACTTTTCTTGTATATCATGTAGATTCCCATCTTGGAGGTACATTCTGTCTGTTACCTTATCAAAACTTTGTGATAAAGTCTGAACGTCAAATTCAACAGCCTGAACCCTTTCAGGTAACTTTCTAATTCCCTTGGATATGGAATCAATTTTGTCTGTCATAGTATCCACTTGTTCAGATAACCTCTGATTTTCAATAATTTTAATCCTGTCAATTAGTTGTTCATTATTAGTTCGTAAAGATTCTATCATTTTTAGGAGTGCCATATTCTTCCTTAATGATAGAATATGGAAAAGAAAACTGAAGGCTAGTAACAAGCAAATTAAGGTATCCCCATAATCATATAAACCTTGTATGATGTAATTCATTGTATTAGTAAATATAAATTTACTAATCCATTGTATTAGTGAAAACAAAGCAGTAAAATTTGCGTTAGAAACAAAAACTGCAATATTACCTATTATCCAGCAGGTGGCGCTGTTGCAGAGTCGCGGTGAAAACATGGTCCTGTTTCAGTGCCTTAGTAGATGTTAAAAACTGGAAAATGCAAGTTTCTCAACAAAGTAAATGTAATTAAATCAATTCCTGAGACGGAACCAGAAACCCAGAATCCAGGGCTAGAGAAGAGCAATCTGGAAGCCGCTTATGCCTCCACGTGACAGAGTCACCCTGAGGGGTTGCAGCTTTCAGCAACCACGTGCTCTGGTTCGTGCCACTTAAGAGCTGTACTCGCAAGGGAGATTTAAAAATGACTCAGAAAAGAGCAAACCACGCGGCCAGAGACTACGCGGGCCTGTGGAGTTTAAATCCACGTGGGGAGTCCAAGGCCGCTGGCGGCTGAGGAAGGGGAGGGCTCCCGCCAAGCCGAACTAAAGCCCGCCAAGCCCGCGGCCGCCAAGCTGAACTTGCGCCCGCCAAGCCCGCAGCCGCCAAGCCGAACTTGGGGCCGCCAAGCCGAACTCGCGGCTGCGAGTGGGGAAAGGAGAGGTTCTAAAACCAAACGTTGGGCGCCAAAATGAAGGCGTAAGTCACAAACAATGCAACACCAATTCGGGGTTATGATTATTAGGGTGGTATTTATTTAAAGGGGAAAAAACTTACAGATCACTGTCCCAGGCAACAGCCCTCTACACAACCAGGAAAGGAGTCTAGTCGCAGGCGGAGCAGGAAGTGAAGAGAGCGAGGAGAGGGAAGTGGCCGCTTTATTAAAGGGAGAGAAACCACGCCCCAGTGGGCTGGTACCTCAGCGGTGATAGGCTGGAGGAGTGGGAGGACCTCCCGCAACAGAGATGTATTTTTTTTGGATCAGAAGTGGTTATTTTCAACGTGTTCTACGGGTGCTTGAAAAAAACGTGTTTTTTCAAGGTACATTTTGTAGCTTTTGTGTTGTAATTTCTCCACCACGTCAAGTTTGTTGGTTGTGTGTGTCTTATGTCAATTGACTTTTTTTGCCTTCTTAATCAATGCCCTATGATGGAGAGATATTAAAATCCCCCACTGTGACTGTGTCTGTCTTTCTTTGAAGCTCTGTCGATTCTTGTGTCCTGTATTTTGCGACTGTGTAATTAGAGACACAAGTTGAACACTGCACGCTTTCCTGGTAGATCAACTATTTCAAAAGAATTATGTAATGACTCTCTCTTGTTGGTAATTTTTTTCCTTGACACTTCCCCACTCCCCACCCCCAGCAATTAGATCAAGTTTCTTATTATTCTATTCAATTACTTTCAACCTTTACTTCATACTTCTTGGTGTTTTGTGCATAGCTGTTTTTTTTTTAAACTAATAATCTTTTAACCAGAGAATTCAGACTATTTAATCGTATTATTTAATCATATGGTTCTGTCTATTAGAGTTCACTTAAAAACTCTGGCAATATGCATATGCATTTAATAAGTCCCAAGTTTTATAATCTCGTGTTTCCTTCTTCCCGAGAGGTCAGGGCTCTGAAAACACTGCATCTCAAGTGGCCAAGCTGTTCCCTGCTACAGGGGTTTCCCGAGTCACACCATGGCCTCTCACGCTCTGCCCGTGTTACCGTTTAATAAACCAGCACTGGTTCAGGCTTCTGGTTCAGGCTTCCCTGTGTGTTCACCGCCTCCCAATTTCCAGTGGCTTCCATCACGGTCCTACTCCGGAGAATTTCCTTCTTCCTGCTCCATCTCCTTGATGTTGCAGCCGCGTTCCCCTTGCCAGCAAGCTTTCTGAGTTCTCTTCCATCTTGGGATATTCTCTTTAGCCAGCTCTTAGGAGAAGACCCCTGGATGTTTGAGTCAACAGTTTCTCTGCGAGTGTATTTATCACTCTGCTGTATGCACTTCCAGTTTGTCATCACGTCCTTGCATGGTGCCATTTCTGTCTACTTCCTGACCTTCTCCTCATCCTTCTGCCCAGCATTTCACTGCCCGTGTCCAGATGTGGGCATCTCATACAGCTTCCTGTGAGTTCACCAAGCTTCTTGGATCTGTGGCTTGCGCCTCTCCTTCAGTCCTTGAAGTGTTTAGCCGTGTGTTTAGCCATTATCTTTCTCACTGTCACTTCGTCTTTATTGCTCCCCCTTTTTAAGGGGTTTGAAAAAAGTTCATTTTCCAGCTGGGCGCTGGTGGCACATGCCTTTAATCTCAGCACTCGGGAGGCAGAGGCAGGCGGATCTCTCTGAGTTCGAAGCCAACTCAGAGACTTTGTCTACAAGAGCTAGTTTCAGGCTCCAAAGCTACAGAGAAACTCTGTCTCCAAAAAAAAAAAAAAAGTTCGCTTTTCTCTGTGTGTCTTGTGTGTCTTGTGTTTCTTTGATTCACATTTTTCCTCTCCTCTGGTCGCTTATTCTCTTCCTAGATGTTAAATTCACTCACCGAAGACCAATCGTAAATAACATTCCCTTGTGGAGCCATCACTGGTCCTTTTGACATGTTCTTGATCACATTTCCCCATCCTCGGATGCTGAGAGCTTTCATCGGTTTCTAACGAAGGCTCTTTTGTATTCTGTGTCTGTTGATATGAAGTCTGTACATTTGATGTGGGGGTCAGTTTTCGCCTCCCATGACTCCCAGAACCATGTTTCAATCTATGCTCTTTGACTTCTGACTATATGGCTAGAATAGTCATAAACTTCAGGGATTATTTGAGACTAAGGCAGAACTTGCTTTCTTTTGTTTTGTTTTGTTTGTTTTTCCATGGGGAGTTTGTATTGGACTGTGGCTGGTACTGGAGCCCTTCTGGCTATAACCCCATTTCAGATTTATGATTTCATCACAAAGGTTTCAAACTGCATAAGGAACATAAAGAGTCCTATGCAAGGACCCCTGGTTATCATGGGCAGTCAAGGGAGGTCTTGCTTTCTGCCCTGTCAGTGTCAAGGGTTGAGCTTTGCAGCTTTCTGCTCCGCTCACAGGGCAGATAGGCCAGGTGAGAGCAGACAGACTGATTTCTGGTTCACCCACAGACTGATTTCTAGTTAACCCCCCTGCTGCTTTACACAGGGGTGTCCCCACCTTGGGGACCTCTGGCCTCTGGCTCCTGACCCTTCTTCAGAAGTTCCTGAAACCAAAACTGCACGTCCCTAAATTTCAGCAGTGCACTCAAGGCCAAGGCTGGCTGTGAGCACCAAGTTATCCTCGGAGTCCCCATGCTTGCTCCAACAAAATGGCCGCACTCCAGGCAGGGGGCCTTAGACAGCACACCTTCATTTCCTCAAAGGTCTGCTGGGTAGCAGGTGTGATCAAGTTGCTAGCATATCTGGCTTCTGCAGAGGACTCTATCAGGCTTGTAAGCCCCCTACTGATCTTGTCCTTCCTTGCCCTTACCTCTCTACATACAAAGAAGCCCTTCAAGACTGCTGCCTGCTCCTCTAGCTCCTCCTTCTTTGAAGACATCATGCCTCTCTCTCTAGGACTCCCTTTTAGAACCCCATTTACCTTACCTACCACTCTAGAAGGCCTGACCCCTAATAAAGTCCAAGGGGCTTCCACATAGGAATTGAAGAACAATAGCGTTCAGTCTCTATCATTTTAAGGAGCTTTTAAAATTGTTTTGTTTTTAAGTTTTAGCCAACATTTCAAAGTCTTTTAGTTCAAGTGCCTAAGGTCAGAGCACAGAAAACACAGGAAGCTGGTTCCCCTCCACAGCATCTTACAAGGAAAGAGTCACGTTTTACTACCTTACATTGTAGAGAAACTGTTTGACAGGGAAGGGCTGCCAGGGCCACGTGGAGTGAGAGTAGATCACACGAGCTTGCTACTGTAACATTGTTTGGTGGCTGGACAGAGGGTTCCTCTTCAACATAGTCGAAGACGTTAGCTTGGTTTTGTTTTGAACTTGAAGGTTATGGTAGGAGAAAGTCTAGATGAGGCTTAGAAATTCTCTGAGGAACACTTTGTGTCCCTCATTAGGCAATGTATGAAGCCTTGGGACCCCATATTGGCTCTTCCACCACATGTCAAAGAAGAGGTTGCTCCAGCCTCTGCTCCTGGAGCCAGGTTCTCTGAAGAGAAAGAAGGCCCTTCCAAAAAGAAGGTTGCTCCTAGCACCTCTGCAGGTCTTAAAGAAGTTTCCAGAAGTGGCTGAGGAAGACCAGAAGGGTTTGAGAGAGCCAGACAAGCTTTCTCTAGAAGCTAGCGCTTTCTCTATACGTCTCAAAGAACCCCCAGGACCCTGGTATTGGGTAGGAAGGGAGCCAGAGAGCACGCCCTGCAGCAAGGTGGACTTGGGCGGATATCTCAAAGCTGCAGCACTGAAGTGGCCTCCTGCTGGCAGAGGGGCAAGCGCCCACTTCCTAAGCTGCTCCTGGAAGTGGTACCTGAGGGAGCCACCCCAGGACATCTCCTTCAGCAGAAAAGCCCGCTGACTAAGTCCCCAGTGGGTTTTAAGAGATGGCCGTCTGCTTGGTCACCAACTCCAGGTACACCGTCTGCTTGAGATTGCTAGCAGTACAGATGTGTGCGTGACCTAAAAACTAGAGTACAGAGAAGGCCAGCCGGAAGGGGGGACAGGGTACTGGGGGAAACCCAGAAAGGCAACACTAACTAGTGTGTCAGAGGTGCTTTCACAAAGGAGACCTTTGAGCAGGGCTGTAAGGATGGGTAACTAGGAGGGAGCTCAGGGCAGAGCCCATGCAAATGGTGCTGAGGTTGGAACAGCCTCTGAAAATGCAAGTTTTTCCCCAAGCCTGGATCAGCCACTGAAGGAAGGACAAACAGGAGCCACATCATGAGGCACCCACGAGCTCAGCCCGGAGGTTCAGATTCTATGCTGAAGTCAAAGAATGCGAAGCTGAATGTATCAGACTGTCGTTAATAACAATTATAGATAGCTTTTGCTGTACATCTATTCTGTGCCAGCCATCGAGCAAATGAATCCCTCTATATAAACGATCCATGGCATTTTCTTAATTGCATAATGAATTAGTTTTTAACAGACCTACCAGATGGGTGAGGAAACCGGAGTACAGCTCGGTTAAAGGTTGGAGATGGCTAGCGCGCATGGTCGGGAAGTGGCAGGTCCGACCTCCATCTTTCTGGCTCCAGTGTCCGCAGTCATAGCTGTGACGCTCTCTGCTACTGACTGGAAAGGTGCAGATGGGAGCTTCTGGGTTTGGTGCTGTAGAATAAGCAGGGTAGGGTGAATCGGAACAGCCTTGGAGGGAGGGAACTTGGACAAAATTCCCAGGGCAGCAGTGGAGGGGAGCAGAGGGTATACCAAGGAAGCAAGACCGTTTAGGAGGCCGGTGCCCTTAACAAAGTGGGAAGGTGGTGCCATCAAACGGGGGCAGATGAGAGGTATAGAGGATAGGATGGGTACAGTGACTGATCAGGGTAAGAGTGGAGATAGGGGCAGCTCTTATTCAACACAGTGTCTTAGTTGATGGGCAGGGTGCTTGGCACACCACAGGCATTCAACATCTACTAACTGAGTGAGCAAATGAACAGCTAGCTTGAGCCAATGAGGGACTAGAAGTTGATAATTCAGCTTGGGAGAGTGCTTGCCTTGCAAGCGTGAAAAGCTAAATTTCAGCTGCAAAACCCATATTAAAAGCCAGGCATAATGGTGTGTGATTATTTTCTTAATTCCAACCCTGGGGTTTGCTGGCTAGCTAGCCTGAGTCCCAATGAGAGACTCTGTCCCAAAGAACAAGGTAGATGGCTCAGGAAGATCACTTGAGGCTGTCCTCTTGTCTCCATGTGTGTTTGTGAACAGGCATGTACATACACATGAACCCAGGCCCATGCTTGTACACACATCTTCACACACACGTGTACCCTTCCTCTCATATACACACATGCATCCATACACACATGCACACACACACAGAGAATACAAAAGAAAGAACATGCCACGCAGGGCAAAGGAGGAACAGACAGTGGGGTACATCTGTGCACTCCATGAATGCTCTGTGCACATGAATCTAGGTGAGAGAGAGGTGTCATTGCTGGCCCATGGGTAGGAATAGAAGCCCAAGGAAGGAACATAATTTCTTGGAAAATGAAAAGAGATCTGGGAGTTTGAATGGATCTGGGCACCGTGCTTGTACGTGGAAGAGCCATGGGGAGGGAGGTTGAGACTCAGATGGGAAAGCAGGGCTTCCCCAGCTAGGACATGTCTGGCAAGGACAGTGGAAGAAGACTGAGGGGGTGGCTGGCCTTGGTCTAGGCGGGACATTTGTCAGAGTGGAGCCTGGGTGTGGAGCAGACAGCAGGGCTGGGGGTGCGGGCAGGAGGAGGTGAGTCACTGGAGGCTGAGAACAAAGATGCCTTGACTTGGCAGCGAGTGGCCCAGGACACAGAGGGATGGCGATATCTTGAGGCATTCTTTGTTTGGGATATTGACTGGAAACTAGAGGCCAAGGGCAGGCCAGGGCCGAGGAAGCAACGAGACTCAGAGTGGAGAGGTGAGCAGAGGCAGGTATTGAGATCTGAGTACTTCTGGCTAGGCAGGGTGGAGCCAGGGTGGAACACTATGGATGTCTCCCTTTGCAAAGAGCAGGCACGATAGCAGGTGAATCTGGGGCATGGGGACTGGGACATGTTGGGAGAGCAGTTACGCTCCGCAGTCAGCTGAGCTCATGAAGGTCCCTCTTGGACTTGTGGCCTCTCTGTTGCTCCTGCTAGCTGTGCTCAGAAAGGATCTGGGAATGTTCCAGGCCTGCAGGGGGGAGCTGTTGGGTATTTGGATGCCCATGAACCTGCATCAGCATGAACACAGGAACAAAAAACCTGGAGGTTCCACACCCCGCACTGTGGAGACAAGAGCACAGTCGCAAAGGAGAGCCAGGCAGAGGGCCCTCCCTTCTCAATACATTAGATAGACATTAGGAACCCCACTACCTAGCCTCCCAAGAGCTTGGCAGAGCCAAGGAGAGGGGAAACAGTTGTGTGGTATCCTTGGGCAATGCCAGGCCAACTTTAGGCATTCAGGTCACCCAAGTTCTTGCTATGTTCATCTTAGCGCCAATATAATATCTGCCTACCATGGTATTCCTTGAACTTGACTCACCATCAGAAATGCCAAGGAAGGCCGTCCTGGTGCAGATTCCCAAGACCATTCCTCACAAAGAACACCTGGAGGAGCAGCGCTGTGCACACCTGGGGCCTTATGTTATGGAGCACTCAGGGTCCCGCCAGCCAGGCTGTGATAAACAGGATTCTCCTCCTTCCAGCCAAGCTCTGATCCTGCTCCCGATACCCGCCCCAGAAGCCCCAGTGCCAGATACCTTGAACTCTGGTTGAAAGACATGCCTGGCCCTTGAAGGCCTCTGTCTAGCACCTCAGAGGTGTGTCCCTGTGCCTTCTCCACCCCTCCGGGCTGGGGAGATGCCAAAGTCATCTCTGTAAAGCCTCCATCACTTCAACATGCCCAGCTCCCCCTTCTTCCCTCTGCTTTCTTACCAGCATGACTTTGTGTCTCTGTCCCTGGTTCTCTAGTCTCCCCCAAAGCAAGACTGGCAAGGCCACCAGTGTGCCTGTCTCTCCCACCGTGGGCACACTACTCAGTGGAGAGAGGCTTAGACCTGTTGAGCTTGCCCCAGGCCTGGCTCCTGGGCTTCCTCTGCTCAAGAACACTTAGCACCATTATCAAGAGAGGTTGTCCTGTACTGAGGGTCTCATCCGCAGCCCCTCTTTGCCACTGTCAGCGACCCTGGCTTTACCAGCCCCTCCTCCCACCCTGGGTCCCTCACCAGCTCCCACTGGGTCTCCACGCTTACTGTCCACACATTGTTCTGAGTCACAGCTTCCTCTCTACTTGACCATGAACTCAGTCTGAACCGCGGGCTCCAAACTCAGAGCACGGCCCAACTGTAGCTTCATCCACGCTGTTCTCCACCCCTGCCCCGGTTGGCCTCCCTCCTCTGAACTGCTCACACCATGTGCTGCTGAGCCCGTGCCCTCCTCTGCACTGCCAGGCCCCATGCATCCTCTCCTTCTTCCATGGATGCTCCTCCCATCCTTTTCTTCCTATCCTTCCCCCAGCGCTACTGGTCTGCGTGCATCCTGGCTTTCCGATACTGTGCTAAGTTGTGCTGAGATAACTTAATGGCAGCCACTAGCTCCATGCGTGGCGCATAGTGGTACCCGCGTCCCAGAAGATACGTTTGTTTATCCGCTTATCTAATGGTTTTAAGTTGGACGTCTGAGCTGGAGGCAAATGTGGCTCTTAATGGCGCCTGCTTCTCCCCCCAAAGCTTCTCCTGCCTCACAAAGGGGCCTTGTGAGCTTGATTGATCTGCATGGTAGTTAATGAGTCATTATAGGATCCCGCCTTTAAACAATGGCCAAAAGCGGAGGAGGAAAGAACAAAGGAGAGCATGGACACCCCGTGTGCTGGGGCCGCTGGAAGGCCAGTCCGTGTGTGCTGAACCTGCCTCTTGATGTAATTAGCCCCTGCATCCTGGTCAGGACTCCGCGATGTGGTTCATGTCCAAAGGCAGTGTGAGCCACTGAGTGGAATCATTTAATGGCTCCAGGTTCTATCCTTCAAAGCAGTACTTTCCCATTACGGGTCTGGTAGTCAGGCACTCCCTCTGTAGAGTTGACTTGGTAAGTGGTGTCCCTTGGCCCGGGTCTGGCTGGATGCAGTGACCATGTTTAGCCAGAGCTATAGACCCTGCAGAGGGAAGCTGGTCCTCCTGCTGAGCACACTGCCTGGCTGGATGGGTGGGGGTGCTTTCTGTGCGGTGTGCATTTGCCAAGCACCTGCTCAGATCCAGCTGAGAACTCGGAGCACTTTGATAGGGTAGGTCAGCCGCCTCTGCCTTGTGCATGTGAGACGCTGCTGGGGTGCTCCCAGGCAGTAGAGCACGGTGACAAGAAGCCTGTCTGGTGACAGCACTCGGCTACCAGGCTGTGTGAGCCTAGGCGAACCACATCGCCTCTCTGTGCCTGGGCCTTCCTCTCTGTGAAATAGGAGCTGTCTTGATTTTCACATGAGCAGACTTGTGTAATACGCTTAGGACATAGTTAACTTCATGGTAAGCATTAGCTGTTGTAGTAAAGAAATGGTCTAAGATGATGAAAGGCTATGCTCGGGCATCTCAGGAAGCCTCCCATGCCAGGGCTCTGCAGAGTAGGACCCAGGGGCATCAAGCTCATTGCTGGCTTTATAAAGTTTTCCTGGGACGCAGCCGTGTCCACTGAAGCACCTACCGTGTGGGGCTGTGTTCGTGCTGCATAGAGAAGGACCGTGTGAAAGAGAGTATGTGGCCCTCAAAGGTATTTCTTTGGCTTTTTTGGTTTTTTGAGACAGAGTTTCTCTGTGTAGACCAGTCTGACCTCAAACTCACTAAGATCCACCTGCCTCTGCCTCCCAAGTACTGGGATTAAAGGTGTGTGCCACCACCACCCGACTCTCAAAGGGATTTCCATTGTGACCCTTTACAGAAAGAGCTGACCAGCCTGTATTCTAATACTGCGAGGGATCCCACGGTCTGGTGGCTGGGAATCAGAAAAGGCTGGGAATTAAGTGCCAGGCTGTCAGATGCTTTCTCAGCTTCTACATATGCCTGGACCATGGGCAGGCATGGGTATAGAGGGGATAAGCCCCGGGCAGAGACATTGCCGGCGCAGCAGTGGGGACAGGGAAGGAAGCGAGCACATCCTGAGGCTGACCCGTCTTAGTCCCCCCTCATCACTATGACTGGAGCGGTAAGAGCAGAGAAGTTCCCTCTCAGCTCACAGTTTGAGGAGACGTTAGAGCACACCATTGTGAGAAGGTGTGATGGGGTCCAGAGTGGACTTCCCACATCTCAAAAGACCAGAGAGCAGAGCTAGAACAGGAGGCAGGGCCACACTGTGTACCTCAAGTCCCAGCCCTGGTGACCTACTTCCTCTGGTCAGGTTCCACATCCTCCCAAAACAGTGCCACCCATGGTGACCAAGGGTTCATGGTGACAGGAGCTCAGCTGGCCATGTCAGCCATGTGACAGGGAGCAGATGTGTCAGTCTAGAATGAGATGCTCCAAAAATCATTTTGCATAACAGGACTGTGGAGGATGAGAGATGGGGAGGAGATTCCAGCCTAAACAAGGGGCCATTTGATGATGCCATTAGCTGGCGGAGAGCATTCCGGACAGAAATCCAGGGAGGAATAGCCAGTGGACTCACTGTGGACTGTTGAATTCCATCCCATCTCTCTAGCACTTTGTCCCTCGCCAGGTCCTCGTTGAAGCCGAGGAACCGGTCTCCTGGGCTGCAGACCACCCATAATGCTGTTGCTTCTAACACAGACACCTCAACACTCTTACTAGTTCCCTATTGTCTTTAGGAGGCCAGCCCACATCCTTAGCATGTCAGACAGCCTTTCTTAGCCTGACTCCTCCTACGGCTTCCATGTCACCACTCTCTGCTTCCCATTTGTTTAAATAACTGAGTTGTAGAAGTCTCTGGACAGGGGCTGGGGAGACAGTCCAGTTGGTACAGAGGACGGATTTTAATGCCTAGGACCTGTCGATAGGGTGCACACTTGTAATCCCAAGGTTCCCTGGGGCTTGCTGGTTAGCTGGCTAGCCTCATTGGTGAGTTACAGGCCAGTGAGAGACCATGTCTTTAAACAAAGGTGATAGAGGCGGTTGCTGTTTTAGAGAAACATTTGAGGTTGTCCTCTGTCCTCAACAAGCGTGCACATATATATACCATGTACACACGCACATGCATGCACACACACAGACACACACACACACACCATGTACACACACATACCGTGCATGCACACACATCATGCACGCACACACAGAAGTCTCTGGACAAATCACACTATTTCCACATAGCTGCTCTCCCTCTACTCTGATGATTGTTTTATCACCCACATCCAAACTGCTCATTCTCCAGGACTTCATTTCCTCCAGGAAACCCCTGGGCTTTCTCCCAGCCAGCATGGAAACTGATAGAGGTGCTCCAGAATGTTCTCCCCAGAGTTGCTTTCATCTGTGAACCCCATGGCCAAGCTGAGGGGTCTGTGAGGAGGGTACCAGGCTCACCACTGTGGGCAACTTTAGTTTGCTTCTACAGTAAGTAAGGTGATATGAGGAAGATTCTGGTGTCCTCCAGGCTGAACACTAGGCTGCCTGATTTGGGCCGAGAAACCTGAAGAGGCCGTCCATCACATAGGAAATCCGTCCTTCTTGGCTTGTCGTGTCAAAAGCAAAAAGGCAGCTTCAGCTTCCGGGAGGAGCAGCATTAGAATACAAGAGGTAGAAAGAAGGCCTGGCTAGACACTGGTTCTGAGTATCAGCAATTGGCCCCACCCACTGCCCAGCTGACTAAGTCAAAAACCTGTCAGTCACCCAGGATTTCCCTTCCTTCTTCCCACTCTATCCCAGCCCGACATCCACCCAGTCACACATCCCCAAATGTCCCTAGGGCCTGGCCTCTCTTCCATCTCTTCTACTGCTCCTCTGCCAAAGGCCTCAACCCTCCTCACTACCCAGCTCACAACTGCCAGTCATTTCCATGCCAGACTGACGTCATCTTGAGGAGAAAGCCTGTGGTGGTGGGAGGGACTTTGAACTATGCTGCAGGCAAACTCTGCAGTTCGAAATCTTCTGGAGTCACCTTTGTCCTCTGCAGGCCCAGCCAGACGGCCTCCAGAGTAAGGCAGTCGACATGCCTGCTATCTGTAGTCCTGTTGTCTACAGTCTATTCTAGAACATTCCTTTTCTGCTGTAGCTCCGGTTCTGTGCACTGGACTCCCTCTTAGAGCAGCCCTTGCCCCCTCCAGCCACCCTTAAGGTCTGATGGGGTCCTCCACAGCCTTCAGAATTTCCTCAGAGGCTTCAGTCATGTGTAGCACCCTCTCCTCTCTCCACACAGCCTGAGTTCTCACTCCATGAACCCCCAGTGTCATACCTGTCCTTGGGGTGTTAGTGTATTTCTTGGAACCCCTACATCAAGCTAGGCAGGGACACTGGTATACTAATGACATCCATTCATGGCAGGGACAGTGTTATGGTAATGGCAGGACCCACCCCAGCCTGTCTATGGCAGCTGCTTTTGTAAATATTTGTGGTAGATGGGATTAAGGCAAGCTGAGAGAGAGAGACAGAGAGACAAAGACAGAGACAGAGACGCGGAGATTGATCTTGCAAAAGATCTTGCTCCTTCCAAGAGCATTCATTTTGTCAACAAATTAACCAACAGAGGAAATGGAAAACAGTCGGTAGAGGAGAGAGGAGAAGTCTGGGGTGTCTTCTTCAGGTCCCAGGGGGCAGCAGAGCTGAGATTCCACATGTGGCCTGATACTGCCACCAAGCCCAAGGGGATTTCTGGCCATGAAAGCATGAAGAACGAATCCAATCATCTTGTGGTCCACCAGCTGTGCCTGGTGGCTCTTTGACAGCTGCCAGAACTTGCCAGATGTGCCTCAGACATCTTCAGAGACATCAGGGGACCCCAGGGACCATATCGCCTGTGGAGAAAGTCATGTTCCTCAGGATGGCACTGAAATGGGCAGTGTGTGGAGGAAGGGGGATCCCCCAGAGACTTTGAGCGTGTCAGGACACAGTGAGGCTTCCAGAGACTTGCTCCCAGCCACCGCCAAGTCCCTAATTCTGTGCTCCCTCCTCTAGGTGATCAAGCTGGCCTTTGAAGAGTTTGATTTAGAGAGGGGCTATGACACCCTGACGGTCGGGGACGGTGGGCAGGATGGGGACCAGAAGACAGTCCTCTACATGTAAGTGTATGTTTGTCTGGATTGGGATAGGGGAGAGACAGGCTCACAGAGCCCACCCTGGTCTCCAGACCCAGGGATGTAGGGACAGTGTCCTGCAGAGCTCCTGGTGTCTGCAATAATCCATCTGCCTCTCTCCACCCCAGCCAAGGGGAAGAGACTTCATAGAATCTGAACATGAAGTTCAGACTGGGCAGTGTTGGGCAAAGTCAAACAAAGGTGCCATTCCTGTGTGCCTGGCTCTTTCTACCAGCAAAATGCTTCTTTGAAACGTCCTGTTTCTACCACCTCCCAGTGTCTCTATTCTAGGTGACTTCTGTCCCTGGCTCTAACCTCCCACTGAGACAAACGGAAGTGTTTTGGGATCTTTCCACATGCCCAGAACAATCTGAGACATGGACAGCTCCATAGACACAATGACCATCTTTCCCGGGCCAAGGAAACCCAATATGACAAAGTCTCATCAAGGAAGCCATACCAGGCTGTCCTGGAATCCACTGGGCTGGGCCTTTGCTTTGGGGAATCCTTCAGTTCCCTTACACCTAACCCAGTAACCCAACAAGGGGTCTGGAAATGTCTCTGTCTTGTGCATGTGGCCTAGCTCCAGTTTAGAGTGTGATAGACCCAGAGCAGGCCTGGCTTCTTGACTTCCTTCCAGCTTTCCCTTGGCACTTGGCAGGGTGCAGACCACTAAGTATCTCTCTCCCAACAGCCTGACAGGTACGTCCGTCCCAGACCTCATCGTCAGCACCCATCACCAAATGTGGCTCCTCTTTCAGAGCGACAGCAGCGGCAGCTCCCTGGGATTCAAGGCTTCCTACGAAGGTAACTGCTTCCAAGGAACCTGGCAGGCTCACCGGGGGAGGGGGAGACTTGAGATTTCCATCCGCAAGCATGAAGCCTGGGTTCAAATTCTGGCCCCTTCCACGCCTCTCCTCAGACACATTATTTGACTTGTCTGAGGCTCCATCTCATTCTTTGCTCAGTGCTCCTCAATCCCATTGTACCCGACGATTTTGAGGATTACCTCGGACAGTTCAGTTGGCGTGTGGGATCTCCTACACCAGCTATGGGCCAGGGCTTCATCCCTAATTCATAGCTGGCATGTGCAGACTTGCTGAGTCTCATCTATTTTTGAAATCTTTAAACTGGGGTCAGTGGCCTCCCAAGCTACCTTGTGATAAATGGGTGATTGTGTTGAACACAGGAGAACAGGTAGCCACCATTGTTGATGGCCTGAGGAAGCTGCCAACAGGGATCTTCATTCCTTTTAGTAACTGTTGTTAAAGAAATAGCACACTCTAGGGTCCACGGGGTATCCCTGTTAACACCGTTCATGAACTTCCAAATCTCCTGTTGTTCAAAAGAGAGGTCCTGGAAAGAAGGCAGCTGTCATGCTGTGAGTGATTAAGCCCTTGTTATGAGATCCAGGCCTTACCCCAGGTGGTTTTCATTCTAGTAGGGAGACAGAACAAATGGGAATTAATCTAAGATGATCACCCACCCAGCCCATGGGAATAAGAAAAAGGGAGCAGGCATCTTTCTAGGGAAGTATAGCGGTGTAAATGAATGCAAGCAGATTGTAAAGAATATATACACAGCTTTAATGGGGAAATTAGACTTACCATGGTTCCAGCTGAGAACAGGAAGCAGGAAGGGGCTTGCCCGATTTATAAGTAAACATTCGCCCGAGGCAAGCCCGCCCCTTAAGGGGCTGGCTTAACCCTACAGGGAAGTGGGTACTAAGTCCTAAAAATGATCCCCTGGTTATTAGAGAGACAGGATTAGGACACAGAGGAGGGACGTATGTCCTCAGGGTGGCTCCCATACACACTACCTACCTAGCACACCAAAGGTTCTTCTCAAACCAGGACCTGTTATGTTTCGACCCCAGGCACACAAGAGGTGCTATGTGTCACCGACAAAAAAAAGAAAAAGAAAAAGAAAAAAAAAAAAGAAACAAAACAGAACCAAACAAAATCCACATGTGAACCAGGCCTCTTAAAGCAATAACAATGTGTTCTGTACACGCATGGCTTCCTGTCTGGAGGTGGCAAATCTGGGACCCAGATGTCAGCAAGGCATGCTCCCTCTGAGACAGTAACACCCTCTTTCACTCTTCCTCGCATCTCTGGTGGCTAGGAGTACTCGGTGACATATCTCCTATCCCTACCATAGCCACCATACTCAGTTTTGTGTGTGTGTATGTCTTCTCATAAGGGTACCAGCGGGCTAGGGGCCTGCCCCTGCCCTACTCAGTCTGCCACCATCTTGATGACACCTGCAAAGACTGTTTCAGATGCAGGGATTCAGAACTATAACAACTCAACAGATTCTAGGAGTCTGGCCTGTAATACTAATGCTCACTTCACCGTGTGGTCAGAGTGAAGATAGCCACCGCAGTCTTCCCAGGACAGAGAGCCTGGATCTAGGGGAGGTAGAACACCAGACAGGATGCTTGGGTGAGCAGTGTCAGGTATGAATACTGTGAATGTCTCCATCCAGGGGCAGGAATGACCTCTCATAGCCACATGTCCTTAATCAGTTCTTGCTTGGCCTGAGGTTTGGACAAGACACAAATGCCTTGAACCTAAGAGGAATAATACCAGCTGGCAGACAGAATAGTCTCGAGCAGGGAGAGCTATTGGCTAAAGTAGTAGCAGATAGTGAAATAATAATAAAAAAGTATTTAAAAAAAAAAACCCAGTCACTAGAATGAAACCAGGTGATTTTTTTTTTTGTACTTCCTCTGTCTTGATCAGCCACTGGAGAGCAGAGCTTAGCTGTGGAGGGCCCCAGCTTTGGACGGACTTAAGTCAATCCCCATGAGAAATGTTTGTTACCCTCTAATGTTTACCTGCCTGGGGGAGGTGGACTCAGGAGACTGAACAACTGAATCCAAATATTTGAAGGTTAGTCGCACAGGAAAAAGGAATCAGATCTGTTTGAGATTTGACAGAAAAAGAAAGGGGCATGACATTTGCTGAGAGCCTACTGTGTGGCAGAGAGCCTACTGTGTGGCAGAGAGCCTACTGTGCGGCAGCAGCCTTGTTTGTCACCTCCGGAGGGTGCAGTGCTGTCGTAGACGGACTTGGTGCAGCCCCAGGGACCATCAGTGTGGAGCAGGCACTAACACCGGCCTGCTTTTCTTACTTTTTTTCTTTTTTTTTTTTGTCTTTGTTTCTGTTTGTTTCTTTCCCCCTTATCTTTCACTCCTCATAAGCCTCCATTTAAGAGAAGATTCATAACTAAATACCAGAAAAAAACATCATCTCATCTCACTCAACCCCTTCGAGGCACAGAGGGGTTAAGTAGGCTGCCTGGGGTCACACAGAAGTCTGAGAAAGTTGCAGAGCTGGGATTTGAGCCCACATCTCTCAAAGTGCATGGTTTCCCCCTATACCAAAAGCTTCCCGAAGCTGTTGAATTTTAATTCCTTATAAAATCTTTATAGAAGTCAAAACTTTGCCCCAGTCAGGTCCACCATATAGCAGAAGCCTGGAGTCCAGGTCACTGGGGGTTGGAGACACATTCGTTAGTTCTTATTCTGTTTCACTCATTCAGAATTGATTCAACACCTGCTGTCAGCCAGTTCAGACCTGGGCACTTCAATCACAGTGGCAAGCCTCCTGGTGTGGCCCTAACACACCTGTGTGGATGCCTGTCACAGACTAGCGCCGTCAGGACTTCCCGAACCCCTGACAGATTGGGAAGTCTGTGTATGATTAGGGGCCTCTCTAACCTTCACGACTGTGTCAGGTTGTGTGCAGAGAGGCAGCGGGGTCTCTGATGATCAAATAGACTCTGGAATTGGATCAGACCTGGTGAATCTCAGCACGGTTCCTAAACCACAACCCCGGGAACGCCATGTGGTCTCCACGAGCCTCCGTTTTCCCACTCGCAAAACAGATAATGATGCTGCCCTCCGCCCCGTTACAGCAGAGAAATAATATCACGCGGAACTCTGTGCACGCTGTCTGCCACCAACACAAATCCTTCCTCGTGGGGCACTAGTGTTCCCTCTACCCCAGTCCCTCGGGTTCTTGTCCTCTGGACCAGACCCAGATCTACCTCCTATGGATCATGTTTGCTCATAGACCCGACCTTAGGACCTGCCTCATGTCACATCCTTAGCCCTCCAGGCTAAATGGAAAACAGGACGGCTCCCTTTGGTCCCTGTCAGGTTCGGGGGGGGGGGGGGGGTGTTAGTGAGTTTTCATTGCTGTGACAGCCATGTGACATAAATAAACTTCAGGAGGAAGGACCGTTCCAGAGGATTTGGTCCAGAGTCCCGGTCTCCACTGATTCCAGACCCCGGGAAGGATGACGGTCCTGGCAGTGGGAGGGTGAGGCAAAGACTGTTCACATCACAGTCTACAGAATGCACGGAGCCTGGGAGAGAACAGGAATGAGATAGCCTTAAGGGCCCACTGCAAGTGATCTACTTCCTCCTCTAAGAAACACCTCCAAGCTTACCAACATCTCCCAAAGGTTGGGGACCAAGAGCTTTGAAAGGGACATTGTAAGAGAGGCAGGAGTCCACTCACAGAATGCCATGGGGCAGCATGGAGCCTTTGAACCTGGTCTAGTGGGAAAATCTGGGAAAGGTTCGGTCAGCAGGACCCACTTTTCCTCCCGCCCCTGTCTGGGCTTTGTAGTTGAGGACTGAGACCATCAGTCTTACACCGCCACTGGTATCAAATGATGGTGGGTTAAGTCCACTGCCAGATCCTGGCCCTCCACCATATCCAGCTTCCCTTCCCAATGACCGCATGACTCCCTACTGCTGCTTCTCAGGGTCTGTCCTCAGCCTTCCATCTTCTCTTCTAGCAGTTGGTCACATTGACGCGCCGGGCTTTAACTTGAAACTTAACCCTAACAGCTGCCCCCTCTGTCCCTCTCCCACAGCTCTCCCTCACTTGTGCTGATAGCCCCCCCCCGGCACCTAAGGCAGCCCCCTCATACCTGTAAGCCAAGGCCCCCAGAACAAAGCATCACAGACTACATTGTTTGAGCAACAGGTGTATGTTTTCTCATAGTGCTGGGGGTGGGGGGTCAAGGCTTTAGACAGCGAGTGTCTATTGAGCGTTCCTTTCCTGGCTCACAACTGCCTTCTCCTCTTGTCCTCATGTACCTTTCCTTGATGAAAGCATGCACTCTCTTCCCGTAAAGACAGAAATCCCACGGGGGCAGCCCCCTCTTCTGACCTCATTCAACTTTAATGACTTCCACGCGACCCATCTTTTCAAATCGTCACGCTAGAAGCTGAAGGCATCAGTATACAAATCAGGGGACATAAATGTCCAGTCAATATCATCACCCCAAAATAAGTTCTTCATCTCTGCCCCTTCTCCCCATCCCCTGTACCTGATCTGTGCCCCCGTGCTGGTGAGCAGCACCACCACCCATCCCCAGGCCTCATCTCCCCCTCCTTGCTCCCCTCCATTCGCTCAGTTTCCTGATCCCTGCGGTTCTGCCTCAGCAGCATCCCACTCTCATCACCGTGGTCCAGACCTCCATCATCCTCTGTCGCTGTTCTGCTGACAGCACCGGCCTCCCACCCAGCACCCTTCCCTCCCCATCTGCCACATGGCACACAATGATCTTCCCAGCTTCCAAGTCTGACATAGTGTTCTCCTACTTAAGGGGGAAAAAAATAAACCCCACAGACTTGAGTGACAGCTTCTCACTTCTCATTGACTTCAGTAGGAAGTACCAAGTCTTCCACATAGCATGCCAAGTTCTTCCTGATCATCCCTAAGCCACATTCTGGCTGCTATGATACCACTCAAGGCAGAGATAGCAGCTTGTCCCCAGCTCTTGCAGGTCCCTGTCTATACCGTGCTCAGAAAGCTTTGGAGAATTCATTTGTGATAACTTTGCCCTGGCACGGTCAGATACCTTCCACGGAGTCTCTTGATTCCTCTTTTCTCGCCTTTACCACATGGTGATCAAGCGCCAGGTGGAATGCATTCTCCCTTCCCTCAGGCTTCGGGGCTGGGCAAACCCAGCTTACAATGAGATTCTTCCATGCCTCTGTGAGCCAGTCCCTTCACTGATGAACCTAACTTTTCTTGTCCATGAAAAGGCACAGGTAACTGATCGGCTCACCATGGCTCTCAAAGATTTGATACACCAAAGCACCCGGCATAGGACCTACCATTTAGGTCCTGGATCGAAACTTCGAAAGCTTGTCCCCTCTTCCTTCCTCCTCAGGCCTGTGGCTCTTCCACCCTAGACTACTGCTCCAAGTGTCCATGATTGCTACATCTGCCTCCCATTGGCTTTCCATTGATTCCAGCTTCCGAGAAATTCCATGCTGCATAGACATCTTGACCCAGGCATGTGAGGCTGGCCTATGTCGATGCCCTGTGGGATGTCAGCAGGCATATAACACAGGAACCACATCCATCCCGACTGCTGCTCCCTCTGGGCATACCTGGCCCCCTTTGCCCTGGTGAGAACAGGGATGCTACTTTGGGGCAGGCAGGTAGTTCTGTAGGCTCCCCACTTCAGAAGTTCCACCCTATCCTGGGACCGGAGAGTCCAGTCCGGTTAGGAGTAAAGCATTTGCCTTGCAAGCCTGAGAACCTATGCTTTGTTCCCGAGAACCCACATGGACAGGACAGGCATAGTGATGCACAGTTGTAATCCCAAAGCTGGGGAGGAATAGATGGGTAAATCCCTGGGGCTTGCTGACCAGGTAGCCTAGTGTAATCAGCAAAGATCAAGTAAAAGGGGGAAAACCCTGCCTAAAAAACAAGGTGCACAGCGACCTAAGGAACAAGGCCGGAGACTGTCTTCCGGCCTCCAGGCGCGCTCTCTCTCTCTCTCTCTCTCTCTCTCTCTCTCTCTCTCTCACACACACACACACACACACACACACACACACACACACGTGTGCATGCGCACTCACAATGCACGTGCCAAAAGAAGAAGAAAACAATGCTTTCTCCTCCAGTATTAAAAGCTCAAGCCCTAGTGGAAAAACTGGGGCATTTACTCCCAGAAATTCTTTCTGCTCTGCTTGTCATCGTTCCATCCTGGGTAGGGGAGAAAGCTTGGATCCCTCAACACGGGAGCCCTCTGCGCCTAGAGACACAGGCTCCCTCCATGGGGGCGCCAGCTGTGGGAAGCGCATTCACAGTTGCAATTGCTTTGCTTCCCAGTAGAACCAGAAATATTTAAGGAACAGGCAATTAGCACTTACCAGAAACATTATAAAATTACACACAACTTGCTAACAAGTTTGCACATCAATCTGGATGTCTCTTTGCTTCCTGACTGGAGCCTGGGATCTGGCAGCCTCGATGCTCAATCTGGGAGGCTGACCCAGGGGAAGAAGAAGTAAGGGTCCTGCTCCTGGGGAGATGGAGGTGCAGAGAGGTGAGGATCATTCAGGAAGCATGCCCGATAGCCCAGGGACTCGTGACAGAAGTAAGATCATCTGTTGACTCATGTCCCTGAGGCCTAATGATACGTTAGAAACACTCACTATTCAGAACACTGAGGCCATAGTGATAGGACTGTGTCTGCCTTCACCCAATTCATAAGCTGTTTTCATAAGCATGGAGTAGGTGCTAGAAGATGGGGAAATTAAAAGGAGTGGCCTTTGACCTTGCTTGAGAGACCCTGCCTCCGGAAATAAGTGGGTCATTGTTGAAGACATTTGATATCAAACTCCGGCCTACATACAAGCACTCACACGTACACAGTTTCACACGCGTGCATGCATAGGCGCACATGCATGCATACTATGCACATGCATGCACATATAGAAGTGTTGCATACACATAAACACAAGACATTTTTAAAAATTAAAATCTCTAGGCCGGGTGGTGGTGGCGCACTCCTTTAATCCCAGCACTCGGGAGGCAGAGGCAGGCGGATCTCTGGGAGTTCGAGGCCAGCCTGGTCTACAAGAGCTAGTTCCAGGACAGGCACCAAAGCTACAGAGAAACCCTGTCTCGAAAAACCAAAAAAAAATTAAAATCTCTGTTGGAATCAGTTTTGAGAGTGAGTAGGGAGAAGCCCCCAAGATTGCTTCCAAGTGTAAGGCTCATGTCTCCTTCTCTGGCATGTGACCCTGAAGATGACCATTGTAGCACTTCCCGAAAGAGCCAGCATTAGCTTAAAAGGAGTCCAAAGGCAATGACCCAGCATTACTGCAGTCCCTTTTGGGCATGGTTGGCCCTGGTCTTACCAGATGTCAGGTGCATAACCATCTCAGCCTCCCACCTGTTATTTTTAGTACATCCTTATGTGTTAATCTGGTTTCCCCCAGACTCCTCCTCCTGGCACTTAACAAAGCCCCTCTGGTTCCTGGTCCCATAAGAAGTAGGAATCCTGCATTTCAAAAATGCTACCTGGATCCCTGAGATGTTAAGTACTGACTAGAGCCAAACCCAAACTCAGAGTGTAGATCACTGCTGCAGCCAGGCACCAGAAGTGCTCTTGAGCTGGCCTCCTAAGTCTAAGGAGGCCCAGATTGGATGTACTTGGACTGACACTAGAAGATGACTGTCTGGCAGATAAGCAGGGGCTGTTCATTTTAGAAAGAGCAGACAGCAGGTGCCCAGTTCCTGCGTGGGCGAGCTGGCAGGGCTCTGCAAACAACAGAGACCATGATAACAATGAGAAAGTGCCATCTCGTTCCTGGGTCTGTGCCATGTTCCGGGCATCCTGGCTGCCAACTTGCATGCACATAGGCTCGGTTAACCCTCACGGTGACCCCGGTCAGCAGAGCTGTTATTACAATTTCCATTTTATGCAAAACAAGAGCTAAGGGTCAGAACGAATTGGCAGCAGGGGCCAGGGAGTTAGACGGTTCAGTGGATAAAGTGCATGCAGTGCAAGAATTGGGACCTGGGTTCAGATCCCCAGAAGCCACACAAAGCTGGATACCGTAGCATAGGCCCAGAATTTCTATGTCAAGATGGGAAACAGAAGCAAGAGAATTCCTGGAAGTTCACAGTCCAGTGAACCTGTCATAAGGAGTGGGCAGTGCGACTGTTTCAAACAAGCAGGAAAGCGAGGGCCAGCTCCGAGCTTGTCCCATGATTTCCAAATATGCCACGGCGTGCATACTCCCGCATACTTTTTAAGAATAATAATGTGACCCAGGTCTATTACATAGTATTAAAACCAGGATCCAGGTTGGCCTCCTAGCCATCATAACACGGTCACCTCCCTACAGATCGCTCTGTTTCCTGATATACAAACTCCAAGGGGGATAGTGGCCAAAGATGAGACCTAGGGTGGTGGTGGGTGGCAGGGATAAGAGCCCTGCCTAAGCAGAAGTGGGAGTTTAACCTGAAGACTTTGGAAAGCAGTAGGGAAACTGAGCAGGGGACTGTACACTCTGATAAACTTTCGATGACCTTGTACCACATCAAAGAATATGGGATAGAGAGGCAAGGCAGAGAGCCGCCAACTGGCTATTGCCAGCCAGTTGGGAAATTATGGGAGCCTGAATTGAGACAGAGAAGATGCAGGGAACCATGGTCCCAGAGCGTTTAGAAGAATAGCCAAAGAGAAGGTTCCTGTTGGAGATACGAGAGGGGAGGGAGGCATCTTCAGGTTCTGAAGCCTCTGTTTCACCCTCCAAGAAACCTTTCCATGCATACCTGACTACGAATTCTCCCAGCACAGGGTTCAGAGGTCAGGCAGCTCTGGATCTTCAGTGCTTACTGAGCCTGGCATTTGACAGTTTCTACATAAATATCTGGTCTCTCCTGTGCATTGTACCAGACATCTACTCTACTTCCGGTGAGTGCTAGGTACTCAGAGGTCCATGATACCTGATCAACCCAGGTCTGCTTTCACAGGACTTACTTCCAGGGATGCTGGGGCAATGAGAGGTAAGGAGACCGTGAGGTTAGGATGAGCAAAGTTGTCGAGTTGGGGACTCAGCTTGTCCCTGATGCCCAACAAGGTAGGACATGCCAGGCGGGTAATCCTGGCCCCTTTTCCCCACTGTTCTATCCCCAGTGTCTAGGACAGTAGCCGGTAGAACATTTCTTGAATGCAAGGATGAGTAGCTACAAGGGGTAACAGGCACCATAAAGGGAAAGAGTGCAATGCCAAAGAAAAGAGAGTGGGTGACATCTAAGGTATGGGCTGGGGAGTGTCTGGGAGGGGGTGACCTGAGGAGAGCATATAAAAAGCAAAAGGGGAAGTTCTAGCATGGGTTGGGGCGCCATAAAGTAAGGAACAGACATACACAGCAGCACTCTCTGGAAGGGCAGTAGGGAGCAGTCCAGGTTGGGCATCCCAAACCCCCATCCCAGCTGCCTCCAAGTGGTTTCCCTTCTCGGAGCACATCAAAGGGCTCCGAATTGAGAGGAGCACACGATGCAGTCCCTTCTGCGCAGACCTTGGCATAAAAGAGGATTCCAATTTAGTGTCAGAAATTGAAAAGCCCGAGAAGACAGGGAGCAACCCGAGAGTCTAGCATGGATGGTAGGGCTGGAACCACAAGGCAGGGGAAAAGCAAATAAGGCCAGTCCCCATGGAACGCTGACACCTTACACACGGACATCTGAGACCCCCTGGCTTGCTTTCAGTGAGCCAAAGGAGGCAGGGCATGCGCACTAACATGGTGAAATTGGGTTAAACCAGATGATAGGAAATTGCAAGTCTTACTTTTCTCCAAGCCAGAATTGAATTTATCTGTTTGTAATTCTGGATGCTGACATCAGACATGGTCGGCCTCTGGCCGGGAGGGGCCTTTTTGCCAGGCAAGAAACCTTCGTGGGAAAGCTCTGCCTTGCGTTTCTATGTTCTCCGCCCAATGGTGGACTTGAGGAGAAGGCCCACCGAAGCGGGTTAGCTCCCCAATTTCCAACCCCAAATGCCCCATTCCTCATCATCCCACCTCCAGATCTGAGTTCTTCAGGGAGCCCTTCCCTCGACACCTGACCCTCCTTGAGGTCAGCATCACCATCATCCTCTCCTTCCCTCACACTTGATGACCATCACATTGGAGGGGGCTCGTGAGCTCCATTTCCCTGCCCACCCCGTGGTCTTGTCCTTGGATGTCCCATGGCCTCCAGCTCCTACTCCCTCATCATCACTGACCCCACCCCACCCCTTACCCCAAATCTTGCCATCTCCTTGTCTCTCTCATCTCCATCTTCCCACTTCTTCCCAGAAGTGCATCTTGTCTTCAGCTTTGTTGAAATATAGGGTCATGCCACCTGCTCTGGGTCTTTTGTCCCTTGGATCTTTCTACTCATCAGCCCTCTTGCTCCCATTGCTTATCTTTTCCTCGAACACCCCCATCTCACCCTTAGCTCCTGCTGTGATCCTTTTCTTCCTTGCCCTGTAGCCCCGGCTACCACTCAGCCACAGTTGTAGCAAAAACCTCAGTCCCTTGGCTTCTCCAGCCCACAGTCAGTACCTCTATCCCTTTTGTGTCTGCCTCAGCAAGGCGGGCAGTGCTGCCAGGGGCAAGAGAGTCGGCTCCTCCTTTAGTGGGCGCATGGCTGTCCACTGGGCTTCTGTCTCCTGTTCTCTAGAGTGACAGCTTCAGAAGGTCCTGTCAGTATCCAGTCTTGCTCTCTGGGACTAATACCTTGCTTTTTCCAAAGACCTTGGTCTCCTGCTCTCCACCTGAAACTCAGTGTCACATGGCCTTATTCACTGGTGTCATCAAGAGCCTCTGCCCTGATCACCAAGGCCAGCCAACGTGCACAGGGTCTCTGCCACCTCCCTCTCTGGAGCCTCCAGCTTCTCTTCCTCACTTCTCCACAGCATCAGTGAGCCATTCAGTCTCCGTCAGCATCCCTCTTCCCTCTTGTTCTTCCTAGAAATTTAACTACATCCAAACTCATTCCATCTTTAGACTATTTTAAACACCATCCAAAGGTGGCGACCTCAGAGTTATGACCTAACCCTCCTCGTTTTCATCTCTGCTCCTTCCCTCTATCCCATTGGGTGCGGGCTCCCATGACAATGTTCATCATAGTACCAGCCTTGGTTATCCTCCCTCCCAACGGGTGCTGGCTGTCATGACAACTCTTCATCATAGTACCAATCTTGGTTATCCTCCCTCCCGTTGGGTGCTGGCTCTCATGACCACTGTCCGTCACCGCATCAGCAATGGTCTCCTTTTATTCCTTTGCTTTCTGACCCACCCTAACTTTCCTATGACATGGCATCCATTACTCACCTCAGTTCATCCTCCTCCAAGCTCTGTGGCCCCCACTCGCCTTGGGCTACTATCTGTTCTACTACCACTCCCCCAAACTGTCCATTTTGTCCCATTCTGGGGTGACATCTCTTATTTTGCTTAGTTGGTCTCATATTTCCTGCTCATTTATGACCTGCATCTCAAATTCTGAACTTCCGTTCTAAACTTAAAATCTAGATAACTGCTCCTTAGTGGCAATGTCTCAAAAAGCATCCTGCCCTTGTTATGACCCTCCGTGCAGTCTCCTGCCTCCTGTACTCTTGTCTTAGGGGATCACACCCTCGTGAGAAAGCCTAACCCATAGGTATGGTAGACCTTGCCCCCCCCCCCTTATTCCTGCATCCTTGTTCTTGGCAAGCCTGTGGCTTATTCCTACATCAGACCACTCACATCTTCCTGGTTCCCTCCATCCCCCTTTCCTGGACTCAGTATAGAATACCATCTCTCACCAACGCAGAGGCTCCACGGAAGCAAAGCTCATTTCTGTTCTGGTCCCTGTTGTGTTTTCCACTACTCAAGTGGCCCACACTAGACTGACAGTCCCAATATTTCTTGAGTAAATGAATTCAAATCCTCTCCTAACTTCTAGCTAGCTGATCCTAGACCATTCCCTGGACAGGGGGCAGAGTGAGCTTTCTCATGTATAGGTGTCTACTGCTGAGTAACGTAGAATCTTTTATCAGCTTCCCATTCCTGACCATCCTAGAGTTCAGTATCCCACAGAGATGGCACAGGCCCTTTCATGGGCTGTTCATGCCCATCAGAGCCATTTCCAGCCTCATCTCTTGCCACTTGGAGAAAGTGCTTGAACTTGCAGAAGGAAGGTATCAAAGAGGTGAGGACCCCTGAAGCCTGTGTGTGTGTCTCAGATACACCACTTCTGAGCTCTGTGTAGACAGGTATGTCTTTGTGCCTGTTTCCTCTTTTTAAATGGGAGGGAAAAAAATACCTCCTATTAGAAACACTGTAAGGGTAACATGGGTTAATCTATAAAATGTTCACAGTGACCACGGGCTGGAGTCAGTGTGCAAATAACTAGTTTCGTAAAGTGAAGTTGGTTGTGATGATGATGACTCATTTTGTAGTTTTGTTCACCATACAACCCTGCATCCTCTACTCGACCTGGCCTCTTCCCTCCACCCAGAGGGCCCTTTGTCTCCTTCTCACTGCCAAGCCTTTTCCTGCTGGCTCCTCTGTGGTCTTAGGCCTCAGCACAGAAAGCATCTTCTCCGAGAAGCTCTCTGTGATCCAGGACTGGGATTCCATGAGATGAGTGAGACACTTGCCTTAGGCACATAGTTTGAGAGTGGGGCCCCAAACTCCAATTTTAAGATAAATAGCATTTAAGACAATATTTTTAAAATCAAGATTAACATAAAATAGTCATGGCTTTAAAAAAAAATTGTGTTGTAATAATCAGTGTAGAAGACACTGGCACAGGCCCCAGCACACAGCAGGTGCAAATATATTCCTGTGGTTGTTTGTTGATGGGGAATTAGGCAGGTGTTATGTGCAAAGAGATTTGAGTACACAGTAGGGGACGAGAAGACCACCACATCCCCAAATGCATGCTCTCCTGAGGCAGGCAGACCCTCAGACAAGCTGATGGCAGAGGCTCAGTCAGATGTACCCCATGCATATATTTTGTATGACGGGACCTCACTAGGGAACCTTAAATATGGGCTCTGTCTTCAGACGGCCAGGTAGTGTTTACTGCCACTGCCCTCAGTTCTTACATCACAGATAGCATGTTTGAGGACACCGAGAGAAGGTGGGTTCTGCAGCTTGCTTCTTCAGATCCCTTTGTCACAGGGGGGCTTCTTCCTATCCTTCAGATGACTGGAGCCCTGAAATCTGAAGCAAACTCCCACTTCCTCGGAATGATTCAGGGTGGCGCCATCCCGTCCCTCAGCATACATAAAGCCAGCTGCAAGGAAACATGTGTATATAAGTCCAGCCAGTGTGTGTGTGTGTGTATGATGAGGCGGGGACAATTGAGATTTGGATGAACTGACCTGACTTGTACTGGAGATCCCTTGGTACTCTCGCATGGTCATACGGATCCCCACTTTCAATGATCCTTGATGTTTGACTTGGAAGACACACGCGCGCGCGCGCGCACACACACACACGGTCCCTGCACAGCATCCTTTGTCCTGCCTCCTCTCAGTGGATTGGGGGATAATATGAACTATGAAGGTGACAGTCAGGAGCCTCTGAGCCTTTACAGCTCCGATCAGCGCAGAGAAACAGCTCACAGCAGGAAAGCTTTTGCAGAATCACAGTGACTTCTGGAAACCTGGGCTACTGACCACCCATAATGGCATCCACTGAAAAGGCAGGTCCTTTCTTCCTGAGAGTCCTGGGAAGCTCTCCAACTCTCCCGGGGTGACTCCAGGCCCTGCTTTCCCGAACCTCAGGTCTCTTGCTGTCTCCTTCCACTGTCTGACACTTTCTCAATGGCTTCCTGTCCCCTGGTAGGCCATCTTCCTCCCGAGATGGAGCTCCTCCCCCATCCCCTCTCACAGCACAGAGCAGGGTGACTCAGGAACCTCTAAAGACACAGCCAGGGCAGACTCCTTACCAAAGCCCCTGGGCCCTGGCTCACTCCCAGGGCCGAGCCCATCTCTTAGGACTGAGACAAGCTGACTCACCAATTGGCTCGAGCAAACTTTAAGTATACTTAATGAGTCGTTTGTTTCTTTTTATCTGCTACTGTCTCAAACTGAATCTACAAAATATATGTATCTCAAGAGTGCTTCTGCATTGTCGGAAGGCAGCCAGCATTGATTCCTACTTACTCTGGTTTGCAAGGAGGACAGATTTCACAGGACCGCAGCTTCTCGCTTGTGTTAGCTGGCCTTCGCCACTCAGACGGACCTTTCTGAAAATCTCCCCAGCAGTGTGCACAGTCAGACCAAAAGTGCAACTCGGGTAGAATGTCTCCAAATGCTGGGGCATACTAGCTCCTAGATTGGTGCATGACAGGGTGGGAGAGTTATTTTGTCCTAGGATGTCTTGGATAGTGCCCCCCTTGATGGGGCTCCATCCGTGAAGCTCAAGTCAAATAGAACCAGAGACAGATGTCTCTCAAGGCTTCCTCTCAGCAACCAGCTTCTGTTAGCCAGGGTACTGTCCCCAAAGTCCCGCAACCTCCCCAAGCAATACCAACCAGATGAGGGACTCCCAAGTGTTCAAACACACGAGCCTGCAAGGGAAAGTTCATACCCAAGATGGTAACACCCACCTTTCATGAACGAAAATATCCAAGTATCTGGGGTACAGTGTGTGGACACAGAGTCAGGGGCATGTGAGAACTGAAGGCCCTCTCATCTTAGGGTATCGTCTTACAGGATTTATGAATCCCATGCCCTGACGCATGGTAGGAGGGTAACAGAGCATGCCCTGGGGAACCTATGCCTCCAGGACAGATGTAAAGTCATCTCTCTTTTTTTTCTCTCTTGGTTTTTTTTTTTTTTTTTTTTTTTGTCTTGTTTTTCAGAGATCGAGCAGGGCAGTTGCGGAGACCCCGGCGTACCTGCCTACGGCCGGAGAGAAGGCTCTCGCTTTCGCCACGGTGACACACTCAAGTTTGAATGTCAGCCTGCCTTTGAGCTGGTGGGGCAGAAATCAATCACGTGCCAAAAGAATAACCAGTGGTCGGCTAAGAAGCCAGGCTGTGTGTGTAAGTGAGCAGGGGTGGCCACGGATGGGCTCCCCAGAGAGGCAGGCTAGATCCCTAGCTAAGGCCCCGTCTTTGAAAACCTCCAGTGGGTACCCACAGCTCTTTCTGGGTGGTTTCTCTTATTCCTAGGAAGGTGGCTGTCTGAGTTCCCACATCTAATGTAGGCTCCAGCTCTTGACCTTTGGAGGTCTTCTTTGATAGAGCAGGACCTTTGATGGTAATCCTTAAAGCAAATTAGAGATCACTGAGCATGGCCCTTGAAGGTCAGACCAAGACATCCCTCCTTATTCTTGTCCCCGCTGTGACACCATGCATTGTGGGCGGGGCAAGATGGCTCTAAGTTGGCAGATGGTGTACCAGCCTTGGCGTACGGCAAGGATCCGAGGCTCTGATCGCTGCCTCGCGTGTGGCTTTAGGGAGGGAGGAGGGCTCCAGCTATCCTGGCATGGCTGATCTTTCGGGGAGTTGAGTAGTCTGTTCCATGAAGATACTCAAGGAAGCCCGCCATCTTTCTTCTTGTGTGTGCTGGACATACTTTGCGGCATCACGAACATCAGGAGTCGCAGTGAGAGTCTAAGTGCGAGGGGCTGATGTGGCAAGGGGAAGCCACACAGCCGGTGTCGGGAGGTCTGAGGTTCTAACTTCTCTGGTGTCGCCTCTTCTTGTCCTGGCTCTCAACACTCAACTCTTCTGGCTCTTTCTTTGAAATCTCAGGGAAGGGCACTTGGCCTGATCCTCCAATCCTCTGCCCACCTTAGCGGGCATCTCAGGACCTTTGAACACTGTATGCCACAGACTGAGAGCCCCTGGGGGCTGGGGGTGGGAGAACCTAGTAAACAGTTGACATCCCTGCAATGAGAGTGGGCCGGTGATCTGGGTCATACCACAGTGA
This sequence comes from Microtus oregoni, assembly GCF_018167655.1. NCBI lineage: Eukaryota > Metazoa > Chordata > Mammalia > Rodentia > Cricetidae > Microtus > Microtus oregoni. The sequence continues at coordinate 24,501,666 of NW_024543064.1, read as the reverse complement.
TTACACTGCTCAAACTGAAAATAATTACTTTGACAAAGCATTTTCTATGTCTGATAAGTTTATGCAAAAATTCTTCTGAGGTTTAAAGATCAAATCACTCCTAGATCCACATGGAATCACTCTTAGTGGAAAAAGAAATCAAATTGCATTGTATCGGCCCAGCTCTGCTCCCGATGTAGGTGGGAAAGAGCAGACTGTCTCTCTTTGTTGGCGCCATTGAGTGCTAGGAGCCCTGGGGATGCAAGGATCAGGGATAGGTAGTAGGGACAGCTCAGAGTAAGCAACCACAAGTTCTGACAGCACAGTTGAACCGAGCTAGACAAAGGGGAACAGAGTAGGCCATGCCGTCTCTCAGGTCCTATCTAAGATGAAAAGGCCCAGACAGTGGGCTTCCCACAGGCATCATGGAGCTTAATTTTTGAAATTTATCTTGATAAAATGAAGCAGGAACACTGGAAGAAGGGGATCTTCATGGGCAGGAACCTGGGAAGATAAAATTTGGAAGGACCCCACAAACCAAAACAAAACGTGGTTAGCAAGGGGAAGGGTGGTGGTAACCACCGGGGGCCTCCGGGAAAGTACCTGATGCTGTGCTTCTGGGGAGTCATTCTAGAATGTTTTTCTAGAGCCTTCTCTAAGGGCTGAACTTCTTGAAGTGCTGCCCTGCAGGCCCTTCATCTCCAGAAGCAGCGTGCTGAACTCTGTTTATAAATAGCTGAGAATTGGAGGACCGGGCTATACTGGCAGCGGTGGGTCCAGCCTGTGCTCTCTGTTGTTTGGAGCAGGGGTGAAGGACCCAGGGCTTTTAATAAGAACCACAAAGCAGTCACTCTGGGCAGCTGGCATGACATGCTCTCTGGAAAGTTCTAAGATGGGGGAGGACACTGTATTCTTCAGTCACTCCCATCAGTCCCTGTGTCTGCTCACTTGGGTCTAGAAGAACACAGCTTGAGACCCAGTGAGGTTGGCGTGAGTAGAGGAGGGCAGGCCCAACCAGCTCTCCCCACTGAGCAAGCCCCTCTTTGTACCTCGTGAGCACAAGGGGCTTCCCTCTCTCTGCTGTCTGACGAATCCCCAGTCTCTAAGCTCCTGCTTCCATGGGCCCTGGCTTTGCCCTTGTGGAGCTCAAGGTCTGGTAATGAAAGAACGGCGATGAGCTTACTCAACGATCAATGTCTAGAGACCAGTTCTTGCCTCTAGCTGAGCTTCCCAAGTGCAGCCAGGGCATCTTCTTTCTCTCCAGGTATTCGCTGACCCAACAGGATAGCTCCCCATTCTCCAGGGTAGCCCCACATTCTCACTTCCCAGAGTCTACCTCTCCAGGGTCATATGGATGGCCAAAGATAACTGTAGCACGAGAGGCCCCCACACTTTCCATGGCAAATGCTTGGAAACTGGTCCACAAACTGGGTCATCACAACGCAGGTCATACTTTGACTGAGAGATGTTCCTGCTTCCCGCTCTAGATCAAACACTCCATAGTTTCTGATCAATAGAAATGGGACAGCGTCTATAAATGTCCATAAAACTATAACGTAGTGAAGTCGCCTGTCTGTAGCATAGAGTGCTCCTTAACATACACACAAAAGCTCCTCCGGCAGAAGGCTCGTCTGGAGACTCACCCCCACATTCGTCACAGCACACATCCACACGGCACTTCGCCAAACAATGTTGCTCTCGCCTTCAGAGGAGTTAGAAAGGGACCAGGGAAATCCTTTTTGCTGGCTGAAATGTTTTAGAATGATTGTTCAAAGCGGTGTGAAGCGCTGCCCTGTTCTTCAGGGGAAGCGTTGCCTTCAAAACGTCCCCTTCCTGGGGAGTTGGCCTGCCAGGTCCACACACAGCCACTCCCCCTTCGTACTTGTGCACTGAGCACTTACCGCAGTGAGCAGCAGCTTCAGCATGGCTCCCCGGCTGCTGAGATGCCCTCGCCGTGGTGGGTGCTCCACAGACCGTCTTTTCCCGTCTAGGGTAGCAGCAGGATAATGCCTCTCACGTTGAAGGGCTCCAACTGAGCACACAGAGCCAGCTCCTTTCCTCTCTTGGCCTCCTCAGACAGTCCTCCTCCACAGGGACCCCTATATCAGCCCAGAGGAGAAGCACGCTCCATCCAGTCAGCCATGCTGACTGTCTGCCCCCAGCCAAATGCCAGGCTCAGGGTTTCCGGGCTGTTCTCTTCCATCTCTGCTTAGGGAATTGTTCACCGTAGCTGTCCTGAGGACAGGACTGTGGCAAGGAAACTTGTATACCTTACCTTTCAGAGTCTCTGTTTTAGCATCATCTTTACTAGAGATACGCTTCTGTGCATCTCTAGGCAGTCAGTCATTGCCTTTCCAGAGAGACAGTGGGAAGGAAGATACAAATCACTCTGAGGGTGGTTTGCATAGTCCGTGATGCTTTGTTGACAGGCTAGCGGAGCACTTCACACTTCATAAGGAAGGCAGGAAACCAATTATCAGTCCATTAGCAGCCACTTTCCAGAGAAGTTGCCAAACAGCTTTCGCCAGAGCCTGGCCAGGAGCACACAGAACCCCATTCTCCTCGCCCTTTTCCTGAAGCCCATAAGAGCGGGTGAATCCTAATTGCAGCCGTCTTAATATATAGGGTACATGTGTGAAATGAGAAGGAGGGGTCTCCTGGGATGTATGCAGTTCGAATTAGGCATCAAGAGCAAAGTCGTGAGGGTTCAATCAGGGAGAATGGAACCCTTGGGTGCTCGAGAAGATCCCGCAGAGGATGCTGGGATTGAACTTGGCTTTGAAGATAGGAAAGAGGGGAAGACAGGGTTGCTATGCAAAATAGTCCTCTCCTGGTATCTGCCTGCCCTTTCCTCAGTTTGCACCCAACCCATCATCCCACCTCCATGCTGAAGAAAGGACTGGACTAGATCATGGGGCCATCATAACAAAGACTTTTCAGCTGTTAGGGTAGTTACTCCTGATTTTTCAGGTCCTGTAATGTTGGTCTTTATCCCAGAGAACTGTCAGGTCTTGTAGATTGCTTTAGCGGCATCTCTGCCCTCTACCACACTGAATACCAGTGCCGCACACTCCACACACCAGCTGGGACAACCAAAATCTTCTCTAGACACTGGCAGGTATTCCTTGGTGGTAAACCTATCCCAGATAAAGACCCATGCTCTTGGGTAGCTTAGTCTTGTCTCAAGGCGTCCCCTGCCTTTGGGGGGCTGTGGTTAAAGTCTGAAGCATCCTTATGATGAGGGAACATGTGGCAGGGAGGAGGCTGGTTTTGTGTTAGCTTGTTTCATGTCGTTGGGAAGATGGGACCCTTCCTCGTGGTGTTGCAGAGTGTTTCTTCCCTCTGATTATAGAGGAGAAAAGCAAGTTCAGGGGTGGGAAATGTACTCACTTGGAGGCTATGCAGCCACCACACATTCCCAGCATCTGAGGGCTCACCTGAGGAGCAGGGACAAATACTTAGGATAAGGTCCAAGGCTGGGTTTCCCAGGAGGTAACTGCTGGGTACAGAGTGCGGCACATCCGTGAAGGGCTAGGTCCTGGGGGAGCAGCACTGGACCCTTTTCCTCACCTCCGCTTCCCATTCCTTCCATTGGTCACGTTTCCATCCATCTTCGTGTTCTGAGCAGCTCTCTGTGTCCAAAGTCCATGGTACCAGAGGGTATGTCTGTTCCCGGTCGCATTCCTGGAGGTGACTGCTTTCGCTGAAGGGTGACCTCCGCCCATACCACCTGCTGCAATATCCAGAAGCTCCCACAGTTCAGGGGACAATGCAAGACGTTAGTACAGTCTAGATTTTTTTTATGCTTTTGTAAATGGGATGATTTAAATACAATTTTCAAAACTTAAAGAAAGCGTTCCCAATCTCCCTCCCCTAAGTGAAAAGCCGTTTCACAGTTTCACAGGGATCCACATCTGAAGGTTGTTCTTCCCTTCCCTTCTCGCCTTGCTGGTGGTCTCAGTCACATTGGGCGTATCATTTTGCATGCTATGTTTCAAAGTCCACACCACGTTGTATCCCTTACCAGGCAGCTACGTGTCTTTCACGCTTACCTTTTCTAAACCCGTGGCATAGTCTGTCTGGTGAACGGGCCAAGCCTCATGGTACCATTTATGTTCAATTGTTTTATCTCTGACTGTAATGAAAATTCTCATGCATGTGACTTCCTGTGATCAGACCAGTAGATGAGCATCTGTATACCTCTCTATGAATATACGCTGCTGTGTGACTCTCCAGACCCCAAGTATCAGTCATACCCATTCATAATGCCAGGAGCAAACTCTATAAGCTTAAGTTTGCTAGGTGTGTGGTCTTCCCATCCAGAAACGTGGCGTCTCATTCTGGGCTCATCTGCCTTCACACTTTCAGAGGGAACCACTTCGTGTCTTTCCTCCTGTAGGTGACATATGCAATAGCTTGTCACCTTTAAAAGCCTCATTATACCGCCATATTTGTGTGGCCTTTGTAGATGTGAGAATTTAATAACTCTATATTGAATGGACCCTAAAGCATTTATCAGTTGATTGCTGGGGACTCCCAAGATGATGGTAAGGGCTGCGAACCCAGGAGTAAGGGGGACAGGGCCTGACCCCCAGAAACTAACTCCGTGAAAGACAGACCCAATTATGTGAATTGAAGTTGTCCCTGTAGGTCAGATTTTTTTCAAGCAGAGATCTTGGTGAGGGAGGCGCACTCAGATTGTCTCTGTGTGAGTCTCATTTACTAGTCTGCATGTAGCGGCCACTGCCACAGATGCAGACTGCAGTGGTCCTCTCATCCCAGAGCGGATGGGATGTCATCCCTGTTAGAAGACCTGACTCTAGAATGCAGGGGCAGAAGAGGGACCATGATGGAAAAGAAGGCATCAGCGTCATGGAGTCCCAGAGGACCCATGTCTCATGTGCAAAGGGGGGACGTCCCATGGGCACACACATACAAATGCAAGCACCTGAATGAATTCGTGCACACATAAGCACATGCCTGTTCATCTACGCACACACATGTGCGTATCAGCATACATCCATATGGAAGCATGCATGCATACAAGCATGCACACCTATGTACAAATGCACATGCACGCACATGCTTATTGATGTTGATATGCACACCCCTACACGCACATACACACTCATGCTTGTGAATGGGTGCTTGTGTCTGCAGGGTTTCCTAGAGTGGAAGGCTGCTGAAGCCACATGTGAGGGGCAGTGAGATCCAATGGCAGTAAAGTCTGGCAAGAGCTTTGGACTCCCTTTTGGAGCAGGTATGAAAGAGTTGATAGGGGGATCCTGAAATTTCCATCTTGGTCACTAGACAAGGGCACCAGCCCTGGATCCAGCCCGACAGAGGACAGTCCTGGGCCCTCGTGTGCAGTTCCAGGAGGCTGCCATTTTCCTTTGCAGGAGGAAGGTGCTCATTCCGTTGTGTGGAGTGAAGCCCTGCATGGCCTTCACTCCACACTCTACCAATCTTCATTGTCTTTGTGTTTGGCTGTTTTGCGTTGTAAAGTTGTTTTACATCCCCATGTAGACAAATTCCCCAATATTTGTGGTTTCTTTCCAAAGCTGACAGAGTTATCATTCTGTCATGGATCCGAGAGACGCTCTGCCTATTTTTAGCTATCTGTCGGGGGTTGGATGTTAAGCTGTAATCGTTAATCCATCTGGAGTGTATTTGGATGAGTGTGTAATATTGTCCAAACTCTTAGGCAGGCTTCCAACTTAATTTTTAAGTAATTCTCTTCCCTTGTGATCTGAGGGAGATAGATTGTTTCCTCGTGCTCTGAATCCTCAAATGTGGCTAAGGCTGTTCCTTAGGCCACCCTTTGTTCCGCTATTCTGTGTCTATCACGGCCCTGGTACTGAATAATTTTAATTGTTTTATAATATGTTTTAATATCTAGAACAGCTAAAATCGACTCCTTCCTCCCTTAATTGTTTTCTCTTTCAGAGTAGTCATTGTTATTCGCATCTGTTTGTTGTTCAAGATTAATTTTAGAATCACTTTGTCAGAATAAAAATAAAAGCCTACTGGGATTTTGTGTGTGCGCGCCTGTTAAACTATAAATTAACTTGAAGAAAGTAGACACTTTGCTAATACACAGCTTCACACCTAGACACTGGCATGTCTCTTTTGCTTCTTCTTCTTCTTGCATTTGTCTAAATATAACAGCTCTGTTGTTTGCTGTATACAGGCCACATCCATAACTCCTTACCTGCCTTCTTACTGGCACGACATTGCCTGCCTCTGCACCATGCCCAGACGACACTGTCTACCTATGCCCCATGCCCAGATAACCCACCTACCTCTGTACCGTGCACCATGCCCAGATGAAGTTTACCCTTCATTGTTCCCAACTGACTGTAGCCAGCACCTGGTATTCCCTGTAAACATACAATCCCAAATTTTCCCATTTCAAACTACCTTTCCCTTGGCCCAGAGAAGATGATCACAATAGCAAGAGCCCTCAGAAATTGCATTTTTCAAATGCTCGGAGCCAGGGTTGGGATGGGCCAAGATCTGAAAGTGTCAGCCTCTGTGTGGGGTATAATTCTCCTAAGGATCTCTGTGATGGGGCAAGAGCTGCCATGAGAGCTGTATGAGCTTCCTCAGCTCAAGGAAACATCCTCAGCTCTCAAGGCTTCCATCAAGGTCCCACTGACCTCAGAGGACCTGAGGAAATAAGCCAGGAGCTTCAGGAGTTCTCCCTCTATCATCTGGTCCTCAAAAACTTGGCCACTAAGAACCTGTGACTTGGCCTTGCTAGAGATATGCATAGTGGGGGATGCCTGTGGGCTGACGATATATAGAGTGGGCCACCAGAGATTTAGGACGTGTGATGTCTATCACAGCGCGGGAAATGGGCATGGTGGCCATGGCTGTGAAGCACCGTGATGCCCTGGGGTCAACCTGGATAAGGCACGACAGAGCTGAGAAAGTCCAAGGTTGAAGAAATTGACTCTGGGTAAAAAGCTGGCTCACGCTGCTCACCGCCAGCATTGTCAAGGAGTCAACACTGTCAGAACAGGCCAGATATGTGTTGGAATAGGCACTATGGGGAGAGGAGACTTCTGGGTAATAGAGTCTACCCCTGCAGCATGTATCCATCTACCAGGCAGGGGCCACAGTGACAGAAAAGTACATTGCCGAGAGCAGAAACTGAGAAGTCAAGAACCAGCTCAAGGGCCCCAATGCTGGCTGGGACATAGCACTGAGGAAGGGTCATCAAGAGAGGGACAGAGAACCTGTGGGTATGTTGTGCTCTCCCACACACACCAGATGCCAACTCTGGACCCATCCTACACCTCAGTCACTGACGTGTAGGAATGGAATAGTCTGGTCAATGTAAGCTTGGCTTAGAATCTGGCTCTAAATAGTAGATCTGTGGGACGCAGGTACGGGGCCGGCCAGGGGCAGAGAAGGCAAAGGCTCTTGGTGGATGCTCCCTGCATGCGTTCTATTAGAATGGCCAAGGAGGTAGCATCGGGCCAGTATGGATCCTGCATCTATCTCTTGTTACACTCTCTACTCTTTTTTTGGAGGGGGGAGGGGTTGTTTGTTTGTTTAAATAAATACTTTGTGTGTTAAAGAGGTGTCTGGGGTGGCTCTGTTCAGTCTAAAACAGACCCAAACCCGGCTCATTATTAGCATCACACATGAACATTTTAAAGCACGAAATTCCTGGCCTCGTTCTCGGAAATTTCTTGTTCACTGAACCCAGGAATTATAGTTCTAGAATGTTCCTATGTGATCTAAATATTAAGATTTCTGAAGCACTAACGTGAAACACCTAGTGTGTGTCAGCCGCTTAGGGATTTTTATGACGTTTTCTGAGATGTTTGGTCACATGCTGAGATGGCAGCTTGTGAGGCGTGGCACCGTGGGCACATGAAGTGATATATTATGATCGGACATTGGGACTGGCCAGGCGTCAGCTGTCATAGTGGTCACAGTCTCCTGGAGTCTGTGGACTATTAGCTGCATGTTGGTATCTTAGCAAGGACAGGATGAATGGCACCATGCTTGGACCTCACATTTTGTAGTGTTTTCGGCTGTCCTCTCGTTTCGATGTAGCAGGATGGTTGCAGAGGGTTTCTGCTCACTGAGTGCTGTGCTGGAAGGGGGCGTAGAGGGGATGCTTCTCCCATGTCCTCCAGGAGCCCTTGGTTGTTTGGTGAGCACACACTTTTATGACAAAGCGATCTCCAAATTAATTACACGGACATATGTGGTCACCAGGAAGGGAGGAAGCATGTTGCAGTTAGCTGCAAAGCTTCCAAAGTCTTCTTGGAAGATGATGGCACAGTGAAAATCCATCCCATTCCCAGAATCCATCCAGAACTAAAGTGAGAACCCGGCTGGATCCAGAACCTGGTCTAGACTTTTAGGAAGGAGCGTCTGGGTACAACAGGGACTGGGGAAATTGACCAGGCTGTGGTATCTAGCCATGCGCAGTCACCTGGCCTGGCGGCGCAATGGGCTATCACTGTCAGCTCCCACTTGTGCCTCCAGCTGTGACAGCAAACCAGCAGGCCCTCTCCTCTCTGTCAGATGCCCAGAGATCCGGCTGTGCCTTCTTCTCCTTGAGCTCCCCCGCGTCTGACTCAGAGAGCTGTGGAGGCATCTGCCGAGCTTCCCAGGCCAGCATTTGTTCTCGCAGCTTCTGTGTTGGAACTGGGGTTTGAGGCTCTGTTGGTGCCCGTTCCCTGCTCTTTGAGCCCCTGGGAGAATTCATCATCAGCCTGGGATATAAGTGCAGCCTTCCTGGTTGTGGGTTTCTTCAGGCTCTGTGGTGCTCAGGAAGGTTTAATTCGCCTGTCTGTGGGAGCCTCGTGTTTATTGTTGTCCCTCCAGCTCTCATGTGTAACGATCATCTTGTAGGGCGGTCACGGGATGGGATTTCCGGAGCAGAGCTGCTAGCTCTCCCACTCTGTGTGAACTCCAGTGAGGCTCCACAGAGGACTTAGAGTACAAGATTCCTCAGGCTGTGTGTTTCTCTGTGTGCCCATCTTTTGGGGGTAAATGCACTTCCATGTGATCATGCTAAATGACCCTCCGTTTTCTTTGTCAGTCTTCACTGGGCGGCAACTTGAGGCATGCCTGAGTGAGGTTGTCTCTGGACCCCACGAAGGTGCCCTGCCAAAACTACCTTGGGGAACATGTCAGACTATGACAGAGCTCAGCTCTTGGGGATGAGGACAGACCTGAAGGCCTGAGAACCACAGGAACCCGAGCTTAGGGCACCATTTGAGCTGTCGGAGATGTAGCCACTCCCTGTGTTGAATTCCTCTGCGTTCAGGAGACAACATAGATTGGTATTTTCTCCGCCCTGATCCTGGGCTTGACTTCCCAGGATAATAGGAACTAAAGCTAACTCTAGAAGAACCCCCAAAAGGCCAGCTGGCACCTGCTCATGGAACAAAGATATAAAACAGAGTCACCCCGAGTTCTTAAAGGTTGGGCCCAGGTAGCTGTGGTCAGAGGTGAGACACGCTTGTGAACAGCCATTGCTGGGGACAGAAGAACTGAATGCTTGCGTACCATGCTTCATCCCATGTGTCTCAGTTCCTCGGAATCGCATGGGAGACTCTAGACTCGGAACACACGCCTCTCCAGTCCAGATTATGTAGTCCATCATCCCAAGGAAGCTGACAGGGCATCCTTTACGTCACAGTTTCCACCCAAGAGGTGCATCACCTGTCAGTGGGTTCATATGGAATCTTCTAGGTATGGATTGACCACGGAGGAGTGTTAAAACCCTGTGTTTGAGGTCTGGCTTCGTAGCGGCTATGTTACTGGGAGGGTGGGAGACCTGCGTCTCTTTATTGTCTTGCTTGGACAATCTTGGTTGAGACCAACAGAGTTGCTGAGAGAAAGTGTGAGGGTAGACCCTGCCTTGAGACACTGACCTAGGCCACATCTCTTGTTTCAAACATCAGCAGGAACTGAATTCACCCTCCTAAGCAGCAGGCACAGTCTGTCCTTTGCAACCAGGCCCCAATGCACTGAGTCTTTACAATAGAGCTACGGCTTACAAGTCATCGGTCTGTTCTTAGACATGTAAAAACAGATTCAGGAGGTGTAAAATGCAAAACTCTCCTCCCAGTCCCTCAGCAGAAAAACTGACACCCGAACCCACACTGTTTAGGGCTCACAAGCTCCACGTAATTCTCCAAAGAAGTCTTGGTCTGCTTTCAAGCTTAAAACTGAGACCCCAGAGTTCAGACTCAGCTACTTAGCCAGGCATATTGATCAAGGAACCTTCTGCACGCGTCGTCTCACGGGCTGCCGGATTTTGTCATCTTAGCTGGTAGCACGAAGCCTCAGCTAGCATCTGGAAACTCAATAGCGGAGTTGGGGTGGGGGGCGCTGGCTATGCTGGGGGACTGGAGGTGAGGCTAAGCACCAGGACGACCAGGTGGGCTGGATTGTGCAAATGTGACAAGAAGCTGCCCGACTTCAGAATATCCCCCAGATCATACCCTAGAGGTGGTGTTGATAAGGCACACGTGCTCGATAGCAAGAACCTAGCCGGTCTCAAAGGAACCCCGGGAACAAAGGTCAAGAACCTGATTGCCAGACCCACCTGGAAAAGCTTCAGTGTAGGGCTGGGCGCGAGTGGTGAGTGAGGGCCATGGACCAGAACACTGCTGCTACAAGATGAAGGGTAACTGGTGACTGGGGTGAAAGGGATCAAGGGGGGGGGGGGGGCTGTATACTCCAGTTTGCTTAGGAGAAATCCCAGCACCTTCTGTTCTAGGTAACACCTTTTCATTGTTTTTAAGTTTCCTGGTCTGGGCAGTGCCTACCCTAGCCATGACTCAGCTGACTCTGTGCCAAGCAGGCAGTGTGGATGCCAAGGGATATCCTGAGCACGAGGGATAAGAACCCATTGCAAGAACCCCTTCCCCTCTCTCCCTCGCCCCTTGCCGGTCTTTCCCTCAGAACAATTTCTTTGCCCTTGAATGCCCTCACCCCCTCCTCACCATCCCTCCTCCGTATCCTCCCAAAGGCCTTCTCTAGCCACCTTTCCAGAAGAGCATCCATTACCGGTACTCCCTTCAGACCCCTTCCAGCTTTACCTGTGGCCTCACCAGTCCCCAAGGCGCTGTGTCCTGCAACCGTCAGTGTCTCAAAGTCCATGAGGGTTGTGTATGAACCCTGGTTCTGTTGGGCCCCGTGTGGCGTCTCATTCAGGGACCAGCCTATGCAGAAAGTGTGCTGTTCTCACAGCGGGAGGCAATCATGGGACAGAACACTCCCCAAGCCCACCTCACTCTGTTTGTAAGTGTCTGGGCCATGTTTGTGCACAGTTCCTTGTTCTAAGGCCCATCACAGGCCCAAGCCAAGGTCAGTTACAGTAGAAGAGAGGGTATTGTCAACCAGACTGTAGAGTGGGGGTGGGGAGAAGAGCTAGCACCATCCATTACAAAATACAGTGATTGCTGCATTACACGGAAGGCAGAGCCAAGTGTGTCTTGGCCACTGTTGTCTCCCCAGTGATAACCGTACCGCACATGGGTAGCGAGTCTCGGCCACTGTTTTCCTTATAGTGATTGTTAGTGGTGTTGCTATGGGTGTCATGATACAGATGGAGCCAATAAGGCAGGAGTGGGAGTGGATGTAGTTTGGAAGATCCTTGGCCATCTGGAGCCTATGAGAGCAGAATTTTACTCCTTAGGCCTCAGTCTGCTGGGGTTGTAGCTACGGATGTCATAGCCATGGGGTTGGTAAGCCTAATCTACAGATTCCATGGCTACAGTTAGGGAAAGGTAAGTGTGGAGTGGGCAGGGCCCACATCACTCTCCGGAAATGGTGCTAAATGTTTTACAGGTGAACAAGAGAAAAAGAACACTCTAGAAAATGGAAATAGCCTGGAGGAAAAAAAAACAGATGCAGGGCGAGCAAGGATGAGCATTACACATTTGTAGAGCTGCCCGTTCTAAGGTCTGTCTGGAATGTGGGACTTACTCGGGCAGGAGAATGAGGATCAAAGTGTTTGGCTTTTCACCGGTGTGAGTCTTGCGCCCTTTGAAGAGTCTAGACCTCATCCTCTGTGCAGCAGGGAGTCTTTAGAGCGCTCCAAACAAGCATGGCCCAGAACAGTTCAAGGTATCTAACAGTTTGGGTGATCCAGATGGCGCCAGCACGGAGGATGGACTGCAGAGGGAGCAAGACCTAAAGTTTGAGGGTGGAGCAGGGCAGCATGGGCAGGGGGCTCGACCTCTGGGGGTGTGATAAAGATGCGACAGGTATGAGAGATGCTGAAACGAAGCAGTAGGAGAAAGTGCGTCACTGATGGGCTAAGGCAATGGTTCTCAATCTTCCTAATGCTGTGATCCTTCAGTACGTATGGTTCCTCATATTGTGGTGACCCCAACCATAAAATTATTTTCATTGCTACTTCGTAACTATAATTTTGCTACTTTTATGTATCATATTGTAAATATATGATACGCATACTCTCTGATATCCAAACTCTGTGTAAAGGGCCGTTCAACCCCAAGGGGTCATGACCCACACGTTGAAAACCACTGAACTGTTCCATAAGGGAGAAGGCACCAGTATGTTTCACTTGGGCGTCTGGAGTCATTCACAGAGAGGAGGCCTGAAGGAGACTTTGGAAGATGATACAGATTTGGTTCTGGCTGCACATTTGAGGTGCCAGTGGCTTGCCTGGTAGAGACGCGTAACTGGCAGTTTAGAATCGTGTCTGCAGTGTGAGTGTTTCTTCATTCCAGAGATCTTTTAGGTCCTTGCATCTGGGAGAACAAGGAGTCTACTTTGGGGCCCACTTCATTCAGTTCCTGTAATCCAGTCCAAACTCCCTCCTATGACACTTCAGTCCTTTGTCATCCTCTGCAGTCACCCCGTCCCTTTTCCCGCACCACACGCTGCTCTTCTGGAGTCCCCTGTCCCTCCCATGTGCCACACACATTCCCCTCTGCCCTCGGGGCCTTTGCACCTACCGTTCTTTCTGACTGGAGTAATCTTCCTGGGGACGCCTGGCTCCTCAGCTTCAGGCCACAATTCAAAGGCCTTAGACAGGCCACCTTGGTCCCCCTTCCTGAGAGCTGCCTGTCTCACTCCGTTCATCCTTTTCCCTTTGGCCCAGTCCTGTGCTCTTTGTCCCTTATTAGGAGGTAACCGTCCTTGGCGGTAAGGACTTGATAAAACATCTTTATAACTGCTAAGCCAGTCTGGAGGACAGTGGGTGGCATTCAGCAGGTGCCACCACTCCTCTGAAACTCGAGTTCCGTAGTGGCATTGTTGAGACCACTTCTTGTGAGAGAGGCCTGTCTCCGAGGGATAGGTTAGGAGTCACGGATACAGCAGGCTACCCCAGGAATGGGGAACATTAATCCTGAGCACTACAAGGTACCAGAGAAAGGTGGGAGGGGGGTCCAGTCAGATGGAGAAGTCAGACCTGCAAGAGTGTGGAGTTGACAGCCGATGGGCAGAGTTTCAGAAACAAGGGCAAGAAAATGCTCCATGAGCAGGGATGCCAATGGCGAAACCCTGCCTAGCCAAGCAGTAGGACCTGAACTGAAAAATAAAAGCAAATGGAAAACCTTAAGTACGATTTGTAACTTTAGAGTAAGATTATGGCAAATATGAATTGATGGGACACCCCGTGTGCTAAGGAAATACATAGCCAATATTGTACCCTCTGGGCGGCTCCTCTTGCAATGTGTATATTCTAGAAGGCACCTCTGCTATTCTCAGAGGGAACAAAGGCTGAAGTCGGTCTTACAATAAAAATGAGCCCCGCCAGGTGCCTGGCACATCACCGGAGAACTTCGTACAGCCTCTTGGAAGCTAACAAAGTTGGGTGATATCTTTCAGCAATCTCCAACACAGGAAACGGTATCAAGAAAATTTGAGGGATACATTAGCAAATGCTGACTGCTGGGGGTGTTGCTCAGTTAGTAGAGTGCTTGCCTAGAATATATGAGGTCCTGGGTTCAATCCCCAGCACCACATAAACCAGGCAAGGGCATATACACCTGTGGTCTTGACACTAAGGAGGCTGAGGGAGGGGTCAATTCAAGACCATCCTTAGCTACATAGCAAGTTCCAGGCCAAGGCTACATGAGGCTTTCTCTTTAAAAATAAAATAATATACATATATTATATGTGTGTATTTACACATATATGTATATACATACACGTATATTCATATGTGTGCTTATGTGTATATATATTATATGCGTGTATATATATTTATATATGTATATAAATATATATGTGAATAAAGCAAAAAGAAACAGGAGCATTTGTAAGACTCCTGCTTGCAGCTCGGCCACACTAGCCATCAACAGAGATGGCCTCAGTTTGCTGATCCAGAGACATACAATGAAGCAAGGAGGCTCTGACTGGGCCACTCATGCTCTGGTGAGCATTGCTGCAGAGAATCACCCAAGCAGGCAAATTGGCATTGCTGTAAGTTCACGGTTACCAATTTCAGTCGGGCCTGCAACAGTGCCCAGCAATCCATCTGTGTTCTCCACTAGATTGTGGAACCCGCCGAGAGCATTCTCTGCTTCCCTAAGCCCACCCCATCCCTCCCAATGTCCTTGAGGATGACCTTGCCTTCACAGCAACACACTCAACTTCTAACGCTAAAGACACCAAGGCCACAGCTCCGTAGAGTCCTCACTTTTCCCTCCTTGCCTCCTTCGCCATGAGATGATCTGGCATTTTTCTCATCAAAACACCGCTATAGATTATACATCAAGAAAGATGTATAGCCGGGAGAGAGGGCTCAACCGTTCATACTGCATCTGCTCTTGTATCAGACCCAAGTCCAATTACCAGCATCCACATCAGGTGGCTCACAGCCACCTGTAGCTCCAGCTCCAGGGATCCAATGTCTCTGAACTCGATGGACACCTGCATGTGTGCACATACCCTCCCACACATATATGTAATTAAAAATCAAGATTAAAAAAGATTTAACAGACCCACACTTAGGCTTAAGGTTTCAAGACCTTCAAATACATTTAGTGTCACCAAAAATAAAAACTAAACAAAGCCATGCGACTCTAGGGCCTGGGAACATAGCTCTGAGGAGCAATTGCTTAGCATGCGTAACATGCTGGATTGAGTCCCCCGTGTCACACAAAATGTATGATGGTGCAGGTTTGGAATTCCAGGACTGGGGGCTTGGAAACAGGAAGAGGAGGATCAGAAAGTCAGGGCAACCCCCTGATAAATGCTGAGTCTGAAGCCAGCCTGATCCACACGAGACTGTCTCAAAGAAGTGAAACATTCCTCCTCACGGAGGCTGTCTCGTCCAAATGACTCTGCTCTGTTTCTCATTTACGCTCGGAGCGTCACACCTCAGCCCTGACAGCCTTTCTTGGTGTGTGTGTGTGTGTGTGTGTGTGCATGTGTGTGTATAGTTCCATGCTAATGTTCTTGTACAGAGGTGCAATAACTGGAATTTGGCATTTTTGTGTTCTGTAATAATGTACGTTTTTCTATCTCTTCACTGGCTGGTTTTATTCTTTTGTGAGTTGCCCTTTCACTTTTATGGCCAGTAGTTCTGTTTGAAATCTCTCTTATTGACCTGCGTTCTTTGTCTCTGAAGTGCGGTGAATGCCCGGCTGTGATAGCAGCCATGGATTTTCCCCTCCGTTTGTTCCTCACCGTTTAGCTTTTGTTTATCGTCCTTTTTGAAAGGCAAAAGTTTTCCGTTTCTTCGGTATGAAGTAATAATTGTTTCTTATGATGTCTGACTTTGGAATGAGGCTCAGAAACTACTCTCCCATCTCGGAACTTAACACAAATCTTCCTTATATTATTTACCTCTAGATGGGCACAGCCATGCCCTCTCTGCCTTCGGTTGGCTCAGGCCTCTCAGGATAACAAAATCATCTCCCTCAACACCCACATCTGCAAGCAGGGTCTACTTTTATTTTCTTCTAGTGTTTCTGTGATGCACAGAGATCCAGACCTACTTTTTCCAACAACTGGTTAACCCTTTGTCTTGACACCTTGCCGTCTTGAAACTGCCCCTGGTTGCTTGCTACATTCCCGTACTCCTCTGTGTGTGGACTTGCTTTATCCAGTTACAGCACTCTTTCATTTGTAATCAACTCATACAGATTTTTTTCCTTGTAACTTTGTAACAAGTGCTAATACATTAAATAATTTCGTGTCTGCTTGGCAAGCCTTCCCTCCACTGGGGGGAATCAGGTATCATGACTGAGAACAAGGCTAATGGAGTTCATCATCCCAGCCCCGTTTGGGAAGGCTGTGTGATGATGAGCGGGCTACTTGAGCTCTTAGCCTCAGTTTATATGTCTGTAAAATGGGATAATTCCTAACTTGTCCCCCTCAGCGATTGCTGTTCTCAATGAAGTGATAACACTCCCGGCATGCCAACTAGTACCTCATATGCCACCAGCCCTTTTCTCAGAGAGCTTGGCTCTTGATCTGTTTATTAAGAAGCAAAACATTTTAGTAAGTTTTGGAATAAATAATCAGTGTGGATCTTACCCGGAAGTGGGTTCACTTTATACCATGATATAGGATAATCGTAGCCTGAGCCATGTCACCTTCTTCTAAACTGGAGGATTGTTTCCCTGATTTGTTCCTGCCTGTGTGCATGTCGGAGGGGAGAGGGCTGGCATTTAATATCTGGGCCAGGGTTGTGTTGTCGCAGACTCTTTACACCTGGTGTGTGGGAGGAGGCGGGAATGAATCTGCGCAACATCCCTACATTGTCATTGAAATCATTCATTAGGGTGAATTTGAACTGCCTGGCTATTGCTAACAAGCCTAAGGCTGTGAAGTGTTGGCCTTGAAATGGCCCCGCCCACTCAGCAGTTCCCAAACTCCTTCAGGTTTTTCCTTCAGATTCCTGTTTGCCTGGGAGATCCCATCAACCTATCGCAGCTGTACATTTACTAATATGTTGACTACTGTCTTTTGTGGTTAGATTATCACCTTCATATTAGGGCCTCCTCTTTCGTTTTCTAGGCGTGTGTGTGTGTGTGTGTACGTGTGTACACACGCACACATATATGCATGGACCCATACGAACATACAGAATACACTCTCTATTTTTGGAGAACATCAGCCAGAAATTTTTCTCTTTGTCTCTTCAGAAGCCAGCCGTTTCTTCCTGCTCTTAACTCTTCTGAATGTATTCTCCTTCTCCCTATGATCCTGTTAACTTGCTCTCTTTGTAACTCTTCCACTGCAGATCTTCACTTCGCTTTTATTTCTTTGTTATCCAGTCCCGGGTCAGACTCTGAACCCCACACCCTCCCTCCAGCACTGGGCTGCCAGCACCCGCACAGCGGCTTTGGTATTGACAGCTCAATCCTTTCACCTTTGAACCCAGAAACTTATTTGACGGTTTCCAGAAATGAGGCATTTTTCCTTATTCTCTCGTTGTTGATTTCATGGCTTTATCAGAGAACAGAGGTAAATGTCACTGGGTCTCTTTTCCAGGCTCTACACCTGTCCGTGCGTGGCCTCCGAGTTGCTGCTCTTGAGCTTGGGTTTTGATTTTGGATGGAGTGACAGAGCACCTGCTGAATGTCACTTCCTGTCCTTTGGGTGGCTTAGCAGCCAAAAGGATGCACAAGCAAGTCCTTAGCCTGGATGACATTCGTCTCCCTGCAAATAATGCAACAGGTTTTGTTCTATGACTGAATTGATGGAGATAGCCTTGCCGTCTACTAGAGGGTCCACGTTTTTAATATCCTGTGGGCATTGAGGAAGGTCATTTTCCAAAGAGACATGGGGCATAAGCTTGTGTGAAACATTGGCAAGCTGAGGCAGGAGGATCACCATGTGTTTCAGACAAGCTTGGGCTGTGTAGCAAGCACTGGACCAGGTAGGGCTACAAAGCAAGGCACAGATCAGAGAAACAAATGAAACCCAACCCGGTGGCACATGCTTCCCAGTACAGGCAGGAAGGTCAGAAGTTCAGGGTCATCCTTTGGCTGTGTAGGGTGTTCAAGGCCAGCATGGCCTATGGGAGACCCTGTTTCAGACACACAAAGAAGGTTTTGTCCCAAGTTTAAAGGCCACAAGGTATCATTTAATACACACCATTCATTAGACCTTTTAGATTTTTCTCATCTTTATTTTTTTGGCCCTCGGATTTAGATATTTTATTGTGTCTAGATTGGTGCCTTGGGGAGACACAAAATCGTAACTGACATGTCTTCATTCTGGACTGTTCCCATCTGTGCCGTAAATATCATTTTGGCCTTTAAGTCTTTGTCAGGATTAGTGAAGGCAACCTTGGCTTTATCAACCATCCATTTTAATTGACATTTTGAAAACAGCGAAGCTAGCATAAAAACACCAAAAGGAAAGCCCGGTGAATTTTCTAGCAAGCCTCTTGTATTTCCCACACAAGATCGATATTAAATTCCTTTTACGTACAGTAATTACACACCTAGCTGTTAATGAGTTTTCCTCCGTTATTATTCCTCGACTCTGGGCCTTGCGAGAGCGCTCTGATCGAAGTTTTGCTCAAGGTCGAGATTTTGCCACAGAGGATCCCGGGATCACCCTCTAAGATGGATGCCTGCTGGTGGTGATGCGATCCAACTCTTTTCCAGCACTCCTCTTTCGGGACACTAGGAAACCAGCTCTCCCCATTCGCTGGTAATGTGACCTTTGTGGAATATTCCAGAGCAAGAAAGGGTGGAGCTCTTTGGGACAGAGAGCACTTCCTTTGCCTGCCCGCCCTGGGACAGGTTTGGGTCATCTCTAGAGCTGCAAGGCAGAGCTTTGAAAGGTCATATCCTTGTTCGAATAGTGTCAGTAATCAGCCCTGTCTCCTTCAGAGTGCGAGAAGAAATGTCTGGGGAACTCTCCAGAAAGCTCTTAACCTTAAAGAAGGATCAAGAATCAGGAGTAACACAACAGCCGGGAGCTGAGTGTTAAATTTAGAGGGGTGTGTGTGTGTGTTTGTGTGTGTGTGTGTGTTGCGTGTACGTGGATATGTACAGGAACACATGCATAGGTGCCAGAGGTCAACTTGAGGTGTCTTCCTCAACCACTCTCCACCTTATTTTTGAGACAGCACCTCTCCCTGAACCTTAAGTTCCTTGATTTGACAAGGCCAGCTGGCCAATGAGCATCAGGGATCCGCCCAGCCCACCCCTAGCGCTGGAAGTACCTACTGTACCTGCTGCAGGCCTGAGTTGCCTATGGGTGCTGGGATCTCAGCTCCAGTCTTCCCGCTTATCTGACAGGCATTTTACCCACCGAGCCATTCCTCCAGCCCCAGCGACTTTTAACATCCTGGCTGCTATTGAAGATGATCCTAATGTCTAGACCCCTTCAACCAAGTGAAATGTGATACTTGGAGATCCAAGCTTTGGGTAAACTCGAACCCTCTTCCAGGGTAAAGACTGGGTAATTCCGCCTATCCTGTCACTGTTCAGAATCTCGTCTTAGCCGTGTGTTTCATCCCCAGTTGAGGGATTTGTCTTCCTAGCAGGTAAACCTGTACACATTTGTTGTTACAAATTGCATTCTGTCTTCCTTTTAAAGCATGCTGCTTTGCATTTAAACATCCGTGGTGCTTCCTTTGAAATCCACTTTTTTTTTTTCTTTCTAAATTGACTGCCTTTGCTTTCTCCCCTTTTGGTAATTTTGAAGATAAGCTACTTCATATTCTATTACTAATTACACTTAACATCTTTAAATACATGTTCTAACCTATATTTCTCTAATTAACCAGAGAAACTATAAAACAGACTTTCTTGCAAGATGAGGAAATTAGCATATCTCCTTGCTCCACCTTTCCCCATGATATCAGTAGAATCTGAAATATTTTACCCAAGGGTTCTCTGAGTGGAATGATGTTGTATGTGCTCTCTTCCGAGGAACATGTTTTATATTCACGTTCCATTTTACAGTCACCTTCATTAGCAACTACCAGATTCTTTACTGTATTATTTGTTCTTTGCTGACTTTTGATTTTTTTATGAACCACATCTTTCTGGTCCTAGAATTCTTCATTTTGATTCATCCCTTCATGGCATGGGGGGAGAAAACCCTCCAAGTGGCATTTTATGATATTTGTGTGAATAGTACATTCTTGAAACCTTTGACGTCTGAGAGCAACTTTCTCTTGTCTTGGCGCTCACAGTTCAGCTGGATGGCACCCTGTGTTACTTGGGTCCACGTCTGTCCCATGTCTCAGAGAAATGCCTTGCAGGTCACCCTACCCTATTTTCCCCGAGGTTCCTGAGTTGACTCAAGTTTTTATTTCCAGAGTTTGGCCAATTCAGGTGCCCGAGTTTGAGAATGGGATGGGCTTGTGAGGCATACATCCTCATATCGCCATCTTTTCAAGGTGTACGATGCTCACTGATTCAATTCAGTAAGCATTACTTGAATACCGACTGTGTGCCAGATGCTACGAGAGCCATTAAATCAGAAGTTAAAAGAATCAAGTTGGCAAGATTCCTGCTCTCGGAAGTGTCCTCTGAAGTGAAGGGGGCAAGTCTATAATACGCTGACCAAGTGACAAGGTGATTGTCAAGATAAGCTGTCACATATAACTGCTCTCAGGGTCCCAAATGGTACCCCTAATGGCTAGGGATGTAGCTCAGTAGTTGAACACTTGCCTAGCTTGTAAGGGATCCTGGGCTCACTGCACAGCAGCACTGTGGGAAAAACAATGCAAAATAGTGCCTTTGCATAGAAAGACAGAAAAGATTCAGGTGTGAGCATGGTGACAGCAGACTCGGGTGCTAGGAATTAAATTCTCACAGCAAGTCTGTTTAGAGTTCTTTAACAGACCACGTGACTGTCTCCTGTCCATCTCAAAGGTTATTACCTTTTTCTATCGTTTGTATGATGCTCCATCTGGACTTGTCCACATCTGGAGACAGCATGACTGTGTGGGGACATCCCCTGCCTAGCCTAACTTGGTGCTGACGCCATACCTGGGGTAGACAGGTAGATCTTCTGCAGATGTGAGAAGCTTCCTCCTGGTCTCCACTGGCAGACTCAGGTCCCGTGGACATTCTTTGGTTCAAAATGGGAGACAGTTGGAAGGAGTGGCTATGAGCTTCAGTCCCGGAGTCAGAATACTTCAACTGCCTAGTTGGTTGGCACTACCCTTCATGAGCTAGCGTGGCCTTGGCAACTTACCCTCTCTGTGAATTGGTGGCTTCCTTTTTAAATGAGGTTAGTAACAGTACCCACCCTGTGGGGTTCCTGGGATGGCTAAATTGGGTCTTTGATGGAAGCGCTTAGAGCAGGGTCTATACTTAGTAAATGCTCAATAATACATAATAATCACCACCATCAACATTATCTCGCACTGCCTAAAAGTGTTTTTATGCCCTTCTCTCCCCTTGGCACAGGTTCTTTCTATACTTAAGCAATAATATGATCGCGCGGATAAACTGACTGGATTTTAGCATCCAGGCTCCTTTTGCTGAGTTGAATGGGAGCGCTTCCAGAGGCGGTTAGAAATGCTCCATCTGGACTTGTCTACATCTGGAGACAGCATGACTGTGTGGGGACATCCCCTGCCTAGCCTAACTTGGTGCTGACGCCATACCTGGGGTAGACAGGTAGATCTCCTGCAGATGTGAGAAGCTTCCTCCAGGTCTCCTTTCAGAGAAGGACATGGTTGGGGCTGAAATGCCACACACGGAGCCAGGGCTTCCTCTGTGTGTTTGTTGTCTTTTAAATCTAGCAAACATGATTTTCGTTTTCAACTTGGCTTTATTCTAATTAGCAACTCAAATAGATTCATCAGGCATCAGTATTTGTGTGTGTGTGCGCGCGCGTGCGTGTGGGGAGTGTGTGTGCATGTTGGTATCTGTGTGGCGGTGTATCCGTTTGTGGGTATATGTGGGTGGGTGTGCATGCACACATGTATGTCTGTATAGAGGCCAGAGGCTAAGCTCCTGTATCTCTCTTCAGGTGCTATCCCCCTTGTTGTTCAAGGCATCTCTTCCTGGGACCTGGAGCTCACTGATTAGGCTTGGCTGCTTGATCAGCAAGCCCCAGGAGACATCCTCTCTCCACCTCCAAACACCTACCACCACCCCCAGCTTTTCATGTAGGTGCTCAGGAGGCAACTTGGGCCCTCGTGAGACACGCCCACCAACGGAGCCACCTCCCCAGTCCCTAAGTCGCAGTATCATTAACACCATGCACAAATGTCAGTGTTAAAGGGGGACTCACACAGTGGCCTGTGTTCATTATTACCTCTTTGTGGTTCTGTTTGTTTACAGTGAGCCTGCAGCCACAAAAATTAAATGTTCTTTCATTTGGAAAGAAGTCTCCCAGAAACCTACAACCCTAATACAGTTTTTATTTGGGGGCTCCTGTCCAATCTTTACCCATATATAAACAAGCATTTAATAGCTATCATCAAAGGTACACGTATAATTTTATGACCTACTATTTTACTTAAAATGATAGTTAGCGCTCTTTCCACGGGGTCATATTTATCACTTTAATGATTGCCTTCACACCGCACCACATTAAAGACTATAATTTACTTCCCTTTATTGGGCTGACATATAGGTGGTTGGCATTTTTCCTCTGTGATGGAATTATGTCACCATCAACATCTTTATCCCTGTGTCTCTTTGTCTTTTGAATTAGTTCCTAGAGATTACGGAGCTGGAGTGTGGAGTAGTCTGTGACTCTTAGAAGATCATACACTACCTCCCTGAAAGATCGCATCTTTAGTTAACAGCCCGCAATGATTGCATGCGCGCGCGCTCATGCAACCCCATTGGTGTTGGTTTTTATGGTTTGTTTTTTTTTTCTCTGTGCTTTCCCTACTGGCATGTGCTACATTTGCACAGGGATTCTACTTCCCCATCTGAATCCTCTGAGTGTACTCTTTGCTTGACTCGGGGCGGCTCCTCGAGTAATGGAGAAACTTCTGCTCGGTCCTGATATGTTCTCCATATCATAGCTACTGCGATTCTTTTCTCTCCATCCTGTCATTTTCCTTTCAAGCTTTGGTTTACTGCGTTGGTTTGCTTTCCCATGCCCTGCAGTGTTCTCCCTAAACCTCCTTGTAGGGTCTGTTAGGAATTGGCATGAGAATGACTCAAAGCTTCCGTTTGAATGGACCCTTGGGGTATAGTGGGGAGAGGCGACAGGAAATGGGCAGAGCATCTGGACTCTGTCATAGGTCCCTGTTCCTCAAAGGCTTTGGCCTCTGAAATATGGTGATCACACAGCAGTGTGGCTGGGGTTTGAAGGGGTTAGGATCCTTGTGGATCTGACATGGATTCTCTCCTATCAAAGACATTTAGAGGAAAGAGGTGGGTGTGGTCCCCTTTATTGGGAGATAGTCACCCCTGTATCATTAAGTCTACTACCATAAACCAAGTTGAGAAGGGTCAGCTTGTGCCTCTTCAAGTCTGTTTGAATGATAGTTTCTTCCCTACCACAAGGGACCAAGGACAGCAAAGCTGCCTAGGGTGGGCATATTGAAGCGAGAGAGAGAAGTCATAGATGCCTTTTGCCAAAGGGACACTTCATTGCTAAACCCAGCATGGAACCCAGCATGCCTCCCAGCTACAACCTTGCACCCAGCCAGTCCAGCCCAACCCTGGTGTCATTCATTCTTTCTCTTTCCATGAAGATGAAGATCGTCCTCCCAGGGCCGGTCCTCAGTGGCTCCTGCAAACTATGGGAGGTACCCCTAACCCCCACTGCTCTTCCATTACAGTTTCCTGCTTCTTCAACTTCACCAGCCCCTCTGGGATCGTCCTGTCTCCTAACTACCCTGAGGACTACGGCAACCATCTTCACTGCGTCTGGCTCATCCTGGCCCGGCCTGAGAGCCGCATCCACCTGGCTTTCAATGACATCGACGTGGAGCCTCAGTTTGATTTCCTAGTCATTAAAGATGGCGCCACGGCAGAGGCCCCGGTGCTAGGCACCTTCTCAGGAAATCAGCTCCCCTCCTCCATCACCAGCAGTGGCCACGTAGCCCGTCTAGAGTTCCAGACCGACCACTCCACAGGCAAGAGAGGCTTCAACATCACCTTTACCAGTAAGTGCTCCCTCTGTCACCAACATCGCCTTTACCAGTGAGTCCTCCCTCTGTCACTGGTGACTATACCTACCTCTGAGCTTCTACTGAGTGATTTAAAGTGCTCCTATGGAGGATCAGCAGTGCAGTGGGCTAGCTTCAAAGCAGGACTTGCTGCTGGGTCAGCTGATGTCCCAGCTCGTCCCACTCCTCCTAGCTCCTCCCAGCTCCTCCCAGCTCCCAGTTCCCAGGAAGAAGCATAGAGTTGTCTCCTGGGCGGGCCAACTGCTTATTTCTGGGGTGTCACAGCCTGTAAGCATTTATTTCCATAGATGTCTTCTCCCAGCTAGAAGCAGGGAGGCTCTACCGGGGAAAGCCCCTTAAGTTCTCTCGTCAGCTCCCCACCACCAAATCCCCAGATTCCCAAATGTCGCTTCCTTCTGACCACTGCCTTTCTCCATTTGGCCTTGCCCGAGTCCCCTCCCCATAACCAAAACAGAAGCCAAGGCCTTGAGCTGTGTTTCTGTGACGTTTCCCCGAGGCTTACTGCAGCTTCTCAGAAGTCATTTCTCAGTCGCTCTCATGGCCAGTATGGAAGCTGTCACCTTCATTCTCCTTCCCGAGCCTGTAGCCCAACCTGAAGCTCAGCCATGTTTTTTTTTTTTCTTGTGTCTGTGTCTCCAGATTCAGTGGACATGAGAAGTGGGTAAGACCTGAAAACGGCAAGCTTCCAGGGAGCAACAATCCATTATGAGGTCACAGGAAGCCATAAACCTGGTGAACTTGGCTGTGACTGGGAGTTATTAACCAGCTTCTTTCCACCAGGATTGGAAATTTAGGCTCTGACTCTGACTTCTACACACACGAGCGTGCGTGCGCGCACGCACACACGTACACACACTCACACGCGTGCACATATACACACATGCACGCGCGCACACATGTACACACACTCACACGCATGCACATATACACACATGCACACACTCACATGTGCACACACATGCACACACGCATGTACACACGTACACACACTCACACGCATGCACATATACACACATTCACACATACACACACGTGCACACACTCACACATGCACACACTCACACATGAACACACACACATGCACACACACACACACACTCGAGAAATGCTCTGTAGTTGCTCATCCATCTCACGCACTTTGACAGAACATTTCTCCTCCTAAGCCCAGCTGCCAGCCACCCTTTTCACAGAAGCCTTGTTCCTTGACTCCACCCACCCTTTAAAATCTAGGTGCTAGGGGATTAGCCATTTCTAACCCAAGCTGAAGCCCCATTCACCCAATTCCAGGGCAGCAGACTCACCGGAAACAATCAGCGCCCCCCCACACACCGTATCACCAGGAAGTTCCTGTCACAATGGCCTAGGGACAGAAGGAAATGGAAGGACCCTCACCCCATTTTCTATGCCTGCTGCCCTAGCACTGATGGTCCTGGCCTTTAGCTTCTCTGTCCTCAAACCCATTTTCCATGAGGCCATGGGCTCTAGAATGGAGCACGTTCTTTATTCATCTTCCCATGCCCTTGCAAGCTCTCAGCTGTAGGAAAGAGCACCAAATCATTGCTGCATAGGTGTGCACACATGCATGCAGAGATGTGTGCGCACACGTGTACATATATGTCACTAGTAGGGTTTTGACTTTCAAGCCCCAAGCTCCACTCGTCTCAGCTCTCAGTGTCAACTTCATGGCCGTAGTTCCTAAAGCAGGCAAGGGGGAGATGGAGTCCAGGCTAACCCTCATGTTTCGCAGAGAAGGGTGTGGCGACTCAGCCATGCTTGTGTTAAACCAACAGTCTTCATGTCCGCTCACACGTGGCGATGGAGCCTGTCTCCATCCTTGGTATAGCGGGGGGCATATACGGGGCCTGGCATCCCAGGCATCATCCCAGGAATGTTCTTGGTTGAGCTAGTAGGGGAAAAGGATATCCTTTCCTGCTGGGAAGGGCAGTCCCTTGGAGGATGGGGACTCATGCTCAAGAAATACACAGTCACCAAACCCTCAGCCACGGTGTTCTCATCAACCTTCAGAATGACCCTCATTGACCCGGTCAGAGATGTGCATGATCCATTTTATAGGTCAGGAAACTGAGGTGTAGAACCTTGGTAAACGTGGCCCAGGACCACATGCTAATAAGGGGCAATGTTCAGTGCCACGCGCAGTGCCTGTCTCTCTTTCTCGGCTCACTCACCCCATTATCAGTTACCTGGCAGAAGGAGAAGCCACCCTGGCATTCAGTAAGGACATAAAGGCAATGGCTTCAGACAAGGCTAATTCCAGGGCATCTACTTCATGATGTCTGGCTTCTATTAGTGTCACAGGACTGGGACCCATCTACCCCGCACCATCTGTGGTCCCTTAGCTATCTGAAGCGTGGAGTGGATTTGACATTGAAAAGACAGATCTGCCACTTAGCCACATGGAACCTCAGTTTCCCCTCTGGTAAAGGAGGGTAATCCTATCTCCGTGATGGAATTTTGATGTGATACGATTAGCCACCATGAGAAACACGGCTCACCACCTGATCTGTCAGCATTTCTTAGAATGAAGCGCTCACACAGGCTGAAGTTCAAGTTTATCATGGGCCTGCTTTGTGGCCAACGGATTCTGTGTCTCATAACCACAGGGTCCCAGGTTCTGGAACACCTAGCATCCCTCCCAGCATGGCAAGTTCTTGGGGAAGCCACGGAGTTCTGAGGCTATTGGCAGCTCATTTTTCTTTGTCGGTTTATATGTGTGATCCCCCCACATCTAATCTGTGCCTGGTTCTTCACCCCCTTCCTCAGCCTTCCGACACAACGAGTGCCCAGATCCTGGCGTTCCAGTAAACGGCAAGAGGTTTGGTGACAGCCTGCAGCTGGGCAGCTCCATCTCCTTCCTGTGTGACGAAGGCTTTCTCGGGACACAGGGCTCGGAGACCATCACCTGTGTTCTGAAGGAGGGCAGCGTGGTGTGGAACAGTGCCGTGCTGCGTTGTGAAGGTGAGTGCCCCTGGGCTATGACAGCGGCTGTCATCCCGAAGGCTAAGGAGATTGAGTGAGGGGCTCCAGTCACCATGGTCCATCTCTGCGTCCATCTGCCTTCTCCTCCAGTGACCCAGGGCCTTTCCTTGCCCTCCTACTGGGGTGAAAGGCCTGACGGGAATGCTTTGTCTGAGAATTTAAACTGTAACCAGAAGCTACACAGGACAAACTGCTTCTGGGATGTCAGTCACCAAAGAGTGTCTTCTATCGACTGTGAGGACCTGGGTTTCTACTTCCTGTCCCGATGAGTCCACAGTCCCACACACAGGGATGCCGGCAATCCAAGTTTTCCATCTCCAGGCCGCCTGTTGTCCTTTCCTGCATGTGTTCATTCCTCTCATTTCTGGCCTCTCCCTGCTCCACCAGCTGTGCCCTTTAACCGCTACCTCGATATCCTATGGTCACTCTCCAGGTGATGGAGGACAGACCACCTGGAAGTCACGTGACTCTCAGGGAGTGTCAGGCTCACTACAGCATCCGCCCAGCCCTACCTTGTGTCTCAGGGCAGTTTTGGAACTTCCCAGACAAGCATTTGATTCAGCAGACAGCAGATTTCAAACACAGGGTGTCTCCTGAGGACAGGGCTCATGTCGAATCTGTGTACCACACACAGGTCCTGGCCCAGATCAGTGATCTGTGAGACTCTCTATAGACAGATGCTGCATGTCCCAAAGGTACATTTAGGGCGGTCGTGCTGTTTGAATAGGCAGGGGCTGTAGTTTTGTCTGTCTCGGTAATAGACAAAGGACGGAGACCTGTGAGACCCGCCTTAGACCCAGATCCCACCCCATAAGTGAGAGGCCCCAGGAGGATAAGGAGGGGAGGGCTCTTGAGCGGGCTTTGCCGCCCAGCTGCAGGTGTGAGATAGGAAGGACCATTCGGAGGCCTCTGGATGAGCCAGCCGGTTTTCCTCTGGCGCCTCTAGTGTTTCAACTGGGAAACAGAAAAGAGATGAGAGGATGACAAAAGATAGGCGTCTTTCAAGGGTCACACAAGCATAAACAAGCGCTGTGCTCCCGTTGGTGCTGAAGCTCCACAGTTAAGACCATCCCGGCAGAGTGTCCAACAGCCGCGCAACACTCAGTTAATGCTGCTTGTTGAATGAACGAGTGAATGAATGAATGATTCCTTAGCCTCACATACACCTTCCATGAGCAGTGTGTCACAGGCAGACCTACTCTTTCCACCAATAGCCAACCAGTCAGGTCACACTGGGGAAGCTACATGGCCCTTCTGTGGCTCAGTTTTTCCATCTGTAAAAGGCAGGTGTTTCAAGAACCTCCCAGCCGAGTTGCTGTAGGCATGACTGGCAGACAGAGAACCCTCAGTATGTATGGCGGTTGATAGTATTTGAACTTGATTTTAACCATTTCTTCATCAGGCCAATCAGATCAGAGGGAGAGGTTATATGTCTGAGAACAGCAAAGTTAAAAATCTCAGAGCAGGAGAGAAGCAAGGCCCAGGAGCCCGCCCTCACCACCTTGCTTCCTCCTCCCGTTTGTGCCTGGCGAGGACCAGCTTCTTGATCAGCATCTTTGTCTTGCTCTTTTCTGTGTATTTTTTTTAATTAAGTATCCCCACCTGGTGGACAATTAAATGAAGACACTAATGGCCTTTTAGGCACTCTTAATATATTCTGAGAGCCACTCCTGTTTAGAGAGACTGTAATAGGACAAGGTAAGAGGGAAATGGCTTCTAAATTCGGAAAGACTGTCACCTGCAGATCTGAAGGCAGGAGGGGACAGAGGTTTTCTTAAAGGGCCAGAGAGGGAATATTTTCAACCTCTCTACTCCACTCTGTTGCTGCCTCTCAAAGGCAGCCAGGGGCCTCACCTGCATGGCTAAGCTGGGAGTAGCCAACAGCAGTGTTTGTAGTTGGGTGTGTTGAAAGTCAGAAATGTCCTAAGGAAGGTTTCCAGATGTAGGCAGCTGCTTTCCAGCTGTGCCTGGATGTCCTGCATGTTCTTCTCTTCATCAGGAGAACAAAATCACATGCCCTTCTGTGACAGGTGTTGGCACATGTCACCGAATTGCAGCCTAGCACCAGCCCCTAGGAGCAGGGAGAGTATTGGCCTTCCTGATGGCCAAGAAGACAGGTCACCTACCCAGCATCCTCCCAGCCTGTGAGCAATGGCGCCAGGATTTACACCCAGATCCTGGGCTGCCCTTTTAGGTTATATCGCTGCAGAGATGGTAATATCAAACGTCTTCATGAAAGACCTCAAAGTTTTCCCGCCGAGAACAAAAGGCAGGTTTTCTACTTCTCACATCCCAGTAGGAAATTAAAACGAAAGGAAGCATATTGCCTGTCGCCCAAGACAAGTCTCAGAAAGTGGGAGCATAAAGAAATGACAGTAGTGAGACAGATGTATCGGTTATGACAATGGAGGTAATTTAAGTCCCCATTAAAAACAAAGACTCTCAAACTGGACCCAGGAAAACACTCAGGCTCACAGAATTACATTGGGGAAGAAAGAGAGCGGTGAGCTCTAATGAGCGCCTTCATATGTCAGTCTTTAAAGGAGCCTGTCATGAAACTTTCAAACCATGTCCATGTGCAATTTTTTTTTAAAGTTCAAAAAAAGTAAAGTTCATTTCCCGTGGGAAAACTGTTTAAGAGTTCAGAGCAGCAGCTGGGGAGATGTCTCAGGCAGTAAACTGCTTGCCACATAGGCAGGACCTGAGTTCGAATCCCCAACACTCGTGACACAAGCTGGGCCTTGGACGTGGAGGCCTCCTGTCCAAGCAGCTTGGCTTACAACCAGTATCTCATCCCTTTGCGGATGTTGGTTGAGCATCTTCTGTGTGTCAGGCACTAGGGTAGGCTCAGGAGCTCGCCTCTCTTCTGTTACTGAGCCTGTACCACCTAATCAAGGCAGGACCCTCCCTTCCCTTTCAGCCTCAAACCCAAACCCTTAGCCAACTCTGCTTGGGTTAAGTGCCCACTTGTTACCACCACCACCATGCTGCTCTGGGATCAACTTCCAGCGTGCTGTTGCATCCCTAAGAAAAGCCTGATATGTTTTACTAATCGTCTCTAATAGGTAAAAGCACACCTATATACGAATTTAAAGTGCCTCTCTAGTTCATGCATCCGAATGGACAGACAGGTCTCAAGTCGTTTATTAATCTCTAGTGGTTTATTTCTTCCTCCTGTGATTTCTGTTTAAATTGAATTGTTCATCACAAGACATCTCTTCCATTCCGAATTTGTCTGTGTGAGAAGGTATGCGCAGGTGTGTATGTGTGTCCGCAAATGCACATATGTACAAGAGGGTGCATGTCTGCAGATGTGTGTGCATGTTCATACACACACATGTAGACAAGAGGACAGCCTCAAGTATGCCTCGGGAGCTATTTGCCTTGCTTTTCATTGTTGTTTTCATTTGTTTGTTTGTTTGTTTGGACTGTCTCTCACTGGGAGTCTCTCACACACCAGAGGTCCGATGTTATTTCTCAGAAGCTGTCCACCCGTTTTACCAGACAGAATCTCTTACTGGAACCTGTGGCTTACCAATTAAGCCGGGTTAGCTGGGCAACAGAGTCCCGGTAATCCACCCATCTTTTGGCATGTGTGCTGGGACTTGAACTCAAGTCCTCAGGCTTACACAGCAAGCACTCTACCGCCTGAGCTGTCTCTCAGCCCCTTGAATCCTGAATTCTGCTGATCACTTCCCTGAGTGGCTGCTTAACACAGCCCTCTCTCTCTTGTACTTCTTTAATTGGCACGAAGATCTAGACACTTAATCAGACTTGGATTCCTTTTTCATTTTTTTAATTGCCAGACCATTTAATAGGCAGGGCTTTGTAGCTCCATCAAAGGCGCACGATGTCCTGTTGCCTCTCTTTGGGGCATTAGGAGCTGTCTGTGATCCCAGCCTGGAGACTGTGACATGGTGACACTTCATTTGTTTCATCTTTAGTAAGCTCAACTACTTGAAGAAAACGTGTCTTATGCTAAGATATAGTTCAAAAAGGGGGGATCGGGGAAACAATTATTTTCTTTTATATATTTTTATTTACATATTAATGAATGGACTTCCTAACATCTTCCAAAGTTGGTTCACTTTAAACGTCGTTAGAGGTCAATGGACGTACATTCATCTTGTCTATTTACAGCTCCTTTTCGAGCTGATGTCCACATTGTCCTCCTGGCTAGCAGCAGCCCTTTGAGGATGGTTTTTCATGGACATTTTCCGCCCCTGACCTAGAATCGGTTGTTTCTCTAAGGTGCCATTTAGTGCAAATTGATGTTTAAGAACCTAGAGTACTAAGAGGGCCTATTACTATTGACTCGCCCCGTGTGTGTAAGCCTTTTCAGTGAAAGCAGCGGAAAAATGCTTTTTCGAAGAAAATGCATGCAGGTTCATTTCATTTCAAACGAAGAAGCTTTTATCCGCTAACCTTATCTTCCTTGATACCATCCTCACCTGTCTTTTCACTCTTGCTCAAAACTACAAGCCCCACACAACACCATCATGACTTTCGTGTGGCGGCGATGCCTCTCCAGGAGTCTCAGAATAGTAAAGACAGAGATACCAACATAACACGCTTTACCAAAACGTCATCACCACCATCATCACCCCATTCTTTTCTTGTTTTGTTTGGTTTTGTTTGTTTTTGTTTTTCAAGACAGGGTTTCTCAGTAGCTGTGGAGCCTGTCCTGGAACTCGCTGTGTAGACTAGGCTGTCCTCGAACTCACAGAGATCCGCTTGCTTCTGCCTCCCAAGCACTGGGATTAAAGGCGTGCCCCACCACCGCCTGGCTATCACCTCGTTCTTTATATTATTTCCTCACAGGGATGGGCTATCAAATTACTACTGTTTGGAATCTCTTTAGGTTCTTATACATAAATATGCAGTGTAGTATTGTATTCAGTTTAAGTTTTTAGAAACTGCACATCAAATTTAAGCATTTTAGTCATGCAAAGTGATGACATAGTTCCAGAGTCAAATCTGTCAAAAAAAAACTGGGGAAAGTGAAGCTCTGAGTGTGTCCCTGCTACCCATGGGGGATGCCCCAGATTCCTGATTTACTTGTTCATCGATTGTTCGTCTGAATGGGTACTAACACTTTAGTACTAATTTTACTTTTTTTAAAGTTTTGTTTTTACTTTTCAATTGTGTGTGTGTGGTTATTTGTATATGAGTGCAGCTACCTGTAGAGGCCACTGGAGCTGGAGCTGCAGGTGACTGTGAACTGGGCCGCCCCACCTCCTTGGATGCTGGAAACTGACCTCGGGTCTCTCAGGTCTCCTGTAAGAGCAGTACTTGCTCTTAACCACGGAGCCATCTCTCTAGCCTCTTATTAGCTTTCATGTTAGTTCTTCTTTAGATAAACAGAACCAAGGGCATGCACCTGCACACTGAGACACACTCCATACATTTAGTCAAAAAAAAAATATCCAACAACAAATTCTTTAAAAGTTAAATTAATATTAAAGTGTTAGTACTCGCTCAGATGAGGCATAAAGAAAATATGATGCTATTTCTCTAAGTGATGTTCAGAAGTTGAACTCTTAAAGAGACATTGCATCTAGGACTCCTCCTGTCTAGATCCTGCCGGCCATGGGCCACTCTGAAAAATGCAAGTAACAAAATACAGAACCGAATAGAGAGGTCAGTTGGCCCCCATATGTGCACAAGAAGAAATTAACCATCTAAAGCAGTGTAATAGAACAGAGAAAAACCAGAACGTGGGGGGCCATCAGAGGAAAGAATTAAACTCCCCTCTGGAGATTTGAGACAGCACTGTTTACCCATCTACAGCCCAGGGCATGCAACTTCGCCTTTGGTCTGTGACTTCCTGGAACTTGAACAAGCAGGTCAACATCCAGCAGCCAGAGAGGCGGGGCCTGGGACGAATAAGAACCCAGACTCCCTGTCTGCTTGAGACCTCTGGGGGCACAGCAGCAGGCACTTCCCACCCACCTCTGAGCCCTCATGCATGCGCCGAAGGAACTTCTTCAGTGAGATGATGGGTGGGTTTTGAAAACCAGAGTTAGAGAAGCGATAATACATCTGTGTGATTTAGTTCTCGGTGTTTTATATAGACGCCATCTAATTACTTAGTTTCTCTAAGCCTCCACTCACAGAAATCAGAGCAATAATCCCCTTCTATAGAATGAGGGTAATAACATATGTGCCTTGTTGCTTTGCCGTTTTCACAAGGATAATCCACATTAAGCCCCGACACCCGGCAAGCGCTGGGTACCCTCCAGCTCCTTTCTGTCTGTATGACAGTAGTGTGCTCTGTGCTGCGGGAGGATTTGGAGACAGAGGTCTTCAGGTTAAATCTCAGCTCTGACTTCATTAACTTAATGGCCTTTATCGAGGGTCTTAACCCACTTGGCCTTGCTTACCTCCTCTGTAAAACTGGGATAACAACTTTATTAACCTGCATTTGGGTGACATGTTAAAGCAACCCAATGAGTAAGTGATCCGGAGGCAATGACACTCTTCTGTTGTCATTGCTGTTGTTATCTTCTGTGTTAAATTCCTAATATACTTCTCTATTAAGAATGTCTGGGCTGGGGATAGAGAGATGGCTCAGTGGTTAAGAGCACTTATTGCTGTTCCAGAGGACCCAGGTTCAAGTCCTGACTTCCCCATAGCTGCTCACAACCACCTGTAACTCCAGTTCTGGGAGACGTGACCCTCTCTTCTGGCTTGTTCAGGCACTAGGTACACACATGATGCACTGAAAGGCTGGCTAAACACTCATACATGTAAAATAGTCAAATAAAATACAGTATGTTTAGACAAAGAATCCCTGGGCTGAGGATACATCTCAGCCAGTATAAACCTTGCCTAGCATGTGCAAATCCCTGTGTTCAGTCCCTTGCACTGTGTAAGCTAGATGTGGGGGCGCTGACCTGTAACCCCAGCACTCTGGAGATGGAGGCAGAATCAGTCATCTTTGGCTACTTTGTGAGTTTGGAGCCATCTTGTATAGCCCGAGGCTCTTTAATCGTTTCCTGGCTGCCCAGACCCAATATAATCACACAGAAACTAATTAATTACAATACTGTTTGGCCAATAGCTTAAGTGTATTTCTAGATAGCTCTTACACCTTAAATTAACTGGCTCTATTATTTTATATTTTACCACAAGGCTCGTGGTTTACCAGTGCCAGGGGCACACAGGCATCTTTGTCCTCCAGCGGCTACATGGCATCCCTCTGACTCTGCCTACTCTCTCTCTACATTTCTGATTGAAATTTCGGACCTTGCTTTATTCTGTTAAGCCATTGGCCAAAGACAGATTCTTTATTAACCAATGACAATAAAACATATTCACAGCATACAGAGGGGAATCCCAAATCAGCTCCCCATTTCTGTCTAAATAAAAAAGAAGATTTTAACTTTAACATCGTTAAATTACATACACCAAAATAAGTATCTAGAAAGAATTACAGTCAGAATATTAGTCCAGTTACATTTGTCAAATTAAGGAAAATACTCTATCATCTATCCTATCTTTGAAATTCTAAAGCTTTATACCTACTCTATCTTTTATCATAACTAAGGAAAAGTATAATTATAACTATCTATTCTTCAGTTCCATCAAAGACTCTAGAAAAAAATATTACCTAAGTAAACAGAAAGTGTATTGTAAACAGCTTCTAAAACTCTAGAATAGACAGAAACATCTCACTGCCTGGAGAGTTACCCGAAGTTCTTCTGTAATGTTGGAACATCCATCTTCAGCCTACAGGCCCATAGTATCTGGAAGACTTTTTTGCTAAGAAGGAAATTTCAAAGACAGTTCCACCCCTATTGGCAGTTTGTCAGTCACTTTCTTCTTTATCCTGCAGAATGTCTGGCAGAGTCTTTAGTGAAGCAGGAACTCTGAACAACTGTCTCAACTTCTTTTTTTTTTATTTTTTATTTTTTGGTTTTGGGAGACAGGGTTTCCCTGTGTAACAGTCCTAGCTGTTCTGGAACTAGCTCTTGTAGACCAGGCTGGCCTCGAACTCCCGAGTGCTGGGATTAAAGGTGTGCACCACCACCACCCGTCCTGTCTCACCTTCTTTAAGTAACTTCAGCAGTCATTTTTCTGTGGGTCCTACATGTCCAGTTCATACAGCACACCATCAAGCAGTCCAGGCAAGAACAGTTTTTTACCCAAATGGCTAACAAACTCCATAAGGAGCCTCTTTGATGCCCATCTTCCTCTTGAAATAATTGGTGCTGCCAGGAGCAGAAGTGTCTCGTCATAAAAAGTTCTAAGTTCTTAAAACATTTAAAATGTCATATTCTGTTAGTCTTTGAAAGGTCTGAAGAATACCTATCTAACTGAAATATATCTCTGTATATCTAGAAAACCTAACTAACTTGACTACAAGCTCGAATATTATAAATGACTATCTATTAACCTGTATTTCTTAATTATACATTATATCTTTAACTGAGCTGCACAAACCATGACACCTTAATCAAGAGCAGAAATACACATATAAAAAATTGACCTTAAATTGTTTCAATAAAGCAAGATCCATACCAATGCAAAGTATTCATCTTTATAGCATGTTCTCCTTTAAATGTAAACAAACATTTATAACAATCATTTAGGGAACTTGGGCACAGTTCTCTCCAAACTGCTTCCTGCTTTTTGTTGGGCGAAGTATATGTTTGGGGTTCATGGAGACTTTTTGGGAGTGTCTTGATCCTTCAAACCACATTAGTCTGGAGGGAATCTATAGGTTCTCATCCTCTGTGGAAACAAAAGCAGAACCTCTTTCCCAAAGCAACATATCCTTAGATCCAAATTTTGAAGTCAAGATACCTTTAAAGTATATATTTTTGTACAATGAAGTGTCTCTCTGTACTTAGCTCATTCATAGTCAAAAAAGTCAAAGAAAACGTAATAATATACATAATCCAGACTCTGTGTATTTCCCATTTTTACACGGCTTATTTTTCTTTACTCCTTTAATCTATTACTGTCTATGCTCTGTCTCTTTAAATATTTTTGTTTTATTTTTTAAAAACCATTTACCTCCTTTTATAACTGTCTATATTCTTCTCTCTCTCTTTCTCTCTCTCTCTCAAGCATATGTACATTTAACCAAAATTGCCATTTAGAGGTCTTTTCTGTCTATATTTGTCTTTAGTGCATATCTGTAATAATTTTCTGACAAGGACTGCTTCTTAAAATGTAAAGCAGCTTGGCTAGGACTAAGGCTGTTTTGCCTTTTGGCTAGGCCCAGTACAACATGGCGGAGGTCCATTCACTGCCTCTGAGACTGCCAGGTGGGAGCCGTCCTCACTACCTCAACTCTGGGTAGCACCATGCAGAATATAAACCCTTTTTATCTGAGTAAAAGCTAAATCTGTCTTGCAGTACACTGCGGTGGGGATCTGCCATGCTCTCCTGCCTGTGCACACCTAGCAGACCCGATCCGGCCACTTGCCCAGGCTGGGGTGCTGAGCAGCAAGCATGCTCTCTGCTACTTTCCTCTTAACCCCGAGCGGGCATACAAACACCAAACCTGAAGTGTGTGACTTGCCACAATGGTTAGCTCCAGTCATTTGGGTGCTATTCTATAGATGGATGCTGCTTGTTTTTTTCCGGCTGCCCAGAACTGAAATAATCACACAGAAATTATGTTAATTGCAATACTTCTTGGCCAATGACTCTAGTGTATTTCTAGATAGTTCTTCCACCTTAAATTAACCCATTTCTATTAATCAGTGTATCGCCACATGAATGTGGCCTACCAGTAAGGTTCCATCTGGTGTCCAGCATCTGTCTTCTGCAGCGGCTACATGGTGTAGGAGGTCCTTCTGTCTATGTGTTACTTTCACTGGTTAATGAATAAAGAAACTACCTTGACCTAGTTGATAGGGCAAAACTTAGGCGGGGAAGTCAGAATTGAATTCTGGGAGGAAGAAAGCAGAGGGAGAGAGATGCCATGGAGCCGCCAGAGATAGACATGCTGAATGTTTCCCAGTAAACCACTGCCATGTGGCGATATACAGATCAATAGAAATGGGTTAAATCAAGATGTGAGAGTTAGCCAATAAGAGGCTAGAGATAATGGGCCAAGCAGTGATTTAATTAATACAATTTCTGTGTGGTTATTTCAGGGCTAAGCTAGCCGGGCAGCCAGGACGAACAAGCCGGCCTCCCTCCTCCTTACAACAACATGGCTTTTCCCTGACTCTGCCTTCTTTCCTCCTCTGTCTGCTTGGAATTCCCACTTTTCTCTGTTCTGTTTAACCACTGTCCTAAACAGCTTTATTCATTAACCAATAAAAGCAACATATATGCAGAAGGACTTCCCATACCATTTCCCGTTTTCTGTTCAAATAAAAGACCCTGTATCTATAAAGGAAGGATAGGAGGGAAAGAGAAAGGGAGGAAAGAAGGAAAGAAAGAAGGAGAAAAGCGAAAAAATTAAGCAGCAACTCAGATTATATTCCAGAAGCTTCTAGAATTGAGAGAATGAGGAACATCTGACTGGATTTTACAAAGGCAATGACCTGCAGGCATCTAGAAGAATTTGAAAAGCAAAAGTGCCCCTCTCTCTCCACCTCCATCCTGTTCAGGAAGTTTTTGCCCACCAGTAGGTCTGCAGTCACAGTCTAGAGGAAGCTGGGGTTCTTTTTTTTTTTTTTTTTTTTTTGGTTTTTTCGAGACAGGGTTTCTCTGTGGTTTTGGAGCCTGTCCTGGAACTAGCTCTTGTAGACCAGGCTGGTCTCGAACTCACAGAGATCCACCTGCCTCTGCCTCCCGAGTGCTGGGATTAAAGGCGTGCGCCACCACCGCCCGGCTAAGCTGGGGTTCTTTAGAGCACAACGGTTTCTTAGTTTGTGGTGTTTGCTTCTGTGTCTTTGTCCAAGCTCAGGCCAGTCACTCATCCTCCATGAGCTTCAATGTCCTATGACAATCACAGCACCAGCCTCACAGTGGGGTTTCTGAGGAGCATGGTCGTGTGTGTGTGTATGTGGAAATATATGACGTGGCATGAGCACTCAGATCCATGACAGTGGCCATGACAATGACGTCAGCGTTAGTGTGGCAATGTATGGTTCCCATCCCCTGGAAGCTTGGGCAAGTATTAGGGGCCTACATTAGACCATTAGCAGCCCCCATGCCAACAGCCCCCAGATGGGGCTGAAGACCATTTAAGCTAAATGTTTGAATTACTTGTTTACTTGCTGTGACAAAACACCTGAAAGCAACTTCAGGAAGGAGAGGTCCAGTCTGACTGATGGCGGTAAAGTCAAGGCTGCTAGAGCTGGAGGCAGCTGGCCATGCCGCATCCTCAGGCAGGAAGCAGAGGAGATTAATGCTGCTACTCAGCTCTCATTCTTGTTTTAGCTAGTCCCTGGCATGGTGTGGCACACACTTAGGGTGATTATTCCCCCCCCCCCTCAGTTAACCTCCTGTAGAAATTTCCTTACAGACATCCCCAAAGGTTTGTCTTCTAGATGAAATCAGGGTGACTGTTGAATTTAGCCACCACAATGCTTAACATAGCTCCCACATGAGACCACTCCTCAGAGTTATTTAAAGGCCTGGGTGGGTGGTGGGTTCCCATCTTGACGGTTGTTTTCCCAGTCACAGAAGCAGGAAGAGGAAACTTTCGAAACCACCTGCTTTGAACATTTCCACATGGATAAGACAGGCATCACTCACGCTCTCCTCTTATTGGTCAAAGCAGCCTCGTGACTTTAGCACAACAGGGGTAGACTGTGAAACCCACCATGTTTCCTGAAGGAAGAGGATGGAAATGCTCTGATGACCATTGCACAGGCCAAGAGGCTAGGGCATGGTGTTTGGAAGAAGACTCATGGGGAGGAGTCTAAGCAGGAGGCGGTGGCATGCTTCGTGAGAACAGAGCCAGCCGGAGGGTATCTTGCAGAGTCACCCGCCCCAGACTGCATTCATCCATCCTCGTATCCCTTCTCTTACCCATCACCGAAGAACCATGGAGGGACAGTTGTGTATCAGATGCTCTGATAAATACTGGGCATCCCTGTTGGAGAAGGCAAGGAGCATGGTACCCATAACGTGGTGAGACACAGCGCTGCCCTGAGCTGACCCCAAGTCTAGTCCCCAGCTCCCCAGTGTTGATGGGAGGAAGTGGATGGAGCGAATGCCTCTGCCTCAGGCCTGACAGTTGAGGGGAGAACAAAGAAAAAGGCAGCGTGATCCAAATATTAGCCCCACTGGAATGGCAAACAGACTTGGCTTTTTATAAACCTGCAAATGATGTAACCGGTCACATCTATAAGGGTCCCAGTCGACAAAGCTCACAGTTCAGACTTTATGTAATTTTCCATTTAAAAAAAGCAAAACAAGTCCTTGTTGGCTGACACAGTTTATAGAGAGGGGTTTTGTTCATTTGTTCATGTGTTTATCTCTCAACACATCTGCTTTTCTCCCTCTGCCCCCAGCTCCCTGTGGTGGTCACCTGACTTCCCCCAGCGGGACCATCCTCTCTCCAGGCTGGCCTGGCTTCTACAAGGATGCCCTGAGCTGTGCCTGGGTGATAGAAGCTCAGCCCGGATACCCCATCAAAATCACATTTGACAGGTGCCTGGGGGAGGGGTGGCCTGGATGACGGCCACCCTGTCACAGAGTTGTCTGGAGGAGGGTGGCACCCGTGCTAAAAGATCAGGGGAGGACGTGGGTGGGGACAGAGCTCACAGACTTTACCCTTAAGTTTGCTTGATTCATTGGGAGTCTACGGCTGGGGAGCAAAAGAAAAGTGGGTGATCACCTGGGCCCCTAGAGCCCTTTTGTCTACTATGCCCTTAAAGAGAGATAGCAGGTAGACACCATTAGAAACCAAAGACACGTGGCATCTGAGGACCAGACCCACACATCCTCAGCATGGGAAGGAGGGCTTCCCAATCTCTGTCCTAAATCCTGCTCAAATGTCCCACTCCCAGGCTCTACGTAGGCCCCTTGATGGGAGAGCAGCTCCCGTATATGAACCTAGACTTCCTCCAGATGGGGCATCAGTGGCATGAACTCCATGGTCTGCGAACTGTCCTGTGAAGGTTGGCAGAGGAAGCATGGTGTGCTCCGTGGGGCACTTGCCCACACGTGACCTACTCTGCTTTGCTTTGGGTGGACGCCCGGCCTAGAACATTGTCTCTGGGTCTTAAGATGGATCCTGCTCCCTGTTCTAGAGAGGACTGGGTGTGTACTTCCTAGAGTAGAAGGAAGAAGAGAGTAAACTACAGTAGAGAAAGTTCCTTCCCCGCGATTAGTAAATCTATGCAAATTACATTAAAATATCCTCGCTGTGGAAGTCTGGTTGTCCAGAGCCCTGGGGAAGCAGGGCAAGTGGTACACTTTGGGGTTCTTAAAACATGGCCATTGGCATCGTTTGGTAGGTTTAAAACCGAGGTCAACTATGACACCCTGGAAGTGCGAGATGGGCGGACATATTCAGCACCTTTGATCGGAGTTTACCACGGGACCCAGGTGCCCCAGTTCCTCATCAGCACCAGCAACTACCTCTATCTCCTCTTCTCCACTGACAAGAGTCACTCAGACATCGGCTTCCAGCTCCGCTATGAGAGTGAGTCTCAGGGGGTGGTGCCAAGAGGTAGACATCCAGGCTGGCCGGGGTGGGTGGAAACCCCCTGACTATGCTCTGCCATGGGCCCAGTCCCCGCCACCTGCAAAAATGCACGTCCTGGGAGGTTCTTCTCCATTCTCAGCCCCTCTCAAAGGTCATGGGAGCTGAGTTGCTCATGACCTTCAGGTCAGGTCCCAGGTGCACACCTCATGGCTTCCACTGTCTACAGGTGTAAGGCTGCCATGCCCTGCCCTGGGATATCAAGTGCTTGACTGACCATGGCCTTGAAGTTAGCTGGCATCTCCCTCACACCTGCCATCTCTAATCATCTTCCCTATCCATCCCCTTGATTTAGAGGGTTAACCTCACGTCAGTGCTTTCCAGACCAAATAAGGAAGTGCCATGGAAGAGCATCATAAGGACAGAGTCGTTGGCTTAGTCATCTTTTGTCAATAAGCCTTTGTATGGTGCCTAACCCTTAGTGAACATTCAGTAGACCTGTGTTGAGTGTGTTAACCAGCCTAGCCCTGCTTGAGAGCTGGGCTTTCTAAACCCCCCTCCCAAATACCAAGGGCCACATTTCATGATTCAGTAACTGGCAACTTCTGCCTTTGTAAAGCAAGGCCTCCTTTGATGAGTCAGGAGGAGTTCCTCCATGGTGACATCATGTGCTTCCTGTTCCAACTGTGACCTCTCTTCTCCAGCCATCACCCTGCAGTCGGACCACTGTCTGGACCCAGGGATCCCCGTCAATGGGCAGCGTCATGGAAATGACTTCTATGTGGGTGCCCTGGTGACCTTCAGCTGCGACTCGGGCTACACATTAAGCGATGGGGAGCCCCTGGAGTGTGAGCCCAATTTCCAATGGAGTCGGGCCCTCCCCAGCTGCGAAGGTGAGGCGCACCAGCAGGGGGCACTGAAGAGCACATTCTTTTCCTGCCCTGACAAACCCTGAAGCCTCAGTCACTGACTCCCCCACACCCATCAGTGAAGTTGGCGGTTTGGGGGGGTTCATGGTATCCAAGAAGGATGGTTAGGGGAGCTCTCTGAGACACTCTGATTCTCTCTCTGCCCTCTTCATTCCTGCAGCTCTCTGCGGTGGCTTCATTCAAGGCTCCAGTGGCACCATCTTGTCACCAGGATTCCCCGACTTCTACCCCAACAACTTGAACTGCACGTGGGTCATCGAGACGTCACACGGCAAGGGTGAGTGTGGCAGGGACTGACCTCGCGGCCAGGACTCCAGGGTCCCAGGTCAGAGCGACGTCCATGAAGATTTCACTACATAGTGACATGTGATCTTAGTCTGAGTTCTCTCACCAATAAGAAAACTTGCAGGACTCACGCATCTGTCTGTATCATAGAAATTGCTCAGGAAATACTGCGGAGAATCTAGCCTCTCCATGATTTAAGAGATCCCACTAGTGACCAGCCATCAAACCCCATTCAGCAGAGCGTGTCCCATAAGACGGCAGTACACACTCACTGGAACAGAGATGGGAAGCTATTCCACAGAAGAGGCCTCCATTATCTTTGTTGTCAGAGTGGGGAGCAGAGCTAGGAACTGAATGTAGGACCGTATGCATACTTGGCAAGCCCCTACCACAGAGATACATTCCCCAGCCCTCTTTTTACCTTTTTGAGACAGAATTTTGCAAAGTTATCCAGGATGGTTTTGAACTTGTGATCCTGTTGCATTTTGCTGTCTGGGATTGCAAGAATGACTCCTGTCATTCTTGGTAAACCTGTTGTCTCTGCGTTGCTTCTTAGGTGTCTCTGAAACCTTTGTTCTTGCCCTGTATCCTAGAGGAACCAACGACATGTCTGTCCCCTCTTCCCCGTGTTCACCCTTCGGATTCAGAGCGTGGCAGCCTCCTCTCACACAGCTTTCTTCTTCCTGGGGATGACACACATTCATTTGCCTCCCTAGATAGTGTTGCTGCCTCAGTTTCCCTAACAAATGTAGTCTTTGGGAGTCCAAGTTCAAAGCAAGGTGCTAGCTACAAGTTAGTGCATACTTCTGAGTAGTGTTTGCCAGATTGCACCTGTATGGCAGACACTGGTAGAGATGGGCAGGAAGCAGGCTATTATAGCCCATACCCTTCCAGATGCTTATCCTAACATCTTGTAAAGGTGGCTCCCCCAGTGTGCAGTTCAGCAAGAATTTCAGGACCTGGCCTCACAGCTTTGGCTTTTCTACACTGGGAGTGGAAGACTGGCATCTATGTTCGACAGTCTGTCACTGATAACCGTGATGCATGCCTTTAATAAAAATAAAATAAACACTGTGATCTAGAGGAATTAGCATGCAAAGGAATGGGATGAGGGGGTTGAAGAATAACCCTCCCAGATACCCAAATACCAGTATGAGCTGACAGTGTGAGGTGAATATACTAGTCCAGGAGTAGACATCCTCTCCTCAGCAGGGATACAGTGCATGTCCAGGAATAGACGCCTCTGTGTGCACAGGCTTGTGCACACAGACAAAACAGACTGTAAGGCATGACTGAAGTACCATTTTAGATATACTGAAGAAGTTAAATAAACAGAATTTAGAAACAGTGGGGTTCTGAGGCTAGAGAAGAATCGCAGTTGGTGAAATGCTTGCTTTGCAAGTGTGAGGACCCGAGTTCGATTCCCCAGCACCCCTGTGAAAAGCAGGACACGGTATCTGTCTCCGCTTCGTAATCCTAAAGGCTCTCTGGGGCTCACTAGCCAGTCAACCAATCCTAATGAATGAGCCCCAGGTCCAAGGGTAAGACCCTATCTCCAAAAACAGTATGGACAGCCATTGAGGGAAAACACCTGAAATTAATCTCCGGTCTCCACATACACACCTGCCCATGCACATACAGCTTCTCCTTATACATGTACATCTACACACACACACACACACACACACACACACACACACACACTGAGTTTAACTATTTGAAAAAAAAAACATTAAAAATCCCATCACTATCTCATCCATGAAAGTGCATAGATAGCAACAATAGAAAGTCATAGACAGTCTGGCCTCTGGTAGGATGTGCCTTTAGCAGAGATAATCCATAAAGGCAAAGGCTGCTAGATTCAATTAAAATTTAAAAATTGATAGGATTTGTATAAAAAAAAACCCTCCACGAAAATGCAAAGTCAATAGTAAATAGGCAAAAACTCTCTATGATGTATGTAATTGACTAAGGACTGCCAACCTGATGTTGTAAAGAGCTCCTGGATTCTGTAAGAAAACTGCCCGGCCCATCAGCCTGAAAAATGAGCAGACCTATAAACTAGCACTTCATAATTGAAATACAAATTGAAAACATCAGCCCCACCAATAATTAAAAGACATGCAATTTCAGCCAGTAATGAAACAGTTTCTCTTTCCCTGCCGCATGAGGACATCGTAATGCACTGTGTGGTATGGACGCGGTTATGCTTCCCTGCCTTCCTGCCTCCCTGCTGACCACAGTAGACAAGCCTTGGCTTCTCCCAGCAGTGGTCCAGGAATGGGAATCAGTGTGGCCTCTGTAGCCAGCAGTTTCACTTACTGTAATTTACCTGAATACACGTAGTAAAATGGCATATTATCGTGGAACTGTCGGGGACATTTTTTTTATTACATAAAAAAAATTAAGCATTAGGGCTGAGAGATCCCTCGGTTTATGACATGCCTGCTCAACAAGTGTGAGGAGCTGAGTTCAAGTCACCAGCACTCATGTAAAAGGCCAGGCACATCAGCTCTTGTCTGTATCACCAGAGCTGGGAACGCAGAGATACGAGGTTTCTTGGGACTTGCTGGCCAGCTGCTAACCCAGTCAGTAGGCACCAGGTTCACTGAGAGACTCTGCCTCAGAAAATAATGTGGAGAACAATAGAGGGAGACACCAATATCACCCCCTGCACATACACATTAATTAGCTAATTTAATTAAATAAGAACTAGTGACGCTGGAGAGATGACCCAAATTCAGTTCTTAGCACCCCACATTAGATGGTTCGTGACTGCCTGTAATATAAACACACACATACACACACACACACAAATAAAATAAAACCATGAAATAAACACA
The DNA here is from genome assembly GCF_018167655.1 of Microtus oregoni. Classification (NCBI taxonomy): domain Eukaryota; kingdom Metazoa; phylum Chordata; class Mammalia; order Rodentia; family Cricetidae; genus Microtus; species Microtus oregoni. The sequence goes on along the minus strand of NW_024543064.1, from coordinate 24,457,026 downwards.
GTGCAGCCACAGAATGAAACGCAGGCAGCTACGCAAAGGAGTAATGTGGGAAAGAATGTCTGCGGACCATCAGAGGTGTGCCAAGAAGTTGCTGAGTAGGAAAGTATGCCCCCAAATATGTTGTGTTTATAAAGCATAGCGAGGTTATTTGTATAGGCAATGCTCTACAGCTAGCCACCCCACATGTCGTACTAGCTGTCCTTTATTCTTATCTCTGGACTCCTTTTCCCATTAACGAGGAATATCTTTTATGTAATCACACTGTTTGGATAGAGACGAATACTTGAACGAAATATCATTTCTATACATCCCACACATATTGAAATAACCACCTTGGCTTTCAAGGCCAGTTCTGCTTAGGACTAGGAGCACCCAGAGTTTTTCTATCAAGGCGAGATAGAAAGAAACCTCCCGGTAATCAAGGCAGCCCTGAGGGTCCCTAGAAAGATATCCCCTGTATTCAAGGTGCCCCATAGCTGGGCACATATGATCAGAGGGATACATGTTTCTGTGTCTGAGCATCTGTGATCATGTACGTGTCTATGTCACTCTATTTCTGTGCCTGTCTACCTAGAAGACACTTCAGCTCATCGACTATTTAACAAACACTTGTTTGATGAAGTTGATCCAGCTCTCAGTGTACCATGATGAAGCAGGCAGAAAGTCATGGACACTGGAGCCCAGCCCAGATTGTTAGACAAGTGTCCCGGAGATCAAATGTGAGCCTGTGTTCAAAGGAATTGGCCGAGGTAAAAAGTCTGTAATCAACGAGAGGTGATGAATGACCAGAGGTCCTCACACCTTCCTTAGGACCAGGCAAAGGCGCCCCCTAACCTCTAGCATCAAACTCCCAAGTAAACCAGCGAGGGAAGCCCCAGGATATAGCTGATCTCTTCAGCTGCCTGCTAAGTCCTAGCTACCCAGACCTCAGCTCAGTTTCTAGAACTTGCCAGCATCAGGAGAGAGAAGACAGTTCCAAACTTGCATTTTACCCCCCCCCCCCATCTCCATGACATATCTGGAGCTCTTTGAAAAATGGATCTCTGATTCCCAGCACCCCGCCCTCTCCGGCCTGACACACCAGGAAGTGCAGATCTGTTTGGTGGGGTGAACTGAAAGGATCAGCCCCCACCCTTCTCCTGGGATCGGCTCCCAAGACAATTGAGCTAATAGACCCTGGCTGCTTATTTGAGCTACTCCCAAACAAACGGAAACCCAGCTGGAGAAAGTTGAACTTTATTCAGAGTTGTTCAGCCGCCATATGGCAGGGTTTCTGGAGTCAGGGTCAGACCCAGGCTGAGAGAGCCAGCTCTGGCCACCCGTCCTCAGTAGGCCAATTAAGGGAATAAAGGATTAGTGAGAAGCACAAAACAGAGAGTTTTTCAATGTGGACACATTGAGCAGAGGAACAAAGAGGTCCTCTCTCTCTCTCTCTCTCTCTCTCTCTCTCTCACACACACACACACACACACACACACACACACGCGCACACACACTCAGTGAGTGAGTACGCTACTACTCCATGTCCTGGTAAGGTTTGGTCTCACCAATCACCATTATCTCAGCTCCAGCCTCTCCTGCAAGATGACCAGTTCTCAGAATGCGCGTGAGGTCTCCTTTCTGGAGAAATCCCCAGCTCTGGCTAACACCAAGACCCCAAGCTCATTTCTTCTCCCCATATGACATTTCCTCAGCATGAAATCAAAGTCACCCAGAGTGCTCTACCTCAAGAGTGCCATAGCCAAAGGGTGAAGTGCAGCATGTCTTTAGGTTACACAGGGGTGGGTGGTGAAGGGAATTAGCATTGCAGGGGTCCTTAGAATGTGACCTTGAAGAGACTTCAGTGTTACTGGGAAAATGGCATTCCTTCTTTGGGGTCCTTAATATCATTAATAAAAGAATTTAAAGGCAGTCTTGGAAGCTTGAGGACTATTTCATTAAATTTCATGAAAAAAACAACAGGACAGGCAAGAGGCAAATCCAGACAGCCACCCGGAGGAGGGGAGATGGAGAGGAAGTTGTGCCTTCTAGGCATGGAGCTCAGAAGCAGCGAGGAAGCCCAGAGTGTGTGTCCAAGAGCAGGCCTAGGACTAAGGTCTGAGTTCACAGGGCACAGATTTGCCCGCTTTTGTACCCAAGGCTCTTGTGCCCCAGGACAAAGGATTGTCCCGGGACACTTGGCTAGAAATAGAAACAGAAGACAGCTTACCAAGAAGGGAAAAGCACTTCCAAGAATGGAAGTGGACTGAGAAAAACATCCCCAAAGTCCCCAAAGTATCAGGCTACATTATACAGAGAGCCCCTTATAATTTTCTAGTACCTGCACCACCACCACCCGCCCCCGTCTGTACCAACCACACACACACACACACACACACGCACGCACGCACGCACGCACGCACGCGCACACACACACACACACACACACACACACACTGCTCTGTTCTGTGAAGCCCACTTCAAGGTGAGGAAGGACTTCCAGTCTCCCTCTGCAAATGGGCTTCTTTGATGTGTTAATCTTGGCATTTTAGACACTAGTCCCTGTCCTCACCAGGAATGGCCTCTCCTAACCTATAAGGTCCCCTGGGGACCTGGAGGCCAGATCACCTGCTGGGTCCCTGATGTGAGCCCAGGTCCCTGCTGTGTGCCCAAGGGAAGCTTGGCAGTGTGGCTCTTCCAGCTGTGCCTCACCCTGAGGACTAATTGCCGCCTGGGAGGAGAGTCTGCCACTCACCCAGGGCAGCCAAGGGAAGGAGCCTGCAGAGGGAGGGACCCAGGCAGCTTTGGCTACTGCCTTTCCACCTGGGCTCAGGTGATCCTGTGATTTCTGCCCTGTGCAGTAGCTCACGCTACTGTATGCATCTGTCACGCCGAATAGGATTCAACTCGGGGAGAAGCTGTGTTTGCGTGCTGGAGGAACAGGGCCAGGCCCGCGTCTCATCCACTTGTTTCTGCTGGTTACTGTGTCTGACCCACATGCTCTCTTCACTCATGCTCAGACCTGTTTGCTAAGGGCCGTACCTACCCTCTCTGGTGAGTCCCTCTGGGCTTTTCAGGAAGGCCCCTAGGCACAGTTGTTCAAACTCACCCACTCCCGCTCCCGCCCCACTGAGATTACCTACTGCTGCTCTTTCCTTCACTAAACTAGCTCTTTCTCAGCACTAGGCACCAAGCCTAATGCTTGGTAGGGACGTGGGACCCGTATCCTTGGACATATCGGTACTTGGGTGTGCATTGATTACCTCCACATGAAGTATTTACAAACCGTCACCCTAGCCCCACCATCTCTGTGATTTCTGTCTCCCCAGCTCTCATCAATACTTGGGGAACCCCAGTTCCTTCCTCTCCACAGGGAGGCGAGAACATGGAAACCTTTTAAAAAGTTTTAGCCTTAGGGGCTTCGATCCTTCCATCATTTACCAAAAGTGCATCTGTGACGGTGAACGTGCAGAGGTGGCTCTTTTCCGTGCCTACCGGCCAGTGGAAACTACTTTTCATACAGACTGTGACTTAGTAGGCCTGTAGGGAGGCCTTTCTCCCAGGATCCCAGGTGATACCATAATGCAGGTCCATAGCCCACACGCAGTAGCAAATGGGCCCTGTCCTTGTCACACTACATGGCCCTTGAATGTCCTGGCTTACCCACACGCTGATGCATAGACCCACACAAACTCAAGAGCTGAGCTGGTTGTTAATATCCTTCTGTTCCATCAGCTTCCTCCCCTCCCTCCATCGGCCACCTACTCTCTTCCTCAGCCTGAGAGGCTGCATCCTGGAGTGGGAGGGAGGAGGACAGAATTGCCTCGGCAGTCAAGCGGCCTGGCTTCAGCTCTGCTCTCTATGAGAAGGACCTTGGAGAAATGACTTCAGCTCTTTGTGCCTTGTTTTCCCTGGGTATAAAATGGATGGAGAGGGAGCAGATCGCATGCACATTTTAGGGTAACTGGCAGATCCATTTCTACAGCTTCGCTTCCAGCTGCTAAGTGCTGGCCTCAGAGCAAGCGAAACAGAAAAAAAAATAATAATAGTGGCACCAGGGACTTAGAACTCAGTGAAGAAATATTGTTGCTTCTACTTTGCCTTACACTTTTAACCTCCCTCCTGCATTCTAACACTTGTAGGCGCCATGGTCATATGTCCTTATGCAAAGTGACACAGCCACATCTCCACTGTTCTCCAAGGGTTCTCACGTCCCCCGCTTCCCCGCTCCAGTTCTCCTTGCTGCCTCTGCCCCTCGTCTATCTCAGGTCACTTCTCAGCTTCCTCTGCCCCTTCTCTGATGCCGCAAACTGTCCTAAGCGCACTCGTCCACGCTGACGGCTTCAAATGCCACTTTCTGCTGGGGACTCTCAGATCCACTGACGTCCCACCCGAGTCCCAAACTCCCGAATCTTTCTCTAGCTGCTCCCTCGAAGCCTAGATCCTGCCCAGGATGGGTTAGCACCAGAACCACTGTTCTGCTCTCTGTGCAGCTGTGTGTCTTCAGGCTGAAGCGCTCCCAGCCACCCCTTTGCCCCTTTGCATCATGCCTGCCCTTGCTGCCAGCCCACCTGCCTGGTATCCCTGACCCACCTCCTGCTCCTGCCCCTGATGTCAAGCCCCACCTCTGGTCCGGTGTGAGCAGTCATTGTTGTACTGACTTCTCTGCCCCTTCTCCTCCAGCTCCGTCCTTCTCATGACCACCGTCTTGCTATAACCAAAGAGCTGGGAGGGGACAGCTCTCTGTTGGCTCCAGGGAAGTGCCAGGTCTGTCCCCAGCTTCAGGTCCAGGTGCTTCTCCCTAAATATGCCCAACTGTAATGCTGCTCATGAAATTCTGGACATCACAGCTGCACTGTCCCCAGAGATAGGCTGGTCCCCTACCGGGACAATCCTTATCTTAATCTGCTGAGTGGCTGTGCATCCTGCCAAGATTCAGCTCAGGTTGAATTCTTTGCAAAGTTGTCCCACACGCCTATCTTCCTGCTACATTTTTTAATCAATTACTCACTACGCGTGCATGCTCTGTGAGTGTGTGTTTGAACACTGGCACACGTGTGTGTGGAGGCCAGAGGACGACACTGGCGTGGTTCCTCAGAGCCGTCCATCAAGATTTTGGAGACAGGATCTCTCACTGGCCTGGTCTTCACAGGTGGGGATAAAGCTGGTTGTCAGGTGAACATCAGGGATCAGCCTGGCTCCGCCTCCCCAGCTGTGGGATTAACAAGCCCACACACGCACACAGACACACACACCTGGGGCTTGAACTCAGGTTCTCACAGCAAGCATCTGACTGACTGAGCCATCTCCCTAGCCCCTCCCGCTGTAGACTGTTGTCCAGGCACCCATAGCAGGCTGGTCTACACTCAGTCCAGCACCCATCCCTCTGACGGCAGCCCTTTGTGTAACACGCTGGATCTCCGCCCACGGTACAGATTCCCTAAAGCCACAGTGAACGGCTGTGAGGCCGTAGCGGAGACAGCCGTGGCTGTCCCTGGCTGTCTCCAGCCACCTGCCCACGCCAGCCTGGGCCTCTGCTCTCTCTGCAGGCGTGTTCTTCACCTTCCACACCTTCCACCTGGAGAGCGGCCACGATTACCTCCTCATCACTGAGAACGGCAGCTTCACGCAGCCCCTGAGGCAGCTGACGGGTTCGAGGCTCCCAGCACCCATCAGCGCTGGGCTCTATGGCAACTTCACTGCCCAGGTCCGCTTCATCTCTGATTTCTCCATGTCCTATGAAGGATTCAACATCACCTTCTCAGGTAATGAGCATGACCGTCCTGGGAGAAAGAAACCAGGGGCCGTTCTCCCCACCCCTCTGGTGTAGCGCTCCAGTCTCAGGATGACTGACCTCAACACTGCAGCCAGAGATACTTAGCTTAAACACAAGGAAGGGCTTCCCAGGAGTGGTCTCAGCAGGGATTAGTAGGTTCATTCTCTGACTCACTGAACGTGAGGGTTTCCTAGGTGCCCCTCCTGCTCTCCTGACTTTACATTTTCCTCTCGATCCACTTCTACTGTTCCACAGCCCCGACAATCACAGAAGGAAAGAGTTGGGAGGTAGGGTATCCACGTCTTCAGTCTCATTTAGCGTCAGCACTGGTGCTCATTGCTGACTAATGTACTGGGGAATCCTGAAAAGAAGGCTCTTTCTTGGCCTTCAGGGAGAGTGAAGAGGGCTTGGCTCCTGTCGCCACTGTCCCCAGTTCCCTCATCCTCCTGCATTAGCAATACAGGATGTGTCTCAGCTCAGTCCTTTGCTGCCCTCTACCCAGAAGCCCCAGGTCACCTGCCTGGGCAGGCCTGACCAGTCGGCCTCCCATCCCTACTATACAGACTGGGCATGGAGAGATAGTCACTTTCATGGTGTCACTAAAGACATCATTGCAGGTCCTTGATCCATCGTTACCACCTGCTGTGCTTACTATCGGTCTCAAAGGCAGCCTCACCCAGAGGAAACTTCGAGAGAGCCATTTGGAGTCAGGATCCTAGAGCAAGCTGCTTGAATCAGAGTCACAGACTCTGACCCCCTGAAAACCGCTGATTGTGTCAGGCTGGTTAGTGTCAGGAGAGAAAGCACCAGATCTCAGGGTTCAGATGGAACCCAAGGAACAAGGAGGGGAGGGAGGACCCTCAGAAGTCTTCCACGGAGCAGTTCTCCAAAACCCTGAGCCCCAGTAATGAGGATTCCCAAAATTTCTCTTGACCTCAGCCCTCGGGATGACTTTTCCCCACACTTGTTGAGGGCTAGCGTGCTATAGAGTCTCTGTTATTATTTCTGGTCCTTTCCCCGGCACTGCTGCTGTCCCCAGCTGTCTTTGCGCCTGACACGCCCACTGCCTTCCTTTGCAGAATATGACCTGGAACCCTGTGAGGAGCCGGAGGTCCCAGCCTACAGCATCCGGAAGGGCTTACAGTTTGGTGTGGGTGACACCCTGACCTTCTCCTGCTTCCCCGGGTACCGTCTGGAGGGCACGGCCCGCATCACGTGCCTGGGGGGCAGACGGCGCCTGTGGAGCTCGCCTCTGCCAAGGTGTGTTGGTAGGTGGTCACGTGCTTTCATTCTGCTTCACTTGATGGGGTGGTATGAGGTGGAGGCTGATGGGCCTGGGTTCGAGAATCAGCATAGCCACACTGACCTGCGGGGGGGGGGGGGGGATGCTGGATGGGTAGCCTAAAGACTTCTGTGAGATGCAGAGGAATCTGCTCTGTGGCCCGACCTGGCCTTTGCCAAGCAGTTCCAGTAGTCTCCAGACCGCTCACCCGCAGCCATTAGCACAGGCCTCTGCTTTCGGATGTCTCTTACATAACACTGTAGTTGGGGGCCTAGCGGAAGAGGAATAGCCTTTGCCCAAAAGGAGTCCCAGTCCATCTGCATAGGGGTGTCTGCTCTTGGGAAAATCCCTAGGAAGACCCTCCACCCAGTCAGGGAGAGGGAAGGGCAGGAGCTGGGATCGGTTCTGGTGCATTTAGTTCACCCCCGTAAAGCATCTAGCTCCTGGAGATGCGAATAGTGAACACAGAGAGGGACCCCCATCCCCACAGAGGGGAACACGCCAGAAACCCATAGACATGTACCCAGGAAGCAGGACTGGGAAGCACAGAGGAAAGACAGTCAGCAGAGGAGGTGGGGAGGGGCTGCAGAGGAAGTGCCGGAAGGAGGCTGCGTCTAAAAGAAGGTGGGCAGGAAGGGCCCCCTAGTAAAGTGTGTTCTAGCAGGGATAGGGAGGAGCTGGATGTGAGGAGATAGAGTGGCCAGGCCTCAGCCATGATGCTGCCTGGGAAGTCATTTGGGTGCAGGTAGCAGAGGAACCAGAGATGGCGAGGAGGACAGGGAGTGGGCGGGTCATAGGCACCAGGCTGGCCTACATTCTTGCCAGATTCCTGAGGAAGGTTAATCAGGGCTCTGGGCCCAGAGGGAGTGGGATGCCTGGTGACAGCCTAGGACAGTTGCTACAGTGGTGGTTTATAAGGCTGGAGACCCACCCTGTTTGCTCAATGCCCTCAGCACAGGGGAGAGTAGAACACAGGGTGAGTTAGTGAAGTGCTCACTACCTCTCAGAAAACACAAGGAACAGATCAAAGAAGCCCCGCATCCATTAAGCCTGGAACCAGCATCTCAAAGCCCCTGAGGTGTGAGGAGTATGGCTTAGTGGTAGAGAGCTCTCTTGGCACACAGGAAGTCCAGAGTTCAATTGTGAAGTGGGAGGAGAGAGAGAGAAAGAGAGACAGAGATAGAGGAAGAAGGAAGGAGAAGAAAGGGAGGCAAGGGAAGAAGGAAGGAGAAAAAAAAACCCAGAAGACAGAAGAGGGCTGGGAGGTAACTCAGCCAGTAAAGTGCTTGTCTTGCAAGCATGAGGACCTGAGTTCAATTCCCAGCACCGACCTAACAAAGTCAAGTGTGGTGGCACACACTTAGAAGCCAGCACTGAGAAGGCGCAGTCAAGTGAACCCCCAGGGCTGACTGGCCACCCAGCTTGTTGTCCTGGCCAGCTCCTGGTTTATCAGACTCTGTCTCAAAAATAAAGCCAGGTAGGCAGTAGAGCTGATTGTCACCTGACTCACGCAAGTGCACAAGCACACAAAAACAAGAAAGAAAAGGAAAAGCAAAAAGCGAACAAGCCTATGCGATCAGCCCTTCCCTGGCCAACTCCACGGGGGCTGGGGCTCTGCAGGGAACAACTGACCAGGCTGTCGGGATGAGCTGTGCCCTGCTGAGCAGGCACACAAATCAAGGTCATGTCTCTGCCCTGCCAATTACCAAACCATTAGCACCACCAGACCCTTCTGCCTGACTTCCTCATTTGTTAAATGGAGATAACCACATCTGACTGTTCTAGATGAGGTGGCATCGTTTCCATAAGCCAGGGGGAAACCACGGAATTGTCACTTTGCCAATAACATTTTTATCATTCCCTTTATGGATTAATGACTTGTCATTACCTTGTCGATAATCTTTTACAAATTCAGAGGGGGGAGCATTCAGATAAAAGATTGCCACAGAACTAACTCATCCTGGGGACGGTCAGTTCAGACCTGACCACCAGCAGTGGCCCTCACATCTGGAAACACCCCCCCCATGAGGGGCTTGGAGAGACTTTGCCTCCAAAGGGGTTCTCCGGGCCCCCAAAGCTCCCGCCTCGCCAGTCTCATTTACACCAACTCATCCTTTAACTCATTATTCCAATTATTGTTTGTTCATGACATCACACAATATTTTCATTATTACATTTGTCTTCTGTTCCACATGGCATTAATAACACGGCAGCAATTATAATCACCTCTAATTACAGCCAGCCCTGCAGCAGAGACTCCCGCCAGAGTTATGGCAGGCCTGCCCACCCGCGGGGGTGCTCTCGCTTGCCACCTTCCCTGTAGGTGTCACTTAGATGATTTAGCCCACTCTGTGCCACCGGGAACATTCCCAGCCACGGAGGATGTAAACAGCCCTCAGCTCTACTTCATAGTGTGACAGGGTGAGGCAGCCCCTGACCTCCGGGGCTCCTGCATTTGATGTGGAAGAGACAGCCTTGACCCCGGGAGGGGACCCCAGGCTACAACATGAGCTGTGGTCCTGTCCTCGGAAGACCCACAGTGATGGAGAAGACCTGACCCTCTGCCTCAGGAGCCCCAGACTGATGGATAGGATCCAGCCCTTGCCCTTCCCGAGACCTCGTCTGACAGGGGCGACAGAAGTATGAATCAGCCCTGGCACTTCTGGGCACATGCCCGTTTGTTTCTCCGGAGCACTGGTTTGTTTCCATGTACGCCTGTGTTTGGCTTCCTGTGGCATCTGCTCATCTCCCCTGCCTCTTTGGAAACTCTCCCAGAAACAAGTGCTACATCCCTTCCCTCTCTTGTCCTTTCTCTGGTACCTAGAACCAAGCAAAGCTGTGGCAGGGAGTCAGGGCTTGGTCACTCAGTAGAGACTGACAAGCTAGGAGGCAAGCAGTCCTGCATCCTTTCTTATATATGTGCTGGTGTGTGGAGGAGACCGGAGGGTCTCACTAGCCCGGAGGTGGGACAGAAAGCTGGTGTGCAGGAAGCTGGGGTTCAGAAGGCAATCTAAAGGCCATGTTTGAGGAAGCCAGCTGTCGTGAGCTGGGCAAAGGGCAAGGGGCTTTAGGAACAATAAGAATACTGTGAGCCTGAGCAGCGACGAGCTTCCCATAAGTTTCCTGACAGTCCAGAACAGACAGGCTGCCACGCTCGGTGGAGGCAGACAAGTTAGAATCCAGACGAAGAATTACAGAGCAAAGGCCCACGGTCTTGGCCACGCCCTCTGTGTTCACCAGTTTCACAGGTCGACCCGTACACCTCTGTTCTCGAGTCTCAGGAGGAGACTCTACAGTCCAGAGGAAGAGCCCAGGGCTCAGAGAGCTGATACCACTTGTCTTCCTCCCAAGTCTGTCCACCCCACTCACCTCATGCCTCTGCCTAGCCGGAAGGAAAGACTGTGAAGTCCAGAGATGGTGGGGTACTGCGGCTGACAGACAGAGTCTTTTCTGCGCAGCCATTGCACTGCCCCCAAGCCACACCCCCTCATCGGAGGGTCCCCAGAAAATACATAGTCTAGAAATTTGCCTGCTGAGATTGTCAGCCATTGCTGCCCCGGGGTGCCTCCCCACCTTGTCCCTTCAGTTTTATATCCCTGTTGGGCTCTTTCATCTGAAACTTTGTCCCTTTGCTCAACAACTGAGTTTCAGGCACTCGAGGAACCCTGTCTCCTTCGAGACAAACAAACAAGATCCTGTGGAAAGTCTTGGGAAACTAAAGCAGAGAACAGAAGAGAGACCAGGGGATCAGAGCCCATTGAGAAGTAGAGACTTGGTAGTGGGACATAGCCACCACCTTCAAAGAACTCAGAGAAACTTTGGGGACAAAGACTCAGCTCTGAAGGCTTCCCTGTGCCTTGTGGGTGTCATCTACCACACTCCCAGCTTAGGCCAACTAGAGCTGGCTAATGGCCTCTTAGTGGACTCGAAGGTCTTTCGAGCCAAGAGTAAGGGCACAGAGCAGCAGCCGGGGAAAGCAGACATGCCACCAACCACCGAAGAGACATGCTCCAAACCTCCCATCTGCCCAGACACATAATGAGCTGCCATCTGGATTCCTGTTTCCACCCTTCTGGAACCTGGCTATTTTTAGCCCCGTGCCTCTACTGAGATGGGTGTATGGGCACATTCCTCCATTCATCCATGTATTCGATAAACATTTGTATTATAGGTATGTGCCTTGGAAATGTACGACTTCTTCAAGCATGGCCCTGGCCCTCATGTAGCTCAAGGTTTGGGTAGGAAAAGAATGCAAATGAGAGGCAAGCAGAGAGCAATGTGGCAGGTGCCCTGACACACGGAGTTAGCAAGGAGAGTCCCTCAGTCGGTTATCCTAGAGAGCCCACTGCAGGGTCCCTCGCCATGCCTTGCCACCAACTCTGAGCTAGCCAGGCACTGCCCATGCGTAGACAAGATGGAGCTGTGAACAGTCCCCCGAAGAATCATAAGACAGCAGAGAAGATGGAAATATTAACAAATCAAGTAGAATGTGATGCCTGCTATAAACGCAGGCCTGAGAAAGACCCTTTCTGCAGGATAGGAAACAGGTTTCCAGATGCAGGCGGGGGTTTTATTGACTGGCAAATGAAGCAGGGTTTTGATAAAGCTTCTGCACAAACTTTCTCAGAGCCCCATGCCCCTAACACAGGCCCAAGGAGGTAGAATTCCCAGCCCATCCTTGTTCTGAATTGACACTAGGTGCAAGCAGCTAAGTGTAGGCTCCTGTGTCTACATTAGGAAAGACAGCTTGTGCTTGCCAGTTGGGTCTGGTATTTGTGACTCTTGGCTGGGATGACCCTGGTAAAGTGGCTGCGGTGTTCTGTGTGCAAGGGTTAGCAATCATGATCCATCCCTACCTAACTCCCATCTATGAGTATTAAAAGGTCTCCTCTTCCTAGGTATGGCTGTCTCTTTCTCTAGCATCCTTCTGTTGCTATGATACCATGCAAACAGGCGTGGGGACCAGTGCTTTATAAACTAGCACAGTAAAAGAGAAGGACGTCCAGTTGTGTATCTTCTATTTCTAGAGAAGGGATAAGCAGAGCAAAAAAGATGAAGAAAGCAGGCAAAATTGTGGGTAGGCTAGAGCTGTTGATTGGCTATCCTGGAGACAGACAGATGAGAGGTGGGAAGCCAGGCATCCTTGTCGCCCCTGTGAGGTTATGCCGAGCGAGAAGCGTTTCGTGTGAGTGGGTTAATCTGTGGATATTATGATTGTCGTTCCAGCGGAGTGTGGGAATTCGGTCACGGGCACTCAGGGCACTTTGCTGTCCCCCAACTTTCCTGTGAACTACAATAACAATCACGAATGTATCTACTCCATCCAGACCCAGCCGGGGAAGGGGATTCAGCTTAAAGCCAAGGCATTTGAACTCGCTGAAGGAGACCTCCTCAAGGTAATGACAGTTGATGGCAGACCCTGTGTAGGCAACCATGTGCAAAGTGTAGCCACTTTCCCATCTCTCTCTCTGTGGGACAGTGGCCAAGCCTCCCTCTTCCACCTGAGTCCTGATGGATAGCCTCACCTGGGGAAAAGACCAGAAGTGGGGGAGGGCTGGCCTTTGTATTTGCTGAGGAACTGTGTGCTTCTGTTCTCACAGATGTGAGTTAACACTGTGGGATAAAGCAGTGGGAGATAGCTCAGTTGGCAGAGTGCCCGCTGTGTAAGCGTGAGGAGTTCGGGTCCCCCACACCCGTGTGAAAGCCCAGCATGGTAGACACAGCTGTAATTCTAACTGGCCGGTCTGGCCAATCAGTAACTTCCAGGTTCTGTGAGAGACCCTGTCTCTAAAGTAAGTGGAAAAGCTACAGAGGACTTCCCACAGGGCAGGGAACCCTGATTGCTCTTTGGGCTGACGAGGGAGGGGGACTTGATTGAGGGAGGGGAAGGGAAATGGGAGGCAGTGGCGGGGAAGAGACAGAAATCTTTTATAAATAAATAAAAATAAATAAATAAATAAAAAGCTACAGAGGAAGATGCCTAACATCGACCCCATATACACAAATGCACAAGTACAGACACACATGCACATCTGTGAAGCATGTACTTGCACATATGCTAGACCATACACACACAGATTCACACACGTAAAAGTGTACTTGTTCACGTTCAGTACACATACACACACACACACGTTTTTACAAAACAGTGATGAACTCAATTAGAGCAGTCAGTGGGGCAGATTTTTCATTGTGGACTGTGGTAATTTGAATGTAGTTGGCCCCCATAAGCTCATAGGGGGTGGCACTATTAGGAGGTGTGGTTTTATTGGAGTAGGTGTGGCCTCGTTAGAGAAAGTGTGTCCCTGTGGGCAGGCTTTGAGGTCTCGTATGTTCTCAAGCCATGCCCACTGTCTCAGACCACTTCCTGTTGCCTGCATGTTAAGATGTAAGATCTCAGTTCCTTCTCCAGCACCATATCTGCCTGCAGGCCGCCATGTCCTATCATGATGATGATGGATTAAGCCTTTGAAACTGTAAGCCATGCAGTTAAATGTTTTCCTTTATAAGAGTTGCTGTGGCCATGGTGTCTCTTCACAGCAATAGAAACTCAGACTAAGGCATGGACTGTGATCTTAAATCTGAGCAATTAAGAGCTGAGAGAATATGTGTGTGCTCATGTACACACACACACACACATGCATATGTGTATCCAATTTTTTTGTTGTTTTGTTTGGTTGTCAATTTGACACAAACTAGAGTTATCTGAGAAAAGGGAACCACAATCGAGAAAATGTATCCTTAACATCGATCTGTAGGCAAGCCTATGGGGGCGTTTTCTTAACTGAGGGTTGACCTAGCTCACTGTGGAGACTTCCTCTTGGGGACAGATAGTCCTACCATGTATTCAGAAGCAAACTGAGCAGGCCATGGAGAACAGGCCAGTAAATAACACTCCTCCGTGGCTTCTTCTTGAGCTCCTGCCTCCAAATTCCTGCCTTGAGTTCCTATCCTGACTTCCCTCCGTGATGGACTGTGATGTGGACCTGTGAAATGAAATACATCCTCCCCGAGTTCCTTTAGGTCAAGGAGTTTTAGTATAGCAATAGAAACTCTAAGACAGTGCGTGTGTGTTGTATGTGTGTATAGTATATTTGTGTACACATGTGTAGTGTATGCATATATGTACCTATGCATTGTATACATGTTGCGGTTGTGTGTTATGAGCACATGTGTACATGTTATATACAGTGTATGTATGTACATATTGTGTGGTATATGTGTAATTACACATTTGTACATGTTGTGTGTAGTATCTGTGTATATGTGTTTCTAGATATTGTTTGCCTGAGTACATATTTTGTGTATAGTATATGGATGAGTTCATGTGTATGTATGTTATGTGTATGGTATATGTGTAAGCACATGCATGTATGTTGTTGTGTACATGGTTGGGGTGTGTAGCATGAATGTGTGCATACATGATATGTGTGTGCACACTTTCTTACATATGTTTCCACATGTATGCAAACTTACATGTCTGGTCTGATACATCTGCTTGCTTGTACCTGCATCATGTCTGGTCAGCATGCTTTGTGCACATGTTCTTACATACGCCTTGAGCATGCGGTAGCATCACCCTGGTGTGACAATGGCCTCTGAGAGTCAATAGGCTGAAGGACGTGAGCTCGTTAGGGAAAGAAATGGCAGGACTCAGACGATAGAGGAAGTTATTATGAGCCGGAGCGACATCTGTCTTGGATGTCTTTGTGTGTGCTTAAGTGGCTGTCGCTGATAATCTGAAGGGTATTCGTGTGCGGATAATAAACAGTTGAACGTGGAGACTCTACTAAAGAACTGCAGTAATAAAATGGATTATACGGAAAACATCACCCAGATTTAGTCATTTTCATCCTAAGCCAAGGAACTTTACCAGCTTATCCTAATACGATTTTGTTCTCAGCAGCTGGAGAAATACTAGCATGAGGAACATTCAGAACAACTAAAGGCCTTTACTCTGGGAAGCAGAAGGAAGGAAGAGCCACTAAAGAGGTCATGTTTATGCACAGTTGGTACACTGACCCATCCCTGGAGCCTGTGCGCTCTCTCTCTCTCTCTCTCTCTCTCTCTCTCTCTCTCTCTCTCTCACACACACACACACACACACACATTCTCTCTCTCACACACACACACATTCTCTCTCTCTCTCTCTCACACACACACACACACACACACACACACACTAGCTCATTCCTTATCTTGGTGGAAGCATTTCTCATTCTTACCTCAGTCTTCATGAAATAACTGAGTAATGTATAAAACAACCCAGTGAGCATTGAGACATATTGGTGGCTTTTGTTTTTCAGCACACACACACACACCTGAAATCACTGAACCGTCTAGAGCACTGGTTCTCAACCTGTGGAGATATCCTGCATATCAGATATTTACATTGCAATTCATAAAAGTAGCAAAACTACAGTTACTAAGTAGCAATGAAAATAATTTTTTGGTTGGGGTCACCACAGCCTAAGGAACTGTACTGAGGGGTCACAGCACTAGGAAGGTTGAGAACCACTGCTCTAGAACAAGCTGCTGGATGAGGGAAGGCAAGGTCCCCAGGAGATTGGGATGGCATTTTTTGTTCCTTTCCTGCCCTAGCTCTTCACCCCAGGATTCTTTAACCTCTTAGAAAGAACTCAGGATAAGGACAGATAGCAAAACTATTTTAGGACCCCAACGAACTGTCAGTCCTAGCTTCCCAAGTGGGATTTGGAGCTGCCTTGCAACCACAGCCATCAGGGGTGCCAGACCTCCACACAGCTAGCTATACAGGAGCCCAGAGTGTGAGTGCTGCCCTCAACAACCTCTGTCCCTTGCCTCGATGCAGCTGGCTCGTCTTCCACACTGCAGGTATGTCCCTTACCTGTGCCTCCAAAGTTAACTGGTACACACCTTAACAGACCTAGGTATCTTCTCCACACTTTGCTTGTCTCCCAGAATGGTATTGATCTGTTTCATGCAACTGGCTGATCCTCCAAACCTGAGAGCTTGTGTTTATGGCCTGGCATGTTCTCCTGCATATATGACTTCCGACCTGGTCATTATCTTAAAAAAAAAAAAAGTTCCCCAAAGTTTAGATTAGTCCACATGTTCTGGCTTGTTTCCTGTGGCCACCTCACTCTTTTTGATATGGTCCCTGCAGCTGATCCACCTGCCCCCCTGATATGAGCAAGAGAGGAGGGCCCCACAAAATACAATCATACAGAAAGACAACTCCCAGATCAAGATATCAGAGGAAACCCATGCACATACTACAGCCTGCACAGGTTCCCACCAGGATAGCTAAAGGCAATTGAAGAAAGATAGTCTTAGCCCTGGAAATCAGGCGAGGGTGCCTTTCATATACAACTTAAAAGAATTTTTTAACAGATATAAAAATATAGGTTTATCCAGTTCTCAGTTCTAGAGGCCTAGAGGCGGTGAGCGCAGGAATGTGGTACTACTTCTGAAGACAGCTTCCTTGATTTATTGTAACATGGTGAGGACATCCCGTGACGATTCCCGGCTTGTGAATTAAGTATTACAGATCCAAGGAAGGACTGAGGAGATAGCTAAGTGGATATAGTGCTCCCACACAAGCAGGAAGACACAAGTTTTACCCCCAATACCCATGCAAAAAGCTAGGAATGGGAACACAGGCTTGTGAAACCATCACCGGAGGAGTGGAAGCAAGGGGATCCTGGGGCTCTCTGGTCAGCCATCTTAGCCTCGCCAGTGAGCTACATGACCCAAAGAGAATTATACCAGAGAGCAAGGTGCCTAGCACAATGCCCAAGACTGACCTGTGGCCTATACACACGTGTACACCCCAGGCACCAACACCCATACACATCTACCACACCTACATAGACATACGTTAAAATTGGAGCATCCATTCAGAGTAAGACCTTTGTAAATAGCATCCATGCAGATGGGTACTGTCATCAGACAGTAAGGCCATTGTCGGGGACAAGATCTCATTCCTCCTCACCTTTAACATGAGTATCAGGTTTGAGGGCCGTTGGAGCCCCGATTCTATCCTGACATGTCATTCTGGCTTTTGTTGACACTCCAGGTAAAGATCATCAAGAGTTGTCAGGCTCAGTAGAGAAGGGTCTGCCACCATCCCCAACACCCCTGCTCTGGAAGTAGTTCTGCATGCTGGGACACCTTTGGACAAAGCTCCTTTGCTCCCGCTTAGAATGTAGGGGTGTTTATATTCTCCATTTCCATTTTCCCTCTGCAATGATGGGCCAACAAGGAAATTAAACAGATATGTGTGAATATTCAGCAGATGAGAAGGGGACCTGTCTGAGGGATCAGAGCTAATTGCCCCTCTGTTTGCCACAAAGAACAGAAGCATGCTTTTAAAACTCCTAATTGGTATTCTTTGCAGGAGATGAGAGAATATTGTATTTATGGCACAAAATAGGCAATAATGAAAACAGAGCTAACTCCGATGAGGAAAGATTGGATGGAGATGAAAAACATGATCATCCAATTAAAACACCGAATGGAGACAATGGAGGGAGGTGGTAACACAGAAAAAATGAAATCAGCTCATTACAGGACGCTCTTGAGAATGTCTTCACATCTCAAAAGGAAATGAAGAAGAGGATTCTTTCGTATTAATGAAATGTTCAACCAGTCCACAATAAAACTTGATATGCCAAATAACATGGCTACTAGGGATGTAAATATATGTAAGTTAGTCTTTGTGGGGGTTTCCTTGGAAAATTCTAATATACCTCTGTGATGTTCTGACTTATCACCCACGTGAAAAGTAAATAAGGGCTTGCTGACTTGAATAATATGACATAATAAGCCAAAGAGAGGAGAAGAAAGACACCTGCTTGTCTGCTTGCTCGTGTTGGGGAGTCTCTAGGTGTAGCCCCCGAGCTCTCCCACATGCTGGGATGGCAGGCATATGTACACCCAGACTGGAAAAGACTGTTACAAAAGATGAGTAGAAACCAGGCATGGTGATTCCAGTTTGTAATTCCAGTACCTGGGAATTGAGCAGGAAGAATGGATTCAAGGACAGCCTCAGCTACCCAGTGAGTTCCAGGGTACCCTGAGCTATATAATGAGATCCTGTCTCAATCAATCAATCAAATGAGGAAGTTCCTAGGGGAAAAAACTAACTAGCAGTAGCATTATAAGGAAAATCAACTTTTCTTTACAAAAGCGACTCATGAACCTGACAGGACTGAACAAAAGAAGAAGTGGCAGGTGTGTAATACTAGGGTTAAAAGGGGTGTAAATGTAGGCGTGATCCAGACTACAGCGTTAGGGAAATAGGAACAGCTATAAAATTATATATATATATAATTATAAAATTATTATATTCGGGGCTGGAGAGATGGCTCAGAGTTGAGTTCTGCTGATCATCCAAAAGACCCACGTTCAGCTCCCAGCACACCACTCACAGCTCAATACTGCTTGTAACTTCAGCTCTAAGAGATCTAATGCCCCCTTCTGGCCTCTGCTGACACTGTACCCACAGGCACATACCCACATAAAGACACACATAACTGCATAATTAATTTTTTTGTTTTTTGTTTTTTGAGACAGAGTTTCTCTGAAGCTTTGGAGCCTGTTCTGGAGCTAGCCTTCCAAATGCTGGGATTAAAGGCGTGCACATAGCATAATTAAAATATTTTTTAAAACACTACTATTAGAAAGTGAAAACCCAAATAAACAAGACACCATTTTTGCAAATTGAAAACCCCTGTATCACCTACCAAAGCCCCAGTCCTGGCCCAGGTACAGATAATTCCTGCAGTAATCAAGGTGCTCCAGGAACAGAAAGATAAAGATCCACCTCCCATTCACGTTTATAAATGGCATGGTGTTAAAGAAAGAAATGGTGGTCCCCAGAAGCTGGGGGAGGGGCAGTGGGGAGGCAGGTGGTGGTCGAAAGGTGCAGAGCCCTTCCTGGGCAGACGCCTAGGGCTTTGTCTTTGGGATCCATTACTTGAAGGGATGGATAGAGTACAGGTAGCAGACTGCACATTTCAAAATCACACAGTGAAGAATGACAAATGGGACTGGAGAGGCTGTCCGGTCAGCAAAGGGCCTGCCACACAAGCATGAGGACCTGAGTTCGAATCCCCAGAAGCCACCTGAAAGACAGACACATCTCACCGGTGCATGTCTGCAGTCCCATACAGGAAGGCAGAAACAGGGAGACCCTGGCGCTCACTACACAGGCTGCCTAGCCAAGTCAGTGAGCTCCAGATGCAGGGAGAGTGTCTGTCAGAAAGAGGAGGGGGTGGGCAGTTTGAGGTGATGAATATGTTAATTAGCTTCATTTAACTTTTCACTCTTCTTAAATCATAGCATCACTGCATATTCCGCACAGATATAACTTGTCGATTATAATTTATAGTGTAAAAACTACAAATTAAAAAATAAAAACAAGCACAGACCTATTAGGCCAATCTTACTTATGGTTATCGAAATAAAAACCCCTGGAAAATATAGGATTGAATCCAACAGCAGGCCAATACAAAGATAGCAAAACAGGCAGGATCCAAGACTGAGGCTGTGTCTACCCAATAGAAAACCTCGCGATGTTATTGTTTAGGTTGCCTGCGTGAGATTGCCATTGTCTAGGTCAAAACTCTTTAAACACTGAGAATTTGCTGTGCTTCAGTGAATATCCTAAGAATAAGTTAGAAAGGAGGGAGGGAGAGAAGGAGGGAAGAAGGGAGGGAGGGAGGGAGGGAGGGAGGGAGGGAGGGAGGGACGGAGAGAGGGAGGAAAGGAAGGAGGAAGGGAGGGGAAAGGAATGAGAGAGGGGGAGGAGGGAGAGAGGGAGAAAGAAAGGGAGAGAGAGAGAGAGAGAGAGAGAGAGAGAAAAGAAAGAAAGAAAGAAAGAAAGAAAGGAAGGAAGGAAGGAAGGAGTCCTGTTGCTACATCCCCAAACATTCTGCGTTGTAAGTCTATCTCCAGTCAGGATTCTCAAAAGATTCTAAAAAAACAAACTGCGAGTGGAACCTTCTCATCAGGACAGCAGAAAAGCCCTTTTACACACCATAATAAGCATTAGGTTTAATGGGAAATTTTCAGCAGGTTTCCAGGCAGCTGAGCAACAAGGCCAGTGACCATGCCATTTCATTGCTAACCATTCTCGGCATTGTGCTGCTGATCCAAGCCATTACAGTTAGACCCAGACACAACAAAGGAAGCTATAAAAATCAGAAAAGAGACTAGAAAATGGTCTCGTTTATTTAGAAGACACAAATGATTCAACTAATAAGCTATCAGAACCAATAAGACAGCTCAACAAAGCAGCTGGTGTTTCTGTAACCAATTAAAACATGTAATCAGGAAAATAAAATTCTCATTTGTTATTGAGGCAAAAACTGGAAATATGCCCCCCCCAACATGCGAATAATCTTTACAAGAAAATTATAAAATTTGGTTTCAAAAGAAGACAGAACTAACTGTAATATGTGTGGGGGAAATGCCCACAGAGAATATGAACCAGAAGTTCACAAGAGGGTGGTAAAATTGGTGGTCAGCATATAGTCACCCCCGCCCAGTCCCAGTGGTGATCTGGGAAAGTTGAATGGAAATGCCTGTTCCACATCCATCAAACTGGAAAAGAGCCCAACTGCGTTGGCATGGCTATGAAGCCAGGAACACTGCTGGGTGCGGCTAGTGTAAGGCTGAGCAGCATCCCATTTTGGGGAGCAGCCTGGTGACATCTGACAGGAGGGAAGGTGGGGACTGCCCTGCAGGCAGCTTCTTTGTGCTGGAGGAGCTGAAGCCCGCCTTTGCAAGCAGACATGCAGGAATGTCCACAGAAATGCTGGTCACGTGTATCATCCTGTTCAGAAAGTTCTGCGCTTAGAGGGAGGTGAGCCAGACGTCTGTAAGTTGTCTAGGATGTCTCAGGGAGATGTTCCCATTTCCTGTCTACCAAGGAATTGACCCTGCAAATGGTAACCTGTTAGAAATACTTTTTTTAAAAAAAAAATTTACTTCCAAATAGCAGAGGAAAATATAAAATCACCCAGGAGTAAGTAGAGAGTCTTTCTACGATACAGTGACAACGCGGTCAGGTGGAGCCATATGTCAGAAGATTTGATGTGATATCAGTGCTTTGTTTTCTCGGATCAGTCAGCTTCATGTAACTCAGTCCGAACAACATAGGGCTTTTCTTTGAAAGGGGATTGTTTCCTTTTTTTAATTTGGAAAACTCTTCAGTTTATCTAGGATAGTAAATATGAGAGAATTCTTCTTAAAAGGAAACAATTAACTTCTACGGCATACTTAACAATATTACAAAGCTATGATACCTAAAACAGTGTGGACAGAGCACAGGAAGGACAGACAAATGCAACAGAAGAGAAAATTCACAAACAAATCCTGACTCATGGGATCATACTGGAATTATACACACGATAGAGGCAAATTTGAAATTGGTGGTAGATGGGATATTTACAAAAAGGCTTTTGAAACCTGGGATGGTGGCACACACATTTAATCCCAACACTCAGAAGACAGAAGCAGGTGAATCTCTGTTTAAGGCCAGCCTGCTCTACATAGCAAGTTCTAGGCAGCCAGAGATACAGTGTGAAACCACATCTAAAAAACAAAAACGAACAACAGCCCTCCCTCACGGCAAGGTTTTTTTGTTGTTGTTGTTGTTGTTTGCATAACTAATGGACCGGGGAAGGGTAGATTCTTGCATCATATGTAAAATAAATTCTAAATGGATTTAGGGCAAAATATTGGAGGAAAACAGTGGCTTTCTTATTTATGGTGTTTGCCAAGTGTACCTGCCTCCGCATGTATTCTGAATGCTGGTAAGTAAATAATCATGCTGTAGGTTGTGTTAATTTTGTGCTGAGCATCCCAACAGCCCCTTCAGCTATTTAATGTTGTTGTGGAAACTGTTTCAAGACTTGAAAATGATATGCACTGTATTAAGTGGGAGAGCTGATTACCATATGTGTCTATAGTTGGATCTTCTTGGTGTGTCTGTACATATCCAAATGTGTGCACGTGTATTTGGAGACCAGAGGTCAATCAATGCCAGGTGCCTGTCTCAATCACTTCATCGCTCACTGATCCCGGAGCTCACCAGTTTAGACTGGTTAGCCAGAGAAACCCGGGGGTCCTGTCTGTCTCCCCAATGCTGGGGTTACAGGCACATGCTGCCACCACATTAACTAAATCAGTGTGGGCCGAGCGCAAGAATGACAGACTAGAGCGATAGAAGAGAAAACCCACAGGCAAATTTGAGTTTATGAACGAATACAGAATTACATATGCGGGAGAGGTGGCTTTAAAGTCGGTGGTGGGGAGAGTTCTTTGAAGCCTGGCTTGGTAACTCACACCTGAATCGTAACTCTCAGAGTTAAAACCTGGCTCTTTAGCGTGGGCTTAGGGGATGCAAACCCAGGTCCTCATGCTTGAGCAACAAGCGTTTTACCATCAGAACTATCTTCCCAGCCCCTCCTTTTTGCATGTGCACGCATGCAGACACACACACACAACACACACAAGTATACACTGCATAGAACACACAAGCCTGGAATGATCTCCAAGGGAACATAACAGGTTCAGAAGCTGTTTTCTTTCCTTTGTGTTTTTCTGTTTTATGCATTTTTCTGCCATGAATATTTTATCCTAATGATACAAATAACCTTTTGGTCTTTAATGGATTAGAACAAATTATCCTTTGAGATTAAGGAGGAAAAACCCCATAGCCGTTGTAGTTATTAATTAACAATAATTTCTTAATGCCACCATACAGCATCTGGGCAATGTTGAGATCTCCAAATTGTCTCATAAATGTCACCGTATATTTTTGGATTTACAGTTTATTTGAGCCAGGCTCCAAATAAAATCAGCATGCTGGATTTGTCGTCGACGGCGTGTTAGCCTGCACCTTTCTCTGTCTCCTTTCCTTTTTCTCGTCTAGTTCATGTGTTGAGGCGTGCATTCATTTGTTCTCGGGCATTTTCGAGATTCTGATTTCGACCTGCCTGGGTCATCGTTTCATCTGAACTTCTGGCCTTGGTTTTCCCTGTTAGGTAGAAATTTGATAAAAAAAAAAAAAAATCCTCTTTGACCCGATTTGATATTACTGGGTGGATGCCACATCCAGATCCACAGTTGTCTGTTCTCGGCTAAGAAGCACGGGATGTCTGATTTCTTGTCATGATGTACAGATGTTTTTATGGGATTTTTTAAAAAATGTTTTCATGGCTTTGGAGATAGCTCAGAGGGTAGAGTTTGTTGTGCAACCATGAAGATCCGAGTTCGAATCCTCAGAACCATTTAAAAGCTGGGTGTGATCGTGTGAGATCTACAATCCCAGAGCCCTTACTGCAAGACTGGATGCAGTGACGGGAGAATTCTGGAAGCTCTCATGCCAGCCAGCCTGGCGCATACAGTGGCAGATGAGAGTGAACCTGAGTAAACAAGAAACCCTGCCTCTAATAGACGGAAGGCAGGAGGAACACCCAAGACTGTCCTCTGGCCACAGCGCCCACACCATGGTCTTGTGCCTGTGCAGGGACACGGAGGCACACAGACACTTTTTCAAGGAATGTTTTTATAACAATTTGGACACCGCAGTGGGCTCAGCTCTTTGAAGAGGTGTCATCTCAGAATGGAACCCCAGGATTCTTTTCATAGAGTCCAGAAAGGGATTGGGCTCCCGGGGCTTTAGCAGAATTCTGTCCCGCACAGCACTGTTAGCTGGAAGGACGACTTGGCTTCCAGGACGGAAGGGTGGAAATATTGGTTCAATTTGCTGGCAGCTGGCACCATGTTGTGTGCGCGCACAGACATCCATCTCCCACCCATAGATCCCGTCTTTGATATTTACCAAAGTGCCAGGGGGCCTCTCAGCCCATCACAGCTTCTGTTGTTATTTGTACCACTATCTAGAAAGGAGCAGCCACCTCGAGACCTAGGGAGCCAGTTCATTATTCTAATGATCGCTGCCTTTGCTGGTCCCCAGAAGTTCAGGGGACAGATGGGAATGAGGGAAGCCAGATGCCAGCACTATTCCCCCACTGACAAACCCAGCAGGCCCTAGGCTGGAGCCATCACTATGCCAGGAAGGGGCAGAGGCTTGGCCTGGAGGAAGGCAGGTCACCATAATACATCCTGCTTGTGCCCTGGGGATCGTGTCCAGTAGAACAGTCAAGGCAGGCCCTGGCCACAGGCAGACAGAACAATGCCTGTATCGTCTACTGGAAGGACAGGAGTGTGTGTTAGGTGTTACACACATGCTGTGTGTTTTCAGCCTCTCTGTCTATAGAAACAGATGGCTTGGGGAATCAAGCCACCCCACCCTGGCCTCCCAAGGCTGCCGAAGCGTGAGCCGCTAGCATATGAGCACTGAGGAAAAAAGCAGATTGCACGGGGCTGTTAGAGTAGCAACTGATTCCCAAAGCCTAGAGACATGCTGGGCACGGTGCTATCAGCGTGGGGACGGGCACCAACCAGCTCGGCGGCTGGCTTCACTTTGCCACCTTCTGAGCACCTGCCGGCCACCTGCCTCTCTAGCAGCTGTTATTGATGCCATACGTGGGAATGTGGGCTGCATGGTGAGCGGACCTTGTTTGAAATAGGCAACTCTGACATCATTGGGTTGGGGTTTCTGGTATCCAGGTCTATGATGGCACTAACAACTCCGCCCGTTTGCTGGGGGTCTTCAGCCGCTCTGAGATGTTGGGGGTGACTTTGAACAGCACATCCAGCAGCCTGTGGCTCGACTTCATCACAGATGCCGAAAACACCAGCAAAGGCTTTGAACTTCAGTTCTCTAGTAAGTCTTTATTGGGTCTGATAGTAGACATGCACACGCATGCACATGTGCTCACACACACACACAAATGCATGCTTGTATATGCCTTTTAAATCCTGTGGGTTATTGGTAACTGATGAATGAATCTAGAAAATGTGGTATGTCCATACAGTGGAGTATTATTTGGTAATCAAAAGGAAGAAATGATTCGTGCTTTAACATATATGACGCTATAAAGTAGTACCCTGAGCAACAGAAATCAGACATACATTTTAAGGACTTCAGAGAGCTAATGCATAGAGACAGAGGGGAAACTGGCTGAGAGAGTAAGGGGGACAATATTCTACAACTGTGACAAGAATTTCGCAGTTATGTGAGTGCAAGAGACAGTAGGCTGTGCACTGCTTGAGATGGGCGAATGTGTGTTGTAGTGACTCTGGTAGCCCTCAGGATTTCCCTTGCCTGGGTGCTGAGATGTCTCACGCAGGGATCTTTGCCTCTTTCAGAAGTGGCTCCATGTAACGGGATTAAATAGGCTCACATTTGAATTCCATTTCTATTAACTGAAAATGGTGCGAATTTCAAGCAATTTAGTTAACCTTCCCAAGTCAATGCTCTCGATTGTAGAGTGCCAATAATTACACCCACCTGTGAGACCCCTATGAATAACAAATGAGAGGCAAGGTCTTTGGAGTCCCACCGAGTGGAGTGGGAGCTCATGGGAGCGCCTTCTCCAGCCCTTTCAACACAGCGGCTTGCATGGTGATGTTCCCTGCCTTCCCACAGCGGTCCAGGGATCAAAATGGAAGCCACAGATCCCACTCCCAAAATGCTACAGGCTCAACCCAAGAAATAGAAAATCCAGCCCCAAGTATGCATGCCATTAAATTCTGAACTCATTTTCTTAAAGCCGCAGAGACATGCTCCCTCCACAGAGAATGGATATAGGGCTGGGTCATGAGCCTGAAGCTGGCACACCAGGGGCAGTGACCAGAGCACCTCAGGGTACCAGCGGGAGGGGAGGGGACCGTGGCTCTGTCACCACGAACTCTGCTCACTCTTTCTCTTTCGTCTTCCCCAGGTTTTGAACTCATCCGATGCGAAGACCCAGGGACCCCACAGTTTGGCTACAAGGTTCACGATGGAGGTCATTTTGCTGGGAGCTCTGTGACCTTCAACTGTGACCCTGGCTACACACTGCGGGGCAGTGAGGAGCTGATGTGTCTGAGTGGGGAACGTAGGACCTGGGACCGACCACTGCCCACCTGTGTCGGTAGGATGCCTCTTGATTGGCAAGGAACCTCTTGGCCCTTCCCTTCCCTGAGCTCCAGCCCTAGCCTCAGAAATGGTACCCAGGGCCTGGGGCCATCAGCCAGCCTTGGATTTCCCTGTTAGCCCTGTTAGCGAGCACTGTGGCTTGGTAGCCGCCCTCCTGCATTTCCTCACGCTCACTCTACATTGCACAGGCAGGACCATCCATCCACACACGGGGTTGCCATTGCCTTGCAGTTCGTCAGTGGGGCCAGAGTCCAGTCATGCCCTCAGAGTTGCAGCCCAGGCAACAGAGCAGTGGAGGGGGTCTCTGTTAGAAGGAAGGAGTGGCTCCAGGCCTCCTGCAACACCGAGACTCAAATGAGACTCTAGTCCACTCCAGGTCTCAGTTTCCCTGGAGGTGAAATGAGTTCACGCTCCCCTTTCCAGGGAGGTGCGGGGAGAAAGACTTAAGCTAAAGAGCTAGATCTGATCTCCAGCCTCAGGAAGACTGTGGTGGGGAGCGTGCATCTTCTTGAGCCTGGGGTTCTTGCACGCCATCGGCAGACATTTCCTGGAGGCTTTGCACTTGAGCCAGACCAGGAAAAGTGGTCCAAGGCCAAACTGAAGCATAAGCGACCACCACCATTCTGGTTCTCTAACCTCTGCACTTCCCTGCTACTCTGACTCCCCTGGCCCTACTCATCCTGTTGCCCACAAACCAGCTCTTTCTAGTCAAGCCTCCTGCTCCCAACACCCGCAGTGTCCCTGAGCAACACAGGTGGAGCTGATGGGAATGAAATACTTGCTGGGGGGAAATCATGAGTGCCTACCAAACCACACATGCTAGAAATAGGCTGGCAGGTGTCCATGCCACTGGGAAGCCCCCGTTCTACCAAATCTCTTTGGTAGGCACATGGATGGAACCTTGTCATAAGCATGCATCCTGTCCAGAGTCTCTGGACAATGAGAGAGGGCTCTACAATTGAGAACAACAGTTTGATTGAGACTCGGAAAAATACACAAGATTTCACCATCAGAAGGGCTAGGTGGGTAGACAGATGGTCTAGCCTGAGCATATACAGGACAAACCAGATAAACAGCATGGTGAGAAGCCTTGGTGACCATGCTTGGTCCTATTCCCATGGATAACTGCACTGTAATGGGGTCTCTGCATGACACACACAGGGTCAACAGCCAGGATTTCAGCCAGAAGGTAGACAGTTGCAATCCATAAGCCTTTAGGGTCTTCTTTCTTTGTTACTGAGATTAAGACAGGGTGTAGATGTGTCTCTTCCATTTCGTGTGTGTGTGTGTGTGTGTGTGTGTGCGCGCGCGCACGCGCATGCACACGCAGATAGGCATGCTTGTGTGTGTGCACTCATGATAAAACCAGAGGTCAGCCTCGGTATTTTTCCTCAGGAATCATCCATTTTGTTTGAAGAAGGGTCTCTCCCTGGGACCTGGAGCTGACCTATTCAGCGAGGCTAGTTAGCCCCTCAGATTCTTCTGTCTTTATTGCCCCAGCCCTGAGATTATGGCAGGAGGATTTTGCCATCTGTAACCATTCCTCTTTTTAATTCCCTTCTTTCACTCACGTTCCAGGCCCTACATAGGTGCTTAAAATTCAGAGACGAGCACTCTCGGATCAGCCACGGAGACACATGCATAAATAGACAGAAGTGTGGTACCACAAGGCAAGCAAATCAAAGCAAGCAAAATAAACGAGAGACTGTGGCTCCCATAAGACAACTGTTTGCTTTGCAGAAAGGATTCCCTGTCAGACCCCCCTGCCAGCCCACCTGTCAGTGACATTGGGTTTAGAGAACTCACTCAATCGGGGCTAGGAATACTATCATACTTTGGTACATCCTACTATAGATACTCATTGAGATCTTCTTCAATGAGGCTTCTCCTCGGGACCTGTTGCATTTAGGGAAGTGAGGCTGTGTGTGTGTGTGTGTGTGTGTGTGTGTGTGTGTGTGTGTGTGTTTTACACATGCCATGTTGAAGGTAGAGGTCAGTTGAAGGGACTACTCTAGCTTTAAATATTCACATGTCTCCTCCATTGATAAGGAGCAAAACCCAACTATGGTAGCCAGTGCTGACAAGGGTTGCTGTCCTGTCCAGTCCTACAGCCATTCAGTCCCAAAGAAATACAATGAGGTCTATATTAATTATAAACTGGTTGGCCTATTAGCCCAGACTTCTTATTAACTCTTACATTACATTATATTATATTATATTATATTATATCTTCATATATTAGCCCATAATTCTTGTCTGTGATAGCCACGTGGCTTGGTACCTTTTCAGCAAGGCAATCACATCTTGCTTGCCTGTGTCTGGCTTCCTCTATGTCTGGGTGACAACTGCAGACTAAAGCTTCCCTCTTCCCAGAATTCTCGTTGCCCTGCCTCTACTTCCTGCCTGGCTACTGGCCAATCAGTGTTTATTTAAAATACAAGTGACAGGGTACAGACCATTGTCCCACAGCACTTCCCCCTTTTTTTAAACAAGAACTCTGAATCGAATCTCCTTTGTTTAGCTTTTCTCCTGACCATTATTGATAACAACTTGTAACCAACATTCTAAACAAAGGCAAATATCCATAGTCCATTTTTTGGTAATGTGGGTGTAGTTTTTCAGACTACTTCCTGCTGATTGGGGGCAAATCTTATGGGGACCTAAAGAAAATTTAAAATTATGATCAAATCCTTACTGTAGTATCCTCTAAGGCTTGATCATCTCAGGCAGCAGCCTTTGAACTGTTCTGGATGTAGAACTCAGACATCTGGACCCTTTCTCCTCTTGGAGATTTCTCAAGAGGTCTTCCTTGGTCAAACCTGATTTTTCTTAATGCAGAATGAATCCACAGTCCCTCACTTCCTGTGGAAACAAAAGCAAAACCTCTTCTCCAAAGTAACATTATCTTTTGGCTTAAATTTTAAAGTCAAAGTATTTTTAAAATATTTATATTGGATTAATCCAGCAGCATTTATAATCAAATGCCTTTTAGCAGCTTTTACTCCTTCCTCAGTCATCAAACAATTTAAAGACAACACAATAACATGCAGTATCCAGACTCTCTGTGTAGTTTTCATCTTTATGTGGCTTTATTTTAACCTCTATTTCTTTTATTTTATTTTTAATTTTTTGGCTTTTTGAGACTGGGTTTCTCTTTGTATCTTTGGCTGTCTTGGCACACTCTCTCTATACCTGGCTGTCCTTAAACTCACAAAGATCTGCCTGCCTCTGCCTCCCAAGTGCTGAGATTAAAGGTGTGTGCCACCACACCCTACTACTCTCTTTTTTTCTTTTTTATTTTAAGGACATTATCCTTTTCCTTTTTTCTCCCAAGCCTACATACATTTTGAAACACACTCTAAACCTTTTAGAGTTTTTTTTTTCCATCTGAATCTATCTTTACTGTATAGCTCTCTTTTTCTGACTACTTGAGTCTTTAATTTGCTAAGCAGTATGGCTAGGATTAAAGCCGTGGCTTTGATGGCTGGATTCACCCCATTCCTTAGCTTTCTGAGAGTGTATCCTCATGGCAGCAGTATTGGCCAGAGCCGTGTTTACTGCCACAACTCTATGGCGTTTCAAGGTCCCTGCCACCACCAATAAGCATGCTGTTGGCTATTCATAAACACCATTTAAGTGTTTGGTGGCAGGGTCTCTTAAAAGAGCTGCAAAGTTTCACTGCTAAAGCTGAGTCAGGAAACCTCTCTTAAATGAGGCACATTTGCCTCTAGCAAACAGAGCCCACCTGAGAAAATGCTACCAAGAAGCCATGCTTAACTCTGTTCTTTTCTATCTAGAATTACTTCCCAAACTCTCTCAGGCTTTATGGGGATGCAGTTGCCCCATGTTGGGCACCATTTTGTTGACAGGGGTTTCTGTCCCACCTGGTCCTATAGCTGTTCAGTCCCAAAGAAATACACAGAGGTCTACATTAATTATAAACTGGTTGGCCTATTAGCCCAGACTTCTCATTAACTCTTCCATCTTATATTAACCCATAATTCTTGTCTGCGTTAGCCACATGGCTTGGTACCTTTTTCGTCAAGGCAGTCACATCTTGCTTGCTCTGTGTCTGGGTGACAACTGCAGACTGAAAAGTCCCTCTTCCCAGAATTCTCGTTGCCCCACCTCTACTCCCTGCCTGGTTGTGCCACCTATGCTTCCTGCCTTGCTACTGGCCAAATAGCATTTATTTAAAATACATGTGACAGGGTACAGACCATTGTCCCACAGCAAGCCAGAGCTCCATGATGGGAAGAAGGGGAAGAATAGAGCCTCAAGCAGTCGCCGCTAATGGATGCTACAAGCTGTGTACTCAGGCCCTCCTGCCCTCCTGCCAGCCCCTGAATCAAGTGACCCCATGGAGAAGGAAGGTGACACTAGGTCCCTGTGAGGCTTTTCCCAGGGCCTCTGTCTCCAAACACCCACCCTCTGTCCCCACCGGCACCGTCCCAGCTTCCTGCTCCCTCCCAGATTGTCACTCATCTCACTCACTCTCTGCTGGGCTCATTTACCTTGGTGTCTATCAATCAAGCTGGAACCACCTGCCCCAGCAGCACCACCGACTGGTGGCCCACAGGGAAGCTAGAACAAAGGGTCTAGTGTTCTGAGCACTCCTACCAGAAGTGGGTCCCTCCCGCAACCCTGCCTTCATGGTCCCAGGTGAAGCCTCAGGGTCAGAGTGATGCTTGATGGCTCAGGTGTCGTAATAGGTGAAGCTCAGTCTCCCCTCTGGCACTTTCTAGCTTTTAGCTCCTTACTTAACCAATCACTCACTTTCTTACACAGCTCAGCCTTAAACCTCTTCATTTTCCCTCATGCTTCCTTGGTTCAGACACAGTAATTTTCCTGGGAAGCCATCAGCTTCCACTCACTGGGCCGTGCATCTGTTCATTCAGTAAATACTTATTAAACTTATGTTGTGTGCCCTACGCTCTACCACATGCTCGATAATGCTTGCAGTTTGTGGCAAGGTCCCTGTAGCCCAGAGCCTGGGATGGCAGGAGAGAAGACGCTGTTTTAATGCACTTGCTATATGCTTGTTTCCTTCACACTCTGCTGGGGACCCAAAGGAAGATGGTATCCAGTTTACAGTTTACCTAGACAGGGGAGGGTGTTAACAAAGCTGTCACAGGGAGGGCACTTTCCACGTTGTTGGTCCAAGCAGAGGCTGCCTGGGCTGTGGAGTTAGTTCATCAGACTTGGCAGGACCAGAAACATGACACAGTCTTCTCTTTGGAAGTCCCTCAGATATAGCACTGTGGAGACCGACAGCTGTGCCAGCTGAGAGACAGAGAGGGCCTGAGCCAAGACTCTAGCATTGGAGACAAAGTAGAGACAATGTGGAAAGTGTCTCTCAGAGATTCAGGGACAGGGCCTTAGAAGATACTTGGCCAGAGGAGGTTGCGGCTGGAGAGGCCACCAGCGCTTGGGTTAAGTGACTCACTCTGAGGAGGAGCACAGATTTCTCCACTGCTTTCCTTGCCCCGAGGCTCAATCCTCTGTGCCCTCTGAGCTGCTACTACAGTCCTCTCCCTTGGAAAAGGGAGTTCCTTCCCATGTATACACACTGCGCTTCCTCACAGAACCCCTGATGTACATCGTCTTTCAACACCCCACACTTGCCCAGCTCTCTAGCCTTGCTGCCCACCACCACACATCCCCAGCCTGCCCCACCACGCCCCTCCTTTTCTCTCGGACTGTAAAGTCTCTTCCTCCTGTCCCTCCCTGCCTCCCCTGCCACCACATAAGCTGTTCAACTCTGCCTCCTCCTTCAAGGTACATTTGAATCCAAACCCTCCCTGAGTTTCTCTCCTGCACCGGGGGGGGGGGGGGGGGGCTGGCCTCTTCCTCCTGGGCACCAGCACTTGCTAGGATTGGGCATGTGCCAGGATAGGTGTGTCCTGCACTGGCCTTGAGAAGGACTCGATCTAGTCAGCAGTGTGCTCCCTGGCAGCTCGCATAGGTCCCTTGGCTTCAGACCAGACACAAGCCCCTTCCTGTTCTACCCTGAGAAACTTCAAGGAGTTTGGTCATAGAGTAGGCAGCTAGTCCCACCCTTGGGGACTGATTCACTTCCAACTTTATTAACCCATTGAAAACACACAATTCGGTTGTTTTTGCTCATTCACGTGGCTCTGTAACCATCACCACTAAGTTTTGAACAGTCTCTCCTTCCAGAAGGAAGTCTCCCACCCACTAGCATTCACTCATTACTCCCCCGAGCCTTGGCAAACACAACACACGTTCTATTCTCTAGTCCTGCTTATTCTGGATATTTTATATAAATGAAATTATACAATATCTCAGTCTTTTGTGTCTGCTTTCTTTCACTTAGCATTGTGTTTTCCAAATAGACATTGTAGCATGTATGTGAACCGCATTCCTTCTTATGGATGCCTAGTCTTCTGTTGCTGGATAGACCACATTTTGTATTTCCTTTCTTCAGCTGATGGACCCTGGGCTTATCTGCACTTCTTGGCTACTATGACTAGCACTGCTTAAATTATTTATGTTCAGGTTTTTATGTGACATTATGTTTTCACTTCTTCTGAGAGAGGAGTTACATGTTGTATGGTGACTTATGTTTAACAATTTCAAGAAACTACCAGTTTGTTTTCCAATGTGGCTGTATCATGGACCATTTCTACCAGTAATAGGAAGGCTCCAATTCCCCACAGCCTCGCCTACACTCGCTGTTTTATTATTAACACCTGTCTTCCTGTCAAAAAGCTGTCCTGGTGGGGATGGGGTGATTGTGATTTTGATTGACAGTTCCATAACAATGATAAATTATAGAAGCATCTCCTCTCGTTCATATTGGCCATTCATATATCTTCTTTGGATACATGTCAACTAGTATCTTTTGCCTCGTTTTTAATTGGGTTGGGTGCCTTTTATTATTGAGTATTAAGAATTTGTTTCTGGTTCTGAGTCCTAGTCTACCCTCGGGAGCTCTTGGCATGCTCTGCTTAAGCACCGGGAATGGGCTACAGGGACTTGGGAGGCTCTCGGTGATGCTGAAGGAATGCTCAGGCCACCCCATGACACTCGTTCTGTTGCAATTTCTTTCAGCTGAGTGTGGAGGGACAGTGAGAGGAGAGGTGTCAGGGCAGATGCTGTCGCCTGGCTACCCAGCCCCCTATGAACACAATCTCAACTGCATCTGGACCATCGAGGCCGACGCCGGATGCACCATTGGGTAAGTGTCCAGAGCTAATAAAGAAGCTCGTGCCACTGCTGCCAAGGGGAGTTGTCGCCAGCATCATTGGCAGACCTAGCTGTTGTCAGGGCTCTCCTACCTCTGCTAGATTCCCGTGGGGTCCATAGTCACCACAGAGACTCTAGGTTTGGACTGGGCATGTGGGATTCAGCCTCAGCCTCATGGGGGCTACATCCAAGGCCACACAGCTCACTGCTCTGATGTGTCTACCGTAGAGCAGCGGTGCGCAGGTTTGAAGTTATCAGCCCAGGTTTGGAGCCCAGCCCCTCCATTGACTGCTAGTGAGACTTAACCACCGTGAGTCTCTTCCCCTGAAGATGGGGTTTCAGTTAAAGCTCTGGAATGACACACTGCATACTGGGCTCACTGTGGTACTTCAACCACAGTGACAGGGCCAGCTCTCAAGGCCAGTCCAGATCTGCTTGAACTATGTGAGCCAGACAGATTGCTTCTGTTTCCTTCTCTGCTTCCTCATCTGTAAAATGAGGACCAGAAGGGCTCATATTTCAGGGCTGTGTGGGATTAAGTAACAAAAGCCAGCAAAGTCCATCACTAGTACATTTTCCTCCCAACACCTGACTCAGGAACTCTTTAGAGTCCCAGACCTTCAGAGAAGAAAGGGGTGTCTGATTGGCAGGTGCACGGCTGGCCTTTCTCCTGACCCCTCCCCACCAGTCCTATTGGTGATGTTAGCAATAATAAACTCTGGTGCATATGCAAGTCCGTGTGCACACGAGTCCATCTGACAGCTAAGTGATCAAGCAGAAGCTGTGTATTTCTAAGCTTGGCAAGCTATAAAAAAGACAGAGAATATCCCAGATCTTCCCAGATCTTCCTGTTATTTTACACTGCTGGCCAGGGTGAGCCTCGAACTGTATGGTTCAGAGGAGGTAGGAGGCAAAGAGCAGGTCAGAGGGGCAGTGTGCTCAGTGGTGTGAAACGCCCATAAATAAGAGGGTACCATGGCAAGTCTTGAGCAGGCTTGGCCCACCAAGGTTATTGACAGTAGAGAGCTCACAGGAAGTCACCATCGAGGACTAGGGATAAAGAGGGAGCCAAGCAGAGGGTAGAGTTGTGACTAGCAGGTCGCAGCCCTTGGGTTTTCAGCAGCTGTGAAGGTGTTGCTGAAACAGAGATGAACGCTCATGCTCCTTGGTGCAGCATTCACTGGGAATCGAGGAAATACTGCGCTCACCGGTCCACACTTTCAGCTCTACCCCATGCGCTGCGAGGTCAATGGCACACATGGGAACTTAGGATTTCATAAAGGGACAGTGCTGCTAGAATGGCCGTTGGGACACCAGTCTCTGTGCCCCAGATGAGCTCCGTTGACATGTCATGGAGTGGAAGTTGAGCATCCCATCCCAGCTCTCAGTGCCACCATGGCTTCCACCAACCCCTCCTTGTTCTTTCCCAACACTTACCTGCAGTGATAGTCTGGAAAAGATAACCCTGTGTGTACATGTGTACACTCGCAGCCAAGAAAGCCCAATGAAAAAATCAGCAGGGAGGATTGGGATTTAAAGGTGGTGGATGCTGGAGAGCAAAGGACCTGTCCACTTTAGCGGCGTGCATATGCAAATCAGCAGGCGGTCTCCTGACTCTCTGACTCAGCCCCATTCACCCATTGACTCACTCTTTCCTGTGACAACTCTCACTACCTGTTCTTCCACAGTAGAGGCTCTGTACTTCCTGTTCAAAGAAAACCCTGCAGGCAGGCACAGAACAAGGTTGAGGGGGAAGGGGATGTAAAGGAGATCAGGAGGTTCTAGAGTTGAAACCAGAGCTGAGCCCTCCAGGATGGTGAGGGGTTGCCATGTAGCCAAGGAGGAAGGCAGCAGGCAGGGGAGTGGCTTCCCAGCAAGGCAAGGTATTTCTCCAGTGCTGAAGCTGTGGCTGGGAGGGTGCAATGTTGTGGTTTTGAGTTTGGCTGCCCTAGGGGCTGGCAGAGCAGGGACCCAACATGGAGAGCCCTGGGCTGTGTGCTAAGCCTGGGCATCCGGCAGTTTTGTGGAGAGTGAGCTGAAGGAACAGGCAGCACTGGGGCCTTGGAGGAGGCTGTCTCCAGGGTTTGCTGGACGAGGAGACCTGGCCCAGGTAGTTGCAATCGAGATGAGGCAGGAGAAACCAGTTCAGAAGGCATGTGTGTGCTCCTGCCAACTGACTCCATTCTTGTAAATATGTAAATGATGTCAAATGGTGCAAGGAACTAACAGTACCTTACAGTATACAGAAAGTCTGGGAGAGCAATAACCAACACCTGCCATTTAATGAGGGTTGTTGGGATTTTAGCTCTTCTGTCTTTGTTTCCTTTCCTCGGAATTTTACTCTACGGTTGGAACATTCAAACATCCATTGGAGACATCTTGATACTCCATACATTTGACCAGCTCTGTCCAAAGAGAAGGTGTAGCCCCCATCAGCCTCCCAAAGAGTTGTTCGTGCACTTTTGTAGGAATTGCGACTTTGAAGCAGGGCTAGAAGAAGGCAGGACAGCCGGGCGGTGGTGGCGCACGCCTTTAATCCTAGCACTTGGGAGGCAGAGGCAGGCGGATCTCTGGGAGTTTGAGGCCAGCCTGGTCTACAAGAACTAGTTCCGGGATAGGCACCAAAGCTACAGAGAAACCCTGTCTTGAAAAAAAAAAAAAAAAGAAGGCAGGACAGATTCACAGGCTGTAGTCCAGATGCATGGACTACAGGGAAAGCATGAGAAACAAGAGTGAGGATTTATAGCAAGAATGAAGACAAGTTCACTGCAGAGAAAAGCCAGCTAAGAAGTGGAGGGGAGGCAGGAGGCTCGGGTCAAAGACAAACGGATAGATAGATAGATAGATAGATAGATAGATAGATAGATAGATAGCCTCTCCAGAACAGGGCAAGAAATAGGAGGCCATGAGGCCTGCTTCATGTGCATTTCATACTCAAGTCTGTGTGTGTGTGTGTGTGTGCGTGCGCGTGCATGCCCGCGCGCACACACACAAAGGGAAATAGAATATGAAGATAATTGGACTTGTAAGATGGCTCAGTGGATAAGGGTACTTGCTGCCAGGTCTGATACCCCAAGTACAATCTCCAGGCCTCACATGGTGGAAGGAGATAACCGGCTTCCCCAAGTTACCTTCTGACCTGCACAAGCGTGTCATGGCACACACACACACACACACAATAAGGAAATAAACATTTTGAAAGGATATGGGGATGCGCTAGCTCTCATTCTGACATGTGTCTCCCAGCCACAGCTACTCCCACAGGAGCTACTGCTAAGCAGGTGGTCTTCCAGCCACACTAGAGGTTCCAAAAGGACAAGACACTCCCCACCTCAAGTCTCTGCCCAGCCCCGTCATCCTTCTGCATCTATGCACACATGTGTACAAGTCCGTGTGCACATGTTTTCATTCCCTGCTCCTCATTCCCTCTTCTCTCTCCCTCCTTTTATTCTGTCTCCTTTCCTCTTTTCTTCCCTATCTCCCTCCTTCCCTTCCTCCATTTTTTCCAACTCTCTCTCTTCCCCTCTCACCACTTCATCTTCCCTTGAATAACCAGCAGTTGAATAAAAGGAGCTAATAACTACACAGATCTGAAGAGAGCTCTTCGCATCTGAGTCCCTATTTAGTATTTTTCTATGCTGAATATTATTAGAATTTTTCTATTTAAAAAAAAAAAAATAAGAGGCCGGAATGATGGCTCAGCCTAATGACCTGGATTTGAATGCTGAGACTCACATGGTGGAAGGAGAGAACTACAAACTGTTCTCTCTCTCTCTCTCTCTCTCTCCCTCCCTCCCTCCCTCTCCCTCTCCCTCTCCCTCTCCCTCTCCCTCTCTCTCTTCTCTCCCCCCCCACACTATGTGCGCCTGTGCCCATATTTTCTGTTTAATAAAAATAGGAAATCTTTTTTTTTCATTCAAAATGCCACAGTAACAAAGGTCAAAGAGTATAAACCCGGAGTCCTTGCCTCTCACTGTGGAATGTTCCGCCTCCACACAGACCACTTGAAATAACCTCTGGTCCCTTTTGCTCTTTTAATTCTTCTAGGCCTTTAGTGTAGCCACATACAGAAAGCAAATCCAGCAAGCACAATTTCTTAAACAAGTCCTTCTCGTTGCCAGCCTTTGCAACTAGCTTTTTGTTTTAGTCCTTAACCACGGCCATGATCTTACGCCGAGATCAAGGGACCTGCCTCCCCTGGCTGAAGGCTGCAGAGAAGGCCATTGTGTGCGCAGCCATAATTGATAGAGCCTCTCCCTACGGATAAAGCAAATGGTTTTGGATTTTTCACTCCAGTGAACGTCTTCATATATAAATTTTTGCACACAGATCCAATTATTTCTTTCAGACATACTCTTTGAAGGCAAATGTTGACACATGACCTTGAATTTTCCCCCAGACACCGAATCAGCTTTCCGCACCCTTGGTGGCCTGTGTTAAGGCTGGCCTTGCACACAGCATCTCTGCCTGTGCCTGTCCTCTTCCCCTTTACCATTTTACTGCGTCCAGCTCTTTTGTGGGGCGGGGGAATCTCACTTCTGCACACAGTGTCTGCCTGGGCTCCTTTCTAAACACTTTCTCCTTTCAGCTTAAAATACAGGAAAATATAAAATCTTTGTTAAAGTCACTAAATGCCTATATGATTTGCATGATCTCTCTCTCTCTCTCTCTCTCTCTCTCTCTCTCTCTCTCTGTGTGTGTGTGTGTGTGTGTGTGTGTGTGTGTGTGTGTGTAGGTGTCTGTGCCCATGTGTGCCCTGCATGTAGAGCCCAGACACATCAACACTGAGTATCTTCCCGAGTTGCTCTCCACTGCGCTCTCTCACTAAATCTGGAGCTGAGCGCACCTCTTCAGCTGACCAGAAAAGCCCAGGGACCTATGTCTCTGCCTCCCCAGTGCTGGTGTTACAGGAGCACACTGCAGGGCTAAGCTTTTTATATGGGCGCTGGGGATCTGAACTCGGGTCCTCACGCTCATGAAGCAGGCGCTGTGCCGACTGAGCCATCACCCTGGCCTCACGGTGTTTTTATGTCTACTGCATTTGTGCCCTTTTGACTTTCTCAGCCTGTCTGTTGTACTAACCTTTCCCAGATGCTTAAGTCCTGAAAAGCCTCCGGGGTCTATATTGCTCTCACATCCTATGCAGCCTGCTTTCCTTCAAACAGAAGATGCTCTGCTGCTCCTCAGCTGAGTCCT
This sequence comes from Microtus oregoni, assembly GCF_018167655.1. Lineage (NCBI taxonomy): Eukaryota > Metazoa > Chordata > Mammalia > Rodentia > Cricetidae > Microtus > Microtus oregoni. The sequence goes on along the minus strand of NW_024543064.1, from coordinate 24,418,545 downwards.
TCCGGTTTTGAGTCTCTCCGGTCCTTGGCTGATCTGATTTAATTGGCTTTGTTTTTCTTCTGCCGTTGAAAGTTCTCCGATCTGTTTTCAGCAGTCACCATCCCCCCTCCCCCCATCACAACCCCCTCTCTCTGTTCCTCCCGGAAACCTTGTTATTGTTTTCACTTCCAGCCTTTTGTTTTCCGACTGCTCTTGACAGCCTGTATTTGTTTTTATCAATGTGCCATCATCTGCATCCCTCTGAGGACACACTTGTGTTTTGTTTTACGATGTCACTTGTTTTTCCAGCATCCACTGCGTGTTGCAGTGAGGCCATTCGGGCCTGATTATTCAACTGGATTCTTGATGTCCCACAAGTTCCATTGTTTGTGCCGCTTTGAGTCATAGCTAGGAGCTGGACCGGGGCACAGGACTACCTGCCTGCTTATTATCGGCTCAGCTTGTCTCTCTCAGCACTGTCTGTCTCTCTAGTCCTGTGAAATGGAGATTAGAGGTACTGGCTCCTTGGGAGGGTTAAGTGGGTCAGGTTTACAAACCACTTAGAATGGTAGCTGCCCCAGAAATGCCCCCAGGCAGAGAGTCCATTTTACCTAGTCAATGCATCCCCTAAGCCTGCAGGATGTAAGTCACCTCTAAAGGTCAAGGGTAGTAGGTGCTATGCCCTGCATTGGAACAGGGGTGCCTGATGGAGGGGATGTGGGATGGTTGCAGCTCTTGGCAGGACTGACAGAAGACTCCAGGGCGCCTTTCCAGGGGCACCTGGCCCCACCCTGATGACGTATTGGGTGTGTCCAGAGGGACCTGCTGCCAGGTTCAGCCCAAAAGCTGAACAAGACTCCAGAAAGGGCAGTGGTCACCTTCTTGAACCTAGCCAAGCCCCTACTCCCACCCTGGGTGTAGCCAGGCTGGAGAGAAGGTAGTTCTTGGTGTTCTTAGCCAGAGTGGGCTGGCGAATTAACCTTTCCTATGGACACGGTGAGCTCCGCAGCCTTTAGTGGGTGCTCTTTCTGGGTTCTAAGAGTTCCACCAAGACCTGGCAGTTCATACACAGTAAGGCATAGGACATGGCTTCTTCCCTGCAGTTCCGTCTGACAACAATATGGGGAATATGAGGGTCACCCTTTAATGTTGCGGCCTCCTCTCCATCTCCAGAGTGGGGCAGGAATTTTCCTTCCTACGATTTGTGGAATAGTTCAGAGTATTAGACAAAGAAAAGATGGCCAAGGCTTAGGCACCTGGTACTGCCCCTCTGACCGCTGTCTATCAAGCATCTACGGCATGCCAGGCTCCGGACCAGTGTCATTAGTCCTATCATACAGAGGACCCCCTGGAGGCCCAAACAGTGTGGGGCATGTGGAGCCCATCTGTCTCTCCAGCCACCGCTCTTCCCACCTGCCCTTCTGCCCTTGGCCTTGCTGCGCTTGAAACAGTGGGCATTAGAGACCTGCTCTGCACCAGGGTCTTGTCATGGTGCGCAGGGACAACACAAAGAGCAGACTGAAGCCCAGCCCTGGCTTGAGGGGCCACAGACAGTGGATGCCACTGGCACAGACCACAGAGAATGCAGTGACCAAAGAGAGAGAGAAGTCCTTGCTGGAGGGCAGGAGATCTTTCCAACTGGGGGAGGGAAGCAATGGCCCAGTCCGGGAGCAAAGCCCACCATACTGGAGCTGCATGGTGAGTGGTGTAGGAGGAGGAAGGGTCTCAGCGGGATCCTGAGGGTCAGGAGAAGCCTGCATTCGTTCTCATGTAACAGGAGCTGTTGGAACACTTCTAAGAAAGTAACAGTTTTCAGTCCAACTAAAAAATGTGGAGCATTTTTTTCCCAGCACCAGGCATTGTAGCAGGCACCAAAAGTATATGTAAGACAGTCTTTTCCCATCTGGGTCTCAGAGAGAAACTATGTCTATCAGAAATGGAAACAGAAAATCTGACTTAAGCTGCCTTCGCAGATGGGGAGTGTTTTTTTTCTCAAGGTCCCATCCAGACCTGGCCTGGCTACCCTGGGCCCCTTGACCTAGGCTATTGCTGTGCCATCTTGAGACTTTCAACCATGTGGTTGACTAGTCAGTTGCTGCCGCTCCAGGCACCATATCTGTGTTCCATTCTAGAAGAGAAGAAGGGGGAGGGCCTAGACGTCTCGGCACATAAGGATTTGTATGTGCTCCTGGGAGGACTTGTTACCTTTAAAGACGCTGCCCTTTCTACAGGTCGTTAGAGAGAACTTACTGAAGAAAATGAGAAACCAGCATCTCTTTGTCTAATGGTCTCCACAGCAGAGACAGGGGAGAGGTTCAGAAACAGCACAGATCCGCCAAGAATCCAGCAAAATGTGATCGTGTAGACATGTAGCAGAAGGTCCGAGCGGCACCTGAAGGCGGGGAGTAAGAAACAAACTGCTATCCTAGCTGGACTTAAAAGAGCAGAAGGAGTGGGGCTGGGGGCACAGATCAGTGGGCAATGTGTCTGCGCACAAGCATGAAGATGTAAGTGGGGATCTCCAGAACTTACGGAAAAACCAGGTTCAGCAGTGAAGGCCGGTCATTCCAGTGCCAGGAATAGTCGATCACTGAGACCCATAGGCCACCCATCTAGTGGAATCGGTAAGTTCCCGGGTTCCGTGGTAAACCATTGCTCTGCCAGGTAAGGTGGAGAGCGCTGGAGGAAGAGCAGCCTGGGCTCTACACTCGCACATGGGCCCATATGCACACACCCATGCATGTGTGTGCACTTTTACACACCTGCACCCACATGCATACACCTGTACAAATATGTGCCTGGATCTTACACACACACACACACACACACACACACAAACAACAACAGTAGGTGTTCAATGTGAAGGCCGAGAAGGAAGGGCCTTCCGGGTTTATAAAATAGAAGAAGGCACAGATATGCATAGCCATGTTTAACGACCCCATGATCTGGAGTGACAGAGGACATTGCTGCCTCAGGAAGATCAGTGGTAGAAATTCAGTGGGGAAACTGGTTGGGAACCAGAGACAGGCATAGTATGACCATTTGGCAACCCTGGTTGCATTCAGAGAAACGGAGTTTCTTGCATACAAGTGCAGTTGGTACCAGTAGCTGTAGATGTATAGAGGACTGTATAGAGCAGCTGCAGGAAGGCAGAGGTGATGGTCCTTTACAGGCGTGGCCTCCTTACGGGGATCTGGGACCAGTGGAAAGTGGGGAATCTTTTTGCTGTTGGACACTGATTCTCTCTGCCTATTATCCATACAGCCGTAATGCTCCTATTTGGCCAGTAAGTAGCTCTTTGTTCCTTTAAACCTGTAGGGCCTCTTAGTGGTGAAGGTGAGGGTAAGCTGCAAGCTTCATTCTTAGCTGTTGGCCCCCCCAGCAGCAAGGCTGCCAAGAGGAGGTTCTGAGGAAGAAGCTTCCCTGCCTAGTGGAGCTTGTCTTCCTGGGAGGAAACCGGACTAGACAAAATACCTGGCTGTGTGCGCAGCCCGGAGCCCCTGCTGCGCTCTCAGATCTGTCGCGCTCCAGAGCTGCTCTCCACAGCGGTCAGCCAGCAAGCAGGCAGCTGGCCCAGAGGAGGCAGAAGGCATTGGAAGCAAAGCGTGTGTTCACAGATCTTGCCGGGGATACTGGCCTCGGGTTCAGCAGCTTCCAGAAGCTTTCTTTTAAAAGAGCAACGGCGAGTTAAACTTTAAACAGTGAAGGTCTGCGGAGCTGCGCTGTGAGAGCAACCTCCTGAAGGAGCCACACAGAGTAGCACACCCAGCAGGCATCGCTTTTCAGCCCTGAGTTTGCCTTGAGTCAGGAAATGGCCATAAAGCGCCAGAAAGTTGTTTTGAAGGAGAGGAGGTGGACAGCCCGGTGGGTATAAATGTCGCTTTCAGAACGGCAGCGCGCTCAGTGGTGATTTCGTTTTCCATGGATGGCCTCTAGAGAAAGAAACACAAGCTACTTCAAATTATCCAAGTACAATAATCCAGCCAAACCGGCCGGAGTAGTGGAGTTAGGCAGAACACAGCCTCTGGCTGCCGGCCTAGGATCCCAGGTGTGAAGTCTGATGTCTCTTAGGGAATCAGCACCACCTGTCTTCTTGGCTGACGCGCTGGACCCATAGCAATCCCTCCCTTAGAAATGACAGATTAAAGATAATAATGCACAAATAAGATAAATGCACAAGATGTTTCATAAAGTTATCTTTTCACTCCTGAGAAAAGATAACTGTTTCTCAAAAAAAAAAAAAGGACCAATTTTGGTTTTCAAGAAAGGGTTTTATTTTGTTTTTAATACTCCAGGAGACAGGAAAAACATAAAAACATAAGGTTGTCGCTCAGTGGCAACACTTGTCTAGTGTTCAAGTTTCTTCCTGCTGCTGTGATGAAATACTCCGATCAAGTGCAGCTTGGGAAGTTAAGGGGTTTACTTGGCTTATACTTCCAGGTCATAGTTCATCAGTGAAGGAAGTCAAGGCAGGAATTCAAGGCAAGAGCCATGGCCGGAAGCTGTTTTCTGGCTCACTCACGGGCTTCTGTTTAATTAGCTTTGTTATATAGCCCAGGACTCCCTGCCTAGGGATGCTGGCAGTCACAGTGGGCCGAGCCCTCCTCCATCAATTAATAATCAAGGCAATCGCCTCCAGACACGCCTGCGGGACAGTCTGATCTCGGCAAGTCTTCAAACTAGGCTTTCCTCTCAGATGACTCTAGGCTGTGTCAAGTTGATAATTCATGATAACTAGGACACCTAGCCCTTGGTTCCACCCCCAGGATGTGGGTATTATAATGGGCTATATACATAAGATACTGTCTTTTAATTATAAAACATAGGAATGCTAATAGAGACAAATGGCTTGGTGGGGGAGGGGAATCCCTGGGAAAGGAAGTGATGGCGGCACACTGGGTTGAGAAGGAAATCATGGCATCACCAGAATTAAAACCCACAGTGGCAGCATTTGCCCTGCAAGAAATAAAAGCATTCAGACAGGAGATACACCAGAGCCTGAGGCTGAAGAGGAGGAGGATGTGATGCCGCCGAGTTCTGCACGAAAAGTCACCAAGCATGACTCAGAGTGACAGCCACCAGCTGCATAAATGAAGGACAACAGGCAACAAACACGCATGGCTCGCAGTTCCAGAAGCTGGGCAGCCCACTAGCAAGTCCCTCACAGATGACAATACAAAGACAGCTCCAGGTCCAAAGTCACTTGGCACCTAAGAGAGAAGCCTGGGGCAACAGCCTGCGTCCAAAACAGCAGCCACCAGCCTAGAAGGTCACGCCACTTCTTCAGTATCCTGAAGCCCACCCAGGTCCATTCCCCTCCTTTTGAAGAGAATTGAATTCCAGCTGACCCCAAGAACCGAAGCTAGCACCCAACAGCCCAGCTGGCCTGGAGCCCCCACTTGTCTGCCCAGGGTTTGTCTTCAGATAGCATGCTTTTATTCCTGTGTCTGCTATCACTGTCATGGCTTAACAGCGAGATCTCTGCCCGGTGCCTCAGAGGCGGGACGTTTGGTAGGGCAAGCCTGATTTTCTCCTTGTCACTTCCAGTAAGCTGCATTCTCAACTGGGGACTGGTTTCTGACACTCTCCCTCTAGCTGCTGTTCACTTACAGGCCACCTTCCCTTGAGGTCAGGACCCTCTCTCACCAGGCCAACCCTCACAGGGTGGGTGGGATTCACACTGTAGTGACAGGTCCTTGAGAATTCCCCCCCACAGCGCTTTCATTTTCAGCCTCCACCTCCCCCAGTCAGAGGGCGTGTGAAATCAACAGCTGAAGTCATCTCCACTGCCACCACCACCGCCACGTGTTTCGCTTTCTCGCTTTCTCATGCTTGCATGTCTTTCTAATGTTCAGTGGATACAGAAGAGCCATCAGTGTCCCGGAAGCCTGATGCAGTCAAATCTTTCCTTTAGTCTTAAGAGCACCGAGGAATTCCAGAAGGAAGGGTTTGCCTGCAAATAGCCCTGAGGGCAGCCATGGGGTTGGGAGCGGGATCCTGAGATGACAGTTCAGAGCCCTCCTGGCTCTTTAGACGCAGGCTGTAGTTGACATAGAGACCAGCAGATGTGGTCAGATGTGTGGCTTGGAAATCTCCCCAACCATAGGGGAGCAGGAGATGCGGTGGGAGGGAGCCTGGGCCCAGGGAGTCCTCTGGCTTTTCTCTTCCCCTTTATGGATTGCATCTGTATACGCCGCCCTATCTCAAAGACACCACCTCCTAGAAGCCCCCACCCCCTCCTAGAAGCCCCCACCTCCTCCTAGAAGCCCCCACCTCCTCCTAGAAGCCCCCACCTCCTCCTAGAAGCCCCCTTTGCATCTGTGAGCTGGAAGATGGGGTCAAGGAAAGGGCTCTGCAAGCTGGTCCAGGAAGACATGGTTTCAACATGGATTTCGGACCCTTCCTTGCTGTCTGGTCTGTCACCTACATGAACCCCTTGGAACCTCACTTCCACCTTTGCGAAATAACGAATTAAGGCTCTCACCCACCTCCAGGAGGATGCTGGGAACACACACAAAGCAAGCAGCAAGTAGGAGACGGCCTGCAAAGGCTTAGCATTTTTTCTCCTCGTGTTATTTCATTAGTGCCTTGTATATGCCGCTCTTTCAGCATTGCTCACATACGCTACTGTGTTTGCCTTCGGTGAGTAGCAGGCTCCGGGGCAGAGACAGTGCCGCACACTCTGGACTCTGAATGAAGAGGTTTATGCACAATATGCCCCATCCCTCTTCCTGAGAATGCCCTGTTCTGTGTCTATGGCCCCAACAAGCAAGTACGTGTGTGTATGAGCTTGCCAGCCACAGGAAGAGGTACCCAATCACCCCAATACCTCCTCACCTGGGATCATAGTACAGATGCCATCTTCAAACCAATGTCAGGCCCACACTCACCTACGGGATGCAGCACACATGAGCCAAGTTTGGGGGGCCACACGGATCTCTATTGATAAGAAGCTCCCACCAGATACTATAGACTTTGATCTCTACAAGATGAGAAAAGTCTTTGCTGAGAGTGACTTAGCAAAACCAGTCTTTCCTGGTTCTCATCAAGTCCCACCATAAGAGGGGTCCCTGCTGGCCCTCAGCTAAGTCTCCCTGCCTCTACTCTTGTCCGTATCTGCCTGTTCTCAAGAATGATCTTAAATTCCAAACCAGACCCTGTCAGGTCTTAGAGTCCTTCAGCAACTTTCCTCAGCCAGTAGAATAAAATTCAAGCTTCTTCCCAGCCTGCAACATCTCAGCAGGCCCGGCCCCTGCCTGCCCCTTCAAAGCCCTTACCACCTTTCTGTTGCCCAGATGCCCTGGCGCAGCTTCCCATCCGGGGACCCTTGCACATGCTGCCCTTTATCTGAGGGATGCTGCCTGCTACCTCTTAACCTGGCCTGCTCTGCTGTGGCCAGCTCCCTCTGAGCCTGCCATCTTGCTTAAATGTCACCCTTTCTGAGAGGTCTTCCACGTGTTCTGTCCCTAAAATGGTTACTCTCCCTCAGCCTTCTGTCAATCCTCTCCCCAGCATTTGTTGCTGTGGGTTCGTGTGTGAGGGAGCGTTGCCAGCTCCAGCAGCTCCTGGAAAATGGCGTTCTGGGTTTGGACTTGGATATTCTGTCCAGTCAGTTGTTTATGTACTGTTCGTGCATACAGAGGACCCTCCCCCAACTCCCTCCTCTCTGCTCCTTCCCCTCCTGCCCTTCCTCTCCCCTCAGCCTCATCAGTGTGAAGTTCCTGTGTGCTTATCAGATCAGCCAGGCTGGACAAAATGAACATGTCCTTGCCTCCGTGGGGTCCTCAGGTCCACTCTTCATTATGGCTATGTCTTCTCCATCCATGCCTGGCTGTCCTCCTGGCTGCATCTTCCAGGAGATAGGTACAATGTCAAGGGCATAAGGTCAGTGTCTGGCCTGAAAGATAATGCCATGGTAACTTTGGTTTACTCTCTAGCCATCCTTTGACTAGACTATGAAATAAAAACAAAATCTCATTTATAATGAAGCCAAAACCATAAACTTAATATTTCTGAGGAATGACTCCAAGAGTGTGCGAAGAAGACAGCTAGCAAAGTAAAACTCAGCTATCTGCACGTTCCCGCCTGGGTTCGTTAAGAAACAAAGATGTCCGTCCTCCGTAATACTAAGTGTGGCCGATTCCAAGTTCAGTCTCACTGGGATTGATTTTGGAAGTTGATACCAGAAAGTTCATCTGATAGAGTAAATTGGAGACATACCTGAATAAATTAGGGGGATAAAGATGAAGGGGACCTCTTTGTGTTAGAATAACAAAATATGAGGCTGTGGGAAGCTGCAAGGATGCTGAAGCGCTGTTTTCCTGGTCATGAGGAGCAGCAGCCAGCACAGACAAAGCAGTCCAAGGAGAGCTCTCCGGACCAGCAGAGCCTCCATTGGGACAGGTCAAACAGCCAGGGGACCCGGGGTGCTCGCTTATGAGTCTTGCCTGTTCTTGAGCCCCTGAACAAGCAAGCACAACCTGAGCATGGAGTCACGTTAGGAAAGAAGATGGACCCCACCCCTTCAAAAACCATACCCAGGCTGGAGAGGCAGAAAACAAATGAGCACACTAAGTATGTACTGACTGATGCTGAGGAGGGAGTAAACAGAGGCTTCAGTGTCTAAAATACAGAGGAGGCCACTTCAGGGAGACCCTGGGCTAAGTTATTGCTGAGTAGACAGATGATAATGATGAAAATTGGCGCTGTCCATCTCAGAGCATGAAACTGAAAGCTCCAGGGAAAATATCGCAATTAGGATTTAGTTTTAGTATTTTCTTTTTTAAAAAGTAATTTCTTTTTTATTGTTTGAGGATGTCATACATGCATATAATGTACTTTGATCAAATCCTCCCCATCCCTCCCCTTCCAATTCCTGTATCCCTACCACCACTTTTCTTCCCAGTTTGCATGCTGTTTGTTTGTTTGTTTGTTTTACCTACTGAGTCCTCTTGGCAGTGATGGCATATGAATGGCTGCAGGACCATCTACCAATCTCCTGGATCATTGTCTCTCAGGGACCACATGCCTGAAGACACTGACTCTCCCTCCCCCAGAAGCTATTAATTACCAATAACTCCTTAGCAAGGGGTGGGGCTTCACGGGTGCCCCATCCATGGCTGAACTCTGTTCAAGTCTTGGACACGGAGTCACAGCTTCTGAGAGTTCGCATATGAACTCTGACGCCCAGCAAACAGTCTCCTTTCTATTCTGTCTGGCTCTTACCATCCTTCCATGCCTTCGGTGCTTTTAAAAAGTGTCCTGTGCTTATGTGTTTTTGTTTGTGTATCTTCACGTGGGCAGCAGCATACAAGTGGAGAAGAGAGGACAACATGAGGGGCTTGGCGGTCTCCGCCATGGGAGTCCCGGGGATCGAACTCAGGTCATCAGGCTTGACTGCAAGCACCCATATCCGCTAAGCATCTTGCCAGTCCCGTAATTTGGGTTTGAAATCATGGTAGAGAAGTTTGCCCTGGTATAACACAATCCCCTGTATCCTTAAAGGAAAAGATTAACATATTTGAGTAACTTCTCTACTGATATAGAAACCATAAACAAAATTTAAAGTCAAAAAAGGGATACCAGACACTAGGAGATAATACTAGCACTGAAAAATATATCCCACAACAGGAGCCAATTTAGGTAAAAATAACAAATAAAGAGCTTGGTATGCAAACAGAATTTTTAAAGATAAGTAGTCCAATTAAGATGGATAAAAGGATATGAAAAAATAAAAATGTCCCTAAATTATATTCAGAGATTTTTTTCAGTGTTATGTAAAATACTAAATTATCTAAATTCAAAATGCCAGTGAGGTTCCATTTTGGTCTGGCAGATGGGAGAGTATTTTAATATAGAATATATTTGCAACACTGTAATATCTGGTGTTGAAGAGATGGAGTGTACAGAGACTAGAAAAACATAATGCTGTTTGGAGGGAGCTGAGATTGACAGAGTCACATGACAGGATAATTTAACAACGCTTATTAGGGGAAAACTTAGATGCTCTTCTACTCCCTGCCCCAAACAATTATGTCTACGCGTCTACTGAAACAGTAGAATGGGAAGGGTCCCACCAATAGAGAATTGGGAAACAGATTGTACATTTCTATAGGAAAAAATTAAGTAGGTATATATGTCCATGGTAAACTATTGAAGGAAGAGAGAGACCTAAAACCAGGGCTGGGGATGCAGCTCAGTGGATAGCGTGCTCACCCAGCATGAATGGAGTCATGGGTTCAAGCCCAGCACCACACAAACTGGGTGTAATTGTTCACACCTGTTGTCCCAGAACTGCAGAGGTAAAGACAGGAAGGTCAGAAGTTCAAAGCCATTCTTGGCTACATCATGAGTTCAAAGCCAGCCTGTCTAAAAAGAGGCAGGAGGGGCTGGAGAGATGGCTCAGAGGTTAAGAGCATTGTCTGCTCTTCCAAAGGTCCTGAGTTCAATTCCGGCAACCACATGGTGGTTCACAACCATCTGTAATGAGGTCTGGTGCCCTCTTCTGGCCTGCAGACATACACACATACAGAATATTGTATACACAATAAATAAATACAGATTCCCTGCTCCCTCCTGCTGGTGGTGATGCATACTTTAAAAAAAAAAAAGAGGCAGGAGGGATAAGAAAAGGGGGAGGAAGAGAGGCCTCAAGCTAGGTTAGATACATGCCCATGTTGGGGAAAACAGTACGTGTATGTGCACACTGAGAAAAGTCTAGAGAGATATATGCTAATAGTAAGTGGGGAACCTGGAGAGCTGGTTAATTGTATGAGAGAACCTTCAACGTTTCAAAGCATTTGTGTGCGGTTTACGTCTCTGCCTTGTGTGTGCCTCATTTTTATAATTTAAAAAGATAGATTTTTGAAGCAGTCACGGTAAGCAAAGAGAGAAACAATGACTGTAGAAAGCAGTGCTGTCCGTGTGGGTTCCAGGGTCACATTCGTAATAATAATGTGCCAGGCTTGGTTTATAGTTATGACGAGTGTGCCACGGGTGTCGATGGGGAACAGGTGAGGGTCCACAGGAATTCTCTTTATTATCTCTGCCACTTCGCCAAAGTCTCAATGTATCCCCATAGTGAAAGGAAATTGATTCACAGTGTCATTGTCACCCTGATTCACGGTGTCATTGTCTCCCAGGTTTGTAGCCATAGTAACCTCAGCTGCTCAACCCCTTTTTGTCTGGGATGAATTGAGGCTCCCAACAGGCTCTGAGAGTCTGGTGTGGTGTGCACCCCCATATAGGCAGAGACCCCCTGTGTTGCCTGCACCGCTCTGCAGAGATTCACTAGTCTAGGTCTGTCTGTAGCTAACAGCTTCAACATTCTGCTCTAAGAAACCCACGGGTGGTCAGCCTCTGAGATATCAAACAGTTCTCCTTGTCTGTGCCTTTTAAAAACTGTGTGTGTGTGTGTGTGTGTGTGTGTGTGTGTGTGTGTGTGTTTGCGTGTGCGTGTGTGCATGCCATAGCACATATGCAGAGGTCAGAGGAGAGTCCATGCCATGGCACATATGCAGAACTCAGAAGAGAATCTACATGCACTATTGAGTTCCAGAGATGGAACTCAGGTCTTCGGGCATGGTGGCAAGTACCTTTATCTACTGAGCCTGTCTCACCAGCATCCTTGACTTTTTTAAAAGAACCCATACCCTTTCTTGCCCAGATTCCCTCTCAATCTAGAATTATGAGGGTTTATACTCAGGAGCTTGGTCCATGGGGAGTTAGGAGGGATGAAGTGTGGCCGTGCTGGCATGCACAAATCCACACCCTCTCACCCTCATCCCCACTGCTAGTGGCCCCAGTGGATGGAGCCAGCCAACTGAAGCATGAAGATGCTTCCAGATGATGCCTCTCCTCCCTGTCAATCTTCCCAGGCGGTGACATCTCCTGACCGCATGTTCTTGGGAAGAGAGCAGTAGAGTCTGGAGTGACCACCTGTCTCTTCTCTGTCCAGGCTGCATTTCCTTGTGTTTGACACAGAAGAGGTCCACGATGTGCTACGCATCTGGGATGGGCCCGTGGAGAGTGGGGTGCTCCTCAAGGAGCTGAGCGGCCCCATGCTGCCCAAGGACCTGCACAGCACCTTCAACTCGGTTGTCCTGCAGTTCAGCACGGACTTCTTCACCAGCAAGCAGGGCTTTGCCATCCAGTTCTCAGGTATGTGCTCGCCCGCCGCCAGTGCCTTTGAGCCCTCCTTCCTTCCATCTCTCTATCCGTGGAAAGATATTATTGGCATCTGCTATGTATCTGGCTCATGGTTTATTCAAACAACTGTGCTGAGGAGCCAAAAAAATGTATCTTATACAGTGAAGTGCTTGCCACACAGGCATGAAGACGTAAGTTTGAATCCCAAAATCTGTAAAAAAGAAAAAAAAAAGTAAAAGGCCAGATATGGTAGCATACAGCTGCCATTCAGTATGGATACCTGGGATACACTGGCCAGCTAAACAAGACTAGTTGGTTTGTCCAAGCCAGTGAGAGACTCTGCCTCAAAAAATAGATAGATAGATAGATAGATAGATAGATAGATAGATAGATGACAGATAAAAGTTTTTTTAAAAAAAAAGGTGGACAGCTCCTCAGGAACAATGTATAATGCTAGAGGTTGGCTTCTGGCCTCCATAGGTACATGCACACACACGCCCGCGCACACGCGCTCCTGAGTGCACACAAAAAATGTTTCCATGCATGCTGCTGAACTTACTCTGGTAGGGAAATCAGACAGACTAAGAGACACTCAGGTTCTAACCTAGAAGCGCATGAGTGGAGAAGAAATCCATGCTGCTGAGGTCACCATGTGTAGAAGGAGCAGCGGACTGCGCTCCTGCCGCCCTGCACCCGGCCGCCTGGCTAGCTTATACTCCGAAATAACAACACACAAACTGTATTCTTTTAAACACTGCCTGGCCCATTAGTTTCAGCCCCTTATTGGCTAATTCTTACATATTGCTTAACCCATTTCTAATAATCTGTGTAGCACCACGAAGTGGTGGCTTACTGGGGAAAAATTCAGCATGTCTGACCGGGTGGCTGGTTCCATGGCATCTGACTCACTTCCCTTCTTTCCAGCATTCTGTTTTGTTTACTCCACCTACCTAATTTTCTTTCCTATCAAAGGGCCAAGGCAGTTTCTTTATTTAACCAATGAAATCGACACAAAACAGACCCACCTACATCAGCCATGAGCATCAAGGAAAATGTTCTAGAAAATGTGTTATCCACACTCATGCCTGAAGAATGAATAGAAGGAACTCAGGAAATGAAAGAGTCTGAAGGATGGGATATTGTGCCATGCAAAGATACCACCAAGGTGGACATCAGAGGCTCTGTGGACTCCAGTGAGCAGGAGGGGAGAAAATAGCACAGCCCAGGTGCAAAGAACAGTGCGAGAAAGCAGTGGCTCCTGAAGTAGAAAGTGGTTCCTCGGGGTGACTGGAGAGAGGTGATGAAGAAAGACACATGCGCACTGGTGTGGGCCATTGATACCACAGGCCGCATGCTCTGGTTCTTTCTTGAATGCGGGTTTTAGAAAGGACTGGAAGCCAAGCATGAAAGAGGTTTTGGTGACCTTAGTTCAATTAAATATGCATGACAGTGGCCATTACAGAGATGCATGACAAAGAGCTCCCCCCAAATGGGCTACTCCCAAACACCAAGTCCCAAGGAGACTCATCTGCTCAGACGCAGTATCTCTGAACTTCCTGTCTCTCAACTTCCTGAGCAAAGAGTCTGTCTTGGTTTGTGCCAGCGCTTACCATAAGGCAGCTGTCATCATCACCATCCCCTCGGTCTGCTGTGCAGGGTGGGGTGTTTGCTTGACTCTGGGACAGGTGGCTTGGCCTCCACAGTCTCCTCTAGCTAGATCAGCCCCAGGTGCCCATGAGACTGTGGCAAGATGTCCAATCCTACTTCCAGCTCATCCCGACGTCTTTCTTCTCTGTGAAGACGAGCATTGATCACCATGTGTGTGGGAGGAAGGGGAGTCTCCAAGATCTGGTTAGGTTTCAGGTAGCTCCCACTTTCCATCATATAACTGACCCTCTGTATTTGAAGTGCTGTAACCATGGATTCAACAAATCCTGGACCAAAAATTTGCAGGGTGGGGAATCACATCTGTGCTGCGCATGCACAGACCTTTTTCTTAGGATTGTTCCCAATCAATTTAGGATAACAGTGATTTGCATATCATGGATTAGGTATTAGAAGTAATCTCCAGATGGTTTTAAATGCACAAGGGGACCACAAGGGGTTATATGCAAGAACTGCACCATTTCACACAAGGGACTTAAGCCTCATGGATCTGAGTATCCGTGGCTGGGAGGATGCCTGGGCCAAGTCCCTCCGGGATCCTGAGGGACACCAGGAGTTGGAACTTGTCCTCATAACATATGTGCAGTCTTCTGGCCTGGCATCTCCAGTCTATTCTTGAAGTTCCATGGAATGTTAATAGGTCCAGAAAGAACCACTCTGCGGGATCCAGTCATGTTAGAAAGAGGCTTGGTTGAGGCAAACCTAAGCAGATTATCTGAAACACTAACGCGGCTCCTGAAAGCGTTTGGTATGCTCACATTCATAAATTCAAAACATGCGCGCTAGGTCACAGTTTCCGAATGCATTTGGCCATGAGTGACTTTTTTTGAGGCCGTCTCAGGAGACTGGCATCTCATGGAGCAAACGTTGGCAACTGCTGGGATGAGCTATAGAAGCTATGGAAGGTTCCCTGCATACAGAGAGGAGAATGTGGAAGAGAGAGACTCCCGGGCACTCTCTCGGGGAAGGAGCAGCATGAATAATTAAAACACATGTGCATTTTCTCTGACTATGCCCGAGTTCGCGGAGACGGCTTAAAACAAAACGGCAAAAGGCTCACCATTGTAGATGAGTCTCCCACAGATTTGCATCATCTGACCTCCTCTGTGTCCTCGCTGTAGGCACGCAGGACTGTCCCCAGGCACCCTCTTCCCGCTAAGCCTCACTCACACAGCTTTATCGTGCCTTGCCCAACTTTCAGAAATCAGGATCTGTCCTGATCTCCGTTCTGAATAAGTTGCTGCAACCTCTGCCCCCCCCCCCAAGCATCTCACTTCTGTTTCTCTAGCACCAGCCAGTTCCAGCCCTCCTGCCTGTCTTGCGGTGGCACCTCCTTGGCATCGTACATCATAAACTATGAAGGCTATGTCAGACCCCTCAGGCTCCCTGGAGGATGTGTCTGCACAGGTGTTCAAATGCATGAAGTCATGAACAGAAGGGTTCCCCAATGTCAGCGTTTCCTTTGGCAATCGTATGCTGATCAAAGTAACCCCAGCTACATAACCTGGACTCCAAAAGGGCAGTGACAACCCGGCCCCAGTGCTCTGGGCATACCCAAGGTTCCGGAAAGGTCACCTTTCCTGTTGCTGTCATCAGTTGGCAAATACCAGAACTCCCCCTGGGAGAGGGAATGGCTTTACCACACATGAGCGTGAGCGTGCATGTTTGATGAGGGACTGGGCAGAAATACCAGGGATAATTAGCCCAAGCTTGGCTTTATTAAGTAAACACGACTAGGTAACATCTAACATCCTGTCAGTACCTGGAGGATCTAGCCTTTCCCTTGGAGGCTTTGGCAAACTGCTCAAATCCAGGAGCATTCAACAGAGAAAATGAAAACCCCGAGAGGTGAGCGGGCAGCCCGATTCAGCCATCTACAGAGCAGGCAGCAGCTAAGCTCCCCCTAGATGATCTCTTAGAGTTTTACAGAAACACAATGCCACAGACACCGTTATTAATCCATGGTGACCGCACAGGCTGTGTGGTTTCCCATACAAGGTCATGTAGTTCTTAAGTAGCAGAGCCTGGACCCAAACCCGTGTGTCCGATTCCCAAACCAAATTCTTAATCTTTGCATTTCTGTTGTCCGCCATATAAACAACCGTTCTGAGTGTGGCCAGAACCGGGAGCTGTTTTTTTTTCCATCATTTACATGTATACAGCACCCCATGACCCTGGGGATGAAAGCTAAGTCTGCTTTTAATTGGGAAGGCAGAAGACGGTTCTTATTTGACTTTCTAAATAAGTTCAGCGAGTGTCAAACGGCGATGATCTGTTCGCTCATTCATTCATTTATCCAGCAAATATTTACTGAGCACGGTCGTGTGCTGAGTACCGAATACCCTGGGAATACTATGATGAGCAGAATTGTCTCTGTTGGCAGAGAGACGCCCGAGTGATAGACAAGGACGAGGCAAACAAGTATATTAGCCAGATTGTTACAGATTGTGCCGGGACAAGAACTGAACAGGATAGCCTGGTGGATATGATGGGGGGAGTTAGGGAGTGAACCCAGAAAAGGGGATGAAGGAAGCCTGTCTAAGATGTGGTATAGAGCTGAAAGCTGAATGTCAAGAAAGCCACGGTGGAGCTGCCATAGAAGGGTCATTCCAGGCAGAAGGACCAGCAGCTGTGCAAGGTCCTATGAATA
This sequence comes from Microtus oregoni, assembly GCF_018167655.1. Taxonomy (NCBI): domain Eukaryota; kingdom Metazoa; phylum Chordata; class Mammalia; order Rodentia; family Cricetidae; genus Microtus; species Microtus oregoni. The sequence goes on along the minus strand of NW_024543064.1, from coordinate 24,402,104 downwards.
GGAAGTGGGGTGTATAGGGGATGATGTGGGGAAACTTTAAGGAATATGGCTTGAGCATAGGGATGGGACATCTTCGAAGTTGAATAAAACAAATGAATGTGTTTAATGATGCATTATCAGAAGAGGGGGACTTGAGGTAGGATGTCACCTGGGCATGGCGACACAAGGCTGTAATCCCAGTCACCCGAGAGGCAGAGGCCGGAAGAGGACACGCTCAAGATCACTTGTATGACTTAGTGAGATCCTAGCTAAAAACTGAAGACATTCAAAACAGAATGGTGGTGAAGTAATTGTCTAGTATGAAGAAGCCTGAGGTTCAACTCTTGGATCACTCTTTCCAAAGGTGAGAGGGTGGGGTAGGAAGGGAGGGAGGGAGGGAGGGAGGAGCAAATGAAGGAAGGAACAAAGGGAGAGGGACATGACAAAGAGAAGGAGGGATATAAGACTCCATACAGGGTCTTCCGGAGCATTTCCTGCCAAAGACTACAGTCTTCAGCCTTTGTGGTCCACATGGCTTGCCGTTGCAATTCCCTCTCTTCCTTCTAAGCATGAAGGCAGAGGTGGACACCGTGACCATTGCTTGCGTTTCAATAAAACTTTATTTGTGGAACTAAGTTCAGAGGCAGATTTGCCTTTGCGCTGTAGTTTGTCAACTGCATCCCAGATCTTGTATTGGGTGATACTGGTGACAGGTTTCCTGGGCTGCCACTTGGTGGTCATTTCTACTGGAGTGCTCCTGCTGAAAAGACAGAATGGTTGCCTCTCCCCAGGGGGTTGGAAGGCATAGCCTGTCGAGAATCATTTGAGCTTTCATGCTTTTGTGTAAAAACCAATGTGAATTGTATGTTCTAGGCCCAAACGGGTTCTTTTGTTTGAATATAGAATAAAATTTCCCAGTTGTGGGGTAGGGAGCTGTAAGTAAACCACGGAGCCTCCAGAAAATTCCAGTCCCTGGGATCGGAAGAGCGCATGCTGCGAAGGCCTTGCTGTCTCCTCTGGGCTGGGGAGGCAGCTGGGGTACGGGGATTGCCTGAGTTCTTTCTCTGCCCTCTGTTAGGCCACCATGTCTGCTGCATTTTCTCAGGCCACCTTTGCCCACGTAGTCATTCATTCCTTTATTAGCTGCCGTTCAACTCACTTCTTGCCTTGTAAACACTAGTCCCCTTTAGATTTGGTCAAGTACCTGATCACAACCATCTCCTAAGTTGCTGAGCCTTTTTTTTGCTTTATGTATGTGTATGTGTGTGGCATGTATGTGTAGATGCATGTTCTCATGTATGTATGCATGTCTTGTTTGGTATGGAAGTCAGAGTTATGTTGGGTGTTGTCTTAGTTGGGTTTCTATTGCTGTGAAGAGACACCTTGATCACAGCAACTCTTATAAAGGAAAACATTTAACTAGGGCTGGCTTGAAGTTTCAGAGGTTTATTTCATTATCGTCATGGCGGGAAGCATGGTGGCGTGTAGGCAGACATGGTGCTGGAGAGGTAGCTAAGAGTTCTACATCTTGACCTGCAGGCAACAGGAAGTGAACTGTCACACTGAGCGTGGTTTGAGCATATATGAGACCTCAAAGCCCACCTCCACAGTGACGTGCTTCCTCCAATAAAGTGGCACCTACTTCAACAAGGCCACACATCCTAACAGTGCCACTCCCTCTGGGCCAAAAGTTCAAACATGAGTCTGTGGGGCCATTCTTAATCAAACCGCCACCGGCATCTTCCTGGACTATGCTATGCTTTGGTTGCTGAGAATCCTGTACCCAAGACTCTCTAGTTTGATCAGCATAGCCTGCCAGCTCGTCTCTGAGATCCCATGAGCCTACTTCCCAAGAACTGGGACCACAGGCCAGCTGCCATGCCAACACAGTTTTTCCAAGGGTCATTTGGTCCTTATGATTTCACCACCAAGTCATCTGCCCAGCCCCCTGTCTAAGTTTTTAATACGGCCCAGCTGCTTAGGTTGATTTTGAGCTCTGCTCTGCCACTGGCTACAAATAGCTAATGTTTCCCTGAATGTGGCGCAGGACTAAAGGGTCCATAGAGGGAGGCCTGACCTCAGCAAATTCCCTGTGTCCGTTGCAAGAAACGACTCAGCACCCTAGCAGGCCAGCTCCAAAACCTTCCCAAACCCTTCTGCTCGGATACGTGGTATTGAAACGAGATAGCAAAACTTTGTCTGTGTAACAATGTTTTATTGAAAACGAAATTCATTTCTGCAGTCATAACAGCCCAATCAGGCTTAACAAGTATACCTCCTGCTAAATTAGTGGTTCTCAACTTTCCTAACGCTGAGACCCTTTAATACAGTTCCTCATGGCGTGATGACCCCAAACAGTATAAAACTATCTTCATAGCTACTTCATAACTGTAATTTTGCTACTGTTATGAATCGTAATGTAAAAATCTGATATGCAGCCCTGTGAGGGGTCGAGACCCACAGGTTGAGAACCACTGTGCTAGATGACTATAAATGATGTTCACGGTGAGGTATTGGTCCAAGGGTGACAGTGACATCCATGGGGCATGTTGGAGGCAATGGTAGCGAGGAGGGCCAAGGAAGATACGCTCATAGCCACCACTGATGGCAGCAGTGGGAAGGTGACAGTGGAGATGGCTAGCAAGGGCAGTGACAGACAGCACTGCTGGAAAGACGTGAGCCTGCTGGCTGCCAGACACTGAATCAGCCCCACTGCCTCTTCTGTGTTCTTGCCTCAGTGTCCACAGCGACATCCTGCAACGACCCTGGAGTTCCGCAGAACGGGAGTCGGAGCGGCGACAGCTGGGAAGCTGGCGATTCCACGGTCTTCCAGTGTGACCCAGGCTACGCGCTGCAGGGGAGTGCGGAGATCAACTGCGTTAGAATCGAGAACAGATTCTTCTGGCAGCCCAGCCCGCCCACATGCATCGGTACAGAGCAGCTGAGGGTCCTGCTTCTTCCTCCAGTCTTGGGCTTGTGGGCACCAGGCTCCTTCACACAGGAGGCACCTGCCTTTTGAGCCTGGGCCAGGAGTTTTAGAACAGAGGAATGGTAGAGAAAACCCAGTTTTCCTACCACACTCACAGGCACACACACACACACACAGACACACACACACACACACACACACACACCACTACCAATGTTACGCTTTCAAAAATTATCTCAGAGAGTTGCAAGCCTGTCCCTCTGTCCCTGTCCCATCTTTCTATGGGGGGATGGGTCAGTCACCCAAGGCCAGAAGATAGCAGGGGGCAAAGGAAAGACATTTGTTCCCCCTCTCTTAAGGAATTGTTGACTGGCTGGACTGGGGTTCCTGAGATCTGCCCTGTGTCTTTAAAAAAATCTTTAAAAAGAAAAGGCTCAAGGTAACTTTGCTTACAAAGGAAGGGGAATCTATAATCCTGCCTCCATGTATAAACCTGTACTTGAGACAGGTACGGGTGGGGAGACTTAAAAGGAGAGGTGGCAAGGAAAGACAGAGAGCAGCCAACCCCCAGCTGCCCACATGCCCCAGGTGCCCACATGCCCCAGCTGCCCACATGCCCCAGCTACCTACATGTCCCAGGTGCCCACATGCCACAGGTGCCCACATGCCCCAAGTACCCATATGTCCCAGGTACCCACATGCCCCAGGTGCCCGCATGTCTCAGGTGCCTGCATGTCTCAGGTGCCTGCATGTCCCAGCTACCTACATGTTCCAGGTGCCCACATGCCACAGGTGCCCGCATGTCCCAGGTGCTCACATGTCCCCCTGGGTAAAATAAACTTGGTCATTGCCTGTGCCCAAGGCAGGTGAGTGGCAGGTGGACTCAGAAGAACAGAGAACTTATGGCCTCTGAGTCTGTACATGTGCCGGGCTCACACTAGACATTTGCTTAGATAACCCCATTTAGCTTTTCCCTGCAGCTCTCTGAATTTAGCACCGTTCCCTCATTATAGCTACAGAAACTGAAATAGACAAATTTGGATATCTTGTCCCAAATTGCATTGCGAAGAAACACAAGAGCCAAGATCCCTGCCCACGGCAGGCTGAACAGAAAGCCTCTCCGTTCCCACCACCCATGCTCCTATCTGCTAGAGATAGATTTAGGGACTGCCTGTGACCTCTCCCAGCTGCGTCCACACTGGAAGGTTCCGTGGGAGTGCCTCCCTGACACCTGAGGCCTTAGCTTTTCTGGTCCCGGCTCTGGGGCCTGGTGCTGAAAGGGAGACACTGAATCCCTTTTCTGGGTGGAAATGGGTTTAGCTGGGCTCAGTGCTGGGAAGCAGGTTTGCAGGGACAGTCAAACCCAAGTACAGGAGAGGATCTGCCACCCATTGGCTCAGTGGCCTCAGAAAGATTGTTCAGCTCAGCCTGGGATGCTCACTTGTGAGGGAAAATAATATTCCCTTGTGGCATTAGGGAGTGTCACCACACCCAGCCCTCACCTCATCAAATGTTGTCTCTTTTCTTTCTGCCCCCAATTCCCTTCTTGGTTTCCTATTTCAAATCCTTGGGCTCCCTTCTTCTCCTTGAGCCAGAATCCCATTGGCAGTGCTGGGGGCGGTAGTTCTGCGGGGGAAGCATCCAGAGGCCCCTTCTGAAGTCCCCTGTCCCCTAAGGTTATGGCCCTCTAGTATACTTTCCAGAAAATAAGTCCCACACCAGCATGCCCCAGAGAAGGTCTGTGCTGGACTGAGCTGGCGGGCTACAGTTGGGCACCGAGTAGGGCAGGAGGTTAATTCCGCTTCCATTGCGCACTCTTCCTCACGCAGCCTCCGGGAGTGTTCCTCGGGCTACAGAATAAATGTCTTTGCCTCTTCTCACAAACAGATTGGAAATCCCAGTGATAAGCCCCTCATTTTCAGCTCCTTGGCAGTCTGCCACGAATGGAGCTCGCTGGCCTTGATGGTCCTGCCTTACAGAAGAAAAACAAAGGAAGCAAGCAAATATTTGTCAAGCATCATCTGTGCTGGCTGCCGGGCTAGCCAGGATCACAGCGAAATCAGCACATGCACTTAGAGCTCTGGCTCTGGATTCCGTTTTCCTGAGTTCAAGTCCAGAGGAGGAGGCTGACTATGGAGGCAGGAAGTGCAGGCTTGAGTCTCAGAGTGACCAGGAGAATGACTCTACCTCTCTGGGCCTCGGTTTCCTCTCTGTGTATCATCCAGGAGAGTGTCCTCCATCCTCATCCCCAGCTCACTGGACTGTCAGTGAGACTGAGTGAGTGGACACGTCATCTGAGGTGACTGTTCTCCTCAAGCGTTTCTGGGCTCAGCATGGTTCATAAGATGTGTCTTTCCATGAAGAAGACACCTTCTCCACGAGTCCTCCGGGCTAGAGCCTCTGGGGCCTGACTGGGGACTTTACCCTTTTCAGGCACCTTTGTGGGAGCTGACCAAATCAGCAATGTGTTAAGCAACTCAGCTCTAGTACAAGCCAAGAGCCACTCCTTGGTCCACCCTTCGACCCTCTGATACATACTTTTGCCCCACCCCCACCCCCTGCGCAGACCTTACCTTCCTGCAACCTCTTTGTCTATCTTGTGCCTTCTGGTCACTGCCTATCTTGTCCTTCTGGTCACTGCCTATCTTGTGCCTCTGGTCACTGCCTATCTTGTGCCTTCTGGTCACCTCTCACAGCTGCTTGCACTCTAATAGACCCGCCATCCACGACCAACTTTGGTAGTGCCCTTGGTTTCCAATCGAAGCCATCATCCAGTCTCCACCAGCTTTTGGCTCTTGACTCCTTATGCTCCCAGCATCTGCTCTGCTCAACACCGTGTACCACATAATCACTGGCTAGGATGCAGGGAGCTGCTTGGGACCTGCAGAGACTGAAGAAGGCCCCTGGGAAAGTAGCTCGGTAGATTCTTGGCCACCTTTCCCCATCTGCTGAGAAGCCCATCAGTCTAAGAGAGGGTGGCCACTGTGGACTCGTTAGGGACCGGAGCACACTGCTTCTGATGAGGTGCATACTCATCCCTAGGCAAGGAGTTTGAGAGGCTGGAGGGCATATGGGCTCCAAGCAGATGCCAGCAGAACTGGCAGCCAAGGAGACCCACAGTGCTTGGCAGGCAAGCATGATGGTGTTTTCCGCTCCCTGTGATATCCTGTATCACAGACAGATGCAGTGAACACCCCTGAGGCGCTCCTGAATTCTGGACACAAGACAGTGGGAAGATGCCAAGTAGTTCATGTGCCTGACAGACCACGACGACACTATTTTGACCATGAAACCTCTCCATTAAGCATCACAGACACCCTCCTAGGAGAGACATCACCTCTTTTCACCACTGAAAGATGCAAGGCCAGAGAGGTTAGGTAATTTCCCTTAGGTCACAAGCAGGAAGAACCTGATATTGATTTAAAATACCTTATTGAAGATGCAGCTCAGTTGGCAGAGGGATAGCCTAGCATGCACAGAGCCCTGGGTTCAATCCCCAGCGTCATGTCAAATCAGGTGTGGTGGCAAAACCACCTGTACTTGGGTGTTTGCACGTGGGAGGCAGAGGCAGGAAGACCAGGAATTCAAAATCATCCTTTGCTACATGGCAAATTAGAGACCAGCCTAAGCTACATAAGCCCCTGTCTCAAACCATAAAAACAACAACAATAATATTATTGTTGACTGAGGTGAAATGAACATAATATAAAATGACCCATTTTTAAGTGACCAGGTAACGGGAACAACCTTACCCTTGCCTTCTTCTCTCCTCAGCTCCTTGCGGGGGAGACCTAACTGGGCCATCGGGAGTCATTCTGTCACCAAACTACCCAGAACCCTACCCACCAGGCAAGGAGTGTGACTGGAAAGTGACCGTCTCTCCGGACTACGTCATCGCCCTGGTATTTAACATGTATGTACCTTCCCCAGGGTGGGAGACCGAGGGGTTTTGAGAAGCTAGGGGGTTGAGGACTTGGGTGCTCAGGTGAGTATTCATGGGTGTGTGGCAGAGTTCTCAGTTCCAGGGGTAAGACAGAGATGGAGACGGACAGGGTGTCCAGGGTTGGCATTGGCCGCTTCTCTGTCCCAGGCCCTGTGTCAACAGAATCTTTGCAATAGTTTCTGAAGCGGCTAACATTCTTTCTCTTATACTTCTGGAGTTACTAAAATCTGAAAAAAAGCCCCACCTGGGTCCCCCTTCCCTTCCCCCACTGCGTGTCCTCTCCCCAGGGCCTGCCTCCATCCTGATGCCTTGAAGATCTCCAAAACCTTTCCACCTAACCCATGCCCCCCACCTCTGTTCCATTCTCAAGCAAGTCTCCATAGATCTGCCCTATCCTGCTTCCTACCCCTAGGGGCACCCAGAGCCACTAAAGCCTGGCTGCTGCCCTGACAATCCATTTAGGGACATTTCTGATTAAAACAAAACCAAACCTCCAGCATGGCCTGGGGAAATGGCTTAGTCAGTGTTTGCCATACAAGCCCAAGACTCTGAATTTAAAAGGCTGGGCACAATGGCCCATGCTTGTAATCTCGGTACTGGGGAGGCAGAGATAGACATCTCCCTGGGGTTCCCAGGCTGGTGAGAAACTCTGTCTCAAAAACCAAGGTGAGCAGCCCTTTGGGAAACAATGGCCTGAGTTGGGCACTGTATGTGTGGACGTATGCCAGCAAACTCCCACGTGTCTTCCCCTCCATCCTGCCCCTGCCTGGCTTGAGCCTTTGTCTCCCATCACAATGGTGTTCTAGTCTTTCTATTGGCCGCTCTGTCCCGACGAGCCTTCCAACGTACTTTCTCCTACACACATCTTAAAATCAAAGAAACAAACAGGTCCCTTATTTCTTTATCCTTCACTAAATCTCTTCTGCTTGTAAGCCAGTCTGAATTTCTGAATCTGGCTCCTCCAATCTGGCACACACCCTCCCACGCACTGTAGCCTCACCCCTGCTTCTGTCTCCTGGTGACTTTTCCCTCCTTGTCTCATTGTTGCGAGTCATTTCTTTGCCCAGAATAAACCCAGTCTGGACCAACATGAAGACCTTAGTGATTCCCTCCCTGGAGACTGTGCATTTTATGGATCTTACAGTATACACTCCTGGCCATTCTGTACAGTCAGGAGAGGGAGCTACTGTAGCTGTGGTTTTTGTGTTTAATGAGTAAATTCATTAAGTGTACAGCAAGCTGATATAAAATAATAATGAATGAACAAGAGTACAAACTGTCATTAAATCAGGCACTCGAAGCACCCAGCAGAAATCAGCTGGGACGCCTGTTTAAGGCAGCGAGCTGGAGATTCCGGTAGAGCCAGTCCCAGATGGAGCAGAGTGTCCCTTCTGGTGAGGTATTCAAGTGAGAGAAGAAAGAGCAGCAGACAGAGACAACACCTTCAAATAAGATGCTCACAGCATCCAACAGAAACCAACTGAGAAAGTTGAGACAGCTGGGGTTCCCAGTGAGCTTTTGGCCCATGGATAAGCATCTCATGGCTGTGTGTTTTTGCCCAGTGGGTGAGCATCTCATGAGTGAGCTTTTGCCCATTGGGTCAGCATCCCATGACTGTGAGCTTTTGTCCAGTGGGTCAGCATCTCATGGCTGTGAGCTTTTGCCCAGTGGGTGAGCATCCCATGGCTATGAGCTTTTGCCCAGTGGTTGAGCCTTCCATGGCTGTGAGCGTTTGCCCAGTGGTTGAGCATCCCATGGCTGTGAGCTTTTGCCCAGTGGGTCAGCATCCCATGGCTGTGACCTTTTGCCCAGTGGGTCAGCATCCCATGGCTGTGAGCTTTTGCCCAGTGGGTGAGCATCTCATGAGTGAGCTTTTGCCCATTGGGTCAGCATCCCATGGCTGTGAGCTTTTGTCCAGTGGGTCAGCATCTCATGGCTGTGAGCTTTTGCCCAGTGGGTGAGCATCCCATGGCTATGAGCGTTTGCCCAGTGGTTGAGCCTTCCATGGCTGTGAGCGTTTGCCCAGTGGTTGAGCATCCCATGTCTGTGAGCTTTTGCCCAGTGGGTGAGCATCTCATGAGTGAGCTTTTGCCCATTGGGTCAGCATCCCATGACTGTAAGCCTTTGTCCAGTGGGTGAGCATCCCATGGCTGTGAGCTTTTGCCCAGTGGGTCAGCATTCCCTGGCTGTGGATAGACTTCTGCTGTCTCTTTCCCACGGTAGGCACTTTTGTGTCATAGGATAACAATAGTGGCTTCTGTTGAAAATGGCTCACCTTCTAGTGAGTCTCAAGGACCGTGTTTTTACTCCCTGGGTTTTTACTCTCGAGCTCTTTCGCCCTCCTCGTCACAGAGTTAGGGGAATGCTGCTCATTCCTGGATAAGGAACTTGGGGGGGAGCACTGGATCAGAAATGCAGGAGTGGGGAATGCAGCCCCATTTTGAGTGTCAGCTTCTCAGAGAGCTCAAGCATCACATGGCAGTCTACCAACGTAGCGACCATTACAGTAACAGACCAGCCGCTGCTTCTTCCAGCACCAGCAGCTCTGGAAAGCAAGGCACGTGTGAGCATGCTCCATGTCCCTGGCACCAGACACAGTTAGGCATCTGGAGGGGGCTCAGTTAAAAATTCAGTGACATGAAGAAGGTAGGGACAGGGATAAGCAGAAAAATGCTGGTTCCACCAGCGTACTCATGCCTGTATTCCCAGCTCTGAAGCAGGATAGCAAGGAGTTCAAGGCCAGCCTGGGCCACAATATAAACCTGTCTCAAAAGCACAGCAAAATTATACACACACACACACACACACACACACACACACACCAGATCATTCTATAATTTGTGACCAAGACAGACTCAGCCAGAGACTTTCCCTGAAGAGTTTTGAAAGAATGGGTAGTTTCCAGGGCAAGAAGACTGTGTCACCCAGAAATAAGAGACAGTCTCACAGTAGCTCCAGTGTGGAAAGACTCCATGTATAAAGGACACACGTCTGCTTCCAAATTCCCACCCTGTTTCCCTACTCACTTCACCCTCTTTGTCCGGGCCTGATTGAGGCCCCTGTCTACACCACCTGTAGGGTAGAAGGGCCACTTCTTTCTCAGTCCGACCAAATGGTGCATCGCAGTGTCCCCCACCTGTTCCCGGGCATGAGCGCCTTCGCATCAGAAATTTGTTTTCTGAAAACACATTTACTTCTCTATTATTTTCATCTTTTCCCACTTGACTTCGTATAAATTGCCTTTATTGGGCATGAGCTTGAAAGCAGAATCACGGATCAGAGAACTGGTCCACGCTAAGAGTTATCAGACCACATGGAGTTCCCAGTGGGGTGAACCAGTTAACACAACACTCTATCAGGGCATACAGAATGCTAAGACCCCAGTTCCCTATGTCTGTCATTTTCCCGTTATGGTCACTCTAGGCAGGTGTGTCAAGCCTGCAGCCTGCAGGCCTCATGTGTCCCACAGGAGCTACGAATGTGTCCTGACTTATTTGTAGATGGCAACAATCATGTCACAATATCAAAAGCTAAGATGCCCCTGCCAGGTGCCCTAGGGGCGTACATTACCTCCATGAACTCCAGTTCTCAATTTGCTAAACCAAGAAAGACTTAGTGTGGCTTTTCATCCCACACTTGGTTCAGGGTAGCTCAGAGACATCTAGAGGTGACATTAGGATCCAAGTGGTACAGAAGCTGACGAGCTCCGTGGCTGGCCTGAGAGGGAGGGAGGAAGTGGGCTTTTCGTGGCAGCAGGTCCCTGCTGCAGATGATTACCTGGGTAGCTCTGTGCTCCTACCAAAGCTAGCACGACAGCCGAGCACCCGTGTCCAGTACCAGCTCCGGAGTCAGACCTGCCACTTTCGCCCCCTCTTGTCTGGAGTTGGCAATTTGCTTTCCCTCCTGCATGAGCAAAACCTGAAGTCTTTGGCTACAGAATTGAGAACACTCACTGACTAGAATCTACCACCTGTGCCCCAAATCACATTTAGTAGTATCTCTCCTGACTGGAAAGTCACTGGGGCCTCAGTTTTCAGGGTTGGGTCCCATGGGATGATGGGCTTGCTTTCTGGGAAGCCCCAGTGAAAGTCTGTTTGACCTTACCGGGGTGGGGATGGGCTGTTTTTGTTCTCCAGATTTAACTTGGAGCCTGGCTATGATTTTCTCCACATCTACGATGGACGGGACTCTCTCAGCCCTCTCATAGGAAGCTTCTATGGCTCCCAGCTCCCGGGCCGCATCGAAAGCAGCAGCAACAGCCTCTTCCTCGCCTTCCGCAGTGATGCCTCTGTGAGCAATGCCGGCTTCGTCATTGACTACACAGGTAAGGGCCTGGTGCTAGCGAGCCCCAAGGGTAGGGTCAGTGGAAGAGCAATGTGGTACCATAGGGAAGAGATAGGTTAGACCCCAGGGAGCCTGCAGCTCCCTTACAGAGGATGTCATCCCTGAGACACCCCCCACCATGGCTTAGTCTTACTTATTCACATATCCCAGGGCTAAGAGAGTGTGGTAGTAGCATTCTTTTGACACCCTGCTTCTGTTTCCAAATCACTATTTCTCTTCCCCGCTTCTCTATCAGGGTCATTCCTAACTCCAACCTCATGGTGTTCCTTGATACCCATCAGCTAACACCTTCCTGGTCGTTTCCATCCATTGTAGGGGTTCATGTTGGATCTCAGTCTTCCTCTAGATCCCAGCCAGAGCCTCCCACCATCTTGGGAAACTGCCCTTGTCTTATTCCATCTCATGTTGCTATAACAAATACCTGAAGCTTGGTATTTTTTTTAAGTGAAAAGGGTTATCTAGTTATCATAGTTTCAGACTAAAAATCCAAAATTGGGTCTGGTCTTCTGGGTGGGGGAGAGAGAGCAGCCCCCACAGTGAAGGGAACCCATGCATTAGAGATTACATGGCCAGAGAGATGGACAGAAAGCTGGAAGGATACAGGAACCAGGCTTCCTGCTCCTATGACCACCCAAGATAACAGAGGGACCCTTGGAATTGCTTTAATCCTTTACAAAGGCATCACCCACCCCACCCGCCGTGACCTGATCACCCTTAGGAAATCCCACCGCTTAAAGGGTTCACAAGCACCTCAACATCATCACACTGAATACCAAGTGCTAACCTTTGGGGTGTACATGCAAACCACAGCCGAGCTGTCTCAGCCCAGATAGACAGAGCAGCCTGTGAAAATCTAGGGCCCTAGTGCTCCAACACTGGCACTTTGTCACAGACTGGCTACCACCTGATACATCTGATGGCGTCCTGTTATCCTGCCTTTCCCATTCATGTACTGCTACTGGATTTTGGAATTAAGCCAGTGGATAATGGAGAGGTCAAAAGAAGTTGATGGGTTTTTTTCTTAAAGATAACAAATATTTTAGATAATAAGTATTTTCCTGTCATAGGTTCTCAGCTGCCCTTGGAGGGCTCAAATAGCCATAGACCAAAACATAAAGGAATGGGCGTGGGCACGTGTTGAAAACCCAGTTGGGGCATAGCAGGGGTGTGATGTAGCGATGGCTCAGTCAGTAAGGCACTGGCACACACAAGGACCTGTGTTTGGTCCCAAGCACCCGTATATGAAACCAGTGAGCTGGAGAGATGACGCTATGGGTAAGAACACATGGAGAGCAAACATAAGGATCTCAGTTCAGATCCCAGAATCCACATTAAAAAACAGGCATGACCACCCACCCACCCACCCACCCACTTGTGACCTTAGTCCAGTGAGGGACAGAGACGGGAGGAGTGCTAACACATGGCTAGATGCCAGCCTAGCTTCAAGATCAGCAAGGGAGTCCGCATCAAGGGAATAGCATGGAAAGTGGTAAAGCGGGGCACCAGATGTCATCTTTTGGTGTATACCCACACACAACCGTGTACATATGCCGCACACAAATGTGCATACACCACACACAAACGAGTACATATGCCACACGCAAATGTGCATACACCACGCCGCACAAACGTGTACATATGCCGCACACAAATGTGCATACACCACGCACAAGCATTTACATAGGCCACACGCAAAAGTGCATACACCATATGCATGCCTATGAGGGTATTTTAGGTCAGCTTGTCACACTCAGCTCTTCCCTTGGAAGGCTAAAGCAGCCATGGACAAAGTAGAAAGAAATGTACATAACCATATGTCAATCAAACCTCACAAAAAAATAGCTGAGGTCCCTGCCTGGCAAGAGCATAGTTTGCCAGTTAACTGGATTAAGTTCATGTTTAATACTTAATAATTGGGTGACCTTAGGTGGTTGCTTAACCTCTCACTGCTTCATTCATAAAATGACGGCAGGAAAATTCCTTCCCAGCAAAGTTACAAATCTCAATGGTCCTGTGCATTAAAGTCATTGGTACAGTACCTGGCATGTATCAGATGCCCTGTGCTCTTCAGAGGTGATGACCAGTCAGATATGTCCATATATATATATGAAAGAGTGAGAGAGTGATGTATTAGTCTAATGCCCAGAATGTTCCAGGTACTCTACAGAGCCCGTTCCCTTCCTGTTACCATCATCGAGGTTCAACCAGGCCTCATCAGCCTTTGTGTACAAACAGGTTCATGTTACCTGTTAAAATTAAAATTTTTCTGGCTCACAATTTCCACCTGCATAGTATAGGGCCCCAGCCACCTTTGAAATTGTCCTTTAATTAAACATTTCTGGTGGCCCCTGAGAACACCACATATGTGTTCACAAACAATGCTAACCACGATTGACACCTAGCCCATGTTTATCAACTGCCAATGCTCCCTGGGTATTTCTTATCCACCAACTGGTTTGACCCCTTTCATTGTCTGCCATTGACACGCGCAGTTCTAGAAGATGCGCGAAACATGGGATGCAGTAGTTTTCTTGTCACGGGAGCAGGCCTGGGGGACAGACATCGTACTGTTCTCTTGTCTTAGCTTTTTCCTATTGCTGTGATAAAACATGCTAACGAAAGCAATTGAAGGGAGAGGACTTTGCCCTGGCTCACAGTGCAAACCATCCCAGTGGGGAGTCAACAACGTGGAAAGAGTTTAAAGCAGCTGTTCAGATCACATCCACAGTCAGAAAACGGGGTACAGGGGCCCATGGCGTTGCACAATTCCATTTTCCATTTCTGTAGTCTAGGATTCCACAGTGGGCAGGTCTTCCCACCTCAGGTAACAGAATCAAGAGAATCGCCCAGGCACACCTAGAGGCCCATCTCCCAGGTGACTCTAAATTCTGTCAAGCTAATCATTAACCCTAGAATGATGCCTCTTTTCTGTGAGAATGGCCAATTTTGATAGACTGTCTGACCAACAAGCAGGAATCCAAATGACTCCACTCCTCCCGGCACTAGGGTTACATGCACACGCCGACACATGCCCAATTTCTTATATGAGTGCCAAGGATCTGGACTCAGGCCGTCATGCCTGTATGGCAAGCACGTTACCAGCTGAGCCATCTCCCCAGCTCCAAGTAATTGTAGTTTTAAGGAATTTCCCGAAGAAGATGTCACCATGAAAGCAACATTGATAAGACCTGATGGAAATGAGACGGGAACCTTATCCAGATGTGGGGATAGACTGTGCACAGAGGCTTGTGAGTCAGGAGCAAGTCAGCAAAGGAACAGCAGGGGGTGACGTCACAGAGGGAATGGAGGGGCATCGCAGGGCCCATGTAGGCCTGAAGGATTTTGTCTCCTATGAGGAAAGCAGAAAGTCTTGCTTGTGTTTTCCATCTCCTAGGCCAGACCTGACTGCCCAAGAGGCTGGGATATGTAGGTCTTACCTGGTACCTGGGAACTGTCAGTCAAACCTGGGGTCCATCTTTGAAACTGGAAGAGGGAATAAAAAGCGGGTACCACAAGTGATTTGGACTCTGCATGAGCTTGGTTTCAATTTCTTAGTTTCAAATATGATTTGACTCATTATGAATTTATGGTCACAGTTCATCATATCTCTGCTATTGGAATGTGGGTCATCCAGTGGTCATCTATAGTCTAGCCAGAGCCTCGGGCATAAGGAAAGACCAGAATTGATGCAGGGGTCAGGGGGAAGTACCATAGGGCACACAGGATGCTGAGGAGGGGCCCTTTGCCTGGCAAGTGAAGGTCCTCTGGGGTCAGTGAGCCCCAGCAGTGCACTCAGGACTGCTGCGTGTTCAGCTGTGTGGGGAAGACTTGAAGAGCAGGGAAATTAGAAGGGCTCCGATGTAAGAGCTGATGGACACGACAGGATTATAGACGCTCGGGGTCCTGTCCCATCACTCAACAGGCTGATTGGCAGCTAAGTGACAGCCTCGAGCAACGACTGCCATGTGTATATGCATTCTGAAAGGTACGCCGGTGACAGGAAGTGCCCTCAGAAACATTCATTGTGAGCCAGTCATCTCTGAACTCTGGTGTCTTCTCTGCCAGTCCTTGCCTCCTTAGCTCCACTCGTTCCGTCTCAGAGCGCTTCCGGCAAAGCCGCTAGCACACGAAGAATTGCGCGGTGTCCTTGCCCTACATCGACACTCTGACCAAACCCTGAGGACCAGGGACAGGTTCCTGGTGCCATCTGCCCTTAGCTGTGTCCTGCCACTGCCTAGCTGACAGTCCTGGAGACAATGATGACAAAAAGCTGCCGCGGGGAGTGTAAGGGCTGCCTTCCAGGATGGCTTTAGATTTCTTTGGGGAAAAAGACCATGGTGTCAGTTCTGCTTCAGACACCCGGGCCCCAGCTGGTACCCCCAGCACTGAAGAAACACCAAGTATGGTGCAGAAAAATGTCAAAAGAATCAATGGCTTGGGTACATCCACTGTTGCCTGCCTACAAAGACTATTGCTTTATCTCCGACACAGCGCTGTACTTGAATCTACTGATATTGTAGCTACCATCTGTGCCCGCCCTCCCAAAGCTCCTGCAGTCACTGCCATCCTGCTCAGGTCATGGCCTGGCAGGACTTCCTGTCCCACTGGCACCTGACCCTGCTGCTGCCGCCAAATGTAGTGTTTAGCCAAGTGTCTCTAGTTTATTTACCAATAAAGACTAGGGAGTCAGATGTTGGGGTGAAAACCCGCTAGCTCAAAGGGGGCAGAGAAGCAACCAACTGACCTTCTCTTTTGGCCAAAGACCCAGCAAGAGAGCATCTCTCCAGCCATCCCAAACCAAAAAGGCCATGAATCTCTAAATCCCTCCCTACTCTTTCCTGTGCATCTCTCTATCCATATTCCTGGCTCCTTCATACTCTCTATGGTCAATTCCTGTCAACTAGTCACTGGCTCTGCCCTCTGCTCCAAGGTTGATTTTATTAACACAATCTTGAGGTTTCACACTGCAGTCAATTATCCTGCAACAGAAAACACCTAAGTCGTGTGACCAGGCAGAAACCACCATTACTTCAATGAATGGTAAACACTTGGTGTCCAGTGAAGACCTAGAAACCCATATTGGAGCTTTTGATATCACAGGGGTTTGGGGTATCCAACCAGAGGTGGGGTGAGGTTTCCCACATCCTCCCTAGATCTGGAGTTAATGCCCTATATGTGAGCCTGAGCAACAGACATCAGCTCCACCCTCAGGCCAGCACAGTGTAAGAAAAGATCTAGAGAAAGAGATGATTCCAAATGCTGGGCATTGCCAGGCTTGTGGCTGGAGATAGGAAGCCAAGGAAACTTAGCCCATACCAGTTGGGGGTGAGAGAGGAGCCAGGAGCCAGGCCTGAGCACTGACTGACCCCTGCCTTCCCCCAGGGTGTGGGAAGTGGCATAGCTCACTGCAGGCACAGCAGTACTTGTTCCCCCTGAGAATGTCAACTGTCTGTCTCTCTGGTTTTCCAGAAAACCCAAGGGAGTCATGTTTTGACCCTGGTTCCATCAAGAACGGCACTCGAGTGGGCTCTGACCTGAAACTGGGCTCCTCCATCACCTACTACTGCCACGGAGGCTACGAGGTTGAGGGCGCCTCCACCCTGAGCTGCATCCTGGGGCCTGATGGGAAGCCACTGTGGAACAACCCAAGGCCAGTCTGCACCGGTGAGAATAGCCCAGAACCCTGGGGATCTAAGGGCCTGAGATGGATGCTGGGCAGAAGGATCTGGAGAGTGGGAAGCAGGACATGACCACAAGGGGACTCCTGCGAAGCAAGAAAGGTCGGATAAGTGGGTTTGCGATGAAGGGGGTTGGCTTCATCATCCACCCAGCGTCTCAGTCCCTCTGGACAGTCGCCTCTCTGGAGTGTGTCTACTCACTCAGAGAGATGTTCAACTAAAGCTTGTAGGCCTGCCATCCAGGAAGTACACACCAGGAACGGGAGATAAAGGTGACCTTGGGCTGATTCCTGGGGCTGGAGGACATTCTGAGTGATGTCTGTGTAAAGTAAGGCTACAAGGTGGTCTTGTGTTATGAGAGCCCCCAGAACATGGGGAGCCCAAAAATTAAAAAGTAATGAGGACTCTTTGCCCAGGTAAGTGGGCAAGGCCAGCACCAAGGCCACTTGTGGAAGTTGGCACCAAGAACAGGAACAGTAGGTAGCCTGACTGAGTGGACCCCAGAAGGGAAGTGTGGGGAGAGAATCTTCAGCCTACTGCTCAGTAAATGCCAGTGCCTTCATGGATCAGCCATGGAGCCAAAGACCACGGCCAGGTCCTGCATATAAGCGTGAAAGTCTCATGATGTGAGCCCCAAAGGCGTGCCCTCAGGGACCCATGCCAGTGTTAACACCTAGAGGGCAAATACCAATGTGTGCCCTTAGATGGATTCCAGACTAGGGACAAGACGCCCTTGGCTTGGGCGAGGCCAGAGGTCCAGGCTGGGAGAAGGGAAGATGAGCAGCTAATGAGATGTCACCAAGTCACCAGGCCCCTCTCTGGCTTCTCTTTCAGCTCCCTGTGGTGGACAGTATGTGGGCTCGGATGGAGTGGTCCTGTCCCCAAACTACCCCCAGAACTATACCAGTGGACAGACCTGCTTGTACTTTGTCACCGTGCCTAAGGACTATGGTAGGGTTTCCTTGACTTGCTTCTGTGTTTTCTGATTCCTCCCATTTTCTTCCAAAATGGCAAGCCCTCGGGGTCCTTCATTGTGAGACATGGAAGGACAGCCTCTCCGTCGGGACAGAGAGTATCCTGGGATACACCAGGAGAAGGCTTTCCAAGAGGAGAAAGAAGTGCACACATAGGCATAGTGTGTGTTGGAGGAAGAAGGGGCAAAGGCGAACTGGTGAAAAGGACTAAGATTGGGGTGGGGGATAGGGGGGATAGAGGATGCACCAGAAGCCTTTGCAAGTCCTCAGGTAGCTACAGCAGCTGTCGTATAGGTGCAGGTGTGAATGTCGTCTTGACCCCTGTGGAGAAGACCAACCGGCCAGGGACTCCCTAGACGTCTGTGTCCTGGTGCCCAGTGTTGTCAGCCTACAACCCTGACGCAGAAAGGCCCCCTAACCGCTGGCCCCTGCACCAGCAACCCCCTCTAATGTCTCTCCTCCTGGCCCAAGGCCAGCAGATCCCCACTTCCGTCCCACCCCCCTCAGCCGCCAGCATGTCTCTGATTTCCATGCCATGTCTCCTCCACAGTGGTGTTTGGCCAGTTTGCCTTCTTCCACACAGCCCTCAACGACATAGTGGAAGTTCACGACGGCTACAGCCAGCACGCCCGGCTCCTCAGCTCACTCTCCGGCTCCCACACAGGTACCCAGGGCCAGCAAGGGATCTGGGTGGGCCAGGGTCGGGGAGAGGGAGTAAGAGGAGACTGAGCCATCCCAGGACTGCTGCCAGGAATGAGGGTTTATACCCATCACGGCCAGAGAGGTGCTATTTTATAATCCACTACAAGTTCTCCACATCAAAAGGGCCACACATAACGGAGGACCCAGGCACACCTCAGCCCCATACTTTTCTTTTCTCTATGAGCATGTTGTGTTTTCACTGTAGGAATGTGGAGCCAAACCAAAAATCATCATGGGGAGGATTTTAAACACACACACTCTGAACGAATGTTCTTCACAGTGTAATGTGTGTCCTTCTACTCCTCAGATCCACATAGACAGACTTTTACATATTCCGTTGAATAAAACTATATATATATATATATATTATATATATGTACATATATATATTTCATTGTAATTACTCTTACCATACACTTTCTCTGTCGTTAAGTATCTCTTTTATAATGGGACTTTTAATGCTTCTTACGCATTTCTCCTATAGTTATTTTAGATTTATATAAGAAATTCCCTAGTGCTGTGCGTTTAGCTTGCTTCTTCTGCACTATGAATAATAACTCATTGCATTGTACGTATATCTTTATTCGTATCCCTGACTGCACCTCGGCGTATCTAAGAGTGGCTGAGCAAAGACTACAAAGAGATCACTGAGGCCTTTGTGGAGATTGTCAAATAACCCTGATAGAAAGATCTTGCAGTGTTCTTCTCCAAAAGTGAGATCATTTTTAAAAAGCTATCTATTTGAAATACTCAAACAGCATATCATTTTTAATTTGCCTTGTTATTGCTGGTGAGGTGGTAACTTTTTTATATATAATGTCTTTATTGGCCCAAGCATTCTTGTTGCAAATTTGTGTTGATTTTTCTATTAGCCTCATCTTCTTTTTCATTAAGTAGAACCCCACATGGCTACAGGCAAAATATATCTTATACCAGGGGAATCATATACACTTTAAAAAGCCTTCCACTCCAGTTTGCTGTTTGCCTTGTAATTTTCTTCGGGGTATATTTTGATATCAGAAAATTAAAATGCCCCTTGATATCAAATAGATCTTTCTTTCATCATTTATGCCGTTGCTGTATACAGAGCAGATGATAACCCCTGTTTTCTGTTTATTCTTTCTGGTTCTATCACTTTGCCTTTATTCCTCTGAATTTTATTTTGACTTTTTTATTGATACAGAGACTCAAACCAATTAATCAGTTGTCCTGACAGGATTTTGAAAATGTCAAGTTTATATATTCTAATGTTTATGGTGTTTGGGTCTTTTTTTTATTTTTAATCTATTTCTTCCGAGTGTATATGTCTCCCTGTACAGGTTTTGGCGATTATAAAGCTGTAATGGTACTTGGTGTCACAATAACTTTTCCAAGATTTTCTTTCATTTTATGTGTGTGGGTGTTTTACCTGCATGTATAGAAAGTACAGCATGTATGTGCAGTACCCAAGGAGGCCAGAAGAGGGCACTGGAGCCTGCAGAACTGGAGTTAGGTTGGGAACTGTTGTGAGGTGCTAGGGACCGAACTCAGGACCTCTGCAAGAGCCACAAGTGCGCTTAACTGCTGAGCCACCTCTCCAGCCCTGCCACAGTAACTTTAAAAGCTGTGTCCCTAATCATCCCTGTGGTTGTTTTTTGTTTGGTTTGTTTTTGAGACAAGTCTTTTTACTTACCCCAAGCCGGCCTCAAAGTTCTCATCCTCCTGACTCCCAGGCACTCAGTACCACAACTAGCTATTGTGACTTTTTAAATTGGCCAGTCTTGCTTGTCACCTCCAAATATTATCTAGAACTATGTTGTCAGTTAAAGCATGATTAAAACTTAGAGACAGAAATTGTGGTTCTAGCCACTGGCTCTTACTTCTACCTCAGTCCGAAATGGCGATCCTGCCTCCAGGAATCTCAGAATGAGACTGAGTCTGAGAGCTGTTTCCTCCTTCTTTTTAATTCTCTCCAGCGCTGGCATTAAGGGCGTGCACCATTGCCATCTGGTATCTATGGCAAGCTAGTGTGGCTGCTGGGATTAAAGGTCTGTGTCATTGCCGCCTGGTCTATAAGGTTGGCCGCTGGGCTGTTTGTTTTTCTGATCTTCAGGCAAGCTTTATTTATTAAAATACAAATGAAATGGCACTGTAGTCAGTTTTAAAAATGCATAGGGATGTTCAGCTGGCAGAGTGCTGGCCCGGCACGCACAAAGGCAAGCATGTTCGGTGCCTAGCACCACATAAGCCTGGCGTGATGGTGCGGGTCTGTGACCCCAAAAGTTGCGTGGTAGAAGCATCCTCAGCTGCATAGCAGGTTCAAGATCAGCCTGGGCTACATGAAACTCTGATGCAAATCAAGAAAAATTACATAAGAATTATCTCTAGAATTTCAAAAAATGTATAGCTTATGTTGGAGACATAGGCCTTTATATTATACATCTTTGTATTAACCCTTGTGCCCCGCAGGGAATATGGTGCGTCTCTCTTTATTGGTTAGACACTTTGGGGGTCAGGCTGCTGCTTTCATTTAACTGGTAGCGATTTGTTGCTTTTGTTAGCTTTATTCCCGGCTATCTCATGAGGATTTTAGCTGTCTTTATTGCTCTCTTATTATAAATGGGTCCTTTTTGCTCCCTTTATGTTCTCTAGCTGGTCTGTGCTAATCAATTCTAAGACTGGCGTTCAGAGTCTATTCCTCTTACAGACCCATTGAACTGTCCTCAATAGGGCTAATATCACAGGCTAATTCTTGGCTGCTGGATGAGAGGCACCATCATTTGCAAGTAAATTGGCTTCATTGTTTTATTTCCTCCTCCTCCTCTGTTGCTTTTCTTTGATTTCCTTCCATGGCTCCTGTTCTATCCAGGTATATTCTTTTAATTTCGATGCTAATATTTTATCTTTTGGTAAAGTTCATTTCATAACTTCTTTTCATTTTAGCGATGTCACTTATGTAACATGCAAGGATGTTTTTTTTTTTAATGCCCTTGCTCCGGTACTTATGTTCCGGGTCTCTGGAGCACTGTGCACCTGTGTTCACGGCCCCCTTCTCTGCTTGGCTGTGCTTGCTAGAGGTTTATGGGAAACCTCTGCTGCTTTGGGGAATTCTTATTGCTCCGACTTAGCAGTACTTCTATGGAATTTGTTACTTTCTAATTAGCCACTGCTTTTATTTCGTAAATTCTCTCCTCTGTTGCTTCTTCAAATGACTGTGTTCTTCTCAGCCTGATTTCCTGGGTGGAGAGCGTTGTTTGTGCTCTTCCCTGTACAAGAACACACGTGTTTACAGGAGTGTGCTCATCTTGAGCATGCTTACAGCAGCGTACTCACTTGGGCTTCATGTCATTCATTTTGACATGTATGATTTGATGTATACTACTTCAACACATGGTACTTCTTTGCCTAAGAGATAAGAATGTCTCTTCTAGGGCTAAAGAGATGTCTCTGTGGTTTAGATTTCCTGTTGCTCTTGAGGAGGTTCAATTCCCAGCACCTACGAGTTTTCTCACAACCATCTGTAACTCCGGATCCAGGAAACTGGAAACCATCTTCTAACCCCCGCATAGGCCCAAGACGCAGGCAAAAAAAATTCATACATATAAAAATAAGCCTAAAACTCCTTTTTAATTAAAATACGAAAAGATTATCTCTTCTGGGCTGGGAGGTGGCTGTGTGGGTAAGCGCACCCGCTGCTCAAGCTTGAGGGTCTCAGCTTGAAAACCCAATACTCATATAAAAAGCCACACATGGCAGCGTGCATGCCTGCAGCCCCAGTGCTACTGGAGTGAAGCTGGGAGGACAGCTGGCTGCCAAGCTGCAGGTTCAGGGAGAGACAGTGTCTCAAGAAAATAAGACAA
Organism: Microtus oregoni; assembly: GCF_018167655.1. NCBI lineage: Eukaryota > Metazoa > Chordata > Mammalia > Rodentia > Cricetidae > Microtus > Microtus oregoni. The sequence goes on along the minus strand of NW_024543064.1, from coordinate 24,379,716 downwards.
GACAGACATGGTGGCACAAGCCTTTAAACCCAGCACCTGGGAAGCAGAGGCAGGTAAATCTCTGAGTTCAAAGCCAGCTTGGTCTACCAAGCAAGTTCCTGGACAGTCAAAGCTACCCAGAGAAACCCTGTCTTGGAAAAACAAACCCAACAACAACACAAAGAGTAGCGTGTGAAAACATCTCCCACGGAAATTGTGGTATTTGGGGTAGTGGAGGGCTTTTTGCATTTCTTTCAGTCTCCATTTCCGTGTTTACTCAGGCTCCTTTCCTCAGTTTCTCCGGGAAAGGAGAAGACTGGGTAGGTGAGACAGATGTTTGTGCTGGTGTCTGCCAGCCCACTTCCTTCTCCCTAGGGACCGGCTTCCGGTGTGGGAGGCACTTTCCTTACTTTCCCATTCTTTCTGGGCCCGTCTCTAGTTTTCAAGATTGGATACTTGGACTTTATGCTCATGGCCTTTGTAATTATTTTTAAATCATTAATTTCTCATCCAGAGATAAGTTTGACATTGGCCTTCAGTCGTTATCTCATTGACAAGAATCATCTGGGGTTAGCAATCCTTCCCCGGCAGAATTAGAAGTTCTTCCTTGCTAGCTCCTGGCTTCTCTCCCTTAGTTCTTTCCAAATATACTTCCAGTCAGCACAGTAACAGCCATTCCCTCCATACATTCTCTCCATACATTCCCTCCATACATTCCCTCCATACATTCCTTCCATACATTCCCTCCATACATTCCCTCCATACATTCCTTCCATACATTCCCTCCATACATTCCCTCCATACATTCCCTCCATACATTCTCTCCATACATTCCCTCCATACATTCCCTCCATACATTCCCTCCATACATTCTCTCCATACATTCCCTCCATACATTCCCTCCATACATTCTCTCCATACATTTTTAGCAGCCTCCTCATTTCTGGATAGGTCATATAATTTTCCAAACCTCTTTATCTTGCTTTGTAAATGAGGGTGCTGCTGAGCTCTGCCATGCTGGCCTCACAGCAGATCAAGAGAGAACATGGATATAAAATCATCTCTAGGGTTTTTTTTTGTTTTTAAGACATGCTATGTAACTTGGGATGGAGGATGTCCTTTAGCTTATGATCCTCCTGCCTCCACCTCCCATGTGCTGGGATTAGAGGAGCACACCTCCCTTCCCAGTTCACGCGGTGCTGGAGGCTCAAACCTAGAGTTTTACTCACAATAAGTAAGCACGGATCCGCATCCCCAGCCCCCATCTGTGAGCTGCGCTGTGAGGTGCAGCCTGTGAGTTAGGTTGCTGGGAGTCCTGGACTGTGGAGGGCTTCACTGTGCTCAGCATGGCTGCCCCACCTTCCCAGCCTAGATTCTACCCTCTGGGCATTACAGCGAGTCTCACTCCCTTCCTTTCTCCTCACCCTTCTCGGCAGGAGAGTCGCTGCCCTTGGCCACCTCCAATCAAATTCTCATTAAGTTCAGCGCCAAAGGCCAAGTACCAGCCAGGGGGTTCCATTTTGTCTACCAAGGTATGTAGGGTGTGGACCTTGGAGGGTCAGACGTCATCTCAGTGACTTTGTGTCCTGAGGAACAGAGACCTTTTTACCTCCCGTCTGCACCTCCCTATGAGGACTTGGGGGGGGCAGTTACTATGTGGGGGACAATTTCCTGACATTCATTCAACTGTATACATCTGCTTACCCAAGCAACAGTTTGGAAGGAAACCACACATGGGAAGTAAATTCCTTTCCTCCCCCTGACCCGTGCCCCACCCACCCTTACCCAATGTCTAGTACATCTCTGATGGTGCTGGGGACACCGTCCCAGCCCTCTTATCCCAGGGAGCTTGGTTTTGTCTGCAGTGCAGTAGTAAAGGGACGGGACAAGCCGGGACTCTGATCAGGGAGGTGGCCCCCAGCCGTTCCACTTCTTAGAACCATCATTTGCTCAAGTATGAAATGAGGGTAATAATTCCTGGTTGGGTTAAAAGTCCATAACCAGCCAGGCAATCAGTGTTCATTCTGAGTCACTAAGACCCAACAGGACCTTGGAGCATCTTTGCTTTTCCCTGCCCAACAACCACCTCGTTGTTAAGGCCACCAGTCTCTAAGCAAGGCCTTCTCTGTTTGTTCTACACCTGCCCAGGAGGCCATGTCTAGCCCTGTGCAGGGGGGAGATCCCGCTACAGGGGCGCTATTCCTAATTCCCGCAAGCCACCATCATGCTCAAGTCGTTGGCCTGCAGACCCTGGGCAGGGGCTTGAGAGAGCCATTAGGGAACGAGGCCCTGGTAAGAAAGAAGTGTCACCAAAGGAGCAAAGAAGAAAGAGCTCTGAGGCTTAAGTTTGGGCCCTGGGCCTCTCACTACCATGATTCCTAGAAGTTGTACCGCAATACTGAATCCCGCAGTGTGCCTCAAAATGGACCCTGCCCTGGAAAGTGTCCGTGCCAGACTGAAAATGTACCCTAAGCTCCCAAGGTCCCCTCCAGCCTTGTCCTGCATGCATCCCTGGGCCAGTTTCTACCCAATGAGGCCTGCCCCCTAAGTGCCTTTTCCCCCACAGCGGTGCCCCGAACCAGTGCTACACAGTGCAGCTCTGTGCCAGAACCCCGCTATGGCAAAAGGCTGGGCAGTGACTTCTCCGTGGGGGCCATCATCCGCTTTGAATGCAACTCGGGCTATGCCCTTCAGGGGTCCCCAGAAATCGAGTGTCTCCCTGTCCCTGGGGCATTGGCCCAGTGGAATGTCTCTGCACCAACCTGTGTGGGTAAGTGATAGCCAAGATGGAGACCGGGCAAGGAGAGATGGAAAGATGGGGAGAGGAAGGACGGAGGACAGACTTCTCTCCCTGAGGGACACAGCCAGTCATCAGAGATCCCCAAGGCATGCATCAGCCCTTCTCAGCCTAAGGAGAATGGCCCTCTCAGGCCGAGTAGCTCTCTGGTCCCACCAGGCATGTGAATACAGAGAGGGGAAGGAGATGGAAAGGGAGATTGGTGAAGAGAGGACCACTGTTTGAGGTCAAGTCACCAAAAACAGGAGATCCCTAAGGGAGAAGCCAGCATGGCAAGGAGACTTAGCAGAGGCTAAGGGACCCTACAGGGGTTGGGACTGGGAGATGCGGTTTGGGGGCTGGAGAAAAAAAAACCATAAATATGAGTTACAGCAGGCTGGAGATCCTGAGAGAGGTGGGGAGCAGGAGGAATAGGGGTGGAGGGAGGGGAGAGTCAGAGGCCAGCACATGGAAGTGGCCCAGAAGAGGCCAAGATCCTGAGGGAAGTGGGGCTGAAAGCCATAGAAGAAGCTAGCCCCAGGAGGAGGCTTAGCAGAAGCCAAAGGCCCTGAGGAAAACACACAGAGAGGCTCCCATGGAGGAGCTGAGGAGCCTCTGACCAGCCCCGTGTCTTTTCCCAGTACCCTGTGGTGGCAACCTCACTGAACGCAGGGGCACCATCCTGTCGCCTGGCTTCCCGGAGCCCTACCTCAATAGCCTCAACTGTGTGTGGAAGATCATGGTCCCAGAAGGAGCTGGCATTCAGGTGGGAACGAGGAGGTGCCTAAGTTAGGGGGCTGCCCACAGATTCTGGCTGTTGCTGAACCCCAAGCCAGGCTGAGGTGGGAGGAGAAATAACATCTCTGTCCTTGTCCTTGTGGCTTTGGTGCCACGGTGCAGATGTGGAGATATGGCTCCCACACAAGAGATCACAGCATCTCTGCAGAAAGATGGGAGGAAAGACAGCTAATTGAGGGAGGATGGGAGATGGGAATTAGCTCCAGCCAGCCAGGATAAGAATGTGGGCTTGCAGCTGGAATATGAATTTGGAGGGGTCTTGGGAAACTTGCAAATGGTTCAAGGTATTTAACTAAGACCATTGAGGAGGGGGAAAGGGGCCTTGCTGATGACCCAGGAAAGAGTACATCACCAAGCACAAGTAAGGCAGAGAGAACAGCCAGATACACAGCTAGGGCGACTGGGATACGTAACATGTGCCCAAGGTAGGAGCAACACAGAGAGGCATAGGAGAGGATGCAGATCCTGCCAGGCCAATGGAGTAATCAGGACCAGAGCTGGAACCCAATGAGAGTAAGAAACCCAAAGACTATTCCAAATGTGAGAAGGGGCCAGAGAGGCGCTTAGTTGGTAGAGTTCTTTCCTGACATGCCCAAAGCCCTGGGTTCAATCCCAGCACCACATAAACCAGGTGTGCTTCTGCATGCATGTGACAACTCCCAGGAAAACAGAGGCAGGAGCATTAAAAGTTTAAAGTCATCCTCAGCTGCATGGTGACTCAGGGTTAGCCTGAGCTACATGAGACCCTGTCGCCTAAATAAATAAATAAAAAGGCAAGGGGAGAAAGACAGCTGGACGGGAGCAGTCCCATTGTCTGGAATGGCACTGTCCTTCTGTCCTATGATCATATTTCAGGTCTGTCTTCCCCACCAGACAGTGAGCTAGTGAGACAGGTATGGACCACATCTTACTTTTATGGGAAGGAACCAGCACAGTGTCAGGCCCAGAGGAGGCGTTTGATAAATTAAATTACCCATGGGGAGAAAAAGGGGTACTTGAGCTGTGTGATCAACAACTCAATCGTTCTGTCTCCAGATTCAAGTCATAAGCTTTGTCACGGAGCAGAACTGGGACTCTCTAGAAGTGTTTGACGGAGCAGACAACACTGTAACCATGCTGGGGAGTTTCTCAGGTAAGATGGGACATCCAGAGCTTTCACTTGGAGGGTTGTGGTTGACGTCATCATCACTACCATCACCACTACCATCACCATCACCACTACCATCACCACCACCACTACCATCACCATCACCATCATCATCATCACTACCATCACCACCATCACTACCATCACCACCATCACTACCATCACCATCACCACTACCATTATCACCATCACTGCCATCACCATCACCACCATCATCACCATCACCACCATCATCACTACCATTGCCATCACCACCATCACTACCATCACCACCATCACTATCATCATCATCATCACTACCATCGCCATCACCACCATCACTACCATCACCATCATCATCATCACTACCATCACCACTACCATCACCATCACCACTACCATCACCACCACCACCATCACTACCACCACCATCACTACCATCACCATCATCATCATCACTACCACCACCATCACCACTACCATCATCATCATCACTACCATCACCACCACCACCATCACTACCATCACCACCACCACCATCACTACCATCACCATCACCACCATCACCACCACCACCATCACTACCATCACTATCATCATCATCACTACCATCATCATCACCATCACTACCATCACCACCATCACTACCATCATCACCATCACCACCATCACTACCATCACTATCATCATCATCACTACCATCACCACCATCACTACCATCGCCATCACCACCATCACCACCATCATCACCACCATCACCACCATCACCACCATCACTACCATCACTATCATCACCATCACTACCATCACCACCATCACCACCATCACCACCGTCACCACCGTCACCACCATCACCACCATCACTACCATCATCACCATCATCACCATCACTACCATCACCACCATCACCACCATCACCACCATCACCACCATCACCACCGTCACCACCGTCACCACCGTCACCACCGTCACCACCATCACCACCATCACTACCATCATCATCATCACCACCATCACCACCATCACCACCATCACTACCATCACTATCATCATCATCACTACCATCATCATCACCATCACTACCATCACCACCATCACCACCATCACCACCATCACCACCATCACTATCATCATCATCACTACCATCATCATCACCATCACTACCATCACCACCATCACCACCATCACTACCATCACTATCACCATCATCACTACCATCACCACCATTATCCTCACCATTATCACCATCATCACCATTGCCTGAGGTTTAGCATATTAACAATGATCTGCATCCATCACTTCTAAACAATCCCAGAGCATTTCTGTAGCCCTGAAAGGAAACCAAGTACCAAGTGCACTCATTCTCCACCTCCCCTACTTGCCCCCAGCCTCTGGCAATCACTCATCTTACAGTCCCTGTGGACTTGCCCTTGTCCACAGTTCATACAAGTGAAATCTTAGGCCGTGTGGTTCTGTCTGATGGACTCACCCAGTGTCGGTTTGAGTCAGCGCTGTGCTGTGTACCGGCTAGTCCATTTCTTCATATGCCTGTCACATAGTGATGGCTGTTTCACCTTCATTATGGAGCTACTGTGGCTAATGCTGGAGTGGAGAGTCACCTGCAAGCTCTGGTGTCCCTTTTGTTGTCCGTCCTCAAGAGCATATATCCAGAAATGGAATCACCATCGGCTCACTTTTTTTAACGAACAACCATACTTCTTCCCCAAAGTGGATTCCCCACTGCCTAGTCAGTGGCACGCTTGTGTCAGAATATGGTATGTGTAAGCCCAATGGCCAGGGAAGTTACCTGAAGCTGCTAGGCCTAGAGATCATGATGCTAAGATATGAAGATGACCCATTCACATCCAGATAAGCTGTCTGCCCTGCTGGGTTGACCAGGCAGTTGTACATGTCAGAATCATTTTGAGGATGACTGAGTAGAGACCAGATGCACAGCCCTCTCACTGCCTGAGGAGCATCACCTCCTGACAGAATAGGTCCATAGCACTTCTCGTCCACAGATTTCCTTCTCTGGCCCATTAACTACCTGGCATTTGTCATTTAGTAAGTTTGATAATAAGGGGTGGTATTTGGGGGCCCTGGGAACAGAATGCCAGCAGGGAGTAGAAACAGGAATGAGGTAGAGATTGGTGTGTGGAGGGAATGCCGAATGACCCTTGGTGTTCTTGCGCAGGGACAACAGTGCCTGCCCTGCTGAACAGCACCTCCAACCAGCTCTACCTCCACTTCTACTCCGACATCAGCGTGTCTGCTGCTGGCTTCCACCTGGAATACAAAAGTGAGAATCCAGGGTCGTGGCCATGTGTGGGTTTCTCGGTAGGAGGAAATGGTGGCTGACTCCCCACCCTCCATGGATTTTGGGCTGTGCCCACTCATTCACACTTAAGGCTACCACTGACTGGAGAAAGATACTAAGGGTTAGAGAAGGCTTGAAACCCTTTCAAGTTTGCATACTCAACCATGGGACAAAGCCACTGAAGCGTTGAATCACTATACCCTAGGACCAGGCAGAAAGTACTTCAGCCTCAACCCCAGTAGATAATCTGGGATGTAAGAAAGTGGAGGTGCTCTTTCCGCTGGTTCTGCAGACCAGCTTCTGATACCCATTTGGATGTTATCTTCAAAGTTCTTTCTCTCACTCAAAATCTCATTTTTCATCTACAAAGTTCCTTCTAGTCACTGCTAAGATCCCTGAACAGCAAGGACTACAGCTGTGCCTTTGGGGGCGTAAAGCAGTTTCTGGAGAGATGTCTTTCCTCCTGGGTCGCTGGCTCTGCTCCCATCTCACACTAGGTACAGGGAGGGACCAGTGGGCGCCATCAGATAACCACTGTGTGTTCCCAACACATCAGGAGCTCTGATGATTTTACTGGGGTCTCTGATAGATCTGTCTTCCAAGGGCAGAGAAAGGGGAGAGAAGTTGGGAGCAGAGACAACAGGGACATGGGTGGGGGACAGGACTCAGATAGAGAGGCCTTGGGAGTCTGCAACCAAGGTGTCCTGATGCTGAGCTCAATAGATGAGCATCCCAAGCCCCTGAAATGACACCCCCTGTTCCAGCTTTGATCTGATGAACCTCCATACTACACATTCTGACTTCCTCTGAATGCCGGGGTGAACAGGAGGCCCAGGAAGGCACAAGCCTTGGACCCCAAGAAGCCAACAGCATCCTCTGCCTCTGTCACCTTAACCAACCAGTCTTGCCCATCTTTCTCTCTCCCTCTCTGTGTTGTCTAGCGGTGGGCCTGAGCAGTTGTCCCGAACCAGCTGTACCCAGTAACGGGGTGAAGACGGGCGAGCGCTACTTGGTGAATGACGTGGTCTCTTTCCAGTGTGAGCCAGGATACGCCCTCCAGGTACCCATCCCCACCAAAATAACCCCAGGGCAGGGCACAGGCGTCCCCTGAGTGCATTGCCCAATCCCGTACTGGCAAAGCTGCAGCCTGGTTATGGGTGAAGCCTCCCTATCCCCTGGGGACAGCTATCCACTCCTGGAGCTATTCTCACAAAAATAAACTTTGTTGATGGTAAGGGCCCTGGACAATCCAGCCTGGAATGTGTTCCTGCAAAGTCGGCTTTGATTGGACTTTGGGAAAATTTAATTTCCCTTTGAGGGCCATGAGGGAATTTAGTAATTAGAGGAAACTCACAAGGAAACCTCCTGTAATGAGAATTCTTTAGTGATGGTTGTTAGTAAGTGGTCTCTCCCGCCCCAAATTATCTCTCCTTCTGTCTTACCTCAAATCCCACGATGATCTCATGCATCTGGATGTCTTGTCTCTTAATGTGAGGCCTAGAGCAAGCCCCCGTTTCGGGTTAGGTGTATAATTGTGCCCCTGGGGACCTCTAGCCCGCTACTGTTCTGATTCCTCCAGGGCCATGCCCACATCTCCTGCATGCCTGGAACTGTGCGCCGATGGAACTACCCTCCTCCACTCTGCATTGGTAAGAGAACTGGACTTTAGAATCCACTAGAGTCCAAATCCCAGGGGATCAGAGCTCTCTGCTATTCTGCTGAGTTCAGGTTCAAGTCAAAAAAAAAAATCCAGTGTTCTGGATTTGTTCCAAGTCAGTAGTTCCTGAAAGACATTTGTGCAATTTCTAACTCTCATTCAAAGCTGTCCAGGCTTCTGGAAGGTTCTGCCCGCCAACTGAAAAATCACAAGAAGCTTGCCCACTTGAGAATATCATGAGGGTCATTGTGGACTCATATAACCAGCCAGACCCCAGAAGGCAATTTTAGGTACATTGGGCTTTTCCCATGACTTTGTCAAAGTGCAGACTGAAACACCTGCTTCAGTTGTCAAGGGTTGCACGTAAATTAAGAACTTGGTTTCTTTTTACTGCTTAACCTATGCTAGGCAATGTTGAGGAAATTAACAGAAATAAGGAAAGACAGGGGTACCTCAGAGCATTTGGTCAGGTCAAGAAAGCAGGAAACAAACAGTGATTGGGTGTCTACTAAATGCCAGACTCCAGTTTCCCATTGCATACCTCCAGTGGGGGTTCGTAAGTGTGTGGGTGTGGGTGTGTATTTGTATGTGTGTGTCTGTGTGTGTGTGCATGTGTGTTATACACTTGGTGTGGGGGGTGTGCCTATGCATATCTTCCTCAATCGCTCTCCACATTTTTTTGAGTCAGGGTCTCTCCCTAAACCCAGAGCTCACCTGTTGCTCTAGGTTGGCTGACCAATGAGCTCTAAGAGTCCTCTTCTCCCTGCCCCTCAGCACTAGGCTACAGGGATATCACTGCACTTGGCTTTTGCGTAGATGCTGGACATCCACACACAGGTTCTCACAGCAAGCCCCTTACCAAGTGAGACATCTTCCCCAGCCCAGAAATCTGTCTTCAGAGATTAAAGAGAGGTGGGAAATGGAATGTGAAGGGCCATCCATGCCGGGCTGACAGCATCCCCTTGTCCCCCAGAAAGTAAGTGAGTCAAGGGAATGTCACATTGGCATGCCAGCATTCTGTGCTTGCTCTCCCATAGAGAGCAGGTTAGATACGGGAAATTCTAGGCATCACAGCGGTTCCCAGAGATGGGAGCTGTTCTTAGCGTCATTTTGCTGCTCTGGCAACTGGGCTGGGGAGGAGCATACATTTCACCCACGGTCCCTCAGGAAGTGGAGTGGGAATTGTGATGTAAGTGGTGGCACTATTCCACCCCAGTGTGCTTCCTACTCATTTTCTGCCCAGAAAAATACTGATCTGGACCTTGGCGTTTTCTTCCCTGAACACCTGGGCCTCCATGGCCGATTAGCCCCTTTCTGCTCACACAGTCTTTCCTCGGAGAACGTGAAACCTAAAATCATTTTCAGCTGGGCAGCTACTGAGGCACCCCAGCAACTTGAAATCAGATGTCTCCAGTTCCTCCCTCGCTGCTGAGTGGTCATGGTGAACCTCGGTGGCAGGCCATCCTTCCCCATAAAGGATAGATCTGGGAAGAGTCTGGCACAGTTGCAAGCACACAGAGAGGACAGGATGTGTGCCACTCTCTTTTCTTTCTTGTGTCCTTTGCTCTCATGAAGACTGGGTTGGAGAGGAAGGGGAGAGGGGTGGGCTGTCATGTAAGGACTGGAAGAGTCAGACTTCTGGAGCAGAGCTTTGCCACTTCCTGCACGGCCTTGATGAGGTCATCAACCTGTGGAGGGCGTGGTCAAGGCTGACACTCCTGGATACCCTGCGCTGTGCTTCAGTCCTGAGTTTACATTGCTCAGTTTACCTGGGTTTACCGATATTCAGAGAGACCTGCTGGGGTTCTCAGAGGGGTTTGTGACTCAAGGAACGTTTAAAACTGTGACTCTGCGTGCTCGAAGAGCCCCACCCTCTCCTCGATTTCCTAACCCAACTGCTCTCCTTGTCACAGCTCAATGTGGGGGAGAAGTGGAAGAGATGGAGGGGGTGATCCTGAGCCCCGGTTTCCCAGGCAACTACCCCAGTAACATGGACTGTTCCTGGAAGATCGTGCTGCCTGTGGGCTTTGGTGAGTCTGCAACCCCCAGAGTGACATGGGCTTGGAGCCCAGGCCTGGACTAACTCAGCTATCTGCCCAATCCCAGCTAAGCGCGGCGCCAGCACCGCCCTCCCCTCTGGCTCATGGGGTGCTGTCTTGTTCAATCTTGGGGGAAAGGCAGAAATTAAGTGAAAGGGGAGGAAAGCTTAGGGGTTACTTTGATTTGAGTCCCAAACTAAACCCAGGGGTACAGAATAAGAAACTCAACTTGAGCTGTAGCTGAGGGTATAGCTCAGGGCTAGAGAGCGTGCCTTGTGCAAGACACACGGTTCCATCTTCAGAACCATTTAATAAAAAGAAAAGGAAAGAAATTGCCTGGAATAAAAGAAAAGGAAAGCCGTTTTGCTGAGACCAGGCTGCAAGTTGTGCTTTTAACTCCCTATACCATTTATCATCCTAATTAAATTGAGCCAAGGTCAATATGAAATTGAGTTGGCATTCTTCACGGACACATTCTAGCTGGCCTGGAGATGGGAAGAGCAGAGATGGGCTATGCCAGGTGTGGGGGTTGTTGGCTGTGAAGGATGTTAATCTAGGTACAAATTTTAATTGCTTTCAATTCATGTACTGGCAATATATTATAACCTTGGTTGTCTGTGCCAAAGAGATGGTGGCTTTGGCCGACAAGGTACCGATGGGCTATCCATGGGGGTCCTCTGGCCCAATTCTGCTCTGTCCCTAGGAAGAAACCTCTCCTGGGGATTCCTCTTTTTTATACATTTGTGTTAGCATAATCTCTACAAAGCAATGCGTTTGACTGTGATGCAAACAAACTTTGCGATAGCCACGCCCCACTGGGTGTTGCCCCTCATCTCCTCTCTCTCCTTGAGAATTATAGAACCTCTCAGTCTGCTAGCCTCAGTGTGAAGACCGCTTGTTTGATCATCTGTTATAGGTCCCAAGTATGTCTTCTGATAAGGGACAGCCATGGTCCTGCTGGCTTTTAAATCAGGATGGAGGGGAGGGGGACAGTGGGGTCACCCTCAAAGGCTAGAGTCTAGTGTCTCTTGAAGGGAACTCGGGAAAGTGGAGACAGCTTTGGCAGCCTAGGCGGAGTCTAGATTTGAGACACCAAGAAAAGAGGGCCAGAGTCCCCTTTGCTCTAACTTCAAGCTTGGGACCAAAGAGCCTGTAGAGGCGAAGACCATCCCGCCTTGTTCATGGGGGGGGGGGGGGGGGGGGGACTGTGCCTAGCGTGACACAAGCCCATGGCATATGCTCATCCGGTATTAGCAAACAAATGTGTGTTCTTCCAGGCCCTTAAAATAGAAAAATTGCAATGGATGGCTACATTTTTCTATTTCCAGTGTCTATTTTTTCCGACCTGATTTTTCTCAGTTAACAATGTAATGTGAGGACCTTTGTTATACATGGTGAATAGGTTTCTTTGGAGAACATTTTCCAACAGCAATCCAATTTTGAAAACCCTTGTCTGTAAACAAATACCCGTGTTGCTGTTCCAACCTCACTTCTCCGTGGCTTATGTAAATATGTACCCTAGGGGCTTAATTAAATCCATGTCCCCTGACAGGTGGCTAAGAGATCTTGATTAACCCACCAAAAGTCCCGAAGGGTAAACTTCATTTGGCTTCTCAGTGGATTAGATGGTACAATATACACTTCCGATCCATGTCCTTCTGAATCACCTAAAGATTCTTAGAAAATACCAGCAAGAAAGGTCATGTGTGCCCTCTGACTCAATGGGGTAATTACTTTTTAGCTAAACATTTATTCTAGGGGAAAAACCTATCTTTATATCAATACTAGACATGATTCAAATGAAATCAAATCTTGACCCCGAAGTTGGCTTCCCATAAAGTCAAATAGACTTGGGTTGGGGCTCAGAAAAAACTGGTGTCTCTGTTGCTGAATGAAAAGTCTGTTGACTTTCTGACCCTTCCTGATGGCCAGAGCAGGGACTAGATGGGCAAAACTCAGAACCACCCTGGGAGACGTGCGTGGGTTGGGGCTTTGGTGGTGGGGACTCTGGACCCTGAGACACTGTAGCGGGACATGCTGCCAGAAGCCAGACTGTATGGCTTTGGGCACTGTGTGCCTCTGTCCTTCTCCTAGGTGCTCACATCCAGTTTTTGAACTTCTCTACGGAGCCTAACCACGACTTCTTAGAAATCCGGAGTGGTCCCTCTGAGACCAGCCGCATGATGGGCAGGTTCAGCGGAAGCGAGCTGCCAGGCTCCCTGCTCTCCACGTCCCACGATACCATTGTGTATTTCCACAGCGACCATTCCCAGAACCGGCCAGGTTTCAAGCTGGAGTACCAGGGTAAGGATGAAAGTATTACAGTGGCACCACTGTCATGGTAACCACTGTCAGACCCGCGTCTGGCCCACAGCTACCCATCTCCCCGTCTTTCTGCCTGGGAAGAAATGCCAGAAGGGCTGAGGGGCAGCAGATCTCTCTGTGGAGGCTTCTGTTTGGAAGTAGCTCAATAGCTACCTAGCCCTGTTTGACAGACAGCTTACATGTACCCAATTTTTTCCAGAGCCATGGGCCCCACAGTGTCCACTGAGGTTCCATAGTATCTAGAGCTAATAACCAGCAGCATCCTGGGCAAGTAGCCTATCAGTTCCCCTCAGGCATCCCTGACAGGGTCCACCACCATTTCCCCTTGGCTTTGAAAGGCTCAGTCTCAGCAAAGATCTCCTGTAACAGAATGGAAAGTTCCAGCAACAGTGTTAACAGCGCCCACCTCAGGCTGCGTTCCCTTGCAGAGGCCCACCCGTATGCTGGCAGAGGTTCTATTTCCTGAGGTGAAACTTGATGGCAGGTCCAGTGTTCCTAGCATGTTTTCACAGAAAAAAAAAAAAAAAAAACAACCCGTCACACCAACGCAGGCATTGCTGTGTGAAATGCCATTCGTTCATTACTAACAGTGGAGACTCCCAACCTGCCTGGCTGTGCTGGGCAGCCCTGCATAGGCCTAACCTCTCCCATGAATCTCCCCTCGAGTCACTGAGTGAAGCACCTGTTCCAGCCCCATCTCAGCTCCTTTCACTCATTCCCCACTCTATACTTTTAGACATTTCTTTTTTGCCAATACTAACTAGTACATGTTTATTTTAAAAACCCTAAAATTGTACAGATGTTTCCATGAGCAGGGGACATCAGCCAGCTTAGGCCACTGTAACAAATGCTGCAAGCCAGCAGGAAGCTTGTAGGTAACAGAAACTCCTTCCTCCCTCCTCTGGGGGCTGAAAAGTCTTAAGGTCAAGGTGCTGGCAAATCGCAAGCCTGGGAGAGGCTGCTCAGTGGCTCGTGGTGGCACCCTCCTGCTGTGTCCAGGTTTGATAGATTCAGTGAAGGACCTCTAAGGCCTCCTCTGTAGGGAGCCTAGTCCAGCCCTCCAGGAAGACCTAAGGACTCGCCATCTCCAGACGCCCTCCCATTAGGGAATGAGGCTTCAGTGTGTGGTACTGGCTGAGGGAACATGCAGGCTATGTCACATGTCATGGGAGTCATATTGCTCTCATAAACCCACTGTAGGTGCGGTCTTCCAGTTTCCTGTGTTCAAAGTTAATCTTCAGTTATACAGATAATTCACTAACACATTCTCCTTGTTAAAAAACAACCAAGAAAAAACGGCAGTGGGGCAGAGACAACCCCTAATTTTTAATTAATTAATTCATTTATTCTTCCTTTCACCTTCTTCCTTCCTTTCTTTCTTTTTTCTTCCTTCCTTTCTTTCTTCCTTTCTTTATTTCGCGTGTGTGTGTGTGTGTGTGTGTGTGTGTGTGTATGTGTGTGTGTGTGTTTACACCTTGGAAGAAAATGTAAAGTTTTTGATCGCATATGCTTTTAGTATAGAAAGAATACCGTGCAATGCGTATTCTGAGAGCCTTGGCCTTTTCATCCCTATGACCGGGTGTCCCTTCCTTGTCAGATAAGAATACTAGGCAAGAACTAGGCCTCTCATTCTGGAACAGCCATAGAGTGTGTCCCCTGAGGTAGGCACATTTGAAATGGTTGCACGGGGGAGGCCTGCGTGTGAGCATGGCAGGCTCATACTGCAGGGTGCCAAGAGCTTGGCCTCCTCAAACCATGCCACCTTGTTAGTACTGACCAGGCAGCCAGACCCAAGGAAGGGGGAGGGGTTCTCTCAGAAACTGTTCCTGTGAAGAGTGTCTGTGACTGAGGAGGGGAGGATGGAGGACCGACGAGTCAGGACACATCAGTACTCATCCTGTCACGATGGTCTGTCATGGAAGACAAACTTGATTCCAGTTGCATGGATCCATGCTCTGGCTGGAACAGGTGTAGACCCCATCACACACTCTGCCGCCATCACTTCCGAGTCTGTTTGTTGGGAGGCTGTTACAGAGTACCGAAGACCCTGTGACTCGAACAACAGCTCCAGGGATGGAAGTGAGAACACGATTAAGGTGTTGGAGGGCCAGGTTTCTTTCTTCTGAGGGTTGTAAGGATCTGCTCCGGGTGGGGGACTGGATCTGGGTGGTTTTTAGACATCATCAGCCTTGTGTCGGTTTGCAGAATCATCCATCACCCAGTCTCTGACTTCATCTTCATATAGCATCCATCTTCAAAACTCTAGTTAGCCACCCCCATTGATACATCATTATCGTGCATAGGTATGGAATACAGTGGGATGTTTCCAGACAGGAACATTGTGTTTGAACAAATCAAGGTGGCTCATAGTCCCATCAACCTAAAAAATCACACTTTATTTGATGTGGTTAACGTTCAAAATGTCCTCTCTCGTGTGCTGAGAAAAGGAATCGTCCGTGCTATTGGTGAAAGGGTAAATGAGTAGAGACATCATGGAATGTACTAGGGAGGACCCTCAAGCTCCCCCTTTTATAGTGACACCAGCCCCAGCAGATCACCATCCACCCCACAGCCATTCGGGTTTATGTAAGAGGTCAGAGGTCCTCTCTCCACATAAGGTCACTTCCTGACACTCTGGGCGTTCAAACTCAGGAGTGTGCAGAGACAGTTCAGCCAATACTCCCCTCCAACACTTCTCTCTCATAAGTGTTGACAACACCACCGGCTCCTGGATTCCCCACAAGGGACCAAGCCCTCCCACCCACATGGTTGCCACCCCTGTATCAGAGAACATCCTCACCCCTGCTGAGCCTGCCCTGCCTAAGGTCTCCAACTCAGAAGTCAAGGACAACAAAACGGGTCAGCCTTTCTGGGATCAGGACCTGCCTTCTGCTCCCTTGAGTCACAAGTCCGCCCGTGTGTCACTCAGCATCAGGCCACCTGCTCCTTCGCGGGCCGAAGCTCAACTTTCATTAAAGTTTCTTGCTGTGATGGTCCCGACCTCTCAGCCTAGGGAGTCTCTAGTGCCAGAGGCCCAGCTGCTTCCACTGAGGCCTCTAATTCGTGATAGATGCAAATGATTCTCTCTGACCAACTGGCCTCATGCGCCAGAGTTGTTCAGTATAAACAGGCTCTGAGCTCTGAGCGCCCCCCCCCCCACACACACACACACTGTGCTTCCTCTCCAGAGAAAATGGGCTTCAGGTCTCCAGTTTGTAGAGGATCCACCTGTCCCCACTGAGGCTGTCTATGTGGACCCCAGTTCTCTTGATTTCCTTAACTTTTTTTTTTTTGGAACAATCCAGCTCTTTCTCCTCAAAATTCTTCCAGCTGGACAGACCAGCATCTCTAGGCAGCTGCTTCCTCTGTCTTTCCATAGGCAGACGCTTCCAGAAAATGGTTACTGGTAGCTAAGTTTGCTTGCTTTTAACTTACTCCAAGGCTCAATAGGTAAAATTCTTGCCACTCAAGCCTGGCACTGGGAGTGGGGGGCGGGGGGTCAAAGCAGGAAGATCTCAGGAGCTCATTAGCCAACCAGTCTACTCAACAGCTGAGCTCTGGGTTCAGTGAGAGGTCTGGTCTCGAAATGTGGTAGACACCTGAATTGGCCTCAGACCTACACACACACACACACATGCACAAACATGCGCACACTCACACGCACACGCGCACACACACACTGTAACTTCAGAATTTAACTTTCCCTCTGAAGCACCTTCTAGGACTCCCAGATCTGTCTTGGAATGAAAAGAATCCAGGAAGCCCTCACTGAAGTTTCTCCCTTGCCACTCTCATCAAAGCTACTCTGGCTTTTGACTCGTGGCTGCTCCCTTCAGTCCCCTTACTGTCCGTCTTCAGGCCACAGAACTCCAGCCGAGGCTTCCGATGCAGCCTACCTGGGCATCAGGATCCTACCTTCTCCAAGGCATCATGGGCAAAGCACCCAAAGGCACTCCACTGACAGGGCCACCTCTCCTTAGCCCACCCATGCCGGTGGTGGCTCCTCGGTTCCTTGAAAGATGCAGTCACCTCAGTGATTTCTGTGTGGGGGTGGTGTGTGTATGTGTACGTGTGCATGCACACATGAGCACATGTGTGTATTGCAGGTGTGCATTTATGTGTGTGTGTACAGATGCCAGAAGATCAGCTCCTGTGTCATCTACCATGCATCAGGTACTATGGCCCCTTTTTGAGACCAGGTCTCTCATGGCTTGGGTCTCACCAAGTAGGCCTGATGGTTAATAAGTTCAGGGGTCCGTCTGTCTCTGTGTTCTCAGTATTGGAATTACAGATGCACACTGCTACTAATCCTGGCAAGAAGGAAGGAAGGAAGGAAGGAAGGAAGGAAGGAAGGAAGGAAGGAAGGAAACAAGGAGACAGGCAGGAGAGCCCACGTGGATCCTGGCTCTCAAACTCAGGTCCTCCTGCTTTCAAAGCAAACCAACTGAGCTTTCTCCCCAAGCTTCTCCAAAAGTGATTTCTGGTGAAACTTGCGTGTTTTCCCACCGAAACAGCCCTCCACAGTGTCAAATGGAAACACAGAACCCAGCCACCACTGCGGAACGGGCATGGAGGAACCGTTAGCCTGGAGGTCACAGTATTCTTATTGCGTGTGATAAATCATCCGGTTCCACAGAGCGTCGTTCAGCTCAGCTGTTCCTACTGAGTGCTGCTGCTGTGGAAACAGCCCATCTCCGTCTTCTGCCAGTTCCCTGAGTAGAAAGTGCCCAATTACTGCGACAAAGAATATTCTTCATCCGGTGTACCCAATTAGTCAGAGGCGTTGCTCTGTGGTACACAGCCAGTGCCTCGGCTGACTCTTCCTGCTGGACAGGCCTCAGCCGTTGCCATGAGGGCAGCTTTCCTACTCCTCCAAGGAGCATCCCTGTATGGCAGTCACATATGCCTGTGGCCCAGCTAGTCCCTCCCCGCAAAGCTCCCATCTTGACTGTAGATTTAACTTACTCCCCCTAAATGCTTTCAGGGGTTCTAACTTGGCAGAGCTGGAAAGGCCCCCACTTACCTCTTCATCTCACTTTTTCTGTTTGTGACCTAGAATCAAGCAACATGGAGACACCTAGACTAACACCCGACCCCGAGAAGGTGTTCAGTGACCAGAAGTTCCCCTGTCAGTACATTCCTTGAGCCTCTCTTCCCAGCGGAACTAAGAACAATCAGTAACGTTTATGGGGGTCCTCCCACATGCCAGTGTCCTTCAGAGGGCTACAAGATATCATTGCACTCAGTCCTTGTAACAACTACAAGAAGGGGGGGGCATAGAGAAGTTGAGGGATTTATCCAAAGTCAACAACCAGTCAGGTCTGTAGGTTTCCCAGTCCTGGGGCTCTGCCTCAGTGCCACCACCTGGGCGCCACAGTCTTCCATTTGGGAAGAAATGCCCCAGAAAGAATAAAGTGACCTTTTCCCTGACCTCTTCTAGCCTACGAACTTCAAGAGTGCCCAGACCCAGAGCCGTTTGCTAATGGTATCGTGAGAGGAGCTGGCTATAATGTCGGACAATCGGTGACCTTTGAATGCCTTCCGGGATATCAACTGACTGGCCAGCCCGTCCTCACATGTCAACATGGCACCACTCGGAACTGGGACCACCCCCTACCCAGGTGTGAAGGTATGTCCCTCTCCCGCCCTAATGGTCCTTCCTGGGGTTGTCATGGAGACAGAGCATCCTGCTCCACCGGCTACTCTGTGGGATCGCCAAAGGTGAAGGTCCAGGCAAGCTTTGCTTATCCTGTTTCCGTGAGCCAGCCCAACCAGGGAGAGAGCCCAAGTGACAGAGCTCTGAGCAAGTTCTGTGTAGGACCAGGGGATGTGCGCTATGGCCAAGGGAATGGCATATCCAGCCTGTAGAAGATCTGCTCTGATGGGCTAATGTCCCCCAAGGAGATGGGAAGGTGCCACAATGAGACCGTAGGAGCTGAATGGTGGAGAGTAGTAGTCTTCAAACTGTCCCTTTTCCTGAGAACTCTGGCTCCTTTTCACCTCCCCCTTCTTCCTACATGTATTTGGCGAGAGACGAGCTGGTAATCTTAGGTGGCTGAGATGGAGCATTCTTGGGCCTTCTTCCTTAGGCAGAACCAGGGTGGAGATGACCAAGAGACCCCACTTCCACATCCTCTCTTGCCTTATTCTGACAGCCCACAGTTTTCCTGGAGAGATGCTAGAATCAGTCTTGAAATGGGGAGGCCTGGCAAGGACAGTACCCCAGCAGAAGGAAACACCCCAGCTCCAGGGTCAGCTGTCAGTCCCCTCTCTGTGCCTTGTCACTGAGTTTCACTCCCTTCTTTAATAAAGCAGGACGTTTTTGAGAGTCAGAAGGTCCCACAAGTGGCCCAGCCTGCGATGGGGAATGCGTAGTAGTAGCTTTCTGTAGAGGAGTAGCCTTCTGGGCAAGGTCCCGAGCCAAACATTTTGTTGGCTGATTCGTTCATTCATTGACTCATTGACTGATGATGTATTGGGATTCAAACCCAAGGCCTCATCCATGCTAGGCAGCCAGCTCTCTGTCTCTGAGCTTCATCCAGCCCTGACCAACGATTTCTTATACATTGTCTTACCTAGTAACCCCCACAGTCCCATGAAGAGTATTCTTAGTCTAGTTCACTCCTCAGGAAACAGACTCAGAGAGAATGCATGACTTGTCTATGGTCATGTGACTGATAAGTGGCGTAACTATGATTTTTAACCCCACCTTAGCCTCACTGCAAAAACCCAAAAGCCAATAAAATATTTGCTATGCAAATATGAAGACATGAGTTCAGATTCCCAGAATCCGTATAAATGCTGGGTGGGTGTGGAAACCCAGCTGAAATTTTAGAACTCGGAAGGTGGAGACGGGATTCCCCCGGAACAAGCTATCTAGCTAGATTAGCTATGTTGGCAAGCTCTGGGTTCAATTGAGAGACCCTGCCCCAAGTGATAAGATGGAAGGTGATCAAGGAAGACTGCAGCATCAACCTTAGTTCTCAGCGCACACCCATGCCTGCATGCACACACACACACACACACACACACACACACACACATGCACGCACGCAAACGTGCATATATACATGTCACATCTCCCACATATACATACTCACAAAATAAGTAAGTAAATGCTAAATTTAATTTTTAAAAAAAAATAGACCAGAAGCAACACTCTAGAAAGAACAGGTTAGAGAGGAGAGAGATTGTCATAATCCCTCATCTCCTCCCAGTAAAAGTATTACAGCCCCCATCCTACCAGCCCCGTTCCTCCCCATTCCTCCCCATCCTCAGTGCAGGGGTCAGGGCCGTTCTCAAGGTTAATCACTTCTCTACTGGACTGTGAGAAAAAGAGGAGGTCAAAGCGGGATGTTCACAGAGGCACCTGGGGTGATGACAGACAGCCAGGGAGCAGTGTTGGTGAACGGAACCAAGCATAACCTCGCGGCCCCGTGTCTCCTTCCTGTCCCATCTGCAAAACAGTAATGAGAGCTGGGATTTTGCCAGGAAGGCATCTGGGTTCTCAGCCGGCTGGGTAGGACTCTCAAATACTCATTTATTTGCGTTTCCTCCCTGGCAGTCCCCTGTGGTGGGAACATCACCTCTTTCAATGGCACCGTGTACTCACCTGGATACCCCAGCCCCTACTCCAGCTCCCAGGACTGTGTCTGGCTGATCACTGTGCCCATTGGCCATGGTGTCCATCTCAACCTCAGCCTGCTGCAGATAGAACCCTTTGGAGACTACATCACTGTCTGGTAAGATCAGACGCCATGTCAACGGCAAATCCAAAGGAGGCATTTGCGAAGCTCAGGGTTGAGCTGAGGCTCAGCGTCAGGTCACCAACACGATGAAGGGAGAGGAATGAAAGGCCAGTGGTCCCCAACCTGGATCCCCTTCTGCAGCCAGTGAAGGTGCCAGTGGGTGCATGATGGGGAGTGGCGTGAATAGGCAGGCTCTCCCTCATATTTCCAGAACTTTCTCCCGCCGTCTACACACACCTAACCAAGCTGTGAGGACTAACAAAGAAGGCTTAGCTTGACGTTGTACAAAGCCCCTCTGGTTGTCCTATGCTGAGCCAGTGCTGCCCAACAGAACATTCTGAACTGACGGTGACACTTTATGCCCTTGCAGTCCACCCGACATGACAGACACCAGACTGGTTTTTAAATTTTGTTTCATTTGAATGAACTTAAGCATAAGTAGCCATGTACAGTTAGGGATTACTGAACTGACAGCAAAGCATTTAGTTACAGAGCTCTGTAGGCAGTGTCTTGAGTGTTTTTTAAAATAAAAAATTTAAAAATTCTTGATTGTTAAGGGTAATTTCCTAGACAATTTCCCCCCAATCAACTCAATCTACAGACAAGGATACATAGTATTTTTTAAAAAAAAAAAAAAAAAAAAAAACCTTTGGAAACTAATGCCATTCTAGGAATCACAAAGGGTACAGAGTTTTTCTCAAAACTCTGAGGAATTTCCAAGCAATGGATATGAACGGAAAGGGAACAGTAGATAAGGTTTCAGGCAAGAAATCATTTTCCCCAAAAGGTAGCATGGGGGCACCTTTGCTTGGGTGGCAAAGGCCTGGCTGAGAGAGCAGAGTCCCCCCACAGTTCCTCTGCCCCTGACAAAGAAGACCAGCAGCCCCGCCCCATGGTGCTCATGCTGCCCCAGAGCCCATGGGGGGGGGGAGGGTAGGACTAGTGAAGAACCTGATGAATAAAGGCTCCATCAACTCTGTCAGAAGGCCTCACAGAGGAGGGTTGGAGAGTTCCAGAGTCACGCCACCCACTCCAGATCTCTCTCGGAGCCCCCGATGGCTCCAGGGGCAGCAGATACTCAAGACAACTGACAACATGCAGGGCCTTCTTTCCTACCTACAGGGACGGGCCACAGCAGACGTCTCTACAGCTTGGCGTCTTCACCCGGAGTCTGTCCAAGAAAATAGCACACAGCTCTTCTAACCAGGTCCTGCTCAAGTTCCACCGGGACACAGCCACGGGTGGGATCTTCGCCATCGCCTTCTCAGGTCAGTAGGAGAGCTTGTCCAGGGTGGGGCACGCGAGCTTTCCGATCAAGGCTGTGTTTGCTATTTGTGTGGCTTTGAGTGAGTCATGTGGCCTCTGTGAGCTTGGGTGTCCACAGCCTGTGGAAGCATCCCCAGCCTAGGGCTCCCCTAGTCCACTGCTTTCCTCATGGTACTGGGGCGCACAGGCATGTAGGGCCAGCCTTTGGTGCCAAGCCACCCATCCACACCACTCACAGCTGGCCTGTCCATCTCCCTGATCCCCCAACTTGTCCCTTCACTTCTATAAAGCTGCCTTTTCCACAGGACTCTTGGGGCTCTGTTGACCTCACAGGCAACCCTTTGCTTGGTAGTGCAAAGGCAGACTTAGCGGTTTCATCCAGGATGGGTATAAATGGTCCAGGTGGGGTTGTCTCACCCGCTGCCTATTTTCTTCTAAGAGTCTGAGTCCACTGGGGACCTGAATGTTTCTCGAGCTTATTACAACAGACAGAACGTAGAAGCATCATAGAGACGTCTCTGTGGACTGTGCTCCCCTATGGACTGTGCTCCTCTAAGGACTGTGCTCCCCTATGGGCTATACTTCTCTGTGGACTGTGCTCCCCTATGGACTGTGCTCCTCTGTGGGCTGTGCTCCCCTATGGACTGTGCTCCTCTAAGCTGTGCTCCTCTGTGGGCTGTGCTCCTCTGTGGGCTGTGCTCCTCTGTGGGCTGTGCTCCTCTGTGGGCTGTGCTCCTCTGTGGGCTGTGCTCCTCTGTGGGCTGTGCTTCACTGTGGACTGTGCTCCCCTGTGGGCTGTTCTCCCCTGTGGGCTGTGCTCCTCTGTGGGCTGTGCTCCTCTGTGGGCTGTGCTCCTCTGTGGGCTGTGCTCCTCTGTGGGCTGTGCTCCGCTATGGACTGTGCTCCCCTATGGACTGTGCTCCTCTGTGGGCTGTGCTCCTCTGTGGGCTGTGCTCCGCTATGGACTGTGCTCCCCTATGGACTGTGCTCCTCTGTGGGCTGTGCTCCTCTGTGGGCTGTGCTCCGCTATGGACTGTGCTCCCCTATGGACTGTGCTCCCCTGTGGGCTGTGCTCCTCTGTGGGCTGTGCTCCTCTGTGGGCTGTGCTCCTCTGTGGGCTGTGCTCCCCTATGGACTGTGCTTCTCTGTGGGCTGTGCTCCCCTATGGACTGTGCTCCTCTGTGGGCTGTGCTCCTCTGTGGGCTGTGCTCCTCTGTGGGCTGTGCTCCCCTGTGGGCTGTGCTCCTCTGTGGGCTGTGCTCCCCTATGGGCTGTGCTCCTCTGTGGGCTGTGCTCCCCTATGGACTGTGCTCCTCTGTGGGCTGTGCTCCTCTGTGGGCTGTGCTCCTCTGTGGGCTGTGCTCCCCTGTGGGCTGTGCTCCCCTATGGGCTGTGCTCCTCTGTGGGCTGTGCTCCTCTGTGGGCTGTGCTCCTCTATGGACTGTGCTCCTCTGTGGGCTGTGCTCCTCTGTGGGCTGTGCTCCTCTGTGGGCTGTGCTCCCCTGTGGGCTGTGCTCCTCTGTGGGCTGTGCTCCTCTGTGGGCTGTGCTCCCCTGTGGGCTGTGCTCCTCTGTGGGCTGTGCTCCTCTGTGGGCTGTGCTCTCCTATGGGCTGTGCTCCTCTGTGGGCTGTGCTCCTCTGTGGGCTGTGCTCCTCTATAGACTGTGCTCCTCTAAGCTGTGCTCCCCTGTGGACTGTGCTCCCCTATGGACTGTGCTCCCCTATGGACTGTGCTCCCCTATGGACTGTGCTCCCCTGTGGACTGTGCTCCTCTAAGCTGTGCTCCTCTGTGGGCTGTGCTCCCCTGTGGACTGTGCTCCTCTATGTAGTGGCAGCTATGTTACCAGCTTACAGAGCAGTGTGCATGGTTGAACAGGAAGTTTATTCCTAACTCTCTCTGGGGCCAGGTTTGTGTGAGACTGTGTGACTTGTCCCTGCTGGTGACCTCCATCTCTGAGACTTTTGTGAGGTTGTTCATTTCATCATCTCCATGTTACAAATGAGGAAAAGGTACCAATAAAAGTCTCAGGACTTGGCCAGAATGTTCAGGCAGAATGGAGGGAGAGCACTTGGGCAGCTGACCCTGCAGTGGGATCTAGTGTGACTTTACAGTGTGATGTGGCATGTGTACATTGACAGAAACTTTGGTGTACTCAGCCCTGAGCCTGGAGACAGAGAAAGGGATCCTGTCAGACCACAGGTCTGGGTCTGGTGTCAGCCTGTCCCAGTTTCTCAGGAGACTGAAGCAAGGGGTCAAGTGCAAGGCCGGCATAGGCCAGAGGGAGGTCAAGGCCAGCTTTGGTGACTCCATAGAATGAGACCAGGTGTCAAAGTAAACGATACACAAAAGACGTGGGTTAGTTCCGTGCAGACTTCCACACACAAGACCCTGTGTCTGAACTCCCACATCACACACACGCGCGGGAGTGGGGGAGGCTTCCACGGACAAGGCCCTGTGTTTGATCTCTACATCACAAACACAGGGAAGTGGCAAGGAGGTGGCGCCAAAGTGACAGTGCTCGCCCACAAGCCTGGTCACCTGAGTCTGCGTCCCCAGACCCAAGTAAAAGGCCAGATGTGATGGGGCACATCTGTAATCCCAGCACTCCTAGGTTAAATGGGAGGCAGAGGTGGGAGAATTACCCAGAAGCTCACAAAGAGCCAGTCTGTTCTATACAGTGGTGAACAGGAGGGACCTGCCTCAAACAAAAGGTGGAAAGGAGAGGACCAATTCCTGGAAGTTGTCCTCATACCTCCACATGTGCACCATGACATGACCATGTGCCTTTGTGTGTGCATACACACAGACAGACATGAGAGAGGAGGGAGGGAGGGAGGGAAAGAGGGAAAGAGAGGGGACAGAGGAGAGAGAGAGAGAGAGAGAGAGAGAGAGAGAGAGAGAGAAAGCGCTCTGTCACTCCTAACTGCTAGGGTGATTGGGACCCAGATGCAAGACTCTACCCTCTCCATTGACCTCAGCATCCATGTCCCTCCTATTGATGCCTCTTCCCCAAGCAGGGGGACCCAGGCTTTGAGTTTCTTTTCAACTCTGTGTGTGACCATTCCCTGGATCAATAAAGCATGGACTCCAGAAATGCAGCTTGGGTTTCATGTCTTGGCTCTGAGGTCAAGAGCCATGGGACCTTGGGCACTTTTCTTCTTTCTGGGATTTCATGATGTCTCCTTTCAGTATCTACAAAGTAGGGTAGAAGTGGTGCCTGACCACACAGGGCTGCCTACAACTGTGTGTGGAAATGCCTGGCCCGGCTGAGGACAGTGAACCAATAAATGGTAGCTTTACCATCACCATTATCATTCTAGATATTGACAGCCCTGTGTGACATCACCAGGGGCTGGGACAACTCTGTGGTGCCTGTTTGATTTGTAAAGTTCACATTGATACATATGACTATGTCTGGCTCATTTATTCATGAGGTATAATATTCAATAGCATAAAAATAGAGTAGTTTACCTAGTCTTTTGTTAATGAGCACTGACTTTATCTACTTAATATAAACATTATTATCTATCCCTCATTACAGGCATGTACGAGAGTTTCTCAAGCCCCCCAGCATTGTAAGGTTACAAACATTCACATATCCAAGGTTTTTAGGGAATGTAAAATGTACCTTTGATTTTTTTTTTTTTTGAGACAGTGTTTCTCCGTGTAGCTCTGGCTGTCCTGGAACTGGCTCTGTAGACCAGGCTGGCTTTGAACTCACAGAAATACATCCATTTCTGCCTCCCAAATGCTGTGATCAAAGGCGTGAGCCACCACTGCCTGGCTGTAAAAATGTGTCTTACAAAGTGATTATAACAAAGTTATAATCAAAAGCAGAGGGTGCACTCTTCATGTCCAGCACCCTCACAAACACTAAGCGTAAATGGAGGCTGCTCTTTCGTTTACCAGCTGCCCAGACCTGAATAATCACACAGAAACTACATTAATTAC
Source organism: Microtus oregoni (assembly GCF_018167655.1). Lineage (NCBI taxonomy): Eukaryota > Metazoa > Chordata > Mammalia > Rodentia > Cricetidae > Microtus > Microtus oregoni. The sequence goes on along the minus strand of NW_024543064.1, from coordinate 24,353,733 downwards.
AACACTGGCCAATGACTTAGGCATATTCCTAGCTAGCTCTTGCATCTTAACCCATTTCTATTAATCTGTCATATCCACGAGGCTGTGGCTTACCAGTAAGGTTATGGCATCTCTCTCCTTTGGCAGCTACTTGGTTTCTGTCTGATTCCGCCTTCTTTCCTCCTCTGTCTCTACTTGGATATCTCACCTGGCTTTACGCTTCTAAGCCAATAGCCAAAACAGCTTTATTCATTAAATAAAATTAACAATAAAAGCAACACATATACAGAAGGACATCCCACATCAACTAAGCTCTTACCATTTTGACCAATCTGGTGGACTCATCAAATGCCATCCCACTTTTTTACGGTTGATGAGTCTCCTTTGGCATTCCCATTGACTACGCATGCTCCTGCCCTATAAAATGCCAACTCCCCAGGGACCTTGCTCCCTCCAGGGAGAGAAGATAGCAGCAGCAAATCCTTTGTGGTCGCTAGCACAGGCTGGAAAAGAGGCAAGTGAGTGACTAAATGGTAGGTGGGATGGAGGGGAGCCCTACTTCCTCTGGAGTCACTGTGGCGAGCTGGTGCTTTGGGACAGCAACTGAAGAGTGAGGAGGGAAGGGGCGTGTGTGCGTGTGCATGTGCGTGTGCGTGTGCGTGTGCGTGTGCGTGTGCGTGTGTGTGTGTGTGTGTGTGTGTGTGGCGGGGCAGAGACAGCGCTCACCTTCCCATAGCTAAGCAGCACCCCGCTAGCTTTGTTTTCATGTAAGCATCAATAAGCAGGAAGGAAAGATACCTCGGGGAGACTTATGAAATGGCTCTGTGACATATTTTCAAAAGGAGAAAATGGATTTGAGTAGCAGAGAAAATGTCCTTGAAGCAGTGTAGGAATAAGCAGAGCTGGGGGAAGCATCTCCCTCAAGCATGAAGTATATAGATAGCATGGACTTCAAATAAAAGGCGAGATGCTGAAACAGTAAATGGGACAATGGCGTCTACACCTGCCAGGGAGGAGAGGGAATGAGAACTACTGTGCCTTCAGCCAGGGTGACAGGGGTAGGGGGCAGACGGAGACAGAGGCAGTTGACACCCTTGGTGATGGATGAGTGGTATCTGAAGGGGAGGGAATAGGCACATGGTGTCAGACTTGGGGACAGATGAGGAGACAGAGCGCGAACACATCCATACAGAAGATAAGTCTAGATGGCGTGGAGGAAAGGTGACAATAATATGGGAACTCATTTCCACACAGTGGCTCGTCAGCTGAGGGAAGGACACTAGAAGGCTGGCTTCTCACACTAGAGGACGCCTGCCACAATAACACAGGAAGGGAGAGCAAAGGTCAGAATGCAGCTGTCGCTGTTGGATCCAAAATGGCACCATCACTCTGAGACCATCCCTTGCTGTGTGAGTGTGTGTGTGTGTCCATCTGGAGACGTGTGTGTACATGCATGCTTCTTCAGCTCTACCACCTAGAGGTTGTGAGCGGCATTTCTGGGAGCAGTGAGAGCATCTAGGACCTGGTCTTAGTTTCTAAATAGCATTTTCTACTAAAAGGACCAGGGTCCATGAAGAAACAGTCAATCCCAGGGCTGGGGCAGAGAGGACCCAAGCCAAGCCGATAGCATCTTAGACCTGAAATAAGGAAATGGCCAGGGAATGACGGGGATGAGTCAGAAAGACATAGAAACTGGCTTGAAGGGACACCTGCTGGCCATGTTGGAGATAACTTGAAAAGCAGAGTCATTAATAATAGCAGCAAATAGTAAGTAATCTGTCAAACAAAACAGACAGAAGCAAATTGAAAGTTCTTTAAGGACGAGATGCTTACATAGTTGCAAGTCATCCCCTGGGCTGGTAATTACAAAGGGGAACGGAAAAGCTGGAGCGTGCCACCTTAACCAAGGGACTGCAGGAGGCATTGGCAGCGATGGAGCAGCAAGGCGATACTGCTTCAATCAAAAGAGCCTCGCTTCAATGATGGGCCAAAGAAGCTTGACCGGATATACTTCAGCAGGAGCTTTGTCAGGCCTCAGTTCACCACACGTGACCATCCAAAGTGCCAAAAAGCCATGAAGGTCAGGGAAAGGCTTTGGACTGTTCCACGTTAAAGGAGACACCAGGTCTCTTGTAGTGGCCATTCTGAGCCACAGCCCTCTGCTCAGGTTTCTGCTGGTACTCACAGTAATGACTGCCACCTGGAGACTATCAGCCTAGGAAGGAGTTTCTAAGAGAAGGTTGATTGCGGTGGGAAAATACACTCTAAAATGTGAGTGGTACCATCCTGTAGGCTGGGAGCCTGAACTGTACAAAAATGGAGGAGCCACGGGCATTTATCTCTCTCTGCATTGTGACTGAGGACGCAATGTGACCAGTCACCTCAATCCCTTGCCGCCATGTCTCCTCCGCCAGATGGACTGCACCTTCAAATCGTGATCCTAAACTAAACCCTCCTTCCTCGAGTTGCGTTTGTCAAGCATTTTTTCAAGACAGATAACTAACACAAGCAGGAAAGTTTGCTCCCTCTGTGGCTGTGGTATGGCACCTGCCTGCTGTGTGTGCTGAGAGAGATCACCGGCCCTCACCTCAGCCCCAGCTCGGAGAACTTGTACGTGATGTGACGACTGGAAGGCAGTTGTAGATTTGTGTGCGTTTCCAGATGCTCACAGCTGTTGTGGTTACACAGGAGCCTCTGCTTGTTCAGGAAGTAGATACCGAAGCATTCTGGTTCGGGCCTGCTGTTTTGAATATTCATAATTTTAATCATAGCCTTGGTTTTGGTTTAGTTTGGTTTTGCACTCACTCTGTAGCCAAGGATGGCACTCTACCTACGTGAACCTGTAATCAATCCTCCTGCCTCCAATTCCCAAGTGGTAGAATTACAGGCCTGTGCCACCACACAGTTTTGCTCCATGCCGGGAGGCAGAGGAATGGGAGGACTCAGGCCTTCGGGCATGGTAGGTGAGCATTCTTCCAACCAAGCTTATGTCCCCAGCCCTCTCATACATCTATGACTACTTCAAATTAAAACTTTTATTTTCACGGGGAGCTAAATCATAAGAATGAAGACTGAAGAACGCAATGGCACGATTTAAGTCGGCAGGAGAATCAGAACAGGGCAGAATTGCTCTGTAGAGGAGTGAGTGATTGAGGGGAAGGCAAACAGAGCTGAAAATGGCTGCAGGACAAAGAGGGTAAGGGCTTGGCTATGATGAGAACGGGCAGCAGGGCACACAGTGGACAGAGAGCCAGCATGCAGGAAGAGAAGTGGGCGGAACAGAAATAAATGACCTCTGAGATGAAGCAAAGCCCGACGCGGAGAATCAAAGGACCGACCGCATATCTGGAGGGGGAATAGCCCGGCGGTGTTTTCAAGTGATAAGACCTCGAATCCAGGGTGAGAAAAGTAGCTTCAAAGGAACCCAAACCAGGCAGTTCTCAGACTAATTTTTAGCATTATATGGAAGAAAATAAAAGGAGACAGAGAGAGAGAGAGAGAGAGAGAGAGAGAGAGCGCATAACCCATGTCTTCATGCAGGCGTGTGCACAGGTCAGAGGGAGGTAATGGGTAGCCTCCTCTATCAGTTCCCATATATTCATTCAAGGTAGGAACTCTCCTTGAACCTGGAGTTCATGTTTGTGGCTAGGCTAATAGCCCATAAGCCTCAGCGCTCTTCCTGTCTGCCCATTCTGTGCCGGGGTTACAGAAATGTATAAGATCAGGCCCCAGCAATGTTTCTGTCTGCCCCATTCTGTGCCGGGGTTGCAGGCATGCACAATATCAGGCCTAACAACAATACCAGTTGTTAGGTCAGTGCCAAGATCCAAGCTCTGGTCCTCATGCCTGCACATCAAGCTCTCCTCACCGACTGAACCATCTCTCCACCCCAAAGATTACATATCGTAGATCTCAACCTGTTTGGGGTCACATGTCTGATGTCCTGCATATCAGATATTTACATTATAATTCATAATAGTAACAAAATTACAGTTATGAAGTAGCAGCAGAATCATTTTGGGGTTGGGGGTCACCACATGAGGAACCGTTTTGAAGGGTTGCAGGGTTGAAGGTTGAGAAACCCCTGCTGTAGATGATGAGAAGGGAGAAAGCTTCCTCATACGCCAGCTTCCCTCATACGCCAAGGGATGCGGCTGTTCTTTGCAGGGACTCAGAGATTTAAAGACAATACTGCTATTATCTCAGCTTAAATCATCACTCCAAGGTCACCCAAGGAGACATGAGCCAAGAATCCAACCATATGTAAAAGAGCAAGTGGAATGCACTGATCCCAGCTAAGCAAGGGTTTTGCCTAAGAAATGACGGGGAAGTTTTCTGCAAAGCACAATACAGAAATGCCAGTGCTGGCAAAAGGATACCAGTGGTCTCTCTGTCAGTGAACATGCCCATAGACGGAGATAGAGACAGGAGGATGCCCTTATCTTGGGGATGACAGAATCAGTAGGAATCATTCAACTGTTGACTTGGATGGTTAGAGAAATACGGGCTTCGGGTATTAACTGCAGCCAGCACAGCACTTCCAGATCACCACAAGCAAAGAGGCAACTGCAGCATAATCCCAAGTAAAAAGTCGACTGCAAAGGAGACCATTTAGGAGCAAACAGAGAAAACACAGAATAAGATGAAGCAGTAGATTAAAAAAAAAATCTGTTATTCTTCAGTGTATAAATCTATTGAAGTATAGTTCTCTGACTATAAAATATTCTTATATTTGACTAAATAATGCCCAACTCTTCTTGTTCTTTTTTTTTTTTTTTTTTTTTTGAGAGAGAGTGTTTCTCAGTATCTCTAGAAGCAGCCCTGGAACTCACTCTGTAGACCAGGCTCCAACTCTGATTTTCTATGGCAGCTTCTTAACCATTTAAAAATAAAGGGTTTTCATACATGGTAGGCTAAAGCAGAAAGACTGCAAACTCAAGACCAGCCGGGGCTACATAGTGTGACCTTAGGACAAAAATAGACAAGTGATCAGTGACATGTTTGGCAAACATGAGGACAACAATAGCAATACAAAAACAGAATTCTAAGTAAGAAAAAAGAAGACATTCAGGGCTGGAGAGATGGCTCAGTGGTTAAGAGCATTGCCTGCTCTTCCAACGGTCCTAAGTTCAATTCCTGGCAACCACATGGTGGCTCACAACCATCTGTAATGAGATCTGGTGCCCTCTTCTGGCCTGCAGACATACACACAGACAGACCATTGTATACACAATAAATAAATAAATTTTTTTTTTTTTAAAAAAAAAAAAGACATTTAGTAGCCTTGGCCTGTAGCTCCCTATGTATAGTCTGGTCCTGATCTCACAGTGATCCGGCCACCTCTGCCTCTGAAGTGCTGGGATTAAAGGTGTGTGCCACCATGTGTGACAGGTTTTTTTTTTGTTTGTTTGTTTGTTGGCTGTTAGTTTTGGTTAGTGATTTGCTTGTTTGTTTTTATTTCAGGAACTTTTGTTTGCTTCTTGTCGGCATTCCACAAGCTTACTATGTGGCACAAAAACTTTATAATATTTAAAAATGCAACTCAATGAGAAATCCCCTGACAACCACAGAATGCAAGCTCTGAAAGCTGTACTTAGGGTATAATTCCGTGTATTGATTTTGTTTTTTCTAGAAAATTTGGTCATGCCTTAGAAGCAGGGATGAGGCTCAGAAGAGATCAATTTTTTTAACCTGTTAAAGAAAATGACAGCTGACTAAATAAGATTTTCATATCTCTAGAAATTGAAAAATGACACGATTAAAATGAAACAAATAATAAACTATGTGCATAGAATTGACAAGCCAAGGTCAAGCTCCAGCATTCAGAGAGTCCTTCAGTTCCATAAGAAAAGCAGGGACAAAGGATGTGAATGAACAATTAAAAAGAGAAAAGCAAATTAATAGCATATAAAACTTATTAGCATATGAAAAACTAAAAATAATCGAGGGTCGTTGAGGAGATAGTTCCGTGAGTAAAATGCTTTCTGCACAAGCTTAAGGATCTGACTTCAGACCCCTGCACCCATGTGACAGCTGAGGGGGGTGACATTTGCTGTAACCCCATGCTGGTGGATGGGGACATAGAGACAGGCAAATTCTCAGAGGTACCTGTCAGTGAGCTCCAGGTTAAGAAAGAGGCACTGATGACAGTGGTTTCTGTCTCGTCCAGTCCTACAGCCATGCAGTCCCAAAGAAACACACAGAGGCCTACATTAATTATAAACTGGTTGGCCTATTAGCTCAGGCTTCTTGTTAACTAATTCTTTTTTTTTATATTTATTTATTATGCATACAATATTCTGTCTGTGTGTACGTCTGCAGGCCAGAAGAGGGCACCAGACCTCATTACAGATGGTTGTGAGCCACCATGTGGTTGCCGGTAATTGAACTCAGGACCTCTGGAAGAGCAGACACTGCTCTTAACCACTGAGCCATCTCTCCAGCCCCCTTGTTAACTAATTCTTGCATCTTAAATTAGCCCATAATTCTTGTCTGTGTTAGCCACGTGACTTGATACTTTTTATCAGCGAGGCATTCTCATCTTGCTTCCTCTGCATCTGAGTGAGGACAGCAGACTGAGCTTTTCCTCTGCTCAGAATTCTCCTATTCTGGTCGCCCTACCTATACTTCCTGCCTGGCTACTGGCCAATCAGTGTTTTATTAAACCAATACAAGTGACAAATCTTTACAGGGTACAAGAGCATTGCCCCACAGCAAGATGCTGTCTCAAAATAAATAAATAAATAAATAAATAAATAAAGTGGAGAGCATCAACTGAGGAAGACACCCAACACTGAACTCTGACCTCTGCATGCACACGCATGCACACAACTGTTTGTGTGCACACACACGCTGCCACAGACAAAAGGAAATGAAGTACTGGGTGTTTGTTCATCAAGTCAGTGGATGATCTGCCCGCAGTGGGTTGATATTCTAAATGAGCAAGAACTTCGTGGGCTCTGGCATCTCCAGCCTCCTCACAGTTCTGAGCAAGATGAACCCCACAGGTAATCTCAGTGAACTGCCCTGAACGGAGGAAGATGGTGCCCTGTGCCACAGCAGCTATGGTCTGCTGACAGTGCAAATCCACAAGGGCAGACATTGTTCTGTTGTTAAACCAAGCTGAAAGCCACTTGGGTACCTCAAGAGGGCCCCTCAAGTGTTGACACACTCACTGCTAAAGCTTGTATCTCTTTCAATATGGCACTTGTGAGCCAACACATTTGTATAAACATTTAAAGTTAGACTCCCCAATGCAATACAACATTTCACATAAAACCAGGCACAGGCGAAGTCCCCAGTTGCCGTCCTTCCTCAGTTGGTGTCTGGGATGCTGCGGTCTCAGGAAGGTGTCACACTGCACACCTGTCCTGAACACGTTCCCCACTGTGACTGCCATACAGAACCCCCCCCCCCATGCTGGAAAATCATCCACAACACACTGTGGCTGTGATGCCCAGGATGCAGCTTCCCTATCAACGTCCTACGCCATCCTTATAGCCATGTTAATTGTAGGTAATCCTGAACTGATGTTTTAAAGTCCCCAGCTTCTATTGTAGTAGCTTGATGAATATACACACATAGTTTTTTATTGTTTTAATTTCCTTTCGGACTTCAATGCCCAACTCAGTACAATCTTTTCCTTTTTTAAAGTATTGATAAAGAGGTCTGCGTCAGCATAAATGTCCAGGAAAAGGTTACTGACATCTGACAAGGATTGTCTGCATGCTTTATAAAGGATGTGCACTCTAATCATTTCTAATTTAAAAGAATCAGCAGAAAGAAAAGAAAGAAGAATTTAAAAAAAAATACAAAAGATACTGTGAACCCAGGTATGCTGATGCACACCTGAAATCCCAGCACTAGAGAGGTGGAGGCAGAGGATCAAGAACTCAGGCTCATCCTTGGCTGGACAGTGAGTCTGAGATCAGGACTGGATTAAAAAAAATCCAGAGCCAGGTGGTGGCGCACGCCTTTTAATCCCAGCCCTCAGGAGGCAGAGGCAGGCGGATCTCTGTGAGCTCAAGGCCAGCCTGGTCTGCAGAGCGAGTTCCAGGACAGGCTCCAAAGCTACAGAGAAACCTTGTCTTAAAAATAAAAATTTTAAAAAAAAACCTAGACACATGTGATGTAGACAGAGAGATACATAATTTTGTCACAGTTTTCAACAGAAAAACTTAAGAAACTCAATTATCACCACGAGCGCATCTGAAATACATTCAGTAAATCTATATGATTAGATTTCACGAAGTCATTTCATCTGACTCTTGAAGAAATTTTATTGTATGGGAAATCTCTTCTGATATAATAGCAACTGGCAAGGCACAGCGCTGGGTGCATACCGGATGATGCGGCGCTACTAACAGAAAACCCCTGAGCTATGCCGGGAACAAATGCCCAAAGAAGCCGTGGCACACGGTTAACAGAGCTACATCTAAGAAGACAATGGATACATTTCATTTTCTTCCTACTGTTTTCATAGAAAACCCCTGGGTTTTTAATGACATTATACATTTTTTTTTAAAAAAAAAAGTCATAGCTGGGAATGTAGAGGTTTCAGAAACAGACGTTGCTGCGGCTGCCACAGCAACACTAAGAGCGATCAATAGCACTCAGCCATATAGGTAATAGAAACCGTTAGAGTCCCTCACAGACCGTTCTGCACCCAGGCACCATCCAGTCTCCACCCCAAGGGCTAGACAAAGTTTGGAGAATCCACTGAGGTCAGCTGAGAAGACGCACACAGGGTGGGGAGGCTGGGCTGAGGCCAGTGGGAAGTCTTGGGCTTGGGAGCAGCCAGACCTGGATTTAAATCCTGCCTGTGCCATTTATTTCCTGCAGGATCTTGGGGAAGTAACTTTATTATCTAGCAACCTCTCAGGAGTCACACTGCAGGGTCAGCTGCTGGGAGATTTAGAGGGCTAGTCTGTGGAAGGAGTCCTCAGCCACGCTCCTCCCCACCCTACCCCCAGGCCAGTGACATCACTGAACGCTTCTTAGATTCTATTAGATGCAAATACTGCTGGTTTGATATAGCATGTGCTGAGATATATTTCAGGTAGACAAATCCTTTAAGAACACCAGTCCGAGGGAATGGCTATTCTAAAATAATATAAGGCTTTGCTATGAGGTGTCCGTGAGTTGGAGGCACTAGATAAGAAGCAAGGACACAACTCGAAGCTGTAGCCAGTTCGAGCTGGGCAGCTGAGTAGGCGGGGTGCACGAAGGTACCCTCGTTAGCACATCGTTGAAGACTGAGTACCCAGCGTGCAGTGGTCAGGTTCCTCTCTAGCTGCTGCATGTTCAAGTAGCAGCTCTGCAACGTAACCCTTCCCTCCTTTACTACTGCTGGGGAAGTGTTCTTACTGGGTTTTGCACCAACATCTGACAACTGAAGATAAGCCCCAGAGTGTGTGGCTGAACCAGCCCTGAGAAGAGAGGGATGCTCATGAATACATATCTGTTGTGTGAATGGCAGGGGAGGCAGCTCGGTTGGCAGAATGCTCACATAATACATTCAGACCCCTAGATCGGTCACGAGCACCACTTAAACCAGACGTGGTGCTGGCGAGCACCTGTAATCTTGGCATTTGATTGGCCGAGGCAGGAGGATCAGGTGTTCAAGATTATCCTTAGCTACGCAGTAAGCTCGGGGAAGCCTGGGATACATCCTAACACCTTGTGTCAACGCGACACAAATAAAGGCCTGTCTGCTGTGTGAATGAATGAAGTCAGAGACTGTGGAGAACTGGTCTAAGACCCACGAGTAACGCTTTGCCCCTGACTTGTATCTTTCTGTTTTCCTAGCTTATCCACTCACCAAGTGTCCTCCCCCAACCATCCTTCCCAATGCTGAAGTGGTCACAGAGAATGAAGAATTCAACATAGGTACCACTGCCACATGGCGGGGATCCCAAACCAGGGTGGCAGAGAGGGGACAGGAAGTGGTAGGGACTGGGTGGTGGCTCCATCTATGTAGAAGAAAACAGAGGCCTGGCCCATGGTGGTGGCAGTTTAGCCCAGTTTGAAAGTGTAAACTGTCTTATTTCACCCAGTCCCATGAGGGGGAGCTGGGGACATGGCTTCCCTCTGCTATTCAAAAGCTTTAGGGTAAATTCTAGGATTTCCTAAAATATGGGTCTCTCCAGAAGGCTGAGCTGGAGGAGGGAAGCAGTTGCCTGGGTCACCAGGTCAGTGTGGAGCTGGTTACTGAACCATGGCTGTAACAGTGCTGGTTACCTTCAGCAGAAGTGGGTTTGAGGTATTAAAGTGTCAACTGTTCTAAACGAGTCTACTCCAGGGGATGCCCATGCTCTTCTCTTGACAGGTGACATCGTCCGCTACAGGTGCCTTCCAGGCTTTACCTTGGTGGGAAGTGAAATTCTGACCTGCAAGCTAGGAACCTACCTGCAGTTTGAAGGTCCACCCCCAATATGTGAAGGTAATTGCACTGAACAGCACCTTCCTCCCCGGTAGAACCCTGGCTCTGCTACTCTTCCTGTCTCCAGCTCTCAGCTCAGTCCCTGCCCGCTGAAAAGAGGTCACCAGGTCGATGGTGTCTGATGAATGAGTGAAGGAAGCCGAGTGAGAGCCCTTTGCAAGGTCTCCACCAGTTCTGACGTGGGGGCTGTGAAAGAGCCAGTTCACCCGCTCTTCCTTACCTGAGCATTCTCTGGAGTTGTGTACTGAGTCTTGAAATGTGCTGGGGTGCAAGTGTGTGTGTGTGTGTGTGTGTGTGTGTGTGTGTGTGTGTGACCTGTATGTGCAGCCCTGTAACCCCAGACCTCAACCTCCTGCATCCCAAGACAGTGCCTTGAAGTTATGCCTAGCCCAAATCAAATCCAACCCTTCCCCACTCCTGAAGCACCCAGGGCATTTCAGAGCTCTTGACTGCCCTGTAAACTGAGGACAGGGGTTGAACTTAGGCTGCAGGCTGTTATGAGGTGTGGGGTGGCCGATGGCTTGAAGCATGTAAAGATGGCATCAGACCCATGCTGGCTGCTGTGGGCTTGCAAAACTTGCACAGCTACCGAGGACCCCAAGGAAACTGATTCAGTCCTTTCAGCCTTGTCTTGGGGTCCCTGGCCCAAGTAAATGGAAGTAAATTATCCAGAAATTTGTTTCACTCAAAATGTTAGGACACTTCCCAGTGTTCCAGGACAGAGCACTTCCCCAGGGCCTGGTGTGTGCAGGGCTCCTCTGCCCCAGCCTCTTCCCTCCCCTTTGTGGTGAGTTGTGGGTCCTCCTGCTCCTCCTGATCCTGCTCTTCTTCCAGTTTCTCCTGCTACTGCTGCTCCTCCTCCTATCCCTCCTCCTCTACCTTTTCCTTTTCCTCCTCCTACTCCTCCTCTCCTGCTCCTCCCCCTCCTGCTCCTCCCCCTCCTGCTCCTCCTTCTCCTCTCTGCCCTCCTTTTGCTCCTCCCCTTCCTCCTTCTCCTCCTGCTTCCTCTCTCTGGAGGTCCACACTGTCTTCCTTAGGGCAGCATTGTTTTCTTTGGATCCCTTAATGCTATGCACAGGGCTGCACCAAACCCTGCAGATCTACCTGCCATTGTTTCCAATGCCATCTCTATGGTGTGTTGAGACTCCATGCTGCAAATGTGATTTGATATAATGTAGCATGTGTTCTATGATACAGCCATCCTGTAAGGTAGGGATTTCTTGTTTGTATTGGAAAAGTCATCACACTGAAAGGGAATTGTAGACAAAGACTGCTCATTTGTTTCCCGGCTGCCCAGACCTTAAATAATTACATATAAGTTATATTAATTACAACACTTCTTGGCCTATTAGCTCAGGCTTCTTATTAACTAACTCTTACATCTTAAGTTAACCCATTTCTATTCATCTATGTATCGCCATGTGGTTGTGGCCTACCCATAAGGTTCTGTCCAGCATCTGTCTCCTTCAGCAACTACATGGCATCTCTTTGACTCCGCCTACTCTGTCTACATCTCTGTTTAGATTTTCCTCCTGGCTTTACTCTGTTAAGCCATTGGCTGAAAGCAGCTTCTTTATTAACCAATAGCAATAAAACATATTCATAGCATACAGAGGGGAATCCCACATTAGGGAATAATTTATTGAAGGCCATACAGGTCATAAGTGGTAGAGTAGGCTCTAAAATCCAGGTGTGTTTGACCCATCATCTGTTGTTTACTTCTGCCCTCTTCTATCTTTGTACAAATTAAGCCTATTTTGCAGAGTAGCTCTTTGAGAGTGGGATGCCTTACCTGGGATATATGATGTACCACTCTCATCTACCTCAAATCCAGATAGCAGCACCCATACCCAAACCAGAAAATTATTTCAACCAACTGGCCTGCTGTGAATTCCAAATAATACTGTTATGTTGACATGGGCTCCAAAGTTATTTCCTTACATGGGGCACTCTGACAGAGGATGTGAGGACTTGTTTAAATGCCCCAATACTAGGTTTGCGGTGATAGACCTACTCCATAGACAAGCTGACCTTCCCGTCCTATTCTGTCTCCGTGTCATGTACATAGCAGCTCTTTCTTTCTCCCAGTACACTGCCCAACCAATGAGCTTCTAACAGACTCCACGGGCGTGATCCTCAGCCAGAGCTACCCTGGAAGCTACCCACAGTTCCAGACCTGCTCCTGGCTGGTGAGGGTGGAGCGGGAGTACAACATCTCTGTCACGGTGGAATACTTCCTCAGCGAGAAGCAGTATGATGAGTTTGAGATCTTTGACGGTGAGTTCCTCAAAGACCGTGCCATTCTCTGCTACGGATGGCACCAACTTGCTCCCAGCCCCTGGGGGCATCAGAGCTGCATTTTTCCTATCAGAACTTGCTAGAGACACCACATGCCGTCTGCCTGTACCAGAGAAACCCGAGACCAGGAACTTGATGAGCTGTATGGATGTTGCTTCCACGGTAGTCTAGATCTGTTACAAACCGTTTCTTTCTCAATGCTAGAACCCCTGAATATCAGCCAATCAGTGGTCCTTTGTGAGGAGTAGGCTCCCTCTGAAACCCCAGCTCTGTCTACCAAACTCCATACTTTAGAAGTAGAACAAGAGGCACTGTCGTTTGCTGTTGTGTCTAGAGAAGGAGTCTTAGTATGTCTCAAACCAAAATACCATCAAATTACCATCTCAAACTTGGTAGGATTTATCTCCCACCCTCTGGAGCATGGGACTAGCTAAGATAGCTGTACTAATTGTCCCTGGTGGCTCCGAAAATCCTATGTAGAGAACCAGACAGCGGCATTCTGCAGGATGACCAAATCCACATCCCCTCTCTCTGTATCATAAAAATCAGGCTTAACAACAAAGCTCTGGGCCATCACTGTGAGTTATACTGTAGCCTACCCCATGCTAGTGCAGGCTGCTTCTGCTCCTCCTTCCTCACAGTCTAGAGAAGAACACATTGCAGATCCACAGCTGCTTTCTGTGTAACCAGGACTGTGCCTGTCTGCTCGGGTAAAGATGCTACGGGGCCCTCAGCTACCTGCAGATAGTTGATTAAGTCTGCACGATGGGATAGAAACGGCTTTTCTCCTCATGAGCTTCTGCCTGACAGAGTAGCCATGGTAGGGTTGGGATCCCCAGGAGTCAGCATCACTCCAGATTCTGTATCTAAAGTCTTTAATAACTCCAGCTGTTCTCATGTCTACAGCGTTCAGCATACAGCTAAACAGTATTGGGCCTATAAAGGGAAAAAAACAGAGGGATGTCTGATGTATACAGTTGGTGTCACTTTCTAGGGTTCTTTTTTGTAGGGACCCCACATCTCCTTTGGCCAGACTATTCTGGAATGATGGGGAAGGGAAGCCTGGCTTCGGTCTATACAGTCGAATCTTTCCACCGGCAGGATGGAGGTGCTCTCCTCCCTACTGGTGCCTGCTGTGCTCATAATTCCATACTATTTTAGTTCCGCTCTTTGGTCACCCAGCTAGCTTGCCCTTAGGAGTAACCACAGTAACCACAAGTGGATGATCCCCATGGATTCTGTAGGCGAGGTCCTTCCAACTACCGCCCCAGCCTTGTTTCCCATTTCCAATTATGGCTGTGACGTGTTTCCCCCTGACCTCTGTGTTCTGGAGTTTCCTCATCCCTGCTACTCTTAAAGAACCTGGTTTCCACATCCCCGCCTCCTGAGGACAGCAAGTCCTCACCAGAGCGTCCTTGATTGCTTTAGTATGTGGAGTCACCCCCACCCCAGACCCTCCTAAGGAACACAGTTCTCAGGCAGGAGTTCCTTTCTCAAGACAGGAATGTTCGAGTATGCTGGTCTCCTCCACGTCTGGACCCTTACCTTCCTGGTTTTCCACAGCAGCTCAAACACCCCTACCTTGTTCACTGTAGCCCTTCTAAGCTCTTCCAAGAGCTGTCTGGACGGTGTATGGGAGCCTTCACTCACAGTCTTCTCCAGGACGATTAATCCTGGGTTACGAGTTTCCCAGGTTTCTATTATGCTCTTTGAACCAGAGCCCCAAGACACAATCCAGACATTTAAGGTAGGGCACAGAAGAAGGCACTTTCCTGGGGAGCCTTGGGAAGGCATGTTGGGAAGCTTTATTACTTACGACCTGGGAACTATCACTTTCCTCAGGCTCCATGGCTCTCTCCATATACCTGTTCAATAAACTAAATTTCTGTATGGTGGGCACCATGCTACTTTGAGCACGCACAAGAGAAATCAGAAGAGGGTCCCCAGCTTGAAAACCAACACTTCATCAACGAAGTACTTGACCCTGGCAAACAGCAAATAGATTTCTTCTCACTTGCTACCTCCAGAGCACTGCTCCGGATAAGGGAGGATAAAAGAAGAATCCTTCAGCAAGGCCGCCAGATGCAAAGCCATCCAGCCATCCCAGCTGAATCTATGCTTACACCCCTCTCTAGTCTTCGAATGGCCTATAACCCGGTGTCTTTCTCACCCAAGGTCCCTCAGGACAAAGTCCTCTGCTGAAAGCTCTCAGCGGGAATTACTCGGCTCCCCTGATTGTCACCAGCTCAAGCAACTCTGTGTACCTGCGCTGGTCATCTGACCACGCCTATAATCGGAAGGGTTTTAAGATTCGGTATTCAGGTAAGTAGGTCATGAGAACTTCTTTTTATATATATAAGATTTATTTATTATGTATACAATGTTCTGCCTGCATGTATGCCTGCAGGCCAGAAGAGGGCATGAGTTCTCATTACAGATGGTTGTGAGGCACCATGTGTTTGCTGGGAATTGAACTCAGGACCTTTGAAAGAGTCATCTCTCCACCCTGGCCATGAGAACTTCTAAGGAGGCCTTCACTCTGGACCTCTTAAGTGTCTCACCGGAAACATACAAAGATGCCGTGGTGCCTCGAATCAAAAGGCAGAAGCCTTCCTTGCGTAGGCGGGACAGCCTCCTCCTGCCCTCTATCCCCCTCATCCCACACTGCACAAAGGAGACTGGAGGCAGCCTCCTACCTCTTCATGTCCAGATCCTTTTCCACCTTTGACCTCTTCCCTTTCTTCTCATACTCCCCGCTTTGGTCTCCAGGATTGAAACTATTCAATATGAGACCCGATGAGAGCCAGGGGGAGCCTCGCCTCTTAAATAGTTAGGCCATATTTCTAGAAGTCCTTTGACGGAACAACTCTAAGACCCAGAATCACATAGGGTAGGTAGCAGAGAAAACCGTCTCCTGTCACACAAGCCATATCTCTTTTGTTATTATCACTTCATTACCGCTGACACTTGGCATGTCTGTGAGGTGTACAATATGGCATGTTGATGCACACATGCAATCCTAATGATCAGAGGGAGCAATTGGCACACTCATCACCTCACAAACTTATTTCCTGATGTTGGAGACTGTTGAAATCCATTTCTCTACCACTTTTGAAATGTGTAGTCAGTGGGTTATGAACTACAGTTGCCCTTCTGTGCTGCAAAACATGAGAACTTAGCCCTTCCTATTTTGGAGCTCGATAACCAACCTCATCCCGCTCTCTTTGCCTTCTACTGGTCCCAAGCTCTAGTGACCCCTGCTCTACTTGTGTAAAATCAACCTTCCCTAGCTGTCACACATGAAGGAGAACACATGGGTTTGTATTTCTGTGCCTAACTCATTTAGCATTATGTCCTCCACTTCCGTCCACACTGCAGCAATTGGCAGGATTTCACTCTTTTTTTTTTTCTCTTTTGAAAAGACATATCGTCTGGGCATGGTGAGATCAAAGACCAGGCCTTTGATAAAAAATATCCCTAGGATACAATTAGATGGAGAAAATAGACTTTCTCTGAACTCTCGTTGTGGGGACCACTGATCTGTATGATAAGCCAAAACCTTGATGTCTCTCGGAAGGGCAGTCTGGTGTAACTGCTGCCAGTGCTTGCTAGTCCTGGAGGCTGCAAGGAATGCCTTCGGATCCTGGGGGTTCCACCACATGCCTGAATGCCGGACAAGTATTAGGCAAAGTTTCAAAGAGTAGTGGAACCAGAAATATAACTCAGTAGGCCAAGTATTTGCCGCACAAGGACCCTAGTCCAACTCCCCAGACCCAGGTAAGAAGCTGGGTGTGGTGGCATGCAATAGTAATCCCACCCATAGGAGACAGAGGCAGGAGGATCCTTGGAGCTTGCTGGCTATCCAGCCTAGCCTAGTCAGTGAGCCCCAGATCCCAGGGAGAGACTTTGCCTCAAAAAATTAAAGTGGATGGCATTCTGAATGACATGTGAGTTGACCTCAACCTTCTACACACACATATCCCCGCACCTGCACACACTGAAGAACACACACATGCACACACACACACACACACATGAATATTGATAGCAGAACATCGTACCATCAAGTTCGGCCTGAAGAACCTTTTGTCCATATCTTCGCCTGAGTCCCCTCAGCGCAAGACCAGCCCACACTGTAAGGACCCATGAGTAGTTCTGCGGAACCATTGGGTGTGGGAAGAACTGACCAGATGGAGCTGAGAGGAGGCCTGCCTTGACTCCCCTCAAAGTTTGTTTCCTCTGCAGATTCCATCCTCTCCCAGATGCCCATGGCTGGGGAGAAGATGGCCTGGTGACCCCATGATCTGTTCTGTTGCTAGCTGGCAATAGGATTATTGGACAAAGCACTTAACTGTTGAGGCCTTGGTTTAAAAGAAACTTCAAGATAACCCCCTGGGGAGTAAAGGACTGAGTTCCCGGAGGCTGCCCCTGTGACGGGAAGGTGGCATTTTCCTGCCGCCGCTGTTAAATTTGGAGCTAAGAGCTCTTAAGGAGTTCCCTCTGCCTTCCTGCTCGCAGACTAATGTGTTTGGAAGTAATGAGTCAATTGTAATTACAGTACATATGCCATGTAGAAAAGAAATTCATTACACGGTACAGCAATTGGTACTTAATAATTAAGACACAGCCGACGTGTGTGACTTACCCCTGTGTCTGTCGCAGTGACTAAGCATATTTTATATTAGGATTCTGGGTGAAGGAAGTACATAGATTCGAGATGTGCCCGACACAGGAGGCATAGCGGGAGAGCACACACATTTACATGTATGGGTGTTTTGCCTGCGTATATGTCTGTGTACCACATGTGTGCCTGGGGCTTACCCAGGTCAGAGTGAGCATCAGATCGCCTAGAGGTAGAGTTAGAGTCATGACCTATTATTATGTGGGTGCTGGGAATTGAACCCGGGTCCTCTGAAAGAACAGACAGTGCTCTTAGTCCCTCTCCAGCTCAGAGCACATTTAATAAAGCACCGTTTCTACCCACACAGAACCGCAGCCTTCAGACAGGAAGCCAGAGGTCTCTCTGTGGTCCCTAATCTGCTCATCCCTATCTATTTGGGAAGCCCAGGCAGAGACCCTCAGGCAAATGGGGGGGCTGGTGTGAGGCCCCTGAATCGTCCTCCCCTCACAGTGTTAGCTGTTTTCCTTGTTGCCATGACTAAATGCCTGGCTAAACCCACTTAAGGAGGAAGTGGTTTATCTTGGCACGAGGTTTGGGGATACCGTCTGTCATGACGATAGGAAAGTGGCCGGAGCCTGAGGCACCTGGTCACCTTGCCTTTGTAGTCAGGAAGTGGAGAGTGAAGAACACTGCTGGTGCTCAGTTGGCTTTCGCCCTTTCATCTTGTCTAGGACGAGCCCAGGGAACGGTGCTGCCTACATTCCCACCTCAGCTCCCTCACTGCAGCGCACACAGTTGTCCCCTAGGTTCTTCTAGGCCTTGTCAAGTTGTCCATGATAGCTGTCACCACACAGCGCAAGGATCCCCGGCAGGCAGGAGCTGTGGCGTGAGTTCCCTCCAGCTGGGACCTTTGCTTCCCTCATGGTAGAGCAGCAGCTGGCACTGAATGAACTCCCCAGAACTCTTCACGGGATAAATGAATGAAATATGCTAAAGCCATACGCTGGGGGTACAGGGAATGAGCCCTGCTGGAAAATGTCTATCCCAGATCCCCAGGCACCCCAACACAACAAAGCAACAGAGAACAGCCATTTATTGAGCACTAAGTGCCCCGTGCATTGGGTGGGTCTCTCTCTCTCTCTCTCTCTCTCTCTCTCTCTCTCTCTCTCTCTCTCCCTCTCTCTCTCTCTCCTGTGAGGGAGGTATTGCAGACTGCAGGCAGGAAGCTAGAATTAAACAAGCTTTGGTGACTTGCTGGGTCGTCACACGTTTAGGAAACCAGTCCCATTGGGGCCCACTTTACAAGGTTGCCTGTGGTCGCAAGGGTGTAGAAAGCAACCCGGAGACATGGTGATTTACCGAACAGGTTGTTGGTGGTGTCGTTTTCAATTACCCTTTGTTTTGATTTGTTTTGTTTGCTCCTGTTCCGGCTTTTCTTAACTGTTGTTCGGTGTCAACAACTCTGGCCTTCCTCAATAGCAAAGAACTGGGCTCTGTCCGCAGAAACGAGCTGGAGGAGGCGGGGAGCTGCTATGGGGCGGCCTGCCTGCTCTGGCAGCTATACTCTGACACCCCTGCGCTCAGCCTAGCTTCCTCTCATTCCTCAGCTCCCTACTGCAGCCTGCCTAAGGCTCCGCTCCACGGCTTCATCCTGGGCCAGACTACCACCCAGCCGGGCGGCTCCATCCATTTTGGCTGCGACAGGGGCTACCGTTTGGTGGGACACAGCATGGCCATCTGCACCCGGCACCCGCAAGGCTACCACCTGTGGAGTGAGGCCATTCCTCTCTGTCAAGGTGAGTAGCAGGGGCTAAAGCAGCCACCGGGTGGCTCAGCTCCAAGTCACCTGGGGCTGGTCTCAGGAGCGGTCCATCCCGGCCATGTGTGAGTCTCCCGGGGTTTGGTGATGGCGTCATTCCTTTAGCAAGCATTTGCTCAGGGGCTGTGCATATCCAGCTCTGGGGGTGACACATGTACAGTGGGCTCTGCTCCCAGCCCCATAGGAGAGACGATGATAGAGGCCTTGAGGTGATGGGAAGAGGGAGTGTTGTAAGGGGGTGGGACTCAGCAATCCCGTGGTAAGAAGGGGCCTGCCTCCTCCTAGCAGTTAAGAACTCCCTAAGGCAGGGAGCTCCTAAAGCAAAGGAGTCCAGCGAACTCTGAGATCTGCCGTTCAGTCTGCATGCGTTACCTTTTAGAATTTATGGGGCCTTTTCCCTCTCTATAAGAACATGCATTCTTGTCATGATGAAATGTCACAGGGGCTGGGGCTGGATGACTGCCCAGTCAGTAAAGGGCAGGCCTGGCGAGCCTGGGACCTGAGTTTGATCTTGTAGAACCTGTATATATAAGCCAGGGGTAGTGGCACATGCTCGTGATCTCATTGATGGAGAGAGAGAGACAGGAGGATCTCTGAGGCTTCAACCTGGCCTGCTTGGTGAGCCCCAGGCAGAAGATGGGAGGCTGCCTCAAAAACCTAGGATGGTACCTGTGGAACAGCAGTTAACACTGTCCTCTGGCTTCCACATGCTTCCACACACATGTGCATCTGAACACACACACACACATACACACAAATAAAGCAATATATACTTCCAGACTAGACATCTGGAAAAGTAAGAATTGCAAATAGCACAAAGGAAAAAAGTGAAAATGAACCATAATTCTGCCCTGAAATCACTACTATTAATAATTTAGTGCCTCTTTTGGTCTTCTAAATACCAATTAACATCTCACAGATGGTTGCCAATAATTCCTTGTTATTATTGTTGATGGCTGCATAGCATTATGGGAAAGCTGACACCTACTTAGGTGTCATCCCACTGTGGGTCATTTGAGCGTCTATGTATGTTGTTGCCATATAGTTATAATTCTATCATTATGAGCATTCCGCATCTATGTATGTTGTTATCATATAGTTATAATTCTATCACTGAGCATTCTGCATCTATGTTATCATATAGTTATAATTCTATCATTATGAGCATTCCTATTCATTTCCTCAAATGAAGTTCCCGGGGAGAAGGTTGTTGGGCCACAGCAGACATACGTACAGCTTTGAATGCCTTGTGCCTGCTCAGACTCCTTTCCTCGTGCATGCCTCTCCCAGCAGCAGTGAAAGTGCTTTCTCTGGGCCTCAACATCATGTGCTACACGGGAGAAAGAAGAAAAGCGTCGCCCACTGTGGACCAAGGAGGCACTGCTGTTTGATTTTACATTTCATGGTTCCCAGTGGGCTGCTGTCTTTAATGACATCCATCACCTCTGACCCTCACAACCTCCTAACCCATGTCTGCCTTGGAAAAGACCAAAAATATTCTGCAGAGGGATTAGCTGCCACACACAGCAGATACGATTGGCATCAGCCTGGACAACTCTAGTCCAGAATCCATTTGGAAATGTCCAAGCGTCTAGTCTCGGTTAGGTCTCAGCCTGTCCCTCTGGGTCTGTGCCCTCACCCCCGGCTCTCTACCCCAAGTTTTCTTCACGCCCCTTCTCTCAGCTGCTGCATTCCCTGAAACCCATATTCCACAACCAAGAAGTAAATGCCCCCACCTGCTCCCCAGCAGGCTCGTCTCCCTTCCTCCTCCATTTCAATGAGGGTTCTCCTGGAAACATATACATAGCCCCTTCACGAATAGAGGGTGTTAATGCCCCACTGCCACCATTTCTGACATAGCTCAGAAACTGGAAGGGCCTGGCATCCTGCCTGCCCTCTGTCCCTGCTTTTGCGCCATGGCTTCTCTGGGAGACACTACATACTCATGACTTCAGCCAACTGCCCTCTCTCCCCTATACCTCATCCCACAAGAACTTCCAAATGCTTTGTCCTTTTATCTCCTCGAACTTCCTACCCACAGAGTGCCCCTCCTACCTTTGGGGTAAGGACACCCATTGAGCTGCAAGCTCCCCAGCTAGGGAGTTATCTTGTTTTCTCAGCTGTCTGTACCAGCTGAGGTCAGGCCAGGGCTATGAGAAGGGGCTGTCACCACTGCCTCTGGTTGCTCCCCTAGGTCCATTCTCCAAGCAGAACATCCATAGGGATCTGGTAATTCTGCCTGGGGCGGGGGGGGGGGGGGGCTCAGGTAAGCAGACCAGTTAATTCACCTGCTATGATGGTTTAGTTGACCCAGTCCTACTCTAGCTCAGTCTTGCTGTCTGGACATTAGATGAGCCTTGTCTTTAGATGCTTCCTGTTTCGTCATTCCTTGTGAGCTCCAAATTGCCACCCCTACGCCCATCTTTTGGTTCCATAACCAGTTTTTGAATCCTTTTTCTCTCTTGTATCCCAAACACCTCCCCACCCCTGGGCAGCCAACGTTCCCTTATCATAATGGAGTCCTAGACAGGGGCCTCTAGAAATTCTGTAAAGTTCAACAGAGTCCTGCATTACTGTTGGCCACCATTAGGGGCCTTTCCACTGCCAGAGCTTCTTCTGGATCTGAAGGGAGGAAGTCTGAACTCTAGACCCGCGCGGTTGTGGGTAAGGGATGGTAGGAAGTCCTCAGACTTTTGTCTATCTTTCTTTATGCATATTCCTCCAGGGAATCTGTCCAACCACAGACCTCACCACGCTGCGGGACGTGTCTGAAGCATCTGCTTCCACACTCCATCTATTTCTATTTCTTTGTTTTCCAGTTTCTTGGTTTTCGTATTTTTTGGTAGAGAATCCCCTCAAGTAGATTTCTCAGAGAGGATTCATGAGAGGAAGACTTTCCGAGTCTCTAAGTGTGTGAAAGTGTCATGACTTTAGCCCTCATATATGCTTAGCAGGGCGACTAGATTAAATTCTAGTTAGAAATAATTTCATTCACAAACCTGAAGGCTTTGTTCAGTTTTCTCTGGATACCTTGTACAGGTGAGGAGAAGGGTCAGCCTGATTCCCATCCTCCACCGGGGTCCCCTCAACCTCTCAATGGTCCCCTTTGTGTCCCCTTGGTTCCTTTTCAGCCTGAAGACTTGTGTCTGTCTTCAGCTCCTGGAAATGTTCCTTTAGGATCATTCTGCTAATCCACCCACTTCCTGCTATCTCTAGAGCTCTAAGCAGCTCAATGTCAGACCTCGGACTGATCCTTTCTGTGTTTGGTCCCTTTTTCCTGTTTTCACTCTGCCGTTTGGGTCTTTATTCTTAGAAATTTTTTATTTTTAATATCCAGTACCTCTACTTCCTGTGTATTTTGACAGTTTGAAGGAACCCATCCTTTGCTGTCTTCAAAGTTCTCTCTTCTCATTTCATGAATGTCGTGTGTCACTTAACCTCAGGAGACCTCTGCCTGCCCAGTGCAGCAATCCCACACCTCCCGTTTCCCGAACTAGCTCTGTCTCCTGGGAGAGTTTTCCCTGCTGCCATCCGCCAGGTGTTTAGTCTTACTTCCGTCACATTGACACCACTGGTTTCTTCCATCTGTGTAGTAACCTTTGATTGTCCGTATTGAAAAAGTAAAAGCTAGGTAGCAGGTGGTTGAGTTCCATTCTTTTGTGTAGATGTCTTTGCCCATAAAGTTTCTCCCCTGAGTGAAATCTGGGTATTGGTGCACAGCAGGGATGAGCATAAAGCCTTCACGTGGAGGGACCCTAAATCCCTTTGGGCAGCTGAACCCTACAATCTAAGTTTGACCCACACGGTGAAAGAATTTTCCTCTGAATCCCCCATGTAAGCAAGTACACACTTGCGCTTATGTGCACACACACACACATATACTATTAATTAATTAAATCACATGTAATGAGAAATTTTTTATTAAAAAGAGCATCCCTTGGAAGGCTAACCCCCACCTTGGCACTCCTGACTCTTTCAAGAGACTCTGTCCCCACATCTTAAGGAAGAGGGGACACTTGGTTATTTTTAGCAAGCAGAGGCTTGGATGCCTTGACACCACACCCATGGGGAAAAATGGAAGGAAGTCTTCCATGGGGCTCCTTCCTGTGGGTTTCAAGCTGCAGCCTTTTCCCCATATTCAATATGTGAATACACTTCTCTCTCCGTCCCATCCTCTGGTTTGTTCTTTTCTGAGATCTCTAATGACAATTCCCCTGTTGTCTTTCTTCATGGGGCTTTTCCTGTTTGTCAGTCTTTACTCAAGTTGTAGAGCCTTAACGGGAAATATGAAAGTGTAGTCTTGGAACGTATTGAGTCAGAAGTGCTCACGGAACCCTTTCTCCTTTACCAGCTCTTTCCTGTGGTCTCCCTGATGCGCCCAAAAACGGAATTGTGTTTGGCAAGGAGTACACCGTGGGGACTAAGGCTGTGTACAGCTGCAATGAAGGCTACCACCTCCAGACGGGTGCCGAGGCCACCACAGAGTGTCTGGACACCGGCCTGTGGAGCAACAGCAATGTCCCCCCACAGTGTGTCCGTGAGTCAAGGGGCAGTGGTGGCAGGTGGTGGGAGTTGGGGATGCAGCTGAAAAGACCCCTGTAAGAATGGGCTTTGAGTTCAGTAGGGCACTAAGAACCTGTGCGGGGCAGGGCTTAGAGGACTCAGGGAGGAGGAAGGTGGGCGGCTACCATTTCGAAATGGTCCCCATTTCGAGTTACTGTCAGCACACTGAAGGACCGTGATGCTCTGGGGTGTTTTCATAAACCACTACGGCACTTAGAATGGCCGCTACGCTGTGTGAATGTCCCTTGATCACAGAACTTTAAAGCGGGGATCAAAGACAAATAAGCCATATTCAGTCGAGTGATACAGATTTTTATTTTGTTTGCTTCATTAAAAATGAACATATAGCTGGGTGGTTGGAGTACTTGTAGCACAGCAATTGGGAGGCAGAAGCAGGCAGATCTCTGTGAGTTCGAGGCCAGTCTGGGCTACAGAGCGAGTTCCAGGACAGCCAGGGCTGTTTCACAGAGAAACTCTGCCTCAAAAAAACAAACAAACAAAAAAGTAAATATATGTGTGTATACACATATGTGTGCACAGTGTGCATATTACTTCTTAAGATTTTATAATCAAGAAAATTTAAACAAATATCCAGATTTCTGGAAAAACAATAGAGATCTCCAGCTAGGGGTGCACCTCAGTTAACAGAGTGCTTACACAGCATAAGCTGAGGGTGGTAGCTCCTGCCTGGAATCCCAGCACCCCACAAATGAGGCAAGAGAATCAGAATTTCAAAGCTGCCCTTAGCCTGGGTTATTTGACAGGCATCCAAAAGAGAATGGGCGGGGCGGGGCAGGGGGATGTCCTGGAATCTGAGCAATGGAATAGGCAGTGCACAGCCAGTAACTGATCCTGGCACAATGCCAGCCTTTTATTTTATAGATCTATGTTCCCCACTTGCTGCATCCTCCTCCCCAGCCCTCTTCATCCATTCATCAAGCCTGCCTAGGAACCGAATGTTCCTGGATTCATCATTACGGTCTTGAGTTCCCCCAGTCCCTCGTGCTACACTCTTGTGATGTCTTCATTATTAGTTAGCTCACTCTCGTCTCTGCTCCTTGTTCCCCCAGCTGTGACCTGTCCCGATATCAGCAGCATCAGTGTGGAACACGGCCGGTGGAGGCTCATCTATGAGACCCAGTACCAGTTCCAGGCCCAGCTGATGCTCATCTGTGACCCCGGCTACTACTACACTGGCCAGAGGGTCATCCGCTGCCAGGCCAATGGCAGATGGAGCCTGGGAGAGTCTATGCCTACCTGTCAAAGTAAGCTCGAGGTCGGACTGGGCCCGTTTGCATGGTACTTCCTTCCTGAACTGTTTCATATACATGGGGTAGATTGAGGGGTAACCCCCAGCGAGGGCAGCATACCTCATTTTGGACACACACCTAGCATCCGGAGCTGGGAAAAGGCTTGCTTCTTAGCCCCGTGTCATCTTACTAAAAGCTCCGTTTTAATAAACCTCCAGCTCAGCGTGCTCTGATTAACTCATTCACTAGGGCCCAACTATGTGCCAGGTACCAGACAGGTACAAAAATCAAAGCCTATGGCCTGCCTGGGAAGATGGCTCCGTGGGCAAACAGCTTACCATGCAGGTCTGAGGACCCAAGTTAAGTGGGTCGTGGTAATGAGTGTGTTCATGATCCCAGCACTCTCACGGCAAGACCCGAGGCAGAGACCGAGGCATATCTGGGAAATCAGGAGCCAGCTAGCCTGGTGTGTGTGGCAGAAATGAAGCCCTGTCACATTGGAAAGTGAGGACAGATACCTGGAGTTTCCCTCTGACCTCTACACATGCAATGTCACGTGTACACACACACACACACCCCATAATTTAAATAAAACAGGGTATGGCTCTTGCCTGCCAGCCACTTACAATCTACTAGAGAGACAAGAAAAAGAGGTCATGTATACATGTATGGTAAGACCTCCAGCTGGGTGTGTACAGGAGGGAAGGAGGGAGCATGGAGGACCGCCCAAGTCTGTCTGCCTCCTCTCCATTGCTTATTGATTTCCTTTGGTTCTTGGAGTCTCAAAGGCCAGTCCCCGATACCTAGATGAATTGGTGTGTGTGTTCTTGGGTCTCCTACAGACCAGAAGGGAAAGCCCTGTGCTGTAACGCCATGTTTCTGACAGAGTAGCAGTCCTGAGTGTGGAGCAGCCTCACTGCGGCATAGCCTCAGTGGCCAAGCTGCACCTTGTACATCAGCCAGAGGCTGTTGGCATGCTCCCTTGAGGAGGACTGTGATGTTGGCATGCTCCCTTGAGGAGGACTGTGAGGCTATCACTGCCCTATCAGAAAAGTACAAGATTGATATCATTGTCTGCCCTGAGCATACCACAGACTCACCATCTCCTCCTAGCCATGGCTCCATCTTCGTCACCCGTAGAGCCTGAGCATCGTCTCCAGAGATGGAACCTGGGTTCATGGGTTACCTGTTGATGGGGCAAGTCAGGTTCACAGTGCGTTCTGGTCACCTTCAGGAAGGCGAGGCAGTCCTTGGCTTTGGTTGTTATTTGCTTTCGTCCTATTCAACATGTGACTCATGTCCCCATCTTGGGACTGCTTCATTGAGCATTTTATGGTCTTTCCAGTCATCTCCTGTGGAGAGCTCCCCACACCTCCAAGTGGGCACCGCATTGGAACAATGTCTGTCTACGGGGCAACCGCCATCTTCTCCTGCAATTCTGGATACACGCTGGTGGGCTCCAGGGTACGGGAGTGCCTGGCCAATGGGCTCTGGAGTGGTTCTGAAGTCCGCTGCCTTGGTGAGTGGCCCCCAGCCCACCCTACCTGCCTACTTACTCCTAGCACCAACATTCAGGCATCTACTGTGACTAAATCTGGGGACTAGGTTCTCTTGGGGAACTCGAAAGAATGAGAAGACTACTTTCTGGGGGTCTACATTCTATCAGAAGAACCCCTCATCTAATTAGTCCCTAGGATGACCAGTGCAGCCTGGCCTCTACCCTATAGAGACACATTCTTATAATGCACCTAAAATATCCTTTATATTATTTATTGGAGGATTGTTTTGAATGTATCCATATGTATATATGTATGCATATTATAATACACACATGCACATACACTAATGTATACAACAAATGGCAGGAGCCTTCACAAACAACTAGCTTACAAAGGAGAGAGTTTCCACTGCTCCCAGGGCTAATGTACTCCCTGACTGAGCTTTATCTCTTGTTATTATTTTCTGGACTCTCCCAGTTCCCAAGGAGGGTCTCAACAATATGAGCCTAGCAGAGCAGATTGGGTGATCTGTTCCTGGGATACACGCTCATGACCTCCAGGGCACAGAGGGTCCTTGCCAGTAACCGCTTTCAGGGGCACTCGCTTGGGATACAGCTATGAGCCACTGTTACACAGTCGAAGGGGCTGAAGGAATGCCAGCAAACTACTGTGCCCAAGCTTTATTTAATAAAAGTAACTCACTGAGGTGACACATGGAAAGAATGAATTTGGCCAGGCATCAGGTCTTGCACGGTTGTCACCGGCAGGACAAGCTGTGATGGCTTTACCTAGGCTGTGATACTCACTAGACAGTAGGGACCCAGGGGATGGTCCTTCTGTTAGATTCTAGCACTATAATAAAATACCTGAGATAATCAGCTTATAACAAGGAAAGGTTAATCTTGCCTCACGGTTCTAGAATTTGGGGACCATGATCACTTGGCCTCCACTGTCTCTGGACTATGGTGAAGTAGCACACAATGACAGAGTCAGGGGCAGAGGAATAAGTTTCCTGGTCATAACCTAACTCCTCCCCACCTCCTAGAGACAAGGCATCAAACTTCCAGTGCATGAAGCTTTGGGGACTTACTTAAACCATAGCAACCCCAGAGACTTGAAGGAGCGGTGGTCTGTGCACAAACACAGAAACAGCTCAGAAAGCCTGGTCATTCGGACTGCAGCTTTGGTGTTGGGGATCAACGTGCCCACAATACCCTTCCTGTCCCATCTAGGGTTCCTGAAGCCACTCCTGGATCGCTGTTCTCTGGGGAAGGTGGGGGGGGGGGGCATGAAGCATGGCTGAGTACTTGGTCCTTTCTCTAGAACCCACCTAAGGTCCACCCCACTTTCTATGAGTTTCTCTTTGATGGACTCTCTTCCTCCATCCCATCAAAGCTGGACACTGTGGGACGCCAGAGCCCATTGTCAACGGGCACATCAATGGGGAGAACTTCAACTACCGAGGCAGCGTGGTGTACCAGTGCAGCGCTGGCTTCCGCCTGATTGGCATGTCTGTGCGCATCTGCCAGCAGGATCATCACTGGTCGGGCAAGACCCCTTTCTGTGTGCGTAAGTATGGCAGCCCCTCTCCCTAGCCAACACGGGCTTCCTCCCTTTACCTCTTAGCTAAGGTTTTGTATATTCTTTCTACCCCCAAAGATAAGATCACTACATCCATTTCTTCAGGTCTCTATGTCTGTCATTCACTGTTTTTTATTATTCCCTTGTGATTTCTTCTAATGTACTTTTTGGGTTCATTTTCTAGTTTGTGTGCAAATTATATTACACGCATGCATATACAGGGAGCAAATAACAGAAGCACCCTCATTCATTTTCATTCTTTCCTTTTGTGTGTCATTTTTGTAGTTGTAAACATTTGGAGCAATAAAATTTCTTCTGATCAACTGTTTTAATTGTATCTCATACATACTAATAATAAATGCTTATTTTTAGAAGCTTTTTAATTTGTCATTAATTGCTCCCAACACCTGGAAGATTTTAATAGAATAATTCTTTTTATTTCTAAACCAAAGAGGTCTCTTTTGCTTTTATTGTATGTTCATTATGAACAATAATTCTATTTCTTGAAATTTATTGATACTTGTCTTGTGTAAAACAGTTGATCAGTTGTTACTAATGTCCAATATGCCCCAGAGATGATGAGCATTGTGGATAATTCTGCTATACAAAAGGACAGGTGTATTCCTAAAAGGCATAAATTTATAAATTACGCCCTCTGCATTTTTCCTGCCTTTTGCCCACTTGAGCTGTTTTCTTTGAGAGACATGTTTAAGGTTTTCTGTGATGGGCGCATTTCCATTTGTCCCTGCCTCTCCCGCAGTAGTTTCCATGTTGTATGGCGCATATATATTCACAACTGCTATAGCTCTGTTGCAAATTCTGACTTCTCACCTTGAAAATCATCTTCTTCATCGCTTCTAATATTTTTTAGCTTGAATTTTACTTTTCTCAATTTCAGACTGAGAATTGCAACTGCCACACTATTTCCTGGCACATCTTGGACCGTCCCCGAATGGCAGGCACATCTATTAAACTGCCCTTTCCCAGGCCAACATGAAAATCTTCCTGTCCATAGGTTAAAGTCATGCATATAGGTTGATATGTCTTACATGTTTGGCCCTAATTCTCTTGTGTTTTCTGTCATCATGATGTGTCATTCTCTTTTGATATTTGGATCTTTGTTGTTGGCCCTGGACTTGTCACACCGAAATGCCACCTGTTCCCCGTTTTCCTGTTCAACCCGTTGTTACCTAGTTTGTCGGTACTAGTGTCCTTGAACTTTCTCATAGTGGCTACACAACATGCTCCCCATTCCGCTTCTCATTCTCAGTGGCCTTTCTTCTACTCGGTCAGGGCTGGGAACATCTATTATGGACCTCATGTATTATAAATCTATTGCTCCCCCACGCTTTTGCTTTATTCTTGGACCCACAGTTAAATTCATCACCAATACCGCTGAAGCCTTCCCAGTTACTTCCCAGTGGGGTCAAGTTAATCTTTAGTTAATCTTCAGCACAGCACTTTACATAGTCTTCAAGTTCCTCCATGGGTTTTGCGTGTGTGTGTGTGTGTGTGTGTGTGTGTGTGTGTGTGTGTGTGTGTGCGTGCTACTGCTGCTGGTGGTGATGGTGGTGGTGGTGATTGTGTGTGTGTGTGTGTGTGCGTGCGCGCAAGCGATTGCTGTAGATCAACTCCATGACCTGGTGTGTACTAAATAAGCACTTTGCCACTAGGCCGCATCCCCAGCCCTTGGTATTTTAGCACCAGGTCTCCTTATGTAGCCTCAAATTTGTAGTCCTTGTCCTCCCAGCTCCTGAGCACTGGTGTGATAGGTGTGTACCAGCACAAAGGTATGCTTGCTTGCTTGCTTGCTTGAAACTCCTTTCTATTTCCTGTCACTCGAAAGGCAGATGGATTGGCCATAAAATCCTTGTTCACAAGTTATTTCTTTGATTTTTCTAAAATATTCTTCCATCATAATTTTATCAGTGTATGTTACTACATGTGTGCATGTAAGCCCACGCCTCTTTTATTGTATTTATTTAAACACATTTCAGCGTACATGTCCATAGGGAAATGATGACAGCTGTCGAGAAAATTACAATATCATTTCCTTTCTTTCGTGCGGATGGGAAGCATGCCTGAAGCCTACTCTCTTGAGAAAAGTCCAGCACGCAATACAGCGCTGTTAACTGCAGGCGCTGTGCTGTGCCCTGGGCCCCAGGCTCTGTCACTGTCACTAGTCCTGTGGGGGCTGCACCTTTGGATCATCACACCAGCATTTCCTTTTTGCGCTTGCCCTTCCCTGAGCAACCACTGTTCCACGCTCCGTCTGAACATTCAACCTGCAGAAGTGTATTAGGTTCCCGCTGGGTAGTTTTCAGGGAAGCTCTGCTTGGTTTTCACTTTGTCCCTGAAGTCTGATATTTCTCCGAGGGCTGAATGCTACATGACAGCTTCCCTGGATATCCTGTGGGTCTCTGAATGCATCTATTCTACTCTTATTCCTCCTAGATTATAGTGTTAAGGTCTGGCTCAGGCCTGCTGTGCCTGGCCTGTTCATTCTTCAACTCCCAGGCAGTTTAAAGCCCAGGGCAGTCCTGTCCTGGTTGTCGCAGGCCTAGGTTTTCTGTTCTTTTATTTGTTCTTGTTAATTTGCATTTGGGGGGATTTACTTGGGCACCATGATCCTCTGCTACCTACAAGTAATTTGGAAAATTTTTCACTTTTTAGAGTTCCCTAAAGTGAGCCTTTATGTAAAATGCAAGGGTTTTTGCTCTTTACTGTTATAAGGCAAAGTTTTGTCTCTAATTGCTCCTCTTCATCTAACTCCTCATACATGGAGCAGGCCACTAGACAAGCAGGCTGCTCCACAGTAATGTCTAAAACCAGCCTTAGCGACCTCCTTGGTATTAAGTTTACAGAAAGTGAGACCAACCCATATCTAGCCCTCCTTCCAGATGTGTCTACATCAAACACGTTTCATTACACCTAAGAGGCTCACATGAAAATGCCTGATGTCGGGGCCGGGTACAGAATGCCTGACTAGCCTAAAGACACTTTGGTTAGAACTAGGTCAAAGTCACAGGTCTTGGGATAAACTCGGGCTTTCATCCCCATGAACCAGTGTGCCCGGCATAAAGAACCAGAAAGATTTATTTTAGGCTCCAGGATGCAGAAGCGTTCATCCATCATGGTGGGAAGGCGTTGGTGGAGCCCACAGTTCATGTCACAGCAGCCAGGAAGCCCAGAAAGGCAAAACAGGAGGAAGCCAGGGTAGCTAAGACCAGCCCTTGATGATGTACTTCCTCCCACTAGACTCTGCCTCTTCCTTTCCACCATCTCCCAACTGCCACAGCGTTACCATTCCATCAAGGGATTACTAGTCTGTTCATTGGGTCAGAGCAGCCCTGTTCTCCTGTCTGGGCATGCCCTCATCGAGGCATGCAGACATGGGCCTTTCTGAACTTCGGGGTGTTTTTCCACGCAGTCAAGGTGACAGTTCAAGTGAAGTATCACAGCTGTCTGCTCCAGTCAACTTCCGCTTCTCTCATTGGCAGCAAAAGCCACTGTATTCTGAGCCAAGTTCTTCCCCCAGCATTTCTCTGCTCCAGCCAGAAAGAACCTCCTCGTGAAAAGGAGCCCTGGTTCTGAGCCCCACTGCCAGGAGATACAGGGCAAGAGACAGGATGTCACAGACGAAGCTCTGGAGCAGGCGGCAAACACAGGGCTCTAGGGGCAGAATGGTACACAGGAGGTAGCAATGGATGGCAGTGGCTGTTCCTGCTGTCCCCGAACAAGGTCTGCAGCCTGGGAGTAAGGGGGAGGCAGTGAACTCAGGCTGCGACAGCAGAAGACATGCCTGGGTCACCAGTGACCCCTCAGGCTGGCACTCTTCCCTCTTGGAACTACCTGACATTTTAGATTATCTTCCGAGGCCTGGGATTGTCCCCTCGGCTCTGTCTGCGCCTCACGTTGAACTACACTGACCTTTGTTTCTGACCTCTCCTCACTTCCCCTTGTAAGCTTTTTGGTCTGTCTTCCCTTAAAAGTTGGGGCTCCCCAGGTTGTCATGTCATTCATCACACTTCTGAGTTAGATCGAATGGCTTTTAGCTTTGGTGAGGGCATCATGATCCTTTGCCCAGCTGGCACAAAGTTAGCAAATAATACTAATTGCGAGGCATACCCCACCTGTCCCGCATCCTCAGCGATCTAGCCAAAACCTCCTCTACCTGGAGACAGATGCAGGTCAGGCAGCATCCCAGGTGAGAAGAGGCTGATGTGGGGCTGTGGAATAGACGGTGGGCTCACCTATCTTCTGTTCTGATTGCAGCAATTACCTGTGGACACCCAGGCAATCCAATCAACGGCCTCACTCAGGGCAGCCAGTTCAACCTCAACGACGTGGTCAAGTTTGTTTGCAACCCGGGATACATAGCCGAGGGGGCCGCCAGGTCCCAGTGCCTGGCCAGCGGTCAGTGGAGTGACACGCTGCCCACCTGCAGAAGTGAGTCACCCTTCCTGCCCTGCCGTCTCCCCCACCCTGTAGGCTTCTGCGGCCTAGGAGGACTAGCCATTGGCATTCAGTCCCAGGGTCATTTCCCTCATGCAAGGAATCCTTGAGGCTGTGAAAGGTCACAAGTGGAGCCATTAAACCCCTAGATACAGTTGTGGAACACTTCATCGTGGGTCTTAAGAAGAAGTCAAGTTTCATCTTGCAAGCCTTATTTAGTTCATAGAACAAATAATTTATCATCATATAATGCTGCTGCATATATGCGTGTGTGCATGCCTGTGTGTGTGTGTGTGCACAAAGGGTCTTCTTTCACATAAACAAGGAATTTAGAAGTTGTATCATCTCTGAGGGACCTCCTGGCCTTTCCTCACGGTTGCAAAATTGCTGCTGTGGCTCCTTTGTAACCACATTCACTCGCCCTCTGTTGATGAGGAAAGGATTTAAGCAGCAGAATGGGAATGAAAAACAAATGGAAACAAATCTAATTGGGATGGAGAAGCAGGGGTGGACGGTAAGAGATGCAGAGAGGAAGTCAGATGCTCCCAGATAACTCTAGACTGACTGTGAAGGGTTTTTCACCACAGTCCAGCTATGAAACCTCAGAGACTCGTCAAAGGTCAAACTAATACCTTAGGGCTGGGGAGGCAGCCCAGGCATTAAAGCCTCTGCCTGAGGGGTGTGAGGATCTGGGCTAGAGCTCTACAGCCCACAAGCTTGCCCCAGGGGCTCAGTTCAGCCAGTCTAGCCTAATTGCTGAGCTCCAGCCAGTGGGAGACCCTGTCTCCCAGGAGGTGGGCAATGTGGTCATGCAAGGTCGTCCTGCATCCACATACACATACAAACATGTGTGTGCACATACGTATGCACATGCACACACACATAGATAGCTTTTAAAAAGTGAACATCGCCTAAGAAACCACATCTGACCCTTTGGCGGCTCACACCTTTAATCCCAGCACTTGGGAGTCAGAGGCAGGTGGATCTTTGTGAGTTCAAGGCCAGGCTGGGGTACAAAGCAAGTTCCAGGACTGACCCACAGCTACTGGGAAACCTTGTCTCGGAAAACCAAAATGAAGGAGGAGGAGGAGAGGGGCAGGAGGAGGAGGAGGAGGAGGAGGAAAGAAAGCCCACACCTGAGGTTGTCCTCTAACCTGTATATAACCCATATATAAACATTTGAGTGCACTCGCACATACTGGGAAACAAAACCTTATATAGTAAAGTAAATATCCCACTTTACAGAAGGAAAATATACCCATGCCTTTTCTAACCACCTGACTCTATGAATATGAGACTAATGTAGTATGGTACACATGGAAGTGTTTGGAAGCCAAAGCACACGGAAAGGGTTATGACAAGTATTGTCATGATTCGAAACACTCTGATTTTGCTTACAGCCTCTTTGGAAACCCTTGCTCATTTTAAAAACCAACTGAGTCCTCCGGGATACTAATGCCTTTCGAAATACTCAGAAAAGCGACTAAAACCATTTCAGAGGGAGAACAAGTGCTCCTCACACCAGGTTCGGTGTGTCTGTGTCACAACAGATGAGCTTTGGGAAGGAGCCACGCTATGCCAGGGGTCAGGCACACAGAGGCAAGACATCCAGGCCCTTGAGGGTGGAAGCAATCAGCACAGGGCAGTCAGCACTGGGAGCGCTGAGGGAGAGAGACTGAGTGGTCTAGGAAGGGAAGCCGGCTCCTCGGGGGAGGTGTGGCCACCTGGACATGGAGGATGAACCCATGACCAGGTGACCAAGGCAGAGCAGAAGGACTGCAGCCTCAAGGCCAGACCAGCTTCCTGCTTGTTGTTCTCAAGCCGTGATGGTTTCCTCGAGCTGCCATCAGAGCTTGAGATCATCCTCACGACCGGATCTCAGTGTCTCACTGTCGCTTGCAATCACAGTCATCAACTGCACGGATCCTGGGCACCAAGAGAACAGCGTCCGGCAGATCCATGCCAGCGGCCCCCACAGGTTCAGCTTCGGGACCACTGTATCCTACCAGTGCAGCCACGGCTTCTACCTCCTGGGCACACCAGCACTCAGCTGCCAGGGAGATGGCACCTGGGACCGACCCCGTCCACAGTGTCTCTGTAAGTAGTGGGGAGATATATCACAGAGCACCCCCCATGTGTCCATGTGGCACCCCCCCCCCCCATGTGTTCCTGTGTGTGCACATGCATCTTATATCACTGCAGCGTTCTGGCTGCTCCTTGGACATCAGAACCCTTCTTGGGGCCCTGTTGCAAAGGTGCCATGCTAATTTACACACGTTCTTCCTGGATGGGGGTTGTTCCCTATCCCCTCTGGTACTGCCATTGAACCCTTAAGGCCTCTGAGGATCCCTCCCTGCAGAGCTGACCGTGTAGTGAGACATACTGTCATTTTACCCCTTTCTGGATTTTCTAGAGAGATAACACATCATCTTTCTTGTAGCTGTGACAAAGTATTTGACAAATGCAACCTAGGAAGGGGGGTGCTTTTGGGTGACAGTCTGGGGGTACAGTTCCCTGTGGCAGGGAAGTCGTGGCGGCAAGAGTCTGGGGCAGCTGGTCATGCTGCATCCATAGAGGAAGCGAGGAGTGAGTAGTTGCTGGTCTCAGCTCATTTTCTCCTTTTCTATGTAGCCCAGAACCCAGCCCATGGAATGGCGCCACTGCATTTAAAATGGGTTTTTCCCTTACTTAACCCAGTCCAGAAGTTCCCTACAGACATGCCCAGAGACTGTCCTCTAGGTAATTCTAGATTTTGCCATGTTGCTAATTAATTTTAAACCATCATATAAGACATGAGCCCCTTTCCGCAGGAGGACTGAAGTGAACTGCCAGTCTGTCTGGATGCCAGTATCCAGGTCAGCCTGGATGCTAAGTCTGGCATTGCCACTGAACAAACCACACAGCTTTGGAGAAACCCATTATCCTCCCAGCGTCCTGGCTTCTTTAGAAAATGATGCATATACTAAAAATCAAATGCATCATAGGACAGAACATGCACTGTGAGAAATGGTTTACATAATCCAAGCCTGCCAAGCAAAACAGAGAAGGCACCCACACTTCTTCACTTAGCAACTGAACTCTTTCTTTTGGTCCTCATGAAAGGGAGCCCCAGACACTCTGTGGAACCCTTAAGTACCCTCACTCATGGGGTCCATTGTCACTCTCGACAATGTATTTCTTTCTGGTCTTTGTTACCATTTCAACTTTGAATAGTTTCCTTCCTTGCGACTATTAATAAAGAAAAAGAAAATGCTGGGCTAACCATCCCATAGGGTTGTTCAGAGGCTGCATGGGTGAATCCACAGAGCACTCCTTTACTCTCTGGCACCTGGGGCTACCCCATGAGTGACAGTGGCGTTCATTGCTATTAGGAAAAGTTACAGGGACAGTATGGAGAAAAGTGAAGCCGGGGAGGGGCTGGTTGCTGGCCCCTCCGTCTTATGGAATGAGTGGTGCCCTTGGGAATCCGCACTCCTACTGCTGAAGGGGAATCTCGTGGGTTGCTCCTCCCCATCTCCCTGACACAGAGGCGAAGATGCATTCCCTAAAGCCTGAATGGCTACTGAGCTGTGGCCATCACCAACCAGTGCACCCGTCTTTGTGAGCCCTCACCTGCTGTGAGCCCTCCAGTCTGGGTGACATTATTCAAAGACCCTTGCTTCTAGGTGTAGTAGGAGAACGATTTTACAGCTCACTGTCAATATTTCTCTTGCCCGAGGACCCTTGCATGGTCCTCCCAGCCCTTGTATGAATAATAAGTTGTTTGGATAACTGCTTGCATATGGTGTGCCAGCCCAGCTTTGGAGACATTAGTGGCTTCCAGTCATAAGGGGTATTCTGGTATCAATGAGAGCAACACATCCTTATAGCATACAAAAAGATTATTCCATAACAACTGCTTCACAGCAATACTCAATCAAAACCATGATCACATCCTCTGAAACAGCTTCATGGCGGCCTCATCCCTATTGTCCCTCCACAGAGCCACCAGTGTGATCCTGACGTAGCGTGAACTGAGCCATGTCCCTCTGGTGCTTCTTATTATGCTTAGAATAAAATCGGAACATTAGACCATGACCTGTTTCCAGTGCCACCCCCATGTCCTGGTCCACCCTTCCCTGGTTCATCTGCACACAGTTGTGGTTTGGATACGAAAAGTCCTGCACTGCACGGAGTCATGGGTTTGAATACCAAGTCTCCAGCTAGTGGTGCTGTTAGGGAATGCTCTGAAAGCTTTAAGAAGGGGGAACCTCCCTCCAAGAAGCAGGCCACTGGGGATAAGCCTTGGTGATTTATAGTCCACTTCCACTTCCTGTCCACTCTCTACTCCCTGACTTCAGACACAGATAACTGACTGCCTCAATGCCTTCCCCACCATGATGGACTATAGCCCCTCAAACTGAACCAAAGTAAGTCCTACTCCCTCGAGTTGCTTCTTGGTCATAGAAACAAGAAAAGCAGCTAAGATACACACCAAGTTCATCCTGGCTTCAGCCCTGCACAAGTCATGTTCCTTCCTTGATGTGCTTGCCCCAGATGGCTCAGTCCTGACCTGTCCTCACAGAGACCATTCTTACCACCCTATTTAAAAGCAGCCCCGCCCCTCGGCTTGCCCCCAAACACCCCTGCCCTTTCTCGTCTTTGCCTCTTATCCTAACACCGCTATTCATTTACTCCTTTGTTAGCCTCTCTTCCCCATTATAAGCTCTAAGAGTGCATGAACTTTATTCCCCATACACACAGACCGGAGCCTGTCACATAATAGGCAATAAGCAAGGTACACTGACCAAGAAAGGGGGGAACTAAGCCCAGTCTTGGCACCCTAACCTGTGCGCCTCAGTCCTGGGGTCTTGATATTATCCCTGGCCTTCACGGCTATGTGTTGTTTCATTTCAGGCAAAGGAATTTGCAGAGTGAAGGAGGTGTGTGCTAGGAACAATTGGGGAGGCAACTTTGAGTTCAGAGGAAGGAACCAATGAAAACGGCCCAGGAAGGTCGGCTTCTTGTGTGTTCTGTATATACCATCTTTCTGCTTGGGCGTATCTTGGGTGACCTGTGGCAGGTAGGAAACAGGGAGAGATGAGCAGGAGGGACAAGAAAAGGAACCGACGTTACTGCATACCTACTATGTACTACATAGGTATTATTACCCTTTGCTTCCAACCTAGAATCAGTGTGAAGTGGGTGGGCTTTGTCTGCCGATGTCTGATTCAGGAGCCAGATGGAAGCTCATACCCACAGATACCAAGGTTTCCTCCCCTTTCCTGGCTTCCCACGGCAAGCCTGTGTAGAGTGATGGTGGCCCATCCCCAAGAGAACCACTGAGATGTTTACTCTCTTCCCGCAGTGGTGTCCTGTGGCCATCCTGGCTCTCCACCTCACGCCCAGATGTCCGGAGACAGCTACATAGTGGGGGCCGTCGTGCGGTACAGCTGCACTGGCAAGCGAACTCTGGTGGGCAATGCCACCCGCATGTGTGGACTGGATGGACACTGGACAGGCTCCCTCCCCCACTGCTCAGGTATGGAGTGTGGTGTGCAGGGCACCGGAGGGGCACTGGCTGGTGGGAGCATAGTCCGTGAACATGAGAACATTACAACTTGGGAGCCTGTGGCCCAGCTTTCACAAGACAGCACTGCTAGAGAGGACTCCAAGTGCGCTCCGGCCCTTCATGAGTTCTGACGGAATCCAAACAGCCAAAGGCCAAGGGCACTGCTCGATGAGGTCCACCTGGAGCGTTAGTCCTATCTAGAATCTGAGTCCGTGTACTCCTGGGAATGACAGTCCAGGTTCAGGCCCATCCCGGTGGTCTTCTTGCCCCTGTTTCAGGATCCCTGGGCCCCAATCTGCCTTATTCTCTCTCATCAGTACCTAATTCAACTTGTCCCATGTCTGACTGCCTCCCGGGATAGTGTCTGCACTGAGTCACCATCCCCAGGCAATCCTTCTACTAAATTCTAACTCACTAGTCTCCGGGGGGACCCTGGCATGTAATTGAAGTAGCAGATGCAGGGAGCCACCAAAGATCCCTTGACCACATTCCCTAAACCAGCAATCCATCCATAATGTCTTGAAACAGAGCAAAACATCTGGAAGTGAGTTGTACCGCCACCAGCAGAAATCACAGGGCTAAAAAGCCACAGCCACAGCTGAATCTGCTTTGGGGTAAACCTAAGAACGTTTGGGCACTACCAAAGAACGCCGCCAGGGGGC
The DNA here is from genome assembly GCF_018167655.1 of Microtus oregoni. Taxonomy (NCBI): domain Eukaryota; kingdom Metazoa; phylum Chordata; class Mammalia; order Rodentia; family Cricetidae; genus Microtus; species Microtus oregoni. The sequence goes on along the minus strand of NW_024543064.1, from coordinate 24,315,014 downwards.
AGATGCTCTGGAGCCTGAGATTCCCTGGGGAGCCTGCCTTCCAGTTACCAATTCTTAGCCCTTCCCCCTTCTAGTTCCTTCCTAGAGGTAAAGAGCCCAGCCTCCTTGTCACAAAGGGCCACATCTCCTCATTAGACACACGGCCCTTGTGGTTCAAGATATCCAGAAAAAGCCTCTTTACCAGTGTTTAGGACTCTGATCGAATATTGATCCAGGTATATATTAAATCTCTCCAAAAAGAAAAAATGTCCCCAAACCACTGTGCCAAAGGGTAGCTGGTTTCCTGGGCCAACCCCAAACACATTACTATGACCACTAGGATTTTTGCTGTTCGGCCTTGTTAATCTCATGGACCACTTGACAAATGAAGTCATAAGACTCTTTATGAACCATAAAGATGCCTTTAGCCTGGCTGGAGGGAGACCTGCTATCAAGGTCCCTGACTGCCTCCTTTGGGACTTCCAGTGGATGTGACTGGGATGTAGACTGGAAAGGGCAGAGTCTTGTACACAGAGGTCCTGGGTATCCAGAGCAAGTTCCAGGAAGAAGGGACATTCAAAGGAGGGATTGGTCCAGCTCTTCCGTGATAATATTTGCACATAGCGCTTCCTTCTAGACATTGTTCTGGGACAAAAAGTGTTCTTAAAGTCTCTTTGATCTGCTTTTTCTCCATGCAAAGGAAAGTGCCAAGTACAGGAGAAAGAAGCAAAAAAGAAGCTTCAAGAACTTCCTGCCCAAAAGCACAGTTTTCCTCTTGGGCACAGTGTGGAAGTGAAAGTCACTTTCTTCTCTAGCATTGAGCTAGCAGAAGCTAGAAAGCATGACGGAGGCCATTCTTGTCCAGAAAGCTGAACCAAAGCCTCCCTGGCTAAAGCACGCACGTGTCTTTTGCAGAGGCCTCTCCTGTGTATCTAAGAAAGAACACATTTGCCAGGCAGTGGTGGCGCACAGCTTTAATTCCAGCACTAGGAGGAGAGGCAGGCGGATCTCTGTGAGTTCAAATCCAGCCTGGTCTACAGAGTGAGTTCCAGGATAGTCAAAGCTACACAGAGAAACCCTGTCTGTGAAAAACAAATTAAAGAAGAGGAAGAAGAAGACAGAAAAGAAGAGAGAGAGAAATGACATTTTCAAGAACTCCAACTCCCGAGCCTCATCCTATGCAATCGGAATCTAGATAAGGAATAACAAGCCCTCCTCGGGCCTTCAGTCAGCAGCCCCTAACCACAAAGGACACAAAGGACATGCAGACACAGACAGTTCAAGACCCATTTCAGGTCTCACCATGGCTGCTGATGTCTTTTTTCAGTTCAGCATCACCCTCTGTGTATCTGCCGCCAGAGTGCAGTATTCTATCCCAGATTCCCATATAGCTCAGGGAGTGCAGTGGGGGACATCCTGTTAGAACAAGCCTGGAGCTGGAGAACTCAGTTCTCGTGCCTGCTTACAGTAGTGCTGGCTCTATCTGAGGTATGTAGCATGAGTTCTAATTGGTATTAATAATAAAAACCCAGAGTCAGATATAGGGGTTAATGTTGCATGTCAGAGAAGCAGAGCAGCTAACCACTAGAGAGTTCTTACCCCTACCAATGCTCAGACCAAAGGGGGTGATCCTGTCCTCAGACTGCTTCAGACTGACTGCACTGAGCTCCTGTCTCCTCCCGCCTTATATTCCTCTCTCCGCCCAGCCGTATCACTCCTGTGTCCACCTCGCTAGTGCTGGGATTAAAGGTGTGGGATCCCAAGTTCTGGGATCACCTTTGTATGAGCTCTGTTCCTCTTTTAGACTGGATCAATCATGTATAGCCCAGGTAGGCCTTGAACAAACAAAGATCCATCTGCCTCTGCCTCCCAAGTGCTGGGATTAAAGGTGTGTGCCACCACTGCCTGGCCTCTATGGCTAGCTAGTGTGATTAGCTCTGCTCTCTGATCCTCAGGCAAGCTTTATCTGTTAGAGGTAGGTTAGCCAGTGTGGAAACTAAACCGTTTGCCATAAGAGGAAACTTCCAGAACTCCAGCACCAGCTGTTACCTTGCTTCCTCCTGGAATCCAGGGATGGCACCACCCACAATGGGCTGGGCCCTTCCAGATCAATCACTAACTAAGAAAATGCTCTATAGGCTTGCCTACAGTCCAGTTTTATGTAGGCATTTTCTCAGCTGGGGTTCCCTCCTCCCAGATGACTCTAACCTGTGCCAGGTTGGCACAGAATTAGCCAGTTCACATGCTCTGGCCGATTGTGTTCATATGTGCGTGCACACGCATGCACAAACACACACACACAACAGACAGATAGGAAAAAATTTAAAGTAATAGAAGACAAATAAAGGCCAGAAGAATCCAGTTCAGGCTGAGTTGTTAGAGGATAAAACTGTGGTAAAGAGTTTTGAGTTTGGGGCTGGAGAGATGGCTCAGAGGTTAAGAGCATTGCCTCCTCTTCCAAAGGTCCTGAGTTCAATTCCCAGCAACCACATGGTGGCTCACAACCATCTGTAATGGGGTCTGGTGCCCTCTTCTGGCCTGCAGGCATACACACAGACAGAATATTGTATACATAATAAATAAATAAATAAATAAATAAATAAATAGTTTTAAAAAAGTGTTTGGGGTTTTATCTTGTTAGCACTAAAAATCCCCCAGAGATGTTTTTACGGGCAAGAGACGGAGTGAGATGCTTCTTCAAGGTCAGTGATTAAAGAGGAAGGGGCTGTTTGGAGGCTTTTGCAGACACTCAGGCAAATGAATGGCAGGCGTCTAAGCTAAGACCAAGAATGATGCTGAGACTGGAGAGGGCACCCCTGGTCAGCAGGTGCGGGAGGAGATGAGGTGAGATGGGGGAGCCGAGGATGCCGCAACCTGGACCATTGAAGCCTGGCGTGAGCTTCCCTTCCTTGTGGCTCCTGAGGACTTAGCAAGGATTTGGACCTGTGTGCTCTGGCACAGGTAGAACACTTATTCTGACTTCTTCCTCCTCCATGGGCCTCTGTAGTGTGTCTGCCTAGCACGGAACCTGGTTTCCTCCGGCTCTATCTCCTGTTGTCTGCCTTCCTTCACCTCACTTCCTGAGCACTTAAGTTATAATTAGTGCAGACACTGTGGGCTGGGCACAGTCCTTTGTCACCTCCGTCATCCATGGGGTTCGTCATTTCCTCTTTAACAACACAGTGCATCTCTTTCTCCCCCTTAGACCTCAGCTCCACTTGCATCCATAAAACACACACACACACACACACTAAAAGTCCCTCAATGTCGTCTGGGTTCTCCTTCCACAGGAACCAGCACAGGCGTCTGTGGTGACCCAGGCATCCCAGCCCATGGCATCCGTCTAGGGGACAGTTTTGCCCCAGGCAGTCTGATGCGCTTCAGTTGTGAAGCTGGTTATGTGCTCCGAGGATCTTCAGAGCGAACCTGCCAAGCCAATGGCTCATGGAGCGGGTCACAGCCTGAGTGTGGAGGTAATGTATGTGGTCCTTCTGCTCCTCCCTTCTGCCCTGCCCTAGCACTCCCGCTCCCAGTCACGCCCCAAGTGCCCATCCTTGGGCAGTGGACATCCACAGACAGCTCATGTCCATTTTTATTAGCAATCCAAAGAGAATATGCTCTCCCCTCACAACAGAAAGGAAAAGCCAACAAAGACTAAATGAGCCCATAGACGAGTAATTTTCCCTGTAGTTTAATTCAGCAATCATGTGCTAAATTTTATAGCCTGTGTTGGAGGCACATTGGTGACCAGAGGAGATCCACTGTGGTATCTAAATGCCTTCACAGAGCAAGGAAGCTACTTGTTCTTCCCAGCTGCCCGCCTAGCTTAGCCCCGAAATAATCACACAGACACTGTATTAATTAAATCACTGCTTGGCCCATTAGCTCTAGCTTCTTATTGGCTAACTCTTACATCTTAATTTAAGCCATCTCCATTAATCTGTGCATCACCATGAGGTCATGGCCTATCAACAGAGTTTTAGCATGTCTATCTCTGGCGGCGGCTCCATGGCTGCTCTCTGACTCTGCCTTCTTCCTCCAGTATTCCATTTAGATTTCCCCACCTAGCTCTGTTCCCCTATAGCTCTGCTATAGGCCCAAAGCAGTTCCTTTATTCATTAACCAATAAAAGCAACACATAGACAGAAAGACCTCCCACACCACCTTCATCCTCCCAAATTCACGTAGGGTGAGCTTTGATCATCAAGATAGTGGGTCCTCTAGGAAGGGCCAGATCATGAGGAAAGTCCTCATGTCAAGCTTTCATGAAAGGGACTAGAGAGCACCCTGCCCTTTCTGCTGGGTGAGGACATGATGAGATGACACTGGCCACAAACCAGCAGGAAGATTCTTTTTTTTTTTTTTTTTTTTTTTGGTTTTTCGAGACAGGGTTTCTCTGTGGCTTTGGAGCTTGTCCTGGAACTAGCTCTGTAGACCAGGCTGGTCTCGAACTCACAGAGATCCACCTGCCTCTGCCTCCTGAGTGCTGGGATTAAAGGCATGTGCCACCACCGCCCGGCCAGCAGGAAGATTCTTGACAGACGTGGAATCCATGGGCCTCTTCAGCCTAGGTCTCTCAGCCTCTGAAGTAGAAAATGACTGAATCTCCAGTGTTTAAAAGCTGCCTGGTTTGCGGTGTTATACTATATGTTTAGTGTGTGGATTTCTCACGAACAGACTTGAGAGCCGGCGGGGGAAGTAAGATTACTTGTACTGCAAACATGAGGACATGCGTTCAAATCTCCAGCACCCATGTAAAAAAACCAGGCATGGATCTGAGTGCCTGTAACCACAGCGTTGTTGCTTTTATTGGTAATGAATAAAGAAACTGCTTTGAGCTTATAGCAGGGAAGAACAGAGCTAGGCAGGGAAAACTAAACTGAATGCTGGGAGAAAGAAGGTGGAGCCAGGGAAATGCCATGTAGCCACTGTCGAGGACAGAGAAGCTGGAATCTTGCCAGTAAACCACAGTCATATGGCAATACACAGATTAATAGAAATGGGTTAAATTAAGATGTAAGAGCTAGCCAATAAGAAGCTAGAGCTAATGGGCCAAGCAATGATTTAATTAATACGGTTTCTGTGTGGTTATTTTGAATCTGGGCAGCCGGGAATGAACAAGTGGGCTCCTACAACAGCTATGTACATATAATTCCAGTATTTCAGGGGACAGAGAAAGGAGGATGTCTTACTGGCCACCACCCTGGATCCAGGTTCAGTGAGAGACCCTGTCTCCAAAGTATAAGGCAGAGAGAATGGTAGAGTTGGGTACCCAATATCATCCTCTGACCTCTGCAGAGACACATGTTTCTGTGTGCATACATATGTGTACATGCACCATACACACACACACACTTCTTAAAGACTTCTTATTTTAAAAGAAGTTAAGTCAAACTCCTAATCCCAAAGTTGGACTGGCAGTATTACTATGCTCTCTTGACATATTTTCTATTCAAAAAGTTATCTACACAGCCCAGACATCTAGAAGCAATGACTGCCTAGCCATGATGCAGATCCTTAGTGCCCACACTGTGGTTCTAAACCTATTCTCCAATAAAAGGATCCGAATTCTTCGGAGAAATGGTTGCAGAGCTTGATCATGGAATATACAAGATAAACCCTGGAATATATACCACCTCTCCAGCAAGGAACCCTTTGGGGTCATGGAAAAGAAACCCAAGGGCCATAGTGAAGAAGCTCCCCTCAGCCAAAGGTGGGGCTACTTGAATGCCAACAGCAGTGGATGCTAAATATATCTAAATCCAGGAGTTCAAGTGTTCCTAAATAAACTCACCTTTGAAGAATTCTAGGAAGCAACACTTGTTATTCTTATGCATAATTTTAAAAACTGAGAGGGAAAGCAGTCAAGCATTGTGCCAACCTTTCTTCGCTAACTGTATTACAAGCTAAGCCAGTATCTGCTGCTAAGGGCTAGGGCTGTGGTAATTGGGGTGCAGAGTTCTCGCCTCTGCCTTTCTCTCCTGCTCTCAACTTCCTTTTCCATGGATAACAGAGACCCTAGAAACAGATCAACCAGAGAGAGAAAAATGGCATGGAGTTGGGGCAGTGGAGAGTCGGGAAAGATCTGGGAGAAAATATTTCATACGTTGTATGAAAATAACTTCATTTTCAATTGACAAATAAAAGATTAACCAGATCAAGAGTCCCATTAGCCAGAATTCTGGAGAAATGTCTATGTAAATATTATCGCCGATGGCAGGAACGTGGAATTAGAACGAGGGCAGAAGAGGTGGCTCAGTCAGTGAAATGTCTGCTGTGTGAGTATGAGGACCTGAGCTCTGATCCTCAGCACCCGTGGAGAAGCAGGCATGACAGCTTGTGCGTAGAGCCTCGGGGCTGGCGGAAGGAGCCTTGAGGCAGAGACAGGTGACTCCCTGGAGCCCATCAGCAACCTAGCCAAACTGATGAACTCAGATTCAGTGAGAGACCCTGTCTCAAAAAAGTAAGGTGGGGAGTGGCCACTCTCATCTCCACACACGTGTTCACACATAACACACGTGCCCACAGCAATGCATACACACACATACAAATAAAACCATTTTGAAGTAAAAATCGATTTCAGGTCTGTCCTTCTCTATAAGTGACACAGACCCAAAAGCAGCTTGAGATGTGTCCCCCTCTTCAGAGTCCTACGTGGGCCTTCGACTCAAGCAGTTTTGGTTCTGGGGAATAATACAGTCTTTTGCTCTCCCAGTAATCTCATGTGGGAACCCCGGAACCCCAAGCAATGCCCGAGTGGTGTTCAGTGACGGTCTAGTGTTCTCCAGTTCCATCGTCTATGAATGTCGTGAAGGTTACTACGCCACAGGCCTGCTCAGCCGACACTGCTCGGTCAATGGCACCTGGACAGGCAGTGACCCCGAGTGCACAGGTGAGAGCCAGGCCCCCTGGGCTCTGGAGCAAATGGCAGCTCAGACCATCCAGCCCCTCCCTCCAGAATAAAGCTGTCAGTGGGAGTATGGGGAAATGATGGGAGTGGGAACGTAGACCAGAATGTAAGCTTACAGTCGGATAGCTTCGGTGCATTGCTCATGTTCTGTTCGGCAACCATGGAGCTAAGTGCTTCGTTTCCCATGTACGTGGTGCTGGAGTCTCACTAAAACCCTATAAGGTAGCAGTGGGTACCTACTCTCTGAGGAGTGGGTTTTAGTAAGAATAATTATTAATATATTTAATATTTGATAATAAGAATTAATAATATATTAAGTATAATATATTATGTCGTATAATTTTATATGTATTAATATAGTCTATCAATAAATTTTTATAGATATTACAGCTAAGGTTCAGAGAGGTTGATACAATATATCAGCCATTATTGAGGCTCTAGCCAATCCCTGGGGCTTTCCCTTTCCTTTCTGGACATAGGCTCAGGTCTGCAACACTCCCTTCACTTTGAAGCAGCCACCACCCACCATCTTTACATCTTTCCCTTCCTTGGACCCATCTCCACCCCAGCCCAGCTCCTGAGCATTGTGTCTGCATAGCTCCCCTTCCTTGACCCTCTCAAGATACCCCAGACCCTTTTCCTTAGAAGGCCAAGTGCTGTGAGACCCAGATGGAGGGAGGAGATGGACTGAGTGACCCTGACATTCCTCCTTTCAAAGTCAGCCCTGAGAGTTCAGACTCCATCGGAAACTCCATGTTAAATTCACAGATCACCAGGCATACCCTGTCTCAATACCCAAACAGAGACATGGTTATTGCACAGGTCCTGAGACGCTGCTTCTAGACCATTCCAGCCTGAAAACGTCTCTCAGGAAGACTGTCATGGAATATGTTATATCCTTGGGCAAATTGTCTTTTTAATTAATAAACACACCTGAGGTTCTTCAGTCTAGAAATTCTCCTTGCCCAGGAGTTCATCTGCTTTAGGAAAAAAAGTCATATGGTCCTTCCTTTCAGAGGAGTAGGTTTGAATAAGAAGGGTGACCACAGTGCAATTGGATGGCGTGCACAGTATAGGACTGGGCAGTGGATGTAGGGAAATTTGGCTGTGCCCAGTGGTACCCAGGACTTGGCTGGTCTGACAGTTCCTTCTTGGGTGGGTGCAGGAGTGATGGAAATGGAGGAAGATGCTGAAGACCCAAGATCTGGGCTAGGACTGAACAGTGTTGTGTCTCTCTTACTCTAGTCATAAACTGTGGTGACCCTGGGATCCCAGCCAACGGCATCCGGCTGGGCAACGACTTCAGGTACAACAAAACCGTGACATTCCAGTGTATCCCTGGCCACATGATGGAATCACACAGAGTATCCGTGCTGAGCTGCACCAAGGACCGGACATGGAACGGTACCAAGCCAGTTTGCAAAGGTACATCTGGGGGCTGAGGATGTGGATGGCAGACCAAAGGAGATAGAAGACATTAGCTTTGAGCATCCAGAAGGGAGGGGTAGCATCATAGCAGAGGTGTGCAAGGTGAAGGCTGGTCCTGCGCAGTGATGGCTAGGAAGTTAGAAGGTACTGAGAAAAGGTCTGAGCCTCAAGCATCCTCATCCTGTGTGATGGAAGAACAGAAGTGTTCTACGCAGAATGGATCAGTGTAAAGTAAAAGAGCAGAGTGGCCACAGATCCTTTCCAGTTCTGCTCGGCCCAGACGCTAGCTGGTGCAGGGTAGCTGCTGGTGTTGGTGACAGGAATCAGGCTGGTTTCCTCAGGACAGCCCCAGGACTCAGGCCTCTCTCTTCTCCCCACAGCTATCATGTGCAAACCTCCTCAGCTCATCCCTAACGGGAAAGTGGTGGGATCCGACTTCATGTGGGGCTCTAGTGTGAGTTATGCCTGCCTGGAGGGCTACCAGCTCTCCCTGCCTGCCGTGCTCACCTGCGAGGGAAATGGATCCTGGACCGGAGAGCTGCCGCAATGCTTCCGTGAGTGACTTGCCTGGGCCTTAGGCGTATCCTCCATGATGGCACTCATTCCCCCTCACACTCACATGTGTGTATGCAGAGCTCTGCTGTGGAAAACATGGAGTCATTACCCTCCTCCCCCAAAGCAGAGATCTTTCTCAAGGCACCATTAAAGCAGGAGGGAGATTAAAAGAAGAAATTGAGACTATTTTAATGGAGGCCTGAATTTAGTCACAGTGGAAATAAATGAAGTCAGGGCCAACAGCAATGTCCTATAACCTGAAGGGTTGTTCACCAGGTGGGAGAAGCACCCCAGGGTGTGAGGTCACCCCATGCTGGAGACATGTCTCTCTTCATGGAAAAGATGTCCAGGGAACTGCAGCTTTCTGTCGAAAGACTACCCATCATCCACCTGGCCCGGCTGTGTTCTGATGAGTCCATTCCAGGACTCAGGCTTCCTGGGTTCCAAAGGAAATGGGTTGTGGGATTCTAGATGCACCCCATGAGTGGGCTCTGGGAAAATCTTTCCATCCTTATGCTGTACATAACAATAGGGTTTACAACTTTTCCTCCTACTGTTAGCCCTCAGAAATAATCTACACACCCTGGCCAATGTTAGGTACCTGTGTGTTGGAGGAAGGGCCACTTGTTTTTCCCAGCCGCCTGGCTAGCTCAGACCTGAAATAATCACACAGAAACTGTATTAATTAAATCACTGCTTGGCTCATTAGCTCTAACGTTTTATTGGCTAACTCTTACATCTTAATTTAACCCATCACCATTAATCTGTGCATCACCACGAGGTCATGGCCTACCAGCAAAGTTTCAGCACATCTATCTCCGGCAGTGGCTCCATGCATCTCCCTGACTCCACCCTTCTTTCTCCCAGCATATAGCCTAGCTCCCCCCTCCCCGCCTAGTTCTATTCTTCCCTGCCATAGGCTCAAAGCAGTTTTTTATTCATTAACCAATAAAAGCAACACATAGACAGAAGGACCTCCCACACCACCTGTGGAATACTGTAGACAGAGGCCGCTTGTTCATTTCCTGGACACTCACATCCAAAATAATCACACAAAAACTGTATTAATTAAAACACTTGGCCTATTAGCTTATGCATATTTCTAGATGCTCTTACATCTTAAATTAACCCATCTCTATTAATCTGTACATTACCATGAGTTCGTGGCCTACTGACAAGATTACACAGGGCTCCCATGGGTGTCTTTCTTCTTTCTCCTTTCTCCTTTGGCAGCTACATGGCTTCTCCCTGACTCTGCCTACTCTCTCTCTATATATTGTTTTCAGCCTGGCTGTATTCTGTTAAACCATTGGCTGAAAGCAGCTTCTTTATTAACCAATGGCAATAAAACATATTCATAGCATACAGAAGGGAATCCCACATCAGAATTCTGCTTTGCTTTGGGAGTCACCACGGTGCTTAGGCTCAATAGCTCAGGAACAAAAACAACAACAACAACAGGAACGTTGTTTATGACTAACACCTATGACATTCTCAGGACACTAGGGCACAGCCTCAGGGTTATCTGGACTCAACTTTGCTTTCCCTCATGAAACAAAGATCTGCATTGCCTTTAAATAATCCTTATGAAGGGTGAGGGGTGCAGCTCAGTAGCAAAATACATGCATAATGAGTATGGCATTCTGGGTTCCATCCCTGGCACACAAGAAAAAACAGCAATGAATTATGGTCATTGTAAATAAACAATGAAAACTGTACAGTAGCTGGGTACTCACTCAGCAAAAGAATCACCTTGCAAGCATGGGGACCTGAATTTAATCCCCAGAACCCTCATTTTTAACAAAAAGCTGAGCGTGGTGACACGCACTTGTAATCCCAGTACCAGAGAGGCAGAGACAGACAGACGCCCTGAGCTTGCAGTCAGCTAACTTAGCACACTCGGCAAGGCCCAGGTCAGTGAGAGACTGGGTCTCAAAAGCAAGGTGGACTGCACCTGAAAAATGACAGCTGAGGTTGTCCTCTGGCTCCCACATGGCACACACCATGCATGCACGCGCGCGTGCGCACACACACACACACACACACAATTGTCCTCTGTTAAAAAGCATGAAGAAAAAAAATAAAACTTTCCAAACATAACCATAGTTATAATGATATATGTTGAAGTTCTTATAGATGGTATTGGATCCTGACACATTATTTCATGACCTGTATTTGTTGACAGGCCACCGAGAGCTTTCTAAGCACCTGTGTCTGTCAATACATACTCACCTGTGCACCGTCATTTTAATGGGTTTTTTTTCTAAGACAGTTTCTTTATTAACAAATGGTATTTACAGCATACAGAGGGGAATCCTACATCAATGACCCCCACCTCCAAATGTCCGCTGCTGAATTCCTCAACCTTCTGTAGTGATTAGACCTATTGGCATCCAGGTTTACATCTTGAGCAGGGTTGAAAAGCTGGTCCCTGTGTCTCTGGAAAGTGACTCATATAAGCTGGTCTAGGTGAACTTCTAACATCCAGGTCTCCTTATAGAGAGGGAGGAAGTTTTTCTGATTTTGTATAGATAAAATGCAAAAACAAACAAAAAAAAACTATCAAATCTTTCTCCTAAAAAAAAAATGTTTACCCTTACATGGCAGAACATCTCCAGGCTCAAGGACAACACTTTCCATTGGGTGGGACATGGGCACCCATCAGTAAATTTTAATGGTTTTTAAAACATCTTCAAAGACTTATTTTTAACTGTATACGTGTGTGTGCATGCTACATGTGTGTGTGTGTTCGTGTGTGCGCACGTGCATGTGTATATGTGTGTGTGTGTAAGCTAGAGTTGCCAGTGATTGGAAACCACCTGACCTGGTTACTAGGAACAAAACCCAGGTCCTCTGCAGGACCAACATGTGCTCTTAATCACCAAACCGTTTCTCCAGCCCCCAAGTGTTCCTTGTTGTACCTTCTCCGATTTGTTTAACCTTCTCCTATTGGTGAGGAATTAGCATCAACCAAGTTATAAGCAACTAGTAATAAAAATCCCTAAAACAGCATTTCTTCACTCTTGTAGAAAAGTTCTAGAAGTGAGTGTGCTGGGCCAAAGGGTAGGCACTCTGTACTTCCTGACATGTATTATCAAAATGCCTTCCAGACAGAGCATCCAACCTTACGCTCCCCACCAATAATCATGAGCATGTTTTCTTTTCCTTTCTCTCCTCACCCCCTTTTTAAAACGATTTATTTATTTATTGTGTGCACAGTATTCTGCCAGCATGTTTGCCTGCAGGCCAGAAGAGGGCACCAGATCTCATTACAGATGGTTACAGATGGTTATGAGCCACCATGTGGCTGCTAAGAATGGAACTGGGGACCTCTAGAAGAGTAGCCAGTGCTCTTAACCTCTGAGCCATCTCTCCAGCCCCATTCCCCTCCCCCACCCCTTATAGTTTTCTTGGTTGTTCCTTATAGTTTTCTTGGTTGTTGACAATTATCCATGATAATCATATAATATCAACATAACCATAAATCAACCAACAGGGCGGCATTGAAGAAAACAGGCAGCTATTTATATATACCCTTATTTGCTTCGTGGTCCTAAAAAAAGTGGGGAGGCTAAACAAACCACTTATCTGATGGGAGCGCAAATCCCTAAGAAGCAGAAAAATCTTCGATCGTTTTTTGCAAACTTGGCCATATGTATTTGAGTGCAGCAGGAAAGGTGGCCAGCTAGAGCCAGCCTCATTCAGCCATCTGAAGCACAGCTCCTGGCTGCCACATCACCAGGACCCAGAGCCACCAAAGCAATGTCGGATTCAGCCTTTAGAGGAGCACAGCTTCACTTTCGCTAAGAAGAGCTGGGAAATGGAGGCGGGATTGCAGGGGGAAATGACTTAGCAATTGAAATCATGTGGGCGTTGACTCTGCAACTGGGCACGGTGTGTACAGCTGACGAAAACCAGAGGACACATGTGTGAAGATGAGGAGAATGTTCTAGATGGTTTGTTTGATCTGTGGGACTGGGGCTCAGTCGTACAGCCTCACCCAGGCTAGGCACACACCAGACCGCTACAAACCCCATCCACCTCAATGTTCAAACTTCCTGTAACACTACTCTGTTATAGGGAGCAGGTTAGTAAGCTCCCTTAGTGTGGCAAAGAGAGGAAGCATGTGACCACACACAAGCAGAGACCCCAAGCTCTTACCCAGGCAGGCCCCCATTTCCAGGGATCAAGTGAACCAGAGGAAACAGTCACACACCCCCCACACACAGGGGAAAGGGGAGGTTCTAAAAAGCATCCTGGGCCCACTTGTGTCTCTTGTCTTTCCAGCCGTGTTCTGCGGCGATCCAGGGGTCCCACCTCGAGGGAAGAGAGAAGATCGGGGTTTCTCCTACAGGTCATCTGTGTCCTACTCCTGCCATCCCCCTCTGGTGCTGGTGGGCTCCCCACGGAGGTTCTGCCAGTCGGACGGGACGTGGAGCGGCACACAGCCCAGCTGTATCGGTAAGAGGGGCTGGAGGTGGTGGCTGGCTGGTGGGCAGAGGGAGGCTGAGTGATGGCTCCACCTTCCGTCCTCATTGTCTTACTTGTAGTGGAGAAGGAGTCCTTCTCTGAGCAGGGAGCAGAGTGAGGGACGGAAAGGGCTACTGTACTAGGGGAAACAATGGCAGCTCAGGCCTCTAAGACAAGTAAGTGGAAGGCTCAGAAGGTGGGGTCAGGAGGCAGCTGTGGTCTCTTCCATTGGCATCCAGATCAGAACGAGGTGGACAGTGAAAGCACCAGTGACCATGTGGTCTGCTTCTTTGTTTTGGTCATTCAGATCCTACACTGACCACGTGTGCAGATCCCGGCATGCCACAGTTCGGGATACAGAACAGCTCCCAGGGCTACCAGGTATGAGCTCGAATCAGCCTTTCTGTCGCCAGTCCCTCCCTGCCACCGTTAGCACCAGAGGCCCTGGGAGCAGCCAGGGAGAGCAGACCTCAGAAAGGGAGGAAGGACGTGCTCCATGGAGCATCCTTCAGAAATGGAAGGTGCTGGTTGGTGTCCGCCAGCCAGGCTGATACAGAAGGCGGCTGATACAGTAGGTGGAGCCTTGAACAGTTCCCAGGAACCCGAGAGTTGGGGTAGGATGCTTGTGAAAATACCAAAATAAACAAGACATGCACACTCCAGCCACAAACAGGACTCATTTGAGCAGTGGGTGCCAGCAAGAGCTAGGTGTGCGGCATCTTCCAGAGGGGCTCCCCATCTGCACCTAAGTCCTGCACATCTGTCTCAGAGTGAGCCATAGGCAGCCTGGCTGACACTGAACAGAGCGGAGAAGCAGGGAGATGAGGGTATGCTCAGGTCAGGACAGTTAGCTGGGGCCCAAGACAGATGCTGAGCTAATCTTCAGTGATAGACCAGAATCTGGTCAACTGGTGTAGCTTACTCATCTGTCCTGTTCTCACCCAGAAAGTATGAGCTGTCCCAGGTTCTAGCATTCGGGGGGATGGACTGGCTGGGGCTCTGGTCCCATGGGCCTCCCTGACCACAGCAACCATGCAAACCCGAGCACTTCCAAGAGCACGGAGTGCTACACAGTTTCATGTGTCGTGTGGAAGGATTGTGAACGGGCTGAGTTGCTGCTTCAGAAATGGGAGTCAGGGAAGAGCCCTCCTAAAGGTGACGTTTGAACTGTGGGCTTCATGACAAGAAAGCCAGCCCTATTCAAGACAAGGCCACATTTCTGATTGAGTAAATAATCCTGATACAGGAACACGGAGGCCAAGGCATGTCCTCTTTCGAAGTGACACTGGGGCTGCTGCGTCAAGCACAGAAAACACAGAGGTTCAGAAAAGAAGCATGAACCGCATAGCCAAGGAAACCCCTTCTCTCACAACTGGGTTGAAGGAGGGGGCAGCATCATGGGAGAGTGGAGACTGTAGAGCCTTCAGGGCGCTCTGTGTTCGCCTGTGCCTCTCTAGAGCTGAGAGGACCCATGACAGGATTGGAGAGGAGAGGGATCAGACTTAGCTTGCCAGTTTGAGGTTTGGCCAAGTAGGCAGATAAAGGTGCCCTATGTGTTGTATCAAAGGAGGAAACCTAAGAGGACAGGTTGGGTGTGGAGGAAACCGGTGAAATGAAGAGCCCCGCCTTGAGTCTGAATCTGAGCTTGTAGGAACAGTGGAGCTGGGAGATGCCGCAGTCTGAGTTGCATTGTGGGAAACTGACCTGTCCATTAAGGCAAATGGGCAGAAGATGCCAGTGGAGCCAGGCAGTCAGTGACTCTTGGAGGACAGAGAGGGAGAAGCAGAGAGAGGGCAGCACTTCTCTCTGACAGACTTTTCCAAAGCACAGTCTCCAGGGGCCACACCCATCATGAGGACAGGTCTCCAGTTCTTAGAATGCAGAGGATCATTGAAGAAATGGACACAGAGCGATCGTTTAATTTTGCACAGTTCTTCACATTTTATAAAATGCTTTCAAGTTCACCATCACACTTGAATGTCCCAGAGTCCCAGTATCATCCTGGAACAGCAGCCACCCCGCTTTGTGCCCAGGGAGGCTGGGGTTTAGTCTTCCATTCAAGGGGGAAATGGGTGTCCTGATTCTGCACCCCTTAACAGCACTGATCTGGCCACACGGCATGCTTGCAACTGCCCCAAAGGACCACTCAGACTCAGCCAGAGAAGCTTCATGGTGCCAGCAGAGGCAACAGCCTGAGCTGGCATTCTCTCCTGAGAAACGAGTGATTGGTTGCTTGTGAAACACTACTAGCTGACAGATGACAGGGCACCCTTCTGTCCTTGCCGCAGGTCGGAAGCACGGTGCTCTTCCGTTGTCAGAAAGGTTACCTGCTTCAGGGCTCCACCAGCAGGACCTGCCTTCCCAACCTGACCTGGAGCGGAACCCCACCTGACTGTGTCCGTGAGTGCCACCCTCACCCGATCCCACACTTCACCCACTAGCCCAGACTGGCGGTGGGGTGTGCTCCCTGTTAAGACCAGTGTTATTCTCTCTATAGTACTGCGTCTTGGGGCCTCATGGATGTTTTTACACAAAAGCCTTGCTGGAATTCGAAAGCGATCGCTATGCCTTAGCATAGCATAGGCAATACAGAACCAGCAAGAACTAAGAACTCTGCTGGCAGGGTCATGGAAACATTGCAGATACTGGGTTCATTTTCTCAGTGTTGCAGACTGAGCTGTCCTGCAGCTGGCTAAGTCATCATGCTAGGACATTCCTAGAGACTTGGAGTGTGAGTCTGCAAAGAGATGAAGGAGGGGGAGCCAGGCATGAAAGGGCAGAGATGTAACGGAACAGGCGTCTACATAGGAAAAGGGGGTGGAGGATTCAAATCCCAGATTCCTTGGGCCTAACGTTGTCTTTGCTCTCACCCAGCCCACCACTGCAAACAGCCAGAGACACCTACACATGCCAACGTCGGGGCACTGGACCTGCCATCCATGGGTTACACACTCATCTACTCCTGCCAGGAGGGCTTCTCCCTCAGGGGTGGCTCTGAACACCGTACCTGCAAAGCCGACGGCAGCTGGACAGGCAAGCCGCCCGTCTGCCTGGGTGAGCAAGGCCTCTCTCGGGCGGAAGCTGGGGAGGAAGGGCTGGCAGGTACTGTAATAGCCAGGAGGAGGACAAGCCCTGCTTCTAATTGAAGTGTTGCTGAGACAGGAGACCACTGCAGAACAGCTCACACAAGCCCGTGTCAAACCCACCGCCTGCCTTCACTTCAGCAAACACACGCCAACCCTTTCACTTACGCAAGTACAACACCACACTGTCCTGCCTGGCTCCTTCCACAAGGCTGAAAGAATGCATGCCTTTATCCCTTCCTCCAGTTAGTCTTATTGTCACTCTGCCACACCTGACCTGGTCTGGGGTGCTGAGGGGTGAAAGATGCGATTCTGTCCTAATGGAATTCACAGGAAGGCACAGTGTCATGTTACAGGTGTGATGGGTGTCCCCGGGGCACCTGGCAGAGTCTCCAGGCCCATGAGGATGGAAGTGGGAAGAAAGACAGTTTAGGAAGAAAGAGAAAACACTGCCAGGGTTGGGGTGGGCTAGAGAACTGAGTGGAAAGCCACAGAGCACTGGCCACCAGCGCCATGTCCTTCCTAGGTCACTCACCCAGCACCTGCCTCTCCTGTTTGTACAGGAAAGGAAGGCTTTCCTTCAGCATGTTGTATGAGCCCGGGGGGGAGGGGGGCGCTTCTAGTCTTCCTCTGGCAGCTTCTTCTGTGCATTAGCCTTGATGTAGTTTCCTGCAGCCTCTGTTCTCCTAACACAGCTGGTATTTTAAAATGTTGTCATGTTAAATGTCACCGTGTATTATGTCGCCGCCGTACATGGAAAACAGAAATAACGAAAGCTCGTGTGAGATGCTGATTACCATGTATTGAGCAGTGGAACGACCCCTTCAGGAGCCAGGAGATGCTCTGAATGCGGGGATGGATGAGGAAGGCTGCTAAAGGGGAGGGCAGGAGCCAGGGAAGACTTCCTGGAGGAGGTCACGTGTGGTATATGGGTATGGTGTGTGTTTGTGGTGGGGGTATATGGAGTGGTGGTAGAGGAAACGATGTGCACGTATGTGATACCTGGTGTGCGTGTGTGTGGTATTTGGTATATGTGTGTCATACTTGGTGTGTGTGTATGAGAGAGATGGTATGGAGGTACATGGTTGTATGTGATATATATTGTGTGTTACATGTTTGTGTGGTATATGATGTATGTGTTATATGGTGTGAGAAGTGTGAGAGGGAGCTATGCTGTGGGGATATACAATGAGGTCTATGTATGTGTTTTCTTGTGGTATGTCATATGAGGTGTGTGTGATACATGGTGTGTGTGTATTATGTGTGGTGTGAGGCATGTGTGTATATGATATACTGTATGTATATATGTGATAAATGTTGTAGACTGAGTCTAGGGTATGTGTAGTGTATGGTGTGGGGTGTGTGTGTAGTATGTGGTATGAGGTGTATGTGGTATGTAGTATGGTATATGTATAAGATGTGTATATGTATGTGTATAGTATGTGGTGTGGCATGAGTGTGTGTGTGTGTGTGTGTGTGTGTGTGTGTGTTCACACTAGATGGACCGATAGGTTGACTGCGTGTCTTGGACACTGTGAACACTGCTGCACACTAGATTTAGTTCCTTTGGGTGTACACCCAGTAGTGAGGTCGCTGGATCATATGATTCTATTTTTAGTTGTTATTAACTATTTAGAGATTACACCAGATTCTGTTGATATTTAGTACAGTGACAGCCACATAAGCATGTGCATTTTAGTGCCTCGCTGTTATGCCAGTATCTGTGAATGATTGTTTGAGTCCCTCGTTTTTCTGTGTACTGTGTTATTCTGAGATGGTCTGTAGCATCGCCAGACCAATCGCTGTCCTGGAAAGCAAGACCCCAGTAAGCATGTCCCCCAACCTCAGAAAGGCAGCCATCATTGTTCTCCCACAGAATGTGGGCCAGAGGCTGACTCCATTTCCTCCCATTCCCTTTCCCCAGCAGAGGTCCGGCCCAGCGGAAGACCCATCAACACTGCGCGTGAGCCACCGCTCACCCAAGCCTCAGGTAGGCAGAGTCCAGATCTCTGGCTCATGAAATGGATGCTGTCTGTGCTGTGCCATTAGCCAGCTTCAGGCACATAGGACCCCATGCCATGGGAAGGATTAGAAACCCCCTGTAGACACCAAGACAGTTCCCTGCCAACTCCTAAGCCAGGCTGACTTCAGGGAGAGTGAGCCTTACAGGAATGGCTTCAGCGGAAGAGGAAGTCAAGGTCCCTAGAAGAGTGTCCAGGTCCCCAGGCTCTGGAACCACTGGGTACCACAGCCCTCCTTGGCACAGCACCCTCCAGTGTATGGTCACTAACCCAGAGACCCAGGAAATGCTCAGGGAGCTTCCGGAAACTGGGACCTCTTTAAGACAGGTACTGTGTCTTTAAGAGCGTCACGTCCAGATGCTAGCCCATGTGGGTAAAGGCTTTTTGTGGGTGCCAGCTTGGTTTCTCTATGCTCAATGAGCTGTGTAGATGTTATCTTCAGCAATCACACCTTGCCATCGGTTTGCAGAGAACAACCTATAGTCTTGGTAACAGCCTGGATTATTTGGATATTCCAATGGGACCCCTTTGGCCAAGAACTCCCAGTACTAAAATCTTCATTTGGAGACAAGATGGCCAGTTGGGACTCTGTCTTCCCCATTATTGGGCAGTTTCATTTAGATCACCTTCATATATGTGTATTTTGGGAAGCTTCTATTGTGTTAGATTTCCATACTACTCCTCAAACGGCCCTTAATTTTAGCTATCTCTTCCCATATTTCCTCCCTCATCCCTCTCTTCCCCACCCACTTGGTCCTCATATTCCAGCCTCCCATCCATCCATAACTATCTATACTATTTTTTCTCCTAGAGAGGTTTGTTTGTCCCCTGAATTCTAGTCTCTTACTCTGTACGTAACCTCTATGGTTCTATGGATGATTATCATTGACTTAACAGCTAATATCCACATATAAACAAATGTATTTATATTTCATTCTTAACTGACAGGTACATGTTTATGAGGCACACTATGAAGCAATGTTGTGGGTCTGTATATACATATTGTGATATAATTGCATGAAGCTAATTAACATACATCACCTCAGAACATTTAAAATATACTCTTTAAGCACATTTAAAATATATTATTATTAACAATAAACATTGCACGAGGCAGTAGATCCTGCCTCGTGCCCAGCTAAAGTCCCTCCTGCCCAGCTAAAAATGTGTTCCCTTTGGCCATGCATCTACACCCCCAATCCCACTTCTCACACTCGCCACTTCTAAAGTTAGACATCTTAGCTTGGTCTGTAAGTGATACGTCTACTGAGGTATCACTGCCTCTGACTCATTTCACGTAGCATCATGCCTTCCAGATTCAACCACGTTATTACAAGGAAAAGATTTCCCTTTTGTGGAGATAAATGATATTTTATTGTTTAGTCCATTTTCTTCATTCATTCATCCACGGATACAGCAGTTGTCATAGTTTGGCTTTGAACGCGGACATACAGATGTCTCTTTAATATGCCCGTGTCAGTTCCCTCCACCTGTCCATTCTAGGACACAAGAGCATCACACGATCACCAGAGCACCCAACCATCTCCCCCATTTCAGACACTCCAAGCTTCACATATGAGCTAGGATCAGTTACCAGGCGATCCTGGCTGTTCCAGCAACCTTCAAAGTCCAACTCACATGTTCGCCAATCCTTCCAGTTCCAGGGGATGTTTTTGCCAAGAATTCCTTGTGGAAAGGAGCTTATGAGTACCAGGGGAAGAAACAGCCAGCCATGCTTAGAGTAACCAGCTTCCAGATAGCCAACAGCAAGGTCAACGCCACCATGATCGACCACAGTGGGGTGGAATTGCACTTGGCAGGTAAGGAAGCAACTATGTCTGGGGAAGCAGGACAGGGACAGGGGTGGCCAGTGCATACCCCAGGCAGGAAGAATCAATGTCACTACTTCATAGGGTCAGGTGGGGCTCGGCCTGGCCTGATGGTCAGGGAAGAGTGAATATCTATATTCCTCGCCCACGAACTAATGACAACCATGGCCACTAAAACCCATGAAGAACTCTCTCGAAGAAAAGAGAAATAGCGGGGGCTGGAGAGATGGCTCAGTGATTAAGAGCATTGCCTGCTCTTCCAAAGGTCCTGAGTTCAATTCCCAGCAACCACATGGTGGCTCACAACCATCTGTATGAGATCTGGTGCCCTCTTCTGGCCTGCGGACGTACACACAGACAGAATATTGAATACTAAATAAATAAATAAATAAATAAATAAATAAATGAAAAGAGAAATAGCCTGAAGACTGGGCCAAGGGGTGAAGCATAGATGTCCCAGCAACCCAAGTGCAGTCAATAAACTAAAGGAAAAATACTTTCAGTCATAATCAGACGAGAAAAGCAAACACGAAATGTGAGTTTCCACCAACTCCTCGGGGTGTAAACCTTGATGGTGGTCCAGCTTGGCAGTGACAAAGCACACACTAGACCAGCCCGTTCCGGGGAAAGCCTGCGCAGCTTCTAACAAGAGCCTTGAAACTTGTTGGGTTCATTAATTATTTTGCCATGCAAAATTGAAATGGAGCATTTAAAATTTATAGGATTATAAACAGTATTCACTTTAGAATTACATTTATATTACAAAAAGCTAGAAACACAATGTTTCCCCAGGATAAAATGTAAGTGGTTTCATTATATCACATCTACAGGGAAAAAAAATAGGCTGATTTGGGGGCTGGGAAGATGGCTTGGTGGTTAAGAGCACCTACTGCTCTTGCACAGGACCCACATTTGATTCCCAGCACCCACATGAAGACACACATGTACACACACACACACGCATACACACACACACATTTTAATAATAGTAAATGAAACTTTGAAGCAGCCAGCTTGAAAGTGAATATACCCCGTTGGAATACATTTGTATCTCCAAGTTTTAAAGTTATAAAACCACATAACTATGTTCCTAGGAAAGAAAACACATCCCAGCAAAGCGCTCACAGCAGCAGCTTAAGGAATTAAGGTTCTTTATCTGTGGACACCGTGGTAACTAGCGAGACCCGAAGCTTCTTTTTACCTTCAAGCATCTCTGCACTTTTTAAAGCTTGTTCAGGCTTCAGCTTTTGTGTGGTCAGAAAACAAGAGTTTCTTGAATAGATAAGTGAATGGATAGATGGATAAATTAGCATACACTCAGTCCATGTGTGACCACGCCCTCCACACACATACAGTCCATGTGTGACCACGCCCTCCACACACACACAGTCCATGTGTGACCACGCCCTCCACACACACACAGTCCTAGTGACTGACTCATTTGCTCTAACATACAGACACACACTCCCACAAGTGGGTCTGCTATGTATCCATGGTCAGATCAAAATACACAGTCATATTCCTTTTTTAAACTTTTTAAATTGTAGTTAGTTAGTTGTGTATGTATGTGTGCACATGCCACATGTGTGTGGGCATCAGAGGGCAGCTTTCAGGACTAGGTTCTCTCCTTCCACCACATGGATCTTCGGGATGGAACTCGGGTCATAAGGCTTGGCAGCAGCTGTCTTTCCCCCACTGAACCATCTCAGTCCCACAAAAATCATACATTTGCTCACACACACACACAAAATAGAATCACTGTCACCACCTAGTAGTTCAGTTATCAAGATGCATCTTCAGATTCTTGCACACATCCATGTTCAACCACATACAAACATATGTACTGGTCTCGTGCACCAAAGGCGTGCAGGGGGCATTTCCCTAGTGTGCACACGGAAGTTTTGTTCACACCTTTTTCACCCACAGAGGTGGGTTTTGAGATCTCTCAGAGTGTCGAGTATAACCTGCTTTCTTTCTCCAGGAAACTATAGGAAGGAAGATTTCCGCCTCCTGCTTCAGGTCTACCATGTCACGGGTCCCGTGGAGAACTTTGTGGATAAGTTCAAAGACGACCACTGGGCATTAGATGGCCATGTGAGTAAATTGGTCTTCACCAGGCCTTGTACCCTACTCCCGTTCCCAGATTGTTGGCAGAGAAAGGATGACAGGGTGTGAGAACTGCTGGGGTCCCATGGAAACCTGAGGAGTCTTGAGAGTAGGACTAGGAGCCAGGTAGCCCTGGTCAGCAAATGGAGCGGGCAAAGGGAGGATAAAAGAGGCTTGAAGACTCGGAGTCGAGGATTGCCATGTCTGAGAGGGATGCATGAGCTTCTCTATAGAACAGGAAGCAAGAAATGGGGGTCAGGGTGTGAGAGTGCAGGTCACAGTGCAATGGATATGGGCTGGAAGAAGATGAACCCCAATGACTCCTTGAGATGTGTGCTTAAATTTGAGATGTGGGCTGGGGATTATGTAGCACAGCCTGAGAGTTCAGGACCCAGAAGAGAGAGGCAGGAATCTTTTCCATGCCTTTGTGGGAACTAAACACATTGTAGGAAATTTATGAGGTAGAAACCAGTCCCTAAGTGACGGTCTTGTGCTGTATCTTCTGAGTTCACAGTGGGAGGAGGGTTGAGAATGGAATTCATCTATCCCAGCCCCCTCCTCACTGTCTTGGATTTCTAGAGGGAAGAGAGAGAATGGGGAAAGAACAGGAGATCAAATGGGCTCGAGCAGTGTCACTGAGGACAGGCCTAGCTGGTGGAGCACTGTGGCTGAGAGCCTGCTTTGTAAACCCACTGGAAGAACCGAGTGACTTCTCCAGGGCCTGGCACCGGCACGTGCAGTCGGTTCCCTGGCATGCCTAGGGTGTCTGGATGTCCCTTGGGTATTCAGTACCAGTCTTAGCAGCACTTCAAAAGCTGAAAAGGGAAAATCAATTCAGCAGTGCTAGGGGGAGAGAAGGATCAAGTTGTCTCGACCATGCCAGAAGGATCGCTACACACAAAAAGACGAGGGTCAAAGGTGAGACCTGGAGTGAGAAGTGCAGGCCAGCGGACATTGAAAATCAAGGAGCCAGCAGCAACTGAAAACCTTTAAGGTCCCTTCTACAGCCAGCTGGGGTCTGTCTGAGGGAACAGATGAAGACAAAGGGCACCCCAAGGCAGGGGCATGGTTCAAGGGGTACACCTGCAGCACCCCCAAGCATACTCCAGCTACTAAGATGACAGGTCACGTTGGAATATCATGAGGGTCAGGTCAGGTTATATCCCAGCCACCTGAAAAAACAGCATCTTCTGGAACTGCCAGAAACTCTCCGAAATGTGTTCACTCTGTGGGGCTGATTTCCATCGTAATTCTGTTGGCTCTGCAGCAACCCACAGGTCAGTTTTCACCACAGTAGTAAGAGTTGGCATGTGCCCAAGGTCTACTAAAGATGGCGCTGAGGACGTTGCTGTGTCTGTCACTCGAGACCTCACAGCATGGCATACATACATTCTACAAATGAGAACGTAAGCGCGATGTGCTCTGAACAGCAGAAGGACAAGGACAGTGGCTCATGCCTCCAGTCCCAGTACCTGGCCAGCCTTGGCTCTACAGAAGTTTGAGACCTGCCTAGGCTACCTGAGATCCTGCCTCAAAATCCAGAAAAAGAAAGAGAAGGGGGAAAAAATACCTTTTTTTTTTCTTTCTACCTCACATCTAGTAGGGGTCCCTGGTCTGCCAGCTGAAGCAAACATATCAGCTATGCTCTGGGCTGGCAGGAGCTCCAGATTGTTCTAGCATGCCTCTCAACCCTTCTCTCTCCCTTCCCCTCCCCATCCCTCCATCCCTCTTTCCCTCTCCGTCTCTGCTGTCACAGGTCTCCTCAGAGTCTTCCGGAGGCACCTTCGTCTACCAAGGTTCCGTCAAGGGCCGCGGCTTTGGGCAGTTTGGCTTTCAGAGACTTGGTAACTAGCATGTGCCCTGGGAGTGTGAGCTTGGGGGGCAGGGGAGAAGCTGTGCCCTGGGGAGAGAAGGAAACTGGTGAATTTCTCCACCTAAGAAAGGGTTTCTTAGGTTTATCTGGATCTTGAATACCTCTAAGACTCAGAAAAGTTGTGGTATCTCTCTAAAAATAGACCCTACACCTGACGCTCAGCGCTGGGCTGCTGTACCGGTCACCAAGTGCCACAGGCCTCAGCCCTACCCAGAGGACTAGGGAGTCCCTGAAGCACCCCTACATGAGCCATCAGGGTGTCCTTCCCATAATGTCATTTCTTCCTTAGATTTTCCCAGGAGGCTGGGACTGTCCTTATGTCACAAACAAGAAACCCAAGCACTAAGGCACCTTCTCCTGTCTGTCCCTCTCAGACTGGGACTCTGCAGGCTTGGAAGCACTCAAACAAACATCCTCATTCCATACAGAGGCCCTGGCCCCGAGATTCGGTCCTAGCTTCTCAGAAACAGTAAAGGAAGAACAGGAGGCCATCGTGTGTCCTCGAAAGCCACCTCTGCACCCCCTGCACCATGACCTCCCACCCCCAGGTCCCTGCCAACCAGGCAACCCAATTCCTTCTCCAGCAGCTCTTACCTCCAGAAAGTTCTCTCTTCAGTCAGCTCAGATCTACTCGCGGCACCCCTTCCTCTCCCTTCCTCCCACAGTCATCTCAGCTTTGCCCTCAAGGGATCCAACATGTAGCAGCCCTTACAGCTTCTGACATGGTCCCAGAAACCTTAGTTAAGCACAGCGAAGACCCCAACAAAGTTCTACAGCCAACTCCCTGTCTTTCATTGATCCCCAGTCCCTCAATTAGGACCTTCATGAGGAGTCAATGGCATGGACTGTGAGCCTTAATACCTCACCCAAGCCCTGGCAATTTAGCCTCATTGTCTCAATGTGATACACACACACACACACACACACACACACACACACCAGGGCTTCATCTGATGAAAGTTTTCGTCTGGTCAGGCTTTGATGGCCAAGAAAAGTGTAGAAACTTCCAAAGAACTGCATCCTTTGAAGGTCATGCTGACAGACAGGATTTCAGGTTCATCTGCCTGCTGTCTGCCCTGGGGTCCCTGGGGAGAGGTGGGAAGTCAGCCCCCAAGCACAGTCCTCAGAACACAAAGTGACCAGCAAAGGCAAATTCCCATTGGCCTCCAGGGAGCAGAGAGTGTGAGGCAGACAGCTGAGGTCTGGGCATGGCACAGGTGACGGTACCTGGTGCTCTGCTGAGGGGGGAGAGTGACCGGCAGGGAGCATCACCTCCCAGTGGGTGAGTGTACAACTTGACTTTTCCACTTTGACACTTTGCAGACCTCAGGCTGTTGGAGTCAGATCCCGAGTCCATCGGCCGCCATTTTGCTTCCAACAGCAGCTCAGTGGCCGCTGCCATCCTGGTGCCTTTCATCGCCCTCATCATCGCGGGCTTCGTGCTCTATCTCTACAAGCACAGGTACTGTGACTGCAGAGGCCAGGGAGAGCGGCTGTGTAACCCGCCCCAGTACCCTGAAGTCAGGGGCCAGGGAGAGCAGCTGTCAACCCCGCCCCCATATCCTGAAGTCAGAGGCCAGGGACTTGGTACCCAGCCCTAGTACTCTGAAGGCAGAGGCTGAGGAATGCAGCTGAGCACCCAGCCCGCCCCGTCCCAGCCAGCACCTCCTGACTCAGAATGTAGCTTTCTAAAAGGGAGAAAGAAAACCTCTCCTCTCTTGCTCTGGACCCTGTGTCTCTTTAATTCAAGGTCACGGTCTCTTATTCCCAGGAGAAGACCCAAAGTTCCATTCAACGGCTATGCTGGCCACGAGAACACAAATGTTCGGGCCACATTTGAGAACCCCATGTATGACCGCAACATCCAGCCCACAGACATCATGAGCAACGAGGCGGAGTTCACAGTCAGCACAGTGTGTACTGCAGTATAGCCCCCAGGCCTGGCTGCTACTGCCACCGCCGCCGAGAGTCCCGCCGCCAGCAGCCGGTGAGATTGGGGGCTGGAGGGTGGGAGACGGACTGGTGGCAGGGGACACAGGGACCTATTTATGCCTTAGTCCTGCATACATGGACCCCACACACACACCACAGGCACAAAGAGCTGGCCACTTGTATTAGGACCCTCATTGCTGATGAGAAAATTGAAGTTAAGCACTTGAAAGTGAACGAACTTGAATAAGACCACACCCCTAAGAAGAGTGGATCAGAATGTAACCCCCAGTTGGAAAGTTGAACCACAGGGGTTAAGGGCCTGGAAGACAGCTCAGATGAAAGCTCTTACCACACAAATTGAGGGGGGAGTTCGGACCCTCAGCACTCACATAAAAGCCAGGGGGATGTGGCAACTGCCTATAGTCCCATTGTCTGGGAGGTAGAGACAGGGGGTGTCTGGGGCAAGCTGGCTGCCAGACTTGCTGATGTGTAAAGATATCAAAGTTAACATCTGGCCTCCACACATGTACATTAATGCATGAGCACCGCACAGTGTGTGCCCATGCACATGCAAACATTCAAGCACAGCACACACACACTCACGCACGCACGCGGGCAGGTGAGCAGGCAGGTGTAGTAAATGCTCAGCCGTCATGCACTCCCTACCTGTCCCCATCCCCAGTTTGAGAAGACTAAAAACCAAAAGTAGAAGATGGACCCAACTGATGCCCTTCGTTCTTTCTTCCTGCTTGGCTTTGCTTCTTTGTCCCACCCACTTCTCTTCCCACCTCCCGCCCCCACCCCTTCCTCTCTTCTCCCAACCTGCTGTGGTCTGTTGGTTCCCAGCTCCCCAGGGGGCAGGAAGGAGCTCCCCTGAGCGCAGTGCCCAGTGCCCATCTTCGTCTGTCCCTCCGCCTACGTCTGCCACTGCTGGGACTCAGGCCCTTGCTCGCCCGGCCACCATCTGTGCTCGCCACCCTGGAGAGGACTCCACTATGCCCTGGCTTGGGGCAGTAAAGGAAGAGGGGTCGCAGATGGAGGAAGGCAGTTCATGGATTCAAATAACAGAGTAAATTATGGGTGTGCACCTGAGCACACACACAGCCTCTCCCTCACTATGTCCTATGGAAGAGACCACAGAGGGTTTAAAAAGGGAAGTGTGTGTGTGTGTGTGTGTGTGTGTGTGTGAGAGAGAGAGAGAGAGAGAGAGAGAGAGAGAGAGAGAGAGAGGTGTTCCCTGGCCACTGTTCCCCACAAACACAGAAGAAATGAGGGAGGCACCATTACCTCTCTAACCAACATGTCCCTATCCCATGTATGGGGACACATCTCATAGGAGGTAGCATGCAGAAGCCACCTGTCTGCAGGGGTGGTTCCATATGCACAACGACAGCAAGGATTACCTGGAAGAAAGGGGGGGGGGCGGGAATCTTCAGATACAGTTTGGTAATCAATTCAACTTTCTTCAACCATAACGTCATTGAGTTCTAAACCCAGTGAATTCAAAAGTCATTTGGGTCCTGGTCATGTTTGGAAAAGAAGGGTAAAGCAGTGTCGGGGCTCGGGGATAGAACAGGAATCTGGCCCGGAAGCCCAGGGTCACAGCCAGCTGTCAGCTGACCAAGAGAAGAGCAAAGACTCCGTGCACCAAACAGCACACGCTGGAAAGGACCAGAGCAAGGCAGCCCTGGCTCCCACAGGGTGGCAGCCACTGCTTACTGATTTATTCTCTGTGCCTGACTCTACGTGGTATTTCTAGTTCTTAAAACACCACCAAAGCAGGACTTGGCTACTCTCACTCAGAGGTCATGGAGGCATGAGCCACAGCGTACGAGCACAGCTGAGGCCAATACAAAGCTCTCTGGTCCTGAAGTCTACTGCACCTGCTGCCAAAAACCCAGGGCTATGATGGGCACCAAAGACAGGAAGGCAGGGGACTCTCCACAAGAGGACGCTCGTGTCTAATCAAGGCTCTGCTGTCTGTGCCTGGGCAGCACCAGGGCAAGGACCCAGTACCCCAGCCTCCTGAATTGGTGCTCGCCTTTTGGCTTCCAACAGCCCACAACCATAGCAGAGGAATCTGGCAGCTCCTTAGTCAAAAGAACTGAGTGAAAGTCACCCTCTCTCCAGCTCCTTGCTGGTGGCTCGGATTCATTTAGACCACTGGTTCTCAACCTGTGAGTCGAGACCCCTTTGGGGGTAGGATGATCCTGTCACAGGGGTCACCTAAAACCATCCTGCCTACCAGATATTTACATTACAATTCACAACAGTGGCAACATTACAGTTAAGAAGTAGCAATGAAAATAATTTAAAGGGGCACCAACCACTGATTTAGAAAATGTCACTGTGTTTAGGGCATTAATGGACTCATATGAGTGTGGTCGTGAGTTTAGGAATCAACATAATGACATTTAGAGTCACTTTCTCTGTCCTCGGGCAGGTCTCCATGAGTGTACACCCTTGCTTTCATGGGGATTCCAGCCTCAGATGTTCGTAGGGCATATTGAAATGATAGACAGAATGTGGGGGAGGGGGATAGAGGGGCGGAGCCACACAGTTCTCACCGCCCCCCGCAGGGTTGGAGCAGTTAAAAGAACTGGATGATAATGGGCTACGGTAAGGGGTCTCGATTTCCAGCAGGTGCTTTGAAGACTGCAAGGGTAGGCCCACTCCTGCCCACACACACTCTGGGACTCAGCATCCTTGCACCAGGTGGAGAGGACCAGTCTAGACAAATTGGCTCATGCTCATTCTTTCCTGCCCCTGGTAAGGAATACAGGGGTTTCTCGGGCTCCTCCCCACTTCTTCCTCACAGCCAACCCAATGCGCTCTCTCAGCCCTGCCCTACTCTCTCCCCTGGGTGTCCTCGGAAGGTCCCAGGAGACACTCAAGGAGCACCTGCTGTGTCTCTCCCTCTCTGGCCTTGGGCACTTTCTCTTCAACCCCAGAGGCTTGGAAGGGGACAAGGCAAATTAAGCCCTTCACCCGCCCACCATCTGTACCCTCTACCTACCACCTCCATCCCACGAGGAAAAAAAAAAGCAAAACAAAAACAAAAAAAATCTTTTGTACAGAGATATATTTTTATTATACAAAGTTTGTACAGTACCAAAAAAAAGAAAGAAAAAAGGTGTACATTTTTTTCATTATTGTAGGTAAATGGTAGCGGAAGCCTTTTTTGTAAATGTAATAAAGTGTATAAATACGGTTTTCAGAAAGCATCACGTGCTGTAAATATGTAATCTACACCCCTTCTCGGCTTGTCTGCAGTATATGCATTTAATTTATCTGTCTCTGTATATGAGGCTTCCCCCTGGGGTTCTGCATTATGGTACTTTCCGGAATTTGAAAGCAATTTTAAATTTTTTGAATTCAAATAAAATATAAATTTTTGCATTGGTTTTCTTCCATTTTTATGACCTCTTTTGTGGCTGGGGGCAGGTGTTTCTTGGTGATGAGGAGATGGGAGTTGGGCTGAGACAGTGGAGGTCAGGATCCAAGGATTCCAGGATGTGAGTGAGAAAGTAGACTGTCTATAGGAGAGAAAGGCCAACGGCAGGGGTCTCCCCCTAAAGGACAGGGAGCCTGGCGAGAACTAAGCAGCTGGCATTTGATGTGAACAGTGCACCCAGGTTACCTTCAGCTTCCTACTCTCCCATCATGCCTTACATCTGCACTGTACTTTAGTGCCGACTTCCCCTCTTCGGTGACCCAACTTTAAACCAACTTTCCGAGTTTCAGTGAAGGCATTATGTCTGGGACATAACATCTGGTATTTACCTGCTAGCCACTGGGGGACAGCTGGACAGACCCATCCCTGTAGTTGGACCCCCACCCAGTGTTGCGGGAGGTCCTTCCGCTCCTTCAGCCAATAGCCGCTGAGATACCAGCCCATTGGGGCGTGGTCTCTCTTTAAAAAAGCAGCCACTTCCCTCCTCACTCTCTCTTGTTTTCCGGCTCCGCTTCTGGCGACTAAACTCCTTCCTGATTGCCAGAGGTCTGTTGTCTGGGACGGTGATCTGTAAGGATTTTTCCCCTTTAAATAAATACCATCCTATTAATCATAATTCCAAACTGGTGTGGGATTGTTTGTGATTTATGCCTTCATCATCTGGCACCCTAACGTTTGGTTTAGGACCCTCCTTCCCCCACTCTGCTGCCTGCCGCCAACACGGCTTGGCGTGAGCCCTCCCTCCCTCAGCCGCGGCCTGTACCTTGGACGCGGAGCCTGCAGTTTAATATAAATTATCACGCAGTGGCCTTTCTTAGTCTCTGCCTGCCTGGTTTGCTCTTTTCTGAGTCTTTTAAATCTCCCTTGCAAGCGCAGCTCTTAAGTGGCGTGAACCAGAGCACGCAGTTGCCGAAAGCTGCAACCCCTCGGGGTGACTCTGTCACGGGGAGGCATACATCCCCGCGCAACCGTGTGCAGGCCTCCCGTTTCTTCACATCCTAATCATTCTCTCGAATCTCCTTGGTAGCAGTTGTCCTAACAGGTGTGAGACAAGAAACCTCGTCATGGTAGAACTTGCCTTCCCCTAGTGATTAGAAGGCTTTTACATGTACACATCAGGGATAAACTATTTGAAGAGGAATTTCTCCAAAGAACATGGGGCCCATCCCTCATATAAGTCATTCCAGGGGTGGAAGGATGGAAAATTCCCTACAAACGTGCAACAATAAACCAATACCCAGAATTAAACACAAGCATAACAAGTGAACCTAATAAGATAAAAAATTTAAATAATATCCCAAATCAAATTCCACACAGTACCCAGTCTGTGCACTTCTGCTGGAATAGTGCATTGTGGGAACTGAAAAAAGGCTGTGGAACTTAGTAGCCTGAGAAGGGCCTTGGGCACCTCCAGCTCTTGTATTCATTTTATAAAATAATAAATAACCTCACTTTAGAGATTAATTTTGATCATTACACTTTTTTTTAAAAGTCTCAACAAATATCTGTAACTCTGAGATAATCACATTAGCTTTGTGTTATTAAAGCCGTCGCGTGATCACGCCACGTGCACGTTTGAGTTACACGTCTCCGCTAACTCTTCATTGTGGACTATTTATTGTATAGCTATTTTCCTTATCTGGTTGTTTTTATATGCAGTCACATCGATGCATCTTATTTCCACATTTTAAGTGGCTGCTTATTTTCCATGCCTGCCAGTGCTGTAATTTGTATCCAAACCCCTGTTATTGAATGTTTCCATTATTAAATGTTTTGCCATCATATTATTGCCATAAACAACCTCATAGAGTGATTGCTGGGCTTTGTTTGGGACCTAATTGGTTGTGAATGTATTTGGGTGACAATCTTTCTGATTGTGCTTTTTTTCTCCTCTGGTCACAGTCAATTAGCATGAATATACACAGAGAGCTTGCAGTTTGGGGATCCTTGCATGATAGACTATGCCGGACACACATGAAAACACAGAAGAAATATAAGCCTTTGTTCTTCTGGTAGCAGGATCTGAATTATGATGCCTGAACTAGAGACAGAGGAAAGGAGAGAAAGGTCCTGATGCGTGCTTCTCTCTGCTGCAAAGAGAAACCTGAGGAGAGTGTGCTGACTCAGGAAAGCCAGACACCACCTCTGATTGAGAGCAGTCTAGCTAGGACCTCCAGCTTTGTCTCTCTGCCGTATCGTGTGTGGCTGTGGCTTTGTGAGAGGAACAAGTCCCCTAAACAACACCACTGTGTTCTCGGAAAGACCAACCTGGTTCAGCACAGGCACAAGATATATCCATGTGCTGACAACTATAATGAGCATTACATGGGGAGCAGAGGGTAGGGAGTGACCCAAGTTGGAGTGGGAGTTAGGGCCTGACTTTCTGTGACTTAAACTGAGACTTGGGAGATAACTGGGGGTTAGCTGGATGATTTGCTTACAAAGGCTCCAGAGAGACCCAGCTTAATAACTTGCTGTAGGTAGGAAAAAGCATCCCGGTAGCAGGACAGACATGTGTGGAGCCTGGCAAGGGCCCAGACAGTGGGAGGACATGCCTGAAACACAAACATATACAACACGGACAGAACACAATGAAGTGGGGAGAAGAGCGTGTGACAGGAGGCAAGGGTCAAATCACACAACTGAGACAGGAAGGGAAGGAAGGGCAGTGCCTTGCTTTACAATGTCAGAGAATGTAGAAGGCAGCTTTTGGAGCATGTGTTGGAGGGAACCCAAAACAGCAGCAGATGTATCAGTTCAGCAACTGGATATGAGTGGGGGCGGCAACTAGGTATGGGTGGGTGTGATGTGGGAGTGTCATATATCAATCTGTTGATTTCATTGGTTAAGCAATAAAGAAACTGCTTGGCCCTGATAGGTTAAAACATAGGTGGGAGGAGTAAACAGAACAGAATGCTGGGAGGAAGAGGAAGTGAGCTCAGAGAGACGCCATGCTCCCCTCTCCCACCATGCTCCCCTCTCCCGGGTGGATGCGAGAGCTCTGCTCTCTGAGGCACATGCGATGAAGCTCCTACCCAGGATGGACATAGGCTAGAATCTTTCCCCGTAAGACTGATGCTACACAGATTATTAGAGATAGGTTGACCGGGATATGAGAATTAGCCTGTAAGGGCTAGAGTTAATGGGCCAAGCAGTGTTTAAAAGAATACAATTTGTGTTGTTATTTTGGGGCATAAGCTAGCCAGGCGGCCGGGGTGCTGGGGACGCAGCCCCGCCACTCCTATTACTACATGGGTGGCAACTGGGTATGGGTAGTGTTGATGGTTTTAGTAAAATGCTGCAAGTCCCCAAGTGGCTGCAGCAGGCAGCAGGCCACGCAACCACACCACAGGTCCCCGAAGTGGCAGCAGGCAGCGGGCAACAGGTCCTGAGAGCAGCCAGTTCCAACCAGAAATGGTGCAGTTCCCCAAGTAGCTGCAGTGGGCCACGAGGGGCAGTGAGTCCCAGGCAGGGAGCTGCGTGGTGGGTGAGAGATCTCGATGGGGCAGCCAGTCCCACGAGGAGGGACAGATGGATGGGCACACCACAAGACTGCGCTGCAGGTCTCCAAAGGTGGCTGGTCCCAGGCAGGGAGCCACCTAATGGGTGAGAGACAGACAGATAGGCACACCATGCAGAATGAGGCTGGATATTTATTTAGTGGGTTATGGAGGGGGAAGGGGAGAAGAGCACAGGGGGAGAGAGAGAGAGGGTGGGGGAGGAGAGGAGCCACAGCAGCAGCTACCTCTTGGGAGAGAGACAGAAAAAAGTAAGGACTCAGACTGGAAGCTGGAGATCAGCGTGCCTGTGGAAGGGGGAAGGGAATGGGCGTGGCTTGTCTTTTAAAGGGACAGGACAGATCATTATAGGTAGGGATGGATAAACACAGCTAGAGTGGAGGCAGCAATGGTGAGATGGACAGAGATGGGTGGAGTGGAGATACCTTGGGGAGATTGATCTCACAGTGCACAGAGACTGGCTGGCTGTAGAGACGATGGGAGAGGAGACTCAAAGGTGGCTGACAGATGTCTGACCGAGATGTCTGGATGGATGATATTCTTTATCGGGTAAAACAAAGAGGAGTGGAGGATTAAGAAGCAGGCTTAAATCCACATGGACATGCTGAGAGCCAGAGGTGCCAAATAAGCAGCAGAGAAAATCTGGAGCACTGAGGAGGCGAGAGTCCAGATCATGCTAATCATAGATGTTGACAGTGGAGAGCTCAAGACCTAGGCTGTGAGTGAGCAGCTGTGATGTTAAAGGTGGCAATCCCAACTGAGGGTCCGAGTCATCCAAGGTGACAGCAGGAATTGGATACAGAGAAGGACCATAGTCAGGGGAGGAAGTCCTGGAAGCTGCAAGAGAACTGACTCAGGCAGGGGAATGAGACTGGGAGACACAGAGCAAGGTCTTCCAAGGCACGTTGAGGCAGGATACTGGTTAAGAGGGTAGCCCTGCAGCCACAATACTACAGCTGACTTGTGTTTAGGCTTTCTGCACAGCAGTGGAATGTTACCTAAAGCAGGTTACTAACCTGGGTGTGGGGGCCCACAGAAGTGAGTCCTGTTCCAGCTTGACAAAAGGTCAGAGAGTTTGAGCTTATTTTTACTCTTTCAAAGTTGCTAACAACAGGTGTGGCTACAAACAAGATATCAGGCCCTCGGGTGCGGTGACTTGGTATTTGGGACATTAAAATGGCCCATAGAGGTGGGTCCACTCCACCCTGACCGAAGTCAGAGAACTCAAGCCTATTCCTGTCCCTTCATTTTAAAACAGGAGGTTTTGACATAGGAAGTGGCTGCCTACAGGATACTTGGTCTAAGGCATAGTCACTGCATGTCCTATACAAAACATCAGAATACTTAACTCAGAAAATAGTGGCTTGATGTCTCAAGTACTGAAGCAAGTAACTGTTCCGGTTGTCCTCTGAGTCCTGTTAAGGCGGTCTTTTGCCTTCTCCACCACCCCCGCCCCCGCTTTGGATTGGAGTATATAAGGATATGGAAAATAAATGCAGTGAATTCAGTATTCACAGAGTTGCCCCCATGGGACTATCCTATGTCTCTGTATTTCTTTTGTATCTCTGTCTATTCTGCCTAACATCTCTAATCCACACACCCCTACCCTGGAACATATGAACTTGTTGAGGCTAGACCCATGACACCTGGGCCTCTCAAGACCCTTTGTAAAGCGGAGCAGATACACCACCTCACTGGGGCTGGACTTAGGTCCTTTGCAGGTAAGAGCTCTGGATGACTGGTCAGATGGACAGGGAAGAAAAGAAGGTAACACTGTGGGTGTGGAGTGAGGAAAATGGCACACCTGTGTCCCCACCAAGAGGCAGGTGGGCTCTGAGACACTGAGCAGCCATTTGAAAAGGCTTCTGCGGAGGCTTTCTGCAGCCTGTTTCTGAAACACCAGCTATGGTGGTTAACCTCAGCTGTCAGCTTGCTGAGATCTAGAATTACTTGGGAGATGCTCCTCTGGTCATGCTTCAGAAGGGGATTGTCTTGATTCGGTCGGGAGGTGGGAAGACTCACCCACTGTGGGTAGCACTATCCTCTAGGAAGGGATCCTAGATTGTTTAAAAGGAAGACGAGGGGAGCGCAAGCACTCACCATTCTCTGCCTCCCAACTGTATGTCATAGACTCCCGCTTCTGTGGCATCCCTGACATGATGGGTGGCTGTATCTTCAAACTGTGAGCCAAAAAAAACCCTCAGGGTCAACTTCAGTCACACCTGAGAAGAGGGAACCTCGACTGAGGAACTGCCTCTGTTGGATTGCGGGCATGTCTGTGGGGACATTTTCTTATTTGCTAACTGATGTCAAAGGGTTCAAGCTACCTGGATGGTGCTCCTCCCGCACAGGTGGGCCTGGGCTGGATCAGTGGGAGGCAGCCAGTGAGCAGCATTCCTCCAAGGTGGTCTCTGCAACAGTTACTGCCCTGACTTCCCTCAGTGATGGACTGTGAAGTTGAGGTATAAGCCAAGTAAACCCTTTCCTCCCCTGTTGGTTTTGGTCTGTGTTCTATCACAGTGACAGAAAGCACTGCTACAAGCCCTCCTGCTGTGGAACCACCCTTCTGCACATTGTGAATATGCTTTACTTTCAGCGGTTAATAAAAACCTGACAGGTCAGGCAGCCAGACAGGAAGTGTAGGCGGGATCACCAGACACAGGACTCTGGGAGGAAGACGGGCAGAGTCAAGAGAGATGCCAGGAGCTGTAGAGGGAGCAGGACACCCTGGAGGACATAAAGTCATGAGCCACATGGCAGAATGTAGATGAACAGAAATGAGTCAATTTAAGTTGTAAGAGCTAGTTAGTAATAAACCTGAGCTATCGGCCAAGACTTCATAAGGATTATCAAGTCTTTGTGTGGTAACTTGAGAACTGGCAGGTGGGAGAGAAACGTCACCTACATCCTCCCTCCTTTAACTTGTTTTGTTAGGCTAGTTTATAACACAGCAACAGGAGGAGGGCACCAGGCTCAACGAAGTGGGAATGATTACTGGGGATCGAGACATCAAGAAAGCTGGGTTTGTGGAGGACAATGGGCATCTGAGGACGTGAGCTCCAGGCAGAAACAGCAGTCCATGAGGAGAGATGATCAATAAAATCAGCCTCATGAGGACCACCTGGGAGGTGGCGCCATGCCTGACGCCAGGCACTTTTCTCTCACAGAACTCCTCTTCAGGGGCATCTTTAGGAACACCTAAGAGAGGTACAGGAGGGGACTGTGGAGCAGGCCCTGCAGGAGCACACACAGTGCTGGGCAAGGGAAAGAGCCCTCGTGCATACCAGGGCTGGTCCAAAGACTAATGAAACCAGCCACCGTTAGCAAACCCCACATCCTATCAAAAGACTGTTACTGACGGCTACTCCTCAAGTCAGACTATTAATTCCGTTCTTCTTAAGGTAGTAAAGGAAGGGGAAGTTGTGGAAACATAAAAATGTGCTGTCTATCCTGTCAGAAGTCCAAATAAGACGAAATTCCATTTTCAGAAAATATGAAGAAGCCACTTGGCAGAAGCTCAAATTCCTCCATGGCCAACCCTCTGAGCTAGGAATAAAACACCGGCAGGACCTGGCTGGATATGTTCAATTGCTCTGGCAAAAACAAAAAAGTCAAAGGTTTTTGGCTTGTGTGCCCATCTTCTTGAGCTCCCTGATTATTACCTTTTTAATGATTTACTTTTACTTTTTAATTATGTGTCTGTGTGTGGGTATGCCCACTGAGGGCAGGTGCCTGCAGCAGCCAGAGGCATCAGACCCCCTGGAGCTGGAGTTACAGGCAGTTGTGAGCTGCCTCACGTGGTACAGAGAATTGAACTCGGGTCCTCTGGAAAAGCAGTATGACCCTTAATCAGAGTCATCTACCAGCTGCCGGGTCTATTTCTTACCATCAAAAACAGCTGTGTCACCAAAATCCCACCCGTAGCAGCATGGATGACAGTTTCCCAAACGCTCCCCCTTCAGTGAGGAGAAGGGGGGTGCTTGGGAGGACTGAATGGTTAGTTTCCAGTGACGATCTAATGACCCTCCCCAAAACAACCCATCCTATGAGGGAAGGCCAACAGGCCAGAACTGGTTGGGGTCTCCTATCCTTAACCATGCTTGTTAGCTCTTTGTCATCTTGACACAAGCCGTATCAGCTGAGAGGAAACCTCAGGTGAAGAATCATCTCCATCAGATGGCCCTGTCAGCATGTCTGTGAGGCGTTCTCTTGAATAATGATTGATTAATCATTAGGAGGACCCAGCCCACTGTGGGCACCGCCATGCCTAGGCAGATAGGCCTGGGTTATATAAAAAAGCAAGCTAAAAAAGCAAGCTGAGCAAACAAACCACAAAGAGTAAGCTGGTAAGGGAAGGGTGATGTTAAGTTGGGAGCACCAACCCAGCCCCTGGCATCCATCCCAGCCCCCTGGCCTGGGAAATGCGTTGGTCTGGATTCCAAATCCCAGTATGCCAGGTCCTGACCCAGGGGTCAGGACCATTCCCACAGAGTATTTAAGTGGGCGCCC
This sequence comes from Microtus oregoni, assembly GCF_018167655.1. NCBI lineage: Eukaryota > Metazoa > Chordata > Mammalia > Rodentia > Cricetidae > Microtus > Microtus oregoni. Next base: position 24,277,347 of record NW_024543064.1, on the reverse strand, counting down.
AGAGGAGGAACACGTGGTCCCGGGTTTTGCATGTGCTCCCCGGTTTTCTGTCTCCCCTGCCATGCTCTCGGCCACTGGAGAGTGCTGCATTTAATAAAACATGGGCATTTTAATTTGGTTTGATTTGACTTGATTGGATTTCCTTGTGCCGGCAGAGCAGCTCACTTTAGGATTTTCCCTAACAGTAAGCATGTCTGAAAACCCAGAGAAAACAGGAGATGGAGTTGCCCCCACACCCACAGGCTTAAAGATCTGGGCTCCATCTCCCTGAAAGCAACACTGTGTCCGGATTGTCCCCTTCCATCTCTACCGTGTCTGCCTATCAAAGAAGATGCTAGAAGAATCTGTTAGGTTGGAGACTCCAGCTCGCCCTTAAACAATCTGAAAAGGACTCCCTGACCCGCCTCACCAAACCCCGCCAGCTCAGAGGGTCTTCGAACAAAACCTAGCTTGTGGCGGACGCGTCATCACCCCTCACCTACAACCTATAAAAACTCTCCACTTTTAGTTGGAGTGGAGGAACGCAACGTCTCTGGCCTCAATCTCTGGGGCCAGAGAACCCACCCAGGAGTTGCTCTCAATAAACTGTTGTTCCGCCTTTTCAATTCAGCTTGATCTGGCTTGCTGCATCCACGGAGAAAGTTATTGGGGGGCAAAGAACCTATTAGAACCCAAGTCTAGTTCCTTCTCCTCCCCACCCCTTTTGTGGCCAATGTTTAGTTTACTCACCAGGCCACCTCAAATAGAGAAGAAAAGAGTAAAGGATGAGATAGCCGGAATAATAAGATAAAGGAAAGCTAGGTAACATAATACAAACTGAAGAGCTGGTTTGTTTTAGAGTTAAGGTCTTCAGTCCCAGAGTCTCTTGCAGGGTAAGATTCAACCAATTCTAATTTCAGTAACCACAACGGAACCAAAAATCGATCAGACGTCTACTTTTCTAAAGCAACAAGCCTATCAGGAAATCCCTGCTGATTGCAGCTGCTCCATGTCCCCGGGACGTGCAGACAGGTTTGGTGGGACTCCTGCTTCCTGCTTCCTAGTCTCACTTCTTTCGTCTACTTCTTGGAAACTTCAGGATCAGGGCTTCTCAGATGTGTTCCTCCGCCATCCACAGAAATGCCCTCTCCTGCTCTGGGCCCACGGGTTTGTAGAAAGCTTCTCACCACCGCCTCCAGGGGGCGCCCTTGAAGCACCACCCACTGGTTTCGCCTACCTCTTAAGAGGCAGAAACTTCTTATGGTCTATTAGTTCCCTGTGGGTGGCTCCAAGGCCAAACCCAGGTTCTGTTTGGAAAGAGAAGACCCCTTCCCTCCTGAGTAGTCAAGTGTCACCAAAGTAGGGCTTCCTGAGCCCCAAACCAATAAAGGTCAACTGTTTTAGACTTGCTCCCAGCTCTCTGCGGCCTGTAATAGAGCTAACCCCACTGGGGCAGAACCCTCCTCTGCTTTGTGCTGCTTCAGAGAGTGATCAGGAAAGCCAGTCGTGACTGTGAACTCAGTGCTGGGGACCAGACCTCAGAGAAACTGCTTGAGGCTCCAGAACAGCCCTGCCCATATTTCCCTTCCCTTTGGGTCTGTGTAGAGTCTGTGGAAGTGGTGGTGGTGGTGGGGGGGGCTTTAGGATACAATCCTGCCTTCAGCAACCAAATACCAAAGTCCTCCTGTGTGACAACACCACTGAGGCTTGCCAGAGTCAGGGCTGAGGCACCACCCACCACTGTGCAAAGCGAACTTGCTGCCTGCAAAGAGGACAGTAAAACCCAGGTACCAGCAGAAAAGTCCTTCCGGAGGATGCCTGGGAATGCCAGCAAGGTGATGATGGGTCAGCTCCAGAACAGACATTACTTGAGTGATTTCCCAAAGACTAGACAGAAGATGGGACCACTTGGGCCAAGCGTTCTCCTGGCCCCTGCTACCCTTGCTGACCTTACAAGACTTGTGAAGAGGAACAAAGGACAATAAAAGATAACAAAGGCAGCAGAAGCCATTACTGAAAACAAGAGACACTCGCACAGTCCCAACAGCAAAGGAATGACTGGCACCCGAACAAAGTCTGGGGGGCCATTTCACTTCCACAGGAAGCTCGGTTCTTCACATCAAAGCTTCCAGAAAGCTCAAGACTACACTAAAGTCAGGGATCTGCAGCAAGGGAGGCAGTGCCCAAAGATGACAAGAGCAAGGTGGGTGTGGCCCATGCTGTCTTTGAGGGGTGCTTCCCTTCACATCTTGGTGTTTCTGGAGTCGTCTTAAGCACAATACTTCTTTGACTTTGAGCATAACCCCTTCCTTGGGAGCTTGCCTATCGTGCCCACATATACAACTCTCTTGGCCTAACCTCTCCCCCCAACTTCAGGCTCAAATATACAAATGAACTGTTTACTCAAAGGTCCATTAGGGACCCAGCATTTGAAGTGTCAAACTAAGCTTACATTTTCTGCTCACCTATGTCTATATCCCTTCCCCATGTCCCCAGTCTAGAGTGATGCATGCTCCATCCAGTCACCAAGAACACTTCACTTTCTCCTGCTGCCTCTGAAACTCTGGCAAGGTCTCTTCTCTTCAACAGAGCCACTGTAGCAATTCAAACCCTCACCTCTTTTATTAACTCCAACCCTGCCATATAACCCAACCAGCGACATGGCAGTGACATTCAAGCTCCAATCGGTTGTTGAGTTTTGACAATGCACGTAAAAACACATCACCCTGAGTCTGTCATCTAAGCTCCACGTATATGGGACTGTGGTGGTGATGAAAAATGTTCCCAGAGGCTTGGGTATTTGAATACTTGGCCCTCAGATGGTGGTGCTGGGGGAAGTGATGGGACCTTTAGGAGACAGAGCCTTGCTGGAGGAAGCACATCACTGGCTTTCATTGCTCTATAGCCTCACACAATTCCAGTTTGCTCACTTTGCTTTGTTTGAGGTTGAATGCTATAAGCAACCCTTAGTTGACCATCATAGTTAAGAGCTGGGGCAATAGTAGCGCTGGGAGCCATGCAGACCGTGGGGCCCAGCTCAAGAGGGTTCAGAAGAAAATAAGGTCTATTAGCAACTGGGCTATGAGACCATTTGGATGATATTCTGGCAAAGAACCTGGATACCTTCTGCCCATGCTCTAAGAATTTGCCCAAGGCTAAATTTAAAAGTAACGAGCTGATTTCTTTAGGAATATTTCAAGACAGCATAACATTGTGCCTGTGGTAAAGTTAGTGCCAGTAATCTTATGCGGGGCTACAATGAAAAACAGCAAGGGAGACAGAAAGAAATACAAAATGTACGGTTGAAGAGGAAAAAAGCACTTGGCGATTTAATGTTACAGCTAAGGCATGTGCTGGAAGAGAGGCTGGAACTGACAGAGATTAGCACCATTGAGGACCCACCCAGCTAAGCTTCCAACTGGTGTAAGGAAAAAGCCTGGGGCATTGCTACGTCTAGAATGACCTTGCCCCAGTCTTGGATGCCACTCCCCCCACCCCATCCCAACCCCTACAGACCTTCTGGATCTCTACCTCCACTTGAAACCCATGCTATTTCACACCTTGGTAACTTTCTCTAGAATGTTCTTCTCTCCTTCAGGACCCCTCCTATTGGACTTAGAGTATTCTACATATCTTTCTATGCAGCTATTGGCATTTTCTGGTTATAGTCAGGGATCATCCCATGACCACTGCTTCTCAGACATAAGCCAGTTAAGGTAAGCAGAAGTTATTCAGTTATTCATAGAATAACTGGGATATGAACAGCACCCTAAGGTCACACACAGCTGTAAGAAAGTCATCTTCCTTTAAAATCCACGAAAGACAAGGCCCTTGGTCAACACTTTTAAACCCATCTAAGGAAAAGGTCTAGAGGCCAAAGTGCTACAAACAAAACCACTGTGCATGAACCTCTGTGACTTGACCTGTCTGTGTGAGACGCTGGTCTGCGTGACCACACTCGGCAGCCTGGGACAAGAGGACTCCAGCCGAACAGGCGCTGAGAACCTAGAAAACGGAGCCATTCCCAAGCCCTCTCTGTAGAGGACAAGGCGTCAACGCCTTCCACCTCGGGCTTGGCATCAGGACTGGAAATGAAGACAATGAGTCAGAGAGACCAAAGGGCAGGAGTGACGGGACGGGAGGGGAAGCTGCTTGGCAAGGCTTATAAGCCTATGAGAAGCAGGACTGACCTGGGAGAAGGACCCTCGGACCCACTTCTTCACCAAAGCACTGTCCCCCTGGAGACACGGCCGTCTCCAGCCTACCTCCGTCTCTCACCCACGACTCTAAAGGCGGACTCCTGCCCACCAGCTCAGCCTTACACAGAGGGCTTCACCAGTTCTGAACATCCCAACTCCTTTCGTGGGCAGGAACTCTCAGCCTCTGTATTCGTTAGAGGGGGATGCTCGCTGGTCATCATATTCTGCCATCCTAGTACTAGATACCTGCCTCCCTGTCAGAGGGCTCAGTGAGGCACACAGCTGCCCAGACTCCGGGGACACATGAGTCTGGACGAATTCTGCCCCTCTCACTCTTAGACGTGTGGTCAATGCAGTCACCCAACCTGCCCAGCCCTCCGTTTTCTACTCTGGGAAGCAGGACTGCTACGGGGGCTCAAAGCAAATGTTCAATGCGCAGTTATTGCTGCTCTTATTGCTGATTCTGCCACGATGCCACTGCTGCCCCGCTCGCTGCCGACCCTGCCGTGAATGTCCTGGGCACCGGTCCTCAGTTTACTCCTGCTCTCACCATGAAGTCCCAAGGTTTCTCTGTGACGATTCACCCCAGCTGCACACTACCAAGGACAAGAACAGTGAGAAGCAGAGCGAGGACGTAGAGTCAACACGCTGGGCCACAGATTCAACTCTCACCCTACACCATCCATCCGCCTCGCACACCAACTGAGCTCTCCACAGACAGATGTAAGGACGGCCTGATGATTCTAGAGGGGTTTTGTGATGGTGGTGGTGAGGGGGGACAAACCAGATTACACTTGACAAGTACCTCCAAATCACAATCCCTGTGGGTGTAACACACATCTAAATGACCTGAATTTTACCAGGAAAACACCTCTAAGTATACACCAAGCTTAGACATTGGAAGCTTTCTTTCTCGCATGTTTTAGAAGTAACAATGAGACATAAACACGCATTATTGCTCTTCAGTCGGGAGGAGGTGCGGCCTACAGTGCTCTCCGCCCAGCGTGGGCTCTGCGGTGGGCACTGAAGTGGGAACTGTTGTTGAAGTCCTTGCCGCACTCCGTGCACTTGTAGGGCTTCTCCCCGGTGTGGATCCGCTGGTGAATGATGAGACTGGAGCTCTGGTTAAAGCACTTCCCACACTCCCTGCACTTGTACGGCTTCTCGCCCGTGTGGATTCTCTGGTGAGTGATGAGGTTGGAGCGGTCGCGGAAGAACTTCCCACACGTGAGGCACCGGTAGGGCTTCTCCCCCGTGTGGACCCTCTGGTGGGTGGTGAGCTTGGAGCGCTCGCTGAAGCACTTCCCACAGGCCGCACACTTGTACGGCTTCTCGCCAGTGTGCGTCCGTTGGTGGTTGGCCAGGGTGGAGCCCTTACTGAAGCTCTTCCCACACTCTCCACACTCATACGGCTTCTCGCCCGTGTGGATTCTCTGGTGACTGATGAGGGCAGAGCTCTTAGAGAAACACCTTCCACACTCAGGACACGGGAACAGCTTCTCCCCTGAGGTGGTGTGACAGGGCCCAGGAGAACTGATTATCATGCTGACATCTTGAGGACGTTCAGGTAACTCCCATGCAGAGTTTCTCCAGCGAGCACTAAAAGATGGGCTGTCGCCAAAGTTCTCCCCAGACACATCACACAGGTCAGGAGCTCCTCCCGAGTGGAGCCTCCGATGTTCCGGGAGGTTTGAGCCCTGCTTGAAGCTGTTCCGAATCTCCCCACATGTAAAGGACTTTCCCCCGCTGTGGGTTCTTTGGTGGGTACTGAGGTTGGAGCAGTCACTAAAACCTTTTCCACAATCAGGACACTTGTAGGGCTTCTCACCCGTGTAGGCTCGTTGGTGGGCCACGCAGTGGAAGTTCCTAGTGAAGCATTTCATGCGTGTGTGACATTTGTAGGGCTTCTCTGTGAGGTACAGACCTCGATGGTCGATGAGCTTTCCTAAGTCCTCCTCAGAGGAACACTCTTCCCATGGGAGCGCATTCCGCCATGGTCCTTCATCTTCATTGTCGTCCTCCCCCCAGGCATGGGGCCGGCAAATGGCGTCTGTGGGATACTCTGAGAATGCTCCAGGCAACTCCCCAAAAACGTCCTGCTCTAAAATTCGGTCTTCATCCGTATGCTTCAGCTCAAAACCTGAAAGAACTGACAGAAATAGAAGTTTTTTGTTCGTTCACTGGTTAGCATTAACATACCTGTATTGTGTAGTGTGAAATCTGGCTAACACAGATTTGAATCTTATATTCCTCAGCTTATAAATGTTACTATGTTTCTGGATACATGTGTGCTTCTCACTCTGAAAAGTTGAGGAGTGTTCTGGAATACAGTAATCCCACCCCGGCAACCATTCAGCCTGGCTCCCCTTCTCGGCCATTCCTCTCAAGTCTGTACCCAATACTAATCAGCTCATAGCGCCCTCCAGTACACTGAACAGATCCTGTGTCATACAAGACTGAATCTGTTCCATAATTACCCAGACGTGCCATGGTAAAAGCCAGACTGGCCACCTTGTGTGCAGGATTAACACTAAATCAGAGATGACAGGATCTAGGCAATGCACCATTCTTTTCCTATTTGATCTCCTTCCCTCTTTTCGCTCAGAGATAAAGATAATATACCTGGTTCCTGAAGGACTCTAGTAGGCCCGAGCATGGCAAACACGGCTCTGACCAGCCTTCTCTTTCCCCGATTCCGTCTGCCTTGCTAAACTGTTAAAATTACATCCCTAATGCTGGTCGCCAAAGTCTATTCCCTTATTTGGCCACTTCTTCCTCCTGAGGCTGACCACCAAGGTCCAGCTATCAAAGTATTGAAGTTCAGAAATCAGAAGCCCCCTTTGGCTCATCTAATTAACATGCCCAATCAAAATAAACCGAATGGGGTTCCCCTTCACTGCTGTGGCCTATGGGCCATGTCTGTCTCCTCTCCATCCAGAGGCAGTCTTTTGTCCCTTGGGGCAAATATCCCTTCCCTTCTCCCTTGTTCCTTTTCCCTTCTCCCTCATCTCTACCCTCTGTCTTTGTCTCCTATTCCCTGCCCTTTGTCCCCCTGGGGTAAATGAGCCTCCTTGGTGCTGAGAACTTAGTCTTGGGATGTATTGTGCAGATTTCAGTCCCTTCAGCTCCCCTCTTTGTACTGGCTGCAGATTCTGCCAACACCCAGACTCCAGGCTCACCTGTGTCTGGAGTTTGGGGATCTGGAATCAGAAGTTTAATGGCATCTTCATCTTCCATCTCAGCCCAGGCCTCTTGCTCATCCGGCTCAGTACCACTCTGTCCAGATCCAGGAAGACCTCTGGCTTCTTCTGCCATCTCCATGGCCCTGATCACCGTCCTAGCCCTCATTAGTGAGTCCAGTTCCTCATAGAAGGGGCAGGTTCCTGGTGGGTGGCTGCTCTTGGCTTTTCTGTAGCTTCGAAGAAGGTTTTTGAATCTGTAGCGACACTGCTCCAGAGTCCTCAGGAAGCCCAGCGCACACAGCCGCTCTGCAACGGCCCGGTACACCTGGCGGTTCTGGTGACAGGTACGAAGCCTTTCAGAGAAGGGGGACTCACTGAGAATTGCCAGGAAGGCCTTGGTCTCCTCGAAGCCCCAGTGCACACCTGCTGTCGAAGTGAAGAGTTCAGAGGTTAAGACCAGCATCACCTGACTGATAGATCCCTAGAACACAGGTCTCAGAAACTGTCCAAGTACTTGGGAACAGACTTGCTTCTCGGGGGTATGCTGGGAAAATGAGCCAAGGTATCCTCTCTCACCCTCTCAAGGGAGAAACAAGTGGCCATGTTTTAGCAATGGCATCAAGGGAGCCAGTCCCTTGGCTTCAGCCAATAAGTCACTGAGATCCTCGAGATTCTCCCTGTATTCATTTCAGAATACATCTCGTCTCCTCTGTGAATTCTTTAACATGGAATCTGAGAATCCCCACGGACCAGAGACATGAACGGACCGTCAATAACCAGGTGACAGACTACAGCTGAGGACACCCTTCCCTCTCTGGTCGCCGTAATCCAGACTCCATTCCGGTGCAGGTAAGTCACGTAACCCAAGGAGGCAGCATGGGAGTTGGGGCAGGATGAGGGGCCATGAACATGAGCAGGAGCCCAGACTGTTCCTTCCTGAGGCTTCAGACGCTTCATTCATGGATGTCAGTGACTGTCTCTTTGCAAGAGGTGTGTTTGTCAACACCAGGATTCTCAAGTCCACACTGTGAGCTTCTCCCCTACGCTTTACTATTTCCCTCACTCTCTCTTAACCCAAACACACTGGGAATTACTGGGCTGCTGTCACACACACTAGAGAAACACACCTATGGACATGAAAAAATTCGCTCTGGTGCCACCTAGGAGAGTCACCAGTGACACTCAGGGAAGCAACTGGGGTCTCTCCAGGTCTAGCAAGGCTTTAGAATTATTGCTCCTATACCCAGATGTGGCCACTAGAGAAGAGAGTGTGAGCCTGAGGGTGGTCCAGGGACCTGGCACCTTACTCTAGCGTCACTGACACAACTCCTAGTCTGAGTTCTAACCTGGGAAGCCGCAGCCTGGCTGACATTCATCCAGTTACACGCCATTTTCTTACCAATGCGGCTCTGGAGCAGAGCTGGGCCCCCTGCACTCCTGGGACCCTGAAGAGACTCCTTGGTGGCCAGGCCAGGACCATTGCAGTCTTCTGTGGCCTCCTCAGGCTCCCAGCTGCCCTCCTCTTGGTCATCCATCTCAGCGGCACTGTCATCCAGCCTGTGGTGGGCCACAGCCTCTCCTGGCCCAGCGGTGGCTCTTCTGATGGTCATCCGAGCCCTCACCAGGGCCTCCAGCTCCTCGTAGAAGGGGCAGGTTCCTGGCGGGTGGCTGTTTTTGGCTTTCCGGTAATTCCGTAGGAGGTTTTTGACCCTGTAGCGACACTGCTCCAGAGTCCGCAAGAAGCCCCGTGCCCTCAGCCGCTCCGCAATAGCCCGGTACACCTGGCGATTCTGGTGGCAAGTCTGGAGCTTTTCTGAGAAAGGAGACTCACTTAAGATTGCCAGGAAGGTCTTGGTCTCCTCGTAGCTCCAGTGCACACCTGACACCTTCACATCCTCCCCGTCGCCTTGTTCCTCCCAGGCCCTGGAGTCCTCCTGGGCTGCGGCTTCCGCTGGCTTGTTTGGCTCACTGTCCACACTATGATCTGCAGGGCTCCCGTTCCCACAGTTTAGAAGGCTCAGGCCCAAATCCTCTGGTCCTCGCTCATGCTGGGAGGTGACACTTGGCTTTGAAACTGGAACTGCTATGCAAAAGGAAGAACAGACACACTGAGCAGAAACGACCTGTTGGTCTGTGCTTTTCCACACTGTCATGGAAACTCCCGCCCTTCTCCTGAAAGAGGCCAATGAGAAAGTCCCGTACTGATCACCCTGGAGAAAGGAGCCTAGAAGCATCAGGACCACCTCGCTGAGCACGAAAGGGACCTGCCGGCTCCTCATTTGCTGTGCTGTTGGTATGAAATACATCATACAACAGGGTGGCCAGTACAGATCCACAAATGACAAACGCAGGACTTCAAACAACCCAACCAGACTCAACTCCATTGTTGGAAGGAAGGAGCAAGTGCAGGGGGTGTGTGTATGTGCGTGTTTCTCTCTTGCTGGGAAACGTCAGACCTCCACTGACACTCTTACCTATAGGACAAAACAACACTAAACATGAAGCAAATTCTGATAGCAGGGACAAGGAGAGAGAGAAGGGGTAGAAAAATGAGAAGGAGGGAGAGAGGGAAGGGGGAGAGAAAGAAGGGGAAGAGAGATGGGGGAGAGAGAAGGCAGGGAGAGAGAGAAGGCAGGGAGAAAGAGAAGTGGGAGAGAAGGCAAGGAGAGAGAGAAGGCGGGAGAGAAGGCAGGGAGAGAGCCAGCCTTCTTCCTCCCCTGAAAGCTAAGGGGTGCAGAGCTCTGGCTCTGAGGGGAGGCGTGCCAGAAATGGGCAAGCTAGGCCCTGAAGCAGGGCAGTTTCCTTCCCCAGACACTCACCATTCCCACGGTCATCTCCTGCGGGGTCCTCCTTGACTCCTCTACCAGGGTTCAGGGCCTCCTATGGCACACACAGAAAGGACCTTAAACGTCACTGACACTTTTAAAAAGCAGTCGGGAACCTGACCAGGCCTAAGAAAGATCAGGACACTTCAGCGATGCCATGTGTGGAGCTAGCATCATGGTCAGTGAGCACCAGCAGGCCCAGTGGGGCAAAGGCTAACACCCTATGCCCTATACCCCTCTGCTAGGGGAGGCCACGGGGAAGAAGCATGGCAGAGGATGACAGGAAGAGGAAACAGCAGTTTACCTGGGACTTGGCTGCTACCTCCCAATCGCCAGTGCTCCCCATCTTTGGAACAGTTGGGGCCTGGGGTGTGAGGACTGCTGGGGAAGAGAAGAACCCTGTGAGACATGAGCTTCCGTTCTCTAAACCACTTCCTTCCAAGACGCAGCTTCCCAAAGGTCACACGGGGTCAAGCCGGGGTAGCCCATGCCCAGTGCACACTTCTCCTTAGACTTTCCTTTTAGAAGCTGGGAGTCCTAAGCTGTCTTCAGTGTGCCACGTGTGAGGTACCTGTCCCCACCCTATGAGCAGCACGCACCCACTGCCACGCCCGCACCTCTGTGTAACTGTATAGAGCTAGTGTGGTACCCACAGAGCTCAATGACAACATCCATCAGACATTGTCCTATCGTGGACCTTGAATCCTGCACATCCTTTCTCCCACATCCCAAGCCTGTCCCTTGGGAGGAAAGGCCTCATTTTCTCATGTCCCCACAGCCTTGGTACTGACCGCTCTCTTTCATCTTGGAAAGGCCAGGATGTGTATTCCACTGTTTCCGGTGCTGTGCCTCAGAGCGGTGACCCACTGGCGGCAGCCGGGAGCTCGGACACGCCTGAACTGCTCCGGAGGACCCGCAGTCTTCAGCACACAGCTCCAGTCCCTACATATGAAGTCAGAACTTCCGTCATCAGTTCAATCAGGTCCCTTCAGTGAGTCGGGAATGTTATTTTGTGTTTGAATCTGTTCCAGGGTTAACAGACTCTTAAGGTTCAAAAAAGAGTTTCAGACTCGATGAGAAAGCTACCAGACTGACTTTAATAAACGAATCAGCATTTACACTATTCTGGGAGGCTGTACAAATATTTCAAGCAGGTGATCAGTATTCAAAGTGCTCTTGATTCCCAGAGACAAATTACGTAAAATTTTGGGAAATGAAAATGTAATTTATAAGCCTCTCATAAGCCCGTTTGCCTCTTTAGTGGTCACGAGCTACACAGAAACTGCATGTCTAGACTCGATGACATTCCTTACTTTCTGGGTCTGGGTTACAACACTCAACATGATTACTTTCTGCTCCATCCATTACCTGTGGATTCCACAATTCATTTTCCTTCACAGTTAAATAATATCCCACTCTATATACGTGCATTTTCGTTACGGTCAGAAGGATACCTGGGCTGTTTCCATTGCCTGGTCATTGTGAAGCAAGCAGAATAAACACGGTGAGAAAGTATTACTGTGGCAGAATACAGTCCTTCAGGAATATGCTGGATCCCATGGTAGATCTACGTCTAGCTCTGGGAAACCTCCACACTGATTTCCAGAGTGGCCACACCAGTTCATGTGTCCACTAACAGTGTTTCCCTTCCCCATATCCAGGATACCATTTGTTGCCAGTTGTTTTCTGTTGTTGTTGATCTTTCTGTTTCATTTTGTTTGTTTTTGGTTTTTCGAGACAAGGTTTCTCTGTAGCTTTGGAGCCTGTCCTGGAACTAGCTCTTACAGACCAGGCTGGCCTCGAACTCACAGAGATACACCTGCCTCTGCCTCCCGAGTGCTGGGATTAAAGGTGTGTGCCACCATTGTTCAGCTTGCTGTTTTAATCTTAACTATTCTAACTGGGCTACGATGAAATCACAAATGAATTATAATTTGCATTTATCTGATAGCTAAGAATACTGAACATTAAAAAAATGTCTCAGACGTTTGTATTTCTGCTTCTGAGAATCCTTTGTACAATTTCATGCTCTAAATTTTAATTAGGTTTTGTCTGGTTGTTTGTTGCTTAGGGTTTTGTGTGTTTTCTTGTTTAATTTTTGAGGGTGGTTTTTGTTTTGTTTGTTTGTTTTGTCTATGGTGGATACTAACCCTCTGTCAGGTATAGCTGGCAAAGATTTCCCCCATTCTGTAGACTGTCTCTTTGCTCAAATGATGATGTCCTTTTGCTGTACAAGCTTTTTAGTGCCATGAGGTCCATATGTCAAGTGCTAATCTTAACACCTGTGCTGCAGGGGTCCTGTTTGGATAGTCCTGATTGTGCTGCAAGTTGAAGCATATTCCCTACCTTCTCCTCTATCTGATCCAAGCTATCAGGTCTTATGTTGAGGTCTTGGATCCTTGTGGAGTGGCATTTTGGGCAGAGTTAGGGATCAAGCTCGTTCTCCTACAGCAAGCTATCCAGTTTGACCAGCATCCTTTGCTAAAGATGTTGCTGTGGTGTTTCAATTGAGAATGCCCCCATAGGCCCTTATGTTTGCTTCCCAGTTGTTAGAGACTGTTTGGGAGGGATTAGAAGGTGTGGCCTTGGAGGTTGTATCACTGGGGGTTTCAAGCCCACATTAGAGCCTCTCTCTCTCTCTCTCTCTCTCTCTCTCTCTCTCTCTCTGCGTCCATCTTGCCAAACAGGATGGAAGCTTTTAGCTACTGCTCTAGCACCATGTCTACCACCGCACATCCCCAACGATGGTCATGGTATCACTTCACAGCAATGGAAAAGCAACTAAGACAGCTGTCTTTTCGCCAATATGGGGTGTTTGTTTGCTTGTTTGTTTGTTGTTGTTGCCTCTTTGTCAAAATCAGGTAGTGGTAGGCGTGTGGGCTTTATCTAGTTCCTCATTTCAATCCCATTTATCAAATGTGGGCACGCTGTATGTGCTGGGAGGCAGTTTCAATGGTGTTATACACAGTCTAGTTACTTTTCCAAGTGCAGATCTTGGCTCTACAATCCAGTAGGTAGTGACTTTGAACCAACTGCCTATCTTTTCTTTGCCTCCATATCCTCACTAGTAAAATTTGGCTAACAGTATCGACCCACCTTATTAAGCTGTGGCAGGATTTAATGAGTTAACACAAGTCAAGCATTTAGAATACTAACTACTATACAGCAGGGCTCGGTACACAGCAGTTACTCAATGATTACTATTATTGTGATTTGGGGGCAATTATTAACTCAGTTCCAGGCCCCCACCTTGTCAACCAGCTTCTCAGAGAACAGACTATGAGGCTCACCTGCTGCCCGACAGCCCAGGCCTCTCGGTGCCAATCCTCCACAAGGGCCACAGCCTCCTCCCCGCTCTCAGGGTGTCGTGCCTGCACCCAGGTCTGCACCTCTCTGGGTAGGATGGACAGGAACTGTTCTAGAACCAGCAATTCTAGGATCTGCTCTTTGAGGCGGATCTCAGGCCTCAGCCAACGACAGCAGAGAGCCCAGAGCTGGCTGAAGGCCTCATGGGGTCCAGCTGCGTCCTGGTATTGGAACTGTCTAAAACACCGGCGGGAAACCTCGGGGCCAGGGACGTGGCCATGGACCTCCTTCTGGGGTTTGGAGTCTGAGCCCCATGAGTCCTCTTGCAGATTCACAATCAGGATGTCTTCAAGCTCTGGTGGGGGCGAGGCCACAGCCATCCCTGGGCCTGAGAGCTTCACTTCAGCTGGGCTGAACTCATCCAGTGACTTCCTGCATTGGCAATGTGGCCTTCAAGGGACTCCTGGGGAAGGACTGCAAAGGCGGAAAGACAAAGAGCAGAGTGAGCGAGAGGACCAGGAGCATCGCTTTTCTCACCTCTCTCGAACACTCCAGCTGTGGAAGGCACAGAAAGACGCAGAGATGCTCCTCTGCAAAGAGCAGGGAATGAGACACTGATCAGGCTCCGAAGCCAGCACCTAGCTCACTCTACAGGCAGACAGCACCAAGTTCCATCCTTCGGGACACAGCTGAATGTGTAAGCCTGGCCCACAGAATCATCACATTAGTCCAGAGAACCACATCAGTCCACGGAACCATCACCACATCAGTCCACGGAACCACGACACCAGGCCATAGAACCACATCAGGCCACAGAATCACCACATCAGGCCACAGAACCACCACACCAGGCCACAGAACCACCACACCCATCCTGCACTTGCCCTCCAATGCATGACCAGGCCATCTCCTTCTCCAGCTCTCACCCTCATGCCCAGTCCATTCTACACAACACCTGACTACTACCTGCTCCAGCTGCCCAGCCCACAGTTCCTCCCCACTGCCCTCTGAACCCTCCACAGAGCCACTTGCAGCCCTTCCTCACCTGCCTAGGTCTCTGCTTAGACTGCACATTTCCATGGGCCTTCCCAGTCCCTAACACAGGGCTTGTCCTCAGTCACAGCTTCCGTGGCACCTTGGGCACCCCCTTACAACCATGATCACCCTATCATGCCCAGACCACAGCTTCCGAAGGATCTAACGGTGTTCAGCCCCCAGAGGAGCACAGCGAACAATGAAGTTATAGACAGTGAATTCCTGAGGACAGGAGCAAACTAGACTAAGAACAATCGGTTTCCTGTCCACGTCGAAAGAGTTCTTTTCTCTTCAACTTCTATCTTTCCCTGACACCATGTTCTATAACACATTGTAGGGACATGTGCATATTGGCATCTAAAGAGAGAAAGAGAGAACAGCCTCCCTGATGACACCCACACTGGGTTCCCTTAGAAAAGTTCTTTGTGGCAAATCTAATGACATAAAACATGCCCAACCCAAGGAGACCATTGTTTACATCTAAGCTGGAATGGTACAGCAGAACCCAGAGGAGAAGGACAATGGCATTTGGTATTCTGGTGGTGTGGGACAGTGGTCTGTATTCTGTCAATTATATTTTAAATAAACGCTGATTGACCAGTAGCCAGGTTGGAAGTATAGGTGGGACAACCAGACAGGAAGTAAAGGCGGGTCAATGAGAACAGGAGAATTCTGGGAAGAAGGAAGCTCTTTCTGCAGTCCCTGGCCCAGCCACAGAAGAAGCAAGATGTGACTGCCCTGCTGAATAAGGTACTGAGCCACATGGCTAACACAGACAAGAATAATGGGCTAATAATGGGCTATATAAGAGTTAATAAGAAGCCTGAGCTAATGGGCCAATCAGTTTATAACTAATGTAGACCGCTGTGCGATTTTTGGGGGGGACTTAACGACTGTAGGAACTGGGCAGGACAGAAACCTCAGACAACATTCTGGGTCATCTGACTAGGCTGTATAGAAACAAGGCAAAGGTGACAAAAAAAAAAAATATAGAGACTGGCTATAAAGATGCCCACGTACTTAGGAAGATGCTCGGAGAAAAACGCATGGCCACTGGGCTACTCCAGGCTCATCCCTCTGTCACTTCCTTCAGGAAGAATTCCTGGGGGCGCCCTTGTCATGCCCTACCCTCATCCCTGATCCTGGTCCCAGCTGACACACACCCCTGACATAAACGATCACCCAAGCTTTGCAGTCACCTATTTCCACACTGGACAATGCCACTACAGTGTATCACTAAGGCCAGAACAGCACCTCATATATGATAAACAGTAGAGCCATTAAATAACTTTGTTGCCT
Organism: Microtus oregoni; assembly: GCF_018167655.1. NCBI lineage: Eukaryota > Metazoa > Chordata > Mammalia > Rodentia > Cricetidae > Microtus > Microtus oregoni. Next base: position 24,261,522 of record NW_024543064.1, on the reverse strand, counting down.
TGTATTAAATATATGAATCTGTTATATCAAAAGTCTAGAATGTCCATGATTTACATTAAAGAATCAACATTTCTCAGGGCAGTGGTGGCGCACGCCTTTAATTCCAGCACTTGGGAGGCAGAGGCAGGCGGATCTCTGGGAGTTCGAGGCCAGCCTGGTCTACAAGAGCTAGTTCCGGGACAGGCACCAAAGCTACAGAGAAACCCTGTCTCAAAAAAACAAAAAAAAACAAAAACAAAAAAAAAAAAAGAATCAACATTTCATAACTTTTTGTAAAAACACATTTTTCCTGAGACACTAATCCAAACACATATCTGTCACTGTCACACACAAGGACTAAGCTGTCAGGCACTCACAGAGTTCCCATTATGTGCTCAGCATTGTACTGGGATCTACAGATCCAACAATAGCTGGGACAGAAAGCAAGTCAGCAAGCAAAGACTCCCATGCTCCTGCACAAAGGGGACATTCATCCGACAAGAGCAGCCACCAGTCCCAAAGCCAGAGCCTAGAACATCTTTTGGGGAAGAGATCCTCAAAATCTTTAAAGTTTATTTCAAATAGAAATAAACCCCTGGGAGATATATATATATATATCAATCTTCTTCATATGGACTACCGTGGGGGAAGAGAGGTCAACACAGTCAATCAACAGCTGGGCAGGGGCAAACTAGTCCTGAGGCATCAGGAATATATATCTCCAGGTCACCAAGAGGTGTCTTTTATTGGCGCTAAATACATCTCAGGATTTTCCATCCATATTTGCAAGGAATCCTCCAGGCAAGCAAGTGGAAGGCCATTAGTGCTGAGCTGAGCGTCACTAACCTGTAACTCCCATGTCACACAAAGAGCAGAGCGAGAGAGAAGGGACACTATCTACGTTTCAGAGTTGATCCATCCGAGTCCGCTCCAGAGAGGGCATGTGGTGCTGAGCGCTGCGTCTCTTCTACTCTCTGCCTGCTTCCAGTTTCGTGAGCCTTTCTTGTCACCCCATGGAAGCGGGGTGGCTTTCCTACAGCATTAGCCCATGCCAAAGTCGATCTTCTGTCTCAGGCTCACGCTGGAAAACCCAGCTGTGCTTGGGAGCTTATGCAAAGACAGTGTGCTGACTGAAATGGCTCCTTACCAAGGGACGATCCAGCTGTGATGGACAGAGGGAAACTGAGCTTCCGAGAGGAAGAGAGAGAACCACCGAGTGGCAGAGGTTGGACATAGGCCCAAGTCAGTCTTCTCCCATCATTTTCCTCATCATGCCATACAGTCTCAGACCTGCTAGAATTATGCTATGGGAGACAGAAAAGACATCAAGGAAGAGAGAGAAGAGAGATTCGAGATCCGCTTCTGCCTCTTCCATGCTGTGGAAGTCCATAGCATCTTCAAGCCTGGGCTAACAAAGCTCACCCTGACGATCGCCAGCCCGCATTCGCCAGGCATTTACTCATTTGCTTGGTCTACATTAGGTGTTTACTGTTCTGAGCTGGACAAAGGGACATGAGCCGTCCTGCGGATGCCCCAGCAGAGAGACAGGATATAGAACAGTGGAGAACCAAATGGCCCACCCAGAAGATGGGGGAAACTCTGGCAGCCCCAGAATGTGGAGGGTGTGAAAAGTGGGCTGCAAAGGGAGTTATAAAAACTCTAATACCACGTTTTCCTTCAACACGCACTGCACGCCAGTTCGGGATCCCAAGCTGGGGGACTGAAAATACAGTCCGACTTGAGTGCTACAGATCGCACTGGCTGCAGTGTTTGTCAGAGCTGGAGAAACAAAAACGTGGACGCTTCTGCAGAGACCCTCAGAAGGCAGAGGTGATTTTAGGAGATACTAAAGAAAAGGCAAGATGTGAAACCCGCATGGATGGGGAAGAATGCAGGAGAAATCCACTGGTTAAACAAGTAAGCTGGTGGGAGGGTCAGTAGAGAGTGGGTGGGTCAGTAGAGGGTGGGTGGGTGGGTCAGAAGTGGGTGGGTCAGTAGATGAAGACGCCTTTTCACTGCCATCAGGAATGAGGGAAGAAGCAAAGGTTTGGGGCTGAACACTAAAGCGAGTCCCATCACAAATGACATGAACTTGGGTGTGGAGAATGAAGCACTATTTTAAGGTCAGACTTCATTCGGCTCGGGGCCTTTTCACTTCTTTGACTGGGCCCTTGGAATCCTCTCTCCCTGCCTGTGCTCTCCAGACCTTAAGGTGACTTTCCTACGCGGCAAAAACCCATCCCTTCCACCTCACCTGCAGACCTCTGTAAGACCCGCCTCACTGAGGGCTCCTCCAACTCACTCTTCGGACCGACCCCTCGGTGACCCATCTCCAGACGCTGCTGCATCCTCTGCCCTCCCCGCGCCACACACACACACACACACACACACACGCTACTTTCCCCTCTCACCTTCCCAGACCCCTCCTCGCGCCACACACAAACACACACACACACACACACACACACACACGCTACTTTCCCCTCTCACCTTCCCAGACACCCCCCCCCCCCCAGGGTACCACCATCTCCTAAGTCTCCAGCTCAGCGCCTGACTCTCAGGGGCACCCGATCCGCCACCCGGACTCACCCACCGAGACACCCACTTCACAGCAGGGCGGAAGTGCTCCCAGGCTCGTGCGGGGGATGCTGGGACGAGGAGTCCCGACGGCGCCAGTCTAGGAACCAGGTCTCCGAGACTACAACTCCCAAAACGCATCGCTCGAGCGCCTGCGGACAACACCCCCTGTCAGCCGCCTCTCTGATGGCGTTAGCCAATGAGTGCGTCATCTTCTTATAGGCTCTGGCACCGGAACAAATCTAGCAGGGTCAACGCCTGGGGGCGTAGCCCGAGGCGATCCTGACTCTTTCCATTGGTTCTTCGGTCACAGCACCGCCTAGTAGGCGGAGCCTAGATTATAATGGTAGGGCTCACCGAGGAACCGAAGCTAGAGAAAGTAGGGAAGAAATAATAGTGAAAAAGAAAAGAGGGTGGCTACTGTTAGGTTTCAAACCTGGGACAAATGGCTGACGTGCCTATAGGGACTAAAGAATGCAGGGAGGTCAAGTTCGCTTTGATATGTTAATTAGGCTCAGGTTTGAAGCTTAACTGCAGTGATCATTCTGTTGAGCCGGCCAGTGTTGGGCAGTTGAAACTACAGTTTCCAGGTCACAGCTTAGTTGAGTGGTTTGGAAGAATTCTGTACCTCCCTTCTTCACTTGTAAGAACAATAATAGCACCCACGTCGCAGGTTTCTGGTAGGCGTCAGTAAAACAATAAACCTAGAACTGCTAACTCGAGCCAGGAGATATTGGCCATTATTATGAAAATCGGTTTCTACGGGCTTGAATCCTTGTGGGTGTTGGAACCAAGTCACCCTTGTTGCTGAATCATCTTAGTATAATTTGTGCTTGCTCTATATCACTGTCCTGGCTAGTTTTATGTCAACTCGACCCAAGCTAGAGTCATCTGAGAGGAGAGAGCCTCCATTGATAAAAATGCCTCCTTAAGACGGACTATGAGGAAGCCTGGGGGACATTTTCTTAATTAATGATTGATGGGGGAGGGCTCAGTCAATTGTAGGTGGGGCCTCTCCTGGGCTAGTGGTTCTGGGTTCTGTTAGAAAGGCTGAGCGAGCCAGTAAGCAGTGTCCTTCCTTCTGCATCAGCTCTTGCCTCCAGGTTCCTGCGCTGATTGAGGAGACCCTGTCCTAGCTTCCTTCAACGACAGGTTGCAATGTGGAAGTGTCAGCCGAATAAACCCTTCCCTCCCCAAATTGCTTTGGCCGTGACCCTTTGTCACAGCGACAGTAACACTAGCTAAGATGCTCACTGTAAATACACTGAGGGATGAGCAATCGAGTAGGAAGCTGGAAATGTGGGGCTTGTAGTCAGGCATAGAGCCAAATCCCGACTCCGCAACTTCCTAGCTGTGCAGCCTTGAAGAAAGCAGTGCAGTGCATTTGTCTTTGGTTTTCCTTTTCGTCTGTCAAATTCAGGGGACAGAACAGAACCTATGTCTCACGGTATTTTGAAGATTAAAGATAATATGTGGATAAACCATAGACTCTGGGGTCCAGCCACTTACCTTGCAATGCAGGGGGCATGCCTGGACACTCCGTAGCTGCAAACCCTCAGGCAGAGTGCTAGCTAGCACCTCTTTCGTACACGTGTGTTTGTATGGGCACGTGCACTTCCTTGGGGGGCCTGAGGTCAGGATGCGTGTCCTTCATAGAGCGTTCTCCACCCTGTTAACTAGAGATGGAATCTCTCAATGAACCTAAAGCGCCAAGGTTCAGCTAGGGTAGCGGCTAACCCATGCGCTCTGGGAATCTGCCCCCAACACTGGCATTACATGTGGCACTGTGGCTCCTGGCTTTTATATGGATGCTGCAGACCCGACCTCCAACCCTTATTGATCATGTGGCAAGCACTTTATCAACTGAGCTGTCTCCCCTACACATCTAACGTTTTAGTTTCCTTATCTGGAAGGTGGGAATAATAGTGAAATCTTCCTTTAAGGACTGTTGAGAAAAAGGTTGGCGAGGAATGTGAAGTCGGTCTCCTTGCTCAAAAAGTTGAATGGCTACTGGCTGTTATTTTTACTGAGAGCTATAGAACTTGGGTGAATTGACCGTAGCTAGCTTTTGGATAGGGCTCACTACATTAGCTAGAGTTACATTTAGGGGAAGTTGTACATCTTAGTTTTAATAACCCATTTCCAATTCTTTAGCTAGAAACTATATCCTGACTTACTTAATATATCACATGATTTACTCAGTGTATGTCATGTGTTGGTATTAATAGGTTACTATTGGCATACCTTATTCAATTGTCCCTGCAGTGCTATGAGGTTGGTATTGTTATGCCAACTTGCAAAAGTGGTGGGGTTTAGAGGTATAAATTAGTCTGCTCAATATCACACACACAAGTACCTAGGCTGGAATTTGACGCCCTAAAACTCCAGGCGTTACCTTTGCTCTCTGCCTGACTTCTCATGAGGAAGAAACTGTAGATGGAAGGAAGAGAACTTGGAGTAAACTCTGACACCGTAAAGAGGGCTGAGTGGGCCAAGACGTCAGAGAGAAAGACTGCATGTGTTGGTGTCCGAAGGTGGAAAGACAGCTCTGGGGTGTCCAGTGAGACCTTCACATCAGCCAGGTCTGTCCTGAAGAGCAGAAACAGAGGTTGCATACAAAAAGAGACAGACACCATTAGGCCACAAGAGGGCACCCCTCACCTTAAATCCAGCCTGAAACTGTATGGTATCTCAGCTTTTGTCTAATTAAAATCTGGCATTTTACTCCAGAAGTGGAAAACTTAAAAAAAAAAAAATCTCCAAGAGGCCAAATCCCGGGCAGACATAGCCTTGGGTTCTGTTGGTTTGGCAGCCCTCTGCGCATGCCTGTCTGAATCTTTTCCGTGGACTCAGAAGTAGGCTCCACGGATGAAGCTGTCTATCTTCATCTTTGCTATAGGACCTGATGGCCAAACCTTCTGGAGCAAGTATTCCTGGGAGTGAAGCACATGCTTCCAACATATATGTATCTGCTCATAAATAATACACATGTAGCATATAGTAATATAAAACAATGTTTTAGGTTTTGGTCTTTAAAAGAGTGTTTTTGTTGTTTGTGTGTTTGTTGTTGGTTAGTTGGTTGAGTGGTTTGTGGGGTATTTTGTTTTGTTTTGGCTTGGTTTTTGTTTTGTTTTGTTGTTTTTTTTAATATTTATTTATTTATTATGTATACAATATTCTGTCTGTGTGTATGTCTGCAGGCCAGAAGAGGACACCAGACCTCATTACAGATGGTTGTGAGCCACCATGTGGTTGCTGGGAATTGAACTCAGGACCTTTGGAAGAGCAGGCAGTGCTCTTAACCACTGAGCCATCTCTCCAGCCCATGTTTTGTTGTTTTCTGAGACAGCGTTCCTCTGTGTAACAGCTTTGGCTGTCCTGGAATTTGCTTCGTAGACGAGGCTAGCCTCAAACTACTCATGGAAATCTCCTTGCCTCTACCTCTGCCTCCTGAGTACTGGGATTACAGGCATGCACCATCACTGCTGGACTATTTTTTTTTTAATTATGTGTATGTGTTGGTGTGGGTATGTACACAAGAGTGTCAGTACTCTCTGAGGCCAGAAGAGGGCATCCGATCCCCTGGAGCTGGAGTTAAAGGTGGTGTTGAGCTGCCCCAAAGTAGGTGCTAGACTGCAAACTCAGAACAGTGTGGCTGATTAACCACCGAGAATAGATCGTTGATCCAGCCCTGCAGCGTGAAACTGCTATTGAACCCATGTGTATTAACCACCGAGAATAGATCGTTGATCCAGCCCTGCAGCGTGAAACTGCTATTGAACCCATGTGTAATGAATCGGAAGGTGCTTTTCTTGTTCCTTCAGTCATATTAAAGCATTTAATCATCACAAAATACTGAGGGAGGTATGAAGCAACCCCATTGTACAGAACAGGAAACTGGGGTATAAAGAGTAAGTGACATACTAAAGCCACACAGTTAAGAAGCAGACAATCTAGCTTCAGAAAAGGTGGGATTTTAAAAAGAAAGGAGAAATAAATATAGTTGGGCCAGATATCACACACACCCATAATCCTGGCACTTGAGGTTAGGAAGCAAGGAGATTGAAAGTTCAAATTTGGTAGCTCTTACTTAGCCCAGTTACTTAGAGGGCTCCAAAGCCAGGCTGGGCTGGGGTTGGGAGTTGCTGGTAGTAGGAGAGGGGAAAGGGATATCAATATAATATTTTCTTCCATAACCTTGCCCTAGGTGGGGAGCTTGGTACAGGCCTCTGGAGAAAGTGATGGGTGAGCTGAATCTTAAAGGGTGGTTAGCAGGTGCCTGCCAGGAAAGGTCTTGTTGGTAAAGAAGCAGTATGTGCAAAGGTCCAGGGGTGGGAGTTCATAGTGATCTGGGAGCCGTGTGTGGCTGACTCCATGGGCTAGAGCATCCGGGGTGACCGTGCAGCTTTGAGGCTCAAGAGGACGATCTACATGAGCATATCTTCATATTTTCACTGAAGGAGAAGTGATCTGTCTACTCCTGGACCACATCCCAGCGTTGTGACCTCCAGCGGTCAACTTGACACAGCCTAAAGTCATCTGAGAGGAAAGCCTCCACAGAGACACTGCCTAGAACAGATGGGCCTGGGGCATGACTTGGGGGACTGTCTTGATTGTCAGTTGGAGAACCAGGTCCACTATGGGCGGTACCAAACCTAGGCAGTGGTCCTGAACCCTGGAAGAAAGGTAGCCGAGCATAAACCAGCTAGCAAGTGGTACCCTCCATGGATCTTGCTGGGCTTCTTGGCTCTGAAGTGAGCTCCCGGTTGGAAGTGATGTGTGAAATAACAAACAGGCCTGCCTCGACGTTCCTCAACAAGAGCGGTGGCCTAGAATCAGAAGGAAAAAAAATCCTTTTCTCCCTTAAGTTGATTTTGGTTCAGATGTTTTATCGCAGCCACAGAAGTGACGCGAAAACATCTTCTGTGACCTTGGACACCAAAGGACCCTTGGCCTCTTGAGGATCCGGTTGAACTTGACTTGGTCCCAAGTCCCATAGCTTAGGAAAGCTTTATCTTCTTCCCAACATGCCCGACCTTTATTTCCCCTTTGACCCTCTGCCTCTTGAATTTCCACTATATATAAAAGTCAACCAACTCATCATTTCTCGGATTTAGCCAGTTTACTGAGGTTTTAGAGATCATGGGAATGCCACATGCCCCATGGGCACCTGCCATCTCTCAGCTTTCCTCCTTCAACCTCCAGTCCATCCCCATGTCCCCGACGCCCACCAACCTGTGTCACCAGCATGTGGATGCCTGCACCCGCAAAAGCTGACTTCAGGCTCTCAGCCCCACTCTACCCTGTTCTCCACAGACACACTGACTCCCTGTCAAGCTGGCTTGCCTCTCCTACCTCCACCCTAAAATTCACGTGTGCCACCCTATTCCAAGCCTGGCTGCCCCAGCTTGCTCCTCAGCCAAGCCCCAAAACCATCCTTTCTTTCATCCTCTTCGGGACACAAGCAGTAGTCTCCTCGTTGAAGCAACCGAGCCGGTATGTGGTAACCGGGGAGCTGGTGTCGGGAAATGGGTTCCAGGAAGGTTAGCAGAAGCACTGGAGGGAAGGGGGCAGCTAGCAGGAGAGAGGTGGCCAAGAGGAGCTCCAGGCAACAGCAGAGTATAATACGGCTGCTCACCATGCTGTCTGCCACATTATCAACCACATCCTTACCAGGCTCAAAGTCTCAATCAGGGAGGCAGAGGCGTAGCCCCAGGCCAGCTGGAAGGAAGCCCTCCAGGGTAGGCAGAAATTCCTCTAAAACCCAGCCTTGGTCCTGCCTGCAGTGGGACATGAAGACGTCAAAGAGGAATCTCTTTCCTTCATGCCCCTCACCCCCTCCGACCCTGGAGCCAAAGCCTGAACAAGGCCTGCAGGTAAGGGAGCCAAGAGTTCCTGGCTTCTTGGAAGAGTGGCAAGGCAATTAGCAGAAACACGAAAGCAAAGCTAGCTAGAAAGAGCTTTAACTCCAAAGTCTGGGGGCAGTGGTTCCATAGAAAGGAGAAAAGGGAACGCTCGGCCGGCTCACCCACTTCTGCTGGACATAACTGTGTATTTATATGTATGGTATAGTGAACTGCTTAACCCACGGCTCCATCCATGCGTTGGCACACTGGCAAGCCAAGTGTGACTGCAGAATGTATATGTACTTGGGCATCTGAGGGCTATACTCCCTCAGACTGTCATGCAGCACCAAGTCCTTCTCAGTGTAGAGCGCTAAGACTCGGAGACTGCCCAGACGCTGGAAAGCAGCGGCCGACAGTGACTTGAGCCCTGTGTCAGACAGCTGTAGCGCCTGGAGCTGTGGAATCTCACCCACCAGCTCCTCCAGCTGCACCGCCCGGGGCTGGGTTATGGATTGAAAGGTCTCCAGCTTCAGCAGCTGTAGGCTGGGCAGCCCAGTGATAAGGCAGCCCAGTGATCTGGAACTGCTTCCAGCCCCCCCCCCCCCCCCCCAGATCTTCAAAGACTGAAGCTTTGGGAGCTGCCAGAGGAAAACGTTGGAGGTGTCTTGGGAGCAGAAGGCCTCCAAGCTATTCTAGAGCAGGGAAAGTTGCCGAAGAGCAGGGAAGACCTCTGAGGCGTTCTGCACCTCCAGTTTCAGTCCCCTGCCTTTTATAGTTAAGTTCTCCAAAAAAGGAAAGATGTTCTGGGACAACTTCTAGTGTTTCAGGCCTGAGGCTGCATGAAGCTCTAAGCTGGTCAGGTACATGGGCAGGGACAATACCACCGGGGCAGGGACAATACCACCGGGGCAGGGAGAGAGGGAGGCTTCAGTTTCAGGGTATGCAGAGTCTCTGCTCTCCAGAAACCAGGGTCTGGGCTCAGTGATATTTGGGTGTCTAGCAGGCTAAGGGTGGTCAGCGCAGGCAGAGCAGTCAACCAGTTCTTACCCAGGTTAAGCAGGGTTTTTTTCTATCCAAGTTCAAGGTCTCTAGTTGCTGTAGATTCTGGAAGAGCTGCCCCTCCAGGGAGAGCAGCTTGTCCTGAAGCAGCAGTTCCCGCAAGTGTGGTAAACAGGAGAAGGTGCCCGGAGGCAGGATGCACAAGCCCATTGCTTGCCAGATTCAGAGTCATCAGTCCTGACACGTCTCTGGTCTCATTCATGCATAGCGTCGGGCTCTGCAGTTGGTTTCCAGCCAGGTTCAGTCTCTGAAGTCTAGGCATGGCAGCCAGAAACCCAGTGGTAGCTTCATCAGGCCAGTACTCGGAAGATTCAAGATCTTCAGGCTGTGGCAGGAAGCCAGGGCCTCCTGAGTTATATTTCTTATCTTGTTGCCTCCCACATTCAACTCCTGCAGCTCGAAGTGGGCCACAGCCTCAGCGGGCAGTTCAGCCATGGTAGTGAGCTGTGCAGACAAGATGTTGAGTTTCTGGAGTCCCAGGGGCCTTCACCTTCGCTGCCTCCAGATGTGTTTGGTCCAGGTTTAGAGTCTCCCACTGGAGACCCTGGAGGGACCCAGGACTAGCCATCGTCAGTCCCTGGCTGAATGACAAATCCAACAGGTGTAGGGTCCACAGATCCCTGGAAGAAGAGCCTTGCACCAGATCTGGAAACATGCCAGCCAGCTCCCCCACATCCTGAAGGCAACTGTTCTTGATAGCCAACCATTGTAGACTGCGAGGCAGTCGGATGCCTACCTTCTTGTCCAGACAGGGGCCCGAGATAAGAAGTCTCTGGAGGGAAATCAGGTCGGCAAAGGCTTTGGGAGGTAGAAAGAGGAGTTTCTTCTTTAAAGGATGGTCTACAAAAGAGAGTTTCTGCTACTGTCCCAAGCCTCCGAGAGCTTCTGGCAGGAGTCGGGTGAGATGCAAATTCATCCCCGGGGACTTGAGTCTGGGAAAAGCAGAGAAAGCATCCAGAGGCAGAGACAACACTGAGCCGCTGAGGCACAGCCCCTCTATAGTCCAAGGCACAACTGCCAAGGTCTGTGTCAGGTTGGTCACTGAGAGGCATGTGGCAAGGAAGGACACCTGGGAGACAGAGCAGAGCAAGAAGTAGCGAGAGACCAGGGGCAGTTGGGAGCCTTCCGTCAGTAGGCATTAGGAAGTGGTCCAGCCTGTTGCCAGAAGCAGGGAAAGGAGCAGGCCAGGCAGCAGCAAGTGCCAGCCTATCTCAACACCAGCAGAATCAGAGCAGGAAGGAACTCCGACCCTCACCCAAGGAACTCGTGCGTGTTGCCAATACTCACAACACGGGCAGGAGACGCATCCACTTCAGAAACCCTGCAAGGTCTGAGAGCATAGACAAAGGGCCACAGGGCCTTCCACTGTGGAAATTGGGAAGCTGGGAGAAAGAAGTGAGGAACCAGACTCAGGGACACGGTGCCGAAGCTCCAAGGGGCAGGGCAGGGAAGCCCAAGGGTGGTTGGTGAATTGGGGACCTGGTCTCACTTCTCTTGTTAGAAGAAAACAAAGGGAGTTTCTTTTCTTCTTCTTGTCTTCTTCCCCACGTACAGTCCAGGCTGTCTGGAAACTCAAGGTGTAGAGAATGCTTTGAGCTTAGATCCTCTTACCTCCACCTCCCTGTTGCTGGCATCACGGGTGTGCACCACTGTACCTAGTTTAGGCAGTGCTGGGGTTAGAAGCCAGGCCTTGGTGGTGTGTGCTAGGCAAGCACTCTACCAATTAAACAACATATGCATCCTCTCCCCCTCCCCCCTGCCAGCAGAGTTGTAAGCTCAAGATTTGGGTCCAGTTAGGCTTTCACACTGTCGTCCTGTGCAAAGCATCTCACCTCTTCTGAGCCTGTTCTCGCCTCTGCCCAGGATGCGGACTAAGCCCTGCTTTGTAGGAGTGCTGCAAATGGAGATTCAGGTCAGCATGGGCTTTTCTCCTCATCCCTTTCCTTAGGACTTCCTTTACAGACACCCTGGAGTTCTTGGATAAACACAAAAGGGAATGTTCTGTAAGGTACACATCAACAGGAGTCTCTCAAGGACATCTTGTAGACTCTGCAAGGAAAAAAATCCCAAAAGTCATTTCACCCTGAGAGGACTGGGAGTAGGGAGGGCTCCACCTCTGCTCTCTGAGACTGGGGCAAGGAAAAAAAGTCCGCCATCCTTGACCGTGACATGCACAGCCAGAACAGGGCTGGGACCCATGGGAAAACAGAAAGAGTAAGAGAGGAGCAATGTGATGACTTCAAACCATGAAGGAAGGCATTCAGCACAAGTCAGCATCTGTTCATGATTTGAAAAACTAACAAACTCCGAGAGAAGAGACTCCTCTCAACTTCAAATGGCTTAGCTCTCCCATCCTCAGTGCCTTTGGTAAAGCCGGGAGTGAGCCAACTGCATTTCTGCTCAGCATGGGGATCAAAGAATGGCAGGACAGGAACGAAAAATGATGGAATTGAAGGAATTTTAAAAGAAGAAGCACGAAGGTTACTGTTGAAGGAGGCCGCTTGTTTGTTTCCCAGCTGCCCAGAAATGGAAATAATCACACAGAAACTATATTATTTAAATCACTGCTTGGCCTATTAGCTCTAGCTTCTTATTGGCTAACTCTTACATATTAATTTAATCCTGGTGTGAGGGGCTCCTCTCCTTTCTCAAGTCCCGCAAGTTTCCCCTGTGTGTTTCATCCTGCCTCAGGTCTGTTGTGGAAATGCAAAGAGGGTGGCAGTGAAGCACATCACACAGAGAAGCAAGCTTCCATTTGTAATCCCGGAATTTATGGCATCATAGAGCTTTGTTCTGTAGACCACTATTTCAGCCAAGATTCAGTCAACAAACCAAGCAAACGGAACTTTCTGGCTACTCAAAATCACCTACCAAAATAAGGATCTTGATCTTCACATTCATGAATTCATCCAATCCAAAATTACACGATCACATCCTTGGTCTGCACTCTCTGAGTCTGCTTCTATAAGTGTCTAAATTTTGCCAATAGATCACCACATTTTTTTAAATCCCTTTTTGCCTCTCTTCCTGGGTTTGACTTTGTAGTAACTGCTTTCTGTGTGCCAAATGATGTATCTCTAGTTCTACATCTCTGGGCTCCTAAAATCTTTTCTCTTCTCGCTTCCCCTCTGTCTCTCATCTCCCTCCACTCCCGTCCCTTTCTCCTCCTCATCTTCTCAGATACTTCCTCCTCCTCTCCCTCCTCCTCCCCTTTGTTCTCCTCCACCTCTTCCTCCCCCAACTTCTCCTTATCCTCTTCCTCTCCTTCCTCCCCCTCCTTCTCCTCCTTTTCCTCAGTTCCCTCCTCTCCCTCTTCCTCCCCATCCTCTTCCTCAGATCCCTCCTTCTACTCCGCATCCCAAGCAGATTGTTACTTGCTGATTATATTGTCTAGCTTCCATGTAAGAGTTTTGAAGAGAAGGAAGCCTCTCGAGTGTGTCTTCCCCTCCTCTCCTTTGGCAAAATTTCTAACTATCTCTGAAACTCACTGAGGCTCTAGATTCCAAAGGACAGCTCTGTCTTAGAGCCAGCTTCTCTTGGCTCTGAACTTTGCCCTGCTAGCACTTCCCTTGGTCCCTGCCTCTGCATACAATAGATGAGTCTTCAATCCCAGGAACTGAAGGTGAACACTTGAACTTGGGAGTTCGAATATGAGTTCGTACAGCGTGATTAGACGTATCCATGCCACGTCCTTGTTCCTCAGATCTCCATGTTAGTCATACTGCTACATAGCAATGACCCCTGAGTCTTCGAGTCTTGCTTGCAATCGGCACTTCATTCTGAGTGACTAGAAGTTCTAATGCTTTCACCAAATATTCTTAATTCCCTAGAGCATACTGCCGAAATCTGAGTTTTCACAGTCTTTGGCTCCAGCAAGCCCTGAGAGTCAGTTAGCGTCAGCCTCGTTTCCTGGGCCTGTTGTCGACAGCCATTCCATATACAGTCTCTCTCTGCTTTGTTCCGTTTACCTGCTGCAGACTCTGGTGCAGGCTGACTAACGCAGAAAAGAAACTTTTCAAATTTGGATTCTGGTGAACTTGTGGGATCTTCGGGGACAACGAGAACCAGACTTAGCGGCCACACACCAGAATCAGTCCCCCATGGGGACACCACTTCTGATGTGGCTGTGGTTAGTGACTGGCTTTCCCAGTCTCCCAGACAGTCACACAGAAGCTGCTGCCAGCATAGAAACCAGACACGGCTGCCTTTTGCCCCTCGGACTGATCACCAAAGACAGAATCTAATGTTGGGAATCTTGCCTTATGAGTTGGAAGTGTGAGGCACCCCTGCTTGCCAAATACTAGTCCATGGTTCTCAGTACAGCTCAAGAGGGATGAAGGCAAGACCCTAAGCACTTTCCTCTCTTCTAGAAATGACCAGACCCTACCTCCCCACCTTCCTAGATGGCCGGGGATCACCCCCCAAAAGAAAGCAAAAAGAACCCCACTGGGATGTTGGAGCACCAGGGATGGTTGATATCCACTAGCCTGTGTGAACTATATTGAATTCAGGGTTTTTGTCTGTAGCATGTGGCAAACCGCCTTCGGTGTGACCCTCCTGGCTTGCCTTCTCCTTCCTTTTTCAGAGAGGAAGTGGGGCTTACATTAAAGATGAGTTTGAGGAAAGAGTGGGCGTGCCCCCTCTGCCTTCCTCTTTCCTTTCCTTTTAGGAGTATGCACCTTAACCTCCTGCTCTGTGTTCTGATTTTGTTAAGAATGAATTGCAGACAGAAACACCAATAAATCCCCTTCACTTTCTTCAGCTGGACAGATAAAACCAATTCTGGCCTTCGCTAGCAGAAAAGCCCACGCGTCTGTGGCTTACGTCATCCAGTCCAGCGTCGGCCTCTGATGCTTAGCTCCATCAGCTGTGGATGGGAAAGCCGACGCCTCAACCCTCTAACTTTATGAGTATCACCTGGCTAAAGTACCACGGCCTCTGCGCTTGTGTAGCCCACAGCCTAGTGGGAGAGAGAGGTGTAAGGGACTATTACAAGAAAGGCCCGTGTTTAAGTGCCCCTCCCTAAGGTACAACATAGAGTATTTACATAAAGAATTGAAAACTGAAGCTGGAGAGGTGGCTCAGTGGTCAAGAGCACAAGCTGCTCTTACAGAGGACCTGGGTTCAATTCTCAGCACCGGCATGGTGGTTCACAACCATCAGAAACTCCAGATTCGGGGGATCCAACACCCTCTTCTGACCTCTGAGGGCACCAGGCACACATGTGGTGCAGATACATACTTGCTGGCAAAACACTCACTCATACACATAACATAAACCTAAAAAATTTAAAAACTGTAGCCCTTTACCTTTCTGGTGGTGGTTTAAAAAAACAAAACTGAGATCAGAATCTAGTGTGTGCGTAGGTTGAATGGGGACAGTACTTCGGTGGCAACAAGCAGCCTTTGGCCTCTAACTGTAGGACATTAAACTCTTTGAGCCCAGGAGCCCCTTCCTTCGCCACTCTTGCCTACTTAATAAAAGCGAAAAGACTGGAATTTGCAGCCATGTAGGAAGGAAGGAAATGCCAAAAGGAGATTGCCAGAGCTTCCCTCTGTTGTGGAAGATGAAGATGAATTTTCTTTATCCTATTTCCCAAGTGCAGGGAAGAATGGGCCAAGGAAGACCATCTTTAGTGGGAAAATTTGGGGATTCCTGCAGATGCCTCTTTTCCTTCCCTGGAGATTTTGTCAAAGATCTCAGAGACTAAGCCCAGAGGTGGAGGTGCATGCCTTTATTCCCAGCACAGAGGAAAGTGGATCTCTTTGAGTTCAAGGTCAGCCTGGTCTACAGAGAGAGTTCCAGGACAGCCATAGCTACACAGTGAAGCTCTGACTTGGGGAGAAAAAAAGAAAGAAGAAAAGAAGGAGGGAGGGAAGGAAGGAAGGAAGGAAGGGAGAGAGATAAGAAAAGAAAGAAAGAAAGAAAGGAATGAATCTCAGAGACTTAAAGACTGGCTGTGTATCAAACATCTTGATAAGTCTTTTGAATAACACAGAAGTGTTTTATATTCCAAAATTCCCCTTTTTAACCAGCCAGAGTTCCTTATATTCGTAAACATAACTAGCATTTTTATTGAAAATATATTATGTGCCTTCCCTCCCCACCCCTGCCCACCCCACAGGGTTGGGAATCAAAATGAGGACTTAGGCCGGGCGATGGTGGCGCACGCCTTTAATCCCAGCACTCAGGAGGCAGAGGCAGGCGGATCTCTGTGAGTTCGAGGCCAGCCTGATCTAGAAGAGCTAGTTCCAGGACAGGAACCAAAAGCCATGGAGAAACCCTGCCTCGAAAAATCAAAAAAAAAAAAATGAGGATTTAGTGCCAGGCAAGTGCTGGACTACTGAGCTACAGTCCCACGCCTGTTATGTTCCCCTGATCCTCGGGATTAGGTTTCTGTAAATTTCTCCCCCTCCTCAGCCTCCAGATGAAGGCCTGTTTCCCAAGGAAGTTCAGTGACCTCCCCAGTCTCCAAGATAGTTTCTTTCTCTGCAGAAGGCCCTTAGTCACCCCTTCCCCATTTGGGCTTCCAGAGGATGGAAGTTTGGACAATGAATAGCTTCTTGTTTCCAACTTTGTGCCCGGTGTCTTCACTTCACTCTCAAATTCTTAAATATCCCAGAGAAAGAGGCATTCTTGCTTCCTGACAGTTCAGACATCACCAGGATAGACAGAGGAGTCCAGACAAGCGTCATCAGATGGGGAGAGAAATGTTTGCTCATCTGCAGAACACAAGAATGCCCTCCAGAGAACAGGACTCCAGAGCAGAGCGGTGGGCAGACCAGTGGGAGGCAGCAGCACCTGCCTGCACTGTGAGGAGGCCAAAGAAACCCAGCTAAGCATTTCCAAAGAAGTTTTTTTTGGTTTTTGTTTCTTTGAAGTCAGGAAACAAATAAATTGTGGCTTCCCGGGCAGTATTAACTGGGGGGACGTGGGGCTATTTCAAGGAAGTTTAAATTAGCTGGGGGAGGTACCTGGGGGAGGTGGGAACCAGGAGTGGGTCATCAGCTAGGTAACAGGTGGGAAAATGGTCTCTAGAGACACGTGTGCCCTCCCTTCAGCTTCAGACTAAAGGGACCCCCACAAGAAACTGAAAATCCCCCTGGGATCTCAAGCTGGGAGAGTGGAAAGGCTGAACTTCATCTCTCAGGAAGAGATTTCTTTCACATAGTTCTGGGAACTTGGCAGACCATCCTTAGAAGGCAGTCTAAATCTGAGATAACGCAGGCCACACTTTGGTCCTCCTCTCAGCTATGAATACCTCTTGGCCTCTATTTAAACCTAAGTCTCATGTCGGGACCTCAATGCTGGACTTGTGGGGTTCGATGAACGTCTTTATTTGTTCCTTTTCTCAGTGTGCCCACACTTAAGGGTGAAGAGATGACTAGGCAGTTAAGAACATGTATGGGGGGCTGGAGAGACGGCTCAGCGGTTAAGAGCATTGTGTGCTCTTCCAAAGGACCCGAGTTCGATTCCCAGCAACCACATGGTGGCTCACAACCATCTGTAATGAGGTCTGGTGCCCTCTTCTAGCAGGCATATATGCAAACAGAATATTATATCCATAATAAATAAATAAATATTAAAAAAAAGAACATGTATGGTTCTTGCACAGGACCTGAGTTTGAGTCTCAGCACCCACACCAGGAGGCTCACTCCTGCCTGTAAGTCCAGCCCCGGGGGCTAGGGTGCCCTCTTCTGGCCTCTGTGAGCATATGCATTCACGTGCACAAACACACATACACACATGATTAAAAATAAAATGTGGTATGCCGACTAAATCTCATTTTCACTAGTGCTTTATTTAATTGACCTGTTAAGGACAAGTGGACCAGACTTTGACCCTAACAACTCCAGTAGCAGCGACAGAGTCTCCTATTTATTCTCTTTCCCTCCGCACCTCATATTTCAGCTTCAACTTTGCCACCCAAACAGCCACAGCCGCTTCTCGGCCTCATGGCTGCCGGTGGTCACCACTTCCCAGGGGACAGCAGGCTGAACTCACACCTAAGGTTGGATTTGGAGGGTGTAAGAGCCCCAGCCCTCACTATTCTGGTGCCTCTCAGAGCCCATCCACTGTCACCACCCAGAACACCTGTTTAAGGAGGGTTTCAGCTCTTCTAGAAACAGGTTCTGATGCCCTCCCCGCAGCCCATGCCACCCCAGGGATCCACTGTAGATGCTCAGATGAAGAGAGAGGACCCCTGACATCCTCCTTTCTTTTTTTTTTTTAAATATTTATTTATTTGTTTGTTATGTATACAATATTCTGTCTGTGTGTATGTCTGTAGGCCAGAAGAGGGCACCAGACCTCATTCCAGATGGTTGTGAGCCACCATGTGGTTGCCGGGAATTGAACTCAGGACCTTTGGAAGAGCAGGCAATGCTCTTAACCTCTGAGCCATCTCTCCAGCCCCCGATATCCTCCTTTCTTATAACCTTCTGGACGATTCCTCTCTACCTGGTTCTCTGTCTATATAGTGAGCTTGCTGGGATGTTCTCCCTGGGGGTAATGGGGTTCTGCATGGTTTTAGGGTGAGATGCAAACACCACTCTTTGATCATCCCAGAGGCCAGCAGAGTTCTCTGGAGTTATTTTGTCCCAGTTCCTCAGCGTCCCCTTTCCTCTGGTCTTGTAGATTTCATTATACAGCTAGTCTCCTTTGGGGCAGTCTACCAAGTCCTCAGGGCATTTGCTCTGTGTCCTCATCCAGGTCACACCTATTCTGAGCAACACAGTGGGCACAGAGGCAAAGGGGCAAAGGGGAAGAAAATCCTGTTTGCTAAGTGGGGCAAACATGGGAGTGGAAGAAGGGGCATGATCCAGAGCCCCCTTGGTTTTCCTGTGAGCTGACCACACTTCCCTGTAATATATTAGCAGCAGCCCTTCCAGAACTCAACATTCAAGATCATAGGAAAGCAGACCTCTCTCCAGATTGCCTCCACAAGGACTTCTGAGATTCCTACAGGCCATCAGTTCTCTGATATTACTTCTGCCTTCTCTGCTGGACCGTAGTCTGAAGTGGGTCTGCCCTCGAGATCCCCTCTCCTCAGATTGCCTCTTGTTGACTGTCCCCAGCATGAGCCTGTCCCAGTAAGCCCTGATATGTTAGTTGGTCTTGTCAACGTGACACAAATGTCTTAAAAGAGGAATCTTAATTGACAAAATATCTCCATACTTTTAGCCTTTAAGCCAGTCTGTGAGACATCTTAATTAATGATTGATGTGAGTGGTGCCACCCTGGGCAGATGCTAGAGTGATGACTCAGAGGTTAGGCACACTGGTTGCTCTTCCAGAGGCCCTGAGTTCAATTCCCAGTACCCACATGGTGGCTCACAACCATCTGTATGAGATCTGGTGCCCTCTTCTGGCCTGCAGGGATACATGCAGGCAGAATACATAATACATACATACATACATATATATATTTATTTATTTATATATATATATATATATTTTAAAAAATCAAAAAGAAGGAAGGGAGGAAGGGAGGGAGGGAGGGAGGGAGAGAGAGAGAGAGAGAGAGAGAGAGAGAGCGCAAGCAGGCTGAGGAAGCCATAAGGAGCAAACCAGTAAGCAGCATTCTTCCATGACCTCTGCTTCAGATCCTGCCTCCAGGTTCCTCCCTTGAGTTCCTGCCCTGGCTTCTCTTCGTGGTGGACTGTAGGGTGTAAGATGCAATGAACCCTTTCCTCCCTGAGTTGGCTTTGGTCAGTGTTGCATCACAGCAATAGAAACAAAACTAAGGCTCCTGAATTCCCTTTTCCTGGTTTCCTCCCGAGGCAGTCTTGTACAGTTCCCCGGGCTCACAGATAGCATCTGTTTACCCGTGACTTCTGGCCTCCCACGGAGCACCAGGTTCTTATGCAACTACCTATTAGACATCTTCATTTTAGGGGCGGGGTACCAACTAAGCAATTCAGACACTTACTTGGCTAAAAATAAACTTCTAGTTTCCAGCCTGCTCCATCCTACTTCCTCTAAATGCTTCCACCTTTTTCTGTTTATGGTGGTATTGGGAATCTAGGCCTTGCATGTTAGGTAAATGTGATACCGCAGAGCTATATACCCCAGCCCTACGTGTCTCCTCCTAAGGAAATCTGGGTGCATAGTACAACCCTGACTACAAAGTTCTTCAATCCACAAACTGAAAGTCACTCCTGGTTGCTCTTTCATTCATCCCCAGAAGCCAGCCCTGGAGGTCACACTGGAGCCCCACCCTCTCGTCCCCATCCCCAGACTTCTAGATGATGTGGCCATCTCCTTCTGTGCAAACCACAGCTGTGTTCTCCTGACCCTCTCTGATCTCCTTCCAGCCTCCTACAACCCACTTTGCACACAGAATGGACAGTAAGGGCTGGAGAGATGGCTCAGTGGTTAAGAGCATTGCCTGCTCTTCCAAAGGTCCTGAGTTCAATTCCCAGCAACCACATGGTGGCTCACAACCATCTGAAATGAAGTCTGGTGCCCTCTTCTGGCTGCAGACACAAAGACAGAATATTGTATACATAATAAATAAATAATTTTTTTTTTTTAAAAAAAGAATGGACAGTAAGCTCTTTAAAGACACACACGGCATCTCCCTGTTCTGCTTGCAGCCCTCCACAGCTCCCCAGCACACTGAGGATAAAACTGCCTTGCTTGCTGTGGCCTGGGCTAGCCCTGCCTACCTCCCGCATCATCTTTCTCTCCCTCTCTCAAGTCACGCTTGACCTTCTCAGGACTCCTGTGTTTGATGAGCTCTGCCTCACTGTGGGGGTGGAGGGAGCTTCAGCTTTCAGGAAGACTGGTTGTTTTGTAGATGTGTCTTCTTCTGTGCAAAGGCTTGTGTGCATATCCATTGCAACTGACTATGAATTAATACTGCAAAGTTCACAGCTTTGTAGATGGGCCACCTCTTTAGAGGCTTTTTGCCGGAGACGAAACAATTCTCCAGGGTCATCAGGAGGCTCTGTTCTTCCATCCTATTTTCTTAGCAGATAGCAGGTCTTTGAACCTAAAACCAAGCCAAACACTTTGAAGTCTTGCCAACCATGAAAAGAGAGTAACTTGGTCATCGTAGTGATGTGGAAAGAAAACAGAATTTCATGCCAAATCATTTTGTGAAATGAGAGAGGGGCGCATTGAAGTAAGAGAAGCTAGCCGCTAAAGCAACATCGGGAACTTCCAGCTTTCAGACACATGTGGAGAGGCAGGGAACACGGCTCTGCAGTTACAGAAGTCAAAGAAGAGGACACAGAACTCTCTGGAGCTGTAGTTATAGGTGGCTGTGAGCTGTTCAATGTGCTGGGAACCGAACTCAGGTCCCCTGCAAGAGCAGTACTCTTCTCTCCCATCCCTGCTTCTATCTCTAGGAGCCCGTGTCATTCTGGCAAGTTACCCAGCTTCTTTAAAATATAGAAGACAATCGGCCAGGTGGTGGTGGCTCATGCCTTTAATCCCAGCACTTGGGAGGCAGAGGAAGGCAGAGCTCTGTGAGTTTGAGGCCAGACTGGTCTACAAGAGCTAGTTCCAGGACAGGCACCAAAGCTACACAGAAAAACCCTGTCTTGAAAAATCAAGAGAGAGAGAGAGAGAGAGAGAGAGAGAGAGAGAGAACGAATGAATGAATGAATCAGACAAACTTCCAAGGGCATAGTTTTAATAGTTTCTTCTCCTTTCCAGATGGACAGACCCCAGTGAGCTAATAAGTAGAATGTAGCCCAATATGTATTAAGACTTCAAAGCTCACTCTGAAGACACCTACCCATGCACCCAGTCCTTAGTCCATGAAAGAGCCCAGGCTACAGTGAAAGACCACCTCTAGGGCCTGGTTCAGCCCCAGCTAAGGTCCCAGCCTCCACTTGCAGACTCTCAAGTGCCAGGGCCTTCAGATGATCTCACTTGTCCCCACAATATGGAATGAGGCTGAGATGCGCTGTTTCTAACCAGCTCTCCCCAACCACCAGTCTGTGAACAGCATGAGTGCTATCTGGGGCTGTGCTATGCAGTCACAGAGAGCTGGAGCGCTGGGAACTGGTAGATATTCAAATCCTGGATGGCTGTCTACAGACGTGAGTCAATAGTCGGCAGACACACCTAGCTTCTCATTCAGTGATTTGGCTAAAAGCCTCCTTAAAACAAGACCTGGCCGGGCGGTGGCACACGCCTTTAATCCCAGCACTTGGGAGGCAGAGCAGGCAGATCTCTGTGAGTTCCAGACCAGCCTCCAAAACCACAGAGAAACCCTGTCTCGAAAAACCAAACAAAAAAAAAAAAAAACAAGACCTGGTTCTCACGCCTGTGACCACAGAGCTGGGGAGACTGAGGCAGGAGTTTTGCAAATTCAAAGCCTTTAAAAAGAAAAGAGTGTGGGGAGGTCTAGAGATGGAGGTCGTTTCAGGCTGGATTCTGAGGATACCTCGCAGAAACCATAACGGACCCAGGCCTCCCTCAATCCCAGTCTTTTCTGAAGTCTTCTGCATTTTGCCACCACCCACAGATGTTCACAGATATTCTGGGCCCACAGAGACACGGTGCCCAGCTGGGCATGGTTTCTCTGCTCTTGCTTTTCTTTCTCCCCAGCTTTTGTTCCTAAATTCCAGGGCGCTTTTTCCAAGCACAGTGCCCAATGCGCAGGCTCTTTTCTATTCCACTCTGTTTTAAAATGGGCTTCAAGAGCCTTATGTGGGAAGGACTCACAGGAACAGCTAGGGCATGGTGACTTTGAGCAATGACGTCTGAGAAGATGGAAGAGAGGCAAGGGATGCTACCGCCAGCTGCGGGTAACCTTGGCTGCTGAGGGCGGGGTGGGGGAGGGGAGAAGGAATTAGGGCCATCTGTGAGTCTGTGCCTTGTGACTCTGAGTCATCGTATATTCGCCCCAGCCCCCTGCAAAGCGCTTCCACCGAGTTTTATAGGTCCCTGGGTTCCATCTCCTGACTCGCTTAGGCTAAGATAACAAATCTGTTCCCACAGCAATCCTGCCATTTTGCTGACCCCGGGGCCTCCAACATCCTCTTACAGAGCTCGTCCTTCCTTCCAAGCCAGTTCCACACAGCTGCTCCTGCCAGGCACAGCTGTCAACTGTGGAGGCCGGCAGCCACTCGTCACGCAATGGATGTTCCTCTCCTCCGCCACAGGACTTGACCTGCACAGCTGCCTCTCCCCGCTCCATCCATGCCCACCCTCTCCCCTACCCCACATCCCGAAGCTCCCTGACTTGCACAATGTGCAGCAGCAGGAGGCTATAGTGATATTTCATTTATGTTTTAATAAATAAAACTTGCCTGAAGACCAGAGGGTACAACTAAGCCACTAGAGGCTGGGCAGTGGTGTCACACACCTTTAATCCCAGGGTTTGGGAGACAGGCAGATGGATCTCTGTGAGTTCAAGGCTACCCTGGGCTACACAAGATCAATGCAGAAACAGATCCAGGCGGTGGCAGTGGCTCACACCTGTAATCCCAGCACTAAAGGGGAATATAAAATGGAAGGAGGCAGAGGCTCAGAGCTCAGTCTGCAGTCGCCCAGCCGTGACAGAGGTAGACTTTTCTAGCGGCTGGCTGTTTTGCTTCTCTGATCTTCAGATTGAACCCCAATATCCGTCTCTGGGTTTTTATTATTCGCACTACAGAAGGCAGCTCTTGGGGCTACCACAGGGTGAGGTCAAGGCATCTCCAGGACAAGGGGAGGGGAGGATTTGCCCAAGGCCTCTCTCCTCAGTTTGTCTGTATCTTTCAGGGCCCTGTGTTTCCTCACAGTGTCCTCTGTGTTTAGATTTCTCCTGTTGGTAAGAACACCAGTTGCCTTGGGATAAGGACTTCATTTTAGTTCAACGTCCTCTGAAAGACTATCTTGAAAGGTCACATCCTGGGGTACTGGGGGTTCGACACTAACATACCTATTTTGGGGGAGGGTACAGGCACAGTTCTGCCTCTAGTAAGTCCCTTCTGTTTGTCACGGGAGCCGTGGCAGACCTGGTTCATGTGCATGGAACCATTGCATTATTTGGACACATTCTGCCCCACTCTCTCCACATAACCACAGGCCCCAGACCTCTGAGGCTGCTCTCCTTCTCTCCCCAACTCCCAGCGTCATCACGGCTTCATGTACTGGCTGAACTAATTGGAGCTGCTCATCTACCACATTCTACCTCAGGCATGGCACCTCTGCTCCCTGTGAGCAGGTGTCACCCTACAGTTTGTGTTCCCAGCTCACCTCTTGCTGGGCCTGCTGTCTGCCACCCTCCTGGAGTCAACACCTGTGCCCTGACTCTAGGTCCTGCCTTGACTTCCCCTGCAGGGAGCCATAGGCAACGTGCTGACGTCCTGAGATGCCACCTAGAAAGATGGTTCTTCCTCTGCATCCCCAGAGACGGGTAGATAATTGACCCGGTGCCAACAGCCATTGTCATTCCTGTCTCAATCTTCCTTCCTGCCTCCTTCATTCAGACAGCTGCTGCGTGCAGAGTCCCTGATATAGTCAAAGGACTGTGAAAACAACTGCTTGTGAGTTTCCTCGGTGTTTCAAAGTACAGAGCTAGTAGTGTCTTAGAAGGTAGCTCTTTAGCTCACCTATTGGTGGACCAGGTATGTTCCAACATTCTCCAGATGGGGGCAGTGTTCTTAGAGGGATGGAGCGGGGAGAGGCAGCTGTGCAGGTCAAGTCCTGTGGCGGAGGACTTGATTCCATTTCCTGTCTATTCTCTACTTCCTGGTCCTCCAAACCTGAGCGAGCGGCCTCACCCTCCTGCCACCACAGACACAAACTATTTCTGCCTCCATGACTCCTTGCTGTGATGGATTGTTCCCACAAACCATGAGCCATGCGTCCTTCTTTAAGTTGCTTCTCGGCAGGTGTTTGGTCACGGTGATAAGAAGTATCACGATCACCCCCCACAAACACTACCACTATCCACTCGTCTCCAGGCACCAAGCAGCTGGACTCCAGGCACCTGTCACTGAGCTCCTATCCTTGGCTGGTTTTGGTCAATAGGAACACTGAGAAAAGACCGGTAAGGGAAGCAAGGGGTGAGGTAGGCTACGCATTCCTTCACTTCTCCCTGTCACACTGCTGTAGGCTGCTGCTTGCCACAGCTCACTTCAGCTCTCGTTGGTGGCCTTTTCCATGAAGGGACCCTAAAGTGAGGCAACTACTCTTTTCTCTCTGACCTTCAGCCTCGAGGTCTGCAGCATCCTTGCCCTCACAGACGCAGGCTCCATGCTATATTGCTACACTTGTTTCCCTAAACTCTGCCCACAGCTTTTCACTCACCCTTCCTTAACTGTGTCTCAGACTACCTAATGCCAGGGTGTTGATTATGTTCTGATGGGATGCGCAGGGTATTCCCCTCCCACCTTGCCTAAAATTCATGGTTCCTGAGCTATTGCCCAAGTTAACTTTAACTGCCAGTTTGACACAACCCTAAGAAGAGTTTCTGTTGAGTCTGGTTGGTCTGTATGCACGCATGTCTGTGAGGGACTGTTTCCACTTTTAACGGACGTGGGTGGGCCCAGCTCACCATGGGAGGTATCATCCGCTGGGCTGTATGAGGAAATTAGGTGAAGATGAGAAAGTGAACCTGAACCAGCAGGTGCCATTCCTCCATATGTCATTGGATGTGAGTGAGTTCCCTGTGAGTTCCCTGCTCAGAGCTAACACTGCATGGGCTTTTCTGCCCGATGCTGAGACCCGCAAGTGTAAGATGAAATAAACTCTTTCCTTCTTCGCATTGCCTTCGGCCAAGTTTTTCTCACAGCAACAGCAAGGCACCAGGACAGCTACGGATGAAGTTATAAGGCTAGTGAATTGTTATTATTGGGCATTGGATATGGTTATTATTTCAGTCCCTGAGACCTGTAGGAATTCAGATGTCTTCTGAGTTTCTAGGATTCCTGAGTCCCCATTCCCTCCATATTTCTGGTGCCCATGCCACTCACCAAGTCACCACTAAGGAGAGAGAATTACATAGTTACTTGGAACCAGGATATTCCTGAAGCTAAGAACCCCCGCCCCCCGCCCCTCTCTCTCTCTCTCTCTCTCTCTCTCTCTCTCTTTCTCTCTCTCTCTCTCTCTCTCTCTCTCACACACACACACACACACACACACACACATACACACACACACACACACACCTTTAGATTTATAAGGCACACTGTACTCTGTCTCTCAACTGGTTTGGGCTGGCTTTGGTAGACTCTGGATACATTTGTCAAATGTACAAAACCCTGAACCGGGCCAAACCCCAACATGGGTTCCTTTCCTCTTTTTCAACCGTGGCCTGTTCTACATCCAAATCCCTTCCCTTGGGGATCATTCCTAGAAACAAGCTTTAAGGAAGGAATAGTGTGGCATTTATCCCCACTCACATCTACAAATGTCCCACCACCATCCTCACTGCCCTCACCATCTTGGAGAAAGGTTCAGGGCCATTCCCCTGCATCTTACACATAATTCCTGCACTTCACTTTTCTCATAGCCTTGATGAAATGTTTGACAAAAAATAACTTTAGGAAGGAAGGTTTGGGGGGCTCACAGTTCAAGGGTTCAGCTTGGGGAAGGCGGAACAATTAAGCTTGAAGCAGCTGGTCACTTTGCATCCACAGAAGGAAGAAGAGGGGGGGGGGGAAGCTGATGCCCCTTTCCCTTTTAGTTAGTCTAAGACCTCACCCTGTAGAATGGTGTTGCCCACATTCAGGTTAGATCATCTCACTTCAGTAAATCCAGTGATCTAGGAACTTCACAGACACCCAGATATGTGTCTCCTAGGTAACTCTGAATCCTGTCAGGCTGGCAATCAAAGCTAACCATGCCCCTGCTTCCTGTCTGCTGGAGGTCAGATCCACCTACAAAAGCGGAAGGCTCTCTCTTTCCTCCATCTTCAAACTCTATCCACCAAAACATTCCTGCAGGTAAATGTTCTCAGAGAGAAGCGGGTGTGTGTGTGTGTGTGTGTGTGTGTGTGTGTGTGTGTAGGCAGAGACAGAGACAAGGGGAGAGACAGCTTCCCATCTTCAGTCCACTGCTGTCTAACCCACCTCCTGCTGGCATCTGCCTACCTAGCATCCTTAGCGTCAGAAAATGAAGTATATTTACTCTGTCTCCTAATAGGTAGCTCTACCTATGATAGATAGGAAGTTGTTCAACCTTCTGACTTTGCATGACCCTCCTCCATCCCTGGCATCAGAAGCTAACCCTCACAGGCTACCTCTCTATCCTCCCATGCCTTTCAGCAGAGCGGACACACAGCTGCATAAGGTCAACGGCTCTACTCCTCCCTCTGAGTAAGATGGCCCAATGGTTCCGGACCTAACTGGGCATAAATCCTTAAATCCTTATTCTGGTTTCCAAAGCGGCCTTGCGGGATCTGGTCCTCAACTGCTTTCCCCATCCAATGCCACTCGGTTCTCAGTCAGCCACACCACTTCAGTCTCCAGACACACTGCCTCTCTTGCTGGCAGACCCTGACCCTCACCAGCATCCTCCTCCATCTGCAACACTTGACTGTGTTAAGGAAAAAGGAGATAAGAATGGAGATGGCAGAGATGGTACTAACTCGACCACTTACCGTGCATGTCCGACTACATTGCATACCTTATTCTTAATCTCCAGTGTCGCTGGAGTGCGTCCTATTTCCCCCAGGTTGCAGATGAGAAAACTGAGGCTTCTGGAGTCTGGTGGTCTGCTTCGAGCCACATGGGTAAGAAGTGAAAAAGTCAGAATTTGAATCTAAACCTATTGGATTCAAATAAAACAAAACAAACAAACAAACAAACAAAAAAAAAAAAGAAACCTGCCTAGGTCTGTTGTCTCCTAGGCATCATTTTAGAGCCCAACCTAGAGAGGCAGTCAGAAGTGAATTTGGATTTAGGGCTCTGCTCTTTCCTAGGTGGGTGGTCCAAGGGAAGTCACTCACCTTCGCTAAGACCCAGCTTCCTGAGGCCTGGGGTAGCTGGCCATATACACCGAAGCAGCTCTTCCTGTCTTGCTGGCCTTCCTTCTCCCCTCTCCGTGTAGCTCTTTTGCCTCAGGTCTGTCCTAGAGGGGCTCTGCCTATTGTCACAGACACGGTCTGCAAACTGCTCCTGGGGCCAGGCCTGCTCCAGCCTGTGGAAGTAACTGGTACAAGCAGAGAAATGGCCTGTAATTGATCTCACTGAGAGCCGGCCGGACCCTGTATTCCTCGGCAAGGGACTCAGGAAGCAGGGTGCTGCCTGATTTATGTCCCCGTTGCACCGGGGATGACCTGGTGCCCTTTCTACGTGTTCCAGCGTCAGATAAGGCCATAAAACAGAATTGGTACTGGATGTTTGTTCCTTCGCAGTGGCTTGTTCTCTGGTGCTCCCAGTTGAGGTCAATCCCCTGCAGGATCTTCCGTGGGAAATGGTGTGTGTGGCCACCCTGTGTGGTCAGGCCACTAGGAATTCCGGACCCTGATCTTGGCCCAGCAGCTGGAGAGCATGAACAGAAGGAAAAATCACAATCTCATTTTGTAGTGTCGGTGGCCCTCTACTTACAAACGTCCCCCAGCCCACATCCGGAACCCGTATCTCCTCCAAGCCTCCATCCAAGCTGGCCGTAGGATGCTAGGCTCCTATGTCGAATACATTCTCTTCAGCACTCTGTGCTCCATCCCTGCGTCTCTCTTGCTGGTGAGCACCATGCTAAGGTTGAGGAAGCTGCTTTCCCTGGTACGGCACAGCTCCTGCGTAGTGCCGGCCACTTTGTTTTATAGTTAGGGCTCTTGTGGTGAGTTGAACAGACTGAACTCCTGGAAACAAAGGCCTGGGTCTGAGCCTCCATACATATGCTGAACACTGGGTCTCAGATAACCCAGACTGGCTTTAAACTCACTATATAGACAAGGATGATCTTGAACTTCTGATCCTCCTGCCTCTAGCTCCCAAGCACTGGGATTGCAGGTGGGCACCACCATGCCCTGTTTTATGTAGTGCTAGGGACCAGACCGTGGGCTTTGTGCATGCTAGGCAAGCACTCTGCACACTGATCTATAGACCCAGCCCTTGAGACGTTTTGAAATCTTCAGTTTCGAAGGTCACCTTGGAAGCAGTGAAGTTCAATATTAATTTCTTGATGTTTACTTCACTTTGACTGTGTCCTACCCCTACCTCAGAATTCTTGAATTGGAAACGTAAACCTTATATTCATGTTATTGGTATTTGAAGGTGGAGCCCGGAGAAAGTAAACTTTGATAAAATCATGAGAGTGGGGTCCTCATGATCGCATCAGTCCTTGTAGAAAGAAAGGGAGAATAATCCAAGCCAGCAGGCTTGCTCTATCTTGTCATGGGAAGCCTTCAACTGTGCTAACATCCATCAAGGGAAGAGGCTGGCACCATGCTCTGAGACTGCCCAGCCTCCTAAGAGGCAAGCTAAACAAACCTCTGTTTTATAAACTACCCATAAAAGCAAAGCAATAGAAGATAAATTAAGACCCTGTCTAGTCCACACCCTGAGCCCTGCCATCTAGAGTCGGCTGTGACCCGGAAAGGTTAGTCAAGTCTCCAGGTCTGAACAGGACTTTAATGACCAAGGTCTGAAATGGTCACAAGCCTGCTAACCTCTGTCACGGCCCTTCTCTTTCTTCCTACATGCTGGTCCTAACCTGGATCCTGGATTCTGTCTCTCTGCCGTTATTAGGAAATGTATACGCAGTATAGACTTGTGGAGTCTAGGAATTCAAGCTCAGAAGACAGTAATATCTTCTATAGTATCAGATGGAATCTGTAGACCAGGCTGGCCTCAAACTCAAAGACATACAGCCTGCCTCTGCCTCCTGAGTGCTGGGACTAAAGGTGTGTGCCGCCACCACCCGTATCTGATCTCCAAAATATATAAAGAACTCAGGAAACTAGATAACAAAATACAAAATAATCCAATTAAAAATTGCAGTGGAGAGCTAAACAGAGAATTCTCAATAGAAGAAACTCAAATGACCAAAAGACATCCTTAATCAGCAGGGAAATGCAAATCAAAACAATTCTGAGGTATCATCTTACACCTGTCAGAATGACTAAGATAGCTTTTAATGAAGTCAGGGGAACACTCCTCTACTGCTGGTGGGAGTGCGATCTTTTTTAAAAAATATTTATTTATTTATTTATTATGTATACAATATTCTGTCTACAGATATGCGTACAGGCCAGAAGAGGGCACCAGACCCCATTACAGATGGTTGTGAGCCACTATGTGGTTGCTGGGAATTGAACTCAGGACCTCTGGAAGAGCAGGCAATGCTCTTAACCACTAAGCCACCTCTCCAGCCCGGGAGTGCAATCTTGTACAGCTATTCTGGAAATCAGTATGGTGATTTCTCGGAAAATTGGGAATTAATCTACCTCAAGACCCAGCGATATTACTCTTGGGCATATACCAGAAAGATACTCAATCAAAAGGGACACTTGCTCAGCAATATTCATAGCAGCATTATTTGTAATACCCAGAACTTGGAAACAACCTAGATGCCCCTCAACTGAAGAATGGATAAAGAAAAAATGTACATTTATACAATGGAGTATTACTCAACAGTAAAAAACAATGACAAGCTGGGCAGTGGTGGCAGATGCTTTTAATCCCAGAGGCAGGAGGATCTCTGTGAGTTTGAGGTCAACCTGGTCTACAAGAGCTAGTTCCAGAACAGGCACCAAAGCTACACAGAGAAACCCTGTCTCAAAACACACACACACACACACACACACACACACACACACACCCAAACAAACAAACAAAAAACAATGGCATCATGAAATTTGCAGGCAAATGGATAGAACTAGAAAAAAAACCATCCAGAGTGAGGTAACTCATACTCAGAAAGACAAGCATGGTATGTACTCACTTATAAGTGGATAGACGATATAAAGCAAAGCAAAGGATAACCAGACTACAATCCATGGCTCTAGAGAATTGGGAACATGAGGGGACAAATGGAAGGGGGAAGGGGAGAACGAAGGAAGGAAGGGAAGTGGGAAAAATCTATAGCTCAATAACAACAACAAAAATATAGGTGTAGCTGGGCGGTGGTGGTGCACGCCTTTAATCCCAGCACTTGGGAGGCAGAGGCAGGCGGATCTCTGTGAGTTCGAGACCAGCCTGGTCTACAAGAGCTAGTTCCAGGACAGGCTCCAAAACCACAGAGAAACCCTGTCTCGAATATATATATTCATTTTAAAAGGATAAGATTGATTTGTGACAAAGATACCCACACATTGCCTTAATTCCTAGTTGGCTCCAGGCCTGAGCATTAGTGTTAATGATGAGCTGCCATTAAAAAAAAAAAAAAGCTCTACAATATGTCTTAAATAAGCTTGTGGTATTTTGAATGTATTGGCCCTCATGAACTCATAAGGAGTGGCACTATGAGGAGGTGTGGCTTTGTTGGAGTAACATTGGAGGAAGTGTGTCACTGTGGAGGTGGGCTTTGAGGTCTCGTATATGCTCAAGCCTCCTCCAATGTCTCAGACCACTTCCTGTTGCCTGTGAGCCATGATATAGGACTCTCAGCTATTTCTCTAGCACCTAGTCTCCCTGCACACCACCATGTCACACCATGATGATAATGGGCTGAACCTCTGAACTGTAAGTGAGCCCCAATTAATTGTGCCCAAAGGTCTTTGGATATAAAGATTTGGGTTTCCCTCACACACTGTTGCTGATGACCCCAGGGCGTTTTCCTCATCTCCACTGTGTGCGCTATTACACTTCCTTGTCAACTTCACTGGACTTAGAACCATCTAGAAAACAGGCACGTCTTTGAAAATGTTTCCCAAGAGATTAAACCAAGGAGAAAGACTCACCCTGATTGTGGATGGTACCAGCCAGTGGTCTGATGTTCCCAACTCAGTAAGAAGGATGGTGAAAGGAGACACCTGAATCCCAGTGCTCATTCCTCCCTGCCTCCTGATTGTGGACACAATGTGACCACCCACTGACGACACGCTTGTCTTCATACTGTCATGACGAACCACCTCCCCTCAAGCCACAAACCAAAGTCAGCTCTCCCTGCTCTGGGCTGTTCTTGGTCAGCTGTTTTTGTCCACTCTAAGGACAATTCACCATATCTGTAGTCCAGCCTGCAGAAAAGAGGGAGAGAGAAGATAGGATTGATCAGTAGCTCTTTCAAAGCTGTGAGGTGGAAGTGTCCCCATCAACGCTGCCCACGGCCCACTGATCAGACTGTACTAAAAGGCAAAAAATGTCACAACCAGGTGACCACCTGCGCTGAGAAACCTCAGAGTGGGTGTCCTAAGGATGACCCAGTGGTGTCCTGGGGTCAGCCCACACAGGCTCTGGAGAGCCAGCTGCATGCACCCCCGCCTCCCACCCTGGGCTGCACTCAGGGACCGCAGCCTTGAAGTCAGCCTTGATGGGAAACTTACCCCAACTTTACCAAAATAACCAAACACTCCAAACCTGGACTGGGACCCTCCCATGCCTTCCAAGCAGCAAGAGGCGGCTAAATACTTGTCAGCACTGAGAGCAAAGGTCACAGGGAGGCATTTAGCAGTAAACGACACAAGCCAGGCCACATGCTCTTGGAAACTCTGTAGCTTTCATCTCCCCTTCCTCGGGGCCTTCCTGGCTTTCTGTCCTACAAGCCCTCTTCACGGTCTCGAATTCCCAAGGTTGGCTCCTCTGGGCTTTGCTTCTGTTTGCTTTATAGACTGCCTTCCCTGGGGCCAGGCATCTGTTTTTGAACTACTCAGCTTGGTCCAGAGACGGAGTAACTGCATCATGATCGTGGATGAAGTTGAGTTCAGAGGATCTGCAGGCAAAACAGCAATGGAGGGAAAGCTACTTCTCCCATTCCTGCTCCTGGGACATTCTCCTGGTGCATATGTCTTAGTGGAAGACATGCTTATACTGGTTGAGGAGGCAGGAGGCCTCTGGCTAGGTCTTACATTGTGAGAGTATTTGTTTATGGTCTGTACAGGCCGGCAGTGATTTACAGGAGATCTGAGACCCATCTGTAGGTACCTAGGTAAGGTGACTGCATGGGGATGGCAAGATAATCCCAAAGGGGAAACAAAAGAATCCACCTTTTATAGTCGCACAGCCCTCGGGTGGGATGGCCTCAGTCGAGTCCATTTGACACCATGTTTGTCCCATGTTCTGGTCCCTGGGCCTAAGGAAACTGAGGATGTTGGAGAAGGATGCAGCAGGGCACCTAAGGAGGCTAGAAACAGCCTTCAGCAGAAATGCATTTCAATGGCTTCATAATGTGAGCTAAATGTTAGTTCCATCTGTGTCGCCAGGGTGGGGACAGATCTATCTAGCTGACTGAAGGAGATGCTGAGAGAGATAACACGCATCAGCTCTGTGGCAATAGAAGCAAGGCAGAGGAAGAGCTACTCTGGGAATGCACTCCACCTTCTGCTTGTCACCCCTCCCTAACCTCAAGAGGGACAGAAAAATCTTCACCCTTAGGTTAGTGACTTTTCATATTGCTGTGGCAAGACCTCATGGCAAGAAGCAACTTAAGGGGAGGAGGGAAGAAGGGAGGAAGGGAGGGAGGGAAGGACGGAGGGAGGGAGGAGGGAAAGTGGGAGGAGGGAGGGCAGGTTTGCTTTAGCTTACTGTCTGAAAGCATACAGTCCATTGTGGTAGTGGTAGCTAAGCATGACAGCGGATGCCAGCACCCGTTGGCCACATGGCACCTGCAGTCAGTGAGCAGAGAGTGAACAGGAAGTGAGGCTGGATGGCCCCTCAGTCATCCACTTCCTCCAGCGAGGTCCCACCTGCTCACAGTTCCACAACCTTTCCAAACAGTGCCGCCCCTACATGTTCAAAAGCACAAGCCTGTGAGAGTATAATTCACACTGAAACCACAGACCACCAATTCCAGGCGCGTAGGAGATGATGTCAGTGTGTGAAGACTGGTGAACCCCAGGGAACAAAGCAGCACTGAGCACCACGGTGACTGGGAAGACTGTGGCTCCCGTGGACAGTTCTCTCTAATGCTATGGTGTTATAACTTTATCAAGGGGCTGACACATTGATTGTGTAAGAGCCCTTACAATCTGGCGATCTCTCTCTGTGTCTCTGTCTCACACACATGTGTGTGTGTGCTTCACTAATCTTCTGGAAAATTCTTCATACAGTCACCTTTACAATGAGTATTAGTCATTACACCAACACAAAGCCCCTTTAAAGTAGAGAGACAGAGGCTCTGGAGTTGGGTAAGGACTTTTTGGTCTCAAGATTCCAGATCAAATTTCTTGAATATGCTTTTCTTTTGAACAACTCTTGGGATACGGAGGACCAGCTATGGGGGGGGGGGGTGGGGAAAGTCTGCCTTCTAGGCACCAGGCAGATAAGTAGTGCCCTCTCCCATGGGATTTACACAAACAGAGGGATTGCTCTGAGGGTGAAGGGTGTGCCCTGGGACTCAAGGCTGGAGATGATGATGGGCCCAGAATGGGTCACCTGGACCTTTGGTGCCATGAGAGTCCGCACTGTGGCTCTTCTTTGTCCCACACTGCTTCTTTCTTTTCTCTGACCTGTGTCATGAGAAATGGCTGCTGGCAATGGCTCCTCCACTCCAGAAGCAGCCAGAGTAGGCTGGAAGTCTCAGAGACCTAGAGACAGGATACAATTGGCCCATCTTGGGTCAGATTAACAACCTCGACCAATCATCTGTTGTCTGGTATAAAATGCAAAATCACAGGTGTGCTTGTTTGTTCTTTCCCAGCCCTGTAGAAACACGAAGGGCGGAGCCACTTCCAGAGGTAAAAGGCAGGCAGTAGACAGAGGCACCTTCTCCATGCGTCTTGCCCAATGTCGCAAAACAAGAAAATGGACCACCAAGTGCAGATGACTCCTTCATTTGCTTGGTTTCTTCATTTTAATATAACAATTGTGTAGTGAAGATCACTGTGTCCAAGATGCACCACGGGTAAAGCCCAACGACTCTAAATCCAATAGGAGTCAGAGGAGACGGAGAAGAAACAGAGAAGAGAGCAACACTTCCAGTACTGGCTCCCTGCTACAGTGTAAACTGGGGACAAATGTAGGTGTTTAACAAGACTGTGTGGGTCGGGGATACTTAGTTATAAAAGAAGTGGACAAATTAGCGAATGAGTGAATGACCAATTGGATCAGAAAACAAGCAACTGTACTTCCCAACCCCTACTAGAGCTTCATAAACAGAAGGGCCATAGCAAACATCATCAGCATTGTTATTGACCCTGGGTATTTGTGTAACGTTGCCGGGACAAACATCTGACCCAACAACTTAAGGGAGGAAAGGTTTATTGGCTCATGAGTTTGATCTCTGGTTCTTGGCTCTACTGATGTGGGGCCTAACGGTGACACAGAACATCTTTATGGCAGAGCGGGGAAGAGGCCAGTGAGTAGGTGTAACCATCCCCCAGTGACCTACTTCCTCCATCTATGCCCCACCTCCTAGTGTTTCCCCCATCTCCCAATATGAGGTCACCATCCAAGGACCAAGCATGCTAGACCAAAGTTTATGTAGTTATATGAACATAAAACCTGATGAATATCATTGACTGCCTGTGTCCTCTTTATAAGTAGGGGACTCAAATCTTGATCAATTACAAAAGACCTGGGAACCTTGGAGCAAAAGGCCTAACTCAGAGGACCTGATAATCTGTCTTCCCAAGGGTCTCCAGCTAACAAATTCTACTCCTCAGGAGAGTTGCAGTGACCATACCTGCCTTAGTTCCTGGGCTTTGATCTCGCATCTGACCTCCCTCTCACCCCTGCTCTCATCTGACAACTCCTGCTGCGCTGACCCCATCTCTGACCCCTGCCTGGCCTAGTTTTCAGCCTCACTGCTCCAGGCTGATCTCTCATCTCTTGACAGCTCTAGGCAGGGCCATATTCACACTGGCCACGAATATTAGTATCAAAACACCATCCTTTCTTATGATGAAATGGCAAGAGGAATATCCAGATTATTAGAGCCCTGACAATGGAATTCAAGCAACTCAAGCCAACCCAAGTCTGCTCCTGTCTGTGGGATATAGACCAGAAGCCTCCAGAGAACTTTTGGCACTATCTGGAGCCATATGAGTTCATTCGCATGTGTGTGGGGGAGGGTGTGCATGCATGTGTGCACACATGTGCAGGTGCAGACGCATGTGAAGGTCAGAAGTTATGTATCAGTATGTTGTTCTCAATCACTTTTCTACCTTATCCGTGAGACAGGGTCTCTTAGTGAACCCTGAGCTTCTCATTACAGCCAGGTTGACTGGTCAGCAAGGCAATGGGGGGAGGGGGTCCACCTGTCTCCATCTCCCTCCAGTGCTGGGTTACAAATGCACAGCCATGCTGGAGAGCCTTAGATCCTCAGCAAGCACTTTAGCCACTGAGCTGTCTCCCCAATCCACTGAACAAATCATTTTCAAGGTACATTCCATGATGGTTTCTGTATTAACACTGGGATCAAAAAAAGATAAAAAGATAAACAAGCTATAGTCTCTATCCATAGAAAGTTCCCTTGTGCCCAACTTAGCCCTTGTATCCAGAGACGGTGTTTTCAGGACTAGGTGATTAACTGGGTGAAAGCCAAGAAACGGTGGCAGATCACACTTAGAGCTGGGATGTTTCTGGCTTTGTGCATGGCTCCGAAGTCCTTGGGGAACTTGGGAAACAACATAGTTTTTGATAACTCTGATTTGTCTAAGAAACTAGATATTTGAGTCCAGGTTGATAGGTAGACTTTCTAGTAGGCATCCACGGGGCTTGGAATTAGGGTTTGAGATATTTTGTTCTGCTCCTAGCTGACTTTTGTTTTTGTTTTGGTTTTTCAAGACAGGGTTTTGCTGTAGTTTTAGAGCCTGTCCTGGAACTAGCTCTTATAGACCAGGCTGGCCTCGAACTCACAGAGATCCTCCTGCCTCTACCTCCCGAGTGCTGGGATTAAAGGCGTGCGCCACCTAGCTGAATTAATATGTGGTTCTAGACAATTCATATCACTCCCTGGACCACATCTTCCCTGGATTAAGTTTCCTCTCTAAATGCTCAGCTCCAGTGTAGAGTTTGATGAATGTTTGTGGAGTAAACAAACAAACCTCAGCTGGGAGGCGGTGCACACTTTTAATCCCAGTGCTCAGGAGGCAGAGGCAGGGGATCTGTGAGTTCGAGGCCAGCCTGCTCTACAAAGCAAGTTCCAGGATGGCCAGGGCTATGCGCGCGCACACACACACACACACACCCTCTGTTTCAAAAAGCCAGAAAAAAATCTGTGTGGTCTTCCTGTGCCTGCTGTGTGGATCTGGAGACCTTTATGGAGAAAGAATGGAACTGGTCAAGAAGGAAAAGGTTGGTCCCATTTCTGAGGAACCCTGGTCACACTCCTTCTCAATGCTACCACCGTGAAGACAGACCACCATTACCTCCACCACCTTTCTCCTCACCCCTTCCTTTTCTTCATTTTCTTTCCTTTTTCTCTAACTTATTCCAAACATACGATGGGGTGGGTTTGAGGGGGTTGAACTGCAACTCCAAACCAAGATTATAGTCCAGTGCCTGTGAATGAGACCTTGTTTGGTTAATCTACTTACAACAAAGCTGCACTGTTTTAAGGTTGGCTGGAGGAAAACCTGGACACAGATACACAGAGAGAATGCCATGAATAAAAAAGAGAAGCTGAAATTGGAGTGAGGTACCCACAGGCCAAGGAGTGTCAGGAATTTCTGGCAGTCACAGGAAACTCGACAAGAGATGCAGGACAGGTGTCCCACTGAAAAATCCAGATCTGAGACACTATGGCTTCAGCTTCTGGGCTCCTAGATTGTGAGAGAATACATCTGCATTGCTTTAACCCACCCAGTCTGCGGTATCTCGTTCCAGTGGGAAGTTAAGGCTCCTGTGGAAATCACCCTACTGATGCTTGTTAAAAGAACTCCCAAAGGGCTCCAGGAGGCCCCCCGACATCTCTCAGAATGTGTGCTGAAGAGGAATCATTGTCGGATCCATGGCAGACCCTGAAACCTAGAAGCCGAGTCCCTCACCAAGAAAGCGGGGAGACTTTCCTCCACACAGCTGTTCAGCAGGCAGAGAGTGTCAGCAGATGTGGCGCCTTCTTCCTGGGACGGCCCACGGCAAACATTTCCATCACTATTCAAGGAGGTAGGCTCACACCAGATCTCGTCTCAAAGGGAATAAGAGTTTATTCTAGAACCAAAGACAAGGGACCATGGTCCATGAGCATGGATTTGGGTTTCCCAAAATACTATGTTCTACTATGGAAGTGGTTACATGAAATTTCAATAGTTACAGAATGAAAACGGTCGTAAATCAAAGTGTGTACCAAACACACTGGGGGTAGGGTTGGGCGAGGGTAGGCGGTTACAGCAAAATGTGAGAAAATTCTGTTGTAGGTTTCAGATGCTATCTGACGACACTCTTAGCATTCAGACTAAGGAAAGTTAGTGGTCGGCAATGGATACACTGTAACAGTTTGGTCATTATAAGGATGTTAGGTTAGACATGGGCAATGGGTGCCTTTCAAAGAGACTGAGAGACCAAAAATAGCCCAGGATAATTTGACTCTGGCCTGTAACATGTTAACTCTCCATGATCTCAAAGTTTGATCATTTGACTTTATAGACCCCTTTGATATAAGTGTAGCTTTTCTCCTTTTCTTTCCTCTTCTTCTTCCTTCTTCTTGGAACTTGAGTTCATGAAAATGTCACTCTCATTTCTTTCTGCTCACTCGGTAAATACCTGTGTAAGTATAGGGAGTGTTTCTATGCTGAGCTCTGGTGGGCCACTGGACAGAGTGGACGAATGGGTGGAGGAGGGAGGGAGAGAGAGAGAGAGAGAGAGAGAGAGAGAGAGAGAGAATCCAACCACCAGGTTGAAGTTGGAGGCCTGTGAGCAGCATGGTGGGTTCTTAGCATGAACTTGGGAATCTGATAGCCCCGGCAGGACCCTAGCTCTGCCACAGACTCCCATGGAGATCTTGGACAAGTTACTGCCTCTGCCAGGACTCTTGGCCTAGTGTGAGGATTAAGAAAAGTGATGTATATCTATATATCTCAGAAGGCCAAGGTAAGTCCTCTGTAGTCTTTAGTTGTTTTCATGACTGGGGAGCTAAGTAAAAATGGAGAATGACTTAGACTGAACAGAACCTCTGTCCTATTCAATCCTTCACCATCTCCTGCCAGACCCCTGTCTAACTGAATACTCACAACTCCAGGGGGAGCTAACCTCACCTCACAAATAAGGGCACTCAGGCCCAGATATGTAAAATAGCGAGTTCACACACAGAGCAAAGAGTGCAGTGGATCCAGGGTACAACCCAAAACTCTCTAGCATAGGGTCTTCTTCTCCAGGACAACCTCTAAATGCAGCTTAGAAGGGCACCGAGAGCTGGAGAGAGGGCCTAAGGCACTCTGTTCAGGGCTGCAGGTACAGGTATGGAATGTACATTTACTAAAGTACCTTTTCTTATCTAACGCATCAGCAATATTTACCAAAGGGTGTCCTGCATCCTCTCTTAGTAACTCGTTTGATCCCATCAAGACCCTGCGGCAGCTCTTTGTCCCATTTTACAGATAAGGAAGATGAGACGCAAGGAGGTTAAGGAACTTTCCCACTTATGCAGAGGGAGCAGGGTTCATATCCAGTCCATCCACTCCAGGGACACTGCCATTAAGGGCTGCTCTATATGGTGGTGTCTTGTGGGGAGGAGGGGCTGGGGAGTTGGGGTGACAGCTTGTGCACATAGTAGGAGGCCGAGGATTAACACCTACTGCCACACAAGCCACCCCTTTGGCGCTATTGCTGCTATAAGTGCAGGAGTAATTTGACCTTCTAGGGAGAATAGCAGGATGGAGGCTGTTTAGCCCTGGGGCTGTCTGAGTCAACAACATCTAGTCCCTAGCCCACTTCCTGAACACTCCTTGTGCCTGGGCTTTGAGACCCTTTGAGCACACAAAGAGCTCATTTCCTGTGGCCAGGAAAGACTGCACCGGTTCCTGAGGACAGCTCATCTCCCTCATTAAGGCACTCATAAAACTGCTTCAAGGAGCCTGACTTATGGCTGCACGGCTTGCCGAGCTCCTCTTTGACGGGGAGTCACTTCGGTAATTTGGTGCTAGGAGATGTGCAAGAGAAACCAGGTCCTTTGAGTCCAGGAATTATTTATGGTCCCTAGAAGAGAGAATGTCATTCGGAGAGATAACAAGCCTCCACCAGCACAACAGGCTGTTTAATGTGCCACAGGGGATGACAGGCAGCTTCAGGGTCCCAGTGCCAGGAAGGAGGAGAGGGCTGAACACATGGGTTGTCTATCCTGTGGGAGATCCAGTGCCAGATGTAGCAATGACCATAGCTAGCAAGGATGAAGTTGTACTCACTGGACCGGGCCTGTATTATATGACTTTTATACATACTAATTCTTTAATGCTTCCAAACACACCTTTCCTATCCCGTTAGTGAGGAAACTGAGGCACAGACAGGTTACATAGCTTGCTGTAGATCACACAGCCAATGAGTGGCCAAGCAGGATGTTAACCTTAAGAGGTTAGTCTCTAGGTTTGTGCCCATAAGCACCAAATACTCACAGTTTACACGGAAATTGAATTTTAGGTCAGTTTGGTGAGATAAAATGTTCATATATTTCAAATGATCTTTAATAATCTCGTAAAGCGCCTAGATAGTTCGTTTAAATCATAGGGCCTCATCTAGTAATCCATACATGATACATTAAAATCAGTGAGCCACTGGGCTAAAAAAAAGTCCACACGGGAATGTTGGTGCTTTTAGGTGAATTATCAGATCCACAGAGGTGAAGGCAGAGAGACAGGATTCTAGATCCCCTACCAACTTGGTGACTCTAATATTTATCTTCTGCGACCTTAATATATGCCTCTTGTCACAGAATATATTCCAGTCTTGAGTGGCAGTTCTGTTAGGAATGGCGTACTTATGCCTAAATTCAAATTCAGTGAGCCTGGTGCAATGAGATGCTGTTAGAACATACCTTTGGAGTCAGATAAGCCAGGCTCGTAATCTATTGTTTGAGGTTCTGGAGATATAAATGTGAACAATTTGCTTGCCCTTCAGTGTCCGGATTTGTAAAGTGGCTGTAGCAATACCACGATTCAGACGGGTGTAAAATTTCCTATAGCTTGAGCACATATAGATATGAATAATTAGCTATTGGCTCTAATAGTTCCTTGACCCAGGGCGGATCCCATCATCTCCAAGCTTCGTTTCTCTCATCTGTAATATGGGTATAAGGTTTCTGCCTCAAAAGGTCATTGTAGGCAGTGCAAAGGCACTCTACAGGTGATGTACAAAGATTCTCTCGACTGTTTGCACACAGTCTTTTTCTTGACTGTTTGGAATTGTGAAGGGAGAGGAACGCAGGAGCCCCCTAGCCCTGACTGAAGTTTTCATGTCTCTACTTTTTCCATGTAGTATGGTTGTATGACTTTGGGTCAGTGACTGAGCCTCTCTGAGCATAAGCTTGCCCCACTATCCAGTTAAGTTTATGATATGTACTTCCTGAGTTATCTGCAGAAAAGTGTTAGGCACGTGGTTTAAGTGCTCAGAGCGTTTCCGGAATCTGTAATTCCCTAGCCAGGCCAATTTGAGGTGCCCTCTATACGCCGAGTCGGAAACTGCACGCGGTGGTCGCGGTGCGGAGCTCAGGTAGCCCTGATGCTCCCAGGGGACCACAAAGCTCCAGCGCCTCCCCCCTCCTTCGCCTTCCCCTCCGTTGCCATGGCCACCGGTTCAGGCCCGGAGCAGCACCAAGGCGTGTTCAGTTCAATCTCCGCCTTTCCAAAGTGACCATTGGCTGGGCCAGCCACGTGACGCGCTACGGTATGCTAATACATGGTAATCGCCCCCAGGCCCCTCCTCCGCAGACCGCGGCCGGGCAGCCAGCAGGGAGCGCGGCGGAGAGCCGAGGGGGCGGGCTGAGGGGCGGCCCCGGGAGAGCGCGGCCAGGTGGAGGAGGAGCGCGGAGGCCACCGCAGGTAACGGGCGGGCGCGTGCGCGCTGGGGCCGGCTGGCGGCGGCGGGGCGGCTCGCGGGGGACACCCGGGGCGGCGCGGCGGGCTTAACCCTTTGGGCACCCAGCTGTCACGGTGCGGCGAGCGGGCCGGGCCGCGTAAGGCTGGGCAGCACCGTGGACACCGGCTCACGGCGGACCCGGACCCGGCCGCAATAAGCGGGTCGGGGGCTCGCGGGAGACTGTGAGAGAGCCGCTGAAGTCCCTGCAGTCGTGCGATCTTGGGGGCGCGTGGCCTTCTTACGTGCAGAGGCCCGCCCCCTGCGGCCC
Organism: Microtus oregoni; assembly: GCF_018167655.1. Classification (NCBI taxonomy): domain Eukaryota; kingdom Metazoa; phylum Chordata; class Mammalia; order Rodentia; family Cricetidae; genus Microtus; species Microtus oregoni. Next base: position 24,219,799 of record NW_024543064.1, on the reverse strand, counting down.
GTGTCCTCGCGGGGACTGCGGGGACACCGGGGTCCGGCCTGCCCATTGCGCCGCCTGCTCTGCAGCGGCCTGACAGCCCAGCTTCTGGCACTTTTGATCCCTGGTTAAGCCTGGTTGGGGTTGCTGGAGGACGAAGGCGAGATCGAGACAGTGCGTGGGGGAGCAAACTGTGGTTGTTATTGGAAGGCGAAAACAAGAGCAAAAGCAGGTCCCAAGGTACGAGAAGGAGGGGTGTCCAGGCAGGCACTGCCCCTGTTTTCTGACCTGACACCCGTAGGGAAAGATTTCTGCTGGACACCAGGGTCTGTTGTCATGTCCAGAAGCTCCTGTGTGACTTGAGTTTCTAGCGAATTTCTGATAATGCTAGGTTTAAATCAACTTCCTCCTCCATCTCCCGCTCCTAGGTCTGCTACAGAAATGTTTCTCTTCTAATTACCCCCTCCCCCAATTCACTAAGACTGGTGGCCTCTTTAGGCTCATGGTGTAATTTAGCCCTCGCCACAATAGAAATGCTAGCGCGGAGATGGGCTGCTAATATCAAGGCGGCCCCGCGAGGTTTAATGTGGAGGGGAAATGCTCCCGTCTCCAGGGTATGAAGAACAGACTAATGCCGCCGTTGTGCATGGAGCTTACCTTATGAGTCTCGAATCGTTTGTTCACAACGAGGGGAATCGTGCTTCCACGTGAGGAGCCCAGCAACCAAACCGAGTTTTGCCACGGAAGTGGAAATTATACTTGCAGGCTGCGCTGGGTGTATTTATCAGCAGAACGACAAACACTTGGTATATGCCAGGCACTCTGTTGTGTCTAGAGGATGCAACACGGACTAGGGTAATTAGCCCTTGTCCTCAGAGAGGTGGTGGGAGAGACAGAATTGTTAGCTGAAGTGACAACTGAAGGACAGTGGGGAAGCGAGAACACGAGAAGGAAGAATCTGTTTAAATGTATCTAAGGTCAGAAGCGGCTTTCCAGAGGACATGCTTCAGCAAGGTTTTGAAAGGTGACTAGAAGTTTATCACAAAAATGAGAGAGGACACCAAAACCAAAGGCTCAGTGAGCGCTACCACTAAGGAAAAGTGTAGCTCATGGGAATCACCCACACACTGCCGCCCCCTCCCCACTGCTTTTTATTTGGGAAATGGCTTTATATTACAATTATGTCTCCTTTCCTTTATTGTGTAACTTTTTAAAAGCTGGCTTATATGTCTCATTCCTATCATAATTTTCCAGTGATATTTTCCCCTGTATTCCCCTCATTGGCTTTTTCGAGCCTCACTCCTGGTCTTTCTCACCATGGCTTCCGAGAAAAGGTTCAATACATGGAAATAGGAAAGGGCGGTTTTCAACAGCTTTAGGGTAGAGAGCCTGAACCCTGAGCACAATGCTTGGCACTCAAGGTAGCATTGTAAGAGGGCGAATGTAAACCACATGCAGAAAAGTCGCTGTCGGGGAAGCACAGTGAGCATCCAACCTGCGAAGCCCGGAGAAGAAAGGTCAGAAGCTAGAGGGTGAATTAAGAAAGCACTGCAGCCAGGATGCTTGCACACGCCTGTAATCCTAGCACCTGAGCAACTGAGGGAGGCAGGATGATCTCAAGTTCCAAGGCAGCCTGGGCTACATACAGAGTTCTAGGTCAGTCTGAGCAACACTGCGAGTTGCAGGCCCATCATAAATCATGTCAGCAGACCGGAACCTGCTGCTTACGGTGCTAGCCATGCACAACAGCAGTGAGCCTGACAGCTTCAGACAGCTGTGCAGAGCGGGCCTGGCCCATCTCCTGCCGGGACTGTTTCCTGTGTCACCTCCGTTCTGTTCTTTCTTCTTCCCTACTACTATCCTTTCCTCTCCTGAGCCCCATTTCCACCTATGATTCACTTCTGTAGTTTTCTTAAACCGAGATCTTAACTATTAGAGCAAAGAAATCCCACCCTTCACCTGAGATCCTATTTCCAGAACTGTAGTCAGCTAGCCAGCCTGTTTTTACTTCCTGGTCATCTGGAAGCAGAGCAAGGATGGGCCCAGAATATGCGATGGATCTCATCCCCAGAACTCAATATATGTTTGAATCAGATAAAGACCCTTTAACTTTTTTTAACCCAAAATTTCTTGTGTGTGTGTGTGTGGTAGAGGATACGCATGTACAACGCACGTGTATATGTGATGTATGTGTTTAAATGTATGTGTGGTATGTGTGTATGTGTGCACCCATGCATATGCCATGGCATATATGGAGGTCAGAGGACAACCTTAGCTGTCAATCTTCACCTTCCACCCTTTTGAGACAGGGTCTCTTTGCTACTGCTGTGCCGTATGGGCCAGTCTTCTGTGGGAGGGTTCTCCTGGCTCCACTTCCCACCCCGCTGCAAGAGCGCTGAGTTACTAACACTTGAGCCCTCACATTGTATGGCATCTGCTCTACCCGCTGAACCATCTCTACACACACAGCCCCAAATTTCTTCTGAGAATGAATCAGAGTAAGTCTTTGAAGTATGTCAAAGGTTAAGCCAAGTAAAGGAGGTGGTCCCGGATATCCTCTGGCCAAGCAATTTTGTCAGTGCTATGAACATGAGGAGTAGCCTTTAAGCAAGCTTCTCCGTCATCACGGTGACTGAACACCTACTTGTGTGCCAACCCTGTGCAGCATTTGTGCTTTGGGGGAGACAGGAGATGAGGGAGGTGGTGTGGGTTCAGGTATTCTCAGCTTAGAAGACTCCAAATCCTATTTCTACTATTACTAGGAATGTGGTTTCTGGTAAACTAATGCCACTGGCTGTGTGTGTGTGTGTGTGTGTGTGTGTGTGTGTGTGTGTATCAGCACCACTTTGAGGTGTAAAGTATCACATTGATTAAGAAAGGAAAATTCCCTGGCACTGTGATTTCCAAGGAAGGGATGTTCAGAGCCATGAGAGAGTCAGGCATGTTGGCACTTGCCTGCAACCCAGCACGTGGGAGGCAGAAGTAGGAGGGTTAGAAGTTCAAGGTCATCCTCAGCTGTGTAGTGACTTTGAGGTCAGCTTGGACTACAGGAACTCCTCTCTCAACATGTAAATCCAGGGATGATGCAAATCAAGAGAGATGGCTTAGTGGGTCAAAACTCTTGCCTTGCAAGCCTGGTAGACTGATCCCTGGAGCCCACTTAAAAGCTGAATGCAGGCCGGGCGGTGGTGGCGCACGCCTTTAATCCCAGCACTCGGGAGGCAGAGGCAGGCGGATCTCTGTGAGTTCGAGACCAGCCTGGTCTACAAGAGCTAGTTCCAAGACAGGCTCCAAAACCACAGAGAAACCCTGTCTCGAAAAACCAAAAAAAAAAATAAATAAATAAATAAAATAAAATAAAAAGCTGAATGCAAACCAGGAATAGTGGGGCACATTGTTACCCCAGCACTCCAGAGGCAGAGGCAGCTAGCTCTCTGTGAGTTTGAGGCCAGCTTGGTCTACAGAGTGAGTTCCAGGACAGCCAAGGCTACATAGTTCCACAGCTGAGACCCTGTCTCAAAAAAACAAAACAAAAAGCTGGACGTGAAACAATATGTTTGAAATCCTCTTTTTTCCTCTACTGGGAAGTGGGAGGTGGAGTGTGGAGAATGAGCTGGAAACTCATTGGGCCAGCCTGCTTTATGGCACTGCAGCAGAAATAAGAGCTCCTGCCTCACTGAGATGGAAGATGAGAGCCAGCTCCCTACAGTTGGCCTCTGATGTCTACATGCAAGCTGCAGCATGTGTCTGACTCACTCCCCTCACACACACACACACACACACACACACTAATAATAATAATAGTAATAATAATAATAATACTAACAACATTAAAGAGTGAGAGCAGCAAAATGAACCCATGGTGGGTTCTTCTGGAAGGAATTCCCAGAAAGAAAACACAGTGCTCATAAAATGTGAAGCCAGAATATTTTGCGAGTTTCAGTGGTCAGCCAACAGGGCTAACTAGTCTGGCAAGCTCAAGCACACAGACTGTAGGGTTAGAGGAGCTATTGGAGGCATGGAGCTGGCAGCTGAAGAACTAAGGTTTTATCCTACAGTTGGGAAGCAGAAGATTTGGATTAGGGAAGAGTGGTATCATGAAAGTAATGTTTGAGAAGATTCCCAACAGTAGGGTGGAGACTGGAGTTTGGTAGGGAGAAAATGGACGAGCAGCCAGCAAGTTATTTAACCCGTGTGACTGGGACAGGGTAAGGAATTTGAGTGACATGTTGAAAGTGAGAGGCCAGGCCAGTCAGTAATGAGCAAGACTGTGATTGGATAGGAAAGACCAAGATAAAATGGCATCAATATCGTCTTGACCCTGGGCGGAGAGTTAGCTAAAACAAGATAGACCACACAGAAAACTGGTTTGGGGGAGAAGAAAAGGTAAGTGTTGATGTATCTCAAAGCAATACTCAAACTTCTCAGGGGACAAGCCCTGTGCTTGGGAGCAGGAGGTGACTGGTGTTCCAAAGAGAGAGGTCGGAGAGTCTAATATGGAAAATGTACTAATGGAAGCTATGGGGTTAGCTGAGTTCACCCGAGGTAACAACATAAAAATACCAATGCAGAGATCTGAAGATGAAGCCCAGAGATTGCCTCCTGTAGGGAGCTGGGGAGCTGGGTGGAGTCTGCATGGCAGAGAGCAAGTAGTATCCGAGAAGCAAAAGCACTGTTCAACTTACTTATTGTAGAGAGATTATGAGGAATGTTCATTTGATAATAAACAGGAGGTCAGTTAAGCTTTGTAAATGGTAACATCAGTTTAACTGGGGGATGGAGCCTAAGAACACTGAGGAGCTGGATGAGAAGGGGTGCTTAGTACAAGGCACGGGCTACAAATGGCAGCAGTGCATAGATTATCCTTACTGTTTGCCACCGAAGAAAAGAAAGCCATTAGAGTCTAACAAAACACTTTGCCTTCCCTGTCTGCCTGATAAATTTGTCCTAAAATGTTCTGTTTATTTTATACCTTTTAGTGGCAGTTTATTTCTCTGTGTGTCCATGCATGTGGGCCTGTGTGTGTGTGTGTGCGCGCGCGCGCTCGCGTGCGTATGCATGTTTGCATGTGGAGGCTAGAGGACAGGCTCCACTGTCATTCGTCAGATGCCACCAATCTTGAGATTTTTTTTTTTTTTTATTTCGAGACAGGGTTTCTCTGTGGTTTTGGAGCCTGTCCTGGAACTCGCTCTTGTAGACCAGGCTGGTCTCGAACTCACATTTTTTTTTTTTTTTGGTTTTTCGAGACAGGGTTTCTCTGTGGTTTTGGAGCCTGTCCTGGAACTCGCTCTTGTAGACCAGGCTGGTCTCGAACTCACAGAGATCCGCCTGCCTCTGCCTCCCGAGTGCTGGGATTAAAGGCGTGCGCCACCACCTCCCGGCCAATCTTGAGATTTTTATTGTTATTATTTGTTGTTGAGACAGGGTGGCCTGAAGCTCACTGATTTAGACAAGGCTGGCTAGATCCCAGCAAGCCCCAGGGATCCACCTGTCTCCACCTTCCCAGCTCTGAGATTATAAGAACACATTGCCGGCATTTTCAAAACAAAACAAAAAATATATGTAAGCAAACAAAACACCCATGGGTTTGTGAATAGAACTCATGGCCTCATGTTTGTATGGCAGGCACCTTACCATCTGAGTCAGCTCTCCAGCCCCAGCTGTTCACTTCTTGAAAGTTTCAAATTGTTACCTGCACATTGTTTTAAACAGTAACCACAGAGTTACCATTCATTGAGTGCTTGCTGTGTCCTGTTCTTTTTCTTGCAACTCTGTTCTTTTTCCCATTCAATTCCTCACAATACTGGAAGAAATGAGTGTCAGGGCTAGGGTCAGTGACTCTGGGACAGCCGGCTGTGACTCAGGCTATTCCACATGACCGTGCTGTTCTGATCTGGAAAGCGGGACGGGCTCTGTGAGGATGCAGAGGGTTCTATGCTTGGCTTAATGCTTCGTGACTGCTGTCTTGTGATCTTGATTGTTGGGACTGGCCACGCTCACGCCAGCGCTTGTGTATGAGAGACAAAGGACAACCTCTAGTGTTGACTTTTGCCTTCTACATTGTTTGTGTTTAAATAACTGGCACGTGAGCGTCTGAGAATCCTGTCTACACGTGCCATGGTTAGCAGCTCTGGGAGCACAGTCATGAGCTAACACATCCAGCTTTATGTGGGATGTAGAAATTTGAACTCTGGTCTTCATGCTTGCACAGCAAGCAGGTTTGCCTACTAAGCTATCTCTCCAACCCTTGAAATCTTTATAATTTTTAACAAGAGGCCCTGAGTGTTCATCTTGTGATAGGCCACATGGATTATGTAGCCAGTTCTGGCCGAAGGCATCAGCAGAATGCCTCCTGACGCTGGAAGAGCGTTCTCTTTCTTTTTTTCTTTTCTGTAGCCTTTATTTTGGGTAGATGGGTTGGTGGCCCAAAGTCCTTACTGTGTTGTGGCACCCAATCATATTCCATCTGTTCCTCACATTTGGGGTACTGGAGGTGTAGAGGACAGCAGGGAATTAGGGAAACCACCCATCGTATTTTGAGGGGCTTACTGCATGGAGTTGCAGTCCTGAGGTTGCCCTTTGTGCCCACTCTAAACTAAATGTGAGTTCACTTCTATTCGCTTCTGTGGTCAGCCATTTGTTCGTGGGGGGCCAGGAAGACTTTTTCAGTCTCCTGAGAGAAAAATTGACCAGGTGTGCTGAGATTGTCTGCCCCAATGTGGAGCCTCGTAGCCAGACAGTACTCCTCTTTCCCCTCAAACCGTGGACTCCCTGGAGGGCTGCACCATGGGCCAGTTCCCCCAGCTGTCTGCACTGCTCATCCACACACAGGGATGGTAGGAATGGGCGAAGTTCGTTCTTCATGGTCTTTCTCCTTTGTGCGTCCATTCATGGTCACTTGGTACTGACAGGAGTTAAGTTTTTGTGTTCATGGTTATTGCTGTCTCAAAAGCAATTTCCCCACTCTCTTGTTCCTCCAACTCCTCCGTGTAATAATTTAACCCAAATTAATAATAATTTAACTAAATAATTTGACCAAATCCTGATATAGCTTAAGACTAACTCACCCATTGGTCAAGTCTTCCCAATCTTGTGGAGGAAGCCAGACAGGGCTCAGGTTCTGCCTGAAGGCTCCTTCTGGGCAAGTGACCATCTCACCACAGTAGGTGAAGTCTGTCTTGCTACAGTAGGTCATTAGTATCTGTTGCTGTGGAACCCCTCTCCCAAGCATCTGCTTATAACCACCAACTTCTCTTCCTTTCCTAGCTCTCTTTCCTGTGTCAGCACCTTCCTCTCCCATCATCCTCTCCACTCTGCCATCTCATTGCCACATGTTATGATTTCTGGGGACTGTATCCCCCCCATTCTATTCCTAATGCTATTCCTTGAACATAATAGATGCTTAATAAATGGCTCTTGAATGAACTAAATACTTTCACCATCTTCTAGAAAACAGCAAGGTCTCCAGGCCTGTGTCCTGTGACAAATACACTCTTCCTCGTTCCCCGTTCTGTAGGTGCATGTGTCATTGCCTTAAAGGGGGACACTGTAAAGAGACTAGTATGCATGCAAAGAGTGCCTGTCCTGGCGACTCACCTGCTCTGGTAAGGACTGCTTAACCTTCATAGCAGTCTGTAGGTCCCTGTGCCACCCCTACTCGGAGCCAGCTCTGGCCCTCATAAATGGCCATGTGTACCAAGGTAACCACTGGTTCACTATTGATGGCAGGGTCTGTTTCCTGCTTACTGCTGTATTCCCAAAGCCAAGCCATTTAAGAAATACTTGGCAAGTGAATGAATGACATTCCATTCTTGGTAGCACGTGCCTTGTTCCTGCCACCCGGGTCCTGAATATCTGTCATCCAAAACCTCTGTTTTGCTTCCTTATTCCATGGGACCTAGACTTGTTATCTGGGCTCTTGATTCCACCCCTTCTTACTCAGATACCAAGCTTCTTGCCTCTTACTATCAGTCCTGTCAGGTGCCACCTCAGGAACCACCCTGGGTGCCCCTTCAAGTTCCTTGGCAATCAGTTGCCGCGATAGCTTTGAACCTAACTGAAAAGTTTCTGCACCCGGATAAGCTTCTCCGCCAATGCAATAATCCAGATCAGATCAAATCAAACCGAATTAGAAAAAGCTCAGTTTAATGGATACAAATGCTCCCAATGGCCTTCCAGCACCCCAGAGAGGGGACGGGAAAGGAGAACCGGAAAACCAGTGTTTGTCCCCTGGGGGGCAGTTTAAATACCCTGCAGGGTGGTCTTGAGCATCTCTGGGGAGGAGTCACTGTTTGGCATGCTTTCTCAGGGGTGGAGTCTGGACTGAGGCAACTCCCAGGGGAGGGGGCTGGGGTGGAACTTCCACCCGAACTCTAACAAAAGTAGTTTCTGTACTTATTGTAAAGGCAGTGGGTTATAGGAGTTGGAGATGGCTCAGTGGGTAAGAGTGCTTGTTCCTCCAGCAACCGTAACACTAGCTTTCCTTATGGCCACCATGGCCACCAGCACACTTGGAGACATGCAAACACACAGAGGAAGCATGATTAATAAAAGCTCAGAGGTAGATATCAGGATTTAACATGAAGATCTGAAAAGCAAAACAGCCAGCCATTTGGCTCTTACCTCTACCTCAATCCGAAATGGCGATCCTGCCTCCAGGAATCTCAGAATGAGACTGTGTCTGAGAGCTGTTTCCTCCCATTTTATATTGCTCTCTAAGGCTGGGATTAAAGACATGCACTGCCCAGCTTCTTTGACAACTAGTGTGGCTACTGGGATTAAAGGTGTGTGTTACCATTACCTGGTCTGTAAGGCTGACCAGTGGGACTGTTTTACTCTCTGATCTTCAGGCAGGCTTTATTTATTATAATACAAATAAAATGCCACTACACACATACACATTAAAAAACTAAAAAAGAGGGTGATTTCATAGATGCCCACAATCATCATGCTTCTGAGTATGTCTTACTGCCTTTTAGATGAAATCTCTCTATATATATATATATATGTGTGTGTGTGTGTGTGTGTGTGTGTGTATGTATACATACTCATTTTTAACATCCATACAAAATGTCTTTAATAAACCTCAGCTCTGCTTCAAAAAGAAAAGCTTGGCAGATCTTTTGGGGGAGACATCGAGGTCTGCAACTTTGTGAGTTTCATCAAAATCACTGAACAGTTGTCTCTATACCGCTCGGCAAATCAAAGGGAGAGAGGAAAACGAGTGTGTAAATACGGTTACGGTTGGGGGGGGGGACTTCCCTGACAGAAGTGTGAGTGTCGCAGGATGTACACAGGACAAATGAAACTGTGTGACATGATATTCCTGTCCTTTCTCACAGGGAAAGGACAGGTAGGAACCACAAGCACGGATCAGTGAGGCTTGAGGCTTTTCCAGGACCTTGCGGAGGAAGCTCTCCAGGGCAGGGCAGCCCTCCAGGACAAATGATGACTGTCACAGGACACCTGTTCCTTTGGGGAACTATCTGGAAGTGAAAAGTTCCTGTGAACTTATTTAAAATAGGATTATTTTTTAACAATTATTCAGTGCTTTTATGCACTTATGTCCCAGCCTGCATCTGTCCCCCAGCTATGACCCTTATTCTTCCTCCAGTCCCACTCTGTGCCGCTGTCTTCCTGTGTGTCATGGTAATTCCTGTAGCCTGTACCTCCAAGAATAAATGAGATGAGATGGTCCAAGGCATTTGACGCACAGTGAGAGCTGCGTAGAACTTCCCTTGTGATGTCTGCTGTGACCTCCCGTTTAGTTCTGCTTGACCTGAGGAGGCTTAGCTATGCAGAGGCACAGAGCCTCCTTGAAGCCGTAGTTGAGTCTGGACTCCAAGGATGCTCATCCGTAATCGAGCCCTCCCCATGTTCTTCCATTCCAGTTAGCAAGAGGGAAAGAAAAGGAGAATTCGGGTAAAAGGGAAGACTTTTAAAATAGACTTTACTTAATCTCAGCCCTCAGGAGGCAGAGGCAGGTGATCTCTGTGAATTCTGGAGCAGCTTGGTCCACTGAGTGAGTTCCAGGATATTAGGACTACATAGAGAAATTCTATCTGGAAAAACCAATAAAAATTAAAGTAAAATAAAAGTTACTTACGGAAGATAAAGTATGAATATTACATCACTTTCTCAAAGACAAGTTCAGGGTATTATAGAAAATAGGGAGTTTCACCAGGTAGTGGTGGTACATACCTTTAATCCCAGCACTCTGTAAGTAGAGGCAGGCAGATCTCTTTGAGTTCGAGGCCAGCCTGGTCTACAAAGCAAGTTTCAGGATAACCAGAATTGTTACACAGAGAAACCCTGTCTTGGAAAACCTAAAAGAGGGAAAAAAAGAAAGGAAGGAAGGAAGGAAAAGAAAGAGGAAGAAATGAGAGAGATTTCACTTGGGGTCAGGCTCGTGGGATGTGCCACCCATGTTCAGGGTGGGTTTTCCCCTCAGTTAAACCTCTCTGGGCACGCTCTACCTCTCTAAACCTCTGTGTCTCCAGTGTGTGTAACCTGTAGCCTGTGGGCCGTGTCTATCCAGGATGAATATAAATGACTTTGAATTTGGCCCAACACATTTCCATGTTCACAGATGGCAAGGTCATGGACACCCCTACTAGATGTTCCTTTCATTGTTTTAGTAACAACTCCAAAGTGTTGGTTTGAGTAGTAGAGCTTTTGTTTAGTGTATCATCCAGGCCTTGGCGCTGTCACTTAGGAATAATGCAAGTCTTAACTTATTGTCACAGCTTGGTTTGTGGCAATATGCCCCCACTCCACCCCCAAGAAGAAAAAAGCAATTAGGCTTTTATTAAATTCTGCAGCGAGGGTTTAATTTTTCACAGCCGTGGTGGCAATGATTATTTTTCCCTTAAAGAAAATGCTTAGAATCAAACCATTTTCATGAACTGTTCTTGTTCTTTCTTCAAATAATCTTCTGGAAAATTTATACTTGAACACACTAGGTGTTCTTAATCCAATCAGGTTGAAAATCAGAATGAGCCTATGAGCTGATAGTGGCTGCATTCCCTCCCGGCTTAGGAGGCGGAGGCTGGCTGTGCTGGCTGGTTTTCTGTGTCAGCTTGACACAAGCTAGAGTCATCAGGGAGGAGGGAGCCTCAGTTGACGAAAGGCCTCCATGAGCTCCAGCTGTAAGGCATTTTCTCATTTAGTGATCACGGGGAGGGCCTAGGCCATGCTGGATGGTGCCATCCCTGGACGGTTGGTCCTGGGTTCTAGAAGAAGGTGGGCAAGTCACTGAGCAGCTCCCCTCCACAGCCTCTGCATCAGCTCCTGCTTTCAGGATCCTGCCCTGTGTGAGTTCCTGTCCTGACTTCCCTCAGTGATGAACAGCAATGCCGAAGTGTGTAGTTGGGTTTTTTTTTAACTCTTTTGGGGTCCACCACCCAGCTCCCAAATAAACACAGAGAGGCTTATTCTTATTTATGAATTCCTGGCCTTAGCTTGGCTTGTTTCTAGCCAGCTTTTCTAACTTAAATTACCCTGTTTCTCTTTAACTACATTTTGCCTCTGGGATTTTTGCCTTTCTTTATTCTATATCTTTCTTTCCTTCTTACTCCATGGCTGGCTGTGTGGCTGCGTGGCTGGTCCCTGCATCCTCCTCTCCTTCTCCTTTACTCTGTCTTCCCTAGATTTCTCCTCCTCTTTTATTCTCCCTGCCCGCCAGCCCCACCTGTTTCTCTCTCCTGCCTCGCTATTGGTCTTTCTGCTCTTTATTAGACCAATAATTAGGAAAAGTAATACGGCTTTATGGAGTTAAACAAATGCAAGATAAAAGAATGCAACACATCTTTGCATCATTAAACAAATGTTCCTCAGCATAAACAAATGTAATACATCTTAAACTAATATTCCACAACAGAAGTGTAAGTCAAATAAACCCTTTCCTCCCCAGCTTGCGTTTTGATCATGGCGTTTGGTCGCAGCAATAGGAACCCTAAGACACTGGCCATACCCAGGGAGCAGCACCCCGACCTGGAGCTGTGAGGTCCTGTTTGCCCAGAGTAGGAGCTGCGTTGAGTTTCAGCCATACTTGCCTCGCCCTTGCTTTCTGTCATCATTCAGTATATTTGTGCCAAGAATAAGTCCCTTGGCTCCCTTGAAACTTCACTGTTCCTGTCTCTTCTTCTGAGCTTCCAGCACTGTCAGCCTCCTGGGGCTGAGGGAGATCCCTGGGCCTTCCTTGTCATCCCTCACTCACTTAGGAAGTCCTGTCTTAATTTCCCCTTTCCTGTTTCTTGAGGACATGCATCTCAGAATTGTAGACACATTGCTCTTTCAGCTTTTTCTGCAGTGCCTTGCCTAAGACATTGCTGTCCCTAAAGGAGGAACTTCCCTGCTCCTACATAGAAAGAAATTGAAGAAGAGATGGCATTTCTACTCTATTATAAGATGGGACTGCGTGCAGGACGGGCTTTATTACATACTGATGACCGGGAGCACAATTTGTTGAGCATTTGTGCTGATAATTACGTAAGTTCTTATTTCATGCTCTCAGCAATTCTACAAGGGAAGTCAGTCAAATTGCCACCTTAAATAGACTTCCTCCCAGTTTCCTTGACTCTGATTGGTGATCTTAGAAAGAAGCTATTGTAGGACCAGAGACTGACTGTGAGTAAAACCATCTGCTGTAAAAGCCTGAGGACTGGAATTCACTCTCTGAAACGTGTGTCAGGGTAGAAGAAGAAAACTGACTCCACAAAATTGTCCTCTGACCTCCACGCGTGAATGAATACATACACACACATTCTTATAACAGTAATAACAATACAAATTATATATATATGTATATATATATTTAAATTTACTTTATTTTAATCACAAGAAGGCCCACTGTGTTTCCAGGATTCCCCACCACGTAGGTGTACAGGTTTGAGTCTGTGTGTTAGCCCAATTCAGTTGCTTTGGTACTTGGGAGATTCTGCTGTAGTTTGGGACAACTCTCAGGTGAATATGACTGGAATACGGTTTCTGGGTACTAATAAGTTTGTTGTGGAGAGAGTTAAATATCCTTTACAGGAAAAATGGTATACTGTAATTGCCACAGGACACATTTATCTCTACTGATGTAGGCTGGATAATGACTCCTCAAATCTCGAGTCCAAATCTCTGAACCTGCATACGTTGCCTGCCTCAAAAGGAAAAGGCTCTTTGATGGTGTGATTAAGATAAAGATCTTGACCCAGGGCGATTGTCTTGAACGGTCGGAGCACAGACATCCTGGTGTGGGGGAGGCACAGTCAGGAGAGACAGCCTGGACAGGGAGAGGAAGATTGGAGTGATAAGGTTCTGAGCCCTGGGGAGTGCTGGAAGTTCCCTGGAAGCTGGAAGACCCAGGGAACAATCCCTCCTAGGTTTTCCTTGCAGCCTCACAGACTGCTTGGATTTTAGCCCAATGAAGCTAACGCTGTACTTCTGGCCTCCAGAACTTTGGGGAGTGTTACATTTTGTTATTTCAAGCCACTAAATTTGTAGTAATTTGTTGTGGCAGGAACCAGGCCTAACACAATGAAGACAGTCACTTCCTTATTTCATCATGCGCTTTGAGGGCAAATGTATGAAGACAGCCATCAGCTAGCATATGGCTCATTCCAGCAGACACATATGCAGTGCTTTCTCCATGCTAGGTCCTGGATGAGCATTGACCGTGATTATACTTTGTGTGTATGTATGTGTGTGTTATGGTGTGTTTACAATGTGTGTGTGTGTGTGTGTATGTGTGTATGGTGGGAGAATATGTGTTGTGATGTGGTGTGTATGTGCTGTATGTGTGGTGGGTGGTATGGGGGAGTGTGTGTATATGTGTGTGTTTGTAGTGTGTGTGTGGGTAAGTGGTATGGGGGAGTGTGTGTATATGTGTGTGTTTGTAGTGTGGGTGGTATGGGGGATGTGTATGTATATATGGTGCTGTGGTGTGTTTGTGGTGTTTGTGTGTAGTAGGTGGTGTTTGTGTGTGCACACTTGCACACATAGATGTGGAGGTCAGAGGTCAGCCTCAGGGGTTGTTCTTCAAGAGGGACCCATCTTGATTTTGGAAGCATGGTTTCTTATTGGGAGCTCACGTATCTGGTAGGCCAAGGAGCCCCAGCAATCTGCCCATCTGTGACTCTAGGATTACAAGCACATGCCACCGTGAGCCCCGGCGATCTGCCTGTCTGTATGATTACAAGCACGTGCCATTGTGATCAGCTCTTTACTTGGGTTCTGGGGATCAACCCCAGGTCCTCATGGTTGCATGGCAAGTACATTACCCACTGATCTCCCACACAGACGTATGTCTGTCTGTGTGTGTATATACCCCTTTCATCTTCAAAACAGCCATGTAAAGGGTGTTCTGTTTTTGTCTCTGCGTGGAGATGGGAAGATTGAGGCACAGGAAAGTCAAGTAACTTGGCTGAAGTTGGGCAGCTGGTGTGCAATGGGACTTAGAGTGCGACCTGCAGAAACTGGCCCAGGCGTCCCTGCTGCTCAGCACAGGGCCCTTGTCCTTAGAGCACAGAGGCAGTGTGACAATGTCTGTAAGTTTCCTGTCCTCCAGCCTCTGGGCTGTCTGCAGTTTTGTCTGTACAGTGCTCTTTGTTAAGGATCCTTCATCTTAAATACCTTCAAAAATAGATCTCTGTGGTTTTGGTTTCTGAGGATTTGGACATCACAGAATGGGAAGATGGTTCCCTCTTTAATTTTCTAGACATGTTCATATAATATTGACATTATATATTCCCTGGATATTTAGTCACATGTAAAGTCATCTCGTCTTTGTGGTAAGGCTTCAAACTTATTATTATTATTATTATTATTATTATTATTATTATTATAAGACAGAGTTTTTCTGTGTAACTCTGGTTGTCCTGGAACTCACTCTGTAGACCAGGATGGCCTTGAACTCAGAGATCTGCTTGCTTCTGCCTCCTAAGTGCTGGGGCTAAAGGTATATACTACTACACAAATTGTATTTAATAGACACAATGTAGCAAACATGGTAGCACATACTTATAGTCCCAGATACTCTGTAACTAAACAATAAATAAATAAAAAGAGAAAGATGGGGGAGACAGAATATTCAGCTTGTCTATTTCTTCATGTGTGACCTCTGATAGTTTGTGTGTTTCCAGGGAATGGTCCATTTCCCTTGAGCTACGTAAAGTAATCCATAGTGTGGCCTCATTGTCCTTTTCATCTGTGAGAGTTCTTTCATCTCTGGATTCTTCCCTTTCCATCACTCTGGCTAGAAGTTTTCTGTTTTACTGCGAGTTTCAGAGAACTGGCTTTTCATTGCATTGATGTTCCTGCCACTTTTCCACTCTGTTTGTTTACCTCCCTCTCTCCTACTTCTCTACGCTTTGTATCTCATCTGTTCTTTTCCTACTTCTTAAGCTAGAAGCTGAGAATAAAATGTGAGAACTTTCTTTTGTAGAGTGGGTATTGTAAGGCTATGAAACCCTTTAGTATCACTAATCTTTCTCTCTCATGGATTTTGTATGGAATGCTTTTTCATTTCATTACATTCAAAATATTTACTAATTTCCCCTGTGATTTATTCTTTGATTCATGAATTATTTTAAAGTA
Source organism: Microtus oregoni (assembly GCF_018167655.1). NCBI lineage: Eukaryota > Metazoa > Chordata > Mammalia > Rodentia > Cricetidae > Microtus > Microtus oregoni. Next base: position 24,204,241 of record NW_024543064.1, on the reverse strand, counting down.
CATTCTTTCTCAAATATTAGGGACTTTCCTAATGGTTCCTTCTTACTGACTTCAAATGTCATTCCATTGTAAGTTCCTATGATTTCACTTTTTTCCCTATGTGTTTTTATTTGGTTTTGAGACAGGGTCTCACTATGTAGTTCTGGCTAGCCTTGAACTCACACAGGTCTGAGTGCTGGCATTAAAGGTATATGCCACCAGGCCCAGCCTTTAACATTTTCAATAGTACACTTATTCTAGAGTTCATTTGTTCGGTAGCTATCTGTCTGAAAAGCTCAATTTTACTCTCACTTTGAGAGCTATTTCCTGGGTCTAGAATTTGAATTTGAGTCTGAGTGTTGATTTGTTTTCGTTTTTCTTCCTCTTCAGTTGCTTTAAAGCTGTCTATTCACTGACCACGGGATACCTCGTGTATGAAGAGACCCCAGATCCCATCCTTGCTCCTATGTAACTTGTCCTTTTTCCTAGTTTTTCCAGGATTTTCTTATCATCAGCTCAGCTGTTGGACTATTGTCCTTGGAGTCGTTTTCTTCCCATGTATTCTGCTGAGATGGGTTTCTTGAATCTGTAAATCATGGCTTTCGTTGAATTTGAAAAACTTTACTGTTTCTGTTCCCTTTCTCCCAGGTCTTTCTCCTTCTGGAGCTGTGGTCTCATGAACAATAGGTTGTGTGATGAGGCCCTTGATGACCGGCTTGTTCCCCTTCAGTTCTGTCTTCCTTTCACTCTGGTCATTCCTGCTGCCGTGTCTTCTAATCCGTTGTTACTCTTGTCTGGTCTACTTTGGTCTCAGATGCTGTCTTTCTAGTCACCGGAAGCTGGATTTGGGGTTGCTTACATTCCCCTCTGCCCTTCTGCATGCTCACATGTCTCCTCCCTCACGAGCATGTGGGGTGCAGTTCCTAATGCCACTTTACGGCCTCGTCTGCCAGTCCTTCCTCTCCTGCTGGAATCTGGAGAGGCTCCGGCTAGCTTCTTTGTCTGCCTTATAGTTTTCAGTCATGGTGAATTTGATATTCCCAATGCTAGATTTTGTCCTGTTCCTTTCATTCATTTTGAAATATAGCTAAATACCTAAATATAAACTACACCTGTCCTGTGTGAACATGGAACACTCCATCTACTCCTTTGGGGTGGAGCATCCTGTGTGAACATGGAACACTCCATCTACTCCTTTGGGGTGGAGCATCCTGTGTGAACATGGAACACTCATCTCCTTTGAGTTGGTCCAGAGTCATTCTCAGATGTGTCTACACAGCCATCAGAGCTAAGGCAGACGCTCTAGGGAGGTCTGGTGCAGAACAGAATTCCAGAGTGCTCCTCCTCTCCTCTCAGCCTCTCCTCTTTCCTCTCTTCGCTCATATCTCCTTGCAGGTGGTTCAGCCATTTTCACCCCCAGACCCCACAGTCCTCTCCACCTAGGGAGTCCCTGCACACTCCTTTCCCCCACACCGTTCCTGGAGCTGCTCCCGGGAGCAGGCTGGCACTCTCTGGGGTCCACTTTGTATCTTTTCAGAGACATCACAGGCCTGTGTTATCTGTCAGCTAATGCCTGAAAAACAGTATTTTCTGTATTTTCTTCAGTTTTTTAGTTGATTACAGAGGAAGGATAAATCATGTCCCTCCTCTTCCACCCTCTTGGTAAAAATCTCTAACATTTCCAAGAGGCTTTATATTCTTTAGATCTAACATTCACAGGGCCCTGAGTTTGATACCCAGGATATGAAAACACACCCACATGCACACCAACTCACACGCATGCACACACGCACATACACAGACATTTCCATTCAAGACATGGTTTTTGAATAATTCATGATGAATATATTAGATAAAATAAGATTTAGGAGATTTGTTGTTAGGCGGTGGTAGCGCACGCCTTTAATCCCAGCACTCAGGAGACAGAGACAGGTGGATCTCTGTGAGTTCAAGACTAGCCTGGTCTAGAAAGTGAGTTCCAGAACAGCCAAGGCTACACAGAGAAACCTTCTCTCGAAGAACCCAAAACTAACCGACCAAACAAACAAACAAACAAAAATTTAGGAGATGTGTATGTGTTTCTCCTACAGCTTCTGTTGTGTGATTCGACACTAAAATCACTGTTAGAGCTTTCCGAGGAGTTCAGACGAGGCTTTGGCAGACCTGCCCGGGCTTCACCAAGCCTGTGATTGTCTGTAGTAATAAGAGCGGCGGTGGGGCTGCGTCCCCAACACCCCAGCCGCCTGCCCGGCTAGCTTATGCCCGAAATAACAACACACAAACTGTATTCATTTAATCACTGCTTGGCCCTTCTGCCCTAGCCCTTACTGGCTAATTCTGATATCCCGATCAACCCATCTCTAATAATCGGTGAGCACCGGTCTTACCGGGAAGATTCTAGCCTAGTCCATCCTGGGTCGAGCTTCATGGCGTGTGTCTGCCTGGGAGCTGGGAGTATGGCATCTCCCTGAGGCGTCTGCTCCCGAGAGCAGAGCGGTGGAGTCTCTGACCTCACTTCCTCTTCCTCCCAGCATTTTGTTCTGTTTACTCCACCCACAGGGCCAAGCAGTTTCTTTATTGGCCAATGACCTTCCTCCATCATTTCCTCTTTTTCGGTTTAAACAAAAAAAAAGGCTTTAACTTTAACATAGCAAAATTACATATAACAAAACAGTTATCAAGTAAAAGTTACAATAATCTTTATCATAACTAAGGAAAACTATAATTAACTATTCTTAACTCCATCAAAGACTCCAGAAAGATACAATACTACCTAAGCAAACAAGAAAAAAGCAACTTTTAAAACTCTAGAAATGACAGAGACATCTCGCTGCCTGGACAGTCACCCAAAGTTCCTCTGTACCATTGGGGCATCCATCTTCAGCCTTTAGGCCCATGGTATCCAGCAGACATTTCCATAAAGCAGGAAAATTCAAAGTCAATTCAGTCACTATCTGTTGTGTCCTGCAGAATATCTCGCAGACTCTTTCATGAATCAGGAACCCCGAAAGATCATCTCACCTTAGGCAAGTTCAGTAGTCCTCTCTCTGCGGGCTCTCTGTGTCCAGTTTATGCAATAGTCCAGGCAAGAGCAGTTTCTTGCCCAAATGGCTATCAAACTCCATAAGGATCCTCTTCGATGCCCATCTTCCTCTTGAAGTAGATTGGTGCTGCCAGGAGCAGAGTGTCTCATTGTCATGAAAAGTCCTAAATTATTAAAACATTTAAAATGCCATATTCTATAATCTTTGAAAAATATGAAGAATGCCTATCTAAAATATATCTATGTACATCTAGAAAATCTTAACTAACATGACTACAAACTTGACTATTATGACTATCTATTAACAATCTATATTTCTAATTATACATTACATTTTTAAATGAACTACACAATCACAGTTCCTTAATCAAGATCAGAAACACATATACATATAACAAAATTGACCTTAAATCACTAAAACAAAATCCATATCAATGTAAATTATTCATATCTCTATCATATCCCCCTTTGAATGTAAAAGAACATTTATAAACAATATTTGGGAACATGGGCACAGTTTTTTCTCTCCAAACTGCTTCCTGCTGAATGGGGGCATCGTTAATTAGGTCTTTCATGGTATAACCTGTATGCTAGTTTCATCTCAGTTGGCAGTTGAGCGAAGCAATTTTCTGAAGATGTTCACTGCAACCCTTCAGGAGGGCGTGGTCCATCATACCAAATCGGAATAGTAGAAATGAACAGCGTCTCATCCTCTGTGAAAACAAAATAAGAAACTCTTTTCCAAAGCATCATGTCCTTAGATCCAAATTTCAAAGTCAAGGCATCAAAATATCTATGTTGGATTAGTTCAGCAGCATTTATAAATAAATATCTTTTAGCAGCTGTTGCTCCTTCCTCAGCATTCAAACAATTCAAAGAGAGCATAATAGCATACAGTATCAAGATTCTCTGTGTATTTTCCATCTTTGTACAGCTTTATTTTAATCTCTATTTCATTTCTTTTTACTTCTATTTTATATTCTCTGTATATCTTTGACCTGGAATAACTCTGTAGACCAGGCTGTCCTTAAACTCTCAGAGATCCGCCTGTCTCTGCCTCCCAGGCATTGGGATTAAAGGTGTAAGCTACTACACCTTGAACTCACAGAGATCTGTTTGCCTCTGCCTTCTAGGCACTGGGATTAAAGGCATGTGCTACCATACCTTGAAGTCACAGAGGTCAATCTCCCTCTGCCTTTCAAGTGTTGGGATTAACGGTGTGTACTACCACACACAACAACTCTCTTCCTTTTTTTGTTTTTTACTTTAAGAACGTCAACTTTTAGTCTGCATATATTTTTAACACACTTTAAACCATTCAGAAATTTTCTCTGTCTTTGAATCTCTCTTTACTGTATATCTCTCTTTTTCTGACCATATGAATCTTTAATTTACCAAGCAATCTCAGTAGGCCTAAAGGCGTGGCTTTGCCGGCTAGATCCAGCCCGTTCCTTAGCTTTCCAGCCTCATGGCTGAGGTACTGGCTGTAGCCATGTTTACTGCCACAACTCTATGGCATTTCAAGGTCCCTGCCAGCAAGCGAGCTTCAGCAGCCTGTGCTTGCAAACCGCACGAACCGCCTGCATAAAGGAGTCAGAGTTTGCCCTGGCAGGACAGCCCAGAAAGCCGGCATTTTTAAATGGCGCAGCTTTCTTCCTGCTACAGCTGAAAACCGAAAAGCATGCGTTCAGCTTTTCGTCAACACCATTTAAGTGTTTCGTGGCAGGACCTCTTAATGAGCTGCAGGGTTTTGCAGCTAAAGCTGAGTCAGGAAGCCTCTCTTAGATGAGGCGCTTGCTTGCCTCTAGTAAGCAGAGTAGATCCGAGAAACTGTCACTATCAAGAAAACGTGCTTTACTCTTTCCCAAGCTTTTCAGGCTTTCAGTGGATTCAGTTGTCCACACATCTGGGCACCAATCTGTAGTAATAAGAGCGGTGGCGGGGCTGCGTCCCCAACACCCCAGCCGCCTGCCCGCTAGCTTATGCCCCGAAATAATTACACGGACACTGTATTCCTCCAAACACTGCCTGGCCCATTCTCTTCTAGGCTAATTCTCACATATTAATTTAGCCTACCTCTAATCATCTGTATGTAGCACCCCAAGGTGCGCTTACCGGGGAGATTCCAGCCTAGTCCATCCTGGGTCGAGCTTCATGGCGTGTGTCTGCCTGGGAGCTGGGAGTATGGCATCTCCCTGAGGCGTCTGCTCCCGAGAGCAGAGCGGTGGAGTCTCTGACCTCACTTCCTCTTCCTCCCAGCATTTTGTTCTGTTTACTCCACCCACAGGGCCAAGCAGTTTCTTTATTGGCCAATGACCTTCCTCCATCAATTGTCCACGACCAAACCTGAAGCGCCTGCTGGCTGGTTAATCTGTCAGTGTCTTCAGTGCTGTCGGTCTTGGGTGTTTTCAGTGTCTTGTTTTGGGAATGTCATCCCAATACCAAACCAGGAATAAGGTGTTCAGGATCATTGAGGTAAAGACCAAAAGCAGAGTGAGAAGGTCGTGTTCAATACTGACACTCCTTCGGCCATGTCAGTTTCCCATCTACCTACGTTTGATGTCAGGATTTGTACTTTTTCTCCGTGTTCTTGCTGACCACATTGAAAAAAAGTGAAACTAATTATAATGGTCTTCCTTTGGACCACATTATGTAGGGCAATAAGTCAACCTCAGCTATTAGTTTTCGGTGTGTATGACACATGATGAGGGTAGACACACATAAGCATGAACGCTCACCTGTTTAGTATTGTGTGCGTGTGAGGTGACACACGATGAGGGTAGACACACATAAACATGCACACTCACCTGTTTAGTATTGTGTGCATGTGAGGTGACACACGATGAGGGTAGACACACATAAGCATGCACGCTCACCTGTTTAGTGTTGTGTGCATGTGAGGTGACACACGATGAGGGTAGACACACGTAAGCATGCACGCTCACCTGTTTAGTATTGTGTGCATGTGAGGTGACACACGATGAGGGTAGACACACGTAAGCATGCACGCTCACCTGTTTAGTATTGTGTGCATGTGAGGTGACACACGATGAGGGTAGACACACATAAGCATGCACGCTCACCTGTTTAGTGTTGTGTGCATGTGAGGTGACACACGATGAGGGTAGACATACATAAGCATGCACGCTCACCTGTTTAGTATTTTGTGCGTGTGAGGCACCTCAGTCTCCATCTCAACATAAATTCAGGTCTCAGGTACACAGTGAACTGAGCTGTAGGGGCATTAACAATGCAGCGTGAGTTCCATTCCGCCACGCTCCTTTTTCCAGTGCAACACAGCCCTCAGTAGTCCCATAATTCAGCTGTCAGCGGACCACAAAGTGGCGTTGGACGGTTGCGCTGGCAGTCATGTGCACGAGAGCCACAGGAGACCTGTGAAGGCAAAGCTGACGAGTGATGATTGTTTCCTTCATCAGGAAAATCATGTGACGTTCATGATTTGCATACAGTGGATCCAAACAGTGATAAAACAGCGTGGGAAGCACGCTGTCTGGATATAGAGCCCCGTTTAGCTCAGTCCCACACCGTGCGGGGCCTTTGAGTTCGAGGTGGTCGCACTGTTGGCCAAGTCTGATCTTACTGACAGCTCTGTGTTTGAAACTTAACGGTTTGCAACGGCAGCGTTCACATTTGAGACTGCTACCATGGGATTAAAAAAATGATTCTTCAATGCATTTATTTTCTGCTAAAGTTAAAAGAGCACAAGATTTCCTCTTATTATAAGCTTTGGGGATGGGGAACCAAACAAACAGAAAATCTAGTTATCCGCCCAAGTTATTGCATTCCAGCCTAACAACCTAATATTCTCTTTGCACCTTTCGAGCTATTGCATTTTTCCCTAGAGTTGAGGCTCCTGATTACACGGACATGCCTGAAACTCATTGGTTCTTCTTCAGGTCAAATCAAAGCACGGAAGCATAATGAAGTCATTCGTTTGTCTTCAAACTGGTAACAAGTTTGGAAGAGATCCTAGCCCCAAACCTGCGTGGCAGAGCCGACATGAGCCATACAGACCCCACAAAGTCCCTGTGGGTAGCCTGTCCTCGCAGAGTGGCACTCTCCTGCTATGTGGTCAGCAAGCAGGAAGGGACAGTGTAGGAGCTGGGCCTAAAGCCACTCTTGGGTGTAATCATTCCCTCTTTTGCCATTCTCAGGATCTCATCTGTGATAGCCACAGACACCGCAGGTCAATTCATTGGCTCCTAATTTTTTTTGTTTTTGTTTTTGTTTTTCGAGACAGGGTTTCTCTGTAGCTTTGGAGCCTGTCCTGGAACTAGCTCTTGTAGACCAGGCTGGCCTCGAACTCCCAGAGATCCGCCTGCCTCTGCCTCCCGAGTGCTGGAATTAAAGGCGTGCGCCACCACCGCCCGGCTCATTGGCTCCTTCTTGCTTGTATCTGATCTGTTTTAACGCAAGGTCTCTTAGTTCTCTTTAAATCCAAAACTATCTTGTTTATCTCTGTTTTTCCTGCTTTTCTCTCTACATGACTAACAATGTCCGGATCTCTTTCCAGTTGGCAGGAAAGCCACCTCTAAACCCCCACAGGATAGTTTTGCTTCTGGCCTGGGCCTGGAGTGATCTTTCTGGTAGAGGGAAGAGAGAGTAGAACTAGGGTTGTGGGTCAGCATCGAAGGATCTTTGCTAACATTTCTGGCTGAGCCGTGGAATCTTCATGGGAATTTTCTTCATGGAACATATGAAAAGACCCAAGAGTCTCAGTTGTGTGAAACATTAGTGATTGTCTCCTTTGGCGATAAGCCAAAGCCTCCAAGACTAGCTTCCGAATAGCCTGGGAAGAACTGTTTAATCCCAGACAGTACTGAATCCCCAAATTTGGACAGGCAGTGGTGAAATAATCCAGGTTCTTCCTGCAGTTGATTTCCAGCTGGACCACAACAGCCACACGGTGAGCATCCCTTCCCTGACAGGCTGGGATGAAAAGCATTTTAGAGTATGGCTTTTTAAAATGCTGGAATAATTGTTTCTAAATCATGAGAATTTTGGAGATGGGACCCAACTCTAAACATGAAGTTTGTGTTTTGTGTATACCTGATGCACAGAGCCTGAATGTAACTTTGTATAGCTTTTTTAAATAACTTTTTCATGCAAACAAGTTTCGTGATAGAATTTCCCACAGAGGTGTCTTGTCAGTGCTCGGAGTGCACAGATTCGGGAGGATCTGGGGTTTTCGGGTGAAGGATGCATAGCCTGTTCTTCGCAGCTTCTCTGTTCTTGCTCGCGGGGTGGAGCACTTCAGGCTGTAGCTTCTCTCAGCCTGTTCTCGGTATCTGGTGTTGATGGACAGCCTCACTTCAGAACTTCAGAATCATATAGTGGGCTCCATCAATGCTTGTTAATCTAGCAGTGTTTGTTAACTCCTGGGTTCTCTTGTGAACCTTGAACGTGGCTGCTTTAAAAGTCCATTATCTAAAGTCCTTAATGGCAACCCCCGAGAAGACATAAGTGCCAGCAGCCTTTACTTTGGTTTGTAGCTAACTGGCATTTAGCATCTTGCTTTCAGACCCTATGCCAGGCTTCCAGATTCTGCCTCCCTTCAGACCTGAGGGCGATGCTCCAAATGCATCTTCAACACCCAGACTTTTTCTTCTTTAATTAGAAACATGTCCTACCAAACTCCAAGGTTTATTCTATAATTAGAAACATGTCTTACCAAATTCATATGTTTACCATTTACTGGGATAAGTGTTAGGCATGATACATATGTCTGGCACTGTATTGGGGAGGCCATTTTTAGTGTGGCATATGGAGGCCTATGTGGTGTTCATATCTATAATTTTCACTATTAGCCAGTCAGTTGAGTAGACCTGTTTCTCATATACAGAATGAGGATTCAGGATTCACATCTTGTTTTTCTTATTCATCCCCAACAAAACTCAAAGGCATTGGGAGAGGAGACATGATGCTTAGTATTTGCATTTAGCATTTAGGTTTTTGTTTCTTTTTATCCTTTCTTTTCTGAATATCCTGAGACTTGAACCTAGAGCCTCACATGCACAAGGCAAGCACTATACCGCTGAGCTACACTCCCTACCCTCCTTTTTACTCTTTATTTTGAGGCAGATCTTCACTCTCTTTCTAATCAAAAAATAATTGTACGTATTTGTGGGGCCCCCGTATAAGTCAATACATGTATACAATGGGTAATGATCAAATCAAGGTAACTAGCGTTCCATCTTATGTCTTTGTGTTTGGGGCCTATAGTGGTTTTAATGAGAATGAACCCCATAGACTCATACATTTGAATTTTTAGTCCCCAGTTGATGGAGCTGTTTGGGAAAGATTAGGAGGTGTGACCTTCTTGGATGAGCTGTGTTTCTTTCAGGGGAGGGCTTTGCAGTTTGAAAAGACTCACATCTTTCCCAGTGTGCCGCCTTCTCTGCCTCCTACTTGTGGATCAAGATGTGAGCTCTCAGCTGTTCCATGCCTTTGCTCCACCTTCATGGACCCTAACCCTCTGAAACAGAAGCCTAATTAAATGCTTTCTTCTCTAAGTTGTCTTGGTCATGGCATTCATCATAACAACAGAGAAGGAACTAAAACAGAGCCTTCCAACTCCCCTTTCCTAATTCTTCATAAAATGCTTCATAGGATGATGTAAACGACAGTCATGCAACTGTGTGTGGAGCACTAGAACTTAGTGCCTCCAAATTGCATTTTAGAACCTTTATCCCATTCTGTCTCCTACTTCAACCTCCCTGGTAATCTGTTCTACCTTCCTAGTTGATGTTAAGAGTTCAGCTTTTCTTGTGGGTGAAAGCAGGTAGCATTTGTTCAGCTTTTCTTGTAGGTGAAAGCAGGTAGCATTTGTTTCTCTGGCTTATTTCACTTGACACAGTGCCCAGTGGTTTTTCAGTGAGTGACAAGATATCATCTATTGTAAATAATAGCATTTTGGTCTTTGAGTTACATATAGTTATTGGTTAAGAGGGAGTCTCTAGGCCAGACCTTTTGGGAGACTTCTTGGACTTGAACTCTGACTTGTCCAATTAAATGTAGCTTTGGTCAAGTTATTTAACTTCCCCATGAATTCACTGTGGCTATAATAAGGGTTGACAGGTTTCTTGTGGTTTTCTGTAAACGTGATCATGTTTGTACAGAGACAGTTTTATGTCTTCCTCTCCAATCATTCACCTTTTTAAAAACCTGCTCTATTGCACTGGCTAGCACCACCAGTGTTCTGTTGAACTGAATTGCTGTTCCCAGTCTTAGGAGAAAGCATTTGGTCTTTCCCTAAGTAAACACGTTAGCCGTAGATTTTATCACATGACCTTTCTAAGCTGGGGATATTTTGTTGTTGTTGTTGTTTCTACTTTGCTTAAAGTTGTCATGAAACTAGGTATTAAATTTTAAAATAACTCTCCTTCAGCTACAGCAATGGTTCTCAACCTGTGGGTCACTACCCCTTTGTAGTTGAGTGACCTTCTCATAGAGGTCACCTAAGACTATCCTGCATTTCAGATATTTATGTCATGATTCATAACAAAAGCAAAATTATAGTTATTAAGTAGCAATGAAAATAATTTATGTTTGGGGTCATATCAACATGAGAAACTATATTAAAGGGTCACAGCATTAGGAAGGTTGAGAACCACTAAGCTATAGGGATAATCATGTGTTCATCTTCTTTATTAGTATGACATATATTGAATAATTTTTAAATGGTAAGCCATTTCCTGAATATAACAAAAAGAAATACTTTCTTATAAATTTGTTGGGAACTGGCAGTGTCTTGAAGTAGTTCAGAATCTCTCGACTTCCTTTCTAGTTGCCTTAACTATAAAAACATTAAGTTAAAGATATATTAATTAGTAATAGTATGTGTTGGGGTGAGAAACAAATGATTATATACAGATATCCTAACTAGTAATTTAAATGCATTTTAGTGGCATATAAACCAAAACCAGGAGAATAAAAGTTCATGCTAATCCCCTGGTCATTTGCTTGTTCCATAATTCCCAGTTTAAAAAAACGTCTAAATTCTTTTGAAATCTTCCTTTTTAAGGAAATTAAAGTACTGGGGCCTGAAGAGATGGTTCAGTCAGTAAGTGCTTACCACGTATTCCTAATGACCTGAGTTCGGATCACCAGTGCACAAGTGAAAAGGCCGGGCACAGTCGGATGTACCTGTTATCCTGGTACTGAGGAAAAGACAGGGACATCCTGAGAGCTCACTCATCTGTCAGCCAGCCAATATGCAAGCTCCAGGTTCAGTGAGAGACCCTGCCGCAAAAATAAGAGTAATAGGAAGGCCTTTGATCACACACACACACACACACACACACACACACACACACACACACAGTGGGGCAGGATTTATGCACATAAAAGAATTTAATAGAAGAAAGAGTGTACTGAGCCATGATGCTGGCTAGTTTCTGTGGAAATCTAATTTATTCCACACCTAGAGGTCCTTTGGAATAACGATAAGAACCAGCGTGCCGGGATGAGGAAAGGACCCCATGCTTGGTCCCCTGGTTTACTGTGCTTTCTCTTCCACCATGACCAGAACTCTTCTCTTTATAGGGGGTATTGTTTGTCTCTAGGTGTCCCTGGCCTCTGTTATTGCAGTGACTGCTGGTTTTGCAAAGAAGGCATTTTAAAGTTAATTTAAACATGGTCAGAAGGATCCAGTACCCTCAGCTGCCACTTGCAGTCCTACAAATGGAAAGAGACAAAGGGGCCGTCACCTGAGAGAGCCTTCCATTAGGTTTGTGTACAGAGCCTTGATCCTAAGGGCACAGTCTACACAACAGCTTTTATACAGAGGTGAACTGTGCAGAAGAGTAAGTATGACTGGAGCCCCCCTGGAACTCACCGCTCTCTCCTGTGACGCTGACTTGCAAACCTTATCTGTGCACATGCAGCCTGCCAAGGGCACCCCAAGAAGACACCCTCAGTCACTCTCTTACTGCATGCACTGGAACTGCCAGAAGCAGCATGCCCTGCCCCATTCCGCTGCTGCCCTTAGCCCATTCGTGAGCCCAGTTTCTTACGTTCCCATGGAGTGGAGCTCTGGATGCCCACTGCACACGCTCCCTGAGAGAGTCATTCATGAAGACGCCTGCTCTGGGGGAAGCGGCTAAGCCAGCTGAGGAAGATGAGAAATCACACCAATCAGAGGGGAAGAGTCAGACATATTGAGAACGACATCAGCGCAGTGATCCCATAGGGATTAATATAAATTGAGCCGGTATGTTTTTCCTGGAAATTCCAGCTCATTGCAGGCATTCATTTTTCTCTGTAATGGAGTGGGGGCAGGTGTTTTTCAGGCCATTCAGCAGCAGGGACAATTAAGCCTGGTTGGTCAGAGTGTCACAAAACCAGCAAGTATGCAGCAGCCCTTCCAGTATATTCTCCATGTAGGAAGAGATTGTAGTGAGCTTTCCCTTTGGGTAGTCTTTCAAAACATTTTCATGTAGTTTGGAGGTGAGGTAATACAAAGATCTGTGGACAGTGTAAAACAGAGATCATTTCATAGAAAACCATCACTTTTTTTTGTTGTTGTTTTGTTTTTTTCGAGACAAGATTTCTCTGTAGCTTTGGTGCCTGTCCTGGAACTAGCTCTTGTAGACCAGGCTGGCCTCGAACTCACAGAGATCCTCCTGCCTCTGCCTCCACAGTGCTGGGATTAAAAGCGTGGGAAACCATCACTTTTTATGTACTTGACGGTCCACCATTTCTGCTTCTTAGCAGCCAGTTCAGCTCAGTAAGTGTGAACTGTGTGCCACCTGTGTGCACGGGCAAGTGTTCCTCTTTGTAAGTGCGAACTGTGTGCCACCTGTGTGTGCACGGGCGAGTGTTCCTCTTTGTAAGTGTGAACTGTGTGCCACCTGTGTGCACGGGCAAGTGTTCCTCTTTGTAAGTGTGAACTGTGTGCCACCTGTGTGCACGGGCGAGTACCCCTCTTTGCTCTGGGTGGTCAGAGTTGTGTATGAACCAAGCAGGACTGAGGGTGAAATCACAAGTGTATAAACACACCTACTGACCAATGGGGGCGGGGATGGGAAAAGGGTGACTAGGAGGGGCCAATCATATACATGAGATGTAAAATTACACTGGGTTACTGTTTTAATAATTCATGTTGGGGTTTTTCTTATCATAAAAACATTATGTTTTCAATACAGAAAAGCCAAAGATAACTTATCTCAGGACCCTTGGTGTAAATCCTTCTAACCTTTTATCAGTATAAAATAAAAACCTTGTTTTATGCCCTTTTATATAGGCTGTGTTTGTTACTTTGGTGTGAACATTTTTGGTCACTAACTATATGAACATTCTATTTTGTAAAAGTACAGCCATGAATTCTCTAATGGTTACGGTGTAAACTTTAACATTTCTTCCCTTACAGTAACTGTTCTGGTACCTAAACGTTTGTGAAAATCATTTTTTTTTCAAGACAGAGTTTTTTTGTAGACCAGGCTGGCCCCAGACTCAGAGATCGGCCTGCATCTGCCTCTCGAGTGCTGGGATTAAAGGTGTGTACTGCCACTGCCTGTCTTGATTTTTTTTGGGGGGGGGGGGGCTTCTCATTGTCCAGTCTGCACTTGCCACCCCACCCTGCTGCAGTGTCTTACCTAACAGTCGGTGCTGTGTGACTTTTCCACTGCTCCTGCTGGATGTAAAATGCACTGGGAAGCTTCTCTTGCTCATCATCCTGTCCCAAGGTGCACACCGTATATTCTCAATAAGTATCCGTTGACCGAGCTGCCCAGTCCTAATCCAATTGTGGAGAGGTGGGCTTGGGAAATACAGGAAAAAGTAGAAACAAAGCAAAGCAAAGCCAGGAACTACTTAAGGACCTATTATATGAAAATAGGAAGTGAAAAGAAGAGAAAAGAAATGTGTGGAAATGGGCCCAAAAAGAGAAGAAAATGTTTAAAGAATTACTGTTACGTTTTGGAGAAGCTCTTAATTAAAGGGGGAGGAGCTAATTGTATTGCGCTCCGTCTGTCTGTGTAGGACACTTGAATTGCCAGATGCGGGGTTTTGTTTCTAGTTTTTACTTTTCGTTGTTATGCTGGGTTTTGTATTTTTGAGATAGGATCACACTTTGTAGCCCTACCTAGCCTGGAACTTATTATGTAGACCAGGCTAGTCTTGAACTCACAGAGATCCACCTGCTTCTCCCTCCCAGGTGCTGAGAGCAAAGGCACGCACCACCGTGCCCTGCTGGTCTTTCCTTTTCTGGAACAGAAACGTTTTAAATTTGTTTCTCGCTGCTTTAAATTTAAAGTTTATTCACTATCATTGTGTGTGAGTGGGGATGTCAGGGAACATCTGAGTCGTGCGGTCTCAGCTCTGCGTTTTCCAACTCTGTGCTGCTGCGTGGGGTTATAAGCCGTTTGTCCTCACTGCCCCGCCCGCCCGTGCTCTACTTTGTTCTGACTTAGAATCTAAAGCATATGCATTCACCTGATTTCCTTTTCTGTCTCCCTGGCTAGAAATACAAGCTTCACCGGAAGGGACCCCGTTTGGTTCACCCCCTTAACCCTCATTTGAGAGCGCTGCCTGGCTCAGTGCAATGAATGAACTGCAAGTAGAAGGCTGTGACTGTCGCCCCAAGTGCTGGAGTCCTCGCGGTCTGCAGAGGACTGGACTGTGAATGGAGTGTTCCAGAGAGAGTGATGTGGGGCGAGCTGGGGAGTGGCTGGGGGAAGGCGAAGCCGTGTGCAGCCACTGAAGTCCCTTGTGATGAGGGCCTAAGTCACTACGGCAGCAGCAGCAGGAAGAGCAATGGAAATTGCTTGGGTCAGTAGCATCAAAGAGCCGCGACATGGCTTAAGTTGCCCTCGAGTGGACTGCTCTCGGTGCACCGCACCACCAATCCTCACCCTGCCAATCTTGCCAGGCTCTGACGCCTGGGCTCACATTTTTAGTGGACCTGCTGCTCAGGACCCGCCTGTTTCTACAGTCGTGCTCTTTTCCATGAATGCCTTGAGGAGCAGTCTTCCTCAGAGTAAAATGTTGCATCAGCCACTCCCTTTTGCAAGTAAACCGCCAGTGGCCCATGGTGGTATTTTCTCTTTTTCGTTTTGGCTTGATATTTGAAACAACATCTTGCAGTCTACCTGGTACTTCCTATGCCCAGGCCAGCTTTGAACTCACAGTGATCCTCCTGCGTCAGCTTCCCAAATGCAAGGATTACAGGTATGCACCATGCACCCAGCCCAGCCCTGGGTTATACTTTAAATCTAGACTTTGGTTTGTCATTTAAATCTGGGCATGGTGGCACGTGCCTGTAACCCTAGCAACCAAGAAGCGGAGGCAGGAGGACTGCCTAAAGTTTGAGGCTAGCCTGTGCTACACAGCAAAGCCTGTCTCCAAAGAATACTCAATCCCCCCCACTCCCCAAAAAAGATTTAGTACCAATTCTCTTCTCATGCTTCCCTCATTTTTCAACTCCCATCCCTTCCCATGCTGAGGGGGGAAAACCCACTTTTAAATGTATACACCATTCTAACCTACGCACAGCTTAAAAATTGTTATTTTTACATCATAAAATGATTAATATTTTGACTTGAGTCTTTAGACAGTTTCCCTAAGGAAACTTGTCTACCATTTTTTTTGTTTTGTTTTTAAACCACTTTTAAAATATAGGCAACGATGGGATAATGATTCATTGAGTATCTCCTTTTCTAAGACCAGCAGGTACAGGCATCCTGAGGCTCATTATTCCAGTTTAAATCCTACCAGCCAACAGGGTGTCTTCCCATGTCGGCATGTATGCTTCTAATAAGCACTGGTACCGAATACCATTGTGGATATGCATGTGTACGTGTGTGTAAATATGTATGCACAGAAGTGTGCATGTGTGTGTGCAGGTGCATACATGTGTATGTGTTTATGCAGGTATGTATGTGCAGATGTGTGTACATATTTGCAGGTATGTGTGCAGATGTGTATATGTGCATGTGTGTGCCGATGTGTGTGTACATGTATGTGTGTATGCAGATTTGTATGTGCAGATGTGTGTATGCAGATAGGTGTTGCAGGTGTGTGTGTGTGTGTGGTGTGTATAGTTGTGTGTGTGTGCAGGTATGTATATGTGCATGTGTGTGTGCAGATATGTATATGTGTATGCAGGTATGTATGTGCAGATGTGTATATGTGCATGTGTGTGCCGATGTGTGTGTACATGTATGTGTGTATGCAGATTTGTATGTGCAGATGTGTGTACATATTTGCAGGTATGTGTGCAGATGTGTATATGTGCATGTGTGTGCCGATGTGTGTGTACATGTATGTGTGTATGCAGATTTGTATGTGCAGATGTGTGCAGGGGTGCATGTGTGTATCCATGCATGTGCATGACATAACAGTAGCATGAGGCTCTGCCTGTCTTGGGATACTGCTTCACCAGCTGCTCGGAGACTTTAGGCAAGTTTCTTCATCTCACTGGGTACCATTTTCTTCATTTACAAAATTGACAAAGTAACAGAATTGGTTTCAAGATGAGATGATCTGTGGAAGCCTTGGCGCCTCCCCGCTACTTACTAAGTGCTCGGTAATGTTACTGCTATTCCTTTCCCCGTACATCGCCGTTAGTGTTTGGCTTGCTTCCAGGCTTCTGCTGTGACAGTGCTGTGATGAGCATCCCCGTCCATTTGTGGGGCTAGGGAATGGCTCCGTAGGGAAGCCCCACTGCTCGAGCATTGGTTCCCCCAACACCCTGTGTGGATCTGTGAGCAGTGGCTTTCCTCCGTGATCCCAGCTCCTACATCGAGGCAGGAGGCAGAGACGGGGATGCCCCCCGAGGCTCACGGCCAGCTAGCCCGGTGTGCACAGCGTCAACAACACAAACACCTTGTTTCAAATAAGGTGGAAGCCAAGAAATGGCCCCCAAGGTGTTCTCTGACCACCACAGTGGACCACAACATATCCATGCCCCCAACACAGACACACATGCCTATCATATAGATACACATACATATCGTACACAGACACATATGTGCATGTGTTTGTGAATGTGTTAGTGTGTGCACACACACAGTTTCATGTGCTTTGTATCCTTTAATGTAAATTCCTAAAGAGGAGGTTCTTAGGTCAAAGGACATTTAACCACAAATCTTATTTACTACCAAATTTTTCTTTAAAACTGGTATTCCAAATTACACTTTTTTTGTTTTTTCTTTAGGACAGGGTTTCTCTATGTAACAGTTCTGGCTGTGCTGGAACTCACTTTGTAGACCAGGCTGGCTTTGAACCCACAAAGATCCACCTTCCTCTGCCTTTCAAGTGCTAGGTGCGCCACCACCACCCAGCTGTGCCACCACCACCTGGCCACACCAAATTACACTTCCAACCAGCAGTTTAGGGAGCGCATTGCCCACATCACCTCAGCCCTGGCTACTAACATGTTCTTCAATGGTTCCCATGCTTGCTTACCTTGATTTGCCTTCTTTAAATATGAGGGAAGCTGCTGCTTCCATGGAGATGGATCTATCTTTCTTCACAATGATTAGCTCCTGCTCCTATCCCTTGCCTACTTTCCTGCTAAATCATCTTTTCGTTGCTTTTTTTTTTCTGAGTTCTCAATGCCTTAAAAATAAGAAAACTGACAGCCATTTTCAGAAACATAGTTACTGTGAAAGTTGGATATAACTGAATTAGTTACACACATTATCTTGTAAATAGTTTAAAGTTTCCACTTGCTTTTCTGTCTCAGTATGTCCGGAGCATTCCCACCAACACTTTCTCTGGGTCATGGTTTGTGCCTCTGCTGCTTTATTCCCCCTTCCCCTGCTCCTTCCTTCGGGGCGAGCTTCTCTGTCAGACTCTGTTGCAACAGCCTCACTGTAGAAGTCTCCAGGGAAGACTGAGTCACGGCCCTAAGACATAAACCACCCACTGGATCTTGTGACACCTGGGAAATAAGAATGCTTGAGCCAGATCTAAGCAGGTTCTGTGCATATGTCCAAACTAAGATGCTCAGGCCCGGTACAGAGGACAGATGGCTCCCCTGCTTGTGTGGTTGCTGTTGGGAAAACTGAGAACTGGGCACGGAGCTTTCCGGTGCCCACTCACATGCCCCTGGGAATTGTCTCAAATGGGAAGGGCAGTGATGTGACCATGGCTGTCATATAGTGCTTGTGAGCTCAGTCTTTGGAGAGCGCCTGCTATGGTGTGGTCCAGATACTGCACACGCATCTGCTTTATTCTCCCATGCTTCTCCAAGAGGTGTGGCTTCCTCTGGGGATGAGAAGATTCAGGATCTCCCCCCGGCACCCACACTGCTCTGCTGCACTGTCCCATGCTCCACTCCGAAAGCGGTCAGACCACTCATATTTTTGCTTCATGTCTCTGTATTCCCAGCATTCTTACAATATTGCCATAGTCACTGAAGGCAGAGACCGGTTCTTTTCCCTACCACTTGAGCAGCTTGAAGTGAGGCTGGTAAGATCAACTGGATTTGCCCCCCAAAGACTTCATGGTCAATGTCTGGGTACAGCAGCTGCACGCACCATTAGAAGGCATTCCTGGGAATCTGGCATCTATCTTTAAGTGCTTTCTAGTTCTGAAGATGCCACGTAGTCCTGGGAGTCCCTGGAAAATGGGCTCTGAGGAGACTGAGAATGCCACTAGCCTCTGGGGCAGCCGGTGCCAGACACCGTGGGCCGCGCGGACAGATCTGTGTTACTGTTGTCTAAGTGAACCATTGCCCAGAGGAAGAATTTTATGTTACTTGTGTTCGAGGCAGAGGATACTGTGGTGTGTAAGCCCAAATGCTTTCTTGAAACATAGGCAACTTAAAAAATAAAGAAAAGCTCAAGAAAGTAAAAATTCTGAAGTAACTGTTGCCCGAAGCAGCTTTTCCCAACATTTAGAATGGATTCGTCGGCTGAACTGGATACTAAGTAGTGCATCTCAGCAAAGTGGGGTTGTGTTATACACACTGCTTGTAGAAACCTCGATGCTGCTCTGTTTTTACCGGTTATTTCAACTCCTTAATGGGAGGGAGACAAGGAAGGGGAGCCACGCGTGGGTACATTCATGCATGTGTATGTGTGTGTGTTTCCCTATGGGGTGTGCATGTGTGCGAGGGTAAGTGGGCTTGGGTGTACATGCCTCTGGGGTCGTTCCTCAGGCACCAGCCACCTTGTTTATTTGGATTTCTTTGTTTGTTTGTTTTTATGTGCATTAGTGTTTTGCCATGGGTGTTGGGTTCCCTGAACTGGAGTTACAGACAGTTGTGAGTGGCTGTGTGGGTGCTGGGAATTAAACCCGGTTCTCTGGAAGAGCAGGCAATGCTCTTAACCACTGAGCCATCTCTCCAGCCACCCACTTTGTTTTTGAGGCAGGGTCAATCACCTGGACCTGATGCTCACCAATTAGGCAGGACTAGCTGGCCAGTGAGCTCCCAGGGATCTACCCATTTCCGCCTCCGCCACACCAGTATTGTTTCCGCCTCCCCATTGTTGCACCAACATGCCCTACATTTTTGTGAGGGTGCTGGGAATTGAACTCGGGTCCTCATCCTTGCACAGCGAGCACCAACTGAGTGATCTCCCCTGCCCTTGACTGTCACAACTCTGTAAAGCCCATTGGTGTAAATCCACTTCTCCCTTTCACTGTGACCTTACAGAGCTGAGGCGGGACATAAGTAATGCTTACACTTTACGTCACTGTACACTTTGCCAAGCATCGCACATCCCAGTGAGGAAGCCGCCTACTCTTGCTTCCACGCTGAGCAGTGCCGGGGTGTATCTCTGCACCCAGCACTGGGTGTTCCCAGATTCCTGTGTGGCCTCTAGGTTCCTGGTTGGTAAGCTCTGCTGAGTGGCAGGCCCCATGCCATGTGCTCCAAATACACTTCCTCTCAATCTTTGCAATGGCCCAGTGAGCTAGGTGCTTGTGCCTCTGTCCTACAGATGAAGAAACTAAAGCTCCGAGGATCTAAGTCCTCAGGACTCCCCGGCTGGTAAGAGGCAGGCAGATGGTCCACGTCTGACCTCCTGACTCTGCACTTCTGTGAACACTAAAGCAGAGTGGTGCCCTCCACTCTAGCCTCGGAGGGCGGTTCCATGGGGACTCCTCGTTTGGGGCTCCGTGGGAGGGATGCTGCCTCCGTTCCAAAGCTTGATGGCTGTAAAGGATTTCCCTCTGCAGCTACATGGATGGGGTGGAAGGCTTCTTGCAGGAGCCTCCACTCTCCCTCCTCACGAGGCTTCCTGACTGTGAAGAGCACTTGGTGTCAGAGAGAGGCCACCGGCCTTAACAGGCCACATCTATTTTCATTTACCTTCTGAAAGGAGATTAAGGAGAAAATTCAATTTTGCCTAATGCCTCCCCCCCCAAATGGCTAATTTATATGCTAATTAGCGAGATAGGGATCGATGAAACTGGTAATCAATATGATATCCCAGGCACCAGTAATGAAACTCATTTGGGGATGCGCGGCTAGTGGAAATGAAGCAATTACACCGAATAAAGGGGCAGCTCAGGGAGCAGGGGCTGCATATTGCTCTTGACTGTGTTAGTCCCCCTCTTCCGCCTCCCCGACTCTCCCGCCCCATGAGACTCGCCATCCATTCAGGCCCTGCCTGGCGCCCTGTATGGGCTTCTTCCCCTCTAAGGCTGGATCCTGCGCGTCCTGTGGGCTGGATCGGGGGAGAACAAGGGCAGACAGCTGCGGAAAACGACAGTGTCTGAGAAGACCAGAGGCAGGGATGGGGCTGGATGAAGCCATACAGTCAGGGTTGCTCTAGCTGCTCAGGTTGGCACAGACCCACAGGGAGAAGTGTGTTCATCACATTGCTCAGACTCTTCAAAAGGTTGTCTCGATTTCAAATGTGTCACCTCACAAGGCCACACGTTAAAGGGTATGGCCTGCAGAAGTCCAGAGTAAAGCAGATCATAGTTTCCACATGGCATAGCTTCACTCCAGAAGTCTTATTTCAGCTGCAGGGCTCTGTGTAGGTCCTGGGAGCTGAGGGGTGACTGTTGTCACCTCTGGAGATAGACAAGCTTACTGTTACTCAGTTCACACTCATCAACTGAGACTACCTGAAATGTCGTTTACCCTTGTGCACGCTCACTGAAATCACCTTGGAGATTTCCCCAAATTTATCTATGAAAATGTTTAGCTGTCTCAGAAAGTCACAGAGTTTAGGCAATGGATATTATACATATTATTAGTTGTGTCCTGTCATGTTAAGTTCTACATCATTACATAACTATCAAGTTATCCATCCTTCTATCCATTCAACAATAGCCCTTTTAAGAATGGATTTCAGTCAGTTGGTGGCGGTGCACACCTTTAATCCCAGTACTCAGGAGGCAGAGGCAGGTGGATCTCTGAATTTCAGGTCAGTCTGGTCAGAGTGAGTTCCAGAACAGCCAAGGCTACACAGAGAAACCCTGTCTCAAATAAAAGAAAACAAATAATGGAAGAGAAAAAGAAAGAAAATAAGAGAAAGAAAGAAAGAAAGAAAGAAAAAAGTCATTTTCAATGAAGTGGTTCCTTTAAGGAAAGAAAAGAACATACTTCAGACTATGTTACAGAACTCTGTGCACATCATCCCTGAACAGTTCAGCAGAGTTCAATTTTTGTGGGTTCTTTCCTTTTGAGATAAAATTTGCATATGATGGAACACACCAATCTGAAGAGCTTCTTTCTCTAAACTTGACAGGCGCCTACAGTGAGTGACACAAACCCGGCCAGTGTCCCCCGAGATTCTCCCTGCACCTCACTATTTGCAGGAGCCACCACTGTCTGATTTTTTTCTGCCACAGAAACTCGTGCAAATAGAACAGCGCTTCTCTTCTTCATGTTGACACATTTAAAATTAAAGTTTCCTGGTCAGGCGGTGGTGCACTGCACACCTTTAATCCCAGCACTCGGGATGCAGAGGCAGGTGGATCTCTGTGAGTTTGAGTTCTTGGTCTACAAGAGCTAGTTCCAGGACAGGCTCCAAAGCTACACAGAGAAACCCTGTCTTGAAAAAAACAAAAAACAAAACAAAACAAAAAACCTAAAGTTTCCTGTGGTCATCCTAATTACTCCTCCCGGGGAACTGCATTGTTGTGCCCAATGATTCTTACAAAACCCTTAACATACATGTGTGTGTCCTTTGACTTGTGATAGTAGTTTTAGGTAATTACTTTATTATCTCTGTGTGCTCATGCATGGGAGTCACCAGTGTGGGTGTCCAAGGAGGACAAAAGATGTCAGATCACCTGAAGTTATAATTACGGTTGGTTATGAGCCACCTAACAGGAGTTCTGGGAACTGAACTCCGGTCCTCTGGAAGAGCAGAACATGCTCTTAACCTCAGCCATCTCTCTGGCCCCCACTCCAATGTTCTTGCTCTTCTCCCATGTTGTGGAGGTCAGTGGTCCTTCATTGACAAACAGTGCTCCCTTGCACAAGTTTGCTGCAAAGACTGTAGTTGCTGTCAGCAAAGCTTCCATGAACACGCTTTCCAAGAGTTCTTATGAAAATCTGTTTTCATCCGCTTACATAAATTTCTAGAACATTCGCTTACATAAATTTCTAGAATGGAATTTCTGGCTTATGGAAATTTTGCAGGAAATTGAGCATTTCATGGAGAGTAGACCCATGATCATGTAGGCTGGGAAGGGCGGGGGAGAAGGGGGTGAGTATAAAAGTGTGGGCAGAGGGGAGGATTAAGTTCTTGTGCCCCACAGCATGACCACAGCTAGCAGTGGTTTTTTTTTCTGGGTTCCAAAATACCCCAGAGAGAGAATTTTAGATGTAAGAAATAGTGCATATTCGAGGTGGCAGTTCTACTAATCATCTTGATTTGATGTGTTTCAGAGCTTATACTGTACCCCATAAATATGTGTAATTATTACATGTCAACTACAAACTTTTAAAAATTGAAAGAAATTGCCAACCTGTTCTCCAAAGTGAGTTGTGCTATTTCTGAGAGGGTTTTTAAGAATGAATGCCCCTCGGGGCTGGAGGGATGGGGCTCAGCGGGCAAAGTGCCCACACCCACATAAGAATCCTGCTGCGGTATGCATCTCTAAGCCAGTATTGGGATGTCAGGTGGCAGAGATAGTCCATTGACTAGCCAGCCTAGTCAAATGGATGAGCTCCATGTTCCACAAGAAACCCTGCCTGAGAAAACAGAATGGGGAGCAATGGAGAAGACACTCAGCTCAGCCGCTGGCCACCATGTGCATGCCCCCACACACATTTGGACACCCACATATACATATATCACACATACATACACACAAACATGCACACACACGGGGGATTTGCTGCCCCTCCCTGAAAAATGATTTTTTAAAAGGCTTATTTCGTTTTTGTTTTATGAGTACTCTACCTGAATGTATTTATGTGTACTACATATGTGCCTGGTGCTGCCAGAAGAGGGCGCCAGATTCCGTGCAACTAGAGTTAAAGATGCTCGTGAGCTGCCATGTGGGTACTGGCAATCAGACCTGGGTCTTCTGCAAGAGCAGCCAGTGCTCTTAGCTGCTGACCATGAATGAGTGAATGAATGAGTGGATTGGTGGAGGGGTGTCCAGGCCCGGGCATTTCTGCTGTGTTCCCCTGCGGGTTCTAGTGGGCTGGTGCTGAGAGTCACCAAAGTTCCGCGTCTGACTCAAGCAAAAGACCTTCGCATGACATCACAGTTTTGTTTTTAATGATTTTTTTTTTCACTTTGAAAAATAGTCTTCTGTGACTGTTTCCCTTTTTTCTCTTTTACTTTTATAAGGTCTTGGGAGTATTCTAGAATTACTGAGGATCACGGCCCCGACTTTACATCAAAATATGTGTCCCCCAATTGACACTTGCCCTGTGTCACTTTGGGCAAGTTACTCATTGAGTTCCTTACTACTATAGGTTCCAGGGTATGAGGCTAAAACTACCTGACTCAGAATCTTCTGGAATTTGAGGACTAGGGAAAGAAAAGAGTTTTCCACCAGCAAACAAAGGAGGATTCTTTGGTTTCAAAATCTGGCTGTGGATGGTGAGGCCATGGCCATGCAGACATTGGGGAGTTGGCACCACATTTTTGCAGTACAGAAGTTTCTTGGCTTGTGAATGTGTAAACATACATCCCTCCACAGACAACCCCTCTGCAGGAGACTGCTCTGCTCTGCTGGGGAGCAAGCAAGGAGTCTCTGGGGTTGGTGTGCTCTGGGCCAGATCATCGGCTTTGAGATCCTGGGTCAGGATAGCTGCTGCTCAGCCACTCTCCCAAGTTTGTGGCCCCATGATTCTCTGCAGAACTATGCCTTCTGTACCAGGCAGAAGGGTAAGTGTTGAGATCAGACAGCCTGCACTCTCACGCATGTGCCTAGCTCCAGCAGTCCCCCTTTGGGTTGGTTGTGTTCTGTAATGTGTCCCCTGAGAAGACAGACTAAGCAGCCTGTGTAACCCTGCAATTTCTCCAAACTATTTGCATGAAATACTGCAGACAAAAAGCAAGGCCCCTGATTGGCTGTTGCTAGGTAACAACATAATCATCAGGAAATTAGGCTGTCCTCCCCCCCAACCCAGAGTATGTGTGTGATTGCAGCGTTGTGCAGGAAGAGAGAGGGAGTGGAACAAAGAGAGATAAATGGGATGGTCTTGAAGGCGGGGACAGCACAGCCACAAACCTGCACCCCACGGTAGGACAATCAGCTTTGGGTTGGGCTCTTTATGCAGTCATGCCAATATTGGTCCATTTCCCTTTTTTTCTTCCTCTCTTCTTTAATTTTTTTAAGAAAGAATTTCTGTAAGAACAGCAAAGCTGGCAGGGCCCTGCAGACAGCCTGGACAGAAGCTGTGGAAGCAACTCTGACGTTTGAAGTGGTTTACAAATGCAGCAGGCATGTCTCATGTACGGATGCGCGAGGGTGAACGAGGGAAGGTGTCTGGAGAGTGTGTCTAGAAAGGGAGAATCCATTCGCCTGGCTTTCGAGTGTCTGCGAAGAGCCCAATGTGGGAACGCGCATGTGGAGCAGGCATGTGGCAGAGAAGCGAGCATGCTGTGGAATGTGGAGGGAAGGTCTTCAGCTGAAGTTGGGAACTGTCTGTTTAACTGCACCAGTGTCCTGCTCAGCCAGGCAGTCCTCAGCCTGTCCCTCTGCCGGGTTAGACTTTGCAGGTGGATGAGGGGTGTGTGTGTGTGTGTGTGTGTCTGTGTCTGTGTCTGTGTGTGTATGCACACAACTGAAGCACCTCGTTCGTTTTCAAGATTGTGTCCAAGCATAACCGTGAGTAGAGGCTGGCAAGGGTATAGCCATTCCTGGATGCACGCAAGGTCTGATGTTAACACGGAGCCCCTTCCTTTCCCTTAATGGTAGCCCCAGGTGGCCTTCCCATCTCCCTTGCGTTGCCCTTCTTTTCCATTCCCCAGCAATGACCCTGCCTGTCCATGAGACCCCTAAAGCCGTGCTGCATACCTCATTGGCTTGGTAGGACCCCAGGCGAGCTAATTGCCTTTGGTCATTCATTGTCTACCAGATTAATGACTTCTTGTTCTACGGATGTCCACAGCGCCCTCTGAGCTGCCTCTGCACTCACTCCCACTTCTTTCCTTTCTCCCTCCACCTCCTTTCTGAGCACCACATCTGGGTTTTGTTTTTGTGTTTGTTTGTTTGTTTGTTTGTTTGAAGAATCTTTTTAATGTAAATGCTAAATTAGAAGCATTGCTGTTCATTCTCTAACTGATCAAAGGATACAATCCCAGGCATATCACGGAGGGGCTGTTTTGTAGGCGTGGTTTAAAAATATGCAAATATTTGAGAAACCAGACAGGATGAGTGCCAACATCCCAGATGCTGAAGGGAAAATCCTCCCAGACTCACCCCCACCACCACCACCACAAAGCCTTGCCCAAGCAGACTCAAAGCCTCCTGAGAGGAACAGCCTTCCTTAGCTGCAGGACTCAAAGCCCTCTCTTGTGTCCCACAAAGTCTCATGTCCCAGATGGTGACTTCCCTTATCTCTCAGGTCAGCTTGCTCATACAGTCTCTATCTTGGCTCCTGGATGGCCACATCTGAACTCTGGGGGTGGGACTTGCCAGTGGTTTAACTCTCTGGGTGATGCTGATGGATGCTCAAGTCTGAGAACCACTGTGGACCAGAAAGTTGGTGTTTTCATTTAGCTCCTAAGTGACAGTGACTACCCAGCAAATTTCTGCTCTGAGACTAGCCGGGTGATGTGTAACAGTATGACCCCCACCTGCAGTGATTCTTCCTGACTCCAGTGTCTCTGAAAAACCCTCCTGAAAGAAAACGTAAGCCGATTGAAGTAAAAATTATTTTGAATACCTTGTGGAGAGCCTTCGGGCTGAATAACGGAACTTGGGCTTTTAAGTGGAGGGAAGGCAGAAAGAGAATTACAATAGAGACTGCATGTGTCCTGCAAAGCACAGCTTAAATACTACCTGGCCCTTTTGGGGGGGAAGCCTCAAGTGTTCTAACCCCTGATAAATTTATGGATTCATCTTTTATCAATCACTTGATAATCATTGAGAGAGCAGAATCAATCACTTTTGTTTTCCATCCAGTACCAAGTACATAATGAGTGTTTAATAAATAAGGAAAAGATAAATGAGTTAGTGAGTGAGCCGGTTGGATGGTGATGAAGGAAATCAGCTCTCCTATTGGGCTGCCTCCTGGCTGCCCCATCCATGTGCTAGGATGGCGATTGCCTCCCCTGTAAGTGGATGGTGAGCTCCAGGGAGTTCATACTGACAGAATTCTCTCTTTTCTTTGTTAAGTAAAACCAGTAAGGGCCTGCCCCACACCTTGAGAAATAAACTAACAGTATTAGCCTTTAAAGCATTCCTATGTGGCAGAGCTAGAAACTGTAGGCGCTTTCAGCTCGTCCAGGTGCATTCCTGGAGTCCAGCAAAGCATCTTCGGGAAGTTGCATCACACCAGTGTTGGAGGAGCTCCTGGGGACACTGCCTTGTGAACTACACCTCCCTGGACTGCCCAGCTCTGCTTAGACAGCGCCACAGGGAAAAACAGCCTCACTCAGGGAAGTTGCCCCCGTTCTGCTTCCTAACCACTGTAGTCTCCCTTCCTCAAGACTGACAGCTTACAATTTATAACCATGAGAAAGGAAGGAGGTTAGAGTTAGATGCAGCAGGAAGGGGTGAAATGTTGCTTCTACCCATTTGGATCCATCCTTCTGCAGAGAGGAGAGAGTCCTTAGGAGTACAGGAAACTGGACAGAGCCCCATGATCTCAGTAAAGCCAACAAATGTGCTTAGAGAAAGGCTGGTGGTCACAGTAGATCACAGGCCTACTGGACTTGTAGGAATAGTAATGGTGATTAAAGGCCATTATTTGGGACAAATGAGGATGGAGAGTCCCAAGAGGTGGACCTAACCATTCTGAAATATTAATTTATTTCATTAATCTTTAGAGATTTGCTTTTCAAAAAATGTATATGTACGTGTGTGTGAACTCTCTGTAGCCAAGACAGTTTATGTGTTTCTGGGGATCGAACCCAGGGCTTTCTGCTTGCTGGGGAAGCATTGTACCAACTGAGCCACATCCTCTGCCCTCTGGAATTGCTTTCTGATCCCAGGACTTGACCAACTGGCACGAGAAGTTGTTGAGGCAAAACAGAGCTGGAGAAAGCCCCTTCGGATGGCTGTCTGAGTCCTCTAGCAAGTGGGCTGAGCAAAAGTAGTCAGAGGCTGGAAGGAGAGCAGAGGAAGGAAGCCCAAATTTCACCTGTCTGTAGTGTAATGTGTAGTGTGACGTAGTGTAGTGTAAATGTCTTTGTACAGCCACTGCGTGAGCAGGAACCCTAAGAACACTGAGCAATCTCCACTCTACACATCGGAAGCGCTGCGAGCGGAAGGCATGGCGTTAGAAACCTAAGTGACTAGCTTCCAATCTCTCGCTTTCCTCTTTTCTCAGCCCACATATGTTCATGAGAGCATTGTGACACTGTGCGTGAGCACATGCACACGCATGTGCACCACACTCTTGCATGTTTTCAGTTTACCTTGGACTGGGGTGTGTGCATGCATGTGTGTGTGTTCACATGTGCATGTGTGTATGTGTGTGCATGCATGTGTGTGCCCTGTGCACACATGTGCATGTGTGTATATGTGTACCCTGTGTACACATGTGCATGTGTGTATATGTGTGTATGTGCACATGTGTGTACATATACATCATATGGAGATTCGATATGAAGAGATTCTCATAGTAGTCTTCTATCGCCTCAGCTGCTAAGATTTCTGTGTTCAAGTCCCAAAAATGTAGAGTTCTACTAGGACTACTTAAGAAAGAAATAACTGATATCACAGCATAAAGAATTTCTCTAGGGGGCTGGGGAGATGGCAGGTAAGAGCACTGGTTGCTCTTCCAGAGGAAGATTCCCAGCATCCACATGGTAGCTCACAACAGTCCAATTCTAGGGAATCTGATGCCCTCTTCTGGCCTCTGTGGGCTCCAGACACATAAGTTGTGCGTACATGCAGGCAAAACACCCATACACATAAATGAATGAAGGAATGAAGGAATGAATGGATGAATGAGCTTGACTCTAGCCAGACATAGTGGTGTACAGATCTGTAATGGTTGCCACTCCAGAGACTGGGGCAGGATGGTTGTAAGCTCAGAGCCTACCTGAGCTACAGAGTGAGCACAAAGCCAACTTGGGGAGCCTCTCACAAAGCAAGCTGGGGGTGGAGCTCAGTGGTCTAGCACCAGCCTGGCATGAGCAAGGCTCGGGACCCAATGCCCACTTGCGCTGGGTTCTTTACTGCCCTCCAGATATTATTCTCTTGTGGGTGTGGTGGTGCATGCCTTTGAGCTGAGGCTGGTGGCTCTGAGTTCAAGGCCATCCTGATCTAGATAGCAAGTCCCAGGCCACCCTGGGCTACATAGTGAAACCCTGTCTCAAAAATGTATGCACTCTTTAAAACAAGCGTGAAGTCTATGCTGCTTGCTCCCCTGTTCATTTTGCAAAATTGGGAAATGAGGCGGAAGAAGGGCGAGGTGGCCAGGGTGCATTTATATGACCGTGTCCCGTTCGTGCTCTTTCTCACCTCTGAACTCATAGCATACCGAATTCCTGTAGGTTTGTCTAAAAAATGTTTCCCGGGTCTATGCATTTTGGTTCTTTTTGGCAGAGTCTGTGTGAAGTAGGATGTTGTCTCCGCCTGTGCAGATGCTTCAAGCTCAGCTAACAGATGGTGTGGCTGGGGCTTGACCCCAGGCTGTCTGACCAGGCTCTCCTGTGCGTGCCTGTCACAGGGCCTGGGTCTCCACAGCCATCACGTCAACATCTCCTTCCTCTGTTTCTTCTTACTCCTTTCCCAAGTTTATATGAGTTTATTCGAGTCCTGTTCATTGAGACTGAACAATTTTGAGTAAATGTGTCCCTGCTGAGTCAGAGTTTCAAAAGTGTCGAGATCACAGAACAGTGACAAGGGTGCCTTGGAGTTCTCACCCGGATGAGCGCTCTCCTTGAGTGAAGTGTACCAGCAGGCAGGGCTTCCAGCCTGTTTCTTCTTCACTCAGCAAGCATCCGCTGTTGCTGGCCAGCCACAGTGTAAATGGTAATTTCAGTATAAATGAAAATACCAGTCAATGCCTGCTGGGGCAAATCAAAGAGAGTGAGGACACCAGTGAGATGGCTCAGCAGGTAAGGGCCCTTGTCACCAAGCCTGGCGACCTGAGTTCAGTCCTCTGACCCCACAGTGTGCCTATGAGCACACACACACTAACTAAGTGTGACAAAGGTCGGGTGAAGACACACCAAGCCAAGGCTGGGCTCTAGGAAGCACAGACGCTGTGACCGACTGGCACGGGATAAGCAGATTCGGACCAGGGAGGTGGGGCACAGAGGGCATGGTGAAAAGGGAATGCTGAAAGCTGCACCTGCTGCCTTCCGGAAAGGCCTCTGAGGGTGGCTGGCACAGCCCCTTCTTTATGCAGGTGCTTTTTGATTTTTATCAGGGGAGATACTCTTAACGTCTTCCCCTCTCTTCTCATTGTCTAACTTTTAGCCCCCTCTTTGAGGAACTTCATATGCACGTGGCCGTTCCTTTTTCCTCTCTTAGAGTCTTAGAGTGGTCTTCTTACAGTTTCTTTCAGACTTCTGGGCATCAGAGACCCTGCATGGATGGCCAGGAAACAGGTTGCTAAACCCTAGTCTTGGAATTTCTGCTTCTGTAGGTCTGAAGTGGGACCTGGAAGCTGACATTTTTGGAGAGCTTGCTCAAGGCCACATTTTGGGAGCCCCGGAGGTGAAGCACACAGAGCCCTCACGGTGACAAGACTGTGGTGTGTATCTCTGTAACTTTTGTGCAGGCTCCATTTGACCTTGTTCAGTCATCAGGGTTAAAGCAGGCAGTAGACTTCAGTACTCTTAGGATGGCCATGACCAGCAAGGTGGTCTGACCTCGGAGAGCTGTGCTCTCCCTCTCAGGGGACTGGAGTTCTGAGATGGAGTGGTCCTCTGAGGCCTTCTGACCTCCCTCTGGTTTCCTGCATGGCTTACAGTAATGCACTCCAGTCTTGGCCTCTTCTCACCACTCTGTCAACTTCCCCGCCTCAGGGTAGTGAGACTACAGCTGTCTGAGCCAAGACAAACCCACCCTCACACCTCAGTCTCCAGCCTGACCCAGCGGGACCTCTGCCTAATGTGTCTACACATGAGATCAAATCTTTCTCTTTCTTCTCCGTGTTCTTCAACAAATCAGCACCAGGCTGGAGTATAAATGCTTGACAGAAGCTGCCTTCTATATGGTACCAGGAAATAGGCAGGCCCCGTCAGGAAGACTGTCTGTCAGACCGTGTACGCTGTTGTGTTCTCCTATGAAACCATCGTTTGCGTTCCTAGAATAGGGGGTCTTCCTTCACATCTGTCTTTGTTGCCTTTCAACAATTGTCTTGCTTTATTTTCCTTGATTACCTGCCCCCGCCATGTGTGTATGTGCTCATGTGTGTTTGCGTGCATGTGTATGAGTACACGCATGCGAGTCCAGATGTTCATACCAGGTGTCTTCCCTGATTGCTTTTCCACTTTATTTTCTAAGACAGGGTCTCTCACTGGTTTGACTAGGCAGCTGGCCAGTAAGCCCCGTGATCCTACCACCCCTGTACCCCACCACCCATTGCTGGGGTGCTCAGTGCACACAAACGCATCCAGCCTTTTAAGTTCTGTGGTTCAACTTCTGGTCTTCATGCTAACCCACTGAGCCATCTCCCCAGTCCTCTTTACCCCAGTTTCTGAGAGACAGGGCAGGTAGCTGAGGATGGGGGTCAAGAGGGAGCGGTGAGGTTTGAGCTCCCCCAGTGTCTCTGTGACTTCACACTGCTGTCGGAGCACTGTGCAGGGTGGGGGTGCAGTCTAGACAGCTGAATTCTCTCTTAATGTCCTCTCCCTCAAGGGGAGGTACCCAAGATGAACCCTCCATGCTGCCTTTTCAGGCTCAGCACACGAGCCGATACGCTGACCCTGGGAGCAGCCATGATGGCTCAGTAGCCCTCCCCCTTCCTGCCAAGCCCTAATTCCATTAGCAAGCCTCACTCCACTGGACCCATGGGCTCTCTCGGCTTGAGGAGCTGTGTTCAGTATCTTTCCCCTCTGCTTCTCTGGGACGCTATCACAGCCATAATCCACAGCAAATGGATTTCCCCGACCCTGGGGACAAAGGCCTAGTGTTTCCTAGACTTGGCGGCTCCTGAAAGGGCAGAACCATAGCGTTTCTCCAGCTGCCAGGGTCTCGGGCCCTGTGGGCGGCCAAGACCTGTAATAAGATCGCTATCGAAGCCAGTTGCAGTCAGCACATCCTTCAAAGTGGTCCCTTGCGGTTGGGAGGGAGGACTGACTGAGACAGGAATTGCAGCCTTTGGAGCTCAGGCTCACACAGAACCACACAGTGAGTTGGAACTAGGGAAAAACAGATTTCTTGTTCTGGCTGTCAGCCATCAGAGAGACTGGCTGTGGTTCACAGTGGGAGTCCACAGGGGTGGGTGGCCTTGGAAAGAAATAAGGCAGTCATTAGGAGGAAGAAATGGGGCAATGAGAGTAGGAAGTAAAAGGAAATTGAGTAGGAGTGGATAAATGTTTAAAGCCTAGGTGCTGTGAAATTTACGGATTCTGATTTCTCCTGTGGCAGCAGGCCTTAATGAGAGTTCTCAGACAGACATGTCAGTAGCTCTGGCTAACACTCCAGGAAGCCTCCTGTTCTTCCCACCTGCCCAGAGCTCTGAGGCAGGAAGGAGGTGTGAGCGCAGAGATGTGACGGCTTTACCACACAAACCAGAGGAACAGGAGGCGGGAAGCTGCTGCCGTGCTCCACTCTTGAATTCTTTCCCAAATTCACGACCCGAGGCTCATGAGGAGACCAGCCCATTGCTAGTTTCACCTCAGGGTGAGCTCCAGGCCCCTGGCCGAGTAGGTCCCATTACCATGTCTGGCTAGGGATGCTGCCCAGGATCCTGGAGGAGGATCCAAGCCATGTGCCCTCAAGAAAGTCATTCTGTCCTCAGAAACTAGGCCTTGGCCTTGCTTAGGAAAGCAAGGGAAATTGTGGTACTGTCTGAGTTCTTGAACTGGTTGATGTGTACAGATGCATAAATAATATCATGTATGTATTATACTCATATATGATATGAAGAGGCTGAGTGTGTAAATATCTGGTGAACGTTAGTAATTGGGGTTCAGTCTAGACATCTCAGCTACTTTGCTCTGGTGTGTTCTGACGTGGACTGGTCCCGGTGTCACTGAAACAGTGGCCGGGTCAGATTCACCTGAAGTTGCAGGGACCTGCTTTGAAGTCACACCTGTTTGTAGAATGTCAGTTTTGCGATGACCTTAGATAAATTAGACATTGCCTCCCCATTTGTGTGTGTCTGCATCTATAGTTTGAGACAGAGTCTTCCTCTGCAGTCCAAACTAACCCGAAAGTCACCATTTAACCCTGACTGACCTTAGACTCATAGCAATCCTCCTGCCTCCCCCCCCCCCCCCAGTATGGGGATTTCAAGTGTGTGTCACCAAACCTGGCTTAAATCCCTTTCTTACTGACTAAGCTGGGATGTTAATAACTGCCGGAAATGGTGGTCTTGATTAGCCCTGAAGCATCTACTGGAGAGTTTAATGGGAGGCGGTGCTCAGTCATCTCTATGGATACTGTAGATACCGTAAGGTGTGATTAACTCACAAATGGCTAATGTTTGAAACGAGTGGGAGAATTCTGCAGGCAAAGCGGAAACTAAACTCGCAGTGAGCAGAAGGACCCTCAGGCATGTGTGTGTACGTGTGACATGATGGGGTGCAGGAGGCGGACCCCCAAGCAAGTGACTTCCTAGCAGTAGTCCATTGAGAGTGTGCGACAGAGGCAAGCACCACGTGTGTGAGTGGCCCTCCAGCTGGGTGGCCTGAGAGAAATTTGGTTGAATACAGAGGGGCAGGAGGATTTAGAGGAAGCCATATCCCATGCTTTTCCCCCGGGACTCACGCTGGGCTGCTGATCTAAAGACAACAGGAAGGAGGAAGGCATCTGGGGGACAGGGACAGAGAAGTAACCTCAGCAGTGAGTCCAGTGCTGCAAAACTGCAAGGTGTCCAAGACTTTTCAGGTCCTGATAATTCTGAGCCCACTGGCTGCAGCTTGGTGGGAAATAAGGGGCAACGGGGCTGGAGAAAGTGGAGAGATCAAGATTGTTGGGGAAGTGCTCATTAGTGGGCAGGATCCATCCAAAAGGGAAAAGCAGGAATTGGGGAGCATGCTTTATCCCAGAGAGCACAGCGAGAGGAGCGTGTGCAGACCGAGGACACAGGACAGGATGACAGGATGCAGCTGCAGATGAGTGGGGACGGGGGGGAGTGTGAGCACAGATGGAACAGACGGCTGGGAGCAAAGCCAAGTGAGACAGAGGAGCTGGACGTAAGAACCTACAAGCAAGACAAACAGAGAAGGTGTGGGCACTGACCAGCAATGAAAGGAGACAGCTGTGTCCCCTGGTGGCTAAGGGCTTGGGAGCCATGCTGTTCTCGCTGGCCCCACTTCCACAGAGGAATAGTGCTAGCATCTGTCCACAAGGCCTGAGAACACACTCTACAGCACCTGTTCAACCAAAAGCAGAGACGAGAAGCTAAACCCAGGACCTGGGCATCCTCTCCTCCCCAGTGTCTGCCTGTTTCTCATTTGTCTTCTTGCAAATGTTTCAGCTAAGATGTCTTAAGAGTGTGAGCTGAATCCAAGTTTTGGTCACCGTTTAGGGAAAGGGAGATGAGGACCCTGCTGGGCAGCCCGTGTTTGGAGAGAGCTGTCATTTGCTGGTTTATTTGAGATCACAGTAGCGGGCTGGAGATAAGGGAGATGAGGAGACAAGATGGCTCAGCAGGGGAAGCGTCATGACTCGAACTCAGATCCCTAGGACCTGTACAAATGCCTGCCTGTAACTTGCCACATTGTGGGACAGGGAGACAGGGAATTCCTGGAGCAATCTGGCTAGTCAAACCAGCCAAACAGTGAGAGCCTTTGCCTCGATATGCATGGTGAAGAGAAATGAAGAAGATACCCGACATCACCCTTGGACCTCCACATCCTGGAACACAACAAGCATGCATGTAGGGCCACCACACACATGCATCCACAAATTAATTTTTTTAAACAAAATTTTAAGTTACATTTGACAGATGGTTTTTCGGTCTCTGAAAGGCCCGGAACAGGGCTTCGTGCTGCTTCTCATAAGCCTGGTTTCTTGTTCCTGGAACACAGATAAGATGGATCTCAACAAAGCGAGGTGCTGTATCATCTCCGTACCTGCTGATTTAGCTAGACTGTTAGCCCTTGCATCTCCCTCATCATCACCCACAAACGTTCTTAATGAGCGAGTAGCCCTGGTGAAGCCTGGCTCCAGTTTAGGTCAGGGCAGAGGAATTCATGGACAAGGGCCTCTCGGCAGTAAAAACAGACGATCTGCCCGGTGACCCAGGTCACAGGCACAGTTTGCAGACAGGCACTTGGCCTTTGAAAAAAACAAAACAAAGAAACTACTTCTGTCATCTCCTCACCTCTGATTAGTCCCTTCTCTCTTCTCTCATTCTGTTCTCTAGAGAGTTTTCATCCCACTTCTTTCGGCGCCTGGGCTGTGTGTACCTGGTGTAAATTCTGGTGTTCAGTTTATCAGTCCCAAAGACAAAGAGGTTGGTGGGTGTGGGGTGGCCCCTACCACGGAGAACACACCAGAAATCCTCCCCCATTACTAGTTTTATCTCTTCTGGCAGATGGCACATGCCCCAGGCTTTAGAACCAGACACACCCAATTTCAAAATCCCCCTTTTCTTCTGGGTGCCAGTGTGACTTGAAGCCTCAGTTCTGAGCCAGACAAGGGTCGCATGCACAGAATCCCAGCACTGAGAAGGTGGAGATAGGAGGATTGCAAGTTTGAGACCAGCAGGGGGCTGCCAATAGAGAGTCTGTCTCTAAAAGTCAAACCAAAATAAAACAAAACCCTGAGTTCATTAGTGGCAGTCACTTGGAAAGCTGGTGTATGTCTGGCCAGTCTCGCTTGCTTATCCTCAGGAGGACAGTTCTCAGGCTGCCCACCCAGATGTCTAAGTCCCTTACACAAATGCATGTACGCACGTAACCCTCCCATGTGTCTTAAATAAGCCCCGGATGTTTTCTACAACCTAACAAGATAAAAATTCTAAGTAGGATTACTGTGTTATTTGAAGACTAACAAGAGAAGGGTTCATGTGTTTAATTCAGACAGTTTTTTTTTTTCCCCAAGTGTTTCCCATCCAAGGTCACTGAAATCACAGATTCAGAAGCCCGGGGCACAGAGGGCCAGATGTTTGTGCATGTGTAACAAACATTTGCTAACTTCCTATTCCCTTCCCTTCCTCCCCAGCACCCACCTGCTCTTCTGCCACCTGAGCACCCTGACTGCCCCTCATAGACCATGGAGAACGAGCTGCCAGTCCCCCACACATCCAGTCGTGCCAATGCCACCAGCAACACCGGCGGGACCAGTAGCAGCAGCGGCTGCAGCAGCAGCAGCGGTGGTGGCAGTGGCCGCCCCCCTGCACCCCAGATTTCTGTGTACAGTGGTATTCCTGACCGACAGACTGTGCAGGTAAAACCCTAATTGTCCTGGGATTATGTCCCTTCATCGACAAGGCTGCCCAGCAGGAGCGCTGACAGTTCCAGGTGGGCAGAGGGAGTGGGCCAGTGGGTACAGACTTGTGCATGATTGAAAGCGGGGAAGCGATGTTAGATGGATCCAACACAGGAAGCCGAGAGAGAACTTAGATCAGAAGAGCCTGGCTCCCCAGGGATGGCGAGGGTGTTGTCTGTGGAGAACAGAAATGTAAAGGCGTTGAGGGCAGACAAGTAAAGCAAAGCAATGTGACTGGGAGCCACTCAGCCGAAAGCAAGGCTGGCCGTCTAAGTGGCCATTGCCCCTAAAGGACAAATGTAAGGGGCGGCGACATCGGCTCAGTAGTGAATGCCTGCTATGCGAACATGGAGGCCTGAGCTTGGGTCCCCAGCACCCACTTTAAGGAAACTCTGTAGCACCAGTGTTTCTGGGGGGATGGAGGCAGGTGGATCCTCGGAGCTCATTGGCCAGCCACCTAGTCTAACCAGTGAGCTCCAGAAGTGAGAGACCCTGACTCAGAAGGGGAGAATATGGCTGGGAGTGATCCAGGATGTCACCTGACATTGACCTCAAGTTTCCTTATACACAGTCACATGCGTGCACATGTGTGCATGCACAGACACCACATGTACACAATACACACACTTACACATACAAAACACACACTCACACATACACAGTACACACACTCACACATACACACACATGCACCTGTATGCACACCTTACAGAACATATGCACACATACATATACAACACATGCACATAAACACACATGCACCTGCACCCACACACAATACACACTACATGTGCATATATACAATACACACACACTCACATATACACAACACTTGCACAGTACACACTCACATACACAGCACACACAATACTCATACACACACATACATAAGCTCACACACATACACACACACATTTAAGATTTTCAAAGACAGGTGACCTCAAACAATCCTTAGTCTTTGAGGCTCTATCACCTCTTTCTATCACCTCTTCCCCGAAGTTTTCTAAGTGCTATCTGTGAGACCCACCAGGGAGCTAGACACTGTCCCAAAATGTGGCTGTGATCATGTACACCACCTGTTATGTCATGTGCCTGGAACTAGCTTCCATATCTATCTTTGTTATTTTGAGACAGGTTCTCACTCTGTATCCCAGGCTGGCCTAGAATTCATAGTGATCCTCCTGCCTCAGGCTCTCAAAGCTGGGATTACAGGCACGAACCACCGTGGCTGACCACATGTATCTTCATATAAGAATGGCTGTAGTTAGGCACAGGTTCACGCTTGACAAAACGAAGTCTCAAAGGAGGTAACAACTTACCACCGTGATGAGAGAAGAACCTAACTCTCCAGAAACCTAGCGCAGGTAGCCTTTGCCCTTCGGTGTTAGTCATCATAGTTTCTTTTTGGGCATCCTTGCAGCTAGGGCAGAATAGAGAAACCACTTCTGAGAAATGTTTACTCCAAGTAACTCTGCTGTTACAGTTTGGATAAACTAGACAAGTGACCTCATGCTGTGTTGGTCTTAGGTCCAGAAGGGTGAGTAGGGGAGAAGCCACAGCAGAAAGTGGGAAGTCTGGGGATTCTGTTATATACCAGGTCACACTCCAGACTGTCACCTCTCCCAGTTATCTCTGCTTCACACTTAATCAAGCTGCAGTTCCTGTTCCCACCCTTGTCCCCATCCCAGCCCTTCAAACCTGAGTCTTTAGCTCCTATTTTTAACATTTGGGTCAAATATGTCCACCTCCTGTTGCTCACCAGAACTCTGGCAAAAGGCTGTTGGGGTTTCTGCTCTGATGGGTCTGCATTCAGCACCCATGCAGAACCACTGGGGTTCCTCCTGACCCCTTCTTGAGGAGGAGCCAGAGAGTCTCACCTACTGCAGTGGGAAGCAGGCCTAGTGAGGGAGTAAGAACAGAATGAATCTGAGGACAGCGGGATCAAAAGGACAGAGTTCATATATCAGGGTCTCGGAGCAGGGTGCACCGAAGAAGGGAATGGGAAAATGTGCGCAGCAGAGCATGGGGTTCTGGGGATCTGTGACATCCGCCTGCTAGCCAAGAGCCCTTGAGCCACTTCAGAGAGATCCTCACCAGAAACCCTCTGCCAGTCTCTGCTGGTCAGGGGCAACCCTAGGACCAGATATTGGGGGAGCGGAGATAGGGCCTGTGCAGGCCTCCCATGAAAGAGATGGCCAAGAAGGGAGGAAAATATCTCTGCGTGTTTTTAGTCCTGGGGCTGGCACAGGAGGCTTTGTTTCCCTCTGAGCAGCAGGGTACTGGCAGCTGAGGCAAAGCATCCTGCCAGGCAGGAGCTGGAGACAGGTGTCCACAGATGAGACAGGCAGATGTAAAACTCTGACACTCCTGTTGTGTCCCCCCACCCACCCCACACTTCTCAGGTGATCCAGCAGGCCCTGCACAGGCAGCCCAGTACGGCTGCGCAGTACCTGCAGCAGATGTACGCTGCACAACAGCAGCACCTCATGCTGCAGACGGCGGCCTTGCAGCAGCAGCACCACCTCAGCAGTGCGCAGCTCCAGAGCCTGGCGGCGGTGCAGCAGGTGAGTGACAGGCAGCCCTGGTGCCCAGGCTCTTTTGGAAAGTAGATGGTAATGTGGGAGTTATACGAGAGAAAGCACTTCATCTCCCTGCCTCCCCGTTCCTCTCAGGGCCCTCACAGAGCCCCCAAGAAGCAGATACTGTCCCCATGTGTCCTTTAGCAGGTGAGAAACAGACATGGAGGCCTATTGCTGGCAAGTGGAACAGGGGCTTCTCACCTGCTGGCCCAGGAAGTGCTGGGTGAGCCCGTTCAGTGACTTATCCAGCAAGCCTGCCTAGCTGCGGATGCTCTCCTTCCACTGAGGGAGACATACGTTCACTGGTGGATTCATTCCTTCACCTGACACAGTGGTTTTTCTGCACCTTCTGTGTGCAAAGTTAATGTCAGGCAGGGTGCTGTGAACCCTTGTGTAAGAAAGCAAGCCCTTTGTCTGCGTTGCAAAGAGAGTGGCCTGCAGCGAGGATAGGAGGCTGCCTCTCCATCAGATGGGAGGGAAGCTCTCTCTGCTGAAGTAACTCTGCGGGTGACACTTCTGTCCTGGAAGCAGTTGGCCAGAGGAGAGGGACAGGTTGTACGTGCCAGTGCGCAAAACTCTCACGTGGTGCCATGGACTTCATGAGATGGAGTGGGTGGGATGGATAGACAGAGAGCTGGAGTTGGTTGCTGGGCACTGGTGATAGCCAACCGTCAGGGTGCCAGTGCTCTCAGTGGCTCCTCCTGGTAGATTTGATTATTACTGGTTGTTTATGAGAGAAACAGGACCATGCTGAAGGCCATGTAAATGAGGAAAAAGGGGTTAGGACCATGCCTAAGGCCCATATGGATGAGGAAAATGGGGTTAGGCCCTAGGGGCTGCTCCCCTGACCACTATCCAGAGCACTTCCTGGAAAATGAGCCCATGAATGACTGAGGTAGAAGACACTGGTGACCAGAATTTGTTCTTTTCCAGGCAAGCCTGGTGGCCAGCAGACAAGGAAGCACTTCCGGCAGCAGTGTGTCCTCACAGGCTCCCACCCAATCTCCTTCAGTGAGTAGGGCATGAGAATGGCAGGCAGAGTCCACACCCATAGCCTGGCTCCTGCCTAAGATGCTCCCTGTTCCTGGATCTAGTCGAGAGGAGTCCTTAGCCATGTAGGGTCACAGCTGAATCTTCTTCTTGTCAGAAAAAAAAAATCCAGGTGCTCTTTGTGGCTCTGATATTAGCACCCCACGATCTTCCTGATGTCCCGGCTCTGTTGCTGACTCTGTGCTTGCACCACAGGGTCCTCCCTACAGCTGTGCATCTCAGCCAGCTGTGGGGCAGAGTCAGAGGAACAGAGCCAGAAGCAGGAGCTGGTCCTGAAGGGTGCAGCATAGGTCATAGAACAGAAGAGGGAGGCAAGAAACAGAGGGGACACCATTGCCCCAGGCCTCCTGATTCCTAATGTGCACGTCTTTCTCATCAGCTCAACCTGGCAGCATCGCCTGCCACAGCCCAGCTCATCAACCGGGCACAGAACGTCAATTCAGCCACAGCCTCGGGCCTCGCCCAGCAGGCCGTGCTCTTAGGCAACACGTCCGCTCCTGCCCTGACTGCCAGCCAAGCACAGATGTACCTCAGAGCTCAGATGGTGAGCATGCGCAGCCTGGGTGTGCACCCGGGCGGGGACATGGTCGGGGAAAGGGGGAGCTGGGAGATTAGAGATGGGAGCGGAGAATGCTGGGAACCAGGAGCATGAGGAAGGGGACGGAAGAAGCCCAAAGGCTGAGTGGGAGGCCATAGGGCTCAGGAAGGGTCAGATCCAAGATGGAGCCAGGGAAAGTCACCCGTGGTGCCTCGCTTCCCTCCTCTTCTCAGAACTAGCTAGGTAGACAGTGCAGGATGCGTGCCCAGATGCGTGCCTGGAACGCAAAGATGAGGAGACACGGGTGCTAGCTGAGCTGCCCCACAGAGGTGGGCTGTCTCCCATGACAGTCCTCTAACTTGGGGCCTCTCAGCTTGCCCCACTCTAGCTAGGGCCAGGTGAGCTTATTTGTGCAGAACATACCAGGGCTGGCACAGGCATGCCTGCAATCGCGCCTTCGTACCTGCCCCTAAAGAGTCCTTAGGTCTGACAGCAGCAGACTGAGAAGCAACCACATACCCGGGGTGGGCTCTGATGGACAAGTCCTAGCTCATGCTCCCCATGCCAAAGAGTGAGCTCTGGACACATCATTCTGAAGACAGTGTGGCCCCGCCCCGCCTTTGCTGTTCTGGCCTGAGCATCAGGCTCGGAGCTTTTCCAGTCTCGTTGCCGCACCTTTCCCGGTCTTGAGCCTGGCACTGCAGGCAGGGTCCCCTCGCCAGGCAATGCCTGCGACAGCAGCCGACGGGCTTCTGTGTCCCCAGCCAACTGGCAGCCACACTTGACTTTCCTCAGTGCCCCACTGGGGTCCTGCTGCCCATCTGCTCCCAAAGCACAGAGGGAATGAGCCAGGAGATGTCCCCATTGAGCTGAAGGGAAGGTTCCCTGCCCAGACACCAGCTTATCCACGTGCATGCAGAGACAGCCACACCGAGGTCGAGGTGCCAGCCAGTGGTGGCTCATGACTTGCACCCCTCCAGATGAGGTGCAGTCACCATAGCTCCAGGCCACCTCCTTCCCCGGCTGTTGTGGCTTCCAGATTCCCTCACCCCCAGCCCTGCTGAATCAAAAAAAATTGACTAGAAAGTGACTACTACACATACCTGATTT
This sequence comes from Microtus oregoni, assembly GCF_018167655.1. Lineage (NCBI taxonomy): Eukaryota > Metazoa > Chordata > Mammalia > Rodentia > Cricetidae > Microtus > Microtus oregoni. The sequence goes on along the minus strand of NW_024543064.1, from coordinate 24,162,819 downwards.
GATTCTTGTTCTGACGTAGCCCCGGAGTAAGAGGTAGCTTAGACTTGGGAAATGGGCCTGTGGCAGCTGCCCACATTCCTACTCACCAGGATGTTGAGGACACAGTGACTTGAGGGGCCCTCCAAATGAGGTCCTCACAGAGGGCTCTTGCACCCTGTCCCCTCACCTGTCTGGCTTGGTTTGTCACACCCCAAGCCTTTTAAAATGTCCAGTTTCCCTGGGCTTCCTGCCTTCTCCAGGCTTCGTGCCCTGCTTTCACATCTGCCTAGCTGCCTTCACACCTGCTCCCTGGCTAAACTACTCTGCCCTGTGGCTAAGCCCACGCTGGGCAGGTAAAAGGCGCCTCACTTCCTGTGATTCCAGGCCCAGCCAGGTAACTTGGTGCAGGTAGCTAGGAGCCTAGGCCGCACTGTTCCTTTGTCCCCTCAGCTCATCTTCACGCCCACGGCCACCGTCGCTACTGTTCAGCCTGAGCTCGGCACTGGCTCCCCCGCTCGGCCCCCTACCCCTGCCCAGGTGAGGATCCCGGACTTGCGGGAGGGAAGGCGGGTGGGCAGATCTTAGGGTGGTAGGAGGTTGGCTACAGGTAGCCTTGGGGGTGCTGGGCGTGGTGGGACTCTTCTAGGAAGTAGATTAAAAAAACAAAACGAAACCTGGACTCACTCTTCAGTTCCCTTCCAGCTGGCCTCAGCGCCCCTTGACTCTGCCTTGGCCTCTCTGAATAAATATAGTTAGACAGCAGAGGGCAGTATGCTGAGGTGGTCAGGTGGGGATTGGGAGCAGGGGCACGCTGAGAGAAGGAACGGGATGGGTCCTGGCCTCCTGTCTGTCGCTGCAGCACATGGGTGCTATTGTGTGTAGAAGCCTGTGGGAGCTGAGAACACAGCTCTTACTCCGTCTCCCCACCCCATCTCCAGAATGGGGACCGGAACTCAAGGGTTGGAGAAGCTAGGTTATGAGTCCTGCAGTGCCTCCCTTGTCCAGCAGAGGGCACCAGGGACTGGGCTGAATAAATGTGCAGCTGTCTTGGAAACGCCTGGCGTTAACCTGGTTGTGAGGACAAGCTGGTCCTTTGCTTGCCCGCCGTTTTTGTCCTGGCTTTTTCCATATCATGCCTCACCTTAGTAGTGTTCAGTCAATTCTGACCGAATCGGGAGGAGGGACAGTACCAGCAGGAGTGATGTTGGCCTCTGAGCCCCTGTCCGCCCGCTGCAGCGGGGCAGAATTCAGTTCTGATCACTAGCCATACTTCCTGTGTTCTTTATAAACTCCACCTGCTCCTGGTTCCTCCTTCAGCCCCTAAGTACCCCCAAACCCCCGTGTGCTTGCCTGTCTGCTGTGTTTTTCTGTCTCTGTCTCTCTCTTGGTCTCTCCTTTTACAACCCCCTTTGGTGTTTGGCTAGTCCTGGATCCACCCTAACTTCCTCTGGCTTGTGTGTTGAGATTTCTCCTTCCTGTATTCTCTGGACTCTCACAGGCCCCTCTTTTTTCAGGTACAGAACCTGACCCTACGAACACAGCAGACACCAGCGGCAGCAGCCTCCGGCCCTACCCCCACCCAGCCTGTTCTACCCAGCTTGGCCCTGAAACCCACAGCCAGCAGTAGCCAGTCTCTTCCTGCCCTACCACAGGGCAGGAACTCGGCTCAGGGTTCCCCTGCGGGTGCCAAGCCTGGTATAGCTGACAGTGTGGCGGAGCCACTCAGGAAAGGAGATGGTGGCAGCAGCGTGCCAGGGAACACAGACGGCCGGCCTGGGCTCGGCCGGACAGTTCCCGCTGTGGCTTCTCACCCCCTCATTGCACCAGGTAAGGCCCCAGGAAGATGAAATCTGGGTTGTGGATCAAGAGGACCGTCTAAACCTTCCTTTCCATGTGTGGGTTAGGGCACCAGCCTCTCCCCTGTCCTCTCCCAATCCTGGGGTGTTTGCCAACTCCAGGCTTCATTTGTGCTTAGTCTGCCTTTAAGGAATGAAACCACATTGTTAAGGAGAAGCCAGTCCTTCTTCTCAGTGACCCAACCCTATCTCTGGGAGCTAGTAACAGTCTTAGTCCTGACTGGGTGGGGATTGGGAGTTGGACTATTTTGAGATCCCCAAAATTAGTGAAAAGGATGTGGCTGGCCAGAGTTTGTGAGAGCCACATGGGCAGATGGGACACAGGAAGCTGACTTTCTCATCCCTCAGCAGACCTCAGCTAACTAACGTGTGACAGGCATGCCCCCTCTTCTGAGTGTGCTGAGGCCAGGGAGGTCAGGGACGGTGGCACTGTGGCCAGTTCTGGGTCTAAGTTCTGAGCCCTGGGGGAGGGGGGGGACCACCTTGCCTGGAGGAAAGGAGCTGGGAAAAGCTTGCCCCATGCTTGAGAGTAAATCTAGAGACTGAAAATCAGATGAGCTGATTTCAGATCGAGAAGAAATCCATAGGCTCAGTCTAGCCTCCTTCCCTGCCCACTGGACCTCCCGGCACTGACTGTTACAGTCAGTCTTTATGAGAACTGCACCCAGAACCTGGAAGCAGACTTTCCAGTCTAAGGAACAGGAGCAAACTATTGACCACAGGAACAAATATAGCAGGGACCACAGCACTTGGATTAAAGACAGTCCTTGTGGTCAACTCCTTGAGAAAGCCACTGTCCCTCGTCCTCACCCACACCACTTAGAATCCAATAGAATCCACTTGGCCTTTGAGTTTTTCTTGAGAATGTGTTACTAGATTAAAACCAAGGTGGGTAGGACTAGGGTGTCATTTGGTGGTACGACACTTATCTAGAATATGTGAGACCCTGGCTTTGATCCCCGCTGTCACCAAAAAGGAAAGAAAAAAATAGGTCAAAGTATGATTTCTTACATAACAGAGAATGCAGTTAAAAGGAGGGAGGCAGATCCACGAGCAAATCCATTCAGGTTTTTAATCCAGTGTAGGCACGGCAGGCAGCTACTCACTGCCAGCCTGGATGGGTCTGAGGCTGTCTCTCAGGCAAAGCAGCACCTGAGTCTTTTTATGTAAGCCCAGGCCAGCCTGGAACATTTGATCTTTCAATGCCAGCCTCACGAGTACTGGGTTACAGGTATGCGCCAGCATGCCCCACTGGCACCTGGGTCTTGAAGCATGAGTCGCAGTAGCCCAGAGGATCAAGTAGGGGTGGGCATCCCAGGCGGGCAGACAGAAGCTCGGGCCAACCACAGCAGTGCCAGTCATTTCTCCACCCTTCAGAGACTTCAGAAGTCACCCAGGACAAAGGACAGCATAACTGCCTTGCATAGGTCCTGGCTGAGCTGAGGAGGGCGCCCCCTACAGAGGTCCACGGTTCCCAGTCTTCCTCCTGTCTGGCACTGCCTTTTCCCAGACCACCCCAGTCTTGTTCTTTGATGGAAAAAGAAACTGAGATTCTGGTGGGGTCAGACTAAGGGGAGCCACAAATGCTGAGAACATTAGGGTGGAACTAGGGCCCCAAAACTCCTCCTAAAAGTATTTTTTTTTAAAAAGAAAGGCAAGTTGAGGCAGAGACAGGCGGATCTCTGTGAGTTCGAGACCAGCCTGGTCTACAGAGCTAGTTCCAGGACAGGCTCCAAAGCCACAGAGAAACCCTGTCTCGAAAAACCCCCCAAAAAAAAAAAAAAAGAAAGGCAAATGGATGCCTTTTGGCGGGCTCTGCCAAGGTGTGCCACTAAGCAAACACACCACACAACAGAGTTAGTGCAAGAGGCTTATTGGGGGAGGGGCAGAGCAAAAGGCAGTGCCAGAGAAGGGACATGAGTGAGGCAGGCAGACAGACAGACAGAACAGGGAAGAGGAACAAGAGACAGAAAGGCAAGAGAAGCAAGAGAGTGAGCTGTGCCTGACAGACACTTTGAAGGGGTGCCTAGAGCAGCTGACAGTGATGACGACCTCCTCGGCAGCTGAGGCAGGCTGCTTCTGCAGCGGGAGCAAACACCTCCTCCTCTTTTGAATTTTAACTACATTTAAAAAAAATTCTTACTGAAAATTTTTTTTGTACAACATATTGATCATCTCTTCCCCTCCCCAAATTGCTCCCAGATCCTCCCCACCCACCTCCAACCCACCCAACTTCTTTTTTTTCTCTCTCTCAAAAAAACAAACAAGAAAATCCAAGCAAACAAAACCAAAAGCAAAACAAGAAACACATGTCAAAAACGGAAATCAAAATATATACACTAAAGACCAATAAGACAAAAAAAAAAAAAAACAATGCCCAAACAAAGCAAAATGAGATAAAAATTCTACAAAAATACCATCGACTTTGTTTTGTGTTGGCCAACAAATCTGGGACATGGGACCTATCCTAAAGAGTGGTTAATATACCCAGTGAAATTCCACTGAAGAAAACTGGTGCTTCCTTTGCTCTCGGGTATAGTTGCTTCTTGGTTCAGGGTGGGGGCCCAAGTCATTTTCCCCTCTGCTCACTAGGCCCCTGTCTGGCTTGACCCTGTGCAGGCCTGCGCGTGTTACCACAGTCTTTGTGAGTTCATATACATATCAGCTCTGTTGTGTCTAGAAGACACTGTTTCCTTGGAATTATAACCATCACCTCTGGCTCTAACAATCTCTCTGCCTCCTTTCCCAAAAGGATCCCTGAGCCTTGAGGGGAGGGAAGGTCAAAGCCCCCCTTCTAAGTTCCAGAGCTGGAGCAATCTCCGGACCCAGGACCTTGGGAATCCCATTCCTGCCCAGGCCAAGTGTAGCTTCTCCCTAAATTGAAAAACCAGCCCCAAATTCTAAGGGTTGTTTGAAACAAGGAAGTTCTTAAGGATCTCTGGAGGCTGCTGGCATCTCTGGGATCTCTAGGAAGTTTGGACAGAGAGAGAGGACAGATCCTCCGGGACCATCTGTCCTGTGGTGGAGAACATGCCAGGCAGTTTGTGCATGCCACTTCTCTCTACCTTTATTTAGGGGAGCCCTTTCTCGGTACTGGAGATGGGAAAGCTGAGACCCGGGAGGTTTCCCCAAAAACTTACTCTGTATAGCCCTTGAAGTCACTCAGGTGGTCAGCGTGGGTTGGCTCCCACTCCACAGCCACTGCCCTCAGCTCCACACAAGACATCAAGTGCCACCCTGGGTTCTTTCCGTGATCCGGTGCCTCCTTGCCTTTCTCTCCCCAATGCCAAGCTCAGAGAGCCTATGGGTTGGTTCTAAGACTGGGATCTGTAGAGCAAAGTGGCCAGCTCTCTGTTCTTGAGCCCTGGACAGGTAAAGGACAGGGAATGGCAGGCTTTGTGGGTCACAGGCCTGGGTGTGATGGAGCCTGACAGTGTGGGCTGTGATGCCGAGCGGAGGCCAGTGGCCCCCACAGAACCTTCCGTGGAAAAGCTGTGTGCTGAGGGACACAAAGACCCTGTCCCCAGAGACACACATCAGTGGGCTTGGCATTGTTCCTGCCTCCCACTGTCTGGCCCATTCTTCCTTTCTCTTCCGCCCCCTCCCCTTCACAAGCCTCTCCACCCTCCACTCCCACCTCCCAAAAGGAAGGCAGCTGGGGGAGGCTTAGAAGCCACTGGGCCTCTCTGGGCCTGTGGAACAAAAAGACTGAAATAATTCTTTAAACCTGATGGGGGTGGGGGGCAGAGCAGAGCGGCACCTGTCAGACTACACAGTTCCTCAGGCAGAGGTGACTGCTGGCCTTCTGCCCAGCCAACCCACTGTGCGGCCATGAGGAAGGGGCAAATGAGGGAGAGGCATGCTTGTGCTTGTGAGAGAGCCCTGTACGCTGGAGGGGGAGAGCGCTGCGAGCAGTGTATTTTGTACACCGGAGCATTTTTTTATAGCTGGCTGGCTAGCTGCCCCAGGAGGAAGGTAGGCAGTGGAGACTGGGGGTGGGGGGGCAGAGTAGCAAAGAGGAATGTATCTTCCCTGGGGGTGTTTCCTCCAGAGAGGCAAGCCCTCCTGCCCCAGCTGGGACTGCTCCCATTGACAGCTGTTTGGGGGCAAAGCCCCTCCCCCATGGCAAGCTCCCTGCTGTTCCTGCTCCTGTCACCTTGGCAACCAGCTTCTTTAGGCTGTGCAAATAGAAAAGGTCCCTTATGCCCTGAAAGAGGGTGAATGGGGGAGGGGAGGCAGGGCAGGAGAGCAAAGCCTAAGATGTTGGGCCTTGGAAGGGAAGGCAAAGGGTCTGGCCCTGCCCTTTTTAGGGCTGGGAGGACGGGAGCGTGGAGGGCAGAGGGTCCCAGGGGCCCAGACCCTGGGGCAGCCAATACCTAAAGGAGCCTGGCCACGGCTCTAGCTAGGAGGCTTGGTCCCTTGAGTCCTCATTCTAGATAACAAACTCTGGGCTCTAGGTAACACTCAGGCCCAGATGTGAGGAGGAAGCTACAGGCAAAGAGAGGTGTGCAGTTATAGAGGGGAGTTGTTGGTCTCTGCAGATCCTGCATCCCTTTCAGTCGTAGCTCCAGATGCCAGGCCTTTGTTCAGTCTCCTCAACCCGCCTCAGGCCTTGGCTCAGAGAAGGAGTCTCCTGATGGGCAGGCCTGCCACAGAACTGTTTTATCACAGAGGGAGATTTCCATCTGTGGTAGGCTGGACATAGTGACGCTTGCGGGTTCAAGGACTCTTGGGTCCTGTATTTTCCTCCCAAAGCAGCCGCCGAATTATATGGTCACACTGTCACTGAAAGAACGCAGTAGCCAGCCAAGCGAGCAGGTAGACCTGCTGTGCCGCTGCAGACCCAAGTGTCAGTGATTTGGATGTTAAAATCATAGAACTGGCCTTGAAAGTTCTTTCACCTGCCCACTATAGGACCAAATTTAGATTGTGAACTCTTTCCCTGGGCTGAAGGGAAAATCCAGAACACATCTGTTAGCAGTGTGTGTGGGGGGGTGCACTTTGCTTAACACCCTTCACTGCATGGGTGGGCATGATTGTGTACATACACAAGTACCTGCATATGTGTGTATATCTGGGTGTCTGTGTGGAGAGAGAGAAAGAGAGAGAGAGAGAGAGAGAGAGAGAGAGAGAGAGAACCAATCGCAGCATGTACGTGTCTCCTTTCACCCCAGTGATGAGTATCCCACTCCACAAATGAAGAGGACGTGGCTTCTGCTGGATAATCAACAGCCACCCCCAAATCATTCTTATCTGTCTCTTCAACTCGAGAAATGTTCATTGACACTTTTTGTGTCCACCTCCATGCCAAACCATGGGAGTTACGGAGCTGAACAAGAGCTGAAATTCTATGAGAGGTTGTGACAATCTGAGCTGTTTTGAAAATGAAATTTTCAGGCAGGGAACAGAAGAATTGCCTGAGCAGCACTGAGGGTCACCCCAGTCCAGAGTGAGCCATACAGAGAACGCTCACCATGGACATCTGTACCCTCTGCACCACCCAGGTCAACACCCTCATTTTCTGGACCTACTTTCTGTTTTGCTCAAAGCCAGTTGACGGGTGGCATGCTGCCCACAGTCTTTGCTTATATGCAGTTGTCTCCTTCCTTCTCAGATATCTTCACATTGTCTTTTCTTTCCTCCTGGCCATGTAGAAGCCCCTTTCCATAGTAGGACCTACTATTCCACAGTAGGACCTACTATGTGACATGCTAATGGGATAACTGTATCCATGGGACCTTTGAGACCCTGCCACACTACCCGCATACCAACTGCCATGCTTACAATGCATTTCTTATACTGACTGACTGCTTCGGCCTAGCAAATACACTCTTGTCTGTTCTCCCCACCCCCACCCGTGACTGACTTGACCTGTGTATCTGTCATGGACCTTTGCCACCTGCCCTCTCTGTAGCACACCCTTTGCATTGGCCCTCCAGGGTCCCTTTCAAAGTTCTCAGCGGTCCATGGTGAGCGCTCATAGACTTCCTGTGCTCGTGTATGCTTGCTGGCATGTCATCTGCTCAGCCTTGGCATCTTGGGGCACCCTTCATATGCAAGAACCATGCGTTATCCGTCAGCTTCAGAAGCCTAAGCCTTCTGCATGGGGAACGTCATTGGTGACTCCTCTCAGCTCTTGCTTGTAAGATAAGAACCCTGCTCATAGGCTCATTGTTAGGAATAAATGAAATTAAAACTATAAAAAGCATTTGAGACATTCAAAGCAATAAACAGACAACAGAGAATATTTGGGTTTTTTCTTTCTTTCTTTTTTTTCGAGGCAGGGTTTCTATGTGGTTTTGGAGCCTGTCCTGGAACTAGCTCTTGTAGACCAGGCTGGCCTCGAACTCAGAGATCCGCCTGCCTCTGCCTCCCAAGTGCTGGGATTAAAGGCGTGTGCCACCACTGCCCGGCAACAGAGAATATTTAAGGACAGCCACCATTTCCTAGCATCTACTATGGCATTGAGCAAAAGAAAAAAAGAAAGAAAGAGAAAGAAAAAAGAAAAGGGTAATTATTTTTGGTGTGGTTTAAATATAATACTCTATTTGATACTAATACCTACCCTATATGATATGTCTCAAAACTGGAAGAATAGGAAGTCCAGGTCCAAAGAGGTTAAGCAATTTACCTATGACTTCATAGCTTATATGTAGCAAAGCCAAATTTCCATCCCAAATCTGACTCTAAAACTCATGCCGGGAGCCACCCTGCAGTGCATCTTCTGCCAAGGGTAGGTGGGGCAAAAACACCAGGTTTTCTTCTAATGCTCCAAGCTGTTTAGCCAGGTGACTTGTACACAGGGCATTTGGTGGTTTCACCATATAGGTGCCAAAGAGGCCTGAGGACGTGGGGCCTGCCAAAAGTGTCCCTTGGCGGCAATCCTGTTTTTCATCTGATTCCCTCTTGCGGTGGGCGGGGGGGGGGGGGTGTCCTTCCCTCTTCTCCCTCTGCAAACTGCTGCTGACCCAAGCCTGGAGGGAACAGAACACAAGGTCCATCTAAAAAGAGTGTCCCTGTGTCGCGCAGAGAGGAGCTGCCTGTGCTTCAGTCTTGTTCCCTGAAAGCTGGGTCACACAGGCCTCTCAGGAGATGAGCAGTATGGCCACCACAGTTCGCCCCATGCTGAGAGGGCCTGTCTTTTGGGGCTCTTCCCACAGATACCCTGGGTTTTGACTATGCAGAGCTGCTCACAGCTCCCCCCACCCACCGCCGTGTGCCTGGGTGTTGCCTGGCTAGGCCTCCCCAGTGCTGATCCTCTTCCAAAGGCTGGATTGTGCTAACCCATCTTCTGGGAAGGTGCCTGTGGCCTTCCAAAGCTGAATCTTCACGCTCGTGTCCTTCATGTTCTGAACTTCTCTTCTGTCACGGCGTTTGCCAAGCAGCGGAGAGCTTCTGCCTGCCACCTTATCTAGTTCAGAGAGTGCCACTCCGCAAGTAGGTAGAGATACTGGGCTTCCAGATATACCTCAAGCAATACAACATCAGTTCCCATTCGTGTGTTCCCTCCAGGCCTTGGCCTGCAGCAGTTTGAGAAGGGAGGGGAAGGAAAGGAAATCGCCTGTATGAGACACCCAGGTATAAAAACAGGCTTTCCACCTAAGGGGCACTTTTTGGTGAGCCCCATGAGGCACAGTGTTTTGAGGACTGCCTGGCAACCACCTCACAAGACTACCGACTGCTCTTTGCTGAATTTCCAGTTTAGGGACTATGTGCTTAGTCTATAGTACTTGCTTGCTCTGTGAACAGATGTCAGAAGTTTCGGTTAAGTTTCTAAATCTTGAAATGCAGTGGTTAAGAAAAAGATGCATTGTCTGCCTCCCGTGAGCATCTTACCTTCATCATGTGGTTTCACAATCTTAAATTCTGGACATCAGAAAAGTGAGGCGCAGGTGCCAGCCTGCAGACGGGAGTGGGAAGCTTCCTGGGTAGTGAATACTTCCCTGCATGCTTGGAGCCTTGAGATCAACAGAAGCCTGTCATTGACAAATCTTGGCAGTGGATACAGCCAGGGGTGAGGGGACATGTCAGTGACTCCTCACAGGCCCCCTTCTGCCCAGGAGACCTTACCGCTCTTGTCAGTACCAACAAACTGGTTTGGAAGCTGTGGATTGGCCTGGTTGGATTGCAAGGAGGCCATGCAAGGTCAGGAGAGAAGCCAGGAAGCAGAACATCGCCAGAGGTCTCTCCTCTGTCCTGGCCCTACCGAGGCTTGCTATTTGGGCTTGTGTGTCCCTGTACCCGCCACCAGCATCACCACGCCCCTATGCCATGAAAGAAAGATCTAGTGAGACTTTCCAGAGCTGTGGTTGGTGTCTCATGGAATCAAGCGGTTGGGTTTCTTAGAAGCGATGGACTTCCCAGAAGGTCCTTAGAAAGAAATTACACAGGTTTGGAGATTTCTGTGCATCTGCCTCTCACAAATGTGTCGCATCCTGGCTGCAGGGAGCAGGGTATGGTTTCTTCTGGTATCATGACTTCAGCGGCCCCATATTGAATTGGGATGGCCTTAAAGAGGGCAGGGAGGAACTGATCTTACTATGATTGGCAGCAGGTAGTCTCTGAGCATCTATAAAGGTGTAGAATATTCTATTGGACTATGCAGAAGGTAAAAGAAATTCATTTTTAAATTAAATGAAAACTTGTCTTTTCAGCTAACAGTAAGTAAGGTATGTCTTCAACTCAAAAAGCATTCAGTCTGGCTAGAAAGATAAGGCAGATGTATATAAAACTATTTCCCAAAATTCCGTGTCATCAAAGAGCCATGTGATTGAAAGTCGCACCTTTGTTGACCCTTAGAAGGAAACACACTGTCATCCAGTCGACCTCGCTTTACTCTGCATCCTTATTTGAAGATGCTAAAGCGGGGGAAGGTGATTAATGTTGAAGAATCGATGGGATGCATATTTAAACAAGGCTGTGTTGCCTCACAATGGATCTAACAGAAGAAGCATCTGAGAAAGCACCAATAGCTAAGGATTCTGACAAACAGAGAAAACGGGAGCCGAGCCTGATCCGAAACCCGGAAACCAGAGGCCACTGAAGCAGAAGGAGCTCGTGCCAGCAGCTGAAAGCATTGCAGCGGGAGCCCCAAAGGCACATAGCGGCATGCCATTTATGGCACAAGCGGGTCATTTAGGGTTACTGAAGGTTGTTAGTCCAAGAAGTTAATGAGCAAGGACGGGACAGGTGCAGGGCTCCCAGGGAGAGCACACTGGGCTGACAGATTACACCTGTCACTCACAATTTGGGCCTGGAGAGACCCAGTGTTGAGGGAGAAACAGGGCCTACAAATGGAGCCCTGTACTTGGTTGCCATTCAGTCAGTCACATCACTGACTGAGCATCTGCTACATTCAAGTTATCTTAGAGGAAACAAGTGGGTTGCATAAATTCTGCCCACCACGGAGATGAGTGATTTACTAAAATAACTATGGCATGGGCATCATGTTGAACCCTATTTTAAAGATGATAGCACAGAGATCTGGAGCTAACCAGTGTCACACACCTCATAAATGGCAGAGCTGGCACCCAAACCCAAGTATCTGGGTGCTAGATCTCCCAGTGACATTCAGCAGGCTGCTTCTCTGAGTACACTGCAGAGCAGAGCAGCCTCAGTGGTGGTACAGAGCTAGGAAGAAGACTGGCAACCGTACAGCTTGGAGGAGGATGACTAGGGCTCAGTCGGTACCCAGATCAAAAGGTACCAATGCTTCACAGGAAACAGCAGAGGCTGCTTGGGATTATTTGCTATAATCCCAAATAAAAAATTGGTTTAGGCTACAAAGAGATATCGAATGCCAGGGCTTTGGACAACTGGACAAAGGGGAGCCCTTGTGGCTTTGGAGTCAGGGGTTGTATCTGTGCACTGAAGAGATTCATTAGAACTCTGTCCATAAGATGGATCACAGCAGGAAGAAACCCGAATCAGAAAGACTAAGTAGAAAGTTCCTGCAATATGCTGAACAAAAGGGTTTCTGACCCAGGATAACGCTGCAGTTAAACCGTGGTCTTTGCATCTTCTTAGCCCCGGCAGATTAATGATGCACACTTCCCCCAAATACCTTTGCCTCCTTTGATCTGGGCACTCACTCTCCCTTCTGAGCTTCCATCCCAGCCTGGGCAGATATGGCGTCCTTTGTCCTGTGACAGTTTCACAGGAGTGCCACAGTTTGGAGGGAGGGTAGGCTAGAGGAGGATCCCAGGACAGGGGCCAGGCAGCCAACAGTTCCCTTTCCAAGTTTCTTGGTGTGCTAGCGCTATAACACACGGCTGCATTCATCAGCTCTCCAAAACAAAGGGTTCTCCTTGGCTCCCATCTCTGCAGGTTCTAGTCCATGGCTGGCTGAATTTACTGCTTCAGGTCTGTGGTGAGACAATAAATCACGATGGGAGCTCAGGCAAAATCAAAAGCACATCTCTCCTGCCCAGGCACTAACTGTGCTCTTAATCTCCCAACTGCATTCCTTATGTCTTTTAGTATCAGAACCGTTTCCCCACTTCATTCTTGTTTTTCCAGCCTCAAAAATCCTGATTTTTTTGATTCATGTGAATATTCCTGTGTGGGCGTGGGTGTAAACCAGAGCTGTCTTTTTCAGTCACTCTTCACATTATATACTGAGACTGATTTCTCATTCGAACCCCAAGTTTGCCAGTTTGACTATCTAGGCAGTTTGCTCCTGGAACCCCTTGAATCCACCTCCCGAGTGCTGGGAGCTGCCACCCCAACCCTCCCCTGACGTTTATGTGAGCACAAGGAATCCCAACTCTGATGCTCATACGTGCACAGCAGGCAATTCCCCCATTGGGCCATCTTCCCAGCCACAATAAATCCTGGATTTTAAAACCATTTTCCTAATGTTTTCCGCCAAGACATAGAGCTGGAAGGCCTGTGTGATCTCCTAGACCAGACCTCTACTGCACAGAAACACACTGGAAGGAAATAGCCCTTGTCTTGGGTCTTACAGCAACAGATGGCAGATCATCATCCCTTAGCTTCCCAGACCTGGTCCGTCTCCAGCTCTCCTCCAGACAGCAGCCTCTGGAGTGACTCTGGCCAGCATCTTATCCACAGCTCATTCTAGTCATTGGAGCCTGATGGCCCCTCCGCACCTCCCAGGCTTCTTACCAAGAGTATTCTTTATGCCTGATGAACAGTCCTTTCTGGTTGTTAGACTCGGGTCTATCCAATGAGAAAGCGGGAGGCCGGGCTTAGCCTGGAGTCACCAACTGCTTATAATCCCCCAAATGCTTGCTGGTGGTGTCTGTGCAGTTTCCTCCATCCCCTCAAGCCCCTTAAATCCAGTACATCCCCCTTAAATCCACACTGATCTCCAAGTTTCTTGGTTCATCACTCATTGTCGTCCACCAGATCCTGCTGTGCCAGCCTTGTTAACTCGGTCCCTGAGGCCCTTTCTGCTTTTGCTCCTGGTGTCTCTTGTTTCTGTTCTTTCTTTATTCCTGTTGGCAGCCTGCTTGGAATTCCATGTGGGGCTGTGATGACAGTTAAAAACTTGCATGAAGAGAGGGAAAATTAAAGAAAGAACATACCTCCCCTAACTCAGTTTGAAACCTTGATGGTTTCTGAGTCTCAGGGTTCTTTGTACATGATAACTTGAACCTGAAATCTGTTTATCCTTATGCATTTGTATAAATTTGGCTGTGAGTGTCCAGCTGTGGCCCTCTATGTCTGCCTGGCATACCTCCTCTCTCAGCTCTCTGGCTACGGGCTTCGTTGTGGAAGGTAGCATCTATGTAGGACAGATTCAGCTGACCTGCTCACATTCTGAGCTGGCCTGGATGCTTGCCAGGTAGAGGATTTACACTCTGAATTGGATTTCCTGGGTCATTGCTATCTATAAGGCAGAAGCTAAAAACACAACAGAGACTACAAAAAAAAAAAACAAAAACAAAAAACCTTGGGGTAGGGTAGACAGCTCAGTCAGTTATGCAAACATGAGCACCTGATTCAGGATTCCCAGCACCCCCACTAAAAAAAAAAAAAAAAAAGGCAAGTGCCGGGGCTTGGAGACCCTGTCTCAAAAGACAGTAAGCTCTCCGATGATCAAGGAAGACACCTGGCATGGATTCTGCCTCACCACACAGGCATGCACACATGCGCATGTACCTACATGTGCACATCCTCACATCAGCACACACCCACACCAACACATACCAGATGCCTGCCTCAAAGAGCCAGCCTGGTTAAAATGGGAGGAAGAAAAGTGGCAGCATATGGGAACTCCAGGTCAGGACAATAAACTGACTTGTTTATGATATGTACGGTTAGGGCCTAGGTTGAGTTCTGTGTAAAAGCACCATGGTAGTAAGGTGAGGGTCCTCACCTGGAAAAGATCAAAAGCAAGAAGAGAGAGGTGTTCAGGCTTCCAGGCTCTGGCGCTGGCCAAGCTAGTCTCCATGTGAAGGAAAACAGAGAAGGAAACAGGAAGCCCTGGGCTTGGGAAACTGTGTGCAAGGGCCACGGTAGGTGAGGATGGCCATCCTGTCTAACCTGGCTTTCCTCCCGCAGCGTATGCTCAACTGCAGCCACACCAGCTCCTCCCGCAGCCGTCATCAAAACACCCACAGCCTCAGTTTGTGATTCAGCAGCAGCCACAGCCACAGCAGCTACAGTCACCACGGCCTGCGCCCCAAGTCCAGTCCCAACCCCAGCTTGCACCAGTCTCCCCAAGCCTGGCCTTACAGTCCAGCCCAGAAGACAATGCCATGCCTCTGGGCCCAGTTCCGTCTGTCCTGCCACTCCAGTGTCCTGCTGCCCATCTGCACAAGCCAGGAAGCAGTCAGCAATGCCACCTTCCCACACCAGACACTGGGTCTCAGAACGGACATCCTGAGAGTGTGACCCATGTCCCTCAGCGAAGGTTCCAGCACACCTCAGCTGTGATCTTACAGTTGCAGCCTGCTTCTCCAGTGGTAAGTAGGCTGATATCAGGGAACAGTGGGGAGGCCGTAACTCAAGCAGTCCTGTAGTTCTGACACGGGTAATTCAGACTAGGCTGATGGTTGAGATTGTCTCTGCACATCCCAAGATGAAAGGGCTCTCTCCGACTTAGGATAACTGAATCTTTACATCTTTGCCTGTTGCCCGAGCGCCACAGGAACCAGGGTAGTGTCCAAGATTGCAGAAGCGATTCAGGAAACTCATCTCTGCCCTGCCCCCTAACAGCCCCAGCAGTGTGCTCCTGATGATTGGAAGGAAGTGGTACCAGGGGAGAAGACTGTGCCCGTGACTCAGCCAGGCCCATCCCCACACCAGCAAGCCATCATCGCTGCCATGCCTGGTGGTCTGCCTGTACCCAAGAGTCCCAACATCCAGCAGTGCCCAGCTCACGGTATGAAGTGTTGGGGGAAGGGGGGACGTCAGCTTGCCCTGCCACTTCCTGGTTCCTTTCCCTTGGCATCTAGGAGGGGAGGTAAACTACCAGAAACATAATGAAGCAACACAACATCTTTGTAGCTGAAGACAGGGGAAGTAAAGGCATGGGTCAGGGACAAAGAAAGATAGCCCAGAAGATAGAAAAGCAAGAGGATCAGAGTAGGGAAAGAGTCAGGTTCTGCAGCTCTTTTGCCATTGGTTTTTTGAATGCTGCATATATGTGGGCCAAGCTGACAGCAAAGGTGTCAGAGGGAGTTCTTGAGATTAATCATGGCCAGAGGACTGCAGAGTCTCCAAGAGAAGGGACATTCCTTCGAGGAGAGCCAGAAGGAGACTCGGAATGAGCTCATCTTGTAGAGAACATCCTTGAGAGAACTGTGCTCATCTCTGGGGTCTCCATCTATCCATCTGAGTGACAAGTACATTTCCCATGACCTGAGCTTTAGGACACTCTGCTGGAGCACTCTGCCCTGGTGGGAGAGCCACGGTGGTACCTCCACCCTCTGTAGTGATCCATTTGCTGGCCTTCTTCTCTGCCAGGCTGCACGGTGATCTTGGCCCTAGATCTCAGAGCCACTCTGAGCCAAGAACTGTTGACAGCTCAGGGAGGCAGCTCCAACCACAATGCTAAGTGTGTGCTGAGAGTAGCGGTGGGAGAAGCAAGAGGGAAGAGCTCAGAAACTGAAGATTTGAAAGGAGAAATATTTGGAAATAAAAAAAAATATACAAGGTAGGAGAAGTTAAATAGTCTTATAAGGAATGAGGGTTGGAGCAAGGAAAAAGGAAGCCAAAGAATATGGACAATGAACACTAGGAAATGGAAAGACGGATGGAGGTCATTCACTTCCTTTTCGTGGGCTGGCAAGGACGAGAGACTCCTGCTAAGGGGTCCTGGGTCTGAGGTTGTAAACCCGCCCAGCAGGTCAGTTGTTCCAAGGTCCCAAAGAGGTGCTATCTGAAAAAGACGTGGGCGGGAGGGAGAAACCACGCAAAATTCTGTTATCAAGGTCTCACTTTATTAGTGAAGTGGTTGTGGTTTATATAGCCCTTGAATGAGGAATTTGGCTTGGGGTGGGGGCAGGGGCATGGTAAGGGCAAGAAGGGACCTTGCGGGGGAAGCACTGGTCACAAGTGTTCTCTATGCAAGTTGGAATCGTTCCTTTTGTGATTCCAACCACAAACAATTCTCTAGATAGTTGGAATGTGGGATGGGTACCACTAACAAATAGCTCTTGAGATCGTTGGGTGTGGGGTGAGTTCCGCTAACAAATAGTTCTCAAGATAGTTGGGTGTGGGGCTCCCCGCAAACATCCTTAGGACAATAGTCCATGCTAGAATCTTTGGGAAAATGGCTCCTGCCCTGCTATAATCTTTGGGAAAATGTCTCCTGACATGCGGTGTGGCTCTGTGATGGAACACTTACCCAGTGTGTCTGAGACCCTGCATTCCATCCCAACCCTTATAGAACGCACTCTAATTATCAGAAAACCCCTCTTCTAATTAAGTCAGAACCTGCTGTTCTGGAACTTAGCATCGTTGGCTGTGAGCCTGTCTTGCAAATTTGAGAGTCCATCTCATAGTGTTTGTAGAAGTTTGTCCCAACTCTGGGGGTGGGGGGACATTGAAAGACCTGAGAGTTCTTTGATTTCCCTCCATGACATGTCAGATCCCCACTTCCATGTTTCTAATCATCTTCTCTCTGTGTGTTCTACCTTTTCATTGATTCTCTCAAAGTGGAACTCCCCAAATTAAAAATATTAATACCAAAGCTACCATCTCAGAGGGGTAGTGGCGAGCCACATCTTTAATCCCAGCATTCGGGAGGCAGAGGCAGGCGGATCTCTGTGAGTTCAAGGCCAGCCTGGTCTACAGAGCTAGTTCCGGGACAGCCAGGACTGTTACACAAGGAAACCCTGTCTCAGAAAAACTACACACACACAGTCCTTTACTCACTCATGATAGCCCTGAGAGATAAGTATCATCATCCTCTTCATTCTAGAAGTAGGGACAGAAACCAAGAAGGAGCGGCCCCAGGTTACAGGGCTGTTGAAGGACAGTACTCTGGTTCTAGCCCCAAATGTGGCAGTTCCCTCACACACCACCCCATTAGGCCAGACACACGAGGCCACACCTTCATTCCTCCATCCAGTGGGAACAGCTCTGATGGGTCAGAGTGTTGTGCCAACTAGACTCCAGGAAGATGGCTTGTTTTGCTTGTACTTTTGAGGTTTCTTTGACAGGAGTTGTTGTCTGACTAGGTCTCCTTGGTCTCCAACTTGTACTATTTATATTTTGAACCAACGTACAATGACTTATGTCCGTTCAGTGATCTTGTGTGAATTTAGCTCACAGTTCCAGAGACTGTCATTGGTTCACTAAACTATCCTTGAGCTTTTTCCGCCAGCCTTCTCAGAGATTTCCTCCCTAAATCCTGGTAATTGCCCTTGGGGGTCAGAACTTCATTATCTTCATTTTAAAGATGAGGACAGGACCCTAAGGTGCAGAGTCAGTGGAGGAGCAGGGATCTCTTGCATCTGAATTCTGTTATTCATTCATTATGCTAATGCCTCACTACCACTTGGCTACAGGTGAGCTGCAGGAATAAGCACTACCTGCTCTCTATTCTAGAAGGGTCAAACGAACTCAGGAAGAAGAAGTCCAGGTCTTTCCGAAATACGCGTTCTTTTACCAGTTTGCTGATGGAAGTGCCGCGTAGGATCCGCCTGAGGAGCCAGGCAGCGTTTCCGGAATGCTGGTACCCAACAGTCTTTGCTGAGGGACAGTTATCCAACAACTCCTAAATCAGCTGGCGTTTGCCTTCCTTTTTCTATTTGGTCCATAAGGCTCGCAACAGTTTCTGAAATCCAAGCAAGGCCATAAGCATAAGACAAGCATCCTGTTCTTGAGGTTCTCATCTTCCAAAAAGAATGACCTTTGTTTAGTGGCGGCCGCTGCTGGCCACCCGAGCCTTAGACAGTTGCATGGACTACGGAGGTTTGAATGTCCACTCGGGGACAAAGCCCTGTGGGTTGTATGGTAAGGCCCAGAGAAATAAGGACTGCTCCCTACCATCAAGGAACCCAGCATCTGTTGGGGAAGATGAACACACAGGAAACTACAATGCCAGCTACAATTTGATAAACGCCGCAAGAGGCCCCTAGGTAATGCTTTCCACGTTACAGAGGGCACTGTTGGTGCCAGGTGGAGATTATCAGGCTAGATTTCAGAGTGGAAATGGCATTGCTACAAAGCAGGGATTGGCAAACTATAGCTCCCAGGCTACATCCATTGCATTGCCAGTGTTCATACAGCCTCGCAAGTTAACAGCAGCTGTAATGAACAATATTATCTCTCCATGTGAGGAAATACATGAGATTCAGATGTCCGTGTTCACAATGAAGCTCTGGGAACACAGCCACGCTCACTTACCCATGACAGCAGCTCTCAACTTCAGCAACAGTAGGCTGGAGCAGCTGGGGCAGGGACCATATGGCCTACAAGGTCTAAGGTATTTCCTCTGTGGCCCCTTTCAGAAGTCTGCCAACTGCTAGCCTTTCGACCTTGAAGTATGGGTGGGACTTGGGCTCATAGTGTCAGGGACAAGGCCTTTCTGGTAGGACAGTTAAGGCGGAGGGCAGAAGTTGAGTGTCCAGTGCCTTGTCATCTTCCTTTTTAAAATCAAATGTGTGAGAGCAAGGGGAATGTGAATTCTACTGCAAAGGAAGTTTGAAAGTTTGGAAAGTAAAGGAGAAAGACGAGGAGTGAGGAGCGGGAGGGAAGCAAGCAGGAACTAGAAACCATGGGCAAAGTGAAGCCGGAGCAGAAGGAAAGACAGAGTGTGGTGGAGAAGGTATGAATGAAGAAAACCAATGGACGGGAAAATACTGAGACTAGAGAGAAGTCGGGAGTGGGGAGTCATTGGGTCCATCCTGCAGTTAGTTACTCTTTGAGAATGGTGCCTTTCTCATGAGCGCATACCCCCAGGGCTCCTAGCCCGCCTGTTTGCATGAAGGTAGCTCGCCGGGACAGTTCAAGTTAAAACTGTGTGTTTGGGAAAGAAAACTAACATTTATTGGGCTCCCACTGTGCACCAGGCACTGCAGGCAATTTGTAAATCAGTTAACCCTCACATTAAACCTGGCGGTAGGGATTACGCCTTTTATGGAGGTAGGACTGGGTCCCTTTGGTCATTACTTCACCTCTGATCCTCGCTCCCAGTGGGGAGGATAATGACCACTTGGAGAGTTATTGTGGACAATAAGGGAGAGGGTGCGTGCACTTCGCCCTGACACGCACTAACCCTCAATCATTAAGACTCGCCTCCGAGACCCCACAGTGAGCCACCGGGGCGGGGGTCACAGGCCACGGGTCCCCAGGGGCCCCGCGCCGGACGCCTCCGAGCCTTCCGGAGGACGCGGGGTTGGGCTCGGGCGCACAAAGGAAGCGCGCGGGCCGCGTCGGCTGCCGCCCCGCCCCGCGCCGCCTCGCCCCGCCCTCGCCCCGCCCCGGCGGAGGCGGCCCGGGAGCCGGCCCGGACGCGCCGCATTGTCTCCGCGGCGCCGCAGCCCTCGAGCGCTCGCTGTAGCTCGGTCGCCGCCCGCCTGCCCGCCGCCCGGCCCCGCGCCCCGCACCCTTTGTCCAGGCCGTCGGGCCCTGCGGTCGGATGCGCCGCGGCAGCCCCGGGCCCCGGCTCGGAGGCTCCCGGCGCAGAGGACGCGGCCCGCCCGGGCCCCCGCTCCAGGCGGCGCCGGGCCGAGGGGCTGTGTAGGCCCCGCCCGGTCAGGCCCGGCCGGGCCCCGGACAGGTCAGTGCTGCCGCGGGGAGGGATCGCGCCGTGCCAGGAACGGGCGTCGCCCTAGGCCTCGCGGAGGCCTCTGGGCTGCGCCGCCGCGCTTGGCCTCCGGGGAGGGCCCGAGCCGCCTCCGCTCCCAGCCCCGCCGGCCTCTGCTCCCGCTCCGGGCCTCCCGCGCCCCGCGGGGACTTGTATTGATGGGAAAGGACAAGCTGTTTTGTGATTGTCCTCTTCCATGTTTAGAAGAGCGTTTTCTCACCCTCTCGTGCCAAACGAAGGTATGCTGCATCTGCGGGCTCCTTACGTTAAATCCGGAATCTGTGAGCGTCTGTTTAAATTGACGTCCAGAAAGAGGGAGGATGCGAACCCGTGAAGTTGCCTCCAGAACGCCTAAGTCCCGACTCCCTCGTCGGGTGCCAGTTTGTGACAGTGAGACCCTCCCCCTCCTTAGCTGCCGCAAGGTTTCGCTAGCTTAATACTAACAGTTCCCCATCAACTTTCCTTCTCACGCCAGACCTAGCCGGCCTAGTTTCCAGCTCTGTCTCCTGAGCTCACTCTTCTCATTCCTGCTTTACCAATCAATGACAGCTTCCCCCTAAGACTTTTCCCAACCTTGATCCTTAATCCCTCCATTAGCATATTAGGCCCAGAGGATCTCTTGAAGTGAAGTACCGACCTAAATCCTCGTGTGTCCGCAGTTTTCCCCAGGACGGCCCCAATTTAAACTAGTCCGTCTCATTGCCAGCCTGAGCTCTCAATTTCGGGTTTAGAAAGTAATGTCACTTTGGCTGTAGCAGACCCCACTGTCCTGGCCTCTTCCAGCCATTTGGCCCTGGGGCTTTACTGGTTAATCCAATTATCATTCACCTGGGATTTTCCTAACCCCTCCTGAGTCAACCCAAATGTTAGAACTGCTAGGATTTCTAGGTCAGTGTGAACATTACAGGTTAATGAAGCCAGGGAATTGTTCCTTGTTCTTGTATTTCTCTCTCTCTCTCTCTCTCTCTCTCTCTCTTTCTCCCTTTCACCCTCTCTCCCTCTCCTCCCCACCCCTATTTTCCCCAGCTTTTATTTCCATTGAGAACTGCAGACCTGTCGGGCCGCCCCTTGGCTAATGTTTAGATTTGGGTCACCAAGGTGTAGTGAGTTCCATCATTTTACCTGGAAAATAGGAAGTAGTTTATTAACATCATAGTCTTCAAGGCAAGAGATTTCATCTTGAATCTTCTGATAGCCCCGCAGCTGAGCAGCTCTGGTCTCGTTCAGTTCAGTTTAGCACATTTTACCAGGCCCCTGCTTTATGTAAAACACGGTGCTGGGCCCCACAGACAGTTCAATAAAAGATGGCATCCAGATTGTTTGGGAATCTTCACACTTTTACCCACTGCTCGTTGGCTCATTTCTGCTCCTAAGTGCCAGCCCCAGCGAGGTGGGGATGCTTGGCTTCCTCCGGGGGTGGCTTGTTTCACCAAGGGTCCAGCAGATGGGGAGTGGTGCTCTTTTGGCACCTGCTGTCTCCTGGCACTGTAACTTGAGTTCTGCTTCCCTGCTCACCCAAGTTGTTTCCAGGCTTGCCTTTCTATACCACAGAGAACAGATGTCTTTTTTTTCCCCTGAAGCCTAAATGGGTAGTTTCTTAGTCCCCTGTGCTGCGATTCTGGAGGGGCTCAGGAGTACCTCTTTACACCCCCTCCTCCTGTCCCTGGAACGTGGCTGTGGGCACAGTGAATGTCGGTATTTTATCCTGTAGCCGCCTCCTAGCCCTTTGCACTTTTCTGGGTGATTGTTTTTGGCGCTGGTAATGGAACCCATGGCCTTAGGCCCTTTCCACTTTCCCCTTTGCCCTGATTGAGTTTTTAATTTACCTCTGCCAAGTGGGCTTCCTACATACTGTTTCCTTTCCAAGCAGTGAAGAGGAAAATGCTAGCCCCTTCCTTCTGTGGCAGGAGCAGTGCTCTGGCTGCAGGTCTCCAGGCAGGTCTCTGTGCTCTGCACACTCCTGTGGGGACTACAACCTCTCAGGACGGTGTTTTGTTCTAAGTCTGCCATTGACTTGAGTCTAAGCTGATTGACCCTGAGATTGTGTTTTCTGCCGAGAGGACCCCCCTCCTTGACCTGGGCTGCCTATTTGCTCTGGCTCAGCCCCAGAATCCACTCCTTTTTAGCCCACATCCTCTTTCCTGCCTTACTCATTTCCTGTCTCACATGCTCTGGATCTTTGAGTTCTGATTTTTTTGGAAGCAGAGGGAATAAATTGGAGAAGGATAGAGGGGAGATTTGAAAATTGAAATGTTCTTGTCTGTAGCCTCACGTTCTTCCTTGCTCGTCTGTCTCCCTGAGGTTGTCTTTTTTAGGGAGACACACACAGGGAAAACAATCACTAAGAATTAGGAGTTTTTTGTCTGTGCTAGGGAATATCGCAGGGGAGCCACTTTTCTGTCTCTTCCTTTTCCTGTTGTGATCACATATAAAGAGGTGGCCCTTTAGGTCTGCTTCCTTCCCCAGAGAAGCTCACCTGTCGCCTGAGTCAGTCCTTCCAGCAAGCCAAAGCAAAGTTAAAAACTAGGGAACTGGGTGGTGATTCTGGCCCTCCTACATGTTGATATGAAAGTAGTCATGCTTGAGTGAATCTGGTCTGTACTGAAGTCCTTCCAGCTGTCCGGTATTTGATCTCCCACACACACAGAGGATTTTGTGAGGGAAGGTAGAGAGTCATCTTAAATGGCCGTTTCTTCCTTTGTCTTCTGCCTCTTGGCAGTGGGATAATGAAGGTGATAGTTTGCAGTAGTTGGGGAAAATCTCAAAAGTGTTGTTCTTGGTACTTCTTAGGAGACTGTCTTGAAGCGAGGATTAGTGTGAGCCTTCCACTGTCTAGGATAGCCAGGTGCTCTGAGCACTCTGCTAGGGCCTTTGTATTAGCAACAGAAACCTCTCCATGATTCAGTGATGCAGAGCTGGCCTCCCCTCAAGCTAGAGAGGCCTGAAAGCGCACGGATTTGTGATTTAACTGTCAGTGTGGAGTGGTGCAAACTACATGAGTCACCGTCGGAAAAGGCTGGTAGCATGCTTTCTGTTAAAAAAAAAAGTGGCACTTAGGATAAATTTAATCTGTACATTAAATAGATGTAGCTTTCATTTTAAGAATTGACATTTAAATTTTTCATTGTGAGTTCCTAGCTACATCAGAATCCTGGTTTGGTATATGTAAAGATATTCAGAGGTAAACTGTCTTTAATTCTACTTCACAACATAGATACTTGAGGAATTGCTAGGCAAAAAGCCATTTGCCTAATATTCTTAATTAATTTTAGACTTTTTTCTCTTATTGGTAACAAAATAGAATATAACTTACATGATCAAGAAATGAGCTATTTTTGAAAATTTTTAGATTTAATTTTCTGTGTATGTGTGTTTTGCCTGCATGTTTATATAGTCACCACATACATGCCTGGTGCCTATAGGGGGACAGAGAAGGGCATCAGATCCCCTGGAACTGGAGTTACAGATGGTTGTGAGTTGCCTGCCATGTAGATTCTGAGAGCCAAACCTAGGTCCTCTACAGGAACAAGTGCTCTTAATCGGTGAGCCATCTTTCCAGTCCCTCAAATGTGCACTTTTTACAGTTAACCAAGAGTCATACAATATAAAATTACTAGGGAAGGTATGTGTGTATATGTGTTAATGTGTGTGCATGTGTGTATTTGTCTGCCTTTATCAGGCTGGTCCTTATTCTTTGATACATTGTCTCACTAACTAAACTGAAGATTGGCTGGATTGGTTGGCTAGAAAGCCCTAAAGATCTCCTCCTGTCCCTACCCCTTAGCACTGGAGTTCTAGGCAGGTACCCCCATGTCTGGCTTTTTATATGGGTGCTAGGAGTCTAAACTCATGGAACAAACATTTTACAGACTGAGCCATCTCCCAGAATTATTAGTTTTAGAAAATAGTAGTATAGTCAGAAGCAACATAATTTAGATTCTTCTCACTCTAGGATTATAACACTACATAGGCCCCTTCGTAAACTTTGTAACCCCCTTCCCAGACCATGGTAGTGAAAGGGGCCTTGGTTTCCCTGTCTTTCAATTTCCAAGCATTTTAGTTGAAGTGAATCCAAAAACAATACTGTTTCTGCATCTGCTAAAGAAGTTGATGCTAACTACAGCTTGCCAGTGTTCTGAGGTGAATCCAGATGTTAGAGAGGCTGGGTTTCCCATTTCAATGTTCTTTAAAGCATACTTAGTGGTCAGATGTTAGGGAAAGATTACTTCAGTGCCATATTGTAATGAAGTCCTCCTCAGTAGGTTGGGGGACTAGTCCTGCTGCCATGCCTGAGTCCTCAGCAAGAGAGCCTAGGCTCGTGACTACTGAGGATTGTTTCCAGAGCTCTCGCTGCCCAGCCCTCATGCCGCGAACACTGCAGGTTATTCCTAGCTACTGATGTCTTCCGCATATTTGCCCGTCTGTCTGTGGCCCAGAGCTGCACAGCTGTGTTAGCATTTGGAACACCCAGAACAAGTGACAGGCTAAAGTGCGTGTGAAGCCGGTGAGTCTTTAAAAGTGGATTTGTTCCATTTTCCAGGCATGTGGTTATCAGTACTCAGCTATTAATTGGCTGGTAGCAAGTATGATGATTGAGAGCTTAGGCAGCAGCAAAATAAATAAATAAACAAACAAACAAATAAATAAATAAGTAAATAAATTTAAGAATGTGAGATGCTCTGCCAAGCCTGACCGCCAGAGTTCTGTCTCAGGATCCAGATGACAGGAAGAGAGACCCACTTCCCATGTCCCTGTGCACAGCCCTCTGTCATACAGCTAAACACTGAAGAGAGAGGTGCTTTCTGAGAGAAGAAGCCATCAGAACTGACTTGTAGCAGGGATCCACCTGGACCATTACGTGGGCCAGACAGCTGAGGCTGGTACCGTCTCCTGCGTTCCCACCTTGGCTGCCATTTTGTCGCCTTAGATGATCTTACAGTTAGTAGCCAAAAATAATGGAGTTGGCATATCAGGGGGCGTGATCGTCTTTCCTTATTACTAGCCTGAAGATAATTAGAACATTTACTAAATATTTCAAGGTTTTTTTTGTAAATGGAATTTTAAAAATCTATCTTCCATGAGTTTATTTTTAGCATTTTAAACTGATTTCATTTCACAGGCAAAACCACTTCCTGACTTTGAAAATTTCACTATAGCCCTTGCATCTGTATGTGGGGGTTCTCCCTTTGACGACTCAGAAAGGTTATCTCCCCCTTGTTTCTGGGGTTCTTCTGCACTGTCTGCCGATGACTCTTAGCCTCTTTAGGAAAGATGCCGCAGAGAGAGACTCTGGTGTTTGTCTCCTTGACCATTGGGTTCATAGTCTTGGAGATGGTGCGCGACTTGGCTTGCCCTCTGGAGCAGAGCACTTCTGTTCTGCTCAGCCCTGTCAGAGCGCACATAAATAACGACTCTTTCTGGAGCCTGACCTCGAGGTGCACAGACAAGGCACAGGGTATACCCCAGTACACACAGCACGGGGCAGCAGGAACAAGACCTCAGTCTAACCTCAGGGACCGGGTGAGGTCAGGGCCACTTCTGCGTGGTGCTTCCTGATCTTAATTTTCTCTCTGCAAGAGCAACAGGCAGGAGCACACATGTCACAGTTGAGGAGGCTGAGGCCTGGAGTAGCCTGCTGGCACCACAGGCTAGGGTTTAAGCTCAGTGTTTTTCTGCTTCCCCATTTACTCAAAGCCAGCACCTACCATATACTTAAACTTCCTACAGTTTATGGTTCTTAAGATAGAGAAAATAGACTCAGTGAACACCTTGTACACAGGGTATCACAGGTAGAGCCAGAATGAGCTCAGGCCTCACCCAGAACCAGCATCCTCTCCCCTGCCACCCTTGATCTCTTCCTCCTGGGACTTGTGGTATCTCTGTAGTCTCTCCCTTGGTGTCTTAGTATCTGCCAGAGCACTGTGATGGGAGTCCTTGATTGGGCATTTGACACCCTCCTGTGGCAGCTTTGCCTTGTCCCCTGCAGCCAGGACTGATGAGCACTCCTGGTGTGCTGGCCGGCCTGTTGGACATCACTTCGCAGTTCTGCAGAAGCTGAGTACCCACCACAGCAGCCTCCTACATCTGACCTCAGCCCATTATGGCACTCAGCCTGAGGTCTAGGAAAATCCCCCACTGCTCCCTTGTCCTCAGCTGCATGGGGGAGGGTGGCTGTCGCCTGCACTGATTGCTTCCCTCCTAGCTCTGGGTAACAGCTTGGAAGACATCCAGCTGTTTACAGTTCCACTTCTGCGCACTCTAGCCTGTGATTTGGGGTGAGTTGGACCGGCCCTCTCTGTCTGTCTTGAGAGACAACAGCCTGAAAGTCAGTTGTATAGCAGTAGCTGCCAGGAGGGAGGGTTTGACCCTCCAGCTAAGGCCGTAGACAGATATTTAGCTCTTACCCAGAATACTGAGAGCTCGTCTGCCCTCCTAGCCTGCTAACCTAGCCTCAGTGAGGTCATGCTGAAGTGGCACTCGGGCTGGCTGAGGTCCCCAGTCTACTGGCCAGCTCCCTTCTCCACAGAGAACCTAGATCCAGTCTTGCCTCTGTGTGGGTAAAGCTCCCTGCTGTGCCAGGGTCTTCAGAGCAACTGCAGTTGCCCTGGCTGAGGAAGGTACTCTGAGGGGCAGGCTGGTGCCAAAGCTATATAGCTTGTAGCTTCCAGGCAACAGGTCTCTGTCTCACAGCTCTGTCCTTACAAGAACTGAACCACTTACAGGCGGCGACTCCTCCAGGACTCTGGGAAGGAGCCTGCAATTTTCTCCCTACTAAGAGCTTCTTTGCTGCATGTTCTAGGAGATACCATCTTCCAAATGCCATTCACTCTTGCTTGAATTCTAAAAAGCACACCTGTAATGTGTGCAGTCTGCATGGGAGATGCACATGTGGTCCTCTTCTAAATTTAGTGTTGAAATTTGTGGGAGAGATGACTCATCCTAAATTGTAAGTGTGGGAAATGGTGTGCCAGGCCTATTGAAAGAGCATACGCTACTTCCCTTCTGGCATCTTGGAATATTGACTGTAGCCCCTGGGTCCGGATTAACCACATTCCTTTTCTTACTACTTCAAGACTCCCATCTGGGCATCACTCACCTAGATAATTGCCAGTTCCCAAACCTAACGTCCCAGACCACACATGATGCCTCTGCTTTGGTGTCCCGGAATGGAGGATCCATTTCCTGCCACCTCCCTCAAGTGCCCTCATGCTGTTCCCAGCCAGTCAAAGCCTAGTGCTCCCCACCCAGTCTGTTCCACTTAGCAGCCCACTCTAGGGAAACTGGAACCACTGTATTCTGCTCAACTTTCTCTTGTGACCTGGAATGTATTTGCTACTCATTTTGTTGCGGTGGCAAAATACATGACAGAGGCAACCTAAGAAAAGAAGGATGCATTTTGGCTGGAAATTTAAGAGTGCTGTCCACTGTAGTGGAGTAGGCATAATGGTAGGACCTTGAAGCCACTGGTCACCTGTGTTCACAGTCAGGAAGCAGAGAGCTGAATTTGGTATTAAACTCAGTTTGTCCTTTTTAATTCAGTTTGGACCGTCCCCCCCCCCCAGCTCCATGGAATTCAGGGTGGGTCCTCCCACCGCCATCAAACCTCTCTGCAAACATGCTCACAGACAAGTCCAAAGTTTGTCTCATAGGTGACTCTATATTTTCTCAATAGAATATCACATAGATTAAGTCTTTCAATCCTGAAGACAAGTTGCCTCATGCCTTAGACTCAGGGCCCCTCCACCTGGATCTGGTCCCCTTCCCTCCCACCGTACCTGGGTCCCTAAGCAGTGTTGGAAAGGGTCTGCTTACCTGAGCAAAGTGGCCAACTCATAGCAGATTGTGAACGAGTGTAGCCAAACTTGCACTTTGAAGATTCTCCCCAGGAATCTCTTTGTGAAGAGTGCCTGCATTGAGCTCCAGCCCACCCCCTCCACCGTGCCCTTCTTCCTGGGAGGGGACACCTCCCTCTGTTTCACAGTGCCACCAATTTCTTTGGGGGTCCGGATATAACTAAAGAGATTAGGAAGGGTGGCCCTAGACCTTTCCACAGGCCTAGCTAGCCACTCTGGCTCTCCTCTCTGTAAGGTGACCTCTGCTGCTTGGAGCAGGTGTGGCCTCCTGCTGTCTCCTGGTTACAGGTGCAGAGGCACCATTTTGCAGGTGCTTCACTCTGGAGAACAGGCTGAACTGAAGCACAGCTTGAGCGAGTGCTGTTACAGGTTCTTGTTCTGATGTTTGGTGAGCCGTGTCATCAATTGCTGGCTCCTTAAAGTCTTTGCTGATTTCATTAGATTGTTCTCATACTGTCACCAGCCAAGACATCCAGTGTCAGCCTCTGGCTTGCACGTATGCAAGCACGCACAAACCTTTCACATTCCCCAATAGCAGATGGTTTGTGTGTCATCTGACACAAGGAAGAACCTGGTTCTGAACTGGCCAGTCTTGCTCTCTCTCCAGCTGACTGAAAGTGTCTTTCTGGGAGCTTCCCTGCCTTTGCCTCTAGAGGTCATCCTGCTTTACCAAGTTTCTGGATCAAGCTTGGTGCCCTAACTCTCCTCCACTAAGGAAATCCTCCATAGGGACGTGACATTGGGCTAAGAAGAGCAGCTGTCATTTATGGACAGGTCCACGGAAATGCCACTTCACAGTAGACACCAACTATGCCACTCACTGTCACACTCCAGCAAGGAGTTTTTGGATCTTACCTGTGGCAGGACTCGTTGTAGTACCAAGGAGGCCTGTATTTTTTATGGCGATGCTGAAAACTGAGTTTACTATTTATTTTATATTTATAATTCATTGCAGTTTTAACAGGCGTATGTCATGTTTTGGATATAGGTTTAGCTCCTGTGGGTCACAGCTCCTGCCTTGGTTAGTAGAAGTGAAGAATTCCAAAGATGATTTCAAAACAGTAGCATAAACAGGGGCCACTGAGTAGACCTTTTTTTTCTTGCAAAAGAGATGTTTCTGTCAGAACCTGTGAGTGAGATCAGCAGTGAGAAACAGCCTAGTGGCTGATCATATGCTTAGTAAGACTCTGGCACATACTAGTGGTCCATTTGTGGTCAACTTAAAGAAGTTCCAGCCTGCCTCTTCCCAGCAGAGCTGGCCCATTTCCCTCTTCGGCCCCTGGAGCAAGGTGCGCACCCAGCGTTCTGCTGAGGAGCTCACTGTAGGAAGGCATCTGAGACCTGTGGGAATCCCCTGGCTGGAGAACACCAAGGAACTGAATTCCAAAGACAGAGTTTCTTTGTCTCTTTTCTTTGCTTCAGGCCTGCAGGGCGGGTCCCTGCAAGTTTCACTGTCAAAAAGGCTTTTCCCCAAACAGGCTGCAAAGCAGTCTGGGAGAGTGGAAAGCAGATTAAATTAATCTCAGTGTACTGAGCATGGCAGGGGGGTGAGACTGTTCGGACCTTCCAGAAATAGCCCAAACTCTTTGTTACTAAAGCAAGTGCTGAACTATAGGGCATCATGACGGTGGCAAAGCCAGACAGCTGTGAAAACCCCCTCCCCCCGCCCCTGGGATTCTGTCTCCTGTAACCGGCCCCAGGATTGTGATGGCAGCTAGAATTTCTGGTGTCAGCATGAAGGAGTTCATTTGTTTGTCTCTGCATCTTTAAAAAAAAAAGACCGAAGATACCAGAGTCCTTGCTTCCCATCGGTGAGCCCTGGTTTGTAGTCTCCACTGATGAATGCCCGCAAGAACTCCTCTGCCTGACAGGAAGAGGTTGGAACGGGGGGGGGGGGGGGGGGACACGGACGGTGACGGATGACGACGACATTGCAGTGGAGCAGGGCTAGAAAGAGCCCACAAAAGGAGACAAGGTGTCAGGAACAGTTTGGGGATGCATGTCAGTGATGTCAGTGACCAGTGGGAGGCGGCAGTGAGCCACTGTGGAAAGGGAAGTGGCTGTCCTCCAGTTTAACTCTGTAGCAAGGGCCCAAGGGCTGTAAACCACACTTCTTCAGTGGCTAGATGTGGTGCACAGCTGTGAACCTAACATTAGGAGGCTGGGAGAGAGCCAAGTAGGGCCAAGACAGGAGCATCTCAAGTGCAAGGCTGACCATAGCAACTTGGTGAGACCCTTGTCTCTAGATGGAGAGACAGATATGAATCAAAAATATCTCTATGAGATGCACATGTGGGTTTGCTAGCCCATGGAACAGGCTGAGAGGGCCAGGAGTTGGCACAATTCACTCACTGGTGGAGATAGCCCCTAGGCCTTGCTAAGCCTTTGTTTGTTCAGTGTACCTATCTGATTAGACCCTTTCTCCAGTCTTAAGGAACATAGCTAGGATTAATTGCAGAAATTAGCAGGAAGACAGATTTGGGGCTCATTGTAAGGAAGAACTTTGTGATCGTACTTCCCAAGGTAGCAAATTAGTTCCTCTATTGCTGGAAGCATTCCGACAGACATGCTAGAAGTCACTGGGTGGGGAGTGCTGTAGACTGCTTGAGCGGTGGTGGACCGGAGCTGACCTTGCTCTCTGCTGTTCACAGCACAGTCAGATCCGCAGGGACTGTCTCGCTGGAGTCTAGATGTAGCATTCAGCTCTCATTGTAAGCTTTAGATGTGAACAACCGTTATCCATCATTTTAATAAAATCTGTATTTATATCTGTGTAAACCTAAAATATTAGTAAAAGCAAGGAAAAATGGAATAAACACAGACTTTAAAATTTAAAAGAGAAGCCAGGCCATGGTGACACAGACCTTTAATCCCAACACTCGGGAGGCAGAGGCAGGCTATTCTCTGAATTTGAGGCCAGCCTGCTCTACAAAGTGAGTTCCAGGGTAGCCAGGGCTGTTATACAGAGAAACCCTGTCTCCAAAAAGTAAGTAAATAAAAATAAAAGAAGAGAAACTTAGCTTGGTTCCTTTTGTCATTAGCTAGATCATGGCTATTCCTAGATTCTAAAAATTTGTTTTTTCAGTTTCTAAACACTCTTGCTGGAGAAAAAAAAAAAAGACTAATTCCAAAGGGAGAGTTTCCAGCTAAGAGTGGATGCACACACCTTTCATCCTAACTCTTGGGATCCAGAGGCAGGTGAATCTCTGTGAGTTTGAGGCCAGCCTGGTGTACACAGTGAGTTCCAAGACAGCCAGGGCTGCTACACAGAGAAACCTCTCGGAAGACAAAACAGAAAAAGAGGAGGAGGAGGGAAAAAATTGGGACTGTCTCTAATTTTCTACAGAAAAGCCAAAGCTATTAGACTTATTCCACATTAGCACAAACATTTAAAGGGTATTTTTTTAACTTGCTGGTATGGCTTTGGGTCAAATACAAACTAATTTTAAGATTTTTGACGTTATTTTGTGTGTGTGTCTGCAAGCATCCACACATGGTAACATGCGGGTGTGCACTTGCCGCACGCTGCGCCTGTGGTGTCGGAGGACAACTGTCAGAGTTGATTTCCTCTTTCCACCATAGGTGCTGGCCATCAAGCTGGGGCCATGGGCTTGTACGACACTCACCGAGCCATCTCACCAGCCCCAGAAATTAGAATTAAAACCCTTATCAGTTGTGTCTCCTGGGCAGCTTTTGCTCAGCTCTGGAATCTGCTCCTAGTTGGTTCTGTAGGAATGAGAACTGAAGGCATGTTACCACCTGTACTTTCTTACTCTCAAAGGTTGCTCCTGGTTTTCTGAACCAGAACTTCTAGTAAGAAAATGACCCTGAGGTTGGAGGTATGCTGGAGCCCTGTAAATGTTTCTGGTTTTAGTCCTTGTGCCTGATCAGACTCTGTGAGTTCCCATCTCCACAACATGAAATAATGTCTTCATAGAAAGTGCTGTACAAAAGTTACCTAAGTAACAATGTACTGTAGTTATTTTTTATTTTATTGTTTTAATAATGTTTCTGTTTATCATATACCACTGGCTTTTGCTTGATATTAATAGGCTTGTTGCAATTAAGAAATGGGTTTTCCACTTTTCTCTTTTAGACGATTCCAGGTTAAAAGCACCTCAGCTCACTGAGCACTTGGTGACACAGAACAGCCTTGGGCAGGGACTGGGAGAGGGCTCTTAAAATGAGGTGGTGGAGCCTAGCACCCTGCAGCAGTGAGGCACCTCCCTCGGGAAATGATAGGCCACCCTGACAGGCCGTACGGGCCACCCATCCTTTTCTGGTGCATTGTGTTGAGTTCTCCAGAGGAGAGAGTGGAGGGGTCTGTGCTTGCTAAGGGCTGGATGCAGTGTACACTGCACACTGAGCCAGAGGTCGGGTTGAGAGTGGGGTCAGCAGAGAAAAATGGCGGCTGTGGCAGCCGTTTCAGCAATGGAGAAAGAAAATGGCCCCATAACTTAGTGCAGCAGCCACCAAAGGGTAGTGTGCTCTGGTGTTTCCTGGGCAGCAGTTTCAGGGTGCTGTGAATCTGACCCTCCAAGGAGACTCCTAGAAGGTTCACATCTGTCCACCTGGTTGCTCTATTACACTGTGAGCCTGTGTTTAGTGGAACTTCTTGGTCTGGCTTTAAATATCCTTGTCACTGTTTGGAGTTCTCTGCAAACAGTGTTGCTTTGTCTCACCAGTACTGCCTCAGCCTTACTCCTGGGGCAGAATTCTGGCAGGTTCAGCCTACTTAGACAGGTCTTGAATAGCTGTTTAAGAAACCTTGCTAGCTGCAGAGCCAGACTGTTAGAAAACTGATGGCGCTTACCCTGGTGGTGGGACCACTAACCTGCTGCCACTTGTGATGGGCTGTGGCCTGTATGTACTGTGGGTGCTGGCTGTCCACCTCCAAGCTGGCCCCCGTTTCTCATCCTTGCCACTTTGTCTCCTTTCTCTCCCTCTCTCTCTCTCCTGCAGAGACAGGGCAGGGCATTGTTCATGCACTGACCGACCTCAGCAGCCCCGGCATGACCTCAGGGAACGGAAACTCTGCCTCCAGCATCGCCGGCACTGCCCCCCAGAATGGTGAGAATAAACCACCACAGGCCATTGTGAAACCCCAAATCCTGACGCATGTTATCGAAGGGTTTGTGATCCAGGAGGGGGCGGAGCCTTTCCCGGTACGGACTACTTCTTTTCCCCTCTTTTTTTCCTTTAAATATATTTTAGATGTGTGCTAGAATATTTTTACAGTTCCATGTAAAATTTCTGAAAATGTGAACAGTTTACTCTTACCTTGCTGGTTTCCCCATCCTTCACAATGTCAGAATAATTTCTCTCTAGGATCAAGTTTCTCCAGAGTCCAAAATGATTTGGTGATCAAGAATAATTGACAAAATCCCCTTAGAAGTTTATCCTCATGGGCTAAGCAGTATCGCTGACTTGTGTCCTGTGACCCTGAAGTAGAGGGACTTAGTTCACCTTGGGATATTTGATGAAAAACAATGGACTTTGAAAATTATTCTTTATTGAGTTTTCAATGCCAAAACCAAACAGCCAGTTCGGAAAAGGAACCTGTTGGTATAGTTCCTGAGCTATGGTGGAAACCAAGGTGGTGGCATGGAAGTGCAGCCTGAGATGTGCTTCTGGGAACAGAGCCTTGAAAGGGAGTGATGAGATCAAGGGGCCTTCGGCAAGGGCGCGTGTGGCTCAGCAGGACTGTGTATTGGAAACCCTGTCCTCTGGGTACCTCAGCAGGACTGTGTATTGGAAACCCTGTCCTCTGGGTACCGCTGCCTGTTGCTCATGCTTTGGATCTGTGGAAAGTCTTATAAGTCACCAGAGGACTGAGCTTGATTCCCGCAATGGGTGAACTTTCTGAACGGTCAGCAGGCAAACTCATTTGTGCCCTCTCCCTCTGGAGGCTGGCCACAGCCAGTGGCAGATCTCAGGGACAGCTTACCTTATAAGGACCTAGCTCTGCTCCATGCCTCCCCCTCCACCCCAGTCTGGTGTCCGTCCGCCCCTCCCTCTGGAGAAAGTGTGAGCCTGCAGAATGAAGGCAGATAGAACAGCAGCTCACATCATCCTAGACCACAGACCATGTGAGTTGGCCACCAGCTTTCCCAAACAAAACAAAGGCCTGAAGAGGTAAAGCCAGCCTTCGTGCTGCCAGTCACAGGGCATTCCTCTGTGGCTGGGGTCACTTGTGTCCTGCTCTCCCCTGGGGCTACTTGTTCCTCTGGCTTGGCTGTGGTCAGGTAGGGAACAGTATGAAATCTAAACAGGGACACTGAGTCTTGTAAATACACTCTCACACTTAGCCCTGCCCCTCTGGTGCTCTCTGAACACACGACCAGGCACCTGATGAGTGAGTGGTGAGGGAAATAAGATCTCTGCCCTGGGACACACCTGGCAGGATAGACTACCTCCGACTTCTTGAGTTGTCCCTGTACTGTGGTGCCCACTGTTGCTTGCTTTGGGTGCCGGGCAGCAGAACAGTGCCCCCTGAGTGGGGCACCCTTGAATGATGGCATGTGGGAGGATTGGGGAGGGCTGATATCTGCCTGGCTGCTTTGTACCTGTAATTATAATAAGACTGAGTGGCAAGGAGCCTAGGATCTAAACCTTGTGGCCTCTATGTCACCTGTCCTCTAGGTGGGACGCTCGTCCCTGCTGGTGGGGAATCTCAAGAAGAAGTATGCACAGGGGTTCCTGCCTGAGAAGCTTCCACAGCAGGACCACACCACCACCACTGACTCAGAGATGGAGGAGCCCTACCTGCAAGGTACGCACACAATTGCGGGACTCAAGGGCAGGCTTCAAGCTTCCCTTTTCTCTGTGTCTGTGGAGGAACCCTGAACAGGAACCCTGAGCAGGGAACAAGTAACATTCCTTCCCACAGAACATTTCCCCAGCACCTCCTCCGCCTCTCTTCCTGTAGAACAGAAACAGAAATAAGAGCCTTCATCTCCTGCCTCTCCAGCAACCACATGGTCTCAGAATTTCACTTATTGTAAGAAGTGAGGATCAGGATAGTACCAGGCAGGTGTGCCCCCCTTTTGCTATCTCAAGAGCCTGAATTTGAGTTGGGAAGGCCTGAGGCACAGCTTGTGCAAGGCTTCTGTTTCTTTGGTGGTCATGGAGAAGGATGCTGACTCTGCCCACCTCTGCTGTGCCCCTGGCCCGCAGTTTGAAAGAGGCATCACCAGATACTCTTGGGGAACTCTCCAGTGGGAGGCCTAACCCATGCAAAATGAGTGGGAGAGTCTGTTGTTTCTAAATGGGTACCACTCGATGTCATATCCACAGAGATATGGAAGAGGCAGGACAGGAGCTCCTGCGGTTGGATTGTCTCCAGCCTATCACAGTCTCTCCCCACACTCAGCTGTAGCACGATTAATAACCCCGAGACAGATACTGGGGTTAACCTGAAAGTTAGAAAGGCAAAAGAGTCAGCCACTGGCTCTTATCTATAAAGTCTAAAATGGCAGTTTTGCCTCCAAGAATCCTTAGAATGAGACTGTCTGAGAACTGTCTCCTCCCATTTTATATTCCTCTCTAGTGCTGGGATTAAAGGCGTGCACCCCTGCCACCCGGTTTCTATGGCTAACTAGCATGGCTACTGAGATTAAAGGTGTGTGTCACCACTGCCTGGTCTGGAAGACTGGCCAGGGCAGCTGTTTTACTCTCTGAACTTCAGGCAAGCTTTATTTATTAAAATACAAATGAAATACCACTAAACTCAGCCATTTCCATACTTTACAGAATCCAAAGAGGAGGGTACCCCCCTCAAACTCAAGTGTGAGCTCTGTGGACGGGTGGACTTTGCCTACAAGTTCAAGCGTTCTAAGCGCTTCTGCTCCATGGCTTGTGCAAAGAGGTGAGTGGCTGGCCCCACTGCCATGCCCAGCCCTTTCTGTCTCCAGGGTCCTCCTCCTAGTCATCATCTAGCTTGGATGCTGTAGGTGAGGCTCATCAATCCTCCAAGCTCCTTGGCCTGCCTAGTTAAGGCACTATATCCCAAGCATACCAGGTGAGTGCACTAGGCTTGGGAAACCAGAAGAACCTCCCCTGCCTTGGGTATGTCAGGGGAAGCATCACTGTCCGAGCACACAAAGCAGCTTGTTAGCTGGGCCCCAAGGGCAGCTGCCATGCCCTTAGGGGAAAGCCCTCCACAGAAGTAACATTTAGCCCAGGACCACGGCAAGCTTTTATTCAGCCTGGAAAGAAATGATGATAAAAGCCACTGTCATTTATTGAGAAGCTTCTTCACAGTGGGCACGGTGCTCCAGATCTGTAATGACTGAGGCAGGACTGATTTAAGAGTGAGGTCAGCCTCCACTGTATAGTAGTAGAGTGTGTATGTGTATGTATATATATATATAGTAGGGGCTGCCTGAGGAGACCTTGTTTCAACCCAAAACAAAAGGAGACAGACAGAGAGAGATAGCAGCAGAGACAGAGAAAGAAACTTGGAGCCAGGGGTCCTGCTAGTCAGTTGTCTGTTTTCAGAACATTTCTGCTAGGCAGCTGTTCCATTGTCACCATTGTATTTCCTAGTGTGCCCTTTTTATGGGTTGGAAACTAAGGCATGAAAGAGTGGCTGTGCCCAAAATGACACAGCTGAGTCACGGGGATTCAGATCTAACGTGCCCCCTGCTCTCTGTAGGAGCAGCTTGACCTTGACGCCTCAGAACCCAAAAAGAGCTCTCTAGGTTCCAGGCAGAGGTGTTGTGAGCAATGCCCCAGAGTTTCTGTCCTCAACCATGCTGACCAGGCTGTGCTAAAGGAGCCAAGGACTCTTGGTCAAGCTTTGCCAGGCCACAGTCCAGCAGGACAGTGGACAGAATAGTTTCCTAGCAACACAGTGTGTGGAAGCCACAGGCCACTGTGCTCTGAGCAGTTGAATTAAACATGTCACCGGCACTCCCTCTTGTCATCCCGAGACTGGTTTTAGAAGGTGACTGGTCTCATACCCTGCCTCTCAAGAAGGGCTCTGAGCTCAAGTGCCTTCCCAGAGTCTCAGTGATCAGCAATGTCCTGGTGTCAGTTTGTACCCATAGACTCTGGTTGGCTGTTTGTGCCACCTAGGGCCCCTGCTCTGACTTACTGCTCCTCCCCGCAGGTATAACGTGGGATGCACCAAACGAGTGGGACTTTTTCACTCAGACCGGAGCAAGTTGCAGAAGGCAGGGACCACAACCCATAACCGCCGACGGGCCAGCAAGGCTAGTCTGCCCACACTTACCAAGGACACCAAGAAACAGGTAAGAGCCCTGTTGAGCTTCCATGGCATGCTGTCTCCTCCAGCATGCTGCTCTCACCTCCTACAGGTCTCACATCCAGCCCTCTCTCGGTCCCCTGGTAGGACCCTTTTCTTAGACCTAGGGGCCCATACCCTCTCCAGTAGTCTTAGCCTAGAATGACCCCACCTTGGGGTTGCCATCCATTCTTGATTTCTTGGGTCTGACCCTGCTGGCCCTGTGGAAAACAGACTATTCAGGGTACCTCCATGTTATGCTGGGAGAAATAGCAGCCTCCACTTTTTCCCCTACTACCTTTTTGCCCCCTTGAAAACTAGAGCACTGAGTTGGTGAAGATCTCCCCATCAGGAACATGGATATTCATCCATTAAATATTTTTTCCCCAACAGTTCCATGCCAGTGATTCTGTTGGGCACTAAAGATCCAAGGGCATAGTCTTTTTTTTTTTTTTTTTTGGTTTTTCGAGACAGGGTTTCTCTGTGGTTTTGGAGCCTGTCCTGGAACTAGCTCTTGTAGACCAGGCTGGTCTCGAACTCACAGAGATCCGCCTGCCTCTGCCTCCTGAGTGCTGGGATTAAAGGCGTGCGCCACCACCGCCCGGCCAAGGGCATAGTCTTAAAGGAACTCACAGCCTAGCATGGCAGTCTTCATCCTTAAGTCGTTGGTGGTGGCGGCGGTGGCAGGGGTGGTGGTGACTTTTATCTTGTATCTGCTAAAAGCTGCAGTCCAGGATGTACATATGTGGGAAGTCCCTCTTGGTCGTCCAGATCACATAAGACACTACTACAGGCCAGACTAAGAGCAGGTTGTTGTAGCACAGTGCTGAGGGACTGACTGTCCAAGGTGGGAGAGCAGGAAGACGGGGTGTGACCCTAGGAATGGGGAACCAAACAGAAAACGGAGCAGCACCTGCCTCCACCCCTGCTTGACGTGGGAGTGGTCAGTTCCCCAATCCTGAAGAACTCTATTTCTCTCTGCTCCCAGCCCTCAGGCACTGTACCCCTTTCAGTTACTGCTGCCCTGCAGCTGACACACAGCCAGGAAGACTCTAGCCGGTGCTCAGACAACTCAAGCTATGAGGAACCCTTGTCACCCATCTCAGCCAGCTCATCCACCTCCCGACGGCGACAAGGCCAGAGGGATCTGGAGCTCCCTGACATGCACATGCGGGACCTGGTAGGCATGGGACACCACTTCCTACCAAGTGAGCCCACGAAGTGGAATGTAGAAGATGTCTATGAATTCATCCGCTCCTTGCCAGGTGAGTTCCTTGGAAACTTTACCTGCTGGAATCATGGGAGTGAGGGGAGATGAAGACCTCACCTCCCTCCAGGAGGAAGCAGGACCCAGGGTGCAGAGGCAGGAACACAAGGCTCCTGCTTGTGAAAGCTTATGTTCTAACACAGCAGACTATGGAATACTTGATGACCACCATTTGAAACAGCTGCAGTCTAGGACGTAGTCTGTGAAGTACATGAGCGTGAAATTAGCTCTGTCTCTTCCTGCGCAAGGTGGGAAGGAAGTCAGGAGGACTGTGGTGTCATGAGAATGAACAAGCTGGAGTGAGCTTTTTCAGGCTGAGAAAGAGCAGCTTGAGCAAGGACAAAATGTATGGTATAGTGGGCTCTGTGGATAGCCCTTGGCGTGGAGGGCAAGTGGATATGAAGTTGGCATCAACTTGGAAAGGCAAATTTTCTAGCATTCCAGAGTCTTCCAGGGGAACCCTGAAACTTCTTCCCTTTCTGCCAGCTTCATGCATCTACTTCAGGGCAGCAGTGATGGTGGCCACAGCCTGTGCAGGGGAGAGTGTGGTATAGAAATTGTAGGTGAGACAGAACTGGGTCCAGTCCTGTCATTCTCACTTAACCTCGTCTATTTGTTGTCTGTCGTGTGCCCTCAAGTTCATCATAGGATGGTTCCTTTTGTCCTGCAGCCCTGTCTCATGCTCCTTAGGAAGATACAGCTTTGTGTCAGCCAAGGCCAAGGCTACTGCAGGTTGCTCCGGGAAAATGGCATCCTCTCTCCCGTGGTTTGCAGGAAGGGGCTGGCTGGGCCTCTTATGGCAAGCATGGAAGCAGGTTTTCCCCATAGCTAGGAAATCCTAGAGAGCTATCAGAAGAAATCATACGCTGCCATTTCTACAGGATCTCACTGGTCGTACAGATGAGCTCTGCCTTTGGGGGAACCCACAGGCTGGCTTAGTCAGGGTTTCTACTGCTGTGATGAAATACTATGACCAGAAGCAAATTGTGAAGGAAAGGATTTATTTGGCTTACATTTTCATATCACTGTTTATCATTTAAGGACGTCAAAATAGGAACTCAAACAGGGCAGGAACCTGGAGGCCACAGCTGGTGTTGAGGCCGTGGAGTAGTGCTGCTTACTAGCTTACTCCTCGTGTCTTACTCAGCCCACTTTTTTATAAAACCCAGGACCACCAGCCCAGAGATGACCTCACCCACAATGTGCTGGGAGCTGGCGGCTGGCAGCTGGGGACTGGGGGCTGGACCCACCCCACCAGTCTCTAAGAAAATGCCCTACATACTTTTTAGGCAGAATTTCTTTGTGTCTCTGCAGTTGCTCCCAAATAACCACATGGAAAATTCTTATTAATTACAAATGCTTGGCCAATAGCTCAGGCTTGTTACTAGCTAACTCTTACAACTTAAATTTAACCCATTTATATTAATCTACATTCTGCCATGTGGTGTTAACCTCTCTTTCATCTTGTACCTCCTGTTTCCTTTCCATGTCTGGCTGGCAACTTCTCTATCTTCACCCTTCTTCTTCCCAGTGTCTTTAATCTGGTTCCCCCTGTCAGACCTCATCCTGAACAGCTATTGGCCAGTTAGCTTCTTTATTAAACCAATCATAGTGGCATATATTTACACAGTGTAAAGGAATATTACACATTTTCCCCTTTTTGTCTAATTAAAAAGGAAGGTTTTAACTTAAAAAATTGTATATACAACAAAAACAGTTATTAAGTAAGAATTACAATTACAATATCCAGACCCTTTGTATTTGGAAAATTTAGAGAAAATACTCTATTATTTCTTATCTTTGCAAGTCTAAAGTTTTATACCCAATTTACCTTTTATCATAACTAAGGAAAACTTTAACTATGACTATCTAGACTTCAACTTCGTCAAAGACCCCAGAAGGGTGATGTGTTACCTAACAACAGGGACATCTGGTTGTCTGAACAGTCACCCAAAGTTCATTTGTAACATTGGGGCATCCAGCCTTGGTCTATAGGCCTATTATATCTGACAGACATTCTGAGAAACAGGGAATTTTAAAGGACTATCCTACCTTGTTTTGTCTTTTTTGGACAGTATGCTGTCAGTAATTGAGGTGAGGGCAGTTTCTTTACCCAAATAGCTAGTTTTTAATCATAAAAAAGCAAGCTCCATACAAAGGTTCTTTGATGCCCATCATATTCTTTTGTAGTAAATTGGTGCTGTCAGGAGCAGACACATGTCTCACTGTCATGAAATGCCTTAGGTTATTGAACATATCAAATGCCATATTCTGTAGGTTTTTGAAGTGTTTGATATGTGTGTGTGTGTATCCATTTATGACCTTGAAAACATACCTCTAACATGACTGTAAGTTTGACTATTATAGATGACTATTAATCTCTATTTCTTAGTTATACATTTTAAATAACTGCATAAACACAATACCCTAAACAAGAGTAGAAGTTTGCATACAGTATAAAAAAATTAGCTTTAAATTTGTATCAGTAAACCAAAATTCATACCATTGTAAAATATTTTGAGATTAATGATTGATTTTTGTATTAAAGTAGATTCAATCATCTATCCTTTTCCTATCCTGTGTCATATCTCCCTTTTTTTCCTTTAGAAAGAAAATCTTGAATTTAGCTCTTTTGTTTAGCTTTTTTCCTGACTATGACCAATAACAACACATAACTATATAGTAAATGCTGGGTGGTGGTGCATGCCTTTAATCCTAGCACTCAGGAGACAGAGGCAGGCAGATCTCTGAGTTCGAGGCCAGCCTGGTCTATAGAGAGTTCCAGGACAACCAGGGCTACACAGAGGAATCCTGTCTCAACAAACAAAACGATGATGGCAAACATCTGTCACCCATCTTTTAAGGATGTGGGTGTTGTTTTTCTAGACTGTTTCCTGTTATCTGGGGGCTCTGGTGTCTTTGAGGAGCCCTGAGAAAATTTAGGATGATGATTTTTTTTAAAGTCTTGGCTGGAGTAGTTTTGTGAGGCTGGACCATCTCAGCCAGCAGCCTTGGAGCTGTCTTGATGCAGAACTCCAAGGAAACTGCAACAGGTATTTTGAGAGGCTGGATCACCTGAACCATTTGTTTTCTTTGGTGTCTGGTCCCTTGCGCCAAAATACACAAACTTTCAAAGGTAACATGCATGTCTGTGTTAATACAACAAATATATGTTATATGTTGTACACAAGTTAATCAAAGATGATTCTTTGTTTTGTATTTGAGTAAGTAAAATATATGTTACATGTTTTGTAGGGCTTTTTTTTTCTCTCCCTTTTTTTCATTTTTGAAACCAGACTGTTTATTTTATGACAGATTGAAATCCTCAAGATGAACTGGATGCTGCAACAGCTGCCCTCTTGGGTTTAGAGGTTGTCCCTTCACGGAATCCATGTCTGAATATTTGATAGAAAATTTTTAGATGCCTCATCCACCCAGTCCTGGTAGTGTTTTGTCTTTTAGCCTTGGTACTCCAGTTATATTTTCTCTTGTGTTTGGCAGGGTAGCCACATTTGCCACAGGTAGATTTTTGAAGGTGGTAGGGCTTGGAGCCACAGTGGTGGCACAACATGTATGTCTTATTGCGATGCTTTCCAAAGAATGACATTCCTTTTGTTATCCTGCTTCTGCCGCCAAGGCCAAAGAGACCAGAAAAGCTTTCTCTCTCTCCATCTCCCTCTCCCTCTCTCCCTCCCCACCCCTCTCTTTCTCTCTCTCTTAGGTTTATTTCTTTATGTTTAGAGTCAGGATTTTCAGGGGGTCTTCCTCAAAACAAGTCTGATCCATATAAATCTGTAGTGAATCTACAGCTTCTCATTTCCTGTGAAAATAAAAGCATAA
This sequence comes from Microtus oregoni, assembly GCF_018167655.1. NCBI lineage: Eukaryota > Metazoa > Chordata > Mammalia > Rodentia > Cricetidae > Microtus > Microtus oregoni. The sequence continues at coordinate 24,120,551 of NW_024543064.1, read as the reverse complement.
CCTCTCCCAAAGTAACACACCTTTTGAATTCCATTTTGAAGTCAAGATATTATAAAAATATGTAAGTTGATTTAATCTGGCAGTTTCCATAATCCAGTGTTTCTTAGCAGTTACTGCTCATTGATCAGCAGTCACAATATTTAAGGACAGCATAATATATATGGGATCTAGAATCCCATGATTTCCCATCTTTACATGGATTTTTCTTTTATATTACTTTGTTCTCTTTGTAAGTATTCTAAACTTAAAACTATACATTTTTTTGTGACTCTATACTCTTTTTCTTTTCTCTCCCACATCTTTGTACATTTTTAAACACACTGTAACCCATTTGGAGGCCTTTTCCGTCTGAATCTGTCTTTACTGAGCATCTGTATTGTTTTTGATCTCATGAGACAAATCTTAAACTGCTATAGTTGTTGCCTGCCTGGCTCAGCTTAGCGCATGGTGTGTTGGTGTTGGCTCTTCCCCACTTTGGCTCCCTAAGAGCTTAGCTTCATAGTGGAGGTACCAGCAGGAGCCACATTTACCACCCCAGCTCTGAGAAGTTGTTGGGTCCATGCTGCTACAAAGTAGCATGCTGCCCACTGCTCATTAACCCCATTTAAGTGTTTAATAACAGGGTCTCTTAAAGGAGCCATGCCTCTGTTTGCTAGTAGCAACCAGAGCCTACTCAAGAAGAGGCAGCTACCAGGAAGCTGCGTTTGACTCGGTTTTTTGTTTGTTTGTTTGTTTGTTTTTCAGATTTTATGTGGATCTACATTGCCAGGCATTTGGGCCCCATTTGTAGGCAGTTTCTCTGTGTCTCGGCAGTCACCCCCAAATAACCACACAGACACTTGTTATTATTACAAATGCTCCACCAGCAGCTAATGCTTGTTATAGCTAGCTCTTACAACTTAAAGTAACCCTTTACATTAGTCTACATTCTGCAACGAGGTGTTACCGCTCTTTCATCTTGTACCCCCGTTTCCTCTTCGTGTCTGGCTGGCAACTCCTTTCTCTTCACCCTTCTTCTTCCCAGTGTCCTCAGTCTGGTTCTCCCACCAGACCTCATCCTGTCCAGCTGTCAGCCTCATTTATAATTAATATTTAGTTTCTGAGTGATTTTTTTGGAAAGAGTTGACATAACAGCTAATTACGGTCCTGATGAAAAACTCCATTTACAAATGGTGCCCGCCGCCCTTCTTCTTCCCAGTGTCCTTAGTCTGGTTCTCTTGCCTAACCTCATCTGTCCATCTATTGGCCAGTTGTAACATGAATAATAAAAGATGTAATCTCAGAGGCAGATATTGGGGTTAAAGCTGAAGATCAGAGAATCAAAGTGGCCAGCCACTGGAGAGTTCTCACCTCTACCAATGCTCAGACCAAAGGGGCGATCCTGTCCTCAGTTTGCACTGTTCCTTGGGCTGCATCCTCAGACTCACTGAGCTCCTCCTAGCCCTAGCCGTGGGGTTACAGGTGTGAGCTCTGTTTCTCTTAGACAGATTCTACCTCACACAGCCCAGAGTGGCCTTGAGTCCTGGGATTAAAGGTGTGTGCTATCACTCCCTGACCTCTAGAGGCTTAGCTTTACACTCTGATCTTCAGGCAAACTTTATTTATCAAGACACAAATAAAATATCACTATAGCCAGTCAGCTTCTTTATTATACCAATCACAGTGACATATATTCACATAATGTAAAGGAATATTCCACATGCCTGATCTGGAGGCATTTTCTTTAGTCAAGCCTGGGCATGAAGAGCTCTGTCCCTGATGCGTAGGTGTGGTTCCCTACTCTAGAGATCCAAGAACTAAGACAGGTTGTCTCCTGCCCACCACACCCCAGTATCTTGTAGGTAACTGAGGGAAAACCGGAAACAGGCAGGCAGTTCTGACCCACAGCAGCCCTGGGCAGCCCTTGCTGCCATTTCCTTTGGAGTATTCCAAGCCTCAAATGACTCTTACCCACCCTCAGAGTCACCCACCTGCTGTGACAGGCAGCCAGGTGTTAAGAGCAACTTAAATTGCAGTGCTTACTGTAATTCCTGCTTTTTATTTTCTATTACCTCTGAGCTTTTCAGTCTCAGCTAGCAATATTTCTGACAATATAGTTTTCTTAAAATCCTTATAGTTTCTGAGTCTTGTTGGGGTTCATTCCATCATACAAAAAACACACCCCAAATCCTCTTTCAGATAAGCCTTTCTGTAATGTTGGGCTTCTTTTGGAGCCCTTAGGGTTCTTGGGAGTCTTTCAACTGATCAGAATCGCTGAAGCTGGCCTGCAACTACCAGGAGAACCCCTCTCAGAGTATCATGTCAAGTCTTCAGGAGCCTGGGTTTTCTTTTCATTTTAGGGGGTCTTTTATTTTGATTTTATTTGTTTGTTAGCTTCTTTGTTTTTTTGAGGGTTTCTCTGTGTAACCCTAACTGTCCCAAGAATTTGCTCTGTAGACCAGACTGGTCTTGAACTCAGAGATCTGCCTGCCTCTGCCTCCCAAGTGCTGGGGTTAAAAGTATGCGCCACCACACTGGAAACTGTTTTCTAATCCTGAAATGCTAAGGGCTTCCTGAACCAGCAGATACTGACCATGGTACACAGAACTGATTTTTCTTTCCTTTCCCTTCTTCTTCCTTCCAACAAGAAGGCAGGCAGCATCCTCAGCCTTCTACCTGAAAATACCGGAATGTCACACTTGATGTCTACCTGAAAATACCGGAATGTTACACTTCATGTCTACCTGAAAATACCGGAATGTCACACTTCATGTCCCCAGTCCAGTGCTGCAAAACTTGCTGCTTCCTAGCAGGATACAGTTAAATCCCAACCCCTCCAGCCCCCTGTAGCAGTTCCTCTCTCTCCATTAAGCTTCCAGCAGTTTCCCCTGGGTTATGGGACTTCTGCTCAGGATCCTAGATCACATTAGGCAGTCACTGTACTCTGCTTGGCCTATCTGTTGCTGGCCCCAATACTAGGCCATCCCTACATATTCAAAGTTTTTTTTAACGTCTCACCCTCTCTCTAAGGCTTCAAAGTCTGTGTTATCGGTGTATTGCTGTGAGACAAATCACTCTAAAGCTTAGTCTTAAACAGTAATGACCCCTTCATTGTGTCAGAATTGTGAGGGTGAGGCATCTGCCATGGCTCAGCTGTGGTTTCAGTGGAGGGCATCCTCATCCAAGGAGCTCAGTCACATGACAACGGGCCTCTGCTGTTAGCCAGCATCTCTTCAGAGGAGGCTGATGGAGCATTCTGACATGGTCAGTTTGCTCCGATATAAGTTACCTGCAGGGGTAAGGGAACAAACAGCTGCTGTCCTTTCCGTGAGGCCTCAGTGGCCCCTAGCTTCCCCTCTGTACCAGCTCAACACCTAGGACAGTAGTTAGAGAGGGAGAGGTGTGCCCAAGGGTATGCCTAGCGAGGGCCACATCTTGACTTCCTGCCTCAGTCATTTAGCCTATCAGGCTTCAAGACAATACCAGCAGTACTGCCCTCGAAGTACCTACCATGTGAGGCTTTCCTGAGCCAGGGCTTGTCTCTAACTGCTGCTGTTATCTGCGGTCTTCCTCAGGTTGCCAGGAGATCGCCGAGGAGTTCCGTGCCCAGGAGATTGATGGGCAAGCCCTGCTGCTGCTCAAGGAGGACCACCTGATGAGTGCCATGAACATCAAGCTGGGGCCTGCCCTGAAGATCTATGCACGCATCAGCATGCTCAAGGACTCCTAGAGCCTCTGCCGCCTGCCCGCTGCCCCAGGGCAGCCAGGGTTCCTGCCCCAGGTGGGCACCACCTCCTCATGAGCAGAGCCACACAGACATTCCTGAGGAGCCCGAGATATGGCCAGTTGGAGGGAAGGGGCTCTCACTAGGGGTGCAGCTGTGAGGAGGTCTGAGTGCCTCTTCCGTGGCTCTCAGGGGCCATTTCTGTGGGAAGGATAGAGAGGTGGGTGGCACAGAAGATGGGGCTTTGCGCTTGTAAATACTGATAGCACTGGCTTCCTCCAAAGTCCCAATGTTCTAGCCCCCCTCTCATCCTTTCTCTGTCCCCCATTTTCCAGGGGGTTTATGGTCAGGGCTCCCCAACCTGAGTTGGGTGACTTCCAAGGGCAGCCAGCAGGCCTGGACAGAGGTCTTAAAGCCTTTGCCTTCTCTCCCCTTCCTCTTCTTATCCAGGCCTGGTTAACCTTCCGTTGTCAGCTTCTCCCCCTTCAGCCTGTTTCCACAGCATCCAGGGGTTCTGCCCCTGTACCCTCTGCAGGTGGAGAGAGAGAAGCTGGGCCCAGTTTGGCCATGCCTGCTGGCACAGACGCCTTAACGCTGTGTGTATGACTGTGTGACTGGGAGCCTGGACTGACAGGCCATGAGCTGCCCTCTGGCATCTCCAGGTGTTTTGTAGCAAACAGCCACTTAGTGCTTTGTCCTGGACTCCACTCAGCCTGAGGCTGGGGAATAGAAAGAAAGGGCAGACCCCAAGAGTTGGAGATTAGAGGTCCCCTCCAGGTGGCAAGAGGTTTCTGGGAAGCTCTCCTCATACCAGATTGGTAGTGTGTCCTGCTGGCTGGCAAGCAACATAAGGAAGCTACAGGATCTAAACTATATGGCCCAAAGGCCAAGCCTCCTGTGACTTCACCTGCCTGCCCACCCTTACACCCCCACATGGGAGGGGGGGTGTAACTAAAGACTGGCTGAAGGCACTGTGGAAGCAGCCTTTGGCCTTCCACTCCCACACTTGCTTGTAAAACTTGTATAGCAGTAACAGCTACCTAAGGAAGGACCAGGCGCCTCTGACTTATCCTGTCCTTACCAACTCTGGGAAGTCAGACCCTTCCCGGGAGGGGCGGGCACTTTCTCAGCTTGCCCTGCCCCCTTCCCCATACCCCCAGGCAGGGTTGGAAATGAAGGACTTTTTTAACCTTTTGTTTTGTTTTTAAAAAATAAATCTGTAAAATGTGCCTCTTCTGTGGCTTTCTCCCAGGGATGCCTGTGTGCCTGAGTTTTTGTTCGTGGGTGAGAAAAAGAATGGGACTGGGTTGGGAAGGATGGCTGCCTTAACCGAGCAGTGTGTCCATGCCACCTGACTAGGACTGGATCATTTCATTGCCTTCACCCCAAATCAACACCCCTCAAAGTGAAAATGCTGGGCCCCTTCATCTCTGAGCCTTCCTACCTGCTTTTCCCACCAAGGTCAAGCGAAAGGCTAATAACATTATCAGTAACGCTTGAGCCAGAACCCAGACTCTGCTACCCCCAGCAAGTCTGCTGGAGCTGCGCAACACAGAGAAGACACAGCTGTAGCTCACTCAGCCCTCGCCAGGCATCGCGTGCTAGTCATACAGTAGAGGAACAGGTGGGGAAGGGACGTGCAAGCCTTTTAAAGAGGAAAGAGAGCGGGTGATATCTGATAATAAAATGATAGTGGTAATACGTGCAGGGACAGAAGTGATGGAAACTGGCCAGACTGAGGGAAGGCAGCCAGGTGGTAGCTGGGGTTGGCTCTGTGCCTCTGGGGGTATCTGTTAAAATGTGATTACCCCCTAGAAGAGACACTGGTTAATCCTCCAGGGAGACCAAGACCTGGAAAGCCTGGTGTCCCAGAATTGGGAAAGCGAGGAAGCTTGTGGGAGAAGTAGCGTGAGTGGAGTGAGCACAGGGAAGCCCCCTAGTCAAGAGAGCCTTGTACTGCAGGCCGTGTACAAAAGCCTGCGTGGCCAGTCTTGCCACTTGGACCTCTGTTTTCCTTGTTGGGGAAAAATAAAAACATCAGGTCCCACTCATGTTTGCTTGTAAGTATGTGATGGATAGGAAGCCAAGGCTACTCAGAGAAATTGGTGAGTTTAAGTCAGCTGAGTTGTCCATCACTTCAGGTGAAAGGACCTGGTATATCTCATGGTTGGCTTTTATATTTTGAGACAAGGTTTCATATAGTCACCGCCTCCTGAGTGCTAGAGGGGTGAGCAGCACTCCTGGCCGCTACTGTAAATTTGAAGGCTACATTGTTAAATTTTTATTTGTTCCTGGTATTGACACTACATAGACTTTCACAACTGTTTGGTCATGACCCACAGTTTAAAAAACTTTTTCTGCCAGACATGATGGTGCTTGTCTTTAATCCCAGCACTCAATGGCAGAAGCAGGTGGATCTCTGAGTGAAAGGCCAGCCTGGTCTACAGAGCAAGTTCCCGGACAACCAGGACTACTCTGAGAAACCCTGACTTGCAAAATTAATACTGCCCGTGTAAGCTACACAGCCATGATTTGATGTGGCTCTTAACCTGGGGACAGGCATGAGCACCCTTGTTACTGGAGAAGCAAAGGGCTCCACACGGAGTGAAGTTGCCCAGAGTCACAGTGCCCAGTGCTTTTTGACGTAAACTGGTGGTGAGTGCTGCACACAGCTTTCCCTGGGTGGGAATGCAATATCCTGTGTCACAGATGCTGCAAATCTGTTACAGCCCTGACTCTAGCCCCTCCCGGAAACAAGACCCTTAGGTCTTGGGTCTTCTGTGGGTCAGTCTGGCCTCCACTCCACTCCTAAATGATTGGCCCCAAGGGACTTGCCAGCCCCACCCCACCCTAGGAGGTGGTAAACCTCACCTCCAGGTTAATGGATTTATTGGCGTTACAACCCAGATTGCTTCTGTCATGTGGCTTAGGAGGCAGAGGGAATTGCTTTGTCCCCATACCTTGTCTGTCACTTCTACTGCGTATGTCATTTCTTCAACCTCTCTTGGATGAAGAGATTTCATGACAACTGGTTCCTCCCAATGGCTCTCAAGGGACTCAAGTGAGTAGGTTCAGTGCCTGCTGGGTATTGGTACAGGCTGATTCACCCGAGAGGGGCCCAGTCGGTAGAATTGCTGAGGGAAAACGTGACTCCAAGAACAAGAGGTGACCTGGTGATGGTAGAGGCAGTGGCACACGCCTTTAATCCCAGCACTCGGGGAGGCAGAGGCAAGTGGATCTCAGTGAGTTCAAGGCCAGCTTGGTCTATGTAGCAAGTTACAGGATAGCCTATTCTACACACAGAGAAACCCTGTCTGGAAGTTTAAAAAAAAAAAAGGGTGGGGGGGGGGAAGAGGGAGGAAGGAGAGGGAAGCTAAGGAGAGCGCTTCTTTCTTTGTCCCCAGGGTGAGGCAGAAATCCAGGGCCTAAGGCTACACTCCCTCCCCCCATCAGAAAGCAGGGAAAGGGACAGAGGAATGGAGCTTAAGGAGCTACTGAGCTGTGTTCTCAATGAGCTGGAGCCCACAAGTCCTTCAGCAAAGTCTTGACTGTGATATCAGGTCACGCAGACACTTCGAGAGTAAAGCTCGAAACTGGTGCCCAAGAGGGGAAGAATGGTAGATCTCCACAGGCATCCCACCCCAGCCTGGGTCCCAGCACCCTCCCTCACCTAGTCCTTTGGGCCACTCAGGCCAGCTCTGCCTGGATGCCCACACTAAGGCCTGGTGCCCTGGAGCCATAATCATTGGCTCCCCCACTCTGGTGTGTAAGAGGACGAGGTGACTGGCATTCGCTGGGGACACTGAAGTCCATGCCAGCCTTTCCTTCTGCTGCAAGGCTGCCAGCATTCCGAGGGGACTGCGGACAAAGTGGGAAGGGGCAGGCTTCTCAGGAACCACGCTAGCTGGAGACATGGCACTCAGGATCCAAGGACCTTTGTGAGAGGAGCTTGGGTCACACTGAGTCCGTCAAGGCTCAGCCCCAGCACCTACAGCCACTTCCTGAGCGAATAGTTTTCACCCGAGACCCAGTTGTCTCCTCACTGATGGAATGGGGGCATGGAGACCCAGTTATCTCCTCACTGATGGAATGGGGGCATCCAGATTCCTCTCCGGGCACGGTGGTCAGACTTCACCGAGACCTGGGAATGTTCTCTGCAGAGTGTCCAGCCCCATCAGTGCCCAGGATGAGGAATAAGCAGAGACTTGACTTCTGGAGAAAATGGAGTTTTAGGCGAAGGAGTAACGAGTTGGGAAAAGAACGTGACGTTAAAGCCACAATTCATTACTTCATTCACTTCTAACAAATGCTTGCTAATGTCGCCAATTATGAGGCAGGTTCTGGAACTTGGTGCCAAGACTCTAAAGCCTACTGGGGCAGTAAAGAGTTCCTAGAGCAGACAGGGTTAGGCAAGGGCTAAAGGGGAAGTTTGGTGAAGGTAGAGGTGTAGGAAGGGGGACCAGATGTCAAGGAACTGGAAGACTAGTGAGTGACAGGAGGGAAAGGTGTTATGGCAAAGATTGTCCCTGGGGTGACAATCCCAGAGAGTCATGGGAAACCCAGGAAGCTTCATAGGGGGCTGAAGGTTGGCACCCAGTAGCCTGACTGGGAAGTTTCCCCACAAATCCAGATGTAAATCAGTGAGATGGAGAGGATGGAGCAGGCAGGTGGGAGGGGAGCTTCTGCTTGGAAACAGGAGGCAGACAGCCATTGTAAAGGGAGACCGGTTCTGGGGCCAGAGCAAGCAGGAAAGAAGGGATGGGGTGGGCCCGAACACGCAAACTGCAGATTGAGATGCTGTGAGCTTGCTTGAAGTGTGTGTGGGGACCTCTGGGCAGACAGCAGTCTAGGGGGGATACAAGATAGCTGTGGCCATTGCCCAGCCAGAGGGCTGGCAATACAGTGTGGTACATCTCGGAAGTCATACACTGATCAACAGTGGTGGGGCCTTATTGTGCAGGGATGGACCCAATTGAAGGGCACTGAGTCGAAAACAATCTTAAAAGGCCCCACCTCTCTTCCTGGAACTTCTCAACCACCATTACCAATCTGGAGCGTCCCCCTAAATCCACCTGTATAATCTGTATATAGCAGCCAGCAGCTGAGCTCCCACAGCGTGCTGTATTAAGTTGAATAGAAATTAGATTTAGTGCTTAGACTTTGGCAAAACAGGCAAGGAAATATGTCAGTTTTCATACTGGTTACACATTAAAAGAACATTTTGGGTAGGTTGGCATAAATCAAAGTAATTGGTAAAAATTAATTTCATCTTCACCTTTTTAATGTGGCCACTAGGAAATGTAAAGTCTGCATGCATCACATGTGTCCTAGGGAGTTTTGCTTTCCTAGCATTCTCCAGTAAACACGAATACAGCTCTTGGGGGGGGGGGGGAGCACACCTGTAGGAACACAACACACTAGGGGAGAGGCTCCGCCCACAGACGTGAGACCTTCCTCTCCACAGAGGTCTGGTCTGGTCTCTGTTCCAATGTGCATGCACCCATTAACACTTCTCACTGGCCACACTGACCTCCGCTGTTAGACACACACAGTGCTGTCACTCAGACCCTGCCGGGCTTGCGTATATCCATATCTTTTTCCTACCGCTTCCTATTAGCTAGTTTTTTAGTTTGTTTGTTTGTATGTCTGTTTGTTTTTTGCGAGCATACAAAAACATCAGGTTCCACTACGGTGCTCTCAGACAGACCTGTCATCAAAATTCACTCATTTTTGTCTTCTTTCTTCTTCTTAGTCCCCTCCTCCCTACAAAGTCATATTTCCTTTTTCTTTTTTTATTATGTGTGTGCATGTGTGTGCGCACGTGCATGTGCGCATGAGCGTGCTACAGTGCATACGTGGAGGTCAGGACAACCTGTAGGAGGAGTCAGTCCCCTCTCATTCCCTTCGACACGGCAGCAAGCACCACCACCATTCCACCCGGCATGTGCTTTTTCGAGTCCTGCTCGAACATTCTTGGGCTGTCTGCTGTGTAGACTGGAGCCCCCGTGACAGGAAGGGGTGACACCGTTGTGCACCACAGTGCACAGGCCATGATTCGAAGGCTCCTTCAGCTCTGCGAGAAGATGTGGACTTTATCTTGCAGTTAGCGGGAGCTATTCTCTATTCCTTCATTTAAAAAATCAATGCAGTTTATGAAGACCTGAATTTGATCTCAGAACCCACTTAAAAAAAAAAAAAAGGCCGGTGTTAGCCAGGTGTGGTGGCAGTTGTCTGTCAACTGCAAATCTTTGTATCTTCAGCATTCATCTGTCTATTCTTTATAGCCCAGCTTTAGGAAAATTGCCCATACTCCTCCACGCCCTTTTATTTATACAAGCTCCCCCTTAACATCGGCTTCCACCCCTCACCGGACACAGACATACCCAGCACCTGGCCTGACCTCTACCATCTCCGTGCTCTCTCCCATGACATGCCTGCTCTTCTGGTGAACCCCAGAACCCTCTGGTGAGTTCTAGGCCTTACCTCTCAACCAGATACACTTTGACCCTTGGATCCAGATCCAGATGTCTCTGCCATCGATGGCCACACTCTGCCCATCCTTTTCCAACCCCTCACTACTTTTCCCCACTCAGCAGCAATGCTCAGCCTCACACCCCAATAACTCCTGGGCCCTAACTGGGTTTCCTGTCTATAGTCATGCCTGCCACCCAGTCACCTTGTCGAGAACCAGAGTTCAGTCTAAGTATGAAGTTGCGCCAATACCACCCACTCACCCCCATGCAAAACCTTTCTTTAATGGGAGTCCCCTGGGTGCACCGGTGTTTTCCAGGAGGCTGCCTTTCCCCACATCCCTGTCGAAATAGCTTGTAGTTTTCTGAAGCCAGGTTTACAAATCCAGGTCCAGTCCTCCAGGAAGTCCTGGAAAGCCCCCTGGCTTCCTGCTTCCCCTTCCAGGCTGCTGTCCTTCCCAGGATTCACTGCGCAGGGCTCTGTCCTCACTCCACATTCCTCAGTGTGACCACATACATCATCCCCACTCCCCATCCTGAAGACAGGGCCTTTCCTACCGGCTCACCCACCTTGACATCTTGGACCTAGCAGAAAGCTTGGCCACACTGTGACCAATGATGCCAAGATAATAGCCAAGCAGACACTGACCAACAGCTTGACCTGGGGCTGGCAACCCACAGGGGCAAGGACGGAAAGCTAAGTAGCTGCCCAAAAGGCCAAGACTCCACCAGCAGGCCAGGAGCCCCCTTTCCCACTCTGTATGCTGGCAGCCTGGCGTCATAGCTTTCCTTGAGCTTGCCTGCTTTTTGTTTTGTTTTTGTGATCATTTTATAAACAAAACCTAAAACCTGTCCTGGGTTCTAATTTGTATGTCTTTGCCTACTAGTAAAGGTGAATGTTTTTCCATGTATTTGCCTACTAAATGTGTTTTTCTCCCTTTGAGGATTTAGCTGCTGGTTTGACAAACACTGTTGAGGGAAGTTGGTCTTTTAGGAGATGGCTCTAGGGGCGGAATGGGGATTGAGCTGGCTGAGGTCACATGGAGGCTACAGAAAACAGGAAGGACAGAGACAAAGAGGCCAAGGGACGCCAATCTGGGCGCTACCAAGGTAGGTGAGCGTGGAGGAGGGAGGGGTGAGGCTGCATGCAGGTCTCTGGCTTAAGTCACCCTGTGGGTACCCACATCTGCATAAGGCGGGCTCTTTGAGTAAACCCTAGGCTCAAAAGGTATGGAGCCAGTCCAAGAGTTAAGGGAATCTGATATGGAAGTGGCCTTCCTGAAAGAGACCTTAGGAAGCCGTGGGGAGTTACAGGGCAGGCGGAGAGGGAGAGAGACTGTCAGAAGGAAGAGGCCATAGCAGGAAGTGGCCTATCACTGAGTGCCCTTAGCAGCTGAAGTTCTATGAGTTCCGGTCATCTAGCTGATATTGACTCCAAATTCAGGTTCGGTCTCCGAGGGTGCTATTCCCGTTATTCCATCTCACTGATGAAGACTGATGCCCAGAGGGCCAGCGTGCTAATAAAAGGTGTCCCCAGAGTGCTCTCCATATCTGTTCTTCACTATGGGGCTCTCACAGAAGACAGCTAACTAAGGCCACCCTCTCCAAGCCAGGACCTTAGAGGTCAGTGAAGGAGTAGCAGTCCTAGGAGAACAGGCCACCACCGCCATGCTCCCCACTCCAGCCACCAAACCACAAATCCTTTCTCCTCTTGGGCTCTCCCCCCTCCCCAGCCCCACACAAGATCGGCCTCACCCCAGCTCAGTAAGCACAGCAAACCTGAATGCTCCTATCCTCCAAGCCCATCCGACTCATACCCTGCCACACTGCTGTTCAAAGCAACGGTCCAGACTCATTACTCCTTAGATCCTGGGGCAACTGGGGAAGGGGTGTTTAAAGAGCTTCTTTAAGTACTGAGATGGTGGGCAGGGGCGTGTGGCTCAGTGGTTGTATGCTGCCTAATGTGTGAGGCCCTGGGTTTGATCCCCAGCATGGTAAGTCTTTAAACTCCGAGGTATAATATGTGTTGTATATTATCGGAAAAATACCATAGTCAGCAAAACCTGCAGGGTGTAGGACAGATTGTCCCCTGTGCTGCCATCTGTGGGGACATCAGAGGAAGAAGGGGCTCTTGCTACAATGCCTGTGTGGGCCTCCTCTCACAGACCATCCCTGGAAGGATGCGGGAGACACTGATGCCGTTGGTCACCTCCACGCAGAACTGCAGAAGGGTTTGTGCCAGGCAGTCCCCTGAATCCTTCCTGAATGTCTGTGCTGTGTGACTAGAATAATAATAGGTTCCTACTCAGAAACCAAATGAAGCAGGGAAATCAGGCAATGGTTTTTCCGGTGGAAGGATGTCACTGAAGTCCTCCCCCTACTCCTCTCACCCTAGGGCCAAGAAGAGACTCCTGTGGCAGCTCCTCCTGACTGCATTTGGCTTCTTAGGCCTGTACCTATACAGGCTCGGTAGTCTCAGGTACTCCCCCGAGGCCAGGGTTAAAATGATCTTTCCAAGGGCCTCCTGGAGGGAAGGAAGGTGGTAGCTGGCTTAGCCTACGCAAATTTCCTATGGACTCTCCTACCAAACAAAGAACATGCCAAATGTCCTCTCCTGTTTACTGCGCCTACAGGTCCTTAGAAGTCTTCATCCCCATGGGCATCTGCCCTAGGGCCACAATGCCTCTGCTGAGGGACAACTTCACAGGTGTCCTGCGACACTGGTAAGCCGTCACCATTCTCCCACCAAGAATGTCCGCAAGCTACATAGGTCTGCCCCAGGTCTCCACTCTCTTCTCACCCACACCCAGGCGTTCCGTCTTTGGGAAGCCAGGGGTGGTGCCACCAGGTCAGACATCACCCAGTCTGTGTTTGGTTGGTTCTAAACTAGGGTTTCGTAGGGGACAGGTCTGTGGGTCCCGAGTGGCCAGCAATGGGCAAATGGCAACGAGCAGGGATCAAGCATTGAGCAGAACTGTCTTTCCTAACTCCTCCTGCTCGTGACCAGGGCCCGGCCTGAAGTCCTGACCTGTACCTCTTGGGCAGCACCGATCATTTGGGATGGTACCTTCGACCCACAGGTAGCCGAGCAAGAGGCAAGACAGCAGAACCTCACCATTGGACTGACTGTCTTTGCTGTAGGCAGGTAAGACACAGGGAGGGGACCGTCCTTCTAGGTGGTGAACAGGAGGATGTGTCCACAGACAGGTAGCCATAGAAACTCCTACTGCAGATACAGGCTCCATCCAATGTTTCGCATTCTTGGGGGCTCAGAACTACTTCTAAAAAGGAACAAGCCTGGGGTGGGGTAGGTCTGGCACAGATGGAGACACTGGCTTTGTAGTGAGGGCATAAAAGACCTTTATAGGCTAACGAGGAGAAGGGGAGCTAGCACCTGGCTAAAGGAAGGTTCTCGGTGTAGGTGACACAGCATGGGTGTACTGGGGCTTTGCCAGGGAAGTCTGATGAAGGGAGAAGGGTGTGGAGCTCAGGAATTTACAACGGAATGACTCCAGGCTAAGTAAAGAAAGCCACGAGGGTGGAAGGAGCTGGAGAGTGGCAGACAGACAGACAGACGGATAATTGCGGTAATTGCCGGGTCACAGAGCTGAGTGAGGTAGGCCCTTTGGATGAGCAGGGCAAGCGAGCTGAATGAAGGGTCTCACATCGTGACACAGGGATGTTTTGGAAGCAAGACAACGGTGGTGACCTTGTCAAGGGAGTAGCCCCAGAAGCAGGTAACTGAGGAGGCCAAGATCTTCACAGGTGAGGCTGACAAAGGGTGGGCCTCAGGTAGAGAGGAGCTAGGCAGGCGAAAGAGACAAAAGGCAGGGCCCTGCCCTCCCATCCAAAGGGATGCAAAGGGGATTCCTGGCTGGATATAGGGTCAGACCTACAACCCCAAGCCACAGAGCAGTGGAGTGCAAGACAGGCTGGGCAGTGGGTGAGCCTCCTGTGACATAAGATGAGAATGCCCAGGAAGAAAAACCCAAAAACCCAGGCAAAAAACTGTTCAGGGTTTCTCCAACTGTGTCTCAAACCCAACATAAAGGGGAGAAAGTCAACAGAGTCATCGCAACACACGGATCCAGAGGGCTGGCGCAAGCACAAAGGGGACAGAGCTGCTCACTTAGTATCTTTGTTCAAGTGACTACAGGTCTTTAAAGAACAGCACGTGGGCTTAGCAGTGTGTGCCCCGTGGCAAATGCTCAGACCATTAGCCTTGTTCCTTCAAACTCCTGGTTGTTGTCTTGGGTTACCAGGGATGCAAACTGTCAGTATTTCTGAGCACTCTGCTTGTCCATGTGAAGAATGGCCACAAACATTGTGGCTTAAATTAAATTGCTATAGTCAAGAATTCAGGACCTCCCAGGAAGGGCTCTTCCCTGCCAGGTGTATGAGTCTCAACAGGGAGACCAACAGCTAGAGACACAGCAACGCCCCTCACTCCAAATAAGCTCCCTCCATGGCTTTATATTAATTTACTTTCCTATTGCTGTGATAAACATCAAGGTTAAAAACAACTTGGGGAGGAAAAGGTTTATTTCATCTTACTACAGTCCTAGGTAGCCCACCAAGAAAAAAAAAAAAAACTCAGGGGAACCAGGAGGCAGGAACTGAAGCAGAAACCATGGAGGAAGGCTGCTTACTTGCTTGCTCCCCACGGACTTGCTCAGCCTGCTTTCTTACACACCCCAGGCCCATCCTCCCAAGGGTGGACCCACCCATAGTCGGCTAGGCCCTCCCACATCACTGCCTACAGACCAATCTGATGGTGGCCTTTTCTCAATTGACGTTTCCCCTTCCCAGATACCCCCAACTTGTGACAAGTTGGCAAAAATAAACCTAAGCAGCCCAGGCTTCCCTTCATCATAGCCGCATCTGGTCCCGGCTCAGAGTACTGCAAGCACCTCCTGTCCTCCAAGGGTGGGCCAGTCTCCTCTTGGCTCAGAGGAGTCAGGCAGAGGCCATAGTTTAAGGGAACAGGACAGGGCGACGCATCTCTTCCAGGCGGAAGTGGTAGACAGCTTTCAGTACCCTTTAGTTCACCATCTCAAGGCTGGAGATTTGGGATTGCAGGGCCGGGTGTGGGCACGGCGGGACTGACCCTGGCCTGACCGCCTGGCAGGTACCTGGAGAAGTACCTGGAACACTTCCTGCACTCTGCAGAGCAGCACTTCATGGTGGGTCAGAGCGTGGTGTACTACGTGTTCACTGACCGCCCGGAAGCGGTGCCCTACGTGACGCTGGGCCAGGGTCGCCTGCTGCGGGTGGAACGAGTGCAGCGAGAGAACCGCTGGCAGGAGGTGTCCATGGCGCGCATGCGCACGCTACACGAGGCGCTGGGAGGGCAGCTGGGGCAAGAGGCTGACTATGTTTTCTGCCTGGACGTTGACCAGCACTTCACCAGTAACTTCGGGCCCGAGACACTGGCCGATCTGGTGGCGCAGCTGCACGCCTGGCACTACCACTGGCCGCGGTGGCTGCTGCCCTATGAGCGGGACAAGCGATCCGCTGCTGCCCTGTTGTTTGGCGAGGGCGACTTCTACTACCACGCGGCCTTGTTCGGGGGCAGTGTGGCGGCACTGCGCAAGCTGACGGCTCACTGTGCGCTTGGCCAGCAGCTGGACCGTGAGCGTGGCATCGAGGCGATCTGGCACGACGAGAGCCACCTCAACAAGTTCTTCTGGCTGAACAAGCCCACCAAGGTGCTGTCGCCTGAGTTCTGCTGGGATCTGCAAATTGGCTGGAGGACAGAGATCCACACCCCTCGCCTGCTCTGGGAGCCCAAGGAGTATGCACTGGTGCGAAACTAGCGCGTTCCCCTGGCAGGCCAGGTGCGGCAGCATCTTTCAAGACCATGACGCCAGTTAGAGCTGGTTATAGTGCCTCTGGAAGGGGGACTTTGGAACTCAGAGGTCTTGAAAAGAGGTGCCTGTTCCTGGGGCCAAGAGACCTTGTTACCAACAGCTGGCCGACTGGCGACTCCCTATGCTCTAACCAGATACAAATTACGGAAAAGCGAGAGGAAGCTCTTCCCCCCAGAATCTACTTTGGCAGCTCTTATATCCCAGGTGTTTGTCAGCAGCAGCCACAGCAATAAGGAGGCAGAGGCGAGTGGCGCTTCCTAGTGTTAAACCTTTTACCTAGGACCGGGCGGCAGCAGTGCACTTTTAATTCCAGTGGTGTGGGATTCCCCTCTGTATGCTATGAATATGTTTTATTAGCATTGGTTAATAAAGAAGCTGTTTTGGCCTATGGCAGGGTAGAACTAAACTGAATTCAGGGAGAAAGAAGGCGGAGTCAGGCAGATGCCGTGGTAGCCGCCCAAGAAGCAAGATATGAGGTAACAAACCAGGAGTCTGGCGGTAAGATATACAATAATAGAAATGGGTTAATTTGAGATGTAAGAGCTAGCTAGGAAGACACCTGAGCCCTTGGTCAAACGGTGTTGTAATTAATATAGTTTTTGTGTAATTATCCAGGCCTGGGTGGCCAGGACACGGAAGTGCAATCTCCATTTACATCCCAGCAGCTGGAAGGAAGAGGCAGGTGGACCTCAGTGAGTTCAAGGCCAGCCTGGTCTACAAAGCAAGTTCCAGGACTACTATACAGAGAAACCTGTCTCAAAAAAGCAAGCAAGCAAACAAACAAACAAAAACACCTTTTTCCCTAGGCCTTGGGGTCAAGGCCTGTCTCAGTTATAGCCTCTCAGTGGGATTAGGTATCAGGGTCCCCAGACCTTGCCAGTGACTTGTGTGTCAGCCACTGAGCCCTCACTATCTGAGGCTTGACCGCTATCTAGAGCCATTCCTGTGACCAGAGCCTGCCGTGTCTCCTCTCTTGGGCCTCAGCTCTTCATCCTCTCGGCCTCTGCTATCCCTCTTCTTCAGCTGCCTCTTCCTTCACCGTAAAGCAGGCTGCTGGCTTCTGCTTCTGCAGCTGGCCTGGCTGGCCCAGTGAGCACTTCCCCTTCAACTCCCGAGCAGTTGGCTGCCTTGTCACTGGTGTCGCTTGGCCTGCTGATCCCTCGGCCAACTCCTGCTACCTCTTCCTTTGCCACTGCTAAGCTGTCCCTATGCTAACGTGTTCTTCGTGTTACGAGATCAGCCCTCACCCTTAAACGCTGGCAAGACCATTCAAGAGAAGCCTTTTATAGACAGTGCAATGTCAGGGAAGTAGCAGGGGAGAGCCTGATCCGTCTTCCCTACCCCCACCCCTACTGGCTCACCAAGAGCCGCTGAACATCTAATTCTATAGCCATAAAACCCAGTCTTACTTCTCCACGATACTCACAGCCCCTTCTGTTAGACCTCCTCTCTGCGTGGTTCCGGAGTCTTCTAGAGTTCACAAAGGCTTTGATAGCAAAAAGTCTGTTTCAGATAACTATGGTAAAGGCTGTGCCTTCAGGAGCCAGTCACCAGCTGTGACTGTTGTGTGGCCTTCTCTAGGTGTCCATGGGCTGTGCGAGATGGCTGCTGCAGGCACGAGGGCACTCTGGATAGCTGTTTGTCCGCCAGCCCTTTGCTTGAGCGGCGAGAGAGGCTCCGACATCTGCTCCCTACGACTTTGATTATTTACAGGACAGTGGACATCGGAGGGAATGCTAGGTACGATAAGGGCTCAAAGATCTTATCATTAACACTGGCAGTAATTTTAAGAGATTTTTGACATTGTTTAACACTACCCTGGGCCCCAGGACGGGATGCGTCCCCTTCCCCCTGCCCCTTTCACCTCTGACCTTACTGAGTGCATCTTTTGAAGTGAGTAAGAGATCAGGGCACAAGGAGGAACCAAGACTGTCCAGACACAGGATGTGTTCGAGTTCTTGGCATGTCAGCAGCAGGAGAGTGAGGTTAGTCTCTCTTGCCCAGTCCAGCTCCCTTCAGGAATGAGCCGCTAAAAAAGCACAGCAGGCATTCCCGTCAGGGGCTCTGCCATGGTGTCTCCCCCGTCTGCACCATAGCTTGTGCATATTTGAGGGATGCTATAATAAGCAAGCAAATTCAAAGTGACCCTTATAGTATTTTCTACTGTAGGGTGAACATAAAAAAAAAAAACGAAAGAAAGAAAAGAGAAAGGAGGAGGAGAAGGTGGCTGACTTTTCTCATCCATGCCTGCACTTCTGCTTCATTCTCTGTAAGAAGGACACAGGGTGCTGGGAGATAGCGCAGTCAATTCAATGTCTGCTATGCAGGCATGAACGCCTGAGTTTGGATCCTAGGGACACGTGTCACAGCAGGCATATTGGCACATGCTTGTCATGGGGAGAACAAAGACAGGATGACCCTGGCTGAATCAATAAAAGACCCTTTCTCAAAAACTGAGAAGCAATGGAGGAAGACACCCAATGCAATCTCTGGTCTCCTTATGTGTGTGTGTGTGTGCGTGTGTGTGTGTGTGTGTGTGTGTGCGTGCATACACGCAAGCACGCACACACACGCACTCACACACACTCGTGAAAGGTAATTTACTGACTGAGCTACTTGCCCAACCTCCTGACTTTGCATTTAACAGCCTTCATTGCTCTCACATAGGACAGTCATTCCAGCTGTTTGTCTAGCCAACCCTGATGATGTTTTACAATCTAATACTGCTTACAAGCCCGTTCTAGTATTGATTCCAGTATCGAGCAATCCATCCTTCCTGTTTCCCAGGGTCTTCCACCTGTACCAGGTGAATAAACACGCCAAGCCCTGTGGACTCTGAAAGAGGGACTGAATGGGCCAAGTGTGGCTAAAGGCAGGTGGGTGCTGGCTATGAGCTGGCACAGTCCTTCCTCTCGTGGGACAATGGTTGCCCTCCACCTTGCTCTGCGACGCCCATCAGTTCTAACAAGCTCAGCCCCACTGGAGAGTCATGAGCCAGGGATGTCATGTGAACCTTCCCTTGTATGAACTCTGTGCGATGTAGACAGTTTGCCTATCTGTGCTGGATATTAGTTTGTTCACAGGAAACGTGAGGAAGCCAGGAGTCTTCCTTGCAGTGTGTATGGGGTGCCATGACACTTCAGAAGACATCATGCCCTCTCTCTGCCTGTCCCCACTGCAAGCAAGGTCATGGAGTGTGAGGGGTTCTCCCAAGAACCGAGGATTCCAGGTTATACGGGCAGGAAGGGGCATGAGAGAGGATTTCCAAGACCCATACTCTGGGTGGCCATGTGCTGCTGAGGGAGACCCTCTGGAGGAGCAGGGAGAGGATTCAAGAGATGCAGGGTAGACTAGGATGATACCTTCTTGGAAACAGGAAGGAAGGAAAACCTCACTTCTCCAGAGATTTCCACGGTTGCCACCACTGTCCTTGGGTCTACAGTACTTGCCCACACGTTTCCAGGGGAGGAGACAAAAATCAGAATCTCGGTTCTTTGAGCATTAGCACTGCAGGCAAAATCTAGGTGTGGCTCAGGTACCCCACACAGCTGTACAGATGCTGCCCAGACACTCCCAGACAGCTCCAGCTATCTAGGGACCATGGGGGGCCAGGTCAGATGCTAGCAAGGCCCAGACTGACATGTAGGGCTACTGATGCTACATGCCAGGTACATGGTCAAGCATTTCACATATGCTGGTTGACTTCGCCTTACATCCAACCGACCAAGTGGTTGCCATTACCGATCTCATTCGACACAGATGCCATGAGGCACAAGTACATAACTTGTCTCACCACCAGCACCTTAAATTCCTGAAGGCCAGAACAAACGGGATATGAAATACGGCAGTCTCAGGAACTGAGGTGACCACTGCTCTAGTCTCTGGCATTTCTACCTTCTCTGCCTCCTTTGTCTTCCGTGTGAGTCTGGCCTCAAACAGCCACCCCAGTCTCTAGGGTCTTCCAGTGTAGAGTTGACCGTCATTCCCTAACTAACTTCTTCCTGCTACAATGGAGATGCTGACCGGAGAGGCAGCACTGTACGATGACTTGCTGCTAAATACTTAGTCGCTGGCTCTTCAAGAAGACAGGAGATGGCTCAGCCAGTCAGGGGCTTCCTGCGCAAGCATGAGGACCCGAGTTTGATCCAAAGAACACATATAAAAAATTTGAGTATGGTGGACTGCAGTAATTCTAGCGCTGCGGAGGCAAAGACTGGCAGATTCCTGTGCTCCTGGCCAGCCAGTCTCGCCAGTGAGCCTCGGGGAAGGGAGAGAGTCTGACTCAAGGAAACAAGACCACGAAAGTGGACAGAGCCTGAAGAACGCACTCAGGGTTAGCCTTCAACCTCCACACTGTTGGACACAGGAACAAACATGTCGTGGTTGATAACAGGCCACCAACACCCTGAATGTGTAAACGGAAGAGGTGTACACCATCTGACCATCTGTTTTTATGAGTCAGGGCAGCCACCGCACCACTGACGGCGTGTGTGTGTGTGTGTGTGTGTGTGTGTGTGTACTTACTGAGTCACTGAGCAGGTGGTCACCTCTGTCCAATCAGCTGTGGATAACGTGGACAGTGGGGGAACGTGGCACAGATACGGCTGCAGAGCCGGGCGCAGATATGGCTGCCAGAGCCCAGCTCTTTCTAGCATAGCAGAACACGAAGGTAAACGTTAGATAAAGACCAGAGGCCTGAAAGGTTACCAAAAACCCGGTGGCTCTGTGTGAGCCCACATCCATTCTCGGTTCAACGGTAAAACACTGACATCATATCAATATGAAGTACTCCCCCAAAGGCTTGGTTCTCAGGGTGGAGCCAACTCCTGAGACACACTGGACTGTCTCTCTTGAAGGCGCCGACACAGGCAATGTGTTCATCCATTCACAGACTCATAATGTGATGATATTTAGGGGGAGCCTGGTGGGAGAAAACAGGTCCTCAAGAGCCCTTTGAAGGGCATGGTAGCGCTCACACCTTTCCATCTTTCTCACTGTGAGGTGAGCAACTGTGCTCTTCCACGCCCTTCCACGGGGATGTTCCACCCCCGACAGACCCAGAAACAATGGAACCAGCCAGCCATGGGCTGTGCCACAGACAGAAACCGTCGGCCCTAGCCCATCTCGCCTCCTTTAAGCCATCTGGCATAGGTCACAGGATGAAGAGTCTGTAACACAAAACCATTTCTGCCCAAGAACTTGGTCGTTGCGGTGACTATCTGAAACCTTTGGAACGGGTTGGTGGAAGAGTTTGGAAATGTCAGCGGAAGCTTCGGTGAAGCCTAGAAGGCTGTGGACAGAGTTCATGGGAAGGTCTGCAGGGAGTGTGGAAGACCAGCATGAGCACAGGACTGTGAAAACAGAACCCTGTGCTCTCTGGGCACACTGCTGGATGCTAAACTGGAGCTTGCTCATGCTACATCAGGTAAGAGGGTTTGCCCATCCTGCCCCATCCCACATCCACACCTTTCTTGTGGATGCTTGGCCCCACCCAGGCCCAGAAACGATGGAAGACATGCCTTGTCCTACTCCTCCCTCTGTCTCTGCTTCCTGGCTGCCACGGAGTGAGCACCTCCCACTCTACAGCGCTCAAGCCTCGGGTCCAAACTGATGGCCAAGAGCCGATGGACTAAAACCGTAAGTCAAAAGCAATGAGTCCTCCTAGCAACTGTGCCAGGTATGTGTCTCGGTGACAAAGGGTCTAGCACACATATCTTCCTTCCTGGGGTGACCCAGAGCTGAGTCATATCTCCACAAGGATACCTTCACAGGACCAACCTTGATAAGCCTGGTGGGATTCAATCTTGAATCTCCCTTTGGTTCTTCCTAGACAGCAGCGCCCTGACTCCATGGAGGAAAAAGAAACATGTGGATGTATTTTTATAAGCCCCATTCCAACACTAGAACAGCTTCCTACATCGGGCTCCCGTGATGAATGACCAGTACTGGGAGGGGGAACAGAACCACTGGGGACATTCAACATCCCTGCCACTCAACTGGGCAAAACGCTTCTCTTGGGTTGCAGCCCCTTCCGCGGGGCATTCTGGAGCATTCCAGCACAAAGCATGGAAGCCAACAGCAAGTGGCCATCGGCCTCCCTTCCCAACCCTGGGGCGGAGTGGTGCAAAGGCGGCCCAGCCCCCTCTCCCACACAGCGCCAACACAGCACCAAGCACTCTGCACGCCGCTACCACCCAGGTGTAGGTACAGTTTATTCTTCACGTCAGAGATACAAAGAGCAGAGGGTGCGTCCCTTTGACTCTCGCCCCCTTCAGTGTTCTTCCCCCATGTCTGATTTGTTTAGCCTTACCCCCTTCTTTAATAGAACATAAGTTTCTCTCCTGAAGCTCCGAGGGCCACCTGCCCTCGCCTCCCTGCCACCAAGATGCAGACTGAGAAGCCAACAGACCGTTTTCTCTTTTTTAATAAGGTAACTATTTCTAAATATGGTGGCCTGGAGGTCCCATAGAAAAAAAGCCAAGGGTGTTAACAGCATGGAACAGCGTATTTACAGGGTAGTACATGCGGACGGAAAGCTACAATACTGAGTATCAGACGACGCAGGTCAAACAAAGGGGTCGGGGTGGGAGGGCAGAGAACCCCCCCAGTGGAAAAGAAACCCCAGGAAACGTTAAACTGGTAAATCAATGTCGAGTTAAGGCTTAAAAAGTGTATAAAAATAACACAGTTAATATTCAAATGGACTCCAGATACAGAATATATAGATGAGTTTTGTCTAGTTTTCTTCCTCTCTGGGGGGGATGTGGAAGGGCTTCTCTGGGCTCTGTACATAGTTCCTATATACATGGACACGCATGGCTTTCGGATTGGGATGTCTAGGGGGGGCTGGGGGCAGGGTCTGCTCCTGGGACCTCCTTTGGAGGATCCTATCCCTGCTGCAGGGCCTGGGGTCTGGGTTGGGGAGTCCCCTTCTGTAGCGAGAAAGACAACTCCTCCCTGGGCACTGTCCCCTTCTGGAGGGAATTCTGAAGGAGATCTTAGCTCTGGGCCCACTCCATCCCCATCCCCCTGCCCACAGTCTGGAGTGGTGGGAGAGGTAGCCAATAGGTTTCCTGGCCAGCACCGAGGTAGACTGGGATGGTCTTCAGGGCAGCAGGGGAAGAGCCAGGTTTCACCAGGCACCCCCCCAACCCATTTCCCTGGGCGTGCCACCCAGCCATCACTGCACCCTTTGGTCCTGCGGCTCCCCAGACCCCTCGTTTCCATGCCCTGAAGCCAGGCAGCCCTGGCAGCTGCCATACCCTTTGCCCAGTAAAGGCTAGGGCAAGGCTCAGGCAATTTGAGCGGGTTGATGGGGCTGAAGGGCTCACTCCAGCTGTCTCCTGTCTTCCTCCCACCTGGGGGAGGGTCCCCTTTGAAGTCCAGAACCCCAGGCCTGAGCCTCCCCTCAAGACCTGAGGCAATGGCCAGAGAAGGTCCCACGCTGCCCTCTGGTTCTCTGTATCCGTCTGTCCAGTCCTTTTAGTTTCTCGTTCTTAGCAGCACCAACATTCTGGCCAATAAATATCCTTTTTGTTATTTCCAAGACAAACTTAAAAACAAGAAACAGTGAAGCAAGTGAGGGAGGAGGAACAAAAAGAAAAACCCAACAGACAGGTTCAAAGTGCTCTGAGATCGTCTTTGGATGCCACCAGAACAGTCCAGAATCTTGCAGTTGGCCTGGCTGCCCAGGAGCCGGACCAGGCAGGGCTTCTGCGGACCAAGCTTTCTGTCAGGGTGGGAAGGTCGTGAGAGAGCTTGGTGGTTCCTGGAGGCCCCAGCGGGAGTTAGGCTGGGTGCTGCCTAGGTCTATGTCTGCCAAGTGGGCGGGGCGGCGCCACAGGTGGGCTCAGATCAGAGAGATTCGCACCGGGATGCCGGGGGACTCCGTCCTCTGGGGTGAGTGATGGCTCACCAGGTGTTCCACCACTGTGTGTTTGGACATGTGCTTCATCAGGTAGGTCTCCTGCGGGCAGATGGGAGATGCAGAAGGCGTCACAACAAAGGCTGCAGTTCCCAAAGCGGCCACTGGAGGGCAGACCAGTTGGGGCTGCAAACAACTGAGCCGTGGGGGCTCAGCTAGATCACCCTTAAACCCCGCCCCATCCCAACCCCTGCAACTCTGTCAACAGCTGTAGGGAGATGCGAACCTAACTCTGCCTAACGTCACCTCCTACATCTGTAGATCCAGACACATCTGTATCAATGAGGCAGGGGCCTGGATGGAGTGGAACCCTACCATTTGTTAGCATTAGGACAAGTCACCTCCCCCAACCTGCTCCCAAGCCTCAGTTTCCTCCTCTATAAGCCCTGGGCACGCAGTGAGGGACAAGGAGGCCCCTCCTGCCCCAGCCTCAACATTTTATTCCAACTGGAAACAGGAATCTAGGGGTGAAGCCACACCAGAGTCACCCCCGTTCCCCACTGGCTCTACTGAGTTTGCCTGAGGCATCATGACGAGATGGGCAAGGTGACCTGGGCATTGACCGGGAACAAGGTAACATACCCTGGCCCTGGCTGCCACCCCAGGCCTCCCACCTCAAGATGGGCACTCAGGCAGAAAGAGCCTCTGATGGCAAGGTGCTACATCAGCCAGAAGAAGCAGCTGGCAACAGCCAAGCCAGGAGTCAGTCTCTAGTGAGCACATGGCAAGGAGCAGGGTGAGGGAGGCTATGGCCTAAGACACTGACCAGGGCAGACACTGACCAGGGCAGACACTGACCAGGGCAGACACTGACCAGGGCAATATAGGAACTCATTTGGGTCTCACTCTTAAAAAGACAAAGTCTGTAAATAAAAATGTGTCACTTAAGAGTCAAATGAATACATTCATGCTGTCTGGGTATTAGACATCAGGGCCCCTGAAAAGATCATGGGTAAGATTTTTTTTTAAAGGAGTCATTACCCTTAAAGACAAAATAAATAAATAAATAAATAAATAAATAAATAAATAAATAAATAAATTTGGCTTTGAAGCAGTAACCACAGCTTCTCTGTGTGATCATGTATTTAATTCTGTCTCCATCAGTGGTCCCTAACTTCCCTATCTAAATGGTATTCCCTGCTTCCTCCGTGCCTGGCTCAGTGGTCAGTGGCTCCCTGAAGTTTATCTGGCCCTCGGGTCAGCCAGTAAGTAGCCACTTGATAGAGGAGGAGACTGATACCCATGAGCACTCTTGGCTATGGGGGCCTGGTGCCAGAATAGTTAAAGAACTGCAAACGGGCACGCAATTGAGTTACCTGGTTACCCAAGGCCCTCCTAGGCAGGACTTCTTCCCACCCAGGAACCATCTCTGGTCACCTTTCCCCGAAGGATGGGTGGCTCTGGCTATGGTACTGTGCCCTCTGGTGGCTTTGGCAGGGATTGCAACTTCCCCAAGTGGGAAGGTACTCCGCATTCCCAGACTCAGAACAGCAGAATCCCAGGCCCACAAGCCCCGCCTTGAGGCTCTGGAACTTGGGGCAAGACAGCAGGACTCACCGAGGTGTAGGCCCGCCCACACATGCTGCAGCAGTAGGCCTTAGCGTGCTTGATGGCGTGGGCGGAGAGGTGGATCTGGAGGGAGGCGGAGTCTGAGTAGGCCCTGTAGCAGTTGGGACATTTGTAGGGCTTGTCCTTGTTGTGCTGGCGTTGATGAGACTGCGAAGAGCAGAGCAGGGGGTCATGAGGCGGCGACTCTCTCCCACCCCGCCCCCTTCTTGGGCCCCCTGGAAGAGGGGACACCGTTGTGCACCTGGGGGGACAGGAGGCAGTTCGGCACTCACCTGGAGGTTGGAGAGCTGAGTGAAAGCCTTCTCGCAGCCAGGATGTGGGCACTTGTAGGGTCTGTCGCCTGTGTGGATTCTGCAAGGGCAGGCGCAGTGAGGCAGTAGCTCAGCCACATCTCCAGAGCCGGTCCAGTACCCAAGCCCTCGTGTGGCCACTGCCAGACCTCCGCTGCCTTCCACCATGTCCCCAACTCCCACTCACCTCCCCTGGTGGTCCAGCATAGACCCCCAGCAACAGCTAGTCTGCTTAGTTTCTCATGCCCTCAAATCCCTGGCACCCTACTTGTCATTGCTGGGTCTCTGCTTTCTTGGCTCTCTCCACGAAAGCACAACCTCCTTGATCTTAGCCACTGCCACCACCCGGTGCCTGGCACAAGCTCTGCTCAGGGAGGCCTCATTAAACAGCTGGAGTGTGCAAACAGAGAGGGCTCCTCGTCTCTAAAGTTAGCCACAGACATCAGAAATAAGGTTCATATAACCCGCCTCCTGCCCAAGGTGTTTGTTGACTAACATACAGTCCTCTAGGGACTTCAGTTCTTCCGGAGAGACACACCAAACCTCTTGGCCAGCAAACTACCCTCTGGCCCCCATCTACCCAACTACGCCAACTGTCCAGCTTCCTTCCGGGTTCTCAGCCTCCTGACTTTGGCTATGTTATCATCCCTGGGCCTGCCCTTGTGGTATCCTTGCTCAGCAACCACCAGCCTCTACCTCCCTGTTTGTCTGGGATAGAATCCACAGACTTTGCCCCAGCTTTCCTTGACATTCTGCCTTGGTATTTTTGAGACCTCCCCTCTGTTTCTGTCTTCTGTATCTCGCTCCCTCCCCAGCACACACAGCGGCAAGCCTCCGAGCCTTTGTCCATGCTGTTCCCTCTGCCAGAAAGGAAGGCCTCTGGCCTCTGGCTGACTCGAGGGGCCTCTCAATGCTCATCCCGGATATCCCGCCTCACCGTGTCTCTTTCATAGGCAGGTCCACACACACAGGCTTTGCCAAAGTGGGGCCATAATGGGGCCCTCCGGGCCAAGGCCTGCCTCTCACTACTAACTTGTCTTTGTATGAGGAAGCCAGCACAGGGCTGCCCCCGAAAGGGACTCAAGGAGACCACTTGCCATTGAACAAAAAAAGGACCAGGCTGCCTTTTCCCACCATCCACAAAGCTCTCAGTATCTAGCCCTGAATTTCAGGCCACACCAATCACCAGGGTCCCCAGAATCCTGTCCCTAGCCTCTCCCCATGCACAGAGCTTCCCGTCTTGGCTCCCACATCTGTGAGGTGGGATGCCCAGCCTGAACCCAGGCCGCCCCTCTTCAAGCACAAGGAAAGCCGGCTGAAACTGGTGCCCTGCCTGCTCCCCACCCCGATGACCCCAGTTCCACGTGGGGATTTTAAAATCAGATCTCTTACCTATCGCCCCCTCTACACATCCCCTGCAACCCAGACCCAGAACACCCTCTCCCTTCCATCTGGACCCCAGGCTGCCGCACTGTGTACCATACTTGAACCCACTTCTGCCACCTCTCGTCTCCCCAACTTCCTCATCTCTGAAATAGGGACAGTGAGAATGAAGATCCCATTTAAGGTTGTTCACGCGATACTGTTAGAGGACCGATTCTCCACCACGGGAGAAGCTTGGTGGAATCACCCTGACTGGCCGAGCCATCTCACCAACCTCCTTTTTGTTTTGTTTTTTTAAGGAGGGTCTCACTCTGGCCCAGGCTGGCCTGAAACTCAAGGCATTCCTCCTGCCTCAGCCTTCTATGTGCTGGGATTACAGAAGTGAGGCCCCACACCCAGCTGGCTTGACTTCATCCTCAGGTACTACTGGGCGGCTTTACCCACTTTGTATTTTGTAACTAAAACAAGGGTAGACATAATAGAAGTCAGTATTTGAGGAGCGGGAATCCCTCTCCACGGCTTTTCTCATTCTCTCCTCCAATGAAACACGTACACCCACACGAACTCTTCTGGCCCCCCTTGTGTTAAAACAGGAGTGGGTCAGGCACACAGGAGCCCTTTGATGCTGAATAGCTGTTCATAATATTGTAATTATTGTCATCAGACTCAAGAAAGCCAAATGACACTGCTCCCAGCTGCAGTTATCATTATAAATGTACATCACATCACACAGCCAGGGAAAGAAAAGCAACCCCAGAGACAGTTTGCACCTGGCATAAGCAAACACACACAGGTAGTGTCACTGTCTGGCATTAGCCGCTACAAACAGACAGACTCGGAGCCCCCTTCTGTACCGAATTCCTCCTGAAGCAGCTCCAACCCAGCTTTCACACCCTGGTACCTGCAGACTCATGGTACCTTGTGCGTGTATATCTGTTTGTCACATAAGGCTCGCACTCTGTGTCCACCGTCAACAGACCATAGTAAAGACTGTCCTGATTGCGATGCTGATACATGTGTGTGGTGTGTGTCATACATGTGTGTGGTATGTATCATCTGGTGAGACGATCGTCCCGAATCTGGGCTTGCGGGACAGTCTGGGAGTCACCTGCTCTTCACAGGTGCCTCCCTTTCAAACACACGCTCCTCTGGGAGCCACTAAATAAGACCGTCCCAACAGTGGTCTTGGTGACAGCTTCTCCGGCTCCAAGGGTGGACTGGCACAGCCCCTTGCTGACTCAGCATCTTTTGTGTGCCCAGCACAGCTTCTGCTTTGGATTCACCCTCTTCACGACAGTAACATTGGGAAGACAGACTGGATTGTTTACAGGACCTGGGTGGTTGATTGTCAAAGGGCAGGACGACAGGACATGGTCTCTGAAAAATGGAATAGGGTTGATTCCTCGATTTGATGGTTGTCTGGGGTCCTAGAGCTTAGGAGCATTAGAAACCCATCTCTTTGCCAGTGGGTTAAGACATGGTGGCTTACTTATATGTGCCAGTGACCTGTGACTTGTAATTATTGTTGATATGTTGACAGACTCCTCATGTTGTTTTGTTTCCTGCCCATTTCAAACTTGAATCACACAAATGAGGTAAAGAAAGAGAAACAGAAAGATAGAAAAGAAAAAGGAGAAAGAGGAGGAGGAGGAGGAGGAGGAAGAGGAGGAGGAAGAGGAAGAGGAAGAGGAAGAAGAAGAAGAAGAAGAAGAAGAAGAAGAAGAAGAAGAAGAAGAAGAAGCAGCCACCGTCCTCAGAAACAGAATCAATCCCCAGGGTCTGGGACTATTTTGGCAAATCCGTCCCCTTCAAGGACCAGTTAATTTTTTTCCCTTTGTTTCCTTGCTCATATTCTTCCTCCCTAACCATCCCTAGTTTTGTGTGTTTATTTATTTTTGACAGGATATTACTCTGCAGCTCTAGGCGGACCTCAAATTTTCAGTAATCCTCCTGCCCCAGCCTCCCAAGAGCTGGGGTTACAAGGAATATGTGAGCCCTCCCATTTTCATTCTTAAATATGCTTAAATAAAGTCTATTTTTGAAAAATAAGAATAAATGGAATTCTTAATCATTATGATTTCTTGCTAATGCATCTATTTTCCTTTTATTAACTTTTTTTTTGTTTTTTTGTTTTTCGAGACAGGGTTTCTCTGTGGCTTTGGAGAGATGATTTATTTTGGTGTGTGTGTGTGTGTGCGTATGCATCTGTGTCTGTGTTTGTCTGTATCTGTGTGTGGATATGTTCATCAGTGCAGGTGCCCACAGAGGCCAAAGAAATTCGATCCCTCTGGAGCTGGAGTTACAGGAAGTTGTGGGCCACCTGATGTGGATGGTGGGGATCACACTCAAGTCTCCCAGAAGAGCTGTAAGTGTTCCTAACCACTGAGTCCCGACTGTATCTATTTTTAACTAATGCTTCCTCCATACATTTCTGCCAACTTCGAGCTAGCTGGCCTTTGTCGGGTCTAGGCCCTTAGTTCAGAATAACTGTCCTAGTTTCTTCCACACGAATCCCCAGCATCCACAAGAAAGTTGGACATAGCTAGACACACACACTCGTGATCCTGGCGCAGAGACGTGAGGATGCTGGGCTTGCCGGGATGCCAGCCTGACTCCAAGTTCAGCCAGAGACAAACGCTGACAACCAGAGGACAGGACCAGATATCCTCTCCAGACCTGTGTTCATTCATTGGTGTGCATATCCATACGTGTGTATAAACCAGCTCATGGGTGTGCATATCCATACATGTGTATAAACCAGCTCATAGGTGTGCATATATATCCATACGTGTGTATAAACCAGCTCATAGGTGTGCATATCCATATGTGTGTATAAACCAGCTCATGGGTGTGCATATATATCCATACGTGTGTATAAACCAGCTCATGGGTGTGCATATCCATACGTGTGTATAAACCAGCTCATGGGTGTGCATATCCATACGTGTGTATAAACCAGCTCATGGGTGCACATATATATCCATACATGTGCATGTGTATAAACCAGCTCATGGGTGTGCATATCTATACGTGTGTATAAACCAGCTTATGGGTGTGCATATCCATACGTGTGTATAAACCAGCTCATGGGTGTGCATATCTATACGTGTGTATAAACCAGCTCATGGGTGTGCATATATATCCATACATGTGTATAAACCAGCTCATGGGTGTGCATATATATCCATACATGTGTATAAACCAGCTCATGGGTGTGCATATATATCCATACATGTGTATAAACCAGATACATACACTACCATCCTTTCATCATCCACCTGTGGATGCACAAGCTGTGGGCTGGCATGTGGCTTGGTGGTAGATGTTTGCCTGGTACGGCCGTGGTCATGGGTTGGATCCCCTGAACTTCAGACACACACACACACACACACACACGCAGTCTTTCTAGATGTAAGCTCTCTTTCCCAGTTAGCTGTATGGGGTAAACTAAAGGCTCTGGAGGTGAGCCGAGCCTGTGTGTGCATCATGTCCTTAGTCTAACAAGTGTCAGGCAAGAGACCTTAGTAGCAGATTCTATTCTCCCTCCTGATCCTGCCGCTTCTCACAGTGGAGTGGGCAGAACCATGCAGTCCTGTCAACAGGCCTCAGCCCCTCACATCTGCCTGAAGGCTTCTGCTCTGAACAGCAGGTCGGAAACCTCCCACGCCCTCCTGAAGAACACCAGGAGAAGGGAGCCTGAGAGAGCCTGGAACAGACCTCCGTCCCCTGGCTTCGGAGCCTGGACTTCGAATGTGATCCAGCCTGAGAACAGACGCTGCCTGAGTCGTGGTCTAGATAAGGACAGTATAGCCCAGTGGGCTGGCAGTCACGGGGTAAGAGGACAAGGACTCTTAGGGGACAAGGACTCAAGTCACCAAGGGGAATGAAGCTCATTTCATTGGGGTCAATATCTCATTTCTGAAGGGCTCATGAGAACCACCTTCCACTTGGTCTGTCTCCCACCCTTATTTAGGAAGCTATATTTAACAAAATAGAATAAATCAGTCTCCAAATAGATGACCTGCTTCATCTAACCCTTCAGATCCACGGGAGAGAGGGCTACAGAAATTTCACATCCCTCTATACCAATTACCAAGGAAAATGTAAAATTACACCTCTCTCAGAAACAACACATATGACTGGCCTCGTCTCCAAACCCACACCGAATGGTTGTGCTTCCGCGGGACCCCTCTCTGCTTGAGCAAGAGCCCCTCCTTTTCACCATCGTTAGTTCTGTAAGTAGGCTCGAAAGGAATCCGTTCTCCTTCCTAACAGGATATAATTGTCTAAATCAAATTTGTAACCATGACCATGCCAGAAACGTCACATTTCAAGACAACTCTCATTTAATCAGGCATGACGGGCCTGACAGGACAGCACCTCGTGAGAATGAGGGCCGCTGTGGCAAAGACCGGACCTGTTCCACAGCTTGCGGCATCAAAGCCTTTTCTTCTTCTTCTCTTTATATTTGTGATTGGTTTTGTTCTGCCTTTGAGACAGGATCTTGTGTAGCTCAGGCTGGCCTTGAACTCCCAATGCTCCCACTTCTGCTACTTGTGCAAACAACACAAAACCAGAGAATAATCCAGGAGCCTTGACACACTGAGACTTCGTCTCCAAAAGTGGGGGTATGCACCCCCTGCCATCACACAGTCTAGCAGAGGCAAAATCAGTTAGTTCTTTGTACACTGATGCCTGATAATATAAGGAAAACTTCACATACACACAGCGATTAAGATTCTGGCCCAGGGGCTTGGTAGAGTCTCCTGACGGCATTTTGTATCATATGTTGTAATTCTACAACCCATGCTACAGCAGGTCTTTGCTTATTCATCAATACCAGGTCTCATATACGTATGCACATCAGACCAGCCAAAGTTTTAAAAAAAAAATCAAGGCATGACAAAATCAGAAGATTAGTGAAACACACTCACTCACACACTCAGGACTGTGCCTGAGGAGGCACAGAAAATGGACATCAAGCTGACAGCCTGCCTAAGGCCATGCTATTCTTCGTTCTTGCTAGTAAACCTACATATTATTACTCCCCACACCAGAGAAACAGAGAAGGCAAAACGTTTGCACCATCGGATAAAGGATGCAAAGGGAACACAAATACCAGTCCTGGTGGCACACACTATAATCCTAGCTACTAGGGAGGCAGAGCTGGGAAGTTCAATGTTGGCCTGTGTATAGAACAAGTTCTTATTTCAAAGGAAAAGGGGCATTTTAAAAGGGCTGGGATGTAGCTCCGTGGCAGCTAACTTGCTAGGCACACACAAGGCTCTAGGTTTAATCCCTGCTACAGAAAACAAAGCAAAAACAAAGCACCACAACAAAATTCACTAGGGCTGAGGATACGGTTCAGAGGTAGAACTCTCACCCAGCACATGAGGCCGCAGGTTTGATCCTAACACCACAGGACATTTTTAAAGTAGCACTAAGAATAAAATGCAGAGTTTCCTATCAAGCTTTAGTTCCTTACATGAAAGGAAACCCTCAGCTGTCGGTAGCTACAGACGCCACAATCAAACAGTCCTTCCGCTGACGCTGGTCCAGCTGACAGTAGTTAACACCCAAGCTCATCGTCAGACTAGTAAATGAGCGAGCTGTACTTCTGGTCGGAACACACCAACTACAATCTTCCAAACCGTTGTTTCTTTCCACTCCTCTGCTCCCTGTATCTAGTGTCTGCCCTCCCTTGCACACACTTACTGCATTAAGTCTCCTTAGACTACACGCACCACCAGGCAGGGGTTTCTCTGGTTTGTTCCCAGAATCCTGTGTGGCACAGCACATGGGCTCAGTAAGTGTCTGTTCAATGGATGAATCATAGTCTCTGTTCAAACTAGGTCTATCTAGTCCACAAACACTTAACAAATGTCTAGACACTCAGATGTGCAACCACCCACGGGGGATACAGAAATGCAGGACACAGAGCCCTTGCTTTCCACAGCTCCCAAAATATTGAGGGAAGCAGAAAAACACACAGGCAAGCACGAGATAGCCCACTCCTGATCCAGTGGAGACAAACGGCCCTTGGATGCTCAGGACCTAATGGCTCACAGAAGCCATGCCTGAACCAGTTATGGAGGAAGTAGAACCCAAGGGTGCAGAGGAGGCGGTCAGATGTCTCAAGTAAAGGACACTGTTAAGCACAAAGACCTGGATTTGAGAAGGGCTGTGCGGTAGTGACGGCAGAGCTCGGTGGAGTGGAAGGGTTTCATCGGCATGGGCTAAAAGGCTCCTCAGAGAAATCTGGACTTGACCCTGGGAGCAACAGACACCTGAAAGTCCCTGGCCCTCCCGGCAGCAGTTCCAGCACAAGGCGGCAGGTGCTGAGCTCAGGGGGGCGGGGAGGGGGTAGCGAGGGGCCTCAGCAGACTGGAGGGAGCACCTACCTGGTGTGCTGCTGGAGGTGGGAGAGCTGACGGAAAGACTTGTCACAGTAGGAGCAGTGGTAGGGCTTGACGCCCAGGTGGATGCGCAGGTGCTGGGCCAGGTAGGAGGCATTGGCGAAGGACTTGGAGCAGTGCGGGCACTTGTGGGGCTTGGCCTCTGTGTGCGATTTGGAGTGGATCTGCATCTCAGACTTGGTGAAAAAGGTGAGCGGGCACACCTTACACCTGCGGGCAAGAGGCAGCTTCACGCCTGGGAAGATCCCCACCCACTCCAGTCCATCTCCAGGGAGACCCTCCCTAGCAAAGAGACCGTGTGCATGGAGCAGATTCTACCTGCGGAGACCAGAGGACACGGGCCAGCGTGGGAGAGACAAAGGCCAGTTCCAGTATGGGTACCTTCTAGTCTGGAGGGAGCTCTGGCATCTGGGAACATCTGCTGCTGTCTGGGGACCAGGGCCACATACAAGCACAGGGAAGCCAGGAAAAGCCCTGCCTGCAGCCACGCCTGTGGACCTAGCGAGGTGGTTCTCACAGGCCAAGTCATTCTGACCCGGCTGTGTGTTAGAATCTTCTAGAACCTCTTGACAAGTACAGGTGCCTAGCTCCCCACCTCCACTCAACTACCCCGGAACTTCTGGAGGCCCGGTCCTGGCAATAGCATGTTGTGAAAAGGTCACTGGGTGCTTTAACGTGGTCCAGACACTTCTCTTGGGGCAAGAAGGACCAGGACTCTTAGCACTCCGACCAGCCCTGGACCACCTCTGAGGGGGCTAAACGCTATTCCTCCCCCTCCCTGATAGTCAGGTATGTTGAGGGGACACTACCCTGCTCTTTGAATCTCAGCTCCCCACCCTTATCCCCTGGGGTTCCACTTTCTAGATCTCGGCATACATCTCCAAAGCAACCCCACCCAGACCACGTATGAAGAGACCCTCACCTGTATGTCTTGCCCTCCTTTGCGGTCTCACCGGAGGCCAGGATGGGGTAGGGGACAACAAGGACAGGGGGACCCCCTGGGTTCTCTGCCTTGATCTTTTTGCGGCCTCGTTCAGACTTGGGGGGGCCAAGGAGGCCGTGGCCCTGGATTGTCTTGATGGAGTCCAGGAGGGGGGGGCTGGTGATCCCTGAGATGAGGGTGGGGGATGAGGCGATGAGGCGGCTCTGGCTGGTGGTGGTAGGTGTGGACGGGGTACTGGTGCCGGTGCCGGTGCCTGGGGTTGACTCAGATGTACTCACAGCGGGGGTTCGAGAGGAAAGCCCCAGACCTGGGAAGACACGCACAGTTCAACACAGGCCACCCAGCTCTTGCCTTTCTGAGCTATCTCCATTTACTCAGGGGTACCTAAATGAGAGCTTGCCTATGTGTGAGATGCCTTAGATAAGCTGAGACTGAGTTAAATTTGATTAAGGATCCAGTTTTGGGGACTGAAGGCCTAGCACCGGTAGAGCACTGGTCCGGTACCACACAAGTCCTTAGGTTGGACCCCCAGCAGTACAGAAACCAAGAAGCACTTTAGAGATAATTCCACCCACAGAAAAAGTCCCAGGCACACAGACGTTCACCTCCATGTTATTTATAATAGCAGAATTTCAGAGACAACTGAATTATGCAAATCGGGGGAGGGCTGGGTAAACAGTGGTTAGCCTCCTTGTCGGAACTTCCCACTATCTTTGTTTCTAAAGGCTGTGTGTGCATGCCCAGGGAAAACAAACAGCCCAGCCGGTGTGCACCAATGTGGTGTGGGGGCAGGGCAGGTTTTAAAAGGGATGGTTTAACTGTTTTCTGGTTCTACAGCAATGAGGCTTTAAAAAGAACCCTCCCCCGAATCCCCTGCAAATTCTCCAATGACCGTTTTTATTTATTTACTTATTGTTGCTTCTTGAGACAGGGTGTCACGTAGCCCAGGCTGGCCTGGCCTTGAAGTCCCTAACCGCTTGCCTGTTTCCCACACGAACTACTGTGCCCAGGAGAGAAGTTATTCTTTGGAAAATGGAGGTAATGACGGTGTAACAGCTGCCTGTAATACATGCATGCACTTGGGAGGCTGAGACAGGCACGGCCAGTTCCAGGCCAGCCTGGACTACACAGGGAGAAGGAAGGAAGGGGCTACCAGCATCTATAATACAACTTTAGTAGATAAAATATGATGCCAGTATTTCTCATCTGACTCGGTTTTTTTCATATCCATCTCTCTATAATTTTAAACAAGTCAAAATCTGCGCATTAAAAAAAAAAATTCATGGCTGGTGTGAGCTTCGTTTGTACCACACTGGCAGCAGGGATGTGCACTGACGCAGCCTCCACTGAGGGCAGCTGCGCAATAGATATTAAAGTTTAAGTGCTCATAACCCTTAACCAGGCGATTGATTCTGCTTCTAGAAAACACCATAAAGAAACAATCGCGCATGAGCACAAAGATCTCCATGCAGGGGCTTTCCACACAAAACCGTGATTCCACAAAATGATAAAAAGTGCTTGTCCTCAACAGGGGCTGTGGACATGGACATGGGGCCTCTACGGCCACCAAAACAGGAGAGCTGCACTGCCAGGAGCATGGAGACGTGCCGGACGGCTCAAGCTCACACGAGCCCATCTACCCCAGAAAGCACATGCTACCTACATGTGCAGACACGACACCGTGAGGGCCAACGTGGAGGCGGACCCCAGATGCTCCCGCCAGCTAACCCAGTTCTCCTTAACAAGAGAGGGGAATTTTTGGTCATCGGGGATTTTCATACTCTGTCTGCTTTGAAATTATTTGAATCTTTTACTTGGTGACGTCACCCATTTTTAAAACATCTGTGATTAGAGAATAAAATAAAATAAATAAAATAAATTACAGAGAAAACAGACTACTGTCTGACAACAGCAGAACTAGGGCTAGTTCTCCTCTCCTTCCGGGTTCTCTGAAATGTCTACATTTTCATAATGACCATGTTATTACCTTTACAGTAAATGTGCAATAAATATGTCTAGAATAGAATGGCAAATAGGAAAAAAAAAAGTTAAATTATTGACACAGCCCTGCCACAAACAGCAAACACACGCATATTAAAAAAAAACAAACAAAAAATATGGAAAAGGAAAAAAATCACTGAAAGAGTGTCTATGATTCTGGGTTAGGTTAGGCACTAGGGAAGATGAGCAATTTTTTTCTTAGTTCCTCCTTTTTCCAAATTTCCCTTAATATGCTTATATTGCTTTTTTAATATTACTTTTACAACAAAAAATAAATTTAATAAAATCATAATAACGGGAGATGTGCAGAGTGCAGCTGGGGCCTAGGGAGGCTCACAGGGCCCACAACTGTCAGACATCTCAAAGAGAAGCAGGAGAAAGGCACTTGGCTGGTGGCAGGGGTGAGCCACTGAGGGTGCAGGCCCGGTCTCGGTGGACTCCTGAGTAAGTCTGTCCCAGGGCTCTGAAGAGGGACCCTCCCTGGGTGTTTCCCCTGCACCCCAGTCTCAACCTACATAACACGTAACACAGAGCTAGTCCCATCCCAGCAGTCTCTCGTGCATCTTCTCCTCACTCTCTACATCCTGTCCAGCACGGACGCCTCTCCATCTTTCTCACCCTAAGATCTATCCACTTCTCCGCATCCCCACAGCCACTGCATGGTCCACCTCACTATCTCCTCCAGAAGCTCTCCCTGCACCCGTGCTGGTCCCAGAACCCTGTCTCTACCTCCTGACCAGACCAGCTTTCCGAAAAGCCGTGGCTCCCCAGTGCCCCCAGGGTAAAGTCCAAATCGCTGAGTGTGGAACACAGTGCCTTCTGCCTGGCTTCTCCCCTCTGCTGAATGGAGACAGCCGGCGGGACTGCATGAAGATGCTGATTTAGGACCAAACACTGTCTGCTCTTCAACCCAGCACTGGCAAACCCCATCACCAGGCTGCTGGGAGGAAGGACTGTTACTAAGCACACACAGGTGAAGTCACTGCCTGGTGAAGTCATCAGAATCCACGGGTCCACCCCAGCTGAGCAACCTGGCCGCCTACCCATTGCTCCCTCTGCTAGAACCTTCCACCCTTCTGCTCCACCGCCCTAGTCTGCCTTGAGCCTTTCCTTTTCTTTTCCATGGAAGGCCTCTGGTCTCCTACAACTGTGGATTTCACTTTCCACACGAGCTTTCAGCTGTAGGAAGGAATTCTCACAGTTCAAGGTCAGAGGAAGCCTGGGGGCTATGGCTAGCACCCATTAGCCCCTCTGCCGAGCTTCTCCTACAACCCTGGATCCCGCCCACCCTGTTCTCATCTGGTCAGGTCCTACCCTCACCAAGTCCCAACTGGACCAGATCCTGCCCCAACATTTCTCTACAGATCTTGACAGCCCCGCCCACTTCACAGACTCCACCCACTCAGCTTACCTGTGACAGTACTGGTGGCCGGCCTAGCGTGAAGCGCCACATCGGGCTGCGGCACAGACTGCGGGTGCAATCCTGGCACCTGCTGCAACTTGGGCAGAGACATGACAGCCTGGCTGGTCTCGGCGGGCGCGGGGGGCACTAGCAGTGGCTGTTGGGACGAGGCTGAGGTGGGTGGCAAGTGAGGTGGCCGGATCTTCTCCGCCATCAGCTGCTCTTTGATCTTGTTAATCAGGACCAGGTTGTCCAGCTGCAGAAAGGAGAGGAGCCAGATTGGGATGGGTGGGCCACACTCCAGGGCCTTCTGGGCACAAGCTACAGTCTGAACTCCAGGCAAAGCATAGCAGCTCCACCTTGGAGGACAGCGGGAGCGGAAGTCTTACCTGGCTGGGCATGGTGGGAGGAGGGGGCCAGAAGTAGGGGTTGTTAAATCGAGGTTCGGCCATCCTGCAGAAAGAGAGAGCGTCTGTCACTATCAACTATGAGATCTCCTTATCCCTTAAGACCCAAATTCCTCAGTCAAGTGGGCCTCCCATCAGACCCAGAGACCCACATCCCCAGGTTGACAAGTCAGGAATTCAGTGTCTCCCTGGGAGGACCTGAAGGGGCAAAGGTCACATTCAGACCAGAGTGCTCCCAGTACCTGCGAGCCCCCCATGCTTCCATCCCCTAGGTTTTAGAGCCAAACCCGTGGACCCTACACAGAACTCTCCCCTCCAGAGACCACTGGAGATCCCTGGGAACACCTCTGTAAACAGCCGCAAAGCAGAAGCAACTACCCATTCGGGATCCTTGCCCTTCTGCCTCCTCCCTGAGGGAAGACATCCTTATCAGAATACACAAGATGGGGCAAAGATACAGCCTCTCTAAAGGGCAGGTGGTAGGAGAATTTACACAGACCAGAATAAGCATTCCCTTTGACTCAAGAATTATGCCCTGGAAAATTCAGGCACAGACAGGTGGACAGGTATGTCTGACCTGCAAAGTTGGGGGTGACAGAGTGCTGTGCTTAAGGGGAGGAGGCTGGGGAGTCCAGGGGTCAACAGAGTGTGACAAGGGTACTGGTGGCCTCCACCGCTGGCAAGTTCCATGGCAATCTGTGGGCTTGAGAGCCTTTTCAATCAGGGCAGGTCAATACCAAGGACAGACCCTTGAGACTAACTGGCTCTGCCCTCTGGGGTGGGAAGTGTGGGGGAATGGGGTTTTCTGTGACTCTAAACTGAGTTAAGAATTGACTTCCAGGAATTGGCTGCACGGGGTACTCATTGCTTTCTCGCCACGTTGACTGAGTGATCCCTCCAAAATCTCTTCCCTACCTGGTACTGCAGCTTTAGACCGAAAAGAAATGCCTAAAACCTCTCTTCTGCTCCTTCCAGTGAACTTGAGAAGTCCCTGCTAGAATCGTGGCAGAGTTTGAGGAGAAAGCCCCTCCCACCCCAGGGCACACAGTCTACTCTAAGTGCTTTCCGAGATAACGTTTAAACGGCTCACCTTTGTGACCTCTACTTGATAAATAGGCACAAAGGGCAGCCTTAGCTCTTGGGCAGGGTGAAGGAATCAGAGCCTGGGGAGAAGGTGGAGGCTGCCCAGTGATAGTTAAACTGGGAAGCCAGATTACCCAAACTGCTTCCCCTGGCCATTTGCTTTGTAAATGCTAGTCCTCAGCAGAACAGAAGTCTCCGGAAGGAAGCAAGCCCTGCAGAAGGCCTCACCCCTCACTCCCTACCTGGGGAGAGCCTGGTCTCAGTCCTCTAGGCGGGAGCAGAGGCTGGGGGTGGCGGTAACTGGGATAATTCCCATCCTGTCAGTCTTCGGTCCCCACAGCTTAGGAGGCCCTTCCCTCTGCCCACCAAACTCCACGGCAGCCTCTTACAGACAAAAAGCCACGGTCTGCCTGCCTAGCTCCCTGACTGCCCCCACGCCTTTGGGATCACTCCCCTAGAAAAACCTCAAAGCAAGTCTCCAGAGAGGAGGCTGCCAGTTAGCGCCCACCTTGCGCCTGGCACACTGGCACTGAGAGCAGGGACTCTCACCACGCCCACTTTTAGAAGAGAGGTAGAGTGGCTGGCTCAAGATCACGCAGCAAGGAAGCATACCACCGAGACTCCATTAGCCTCACCTGACTCCGAGTCCGGTGCATTGGCCCCTGAACTGTTCAGGGAGAGGAGACAACTTCTAGCTGTAGGCTTGTGGTGGTGTCCTGCCTTACGGTGGCACAACTGTGACTTCATGAGTGGACACAAGGTAGGGAGGGGAGGTGGGGAGACTGGGGAGCTAACCAAAGGTATCTTGGGAACAGGTACACGTGTGAATTGCATGAAGGAATGAACGGAGACTAAGATTCCAAATTCTCTGAAAAGCAAGCCCAACTGCTTACTAGTGGCTCCGTTTACAATGCGACCCAGGAGGAGGGCAAGCTGGGAAGACCTTCTGTCCCCAATCCATGGACCCTCTCCTCAGCCATTAGAAGGGAGACCTGCTCAGACTGCAGGGACAGGTAGGGGCAGGCCTGGATGCAGCCCTGTGAGCTGTTTTCCTCCTCAGTAAGATGGGGTGACACTGGCTGCCGTGTCCCAGGACTCTGTCCACTGTACTAGGCTCCTCCTCATTTTCCTCCTCTCTGATTCAAGGCCGAGTTTAACCTTCCCAGATCCCACCCCAGTTAGGGAGCTGAAGGCATGCCCAGGGTCCCATTCCTGGACTAAAGTAGACAGTACCATTTATCAAGCCGCTGAGTAGCCAGGGATAGCCCTTGCCTTAGCTGCAGAGCCTGGCACATCAAAGGGAAGCTTTGCCCAGAGCACCAAGTCTGCTCCGCACAGCCCTCTCGCCCTCTCCTCTCTGCCTTCTCCAGCTATGAGTCTCCATGACCCTGGCCCTGGTATCCACCCACTGTATGCCAGAGGCAGGAGGCAGGACAGGGCCTGAGTGTCTACAGAGCTCTCACCTTTGCTTGTGGGTAAGCCCTGCCCCGAGGAAGGAGAGTGGTAAAAACAGGTAAGCATTCAGAACAGATGGAGAAGAATGGGGGTGCAGCAACGTGGAAAAGGATGAACCTTCCCGGTGCTGCAGTGTTACGGGACACAGACCAGCTCCTGGGCCTTGAATGCCTAAGTGAGATAGCAAATGGGACGCCAGCGGTGGGAAGGCAACAAGGAGCATGCTGGGCCAAGGGGGCCATGTGACCAAGGGGGTGCCAAGGTCAAGGGGAAGCATACTGGGGTAGAGGCAGGGACCAAGCCTGCCAGGGCTGCGTGTCCACGCTGGGCAGGCAGAGGAGAGGCACTGGTAGTCGGCTAGGGCCTTCAGCACTGGGCAAAAACCTAGACTGGGAGCCAGGAGCCGCCCACCTGGACCGTGGCCCTTGCAATCCACCCACAACTGCCATTTGTTTTTCTTGTTCTAAAAGGTAAAGAAAGTTAACTCTGGGTAAATGGCATGTCTCCTGGAGCTGCTTCACAGACATCGGCCAACCAGGGACTAGCACTGGGGAACCCAGGGCCAGGCCGACGTACCTCGTCTTCCCAAACAGTGGATGGAGACTCACAGGTAAGAGCTCCACCTATGAGGCCTTCTACACATCACCAGATCACTCCCTTCAGAGCCACCTGGGCCCATTAGGGGGTCCCTGTGTGTCTGGGGTTTCTTGCCTTCTTGGTCTCTTTCACAACCCCCCCCCCCAGTGGGGGAACAGGACCCCTATTCCCCTAGCAGCTCAGCCCATCTACTTGAGAACTCTAAGTACCGAGAAGCCTGAGCCTCCACCTAGAGTTTAGGTCCAGCTCCCAGCTGGCCCTGCCCTTCCCTCAGGCTGTCTCTCAGAAGCTGCTCAGACTCAGTTAGCTGGTGCTGGCCTTGACTTTCTCCAGTGGCAAGCCCCTCCTCCAGTCACCCACCTCTGAGCAGGTCACAGGCACACAGTGACCCTCCTGCCTCAGACCAACCGCAGCTGAGATGGGTTGGGAGGCTGTCAGTCTGTACACTCTCCAATCCACCTTTGCCACCCCAGCAGTCCTGGCTGGGAGCACCTCCCTCCCTGCAGGGGACAGTAGGCTCTGGTTATCCTGATCCCACTTCTCTGGACATGTTGTCCTTGGACAAGTCACACGCCCAGCTTCCAGGCAAGGGATAAGCTGCCTAGAGGCTGGCCTAGGCTGCAGGAGTGAGCCAAGGGAGATGAGGCCCGCTTGAGTTTCCTAGGGTGAGTGGGAGCCAGCCAACAGACGGGGCAGGCATTCGGGTAGAAGTGGCAGTGCCAGCTAATGCCCGTGGGCAGCAGTACCCTGGTGTGAGGGGTGTGTGGCCTCCCCTAAAGACTGGCAAACAGAGATGAGCCTGGACTGTCAGCCAGGGCCTTGCTCAGAGTTGATCCCTAGCTCCTAGGCCCAGCGTCTGGACGTTAGCAGCAGCAGGTGAGTGAGTAGAATGGGCAATTTGTAAGAGACTACCAGATATAGCAGGTTCTAGAGAGGCCAGGAGTTGGTGGCAGGGGAATTCCCAATTAGAGGTGTGAGGCTAGGGCTGCACCTGGCCTAGAGGGGGATGACCAAAGGGGCCTGGCTACTTGGGGGAGCTGGTAGCCAGGGTACTATATAGGTTGTCCCCACAATGTGGCCCAGATCTCTGGACACCGACAGAGACAAACACGGTCAACACAACATGCAGACAGCACCAAACCCGCACAGGGAACAGACACAGACTTGTGGCCACAGCATGGATCCACGGACACAGGAAGCCAAAGCCACCAACACTAAAAGGGCAAGCATACCTCCCCCACGACACCCCCAGAGGACAGCAGTGAAGGGCACGCAGGTCATTTATGAACACAATGCCTTGGTCCCCAAAGAACAAGCCCCTTATTCACAGACCCACAGCCTAAAATCACAGGTTCCTTACCTAGAGGGTCCTTTCCCACTTGGTGAACTTCTACTCATCCTTCAAGACCCAGCTCAAGTGTT
The DNA here is from genome assembly GCF_018167655.1 of Microtus oregoni. Classification (NCBI taxonomy): domain Eukaryota; kingdom Metazoa; phylum Chordata; class Mammalia; order Rodentia; family Cricetidae; genus Microtus; species Microtus oregoni. The sequence continues at coordinate 24,077,616 of NW_024543064.1, read as the reverse complement.
CCCTCTTCTACGGAGCTTTCCCTGAACCCCAGTCAGTCACTTCCTCTGTGTTCCCAACAGCACCTTGTATATGGGAATAACAATAACAACAATAATAAAATGACAGCTACCGTTGATTGAAACACCAATGTGCTGAGCAGATGATGATTCGAGTTATTGAGTCTTCCCAACGACTTTGTGAAATGAGCAGGTACCAGAAAATACAGCTCAAAGACGGCAGTCAACCTGCCCAGCCACACAGCAAGTGAGTGAGGGAGGAAGGATGCCCGCCCAGCCCCGACCCAGCCCCGACCCAGCCCCCTACAGGGTCACATGCACTCTGGGGTAACTGGAGAATCCTTGAGCTCTTCCCAGGCAGGATGCTACCCAGTATCTCACCTGGCTGGGAACTGAGCAGGAAATTTACAGCCACTACTCACTGCAACAACAGACCCATGGTACAGATGAAGAAACTGAGGTCCGGAGAGGCTAAGCAACCTGGCTGAGGCTATGGAGCCAAGTACAGATCTCAAAGCCGATCCCTTCTGACACTTTTTTCCAGAAAGCCTCTGAGGCTAGTCTAGCAAACTCCAGAAGGAAAGAATAACTGAGGGAAGGGCACACTGGGTGCCAGGCTCTGCCCCATGGGTACAGCACAGACTCAGACCGGGAGACACAGAGGACACACAGCCCAAGGTGGGTGGTAGAGAGCGGGATGGAGGGGGTGCACTGCTGCCAGGGTGGAGGAAGTGGGTGTTGTCGGTTCAACAACTTAGGCCCCGCCCCCCAAAGCCACAGACGTTAAAACTGAGATCTGCCCCGTCCCCATGGCCACATGGGAGCAGGTTTCCAACAAAGCAAACGGGGATGCGGATGGATGGGTAGGGATGGGGAAGTGGGAGGAGCAGGACCCTAACAGCCGAGACTCTGTGATTATGAGGAGGCTTCAGGGAACCACGCCCACAAGAGCCGGGTGCCCAGGGGGAGGTGCTAGCCTCCGCTGCTTGGGGTTTGTCTTTGTTTCTCTGATTTCCAAATTCTCAGTCATGGCATTCAGTTTCTTTTAAAATGAAAACAATAAATTTATTATTTAAAGAAAGAAAGTGCTTGGGAGCCTAAGGGGAGGAAAAGTGAGGAGGCTCATGGGAAAGTCAGCTCAGCTGATGGGGGCACGCCAGAGCCACCACACATGGGGGCCTTTCACCCGATCCTAAACCCAGCTGCAGTGGAATGTCAGGAGGGCTTCCGGAAAGAGGCAACACAATCTGCACTTTGACCCTGATTAAGATTCCACAGGCCTAGAACTCTGGTCCAGGCCTTCAGCTCTGGCTTCAGCTGGAGCCCCACCCCCACCTCCAGCAGGTTCTCCATCTCCACCCTCAGCCTACCCTAAGCTCTACTGCAGTCACTGCGTCCTGCCCTGCCCAGAAACTTCCATGGTTCCTTACTGCAGACACAGTGAGACTGACTTGGGTCATTTGGGACCAGCTCCTACTACCCTCTGGCCTTACTGCTTGTCCCACTGTACACTGAGCAGCCAGAATGACAGCCCCACAGGTCCACTTCCCCTCTTGCTTCCTCCCTGTCAAGGATGCCAGGGCCACTCCTGGCATCCTTGAAGGGGAGGAATGATCCCAACTCTTCCTATGGGTCCCAGTGCACAGGCTCTTCTTCCTGGAAACATATGGGGTCTGCTCCCCCCTGTAGGCTCTGTCCCCTATGTGTCCTCCATGTCCACCATCAGGGCATTTCCCACACCTGTGTTTTCTTAGCCATCTGTAGACACAGTGCTCCAAGAGAAAGGATCGGAGGCCTTTTAAGCCAGCAGCCATCTGGAGCCGGAAGGAAGGGAGGAAGGGAGGGAGGGAGGGAGGGAGGAAAGAAGGAAGGAAGGAAGGAAGGACGGACGGACAGTGTATATGCATGACCAGTGAAGGGAACTGAAAACGTTACAACCTGGACAGAAGAAAGTGTCCTCCCCTCTGAGTGGCCCCTGTATCACCCGCGGTCCTGTGGCCCACATCTACCTGATCTCATTCTGACTGACATGAGGAGGGGCTGCAGGTGCGCTGACCCTAAAGATGTAAACAGCTGGTGAACACAGTCAACGGTTCTGCCTTGCCAGCCAAGAAAAGTCAACAAGCTCCTCCCGCCAAAGGAGCAAAAAGACGATGGAAATGCTAACGCCCGATACTGGCGAGGGTGTGAGGAGGTTGGCACGGTCAGTGGGCATGCACAACAGGAGCATTTGTGGGAAGAATCTACCCATAATGTGTCAAGAGCTCGGAAAACCGTCCGTCCTCCTGGCCTAGTGTGCCCAGGCTTGGGTCATCTCATCCCTAGGAAACAACCCAAAGATCCATGCACAACACTGCTTGTGTCCCTGGGTTTTTATGATTAAAAAACCTCAAACAAGCAACAGGGAGACAGCTCTGAAATGATCTCCTCGGTGACAGTCCACAGTGACACTGTTGTGACTTGTTCAGCATGTGCATGGGCCTAAGGGGAACCAGGGGCACAGAGGGACTAAGGAGCTGCCCAAAGCCAAGCAGGGAATGTGGGGTTCTGATCCAGACTATAAGGGATCTGGAGGCCAGGCTACCACACCCACTAAAAAGCATGGTTGATAACATTCCATGGGCAGTCAGGAGATATTTATGATACATGGCCAGGAGGACAACGAAAGATAGACTCGCACCCAAGACTAGATGTGAGAGCCAGGAGGACAACGAAAGATGACTCACACCCAAGACTAGATGCTAGGAGAAAGGAGGAGCCAAATGCTAACCGTGGGGATGTTTGGGGTTTGGAACAGGGTAGAGACGGGGCTGTGGGTTGATGTACTTTATATCTCTGTCTTTTATGACTTTTCTACAGCATAGCTATCTGACTGTCTTGAGGGATACACTTTTTAAAATGAAATTAAAGCTTTTCTAAGCTTTGTTTGGCAAAGTAAGGCACCCCTGCCTCCTATTCAAAGAGCCACACTCTCAGATTTCCCCAGAAGAGAAGCCAAGGGTCCCACGGCAATCTCCAGGACCATCGTGCCCTAGGTGCAAGGGCAGTTAGAAGGGGACTCAAGTCCCATCACATCCAGGGTTTCCAGGCTGTCTGTCACTCATTCTTCCACTGGAAGTCCTACCCCACAGCTGGTCAGCCAGGGCCTCTGCAAGGCCCTGCTGGCCACAGGCATTCCTATCACCCAACCATTGCACTCATCTTTCTGCCCCTATAGCTCCTGCAGCTCTCGCCCCAAACAAGCTGCTTTCTATGCCAGATGGTGCCATCTGAAGGTGGCACCTGGAACTAGAACCCTGGCATCAAACCTCAGCTCAGGTTTGCCATGGGTGGATGGTCTGGTCATTTGTCTATCCAGTTGCCCATGTAAGCTATGAACTGGCTAAGGACAGCTTATTTGAAGGTTCATGCTAACATTCCCTGTCCCCCCTCATGGCTCAACTGACATTTGTCTTAGGTTCAAGGCCATTTTTCCTGACCTTTTTCCTACATAACAGGAATCAGGATCCAGTTCCACACTCCTACGCCCCCTGTATCTTCTACCTGTCCTCTCTCAATACCTCTAAATACACTGGCCTCCCCAGCAGCCAAGAGTTACCCTCAAGGTTAGGATAAAGGCAGAGCCATGAACCCACCAATTAGAGTTGGGCAGGGCTCCATAAGGCCCTGAGAGACTCAATAAGGCGGGGTCTCTCCATGCCAGAAGAGAAGGGGGTGCAGGAACATTCCCAGTACAGAGGGAAACATGGCTAACTCCCCAGAAGAGCAGAGAACTGCACAGGCCAGAAGGCAGGAGGGCCCGTGGCAGCATGCTGGAAGTAGGGAAGGCACAGGCTAATGGCCAGAGTAGTTCATGAAAGGAGGGAGCACCCTGAGCAATCAAGGGCATGGTTTCCAGGTCAAGCAAGAAGCTTTGTAAGACAGAGGCTGAGCAGAGGTCATTTTCCACCTGGCTCTTTGAGACCCACCCACCCACCTATGCTCAAAGTGTCCCTCCCACAGTTCCCTTTGCCCTCCACATTCTCCCATGAAACCCAAAGCCCTCGCTGCTCTTCCAACCCTACCCCTAAGACTCCAGCCAGACCAGCCTCAGAAACTGGCTTCTTCGAACTTCTAGCTAGGAGCAAGGCTGAGGATCCTGGATCCAATTAGGGTGGGTTTTTGCAGCCCACCATTGTGATGGCAGAGAGAGCTGGCCCTGGCAAAGGGGATTGATGTCTGCACTCAGTGCCCTCTCTGATCTTCCATCCCTTTATCCTCAACAACTCCACTTCCACCTCCAGACACCGAGAGATGTCCAGGACCATGAAGCTTCTCTAGGCGGAGACACCATCATCTTAAAGACACAGAGCATGGGCCTTTCTCTACTGCCAGCTCCCAGGTGGATAAGGATGCCAGTAGCTCACACTTCTTCCACCTGGGTCCCTTTAGATGCTTCCCAGGGCAATTCCCACTCAAACTCCTCCTAACCTCACAAGAAAGATGCTATTCGGAATGTGGCTCACTCCCGGAAAGATGCCTGAAACACACCTGGGCAGCATGCTAACGTGTGGGAGCGTATCCTGCCAGGACAGCTGAGGGGTCTTTACTCTACCTAACCAGCCCCTGCCCTCCTGGTTCTCGGGGTACTCTCTGGTTTGGGGTCAGGAACAAGACTCTGTAGGTACTAAGCCACTTAAGCTCATGAGTGAGGGCTGGAGGAGCAGAAACTTCTGGCAGGCCTTTCTGCCAATCACAGTTGGGAAGGGGTGGGCCTAGGCCTTCACGAGAGGGCAGAAAGGAGGGGTTTGACAGCCTGAGGGCCCAGGTTTGGGCCTTGGGAGAGCAGCAAAGCCCAGAGATAAAGCTGCCATTTGTCACCTGACAGGCGAGAGTGGGGTGTCTGATGGTACTACCACAGGGCTGCTACGAAGGCACAGGTTAACACGCTCAAGGTTTCAGGATGGTGTCTGGCTCTGTGACATGCAGTTACAACCCACGCTAACCTGCCTGTGGTAGGCCCTGAGGTTCAGGGAGCCTTACACTAGTGTTCCAGTGTCTGGGAGGCAGGAGCTTCCTGCAGCAATTCTGACTTCTCCCCACACCAGGGCTGCTCTGCTGACATGGATCCATCCGTCTTTCAAGACAGACAGGTCCCCAACTGGGAACCCCAATGTGTGATCATAGCTCCTCTGTGAAGAACTTCCTTCCCCCTTCCATGCACGCAGTCTGTGGTCAGGTTAGGCAAGGCTCAGGGCCAGCAAACAGTATGGACCCCAAGCAGAAGGACTGAGTGGCCATGTGGGCGGGGGAGAGTCCAGGGGAGATTTCCTACAGACTGGACCACGCTATCCCCAGCCCCACCTGGCTGCTCACCCTCCCCCCAGGTTCTCAGGGTTACCATCTTCTCATGCTTATGAGTGGTTCCACTTCTTCAGGCAAGGAGTGAGCATTTAGCTACGGGAATACAAGGGGGTACGTGAGGGCTCAGAAATGGTGGTAGCACAGATATGTATATATATATATATATATATATATATATATATATATATATATATACTTATGTAAGAACATGTATGTTGGAGGGTGATGGGGAGTCTCCCTACTGCAACCAGGTGTCCCTCATCAGAACCCCAGTACCCGGCTGACTAGACTGTCCTCTAAAGCAACGGTTCTCAACCTTCCTAATGCCACGACCCTTTAATACAGTCCCTCATGTCTTGGTGACCCCCGACTATAAAGTTATTTTCACTGCTACTTCATAACTGAAGTTTTGCTACTGTTATGAATCATAATGAAAATATCTGCTATGAAGGCTATCTGATATGCAACCTCTGAGGAAGCATTGTTCAATCCCCCCCAAAGGGGTCACAACCCTCAGGTTGAGAACTACTGCAGTCTCAGGAGACTAAGGCTTTTTCCTCAAAGCTCAAAATGGAGCATCCTTGTTGGCCATGTGGGTGAGGCAGGAACCAACAGTTTGAGGGCTCCTCAGGCCTCAGAGTCAAGTCCCTCAGCCTGTCCCTCGACTAATGACACTGTTCAGTCACCTATCCAGACCAGGCCAGAGTCTTGGGGTCCATAAAGCTCTCTGGCAACCACAGCCACAACAACTCCCACAACAGCTGGCTTCCTCAGTGCCAGGCAGAGAAGAGGATGGTACTGGACGGGATGCAGCTACTCCAACCAGGGCTTCCTCTTTCCCTTAAACCCAAGGCAAAAGAACCTAATGAACAGAGAGCCCACCAGGTAAAGCCTCAGGAGACACATCTCAGACACAGCCCACTCTTCACCCCAACCCTACAGTTTCCCTGATGGGTAAGAAGAGGTCAGGCTACAAAACATTCATCAGATGCCCACTACAGGAGTGGAAAGTGGGTCCCCTGTCCCCGAGGGCATCAAGCCTGTCCAGAGACCCCCCAAACAAGTGTCAGCATGATGCTACAGAGACAAGAGGGGCTCTGGTCATTTTCAGCAGTCTCAGTGGATCCATCCATCCATCCATCCATCCATCCGTATGTTTAGCCCATGCACCAAGGCCACAAGACTGGCCCAGTGGAGAGAAAGAAGCCACTGAAGCCCATGAAACCACAGGGTCAAAGCTCCGGGAAACTGGTACTCTAACGTGGCTTCCCAGGGTCATGGAACATGGAAGGTTCTGGAACTCTAAGTTTGTAAAGAAGAAGTGTCCTAGAAGTGAAAGATGTCTGACCATGGGTGACAAGGAAAGAGCTCAGTGGAGGGGGATCCTAGGGAGGGCAGAGGCTCTCCAGTCAGGATGTGGGCAGGAGTCCGGTAAGGCTGGGCTTCTCCACAAAGCTGTGGGATCAGAAGCAGCCACACAGCCACACAGCGTGCTGATTTCCGGACCCAGGGGTGTCCCCACTTCCACCCCACCCCCCATCTCTCCAGGGATAAGAGTTCCCTGACTTCTCCATGCCTACACTTCCTAGGCGACAAAAGAGGTTAATAACAATGACAACTGTATACTTTCTTTTTTTTTTTTTTTTTTTTTTTAAAATTTATTTATACAATGTTCTTTCTGTCTGTGTGCCTGCATGCCTGAAGAGGGCGCCAGACCTCATTACAGATGGTTGTGAGCCACCATGTGGTTGCCGGGAATTGAACTCAGGACCCTTGGAAGAGCAGGCAATGCTCTTAATCACTGAGCCATCTCTCCAGCCCAACTGTATACTTTCATATGCACAAAGCCTTGGAGAGCGTGCAGACACAAAGCAAGCACTCTGTGTTGATCCAAGATGGGGTCCCAGTCAGAGCGTCGAAGGTTCTGAGTGAGAAAGCTGCTCAGACGTTACAGTTTTGTGTTTGTTTGGGAGAGGCTAAGATTCTGAGATTCCACAATTAAATCATCTCATTATTTCCTAACAACAACCCCCGAGACTCCCAGGGGAAGATGACAGACCTCAGTGTAACTTCATCTCCTAGGCACTGCCGGGACACGGGGGGGCTGCCACCACACCTGGCCCCGCAGCTGTTCCTCACCTCGGCTGAGGCCCCAGCCACACCTCACTGGAAGCTTCTTGAGTTGAGCTTAAGCCTGCGTAGAACTTAAACATGTTCCTCGGCAGACAGCGAGAAACACAAACAAACACACGGATGAGAAGGTTTCAGATGCCCGGAGCCACAAAAAAGAAAATAAGAAGGGGTTCGTGTGACAGGGCGGAAGCTAGTCACAGCAAACGGACAGTAAAGGCCCCCTCGAGGAGGTGATGTTCAGTGGTGCCACCACTAGGCAAGGATGCCAGGCCAGGGAAGGTGCATGAAGCAGCTGGCATGGCCAGAGGTGCTAAGATAAGGGGGTGAGCAGGACAGCACAAGGCAAGAGCGGGGAAGCAGAGGTTGAAGAGCGAGCAAAGCTGGGGCCATGAAAGCCCCTGTAGGCCCATGGAGGAGTTTTGGTTCCTTGTTTATTTTTCTTCTAAATGTTCAGGAAACAGTATAACTCCCATCAGGAGGATAAAGAGACAGAATGACCGACCAGTCAGGGTCCCAGGACACTTGGTGTTCTGAAAACCCCCACTATGGTTTACAAGGCAAGGCAAGGCCTAGAAAAGTTAAATGACAACCCTGATGGGTCAAAACACACATGCAGAGACCCCCCAGCACATGCCTGGCCAGGACTGGGAGACTTCTAAGACAGTGTTATTATCTCTACTCCTATTAGCGAGACCAAGCGGAACATCCCAGTTTACAGGGGCTCAGACTGAAGCTCACAGATGAAAAGAGCATGCTCAGTGTCCTGAGACCCAAACGGGACTTCTTAGCACCCTGACCCATTGCGAAAAGGGTCGCTGAAACTCTTATTCTTGGGGGACACAATCCCTGGGGACTCACCTGAAGCCTTGGCTTTTCTCCCTTGCTGGCTTTAGAGTATTACAGGGCATCTCATATCTGTCCAACCTGGGCTGGGGGAGGAGGATGGATGGATGGATGGAGGATGGATGATGGATGGATGGACAGACAAACTGACAGGGAGACTACTGGAATGACTACCCAATAAGCCAAGGAGTGAACAGCAGAAGGATGAACAAATGGCCTAACATCAAATGAACGAATACACGAACGGAAAGGCTAATGGGCACCAACTGGAGAGGGATGCAAGGACATGTTCGCCCAGGGACGGGTCGGAGCTCGGCTAGCTGCAGACCCAGGCCACAGAGCACTCACGCACCAGCTTCCCACCTCCGACCGCTGGCCTCCATTCCCCGGGATCAACCCTGAGACCAACCCTATGTCTGCATCTGGTGTGGCCATTATTCTGCAGCCCCTGCATCAGCTTGCCCCACTCCACGGGGCCCAGTGGTTTCACCATCCCTCTGAGCAGTTCACAGAAGAAAGGAAACGGGAGACCAAGGCTCCAGTCCCAGCAGAGGCTTCCTCTCTCTGAGTCCAGATGACCTCCAAGGGCCTTTCCATCCCTGACATTCTTCGGGGTGGGGGTGAGCCTCCGGATTTTTACACAGCCACTGGGGTCAGCAGAAGAATTTCAGACTAAAAACTAGAAACTGGGAAAGGTCCTGCCCACAGCACCACCCACTTAGGAAAGGCCCACACAGGGAGTCTGCAGGCCTGAGTTAAAGTCCTCCTCTGGCACTGCCCGGCCTCTCCGTGCCTCAGTTTCTTAGATTTTAGAATGGGGATCAACTGTCCAGGCCTGAGCATCTGCTCTCAAGCCTGACACAGCAACAACCACATGTGCCATCGTACAAACTGTCAAGTTCAATTTCCTGAAAGATTATGATGATAGGGTCTGGGGAAAATGAAGGGGGTCACACTGTCCTATTCCTGTTCAGTTCTGCCTGAAACAAAACATCCCGGTGTCAGAGCTCCAAAACAGAGAAGAGTAGCGGAAACCCCGCAGTGAATCCCAGCCGCAGCGCTCTTCTTACTGAGCAGTGTACTGTGACTCTCGGCCTCAGTTTCTCCATCTAAAACCTCATTGGTTCAGAACCCTGTGACCCAGGCAAGCCTCACTCGGCAGCCTGACATTCCCAGACCTTGTACCCCTGACTCTGTCCTTAGGGAGAGAGTTCACACAGCCTAGTGGAGCCAAGACACAGATCTAAAGGGAGACTTGAGTGTTTTCCCTCCAGGAAATGGGGGGAGGCAGTTAGATAAGCACAAAGGCTCTGGGCATAGCACAATATCCTCCTAGGACGGATTCTCCCAAAAGGGGAAAAGACCCGGCTCAGATTATATAGGCCTGGTCTCAGATCACTCTGCTGCCGGCAGAGCCAGCGGGTTCTGACCTGTCCAGTCGGACACTTCAGAAACGCTACTGATGTCCAAACAGCAGACTTCAAAGTGGCAGGCGGGGTGACAGAAGGGGGCTAAAGACACAGCAGAGGACAGGCCCAAGTTACAGAGGCCAGGCAACCAGCTACTCCTGTGTGTATTGGGACCCGTAGGAGCTGTAGGCCTGTACCTGGCCAAAAACCCACCACCACGGACATTCATCCTCAGAAGTCATCTATGGAGGCCAAGAAGGCCACCCATACCTGGAGAAGGTTCTTCAACTGCACCAACCAGACTTGCCCCAAGAGGGGGCTACCAAAACTTCCTGTCCACCGAGGGGCTCTGGCCACCCATGAAGGGGTAAGCCTCCCTCCACCCCAAACACACATAACTCCTAAAGGATCCACACTGCTGGAGGGCAGAATGGTGAGAGAGAAGGGTCATGTCGTCATGACAAGGATCTTAGCTCCAAACCCTGGGCCCAGTCTAAGCCCTAGTGCCAGCCACCTCCCCCAAATCTAGGGTTGTAGTATAGTTCCTTACAATGCCACTTTGATAGAGAGCCTAGTCCAGACGACTCCTCCCCAAAACTCTCACCTCAACCCTACACACACACACACACACACACACACACACACACACACTCCCCACCCCCACCCACGCAGCTCTGGGGAAATCGGCAGTTAACTTTCCCCAAAAACCCTGCAAAGGCGGCTAGCTGGAGAAACAGAAATAGGCCTCCATAGCCTTTCATGGCATCTCACAGCCCCCGGGGGATGAAAAAAAATCTTTAAAAAAAAAGCAAGAAAAAAAAAAGAAAAGAAAACTTTCAGAGTTAACTTTAAATTCCCAGCCCCCTCCCCCAAAATCACCCGGCAGCTTCTCTCCCCCTTATTTTTCCCTTTAAAGTGTAATTGTATTGTGTCTCACCTCCCCGAAAGGCTCCCGGCTCTCTCCAAAGAAAAGGAAAAAAGCCAACCCTTCGGGTGCCCCCTCTGCTTCCAGCCGCCTCTCCCACATTCTCAGACAGTTTTATTAAAATCTTCAGACAAAAGAAAAACAAAAATGGCAGCCTGGCTTATTTTTAAAACAGGACAGGGACGCCATATTCTGCAGATCTGCAAAAAAACGGAGAAATCCGGCACTGGCCGCTTCACCGGGCCGGCTGCAAAGTGCGCGAACCGCGCCGTTTGCAATCCGTTTATTTGCATTAAGCCCCATGAATCATTGTTTACCGGAGAATTGCAGCAGGTTTGAATAGCCCGGCTTAGGAAAACACACAAGCACACACTCGGAGACTAGCCCCAGACACGCCGCGGGAGACGCTGCCTACCCCGCGCGCGCAGCCGCCACCGCGGCCGCCCCGGGCCCGGCCCGAGGCACCGGCGACCCCCGGGCCCTCGCAGCGCGGTCGCCCCGCGCTGACAGCGCTCGCACCGGCCCGGCCCCCGCCCCGCAACTCGGCGCAACTTTCCCGCGGGCGGGCCCGCTCCCCCGCGCGCCCCGGGCCCGCACGGACCTGGCAGTGCTGGCGGAGCTCCGGGATGTGGCCGCAGCCCCGAGCCCGGCGGCCCGAGCAGGGCCGGGCTGGGGGCTCCCGGCTCCGGCAGCGGCGCGCGGCTAGAGCTCGGTGCGGAGCGGCGCGCAAACCTTCCGGGTCGCCTGCTGTTCACTTCTGGGTTCTGCAGGCGCCGCGGCGGCGGCGGAGGCCGGGTGTGCAGCCGCGCGGCCCCGGTGCGCTGGGCCCCGCGAGCGAGCCGCGTCCGGCCCCCCGCCTCTCGGCTGCGCAGCCCGCCCGGCCCCGGGGCTCTGGCGAGTGGGCAGCGCCCGGCGCTGGAGACGGCGAGGGGAGGGGGCCGGCGGGGCGGGGACGGGCCGCGCGCTGGGGGCCCCCGCTCGGCCCCGGGGCCTCGTCTCGCTCTCGCCGCCGCCGCCGCCGCCAAGCAAAGTTGCGCGGCGCCCCCTGCCCGCGCCGCGCCGCGCCGGAGGCTGAGCCACAAAGGAACTCCGCGCCCCCCTCCGCCCGCCCGAGCCGCGCGGGGAGGGCACCGGCGCCCGGCCCTAGGACAGCCCCTTCCCCAGCACGGGGGCTCCCGGGGCCCGGACGGCCGCGGCCATTGTCCCGCCCAGACTCCGCTCCCGGGTGGCGGTGGCCTGGGGACCCGGGACTGGCGAGCCAGGTTGTTCCCGGAGCTTGGGGGTGTCCCTCCCTGGGAAACCGCAGGCTGTTGTGGCCCCCCAGGGTAGCCCCCACACCTGGTGACAAACGGCCGTGCTCAAAATCCAGACTAAGATTAATGTTATTTATTTTTGAAGAACAAGGACATGGAGCTGGGGGGGGGGGTGCAGAAGTTTGCACAACCTAGGACACCGCTTCCTAGCCTTAGGCCTGAGCCTCAATGGTGGGGCGGCCTGGGGCTGACAGCAGTTCTCAAAGTCTATCAGAGGTGGCACCGGCTGTCCCCCAGCTCCAGACCTCAAAGCCATCTGCGTGACTCCTCCTCCCGCCTCACCCTCCCCAGCCAATCAGTCACCAAGTCCTCTTGATTCGGCCTCGCGGGCTGTGTCAACTTCTAAACTTCACTTCTACCTGAAGAGGCGGACATTCCTGACTCCAAACCGGCTTAGATTTCTGAATAGTTTCTGCCAACCACCTGCAGGCCTAGAAGATCAAGGCTGCCTCTGCCCTCAGGAAGCACCCCAGGGAAGGATGGACACAAACCATCCTGTCTTCTAGGAAGCAAACATTTAAACACTGCTAGTCGGCTGGGAGCGCAGTTCTGAAGACTGGACAAAGTCCCTGTCCTCCTGGAGAGTCCAGTTTAGCACGGGATGTCACCACTCGGAGGAGGCTGGAGGGTGGGACCCACATCAGTCAGGCTCCTTTGCAAACACACAGTTCCTGGCACAGGGCAGAGACACAAGAAGCATGTGACATGAATTAGCTGAAATAATATATTAAAAACACAAAGAAGGCCCCTCTTCTGGAGAGATGGCGGCTCTGGGGTGAGCCTGGTGGAGGAGAGAGGAAGGTCTCTGGCTTCCAGAACAAGGGTAAAAAAAAAAATTACTGGCCTGTGGTTGAGGTGTTCTATGAGGAAACAAACAGACTAGCAAGTAACCAGAAAGATGAGACGAATCACCCATGCAGGAGAATGGGTGCTCAGGGGGCGATGGGGGGTACACAGGTGTGGGGCTCACAGTGACTTTCTTTCAAGGAGCATAGTATGAGAAAGAGAAGGGAAAACGTGACGTCAGAGTGGAAAAATCTGCCAATTGCCACCGCAGCCGAGAGATGGAGGCCACATCAGCAGTCATGAATCACGCTGGTAGTGAGGACACTTGACCTGTGATAAAAGCAACACCTTCTGTGGCTGGAGAGGTGACTCAGCAGTGGAGAGTGCACTCTGCCCTCGCCAGGACTCAGCTTGATTTCTACCACCAACATGGAGTAGCTCAAAACTGCCTGTAACTTCAGCTCCAGGGGATCTGGCACCCTCTTCTGGACTCCTCCAGATCCTGCACTCATGCGCACATAACCACCACCACCACCACCCCTGCCCGTAAGCATAATTAAAAATAGTAAACATTCTTTTTTAAAAGCAACACTCTAGGGGCGGGAGAGATGACTTCCTGGTTAAGAGGGCTTGCTGCTTTCTCGGAGGACTAAAGTTCAGATGCCAGCACCCATGTTCAGCAGCTCACCCCTGCCTGTAACTCCAGGCCTCCCTGGCACTCCTGCACGGGTGTCTGCACAGGCGTACACACACACACACACACGCACACGCACACACACACACACACACACACACACACACAGATCTTCTTAAAAAGAATACATTACCTCTGTGGTATGCCTACCTATGAGAAAGAAAAAAAAAAAAAACATCAGACACTCTCCGCTAGTGGTGAACCAAAACACCTAGTTTACTTCTCAGACCTGTCAAGATCATTAAAACAAACAAACAAAAACCTAAAAACAAAGAAAAACAAGAGCAGAGGCTGGAAAGATGGCTCAGAGGTTAAGAGGCTAACAGGTTAAGGTTGCTCTTTCAGAGGTCCTGAGTTCGATTCCCAGCACCCACATGACCACAACCATCTACAATGGGAGCCAGTGCCCTCTTCTGCAATGCAGGCATACAGGTAGAGAACTCATGTGCATAAATAAATAAATCTTCTTTAAAAACCAAGGACAGTCTGAAAGTCACAGCCTGGCAGAACCTGAAGAGACATGCCACCTAAATGTAATGTGTGCCCTAGGTGAGGCCAGAGCAGAAAAATAGGCACTAAAACAAAAGCGAGGATCTCCATATAGACTGTAGAATCTAGTTAACTATGGGACTAGGAGTATCTACCAATAACAGTGGGAAGTTGTATCACATAGTCATAGTGTGGTACTAACGGGGAGAATGTGAGAGTATGTCGGGGGGATCCTCTACTATATACTCAACGTTCTGGTAAATATAAAAATATCTTCAAAAAGCAAAGTCTAACTGGGTGTGGTGTTGTGTGACTTCAATCCCAGTATCGGAGTCAGAGATAGGAGGATCTCTGTGAGTTTGAAGTCAGCCTGGTCCACATAGCAGTTCCAGGCCAATCAGAGCTACATAGTGAGACCCTGTCTCGAATGAATGAGTGAGAAATGAATATTAAGCCTAACAAGAAAAATAAATCCCGAGTGTACTAATTATGGCACTGTTGAAAGGTTCAGCTCTCCGCTGCACTGGGTGTTCAAGGGCTCTTCAGAAGGGAGGGTGTCATCATCACTGACCCGCAGAATAACCCCAGAAAAGGCACACAGCATTGGGGCCAAAGATCAGGATACAAGACACTAAAGGCATTGCCAGCTGAGCTGGGGCCTTTAGAAGAGATCGGTGGAGGATAGTCTGGTAGGTAATGCTGCCTGGCTCCTCTCTGCCCTGCCAGTCTTCTCTCTGACCACCTAAAAAGCGATTTCAGCCGACGTGAGCTACCATCCCGCCCTTGCTGGGTCCCTTTGCAAACGTGGTTCCCTCCACCATCCCTTAACAAGTGGATGAATGACGAGGGGGTCAGCACACCTGTGCACATCCTCTCCTGTTCTGCAAGTCTCCTTACTCCCCCTTAGGACGGCTTCTGCGACTGAGGCTGGCCCCCATTTCTCTAACTGGGACAGTGTAGTGCCTAAAACATTCAACCTGCTTTGTAGATGTGTTTGTTCCTTGAATCTGAGTTTAAGAAGAAAAAAAAAAAAAGACAGGATCTCATTGTGTAACCCTGGCTAACCTGGAACTCTTTGTGTAGATCAGGCTGGCCTCAAACTCACAGAAACCCGCCTGCTTCTGTCTCCTGGGTGCTAGGATTCAAAGCATGCACCCTCATACCAGGCCAGGATAAATTGTTTGAAGAAGGAAATATGTCTTACGTTGTCAATAATTCCGCACAGCTTCACAAAGGGCCTACTCAGGTGTCTCATTCCAGAACCGAGGTTCTGCAGAGGCAGCCGAGGACAAACCCTGGTCCACAGTCAGACAGAACACAGTACTAGCCAGGATGTGTGGCAGTAACAAAGAACTCCACACCTCAAGTGTAGAACACAACAGCAGTTTGCTGCTGGCTTGTACCACATATTCGCATGGACCCTCTGCCCTAGGCACCTCGGACCTTAGACTGGCGTCACTGACATCCTTGAGCAGCACCCACTGGGACTTAAGACTGTCTCAATGACTGTGTGCATGGGTTTTCTACTGCTCTTGCCTGGAAGTGGCTCATACCACTGCTCAGCATTCATTGGTCCAGACTAGTCACATGCCCTGCCTAACCACAATGGAGGCTGGGAGATAGAGTTCCCTGTGAGAAAGAGAGGTAGGTGTTTGTGAAGTGAGTGAACTCTCCAAAAGTCTGTTCCCAGACACAGGGCTTAGCAAAGAATTCCCTTACTGATTATATGTAGGGCCCGTGCGCACTACAGAGGAGAGACCCCAAGTGCCTGGGGACAGGGTAAGAGATCATGGAGAACTTTCCAGAGGAAAAGAGATTTCAGCTGAAAACAGGAAGAGAATAGTGACTCTGGGAGAGGAAATGGCACGTGGAGGCCCAGAGCAAAGAAGAGCTTGTCACGGGAAAGAGACAGTGGACCTGTCACTGATGGGGCTACTGTGACATGATACCGAGGGACAGATGCTTCACGTGGGCCCAGGGAGGTGAGGGTTTAGGGTTTCAGTTTTGTAGAAATAAAGTTTTGTGGCAACATAACAATTCAGTGAAAGACGTTGTCTATCATGAACCCAAGGCATGGTGTTGCGGACTCGAAATCACAGAAGCTGTAGTCACACACATGTGACCCTCGCAGGATCACGCCCCTTAACCTTCTCCAGTAGGAGTGAGGGAAAGACTCCAGAGCCCCATCTGAGATAAAGGAGACCCACTTCCTCCTGGCCCCTCCAAGATATATGTACTCCTGCCCGAGCGGGCACTCCAACAAAGCATTTTTTTTTTTCTTTAAATAAGAGCATCGCCCATGATGGAGAAGGGCTTTTCCATGATGTGGCTGTCTGGGGCTCACCTGTGGGCCCCTCACCCACACCCCTGTCAGTAAGCCTGATAAACTCATTGGTTTGACAAGCTAGAGTTATTTGGGTGGGGTTGTTTCCTTAGCTAGTGGTGCCCTACCTGGAGCAGACAGACGTTCGTGCCCCCTAGCAGAAATCAGAAAGCATGATCTCTGGTCCAAGTTCTCTCAAAAGGCTCATGCGGTCCCTGGGAAGCAAGCAGACTGGAACAGGATGAAGTGGGGAGGTATGGGTGCCAAGTGGGCAGACTTTCAAAGCCTTTTTCCTGAAGGAAGAATATGACTTGGACCATGATGGCACTGGCGGAAGTCAGGAGACTCAGATTTAGTTCTTGACAGGTGTGGGGGGAGCAGGAGGTTTTCGTGGGAGCCCACATTCTCAAGGGGGGGTGGTGAGTATTTAGCTCACTATTTTAATCTTATGTGGGGTATGTGTGAAAGTGGGTATGGGAACCACAGGACACACAGGAGGTCAGAGGTTAATTTCAAATATAGGTTCCCAGCTTCCACCTGCATATGACAGGCTAGCCAGGCTGCAAGCTTACGGGAATCCTCCTGTCTTGTAGGAACACTGGGATTACAGACATCAGATGTGAGGCTTTATATGTGGATTCTGAGGATTCAAATTCAGGTCCTTACACATCATGGTGCATTAGTTGGAATTCTCTAGAGGGAAGGAACACACAGAGTAAATATTGAGAAGGAATTTATTACAGTGGCTTCCATGATATGGTTGAATGGCCCAATGATAGCTGTCCCACACGGGAGAGGTAGACAGCTTAGTAGTTGCTCAGCCAACAAGACTGGCTGCTTCAACAATCTCAACCCGGCACCCAAGGCCTAGGAGATTCCTGGAAGGCTGACGGTCTTCAGTCCACTTTGGAAGCCTGAAGAAGTAGGTTCTAAGGCCAGCAAAGGAATCAGCTTGGACAGAAACAGGGTAACTGAAAGTTCCACTCACATTTAGGGTGCACCCTTCATCCTTTAAGGCAGTCAAGACACCCCCCACAGGCATGCCCACGGGCCAACTCAATGGCGACCACTCCGGCACTGAGAACCTATTTCCCGTGATTCTAGCTTGTTGAGTTGGCAATTCAGACTGGCCATTGCCTGTGGCAGGCACTTCACTGAGCCATCTCCCACCCCCTCTACCCCATTATTAATCTGACATACCTTCAGAACTTGGGATAAATCACAGCTGTGTGTGAGCTGAACAAGAAGAGATCTATACTGTTTTACATAATGGGCCTCCCAAAATCTCATACTTTGTCTTCATCCACAATTGGCTCCTGCCTTGGCTTCTGTCTCCAGCTGCTCCAATCCGAGAAAAGCCTATTATTTTCTTTTACCACAACGCTTTGTGCGAGCAGCCCCTCCTCCACTCAGAACGGATGCTCCACCTGACCACACCCACAATTTCTTGACCTAGAGAACCCTTGCTCACCCACCGTACCTCAGTCCATAGCTGCATCCTAAGCTTAGGCGGCCTTATTTTCAGGTTGCTCTCATAGCTTCACAGGCTTCTTCTCTTCTTGCACAACTGTTGCAGCCATAATTCTGTCTTCAGAACACCAACACTTGGACCTCCCCACGGACCACTTCTGTGCTCATCCATTTCATAAGACTGTGATCGGGATCAAAACGGTGAAGGGGAAAGGGGCTCAGAAGGGATGCGCTGGAGTCTGTGAGCCAACACTGACTTGATGGTTGGGGTGACCGGGCACAGGGGAGACCCGAGGAAGAGGTGGTCGGGAGGCTGTGCCTCACAATGGTCTCTAAGAAAGAGCATTGTTATTATTATTATTTGACTTGTTGCCCTTTGCCTTTCTGGGCTACATGCAGCATCTGTCTCCTCAAATAGTAAAATGAACCACACACTGTGTTCAGGGGCACTCGCTGGCCTGGCTTGGCACTGGGGAGTGGTGTGGGAAGGCTGAGCTGAGATTAAAGGCAAGTGGTGATGAGCTGGTGCAGAAGTGACCAGGACTTGGTGAATCCCTGGAAACTGAAGGCATTTCCACCAAGGCACAGGCAAGAAACTCTGGAAGGCCGAGGAGTCTGGGCTTGAACAGGAGGCGTGCTCTCACTGGTTTGCTACCTGAGCCTGCAGTGAGAGCCCGGAAGCCACCAGGAGTCCATAACTCCAGCTCTGTACTTCAGCTCAGGTCTCACTTGTCTAGCGGTAAAGCCCTCATTTTAGCCATCCTCCTGTCTCTGAGATCGGCAGGACTGGGATTGGGGATTGAGAAGAATGGCAGGGGAGAAGGCAGACCAACGAGCAGAGCCAGCAACAGGCCAGAGTCCGTCCAGACAGAGAAGGACATGCCACTACGTCCGACACTGCCAAATCCCCGAGCATGTCGAGACACGCTATGTTGGCCTCTGGGCAGATACTCTACCCAGAGAACTCTCCCTCCCGGCCTGAGACACTATTTTTATAGTCTGTAAATGGGTGCAGTAATCGCTCAACAGGGCAGTGTGTTGGGATTAGAACACGCCACCATAGGCCAATCATCGGCTCTGAGTAAGGCATCTATTGGGCTTTTGGGAGAAGGATCTTGCCCAGAGAAGGAGGTACCTAAGCCTATGCCCTGGACATGTTCAGAACCCCTATTCCTAAGGGATTGGAGGAACTCCTGGACATAGGGAGTCTGAGAGAGGTTGAGTCACCCACAAACCACCTTCGGAAGGGGAGACCCCTGGCAGCAGCCTTCATAGCTTTCTCCAGGGCTGGGCCGTGTCCTCTGGAGGGACCCTCCTAGCAGAGCTCCCCCCCCCCTTTATTGCTGGCCTGGGGCTGTGAGGGGAGAAGGGCACAAGTGCCATAATGAAAGGGCAGGCAATTACTTTCCCATCTAATTGCCACTCACAGTAATTAAATAATAATGGCCTTTGTCCCCCGAGAACTAAAAAACAGCCTGCATGGTAACATCTGGCTCCCTCCTACCAGGAATGGAAAGCCCACAGGGACAGGATAGGGAAACTGAGGCAGAGAAAAATTAAAGCCTGCCACCCTAAGTTACACACAAACCCTCAAGTTAGAGAAAGTTCTTTTTTTTTTTTGTTTTGTTTTGTTTTTTTGTTTTTCGAGACAGGGTTTCTCTGTGGCTTTGGAGCCTGTCCTGGAACTAGCTCTGTAGACCAGGCTGGTCTCGAACTCACAGAGATCCGCCTGCCTCTGCCTCCCAAGTGCTGGGATTAAAGGCGTGCGTCACCATTGCCCGGCTAGAGAAAGTTCTTAACAAGAGATTTGGAGTGGCAGGCAGGTGAGGACCTATGTTGGAGGTCCCCTGTGCAGAGGTCTGTGGCCTGGGTGGGTCACTCCTCACTCTAGGCCTCAGCTCCCCGACCTGCAGAATGAGCTGAGGCCAATATTGTGGCTTCAACTGTCACCTTCACTAGCCACAAGTTCTAGGCTTTATTCTGCCCACACACAATCTTCCTGCATCTTCCATGTTGCAAAAGACGGAAATCTCTTAGGCTGAGAAATAAGTGAAACCCGACAAGGAGGAGGAAGGTGAACAGCACGGCTTTGAAGAAAGCAAGGGTCTCAGTGTTACATTTGGAGGCGGAATGGCCCCCCACAGCCATGGGTGGAGGCTTGGTCCCGTGGGGCATTCTTAGGGAGGTGAGGGCATAGTGGGGGGGGGGGGTCTTCTGCCGCTGACGTGCGCTCTTGAGGGGGAGAGTGAGACCTTAGTCCCACCCTCTCTCTTCTCGCATCCTGCCCACGAAGTAAGAAGTGTTGTCCTGGCCATGTGTTCCTGCCATGATGTGATCCAAAAGCAATGGGTCCATCGGACTGCGAACTGATCTTCTCAGGACCGCAGTGACTCAGATAAACTTCTCCCTTTTTCTCACTACCTGAAAAGTGCAACTCGGAGACACAGCCATCTACGGGCATCTTACTGTCATTGGCCTGACCTGAGTCAGGGGATGACCTTAGTCACCTGCGGCCAGCAGGGCAGCATTTGGAGTGCCCTATGGTCACTTTGGGGCTGTGGGAAGAGAAGAGTCAGAGCCCAAAGTATTAGAAGCCCAAAGTAGCTTCGCTGCTGAAATAAATGATCTGCCTGTGGCCTGACCAATGGGGAAGGTAGAATGTCATTAAACCCAAGTGACAACAGAAACTTCCAGGAATGCAGAAATACTAGAGGCTTAGCCGGGAGCAGTAAGGGGAGTTGAGACTTCCTAGCTGGGCACCCGCTGTGGAGAGAAACCCTTTTTCCAAGTTTTTTTTTTATGGCCCGCCCACAGGGCCCGTTCTTGGGGAGGAGGCCCAGTGGCATCCTCCATCTTTCAGAATGACTCTAATGGGGACTAGTGGGTCCCATGACACCAGCCAGCCCAGTCACCATCCCCATCTTCCTGGCTTTTCCTTTGAAGTCACCCAATACCACAGCCCATCCAAAACAACAAATGGAGAGGCAGGCTCCCCTGCCTGGCCACAGCTGCCCCAGGGTGCAGCCACACCACAGGCCTCCCCTCCTCCTTTGTTTTGGCTACAGTCAAATTTCCCTTTGGGTGGCTGTGTTAAGCGTCTGAGGGCTGTAACGGTAAGTTACTGTTGCCGCTGGAAACAATGGAGACTTATTCTCTGGCTTCTGCAGGCCAGGAGTCCAAATACAGGTGCCTGCAAGCCCATGTCCAGCCTCTGGCTCCAGAAGGCAGCCCTTAACCCTTGCGTGTGCTCCACACTGCACTTGGTCTTTGTCTTCTCCTGACCCTACTTCATCTTTTCACTCTTAGGGACTCTAGTCAGTGAGTTAGGATCCAAATGGGAAATTTTGAACCATTTTTGTTTTGTTTTGTTTTGTTTGTTTTGTTTTTCTTTCTCATGGTACTAGAGATTGAACCCAGGGCTTTGCATATGCTAGGCAAATACTCTACGGCCATGCTGCGTACCAACCCAAATGAATTCATCTTAAGAGTCCCGAGCCCTGCCAGAAAGGCCGCTCGATGAGTAGAAGCATTTACTGGTAGCCTGGTGAGCTGGGTTCAAGGCTCTGGCTAGAAGAGGAGAATCAACGCCTGAGAGCTGACCTTTGACCTCACGTGGTCTGTCATGTACATGCATGCACCCATATATCAAGTGCTCATATAGACTCACGCTAACAATAAAAAAAGTGTGTTTTAGAAGATCACCTTCATTCCGTCTGCAAAGATCCTTTTACCAAATAAGTACGCTTTTTTTTTTCCAGTCCTGGGAGGCAGGATGTGAACACATCTTTGGGGAATAACCACAGAACTCTCTGTAGCCAGCCTGTCCCCCCACTTGTAACCATAACAACCCTTAGCGGCTCAGCGTCACACAGCACCGAGGATGGTCTGTTTAGGGTTCGGATTGCTTTGTTTTCTTTCATTTGTGGAATAGTTAAACGTTCACATTCAGGCCATTTCGATTTTATAGAAAAGTTGCAAGCTAGCATAAAAAGCCCCGAGTGTTTTTTTCTCAAGGTTTGGCCTCATTCACTCCAGTTTTCTCTAAACACATATTTTTCATATAAAATTATGCATAGGAAAGCATCAGGCCTACTTTCCACTAACTGCTTCAGACTGTGTCCCCTCAGAACAAAGTTCCCAGAAGAAACGAAAGTCCAGTCACAGAAAATGGGGAGCAGAGCTAGGCTGCAGGCCTGCAGTTTTAAAGCACAGCCCACAGACGCGGTCAGTCTCACCAACAAAGCCCCTGACAGCGATTTGTTTTTCTGTTGAGTATATAATCCAGGACGGTGTGTCTGCCTTTGCTCCCGAGCCCTCTCTCTCCCTCCCTTTCATCTGAAGCAGTAATGGCTTCTCCCACCTTCCTTGAGCGTGACATTTTTCTGTCTTTCTTGAACTTGACATTTTGAAGGTTCTCCGGGCCAGTTACTTCATAAACGTCCTTCAGTTTGTTTTGTCTGATGTGTCCTTGCGTTCAGAAGCGGAGTGGACTGTACACTTTTTATGGGTATCGAGCGAAAGCTGCATCCTTGGTGATTGCTCTAGGGCCTTCAATACCAGGTCGGAGGATGTATTAATATATTCTCTCTTCTATACAACTCCAATATTTTCAGAAATATTCATGAAGGTACATGGATGATAATGGAGACAAAAGAAACACAGAGGTTCCAGTAACAATATAAAATAAAATATTTTATCACACACCCAAAAATTAACAAATTTGTGATTTTTTTTACAATTTTATGATGGGTGTGTGTTCTCTGTGTGACTGTGGTGTGAGTGTGGGCACGGCTGAGCCACAGCGTGGAGCCTCAGCATGGGGGTCAGAGGACAGCCTTGGGGATCTTGTGAGAAACAGCGTTTCTTGCTATTCTTCACTCATGCGTATGCCAGGAGAACCAGCCCATGAGCCCCTGGGGATGTTCCTGTCTCCCCTTCCCATCTCCCATAGAGTATACTGAGTCTATAGTCACATGCCACTCCATACAACTTTACCTGGGCTCTGGGGATTCGAACTCAGGTCCTCACACTTACACAGCAGGTGGCTTACCCACTAAGCCATTTCCCCAGTTCAGATTCATGATTTTTAATCTTGTTGGTATAGTTTAAGCAAGGGAATGTAGGCCTGCTGATCTGAGAGACACAGAATAATCCCACACTCTCTGGTTCTGTCCCTTTGCTTCTGTGAATGCCTCTCGCTTTCATCAAAATTAATATTCACACTTAGTAAAAGCGTGGTCACATTTATAGATCTATATTCATTGTTGACATAAGTATTTGTATTTAATTTTAATTTTTATGATTCATTTCACATGAACCTAATTGTTTGATGTATAGACAAAAAAAAAAACCTTAAAAATTGTGGTAAGTCTCAAAAACACTTGAAAAAAATCTCCTTTCAAGACAGGCATGGTGGCTCCCGCCTCTAATTCCAATACCTGGAAGGCCGAGGCAGGAGGACTGCGGCTGGTTCAAGGACCACCTGGGTTACAGAGTGGAGCAGCCCAGGGCTTCACGTGTGCTTTACGACGAGCAATACCTCCCGCCCCTTTCCTATTGAGTGGAGAAAATTACAATGCTGCCCAGGGCTGTTTTTTCAGAACTGATATGCATTCAAACATTCCCGCACTAAGCAGGTTCCACTAAAAATATAGTCACTGCCCCATCCTCAGGTGACTGAGGCGGGAGGAGCATGTTTTGGAGGGCAGCCTGGGCTGCACAGTGAAACTTTGACTCAAAAATAAATCAATAGGAAGCGCGGTGGATAAAGCGCTCGCCACTGCAAACGTGAGAGCCCCAGCTTGGATCCTCAGCACCCACACAAAAAGCCAGGTGGGCATGGTGGCACACCTGAGGTCCCAGTACTCAGGAGGTGGAGGGGGGTCTCTGGGGCAAGCTGACTAGCTAGACCAGCGGGATCAGTGAGTCCTGGGTTTTGTGGGAGACACTGTCTCAGGACATCAAACACAAACACAGAAACCTGATGTCAACCTCTGCCCTCTACAGACGCGTACAAACACAGTGTGCACCCACACACACGCAGACACGCATACACAGATGCACACACACCACATGCGTACACACACAAATTAATCAGTTAATTGAATGTATACCACAGATTTGCCAGTAATTTCTATGTTTGGTTCAAAAAGGAAAAAAACAAACAAACAATAACTCCCCCCACAGACACACACACAAACCCTAGCTAGATGGTTCAGTGGGCAAAGGCACTTGCCACCAAGCTTGAAACCTTGAGTTCAATCTCAAGGATCTACCTGGCTGCAGGAGAGAACCTGCTCCTGTAAGTTGTCCTCTGACCTCAAAACTCAGTGTGCGTGCACAGACACACGTAAATAAGAATATTAAAAATCTGTTTTGTTTCTCTTTTGCAAGAACATTAAAAATGGCTGCACGCTGGTATTGACTGCTCCCTGGTCTCTAAGAAGAACCAGTTCTTGATGAAGATGGCAGTGCCCATCAGGACTTCCCCTATGTTTCTTCTGACCGCTTAAGACTAGCACTTTTCTTTTGCTGCAGGGCTCTTCTTTGCTGGTTGATTGTTCTTACTGTGCAAATGCTCGCTTCCTTCACGTTGCCATCGAGTGCAGAGCCAGCGGACTGCTGGAACCAACCTACGAGGAGCAATTCCGTCAAAGCTTGCTATTTTATTGAACTGTGAACACAGCTGATTGCAGCGTACCCAGAATATTTTTGTGTCTGATTGACCTCCCCTGAAACTTCCCACTTGAAAAAAAGAGACGGCTCGGTGGGTGGAAAAAAGCCATTTGGTTTAGCAGAGCGCAAACTCCGCAAACGCCAAGGGCTCTCCGTTCAGATGACGCGGCACTTCAAAGGCGAGGTTAACTTTCCACACCCGGTCTCTGCTGCAGGCTCAGTTCCGTGCAGAGCTGTCGTTTATTTTGTCTGTGGAAGGCTTTTCACTCTTCCAATGGTATTCTGCTGCGTTTTCCATCGGTGAAGCGGGACTGAAAAGAATGAGTGAGCTTCCCCCAAGTGCCCCACAGTGTCACCTGAGGGAGAAAAAGCTCCAGGTCACACAGATACTAGAATCTTTCCGTTTCTGGTCGTCATTCTGCTAGCCTCGCCTATTTTCAGGTGTCTTCTTTACACACAGGGATACATAACACAACAGGGGTTGGGGACAGACTGCACCCAAGTTGGTTTATGCGGGAAGAAGACAACTGAAGTTTATTAGAAAGAAGATGAAAAACACACAGACCCCTTTTCAGAATCTGCATATGTCACCACAGTCGACTATAAATCTGGGACTTGTCATAACCTCAAGCTTTTTTGTTTGCTTGATTTTGGTTTTGTTGGTTTTTTTGAGACAGGGTTTCTCTGTATAGTCCTGGCTACCCAGGAACTCACTCTTTAGACCAGGCTGGCTTCGAACTGAAGAGCTACGCCTGCCTCTGCCTCCCAAGTGCTGGGATTAAAGGCCTGCATCACCACCACCTGACTTTTTTTTTTTTAAGCTAGAGTGTTGGCAGAGGCTGCTCGTTAGCTTCCTAGCCGCCCAGACCCTAAATAACCACACAGAAACTGTATTAATTACAACACTGCTTGGCCAATCACTTAAGCGTATTGCTAGCTAGCTCTTACATCTTAAATTAACCCATTTCCATTATCTTATATTTTACAACGAGGCTCGTGGTTTGATGGGAAGGTTCCGGGGCCTGTCTATCTCCTTCCGTGGCTACATGGTATCTCCCTGATCCCTCAACCTTTCTCTCTGTATCTCTTCCAGCCTGGCTATATTCTGCCCTGCTATAGGCCCAAAGCAGCTTCTTTATTAACCAATGGTAATAAAACATATTCATAGCATACAGAGGGGAACCCCACATCACTAGAGCCTCAATATGAAAAGAAGCATACACTGGCCTCAACTTTGTATTACTCTTGCCTCAGCCTCAGCTGCTGGGACTACAGGGATGCCCAAAGATAGCAAGCTAAACTCCCACCTGCGCTTTGAGCACAGCATTTACTAAACAAGTAATTAAATTGTATCAGTGGTGCTTGGGGGATAGCTCAGTAGTATAGCGCTTCTTAGCATGTGCTATGCCTTGCGTTCAATCCCTACAGCCCACATTGCAAAAAGAAAACAACAACAACCAAAACGCTTGCTAAAGCGTATGGGCTGTGAGCGCTCCCACACATCTGGGTGCACGCTTGTTTAGAGCAATTGCTTCAGTGTTTGCAAGGATGCCTGCCGCATCACCAAATTCTCGGCACATGCCAGCAATAGGAAGCAGATGAATTTTAGTCCATTTTGTCATATTTTCAATCTGAGGCGTGAGGAGATGGCTTGGCGGGTAAAAGCTTCTGCTGCATACAGGTTGGGACCTAAGTTTGAATCCTCAGCACCCCCATAAAAAGCTGAGCCTGGCCACTCGTGGCTGTAAGCCCTGGGCTGTGGAGGATGGAGACCTTGGGATTGCTAAAAACCTAACAAGTTCAGTGAGAGACCCTGTTCCAATGGAATACGGTGGAGAGAGGTAGAGCAGGACACGTGGCGTCCTCAGGCAACCTGTGCAAGCATTCACAAACACCACGCATGCATACACACACAAGCACGTGTACAAGCACACACACACACATACTCTCAAACACACAAGCACACATATTCTCTCTCTCTCTCTCTCTCTCTCTCTCTCTCACACACACACACACACACACACACACTCAACAAAATAAAACCATTTTCTAAAATCTTAGAAAGCACCGTGGAACCAGTATGGCTGCACGGATGTCAGAGGACTCTGGAGCTCAGCCTCCCTTTGGTACAGCCATGATGCTATGCACCTATCTGGGAGCACATAGTGTGAGTTTGAGCTAATATAGGTCATATTTCCTTTGGTCCCTTGGTGAGGGCAGAGTCTCTGAAGCCACCTTGTTGCCCTCTATAGCTAGTAATGCAGGGTGATCCTGAGGCCACTCTGATATCTTGTTTCATGCTAGGCTGTATGAGTTCTACTGTCCTTTGGAGACATTCTGGCTCGGTCTTTTTATATATGGTAGCTGGAATTTCCTTGAAAGAGAAAAGCATTTCTTTTTTTCTTTCTTTTTTTTTTTTTTTGGTTTTTCGAGACAGGGTTTCTCTGTAGCTTTGTTGCCTGTCCTGGATCTAGCTCTTGTAGACCAGGCTGGCCTCAAACTCCCAGAGATCTGCCTGCCTCTGCCTCCCAAGTGCTGGGATTAAAGGCGTGCGCCACCACCGCCCAGCAAGAAAAAACATTTCTTGCTCCTTGATTGGCTTTGAGACCTTGACTGCTAATTAATTGGTTTTGAGACAGGGTCTCCATATGGAGTCCAGGCTAATGTCACCCTTGTCACCCTGTCCAGCAGCCTCGTAAATGCCCCACAGAGGATTCTTCCCCTCCATTCATTTACTTTTTTCTATCAGTGTGGCCCTATAGATCCTTGATTAATTTTTTACAGTAGCTTCTAATTCATGACTATCATTAAGCATTTGTGTGTGTGTGAATGTGTCTGTTCAGGTATGTGTATCCATGTGCGTGTGTGGCAGGCGGTCAGAGGACAGCCACAGTGTCCTTCCTGAGATGCTGTTTAAAATTAAATGCACTTGTTTTTGTTGGGGGTTGTGCATGTCACTGTACACACGTGGAGGTTAGAGGATTGTGTGCAGGAATCATTCTCTCTTTCCATCATGCGGGTTCTGAAGATGGGATGCAGGACGTCAGGGGTGGCAGCAGGTATCTTTACCTGATGAGCCATCTCTCAGGCCTCCTTTTTTCTTTTTCTTTCTTTTATTTTTATATTATTCTTTATTTTATTTCTTTTTCTATTTCCTTCCTTTCTTTCTCTCTCTTTTCCTTCCTTCCTTCCTTCCTTCCTTCCTTTCTTTTTTTTTTTTTTTTGGAGAAGGGTCTCTCACTAGGGTGACTGACCATCAGACCCAGAGGGTTTGCTAGTCTCTGCCTCCCAGTGCTAGGATTACAAGCATGTGCCACCACAGCCAGTTTTTCTGTGTGTCAGGTTTATGGGGAATTCTGAGTGTCAGATTCAGGTCCTTGTGCTTGTGACTACTGACTGGGCCATCTCCCTAGCCCTATCATTATTAATTTTGATTTCAAGTGGTCCTTAATTTGGCCAGTAGAACCCCCTCGGTTAACACCTCTGCCCTTTGACACACTCCCAACAATCTTTTGAGCACTTTCCTTACTTTCCCATGTGACCCAGTATGTGTCTGAACATACAACATGTATATGCACAGATGCTGTGAGCAAATGACCTAAGGGACCCCGGAGGAAGTATGTGGAGTCACTGTGGGAGCCCATGTATAGAGCACCCGGGCAGGAGAAAGCAAATGAGAGCTGCTTCGTCTACAAAACCCCGTGAGAGTGTGGTGCTGCCTCACCCTACCCACATTCCCGCATGCATCTCCTTTTGGTAGCATTTGGTAATAGTGCTGCCGTCACAAATGGGGAGTGTTGCCTGGCTCTCAGTGTTTCTCCCGGCACTAAGCCACCGTGCCTATGCCACCTCCACCCCATCCCTGGCCTCAAGTGACCCCTGCACTTCGGAAAACCACTTTTATATCCATCTGTTCAGGCTGTCATAACAAAAAACTATAGACCAAGCAGCTTAGACAGCAGGTGTCCCATTCCACAGGTCTGGAGGCTGGAAACCAATATCAAGGGCACAGAGGCCTCTCTGCAGACTGGGAGGGGAGTCGTCTCATTGTCTCCTCATTTTCCTTTTCTCTCTGTGCACAAGAGAGGAGGGTGAGGGGTGGGTAATACACATTCTCTTCTTTTTTCATTTTATCTTTTTATTCAGTCATCCCTCATATCACAGTTCCTCCCTGCCACCTGCTTTCTTCCCCAGATCCACAGCTCCTCCTTTCCCCTTCAGAAAAGAGCAGACATCCCAGGGATATCAACCAAACACGGCATAACAAGAAGCAGTAAGAACAGGCACAAACCACCATATAAGGCTGGATGAGGCAACCCAGTAGGAGGACATAGTAGTTTGAAAGAAAATGGCACCCAAATGGAATGGCACTATTAGGAGGTGTGGCCTTGTTGAAGGAAGTGTGTCACTGTGGAAGCCGGCTTTGAGGTCTCATATGCTCAAGCCATGCCCAGTGTCTCAGACCACTTCCTGTTGCCTGCAAGTAAAGATGTAGGACAGTTGGCTACTTCTCCAGCACCATGTCTGCCTGTACACCATCATTTCGCACCATGAAGATAATAAACTGAACCTCTGAAAATGCAGTCACCCAATTAAATGTTTCTCTTTATAAGAGTTGCTGTGGTCATGGTGTCTCTTCACAGCAATAGAAACCCTAAGACAGAAGTAAAGGGTCCCAAGAGCAGGCCAGAGAGTCAGAGGCACCCCAACTTACATCAGTCCTATGAACTAGGACCCCATCCTTGTGACCTCATTTATCTGTAATTACCTGGGTTTATGACTTCAGTATGTGAGTTAGGGGATGAAGGTCCATAGCATCTCCTTTTGCTCTAGCTATGTGATCCGGTTTTCCTGAGCCAAGGCTGGCCAATCATTGTGCTTTGCTTCAGCTAACATGATAGGTCAAGCTATGGGCACGTGCCTCAAGCTGGCTTTTCAGACCTTGAGACTGCAAGGTGAATTCAGTTATATTTTGTATGTTTAGTTAAAGGATTTTCTTTCTTTGTTCAAAATAGGAATCATAATTTAAAAACTGTAGATAATAAATGGCTCTGTCAGAGGTCGGGGTGTATAATTCAAATGTCCCCTGTAAAATTCAGGTTGGAGTTTAATTGCCACTGTAAGCAGTGTGAAGCGGTGAGACCTTGGGGATGTGATGAGGCCAGGGCCTTGCAGGGTCATGGGGAGACTTTTATAAATGAGGCAGTTCGGTTCCCCGCCCAGTACTCTTGCTGGTCACCATATTATCATGCTTCAAGAATGCTCTCATGGATGCCAAAAGACTCACATAAGAGATGTAAAGTTTATAAAGGTTGAGAGGCAGCTTTTATGCTGAAGTTGCTTACTTATGAAAATGTTCTTTAAGGTCTAAAAGGATTTTTTAGGATGGTAATGCGAGTTATGACACAAAAATGGTTAGGTATGAAACACTGGATTCATCAAGATAAAATAGGTAATAGAGTAATTTCCCCAAATTTGCCAAATACAATTGGACTGGACATTGTGAATGTAATCCTAACTTGATAATTGTTCATATTGTAAATAGTTTTTGCTATGTTAGAGTTAAAAACCTTTCATTTTTATAAGGGGAAAATACTGCAGAATATCTGTACACTGTGTGAAGAGGTGCTGCTGTGATTGGCGCAATAGAGTTGGATGGCCAATAGCTAGGCAAAGGGGTAGGTGGGACTTCCCGGCAGAGAGAGAAAGAGGAGATAATCAAGGCACACAGGAGATGCTATGGAGATGCAGAACAAATGCACACACAGAATGGGAGGTAAAAGCCATGTGGTAGAGTGCTGATTAATAAAATATGGGTTAATTTAAGTAATAAGAGCTAGTGGGACAAGCCTAAGCTAACGGCCACACTTTCATAATTAATAATAAGCCTGCATGTCATAATTTGTGAGCTGGTGACCGAAAGAAAAACCCAACTACAAATATCAGACTTCCCATGCTCTAGAGCTGAGAGCCATTAACTTTATGTTCTGTATAAATTACCCAGTATGGGAGTTTATAAAGCCAGGGAAGCAGGTAGGCTTCTTCAGACTTTAACTCTCCCTCCTCCTCTTCTCCAAATTCAGTCCCCCAGTCTCATTCCCAGTTCTTAGCAGGTCACCGGCTGCAGCCTCCCCATCCTCTTCTGCACCCCTCCCCTGTCTCCCGCAGACCATGCATTGCTCCTGCTGCAGCTTCCTTGCTGCAGCCTCCCCATCCTCTCCGTAGACCATGCATTTCTCCTCCTGCAGCCCCCCTCACCACCCTTTGTCTCAGCTGCCAACTTCTGCAGCCATTCTCTTGGAACTCACCGGCCAGGGCAGCAGAGAAGTCAGGGAAGCAGATCCTGGTGGCACACCCTTCTGTCCTTCCCGTGGATCCCCTCAGCACTCCCTACCTCTAGCACATCTCCAACCCTAAGCGTCATCTCCCAATTCCAGGAAATGCATTCTAACTAGAACCCCCAGCGACCACATCTGGCAGGATCCAGCTGTAGAACTCTCAGCTATATCTCCAGCACCATGTCCACCTGCTTGCCGCCATGCTTACTGCCATGCTTGCCGCCACGTTTCCCGCCATGACGATAATGGACTGTAAACCAGCCCAATTAAATGCTTTCCTTTATAAAAATTATAAAAATTGCTGAGGTCATTGTGTCTCTTCGCAGCAATAAAACCCTAACTAAGACACCTACCAAGCAACTCATGGCCACCACATTCTCCTAAGAACCAGAGAGTGCCACAAAAACCAAGGAATGGAACACCCACCCAACAAAGACAAGACAAGAGAGCAGCAACCAGAATCATCCCAAACCCAGATGCCAAGACACCAGTGTAAAAACACAACTAAAAACACCCAGGACAATATGTCTCCACCAGAGCCCAGAAAACTCGCCAGAGCAGGCCCTGAGAAGTGCAATTTGGCTGAAATACAAGACAAATACCTCAAAATGGTCTTTATGAATATGTTAGAGGTCCTGAAAGAGAAAATGAAGAAATCTACTAAAGAAATATATGAAAACACAAACAAACAGTGGAGGGTAATGAATGAAATAGTTCAAGACTTGCAAATGGAAACAGAATCAATAACGAAAACCCAGACTGGGGGCTGGAGAGATGGCTCAGAGGTTAAGAGCATTGCCTGCTCTTCCAAAGGTCCTGAGTTCAATTCCTAGCAACCACATGGTGGTTCACAACCATCTGTAATGAGGTCTGGTGCCCTCTTCTGGCCTGCAGGCATACACACAGACAGAATATTGTATATGTAATAAATAAATATAAAAAAGCTTAAAAAAAAAAAAGAAAACTCAGACTGAGGGACAAGTGAAAAGGAAAGGTTTAGGAGCTTGAACAGGAACCTCAGAGGCAAACCTTACCGACCAAATACAAAAGATGGAAGAGACTCTCAGTAACTGAAGACAAAATAAAAGAAATAGCTATCTTGGCCAAAGAAAATGTTAAATCTGAAGAATCCAGGCACAAAACATCTAGGAAATCTAGGGCACTATAAAAAGAGCAAATCTACAAATAACAGGAATAGAGGAAGGAGAAGAAACCCAGCTGAGAGGCACAGAAAATTTCTTACGTTGAAGTCACGGAGGGTGGGGGAGGGAAACCCTCAACCTAAAGAAGGAGATTCTTATACAGATGAAGAACATACAGAACACCAAACAGACTAGACCAGAAAAGGAATTCCCCATGTCACATAATAACCTAAGCACTAAATTACAGAACAATGAAAGATATTAAAAACTGCACGAGAAAAAGACCAAATAACAAGTATAGGAAGACCCATTAGAATTACAGCTGACCTCTCAACGGGGACTCCAAAAGTGAGAAGAACCTGGACAGATGTTCTGCAAACCCTAAGAGACCACAGATGCCAGTCCAGACTACTATATTCAGCAAAAACTTTTAATTACAATAGAAGTAAAAAGAAAAACATTCCATAATAAAAACCAAACAGGAGCAGTGACTTTCAACAAATTCAGCATCACAGAAAGTGTTAGGAAGAAAACTTCAACCTGAAGAGGTTAACCACACTTACAAAAGACAAGGAATAAGTAATATCAGACCAGCAAACTGAGAGAATGGGAGTGGGACCCACAACAAAAATAAGAGGATTTAAAAAACGCTGCCCACTGGTTACTCTCAACGTCAGTGGTCTCAATCCCCCAATAAAAAGACACAAAATTGCCGGGCGGTGGTGGCGCACGCCTTTAATCCCAGCACTCGGGAGGCAGAGGCAGGCGGATCTCTGTGAGTTCGAGGCCAGCCTGGTCTACAAGAGCTAGTTCCAGGACAGGCTCCAAAGCTACAGCGAAACCCTGTCTCGAAAAACCAAAAAAACCAAAAAAAAAAAAAAAAAAAAAAAAAAAAAAAAAAAAGACACAAAATGACAGACTGGATTCAAAAAAAGGATCTGTAATTGGTTTAATAAAAAGCTAAATAGCCAATAGCTGGGCAGGAGGTAGAGCAAGGACTTCTGGACAGAGAGAGCTTTGGAGAAAAGAAAGGCAGAGCCGCCAGCCTGATGAAGACAGGCAGCAGGGGCAGCACAGAGCGAAGGTAACCAAGCCATGTGGAAGACCGTAGATTAAGAGATACGGATTAAGTTCTAAGAGCTAGTTAGAAACAAGCCTAAGCTATCAGCTGAGATTTCATAATTAATAATAAGTCCCCGTGTCATTAATGAGGAGTAGATGATTCTGACGAAAAATCTGCCTACAGATACACTGTCCCCGAACATGCTGTCTGGTCACCCGGTCACCCTGGCTCGGAGCAACAACAAGAGATCCGAGATGAAGAACAGCTCTTTTTCTGGATTGTGCCTCCTCAGAAGAGCTCTATGGTCAGCGCTGCTGCCTGGGGTCAGGTTGGTGTCCATGATCTGTGCTGCTGCTGGGGTTCATGTTGATGCCTATGGTCTGTGGCGTCCACCGGAAACCACGTGGAAGTCCATGATCCACACTGTGGCCGGCTGGTATGGACAAGGAAGCTTCTTTACCATGTCGGTATTGACGACTGCAGACTCATAACAAAATGGGAGATATTGAAGGCTTCTGTGACAACCTCCCCTCCCCACTCAAAAGAGAAACAGTCTAGACAGGAAGCTGTTGTGATAAAGATGCTGAGGGGCAGAGGTGGAAGAAGGGCTCAGTTTTCTTCAAGGGGCTGGCCGCTGGGAGTTTGATCTTGTGCCAGTGATTATATGGCAACGCAAACTGGACCTGGTGTGTGTCTCTGTCTCTGTCTCTGTCTCTGTCTCTCTCTCTCTCTCTCTCTCTCTCTTTGTGTATGTGTGTGTCACAAGGGTGGAGGCTGGACCTGGGAGGAATGGGAAACAAGTATAATCAGGGTGCATTGTGCAAAATTCCCAAACAACTATAAAAATACTATGTTTGGAGGTGAGTCAGTGAAATTTCAGAGATTATAGATTTTTTTAATATAATGCAAAAATAAAATGATGCTTTCCCTTTTAGAAAAAAGAAAGAAAGAACACCATAGCAAGAAATAATCAAACTCACAGATGACATCAATAAAATAGAAGCAAACAAACAAACCAATGAAATACAAAAAAATCAATAAAACGATGGATTGATTCTTTGAAAAATTCAGTAAGAATGACAAACCCCTGGCCAAATTAACCAAAAGACACAGAGAGAAGATCCAAATTAATAAATCAGAAGCCAAAAGGGGGAAATAACCACAGACACCAAGGAAATCCAGAAAATTATAAGGGCATACTTTAAAAACCTGCACGCCAGAGCTGGGTGGTGGTGATGTATGCCTTTAATCTCAGCACTCGGGAGGCAGAGGCAGGCGGATCTCTGTGAGTTCGAGGCCAGCCTGGTCTACAGAGCTAGTTCCAGGACAGCCAAGACTACACAAAAACACTCTGGGGAAAACCAACAACAAACAAACAAAAACAGCAACAACAAAAAACCTGTACTCTACCAAATTAGAAAATCTAAAAGGATGGATAATATCTTCAATATATACCATCTAAGAAAGTTAAATCAAGATCAGAAAAGCAATTTAAACAGGTCAATAGTTTCTAGTGAAAAAGAAGCAGTAACTAAAAGTCTCCCAACCAAAAGAAGACCAGGAACAGATAGCTTCAGCACAGAATTCTACCAAACTTTATAAGGAGAGTTAATGCCAATGCTCCCCAAATTATTCCACAAAACAGAAACAGAAGGAACACTTCTCAATTCTTTTTAAGAGGCCGCAGTTACTCTGATAACTAAACCACATAAAGACCCAACAAAGAAAATTACAGATAGACTGCCCTTGTGAGTAGAGATGCAAAAATTCTCAACAAAAATACTTTCAAACCAGAACACATCCACCATGATCCACCAGAGATGCGGAGATGGTTCAACATTCATAAATCAATAAATGTAATCCTCCATATAAATAAACTAAATTTTTTTAAAAAAATCACATGATTATCTCATTGGATACATACAGGAAAGGGCTAGAGAGATGGCTCAGAGGTTAAGAGCACTGGCTGCTCTTCCGGAGGACCTGAGTTCAGTTCCCAGCAGCCAGATCTGGTGCCCTCTTCTGGCATGCAGGCAGAATACTGGATACATAATAAATTATTAATTTTTAAGAAAGGCTTTTGACAAAAATCTGACACCCCTTCATAATGAAGGTCCTGGAGAGATTAGAGATACGTGGTACATACATCAACATAATAAAGGCAATTTACAGAAAACCCATACTTGATATCAACTTAAATCAAAACAGTTCCACTAAAGCCAGGAATAAGACAAGGTTGTGCACTCTCTCCATACCTATCCAATACAGCACTTGAAGTTTTAGCTAGAGCAATAAGACAACTAAGGAGATCAAGGAGATCCAAATAGAAAGGGGAGAAGGCAAATTATCTTTATTTGTAGACAGTATAATAGTATATATAAGCAACGCCCAAAATTTCACCAAGAAACTCCTGTAGCTGATCAACACCTTCAGCAAAGTAGCAAGATACAAAATTAACACACAGAAATCAGTAGCCTTTTCATATTGAAATGTCAAATGGGCTGAGAAAGAAATAAGGGAAACAACACCTTTCATAATAGCCTCAAATAATATAAAATATCTTGAGGTAACTCTAACCAAGCAAGTAAAACACTTGTATTAAAAAAAAAAACTTAAGGACATTGAAGAAAGAAATTAAAGAAGATATCAGAAAATAAAAAGATCTCCCATGCTCATGAATCAGTAGAATTAATATAGTAAAAATGGTTTCCATACTGAAAGCAATCTATAGATCCAAAGCAATGCCCGTCAAGTTCCCACACAACTCACAGAACTTGAAAGGACAATTTTCAGCTTCATATGGAAACTCAAAAACCCAAAGGTAGTTAAAGCCTTCCTGAAGGATAAGAGAACTTCTGGAGGCATCACCAACAGCAACCTCAAATTGTACTACAGAGCTATAGTAGTGAAAACCAGCATGGTATTGCCAAAAAATCCCAGACATATTAGTCAACTGAAGACCCAGAAATAAGTCCACACACCTATGGACACCTGATTTATTTTTTAGTAAAGAAGCCAGAAATACACACTGGATAAAGGACAACACCTTCAACAAACAGTGACGGTCAAAATTAGATGGTTGCATGTAGAAGAATGTAAATTGATCCATTCTTATTACCTTGCACAAAACTCAACTCCAAATGAATCAAAACTCCCAATGTACAGATGTGCTGAATCTGGTAAAGGAGGAAGGGATAGCCTGGAACTCACTGGCACAGGAAAATACTTTCTGAACTGAACTCAGGCATTCAGAACAACTAATAATATAAAATGGGACCTCATGAAATTGAAAATCTTCTGTAGAACAAAGAACACCATCATTAGAACAAACAGGCAGTCTACAGAACGGAAAAAGATTTTTACCAACCACACATTCAATAGAGGGCTAATTTCCAAAATGTCTATTAAAAAAAAAACTAGACATTGAGAAAACAAATAACTCAATTTAAAAATGGGGTACAGATCTTAACAAAGAATTCTCGGTGGAGGAAACTCAAATGTCTGAGAAGCACCTAAAGAAATGTTCAACTTGCTTAATCATCAAGAAAACGAAAATCAAAACTACTTTGAGATTTCACCAATCAGAATGGCCAAGATCCAAAACAGAAACAAATGAGAGCTCATGCCGCTGAGGATGTGGAGTAAGGGGAACGCTCACCTATTGACAGTGGGAATGCAAACTCGTACAGCCACTGTGGAAGCCAGCAATACCACCCTTGGGAATGCAGCAAAAGGACACTTCATCCTACTACAGAAGCACCTGCTCAACTGTGTTCTTGCCGCTCTACTCCTAATAGTTGGAAATTGGAAGTAACCTAGGTACTGGCCAGCAGACGAAGGATGAAGAAAATGTGGTATATTTACACAATGAAACATTACTGAACTATTAAAAATGAAATTTGTAGGTAAATGGATGGAGCTAGAAAAAAATCATCCTGAGTGAGATAACTCAGACCCAGAAAGACAAATATGGCATATATTAACCAATATGTGCATGTTACCTGTTAATTCATTGATAAGCAAGCTACAATCCATATAACCACAGAGTTTAGGTAGAGATAAGGGACTGGAGAGAAGGAATAGATATCTCCCTAGCAGGGGAAAATAGAATAAATGGTTATGCGTAGA
Organism: Microtus oregoni; assembly: GCF_018167655.1. Classification (NCBI taxonomy): domain Eukaryota; kingdom Metazoa; phylum Chordata; class Mammalia; order Rodentia; family Cricetidae; genus Microtus; species Microtus oregoni. Next base: position 24,040,545 of record NW_024543064.1, on the reverse strand, counting down.
TGGGGGTGCAGGGATGGGAGGATCAAACAGGACAGGGGAGGCAAGAAAGGTTGGTGGCAACAATACAGAGAGGGACAGCTAAAACTAAGGGCTGTTTGAGGGATCATGTGAAAACCTAATACAGTAGAAGCTTTCTAAAATATATACATATATGAAGGCAATCTAAATGAAATGGCCAAATATAACAGGGGAGACAAAGCCCCAGCTGGACCAATGATGCTTCCTGTACTGGGAATAGGTTAGATCTAATCCAGGTTTGGGCAAATTGGGTCCCATGGGAATCCTCCAAACAACACAAGCTACTGCCAAGGTTATTGGTGGCTCTCCACAGCCAGACAATACACAGAGACCGAGAGACCTTCCAACTTTCAGCCCTAAAAGGGGCGTCTCCATCAAATCCCTCCCCTCAGGCCCAGGGAACCTGAGACAAGAGAAGTTGGAAAGAGTGTAAGAGGGGATGGCAGACCCTAATTAATTAACCTAGGATTGAGGCTTTCTAGACACGAGAGAGTTGGCACACACATGCACTTACAGAGACGGCAGCAGCATGCCCAGGACCTGCACAGGTCTGCACCACACGGGATCCTAGGGCTGAAAGGAGAAGCAGATACAAGCCCTCGTCCCCAGCCCCAGCAGCTATCTCCAGTTGGTAGCCACTTGCAAAGGAAAAATCGGTTTTCTCAAAGGGAGTCTCACTGGGGAAATAAGCCACTCTTAAGGGCAGGCCACATGGCCAGAAGTAGATGCCAACACAAAGCAAACTCAGTGGCATCTTTGGAGGGTCTTTGTCTCATAATGTTGTTGGGGCATTTTTTCCTACCATACTGGTCCTATGTGTGTATTATGTCTTCTGGTTAGGTTTCGTGGGATTCCCATGTGTGTGAATGTGTGTGTCTCGTGCCCACACGTGTTCCTTGTGCTTTTCCTTTGGCTCTTTCTCTTGCTCTGTCATATTCCAGTTTTGCTTGGTCTTGTTTTATATTATTTTATTATTATTATTTAGATGCCTATTTATGGTCTAATGAGAGAAAGAAAGGATCTGGATGGAAAGGGAGATGGGGAGAACTGGAAGGAACAGGAGGAGGGGAAAGAGCCATAATCCAATAAAAAACAGAAAAGAGTAATAAATTGTCCAGTCTCGGGTATTCTGTTGCAGTTGAGTGAAGCTCACTGAGCTGCGCGAAAGGGCACATGTATTCTATCACAAACTTAGTTTTGTATTCAACTCTGTTCTTGTGGGAAACACTCTATTTCCTAATTCCTAACAGTTCCTCATGTTGTGGTGACCCCAACAATAAAATTATTTTCATTGCTACTTCAAAAGCTGTAATTTTGCCACTGTTATGAATTGTAATGTAAATATCCATATTTTCCAACGGTCTTAGGCAACCCCTCCTGTTCTAGCCCTGGAGTTCTGTGCATGCATGGGCTTGTAACATGAGTGTGGGATCCAAACTCAGGTCCTTGTGCTCGCCCAACAAGCACTGCTTCTCCAGGCCGATATTAGTAAATCTGAAACTCAAACCCAACTCATAGCAAGGAAAGAAGTCACCAAGTGATTGTTAAAGTCAGCACTTTTCATTTTATTAAGAACTTACTGTGTAGTCCAGGCTAGTCTCAAACTCATGATCCCCCTGCCTCAGCTCACTGAGTGCTAGGATTATAGACATGTGACTCCATGCTGTACTGTAGAAAAAAATCTCTCTCTCTCTCTCTCTCTCTCTGTTTCACTCCTCCCCTTCTAGAGCCTTGAACTTGTTAAACAAGTGTTCTACCACTAAATTGTGTCTCAAGCTCTCAACATTTTTTAAAATAATAGATTATTCTAGAACAGGCTGAACTAGAACTAAAACCATCACCCCGTTTCACATGTGGAAAAAAAAACTAGTCTATGGACTTGCATTGTACATTGGTGTGTCTCTTTCTTGGCTCATGTTGGGTGCTGATTGTCTTCCTCGGGGCTGAGGTCTCTGCCTCATTCACTGACTCCAACGATGCAAGGAATGCAGTTCCCTTCAACGCAAGGAATGGGGTTCCCTTGCTTGCCCTATAGATAGGGAAGTAGAACCGCAAGAGGTGACGTCACTTGCTCTGTGCTAAGGCAGAAAGAGGCACAGTCGGGGCTTGCAGCCCAGCCTGCTGACCCTCGCTGTAATATCTGGCACACCGTTCCTCTCATACATCAGCGGCTTCCCCTGCTTTAAGCATCTTAAGTCAGATCTCTGTGCTGTGCATACCTAAGCATCCTGAATAATTGAGGGAGTGAGGAGAGTCTGGACAGGGCTGATGAAGATCCTCAGCTCACCCAAACTTCAGCCAGGCTCCTGCTGCCCCTCCTGGACCTGTCTGCACATTTCCTTGTAGATCCAGTTTCACAAGCACCCGGCTAAGGCGGGCTGGCAAGAAGTCCCACCCTGGATATCTGATCATCCTTGATATCCTACCAGCCCCCATCTTCCCCTCTCTTTCAGCTGATGTCTGACCGTCCTGGCCTGTCTCCAGCAAGAAGCCTGTTAGATCAGTTTAAGCCCTGGCTTCCCTTGAGTCATTTTCTACCCACTGACACCACCCTGCTCCTTGCCTATAAATTCCCTCTGGTTCCCACTGTGTTTGCGACTGAGTCTAAACTTTCTTATCCACTGTGATGGTCCCGAATGAAGTCTGTCTCCCTGTCCTTCCTTTAGCAGGCACTGTTGAATTGTTTATCTTTTTAACAAGGTACAGGAAGCAGGTCCCGAACTAGGCTCAGCCTGAGTCTTGGTAGAGACCTTCCAAAGACACCGCACCTTCCTGGGTCTCTGTTCCCTCCGATAATGCCTTCCTCGGATGTCTAGCAAAGTGGCAGCACCTGTCTCTAGCCCAGCAGGAACAGAGATATAGAAGTGTTGTCCAGAGCCAGGAGAGAACAACCAGCTGAGATCTGGGATGGAGGGATGATTGTCCACTTGACTGAATCTGGAATCAACTAAGAAACAAACCTCTGGCCGGGTCTGTGAGGGCATTTCCGGGCCGGATTAACTGAGAGAAGTAGGACCTTCTCTCAGAGTGGGCATTCCCTTCTGGCTGGGGCCCAAGCGTAATGATGTCTGGGGGCGGGGGATGCTGCTCGGCTGCTCACCTTCACTCCTTGTTGACGTGTGCGGCTCCTCTATTGGCATGCCTTGCTAATGGCAGAACCCAGCTTCTCTGGTTTTCCAAGGCAGACCAGGGCTTCTCTAGGGATCTTCCAGACTTTCACCTCCAGATCAGGGCCTCTGAGACATCTGGGTGCATGGACTGAGAAGCTACAGTGTCCTCGACCTCCCCACAATGTAAATATCTGTATTGTTTGACTGCCCAGCCCGTGTCTTGTAAGCAATCTATAGAACGTTCACAGAGATGAGAAGCCAGGCATGGTAGACACTCTTTGGTCTCAACGGGCAGTCAGAGTATAGACAAGAGTCATTAGCCACGGAGGATGAATGAGCAGTTTTCAAAGGGTAAAGAAGAAAATTCCTCAGGGTCCTAAGCTTCAGGTAGGTGTGCCTAGAACTCAATAGCACGGAGGGGAAAGGCAATCAAGAATCTCAAACTGTGACCCAGGACTGGGGCAAGAAGATTGAGGAAAGCCAACATCTGACGTCAGCGAGGCCTCTGCTGTTCCCAGGGCTGCACAGCAGGCCCTGTTCAGAGCAGGAAGCCAAGAGCTACTCAGAGGGCAGGCAGCTGCAAGGCCTCCTCTGGGAGGCCATTCTTTGATCTCCCCAGCAGCCAGGGGTTCTGCTTCCTGCATCCCAGAATGCCTCTCCAGAAGAGACTGCCGAGGTCATAGAGTCTGGCCTCACTGGACAGGTGTGGAGTGTGGAATCCTGAGAGACCCAGGCCATGGTCTAGGTCATACAGGGAGTCAACATATACAAGTGAGGACCAGCATCCGGGCCATCGTGCTTGTTTAGGGGGGACCATAACTCACCCACTGCTTCCCTATTCCTTCTGCTCTCTCAGCAGGGAGTGTGCGAGGAAGGCTAGCTCTCTGCTGTCTGTGGAAGGGTCCACTTCCTGCCAAAGCTCAGGGAGTTCAAAGGGCCCTGGATGGTCTGGGATCTGGACAGTACAGGCAGGAGACTGGGGTCTTTAAGTCACAAAGACTTCTTTATTCTTTGAGATTTTAAGTGGACCAAAGCCAATTCCCTAACATTCTTTCTTCTGATGTGGCCCTTGGCAAAAAAATTCTGCTGCTATATCCTGGGCTCGGTGCCAGGTGAATCTTTCATGGGAGGTGCTGTTTCTTGGTTTCACAGATGAGGAAATGGAAGTGTAGGGAGGTGAAGAAAGTTGCTCGAGGTCATAAAGATAGATGCTGAGCCCAGGCCTGTCAGGTGGAAGGGCCCTAACCGAGCTGGCCTTCAGGTCACTCCAGGGCCCTAGGGAACTGTCTTCCAGCAACCTGAGTCCAAACAGTCGACGGCTAATGGAAGTCAATATGTAGAGCTAACTGAGTTGGCCTGTGTCAGCCATGGTCCTGAGCTTGGGATGTGTATCAGCGCTGATGTCATCATCACAACTGTGCGTGTGGAAATCATTCATCATTTCTTTGTATATAGGGGCCGAAAGCTGAGGTGCAGGCAGTTGAATGGCTGGTCCGGGGTCACACACGGAGGCTCCCCATTGCCTGTAGCAGGAACTTCACAGATGTCACTCTCCCGCATCCACCTCACGCCACCCTTGAAAGGAGACACCAGGACTCAGAATATAGCTGAGAAGTAGACAAACACAGCAAGATCTGGGGGCTCCCTCTCACTCATCAGGGGACTGTGAGCTTCGAGGAGCTAAAGTCCTAGTAAATATGGGTTAGGCCAGAAGCAAGGCATGAAATAGCAGGGAGAAATTTGGTGACCTCCCTTCTGCATTGATAGCATTTCCTTATGATGGGTGGGTGGTCCAGTGTCTGCCTTTGTCGGCAGAGGTGACCAGTATTCAGGGAAGAAGGCAATCCTCTGTGTGATTGGCAGGAAGACAGCCTTGACTGAAGTCTCCCCATCAAACTTCTCCTTGTTTCCCATTGGCCATGGCTAGATCACATGCTTTTCATCAAAACAGCATCTGACAGAAGGAATATAATTGCCACTATTGGTTCCAGTCAGACTCGTGCCTCTGTGTTGGATAGTAGCTGTTCTCTAAGTGCTTAGCCTTCCAGGGACAGGACCAAAATCCCAGGCCTCTGCTAAGGAACTATCCTTCCTGTGCTGTTGGTACAGATAGCAGACAGCATGGAGGGGTCTCAGAGAGCTGGAAAAATAATTAATGAGTGGTTCAGCCAGCCTAAAATGCAAATATAGTCAAAGGAATTAAGAGATTCCTGCACTAACGAGGTCATTACAACACTATTCGCAACAGCCATTTCAATGGGGAATCAGCCAAGGTATCCATGGATCTGGATGTACTGATTAGTTTTATGTCAACTTGACCTAAGCTAGAATCATCAGCAAAGAGAAACCCTCAATTGAGAAAATGCCTTCATAAGACTGAGCTGTAGGCAAGCCTCAAGGCATTGTCTTAATTAGTGACTGGTGGGAGAGAGCCCAGCTCGCCGTGTGGAGCAAGCCAGTAAGTAGTGCTCTTCCATGGCCTCTGTATCAGCTCCTGTCTGCAAGTTCCAGCCCTGTTTGAGTTCCTGTCCTGACTTCCTCCAGCCATGAGCGGTGACGCGGAAATGTAAGCCAAATAAACCCTTTCCTCCCCCAACCTGCTTTTAGTCATGGCGTTCCATCACAGCGATAGTAACTCCGACTAAGACAGTGGGTAAAGAAAACAGGATATGTGCGTGAAATATCACTCAGCCATGAAAAGAGTGAAATTCTATCTTCTGCAGTACCATGGACGGACCTGAAGGATGTTATGCTAAGTGAAATAAGGCACAGAAGGACAAATGCTACATGTTGTCATTGATGTCTGGAAAGTAAAAATTGATCTCACAGAAGCAGACTAGAATACAGTTACCAGAACCCAAGAGGGTTTAGAGGAGGGTCCAGGCAAGCAAGCGCTGTGACCCAGACGCTGGTCCTCACTTGTCCACTGACTCCCCATGTGACCTTGACCAAAGTCTGGGTCTCTCAGGATCTCACTGACCTCATCTGTCCAATGGAGCCAAGTTCCATGACCTCAGCAGTGGGTACAGGGGTGCAAACGGATAAGAAGGACAACCGCTAATACTCTATAGCATAGAGGGATAACTGTGGTCCACAGTAACTAATCCAGTATTTTAAAATAGCTGGCAGAAGAGATCTTGAATGCTCTCAATACAAAGAAATAAGTGTCTGAGGTGAGAGCCATGCTGTTGACAATAAACTGATCGTTTGCACATAGTATGTGCACCCCACAATTATGCTGTGCCAATTAAAAATCAAAACATATATATATTGCTTTTATAAAAATTATTTTATCTCATGCATATAAGTGCCTTAGTCAGTGTTCTGTCGCTGTGAAGAGACACCATGACCACAGCAATTCTTAGAAAGGAACGGGAAGTGAGCTGGGCTATAAAGGGCCATGGCCTGCTCTCAGTGATCCACTTCCACCAGTGAAACTCCATCCCCTAAAGGTTTTACAACCTTCCCAAGCACTGCCACCCACCAGTAGGGGACCGAGTGAGCCACTGGGTGACATTCGATATTCAGCCCACAACCAGTGTGCATGCATGGGCAAACCAAGAAGACCATGTCAAGTGTAATTACTCAAGAGACAGCTGAAGGTCTCCACCTTCCTGCTGAGCCAAGTCCCCAGAGGACAACTTTATGGGTTTGGTTCTGTCCGTCCTCATTTATGTGGATTCTGGAGATCAGCCTCAGGTCACCAGGCTATGGCATGGTACATCGTATGGAGCTCGCTGATTACACTAAACTGGCTGGTCGGTGAACCTCGGGGATCCGCCTGCCTCTGCCTCCTAAACACTGGGACTACGGAGCGCATCAGCACATCCGGGGATCTGCCTGCCTCTGCCTCCCAGACACTGCGACTACGGAGCTCATCAGCACATCCGGCTTTTTACATCAGTGTCGGGGGTCAAACTCAGGTCCTCATGTTTGCACAGCAAACCCTTTACCAGCCGAGCCATCCCCCAGCCTCACTGCAGGCTGCTTTGAGCAATGACTTCATTTCCCTATCTGAAACACAGAGCCAATAATAGAGGGTTACTGAAAAGGTGAAATTGCCCCTCCCCCGTGTTTAGAGCTGTTAGCACGGAGTCCAACACACAGTGGGGCTAATAAATGTTGGTAAAGGTTATTAGTATGACATTTCTTACCCATCTGAAATTAAACCTGAGAACAATTGTGAAAATGTAGCCACATCAGACATTTGCAGTCTGGCTACTGCAAAGCTATTCCTATTTATATCTTAATAACAAAGGTATTTGTCATGGCATTACTGGTAAAGCTATGACAGTTAAACACCATCAATACCCTCCCCCCCTCCCCCCCCGTTTCTGCTGCATCTAGATTTTTCTCCAAATCACTGCCCTTCCTAATTCTCCCGCCACTAATGTGTGGGTACCACACCTTGAGAAGCAACCATTGTTAAGATAAACAAAGCCAAAGCAAAACCCAGCCCACAGCCTTCCGGCAACTGCTGCTTCCAGCCTGTATGATATTTAACCAATCACAAGCAGCAGGGTGCAAATGGTGTTCCCTAATTGATTCATCAAGCTCCGTACAGATCAGGTTATGAAAACAGACCCGGTGGGAGGATTGTGTGAGCACAAAACCCTCCACACTGAGCCAAGGCGGACTGAGCAGCATTCGGTGAACACAGCCTTCACCTTTGTGCTGTATATCCTATGATGTACAGGGATGACGCATGTGAGCAGAGAGAACCAGGCGAGCTTTGCCTCCGTCGTAAACCTACGGGAGCGTCTTCTGTGTTATTACTGCCCCTGTTTTGAGGGTGGCCATGCACTGGATGGATGCCCGATATACACGTTCAGCAATAACAGCTAACACTAACTGAGCAGCTACCAGGTTGGCCTTCCAGATTTAACCCTGCTAACAAGGAGGATGGTAACACCTTTCCTAGTTTACAGCTGATGAAATCGAGGCAACAAAATGTTGAACAGGGTTGGGCTGCAAAGGCAGCTTGGTCAGTAAAGTGCTTGCCTTGCAAAGATAGGGCCTGGATTTGAATCTCAGAATCCACCTAAAAAAAGCCAACCGTCCCAGTTCTGGGGAGTCGCAGACAGGTGAATTCCTGGGGCTTACTGGCAAGCTTAGCTTCCTTGGCAAGTTTCCAGCGTGAGAAGCTTTGTCTCAACAATAAGGCAAACAATAAGGCAAACAATAAGGCAGACGGTACCTGAGGAACCGTACCCAAGTGGTCGTCTAGTTTCTGCACATGGGCACGCGCACTCCTCCGGCCCCTCACAACCGCTACACTCAGTGTTCAGTAGGGCTGGGGATCCAGCTCAGTGGGATCGTTTAACATGCATAACCCCTGGGGTTCGTTCTTGGCATCCCCCTAAAAGATTAAAGTTAAATAACATGTTTAGAGTTGCAGAGCAAACGGAATCACCAGCTGCTGCCATGGAGTCTTTTTTTTTTTTTTTTTTTTTTTTGTAAAGTACGGCTTCAGCTGGCGAGTCAATAAAGGCACAGCTATGTGTAGAAAACACAGCTGGGTGTGTAGCTCGGTGACAGAGAGCTTGTCTGGCATGTTCATGACCTTGGATTCTGTTGCCACTCGGGGGTGGGGAGAGATAGGGGCCATCTATGAAAACGATGCTTATTTCTAGATTCTAACTGTAGGGATATGGGTAGTTTCCCCTTCTGTCTTTATCTATCTGTGTCTTCTTTATTTTCCATTAGAAAGACATATTACTTTTATACAGGGGAAAGTAATCAAAATGAATGTTTTACGTGGCTGTGGCAAGAGTCTGCAGAGATGGGGGCTGGGGAGGGGTGGATTAACCAGCAGCTGCAGTAGTCAGGAGAGGCAGAGGAAGGTGTGACCTGGGGCGAGTGTGGATGAAGGGAACTTAGACTCCTTTCTTCTGGCAGTGGCCTGTCACGGTGCACGTGGCGATGAGGTGACGTCGCTGTGGGGCTGGCTCTCTCCTCTCACCATGTGATCTTTTGGGGTTGAACTCAGGTCACCAGTCTTGGTGACCAGCACATCTACCCCCTGAGCCATCTTTGGTTTGGTTACTGGGAGTTTAGAGGCAGCAGGATGTGATGAAGAAGTAGACACCTGGGACCCGTTCATTCATGCCATAGAGGACTGTTGCAGTTCTTCTAGCTGCACGTGATAGGCATGTTTCTGGGCTCATGGAACTTCTGTACAGCCAGGGGAAGACAAGTCATGATGAGACACTTTGGTCTGACAAGGGAGAAGGAAAGAGTTGAGGGGACTACAGAGCTTGGCGGAGGAGCAGCTCAAATCAGCTTCCCCTTTAGAAGCCTTTAGGTTGGTGCAGGAGAAAGCGAGAGAAGGGGCTTCCAGGGTCTGGGCAGGGGACCCCTGCTCAGCACAGATCAGCAGAGTTGGACACTGCAGCAGCAGGAGCCTCTTCATGGAGGAACTGGCGAGGACAGATGGCTGGCGTGAGGCAGGGTGAACGTGTAGAACCAGCAATTACCCAGGCACTCTCAGGACACAGCAGGATGAGATGAACAGCTGACTCTTCCAGTAGAGAGAACAGGCTTGACCTTCCTCTTGAAAGGGTCACTGAAGCTACTGTGTGAGCAAAGATGGGGACAAAATCAGTAGCAAGGGGTCTGCTGCAGTCATCCCAGGAGAGATGGAGGAGAGATGGGGGATAGAGATGGAGGACTGAGATGGGGGATAGAGATGATGGAAGACAGAGATGATGGAGGACAGAGATGATGGAGGAGAGAAATGATGGAGGACAGAGATGGAGGATAGAGATGATAGAGGACAGAGACGGAGGACAGAGATGATGGAGGACAGAGATGGAGGACAGAGATGATGGAGGACAGAGATGATGGAGGAGAGAGATGATGGAGGACAGAGATGATGGAGGACAGAGATGATGGAGGACAGAGATGATAGAGGACAGAGATGATGGAGGACAGAGATGATGGAGGACAGAGATGGAGGACAGAGATGATGGAGGACAGAGATGATGGAGGAGAGAGATGATGGAGGACAGAGATGATGGAGGACAGAGATGATGGAGGACAGAGATGATGGAGGATAGAGATGGAGGATAGAGATGATGGAGGACAGAGATAATAGAGGACAGAGATGATGGAGGACAGAGATGATGGAGGACAGAGATGATGGAGGATAGAGATGGAGGATAGAGATGATGGAGGACAGAGATGATGGAGGACAGAGATGATGGAGGACAGAGATGATGGAGGATAGAGATGGAGGATAGAGATGATGGAGGACAGAGATGGAGAACAGAGATGGAGGACAGAGATGGAGGACAGAGATGATGGAGGATAGAGATGGAGGATAGAGATGATGGAGGACAGAGATGATGGAGGAGAGAGATGATGGAGGACAGAGATGGAGGATAGAGATGATGGAGGACAGAGATGATGGAGGACAGAGATGGAGAACAGAGATGGAGGACAGAGATGGAGGACAGAGATGATGGAGGACAGAGATGATGGAGGACAGAGATGGAGGACAGAGATGATGGAGGACAGAGATGATGGAGGACAGAGATGGAGGACAGAGATGATGGAGGACAGAGATGATGGAGGACAGAGATGATGGAGGATAGAGATGGAGCGGCAGAGTCATCCCAGTGGCTGGATTCAGAAAGCACCTGCTGTGCAGGGTCAGCGTTCCCAGCTCACTGCATGTGTAATATAGAAAAGGATACCAGGGCAGCCCAAACGTGGGGTGGACTTGTGCTCCTGGTGAGTTTCTTTTCTGTTGTTTGGCATTGCATCTGTGTGGATGTGTCTCTCATTAATTTGGGGACATTTTTCTATGGTCCTATTGAAGATCTGTCTATGCCATTGACTCGGGATTCTTCTCCTTTATCTATGCTTGTAGCCCACACATTTGGTCTCTTCGCAAAGTCCTAATGCTCTTGCATATTCCTCTGGTGGGTTTTAAAATTGCTTATAGCCTTTGCTTGTGTGATGCAATTCCCCTACTTTATCTTCAAGTCCTGATATTGTGTCTGCTACTTAATCCACTCAATTGGCTAATTGGGTTACAGAGTTTTTTGATTACATCATCACTTTAGTTTGGGTTTTCTGTGGTATTTCTAACCTCTTTACTGAATTCAGTTTTAGGAGCCCAAACTGTGCATGTTGTTTCCCTCAGTTGTATAGTTTTGCTTTCTTGGACTTGATTCCGCTTCTTCTTGTCCACTTTCAACTCTCTGCGCCATCTTCTTAAATAATTATGTGATCGTGCGTATAGTTGTTCTTTCAAACTCTGAGTCTTGTGGTCCATCTAGGTACTTCTCATTGGATCACATCCCTATACAACTGGTGGGGTTTGGGGGTGTGGAACGTACTGTCTTGACCTTTCTGTTGTGTTTCTGTGATGTGACTTCAGTGTGTAGATTCCATTGTTGGTATGTGTCCGATGTGAGATTCTAGGCTACCTCTTTGAGTAGATGGCTTTAGTTTTGTTGTTGATCAAAAGCGGTCGATTTTAGACCAGGTGTGGGAGTGGGCAGGCCAATCCTTCAGACACTCAGTGTTAACAGATGGGAGGAATATGGATGTTTCCAATGCAGTGGTTACTAAGAAAACAAGCAAATGGGATAACGTCTGGGTCTGCTTGGGCTGGTGTGTAAGCTGGAACACCCTTCTATGCTTGTGAGTGTGAGAAACGCTGGGACAGGGTCTTGGGCACACACAAGGCTGGGCCAGCTCACAGGCTGTGCAATAGAAGATAGACCTAGGGACTGGGAACAACCTGGGTGGACAAGGACCCAGGGAACTTACCAGACTGGACCGGTATTACAGGATGCATGGCCAGGGCTGGGCCGGAAGCAAGGGACAGTGCAGGTGGGAGAGGGTTTAGGTGCTCACCAGCCTGGACTGCACTGGGACTAGGACTGGAGGTTCAGGGTGACTGGGGTTTGAGAACCTGGGAAGATGAAGGTGTCACTGTGTTACAGAGGACCAGGGCTTGGTGCCTAACACACACTTTAGCTCACAACCATCTGTAACTCCAGTTCCAGGACATCTGATGCCCTCTTCTGGTCTCCAAAGGTCCTAGGTATACAAAGGATGTACAGACATTTATGCAGGCAAAACACTCATATACATACAATTAAAATTTTAAAATATTATCTACCACCTTCCACACATTTGCTATAACAGTGTACACGCCTCGTCACCACCACTCCAAATCCTCCACACACACAATAATTTTAAATTAAAAATGAAGAAATAAAGGCCTGATAATGCTCACGATTTCTTATGGAGAATTTTTCTCTCTAGGCAGTAAGTCAATGTATGCACCTTTGCGTGTGCGTTGAGTCACACTTCCGGTTCCAGAACAGACCCTGAGAGAGCCACTTCTGGTCCCAGGACAGACCCCGAGAGAGCCACTTCAAAGAAGAAAGATATATTTTTGTCTTGGGTTTCAGAGATTTCAGTTCGTTGCTGTCTTCACCGCCGTCGTAGGCCTACAGCGAGGCAGACCACCATGGTAGCAAGAGGTGCAACAAGAGCACCGGAGCTCACCTTGCAGCCAGGAAGCGTGCCTGTGTGAACGGATTTCCTTTTACTTTGCCCTTGGTTCTTCTGAGATCCCCACCTTATGCGTGGTGTTGCCCAGTTTAGGGCAGGCCTTCTCGGGAAAGGTCGATCCTCTTGGGAAAAGCAGTGGTGCACACACCCAGAAATGTGCATGCTTAATCCGCTAGACACCTCCCAACATAGTCAAGTAGACACTCAAGATCAAACACCACTGAGCTGGAGAGAAGTGTGCACCCCTAATCTGCTAGACACCTCCCAACCTAGTCAAGTAGACACTCAAGATCAAACACCACTGAGCTGGAAAGAAGTGTGCACCCCTAATCTGCTAGACACCTCCCAACCTAGTCAAGTAGACACTCAAGATCAAACACCACTGAGCTGGAAAGAAGTGTGCACCCCTAATCTGCTAGACACCTCCCAACATTGTCAAGTAGACATTCAAGATCAAACACCACTGAGCTGGAGAGAGGGCTCCATCAGTCAACTGCTTGCCATACACTGTGAGGACCTGGGCCTGCATCCCTGCCACCTGTCTAGGAAGTTAAGGACAGGGTCACAAGCCTATAACCTCAACATTGAGGAGGCAGAGTCAGCAAGACCTCTGGTACTGGCTGGCTACCAGCTTAGCTGAGCTGGTGAGTTCCAGGTTCAGCAAAAGATCTCATCTCAAAAATTAAGATAGAGAGTAATTGAGGAAGACATCTGATATCAACTTCTGGTTTCCACATGCACGTGGACACAAAGATGCACAGTCTCTCTCTCTCTCTCTCTCTCTCTCTCTCTCTCTCTCTCTCTCACACACACACACACACACACACAGATTAACCACCACAACAATATGTTTAGTGTCTTTCATTAAAACTGGACATTGTGTGGGAAAAATGTAGAGATAATTTGATGCTCTGTAGCAGGAGGCCACATGTTTGTTCCCAGCTGCTCAGTCCCGAAATAACCACACAGAAACTGTATTATTTAAATCACTGCTTGGCCTGTTAGCTCTAGCTTCTTATTGGCTGGCTCTTACATCTTATTTTAACCAATTTCTATTATTTTATACTTTACCACGAGGCTCATGGCCTACCAGCAAAGTTCCAGTGTGTCTGTCTCTGGCGTGGCTACCTGGTATCTCCTGACTCTGCCTTCTTTCTCTCAGCATTCAGTTTAGTTTTCCCTGCCTAGCTCTATTCTGCCCTGCCAGGCCCAAGACAGATTCTTTATTAACCAGTGATATTCACAACATACAGAGGGGAATCCCACATTCATGTTCCACCTCCCATGCTTCTACTCAAGGGAGGATGTAAGCTCTCTTCACATGGGTCATGCAAACACTTCATCTTAATGAACCAAAGACTGCATGAGTCCAAGGTTGCCTTTGGGTCTATGGTTTAGCAGCTAACCCATACTCACAATTACTCAGTGTGAAAAGTGCTGTGAAGGAGGCCAACATAGCAATGCAAGGGCAAGACCTGTGGTGTAGGGGTGAGAAGCAGGTGCTGTTTCAGTTAGGACTTTGCAGAAAGGCCTCTTTGAGAGTGACACCCAGAGAAATGATGACTGGGAAGATACAGATCATCCTAGATAGTGAGCCTTGCAGATCAGAGTTAGCCATTAAAGCCTTGGCAATCAATGAGTATAGATTTTGTTTCCAACGCAGTAGGAACTTATTAAAAAATTCCATCTAAGGGAGTGGTGTGATGTGGTTTGTGTGTTTGAAAGATCACTCTGGCTTTTGAGAAATATCCATTGGGAAATAAGACTGGAAGCAGAAAGACCAGAAAGGCTGCTTGTAGTCATCCAGGTGAGAGAGGGTGCTGACCTGGACTAGGATATTGGGCGAATGAAGAAAAATTGGACCTGAGCTGTACCGAGCAGCACACACAGGGCTTTGTTTTACCACGAGCCCAAGGCAGAGAGGCAATTTGTGGTGCTTAGGTTTGGGGTGGGAGGGGAGAGAAAAGTGCTTGAGTAATTTAATGGATGGTAGAGCCATGTACCAAGATGGACAGGGCATAGATAGATTTGGGGGATAGAAGCCAAGCATTCCAGGGAGAATCCATTTACATATCACACAGATGGCATTAATTTAGTGTCCTTTTGTTGCAAGAATCAGACTTGCTTAGGTCAAACTGGCTGAAGCAAAATTGAGAACTTGTTGTCTAACACTCTTGAGAATTAGAAGTCCATGAGCAACTTGATGCAGATGTTGTAACTATCATAGACACACATACACACTTGGAAGTGTGCACATGCTCACAGATACACACACATACACATACACACTTGTGCTATCTTTCTCTCTTTCTGTCTCCCTCTGGTGTGGGAAGTCCTTATGTATATGTATTGCTTTTACAGGTTAATGAACAAAGAAGCTACTTTGGTCTGTGATAGGGCAAAATAGAGCTAGGCAGAAAAACTCAACTGAATGCTGGGAGAAACTAGGCAAAGTCAGAGAGAAGCCATGTAGCCCTGCCAGAGATAGATGGAACTTTATCCGGTAAGCCACAGCCACATGGCGACACACAGACTAATCGAAATGGGTTAGTTTAAGATATAAGAGTTAGCCAAAAATATGCTTAAGCTATTGGCCAAACTATTGCAAATAATATAGTTTCTGTGTGATTATTTCAGGTCTGGGCAGCCAGGAACGAACAAGCAGCCACCTCTGCCAACATCCCTCCCCCCTTTTCTGCTCTTCTTCCTTCTTCCATTATTGAGAAGACTTAATCCTGCAGCAGCTGTAGCTACACTGCAGAGAAAGGTGTCAGTAGCAGACAGGAAGGCATTCACCCCATGGTCTACCCGCTGTGTTCAACTGGCCACTCCCCTCTCACTGGATGCTAGAGTTGGATCTAGAATGTTCCCCCAAAGGCCCGTGTTAGAATCTTGGGTCCCAGCTTGGCTATCTGGAGGTGGTGGAAACCAGAGGGCTTAGGCCTAAAGGGAGGTCTTTAGGTCATCAGGAGAGAGAGTGCTTTGGGAGGAGATGTGAGACCCTGGGACCTTCTTCTCTTTCACTTACCGTCCACACACTGAGTGGTTTTGCTCTGTCGTGAGCTTCCCCTGTGGTATTGAGCCTTATCACAGGCTCAAAGCAAAGATGCCAGCTCTGGTAGTTAAATGTTTTAACTTTTATTTTTGTTACGATCGTGTGTGCAGGAGTATGTGAGTGTGGGCATGCAGGTGCCATTACATGCATGTGAAGGTCAAAGGACAACTTTGGGAGTTGGTGTCCTCCTTTCCAACCATTAAGACGATCTCTCTTGGTGTTTCTATTGCACTGTGCACTCCAGGCTATTGTACTGTGTACTCACAGGTACTCCTGTGAGCTTCTGGATGGTTCTCCTGCCTTAGCTTCCTTCCCAGTTCCCTGTAGGGGTGCTGGGATTATAGACACAAACCATCAAATCCAGTTTTGGGTGGGCTCTTGGAATCAATGTAGTCAGGAATATTAGTTACATATATTCTATCACTGTAATAAAACACAACAACCAAGGCAACTTATAAAAGAAAGAGTTTATTTAGGCTTATAGTTCCAGAGGGTTTGAGTCCATGATGGCAGTGTGAAGACATAGAGGTACAAACAGGAAGCTGAGGGCTCATATCTTAAACCACAACCACAAAGCAGAAAGAGTGAGCTCAAAAATGATGAGTCTTCAGACTCTCAAGTCTTGCCTCCAGTGATACGTTTCCTCCCACAAAGCCACGCCTCCTAAATCTTCCCAAACAGTGCCACCAAGTGGGAACCAAGCATTCAAATATCCAAGACTATGGGGACCATCTCATTCAAACCAACACAGCAGGCATACATAGCAAGTACTTTTGCACACTGAGCCATCTCACCAATCTTGTGATGGCTAATATTGTCATGACTAGTACTAGTCCTGTGATGGCTAATACATCAATATGGTGGCATCAGAGTTACCTAAGAAACAAACCTCTAGGCATGTGTGTGTGTGTGTGGAATTTTCTAGATTAGGTTAACAGAAATAAGAAGACCCACCCTAAATGTGGGTGGCATCATTCCATGGGCCAGTGTCCCCAGCTAAGTAAAGAGAAGAAAGCAGATGAGTACCAATTTTTGTCAGTCTCTGCTGCCTGACTGTGCACAGTGTGACTGTCTGCCTCATGACCCTGCTGCTTGTCTGTGCACACAGCGTGGCCATCTGCCTCATGCCCCTGCTGCCTGTCTGTGCACACAGTGTGGTCATCTGCCTCATGACTTTTCTGCCATGATGGACTATACCTACAAACCATGAGCCATAGTAACCCTCCCTTTCTCGTGTTGCTTTGGTTGGGTATTTTGTTACAGGGGCAACACACGTACTAGTACCCCAGCCAAGGAGAAGAAAATCTCTGATACTGTGAGCTAGCCAACCATAACCCTTTTCTCTTTCTAAATTTCTCATCTCAGGTATCTCACCACTTCTCCCTCTAGGAACAGGCTGAACACATCGTAATATTCAGATGTGTCAGTCTCAGTGAACTCCCAGTGTGGAGAAATGGAAGTGGATCAGCCTTAGAGCTGGAAAGTTGTAAGTTGATGTCTCTGATGCTTTACAGCTGGCTTGACTTAGGCAAGTCATTTATCCTCTCTGAGACTCATTTTTCCTCCGTGTAAACTAGTGATTAAATACATAGATTGGGTGGATTCTGAAAATTAAGAAGTATCTTAGGCCAGGCATGGTGGCACACACCTTTACTCCTTTACTCCTAGTACTCAGGAGGCAGAGGCAAGTGGATTGCTGTAAGTTCAAAGCCAGCCTGGTCTTCATAGTGGGTTCCAGGACAGGTCTGCTTACTGTAACCCTGTCTAAAACACACACACTACAACCACCACCACCACCACCTCCACCCCTACCCCACCACCAACAGCAGCAACAAATCCCTTGATGTTGTGTTTTGATAAATAAAGATATGGCCAAGGCTGAAAGAACCCAGTGAGTTGATCTCCATGAACAAGCAGGAAGGTAGAACTGGGGTGGACCCTAGCCGCCAGGGGGAAAGGCCAGCTCATGCGAGGAGGCAGGAATGCCTAGGGCTCTCTGCCAATTCCACCTCAAAGTTGGCCTCAGCCCAAGCCTGCCTGCCGAGGGCCCTCCCAGGCTCCCACCCATCCTCAGGACAGGTCCCAGCCGGCACCCCACTCCTCTGCCTGCAGCTGGAGCTTGCTGTAGCCCTGCACATTCCTCTGGGATTGATAAGATTCCGAAAGCCACACCCACCTCCTTCCTGGAGCTAGATAGGGGTGAAGTGCACAACCTCCCCTTCCACCCCGCAGGCCAGCTGCTGGCAGCCAATCCCCTCCATGTACATACATGCCAGTCTTTCCTCATAGACATAAAGAACCCCAAAGGGCCCCCGCCACTCTCCTGCTGACCCAGCCCCATCTATTTGGTGGGGCTCCCCTCATTATCCCCCACCATACGCCGTTCTTTTCCTCCCCATGTGTGTGAGCTAGTTTTAGGTCAGGCTGACACAAGCTAAGGTCAACTGAGAAGGAGGAATCGTAATTAAGACAATTGCCTCCACATGATTGGCCTATAGCAAGTCTGCAGAACATCTTCTTAGCTAATGATCAATGTGAGAAGGCCAAGCTCACTGTGGAAAGGGGGCCCTGGGATGTGTAAGAAAGCAGACTAAGCCGGGCAGTGGTGGTGCACGCCTTTAATCCCAGCACTCGGGAAGCAGAGATGGGTGGATCTCTGTGAGTTCGAGGCCAGCCTGTGTCCACTGGGTCCCCAGGTAGAAGATCTCAGCCCACCAACATGTGACTGTATAACCAGTGGCCCCTGACTCCCAAGCACTCCCCCTAGTTTGGGACCTCACAGACCTGCTAACCTGCAGTCTCCAGCCATTTACCCCACAGAGAGTCTGCTGAGACACAGAAATGTCAAACCTAATCATGTTTGGAAGGAGTACCCGCCTAACCTCACAGAAGAAGCCAGGGCTTCTTGTACAGTCAGTGAATGAGGGGGCAGAGGCTGCTGTGGACTAGGCAGACATTGGCTCAGGCTTACATTCTCCTAGTCAGCTCACATTGCGCTCTCTCTCTCTCTCTCTCTCTCTCTCTCTCTCTCTCTGTGTGTGTGTGTGTCTGTCTGTCTGTCTCTCTCTGTGTGTTTGTCTGTCTGTCTGTCTCTCTCTGTGTGTCTGTCTGTCTGTCTCTCCCTGTGTGTTTGTCTCTCTCTCTCTCTCTCTCTCTCTCTCTCTCTCTCTGTCTCTGCCTCTCTCTTTCTCCTCTCTCTCTCTCTCTCTCTCTCTCTCTCTCTCTCTCTCTCTCTCTCTCTCTCTCTCTCTGTGTTTATCTGTTCAGGTCTGGGTCCAACCCCTAGGCATGCTAGATGCTTGTCCCTCTGACCTGAAGGTGAATCTTGCCCACTGCTGCCCTCCACTGACCAGAGGCAAAATTGCTTCAGTCTCTTGGGAATTTGACTTGCAGACATAGGACTCAATTCCAGAGATCCCGAGAAACCTGACAGTCTAAGGTTAAATCCTTAATAAACAAGGAGCTCTTAAAAAAAGTAGGGCAGAACATCGTGGCACATGCCTTTAATCCCAGCACTTGGGAGGCAGAGGCAGGCGGATCTCTGTGAGTTCCAGGACAGCCAGGGCTATACAGATGTATCCAAAGATAAAATGGGAGACAGGCAACAGGCGTAAACAGACCATAATCACAAAAGAAAGCATCCGAATAGTCATTAAGCCTATATGTGATTTCACTAATAAATAAATGACAGAAAGAAAACAAATGACGCTCACCCATCAGGCAATCCCTTCTAGAAAGAATGTTGGGAAATGGGCACTTGCTCATCTTGGTAGAGGTGAAATAGATACCGACTTCATGAAGAGCCATATCAAATTTTTAAAATACATATTTTAACATAACAATTCCACACCTAAATGCCAAAAGAAGGTTAGGGAGAAAATGCCTAGCAAGTCTGTAGACCTGCGTTTGATTCCTGGAACCCATAAAAGGTGGAAGGAGAGACTGACTTCACAAAGTTGGCCTCTGATCTCCTCGTGCATGCTTTGACACACATGTTCATGCATCATGCACACATACAATAAGTATGTAAGGAAAGAAAGAAAGAAAGGCCAAAAGGCTGGAGAGATGGACAGCAGTTTGGAGCACCTATTGCTCCTACAGAGAACCTGAGTTTGATGACCAGCATCTACTTCAGGTGGCTCACAAATGCAGTAACTCCACTTCAGGGGATCTAGTGCCCTCTCCTGGCCTCTGCTGGCCCTGCACTCATGTGCACAAGTCCACACAGAGACTCATGCTTATACAGGTAATCAAAATCAAATAAAATCTTTGGGGAAAAAATGCCAAAAGTCTCAGTGATCCACAGAAAGAGGACGTGAAGTTAGGAGGGAGAAGTGTTGGGCGCAGGAGTGTGGGAGGAGCTGGAGAGGTGGGGGTTGATATGATCCAAGCACATCTATGCAAGTATGAAATTGTCAATGAATTTTTAAAACATCTGTGGGGGGCCAGTGGGATGGCTCTGCAGGTAAAAGAGCTTGTCATTAAGGCTGGTGACCTGTGTTTGATCCTCAAGGCCCATGTGGTTAAAAGAACTGACTACAGCAAGCTGTCCTGTGGTTTCCAAATTTGTACGTGGTTCATGCATACACACACACACATGCATGGACACATGCACACACCTGTACACTGCATGCTCGCACACATTCACGCACGTACATACTAAGTAAAAAATACTTTTTAAGTTTTTTAAGGAAAAAGGAGAAACACTTTAAAAGATGTTCATTGTGGCGTTGTTGAGAGTCCGTCTTACACAGGAAAATAGAAGCCGCTCATCACAACGCTGCCAGCCAGAAGTGGTGCTACACGTCTGCAATCCGGGCAGTTGGAAGGCTGAGACAGGAGGATCATGAGTTCAAGGTCAACCTGGACTACACAGAGAGGCACGCAAATGAATAATAAGACTCTCAAAATAAAATAATAATTTCATTCCAGTCACATTCTGAGGTGCTGGGGATCACATTTCCACACGTTTCTGTGAAGGGGACGTAATACATTCCTTAGTAATGTGTTGCAAAGTTTCTCCTAGAAATGCTTAAGATGTCCTTATTGACTGACCTCACCAATGTTGCTAAATAACCCACAGGCTGGGCTGTGGTAGCACACACCTTTAATCCCAGCACTTGGGAGACAGAGGCAAGCAGATTTTTCTGTGAGTTCGAGACCAACCTGATCTACATAGGGAGTTCCAGGACAATGAGGGCTACACAGAGAAACCTTGTCTTGAAAAAACAAAAACCAAAAAATGATAAATAACTCACTTTCATCTTAGCCCTGGTAATATTTATTGATTATAATTAATTATAATAATAATAAGCGTTATATACGTATATTAATTATAATATTTATTGTTACTCCTGGTAATACTCTTTGCTCTAAAGGCTATTTTCATTTTGATTGACGTAGTGTAACATAGTGTGTGTGCCTTGAATGTGTGTATTTGCACCGTGTGTGCAGGTGCTGCAGAGGTCATAGTGGACATGGGGTCCTCAGAAACTGGAGTTACAGGAGCTGTGAGCAGCCTGGGTGCTGGGAACTGGACCTGGGTCTTTTGCAAAAGTGGCAAGTGCTTTTAACTACTGAGCCATCTATCCAGCCCCGTTATATTTTTCCATCATTTTCCTGTAACTTATCTGTTTCTTAATATTAAACGTGAATTTCTTGACAGCTGGGACTATACTGTGAAACCCTGTCTTGAAAAACCAAAAAAGAAAGAAAGAAAGAAAGAGAAGGAAAGAAAAAATAATAAAACAGTGAGTTTCTTTTAGGTAGCATATACATGGGACCCGGTTTTCAAAAAAAAAAAAATCAATTTAACTTCTCTGCTTTTAAACTGGAGCCTTTGGGCCTTTGATGTAATTTTACTATTTTGTTTCTGCCTGTTATCTTCTGAAGATCTCATTACTTATTTGTGTGTGTATTTGTGTGTCTGTGCATATGCACTAAGGCCAGAAGAGAGCACTGAAGATTCTCAATCCTTCTCCATCTCTGAGACAGGGCTCAGCTAGCGTTTTCCTGGCTAGGCTGGAAGGCACTAAGCCCCAGTGAGCCTCCCATTACTGTCCCCTGGAACTGGGGTCACAGGCCTGTGCAGGATGTCTGCCTTACTGTGCATGTCAGGCTTCAAACTCCAGTTCTCATGATGTCACACCAAGCTCTTAACCAGCAAGTGCGTCTCTGGCCCCTCCTCTGTCCTCCGTTCCCCTTTCTCTTTGCCTTCTTTGGGTTTTCTAGAATTGTATTGTATGATTGTATTGTATGTTAGTTGTTGGCTTACTAGTCGTCAGTGTTGTTCTAAGAGTTGCTTTGTGTTCACAGTACACACGTTAACACCACAGTGATACCATATCACTTATCAGGAGTATAAGAACTGGGAGGTGGATGCTCTTCCAGAAGACCCAGGTTCAATTCCCAGCACCCATATAGCGGTTCATAATTGTTTGTGACTCCGGTTCCAGGGCATCTGATGCCTTCTTCTGGCCTGTGTGGACACCAGGCACAGGCATGGTACACACACACACACACACACACACACACACACACACACACACAGGCAGACACACAGGTAAAATTAAAATGAATGTAAAGAGTATAAGAACTGACGGCAGCATGTCCCGCTGTGCCCCCCTGCTCTCCACACTGCTGTCACTTACCAACACTGCGGTGACCGTGCGTTATGATCCTCACTTTGAATAACTCCTTGTATTTTAAGGTAATTTAAGAAGTATTGGAGCCCTTCTGTTTTTCCCACATAGATATTACTTCCATTAGTTTTCTATTTCTTTGTGTGAGTCTGGTTTCCCATGTTCCCCTGTTTGACTAGCTTCCTTTAACATTTCCTGTAGAGAAGTGTTTTCATGTTCAAAGCACTGGATTTGATCCCCAGCACCACAGACACACAGGCAATAATAATAAACAAATAAAATTTACAGATACGTGGAATTTTCCTTCTTTATTTATCTAGTGTTTTTCTTTTTTTACAGGATGCTAGATGTTGTAAATTTCATTAACCTTCTTGGGCGTTGGATATTTTTAGGCTATAAACTTTAGCTTTATTCTAAATATGCTAAGTCACGTAGGAATAGCTTCATCCTTTTTGTCTTGCTTCTTAACATCTTTGCCAGGATCAGCATTTAGACACAATTTAATTTATCCATTGCTGAGCCCCAAGAATTCTGAAACTTTCTGCTCTGGTTGGTAGGCAGAGCAGGCACAGAGGTCATGGCAGGCACAGAGGTCATGGCAGGCACAGAGGTCATGGCGGGCACGGACTAACCTCCGCTGTACACGAATTCAGCCATCAGCACCATGAAGTCTGCTCCTCTCTGACACTGTCCCACAGACTCTAGCGTCCCTGTCCTTGTCTCCCCAGCCCCGTCTCCTCATCTCAGGAAGACATCCAGGGTCCAGCATTGGCTCCCCTGCCTGTCCTGTACCTGGAGACTTTCTCTAGGTCATCGGCAGGTTTGGGGGTGATTTCATGTGCTTTGGTTCTCTTCCATCAGCTACCACTATACTTTGCTCCCAAGTGTCCCAGAATCCTCATCTCACACATTTTATCCAGCTTAATTGTCCCAGGTGGGAACATAAATATACGCCCTGTTATTTCATCTTGGCAGAAAGATAATTCTTCCTTTTGTGAGGCTAGTGCCTTTATACTAACATACATCCTTCATAAATTATTTGAGCAAATGTTTAAAATATTACATCTAGATGAAAAATGAGCCTCCCTCTTTAGCAAGCTATGGATAAACATTCAGTCCGTGTGTCACTGACAGTTTCTTTGTCTTCCTTTAGAGGCCCGCAGGCTAAATGTAGGGTTTCATTGTTCTCTGACCACTTGGAAGCTGCTAGAACATTGGCATTTTTGTTGCTGCTGAGAAACTGGATTTAGACAGAATATCTCTTATTTGTGAGTGTTTCCTTTCTATAGGTAGTCAATGCTTTCCCCTTTGTCTTTATAGTTTTGTAATTTCTCTCCACCCTGTCTAGGAATGGATTTTTATCCTACTCAGAAATTGGTGTGCCTTTTCATTTTAGGGGCCCCTTTGTCTTCACTTATAGAAAATTCTTTTACCTATCTTTCTTCAAATGCTGCCCTCCTCTACATATCCCTTCTAAAGCTACCGATCTCCCAGTCTTATGTAGCTTCTCATCCTCTCATTCATTACTTCTAAGTCTCTTTTCTATCTTCTATTTCTTTGCAATATTAGCTACTATCTAGAGAACTCTTTTAAAGGCTTTATTTATTTTCACGTGTATGAGTGTTTTCTTCCATATATGTCTGTGCACCACGTGTGTATGGTGCCTGTGTAAAGGGTATCTGATCCCCTGAAACTGAAGTTAAAGATAATTGTTAGCCTCCATACAGATGCTGGGACTTGAACCCAGGTCCTCTGGAGAAGCAGCCAATGCTCTTAATCACTGAGCCATCTCTCCAGCCTCATTAGTAGACAGACATGTATGTGCCAAGAACAGCAAATTCCTTGATCCTCACAGTAACATTGTGAGCCGCTTGCTAGTTGATCTCCATTTTAGAGATGAGAAAATTGAAACACAAAGAGACGTTGAACTGTACCCAAGCCTGGGAACACTGAACAGAATCAGCTTTGAGATACATAGTATTTCATTTATATGTATATGTGACAGCAATGGTTAAAGAAGAGGTGGCCATGCAAGCGGATCTCTGTGAGTTCAAGGCCAGCCTGGTCTACAGAGCAAGTTCCAAGACAGCCAGAGCTGTTACACAGAGAAACTCTGTTTCAAAACTCAAAAACAAAGAAGCAGCAGCCATGAGTTTTGGAGGGATCATGACAGGGGTGACATGGGAAGGGTAGGCAGAAGGAGGAGTGAGAAATGGTGTAACTATATGTCAATCAAATAAAATAATTACATTAAGACTATATGCAATTTCCTTTCAAAATTTTTTCACCTATGAGGGGCAGGAGAGCTGGCTCGGCATTAAGAACACTGGTTGCTCTTCTACAGAACCCAAGTTTAAGCACCAGCACCCACATGGTGGTCCACAAGCATCTGTAACTCCAGTCCCAGGGGACCCAACACCCTCTTCTGGTGAATGGTACACAGACACGGAATGCAGGCAAAACACTCATATACATAAAAAGAATAACCCATTCAATTTAAAATATGCCTAAGATGTTATTACTAATAAACAGCAGAGTTGACATGTGATGCCAGCTACGGGGGGGCTGCAGTGCCCATGTTCTACACTGATCTTCTACGCTGTCAGTCACAGTTACACCTTCCTTTCTGCTTGTTCGGAGCTACATTCATGGTGTTACTAGAAATCGATTTCAGTTTATCAATTCTCTCAATGTCTAGTTGGCCCTTCCAGCATCCGCTGTATTTTGGGGAGACTTGTTGTTTTGTCTTTCACAGCTGGGGCACAAACCCAGGACTTTTTATATTCTATTGAATATATATATATATATATATATATATATATATGTAATTTTATTATTAAAAACTTGCAAAAAAAATCACACACTGAAATTAACCAGACCCAAAGTTTATACATCTCAATAAATCGCTAATAGAGTAGTCATTCTGAAGCTATGGGACTTCACAGTGGATTTTACACTTTCACTATCAGATACATTTTTATGCACTTGTCCACCACTAAAAATGAAAAATCCACAGCAGAATCAGAATTAGGAAAACAATTAGCTGTATGCCCTCTTTCATAGCTCATGTCCATTCAGCTTTTTAAAAGTTGGTATCTACTATTTCTATTTTGTTGTTTTAAAAATATTTTTTTTTAAATGAGCATCACTATAACAGATCTCACTGGGGCGTTTCCTGATACACTTTGCTCTTCCTGGTCCTCCTTCTGCTCTTCCCCCATACCCCCACCCTCCTTGCTGGTCCCCTTTATCCTCCCAGAGCTCCCCTGCTCTTTTCATGCCTTATGTATCTCTTAATCCCCTCCCTTAAGATCTCTTCCCACCCCCAAACTATTCTTTCTAGTGTCATGACTTAAACCTATCTCCCAAACACACATATACATACACGTACATAAAATTTAAACCTGGGAAGCCGGGCAGTGGTGGCGCATGCCTTTAATTCCAGCACTCGGGAGGCAAAGGCAGGCGGATCTCTGTGAGTTCAAGACCAGCCTGGTCTACAAGAGCTAGTTCCAGGACAGGAACCAAAAGCTACGGAGAAACCCTGTCTCGAAAAACAAAAAACAAAAAATTTAAACCTGGGACTCAAATGACAACAAACACTGGCAAGGATGATGAATCTTTAGTCATTGCTGGTAGGAGTGTAAACTGGTGTAACCATTATGGAAATCAGTATGGAAGTTTCTCAAACACACACACACCAAAAAAAAAAAAAACCCACTAAAAATAGATGTTGTAGAACAATCCTTTCCTACACTATGAATATGTACTACTCTCATTGGTTAATAAAAAGCTGGCAGGCCATTAGTTGGGCAGGAAGTTAGGTAGGGAAGCCAAACAGAACGATGGGAAGAAGGAGGAGGGCAGAGTCAGGAGAGTTACCAGCCAGTCTCTTAGGAAACAAGATGCTAGAGGTCAGGTAAAGCAATGAGCCAGATGACAAAACATAGATTAATAAAAGTGGGTTAATTTAAATGTAAGAGCTAGTTAGTAATAAGCCTGAACTAAAACTGAGCATTTATAATTAATATAAGCCTCTGAGTTGGCTATTTGGAACCAGGCAGTTGGGACAGGAAATGTACGTTTACAAATAGAACTACTGTATGCCCCAGCTATGCCACCCTGGGTCTATACCACAAGGACTCTAAATACCTTTGCAAAGATGCTTACGTATCCATGCTTACCACTGCACTATTAACAATATCTAAGAGACAGAACTGCCTAAAGGCGCATCAGCAAATAAACAGATAAAGAGAACATATTTGGTTCTTTTCTCAAAAGCTCTTTTTGCCTTATGATTTCCCATTTTATTTCCTTTACAATATTATCAATTCTGGGCAGTGGTGGTGCACACCTTTAATCCCAGCACTCAGGAGGCAGAGGCAGGCAGATCTCTGAGTTCAAGACCAGCTTGGTCTACAGAGTGAGTTCCAGGACAGCCAGGACTACACAGAAATCTGTCTCAAAAATAAAAACAAAAACAAACAAATAAAAACCTAAAATACTATTATTATTTTTATTTCACGTGTGTGGGTATTTTAGGTATGTGTATGTCTGTACAGAAGAGGGCATTTGATCCCCTGGAACTTGGGTTACAATGTCTGAGAGCTACTGCTTACCCAGCCCTGTGTGCTGGGCATTGAACCTAGGTCCTCTGGGAGAGCAGCAAACGGTCTTAACCCCTTAGCTGTCTCTCCAGACCCTAATTTTGTTTCTTTTGAACATACACTAAAGTCTTTTAGGTTGTTCTAATGTCCTAATTTGGGAGGTACACCCCTTGGATCTCTCTTCGAGAAAGAACTTGTCCTTTGGTCACAAGGAGCACAGTCAATGGGCAACCTCAAGCTGTAGATGCCTTCAGGACCTGCCTCAGCTTCAGAGTCAGGGCCTAGCTCTTCCCTGGCAGCCCCTAACACTAGCTGAGCATGGGGCGTGGGTTGGAGGGAGTGGGAGGGTGGGTTGCACTTTTACCACCATTGTTGCTCAATGGACTTCTTTGATGGGCAGTATCTGTTTTATGGTCCTCTTTGCCCTTGTCAGATCTCCATCGTGTGTGAGTTCTCTCTGCCTGGCCTTGCTTGCTATTCGCCTTTAGCTTTGTCACCATTGCCCCTGGATTCAGTCTTTGCGCTCCTAACTCTGTCCATGCATGCGCTTCCCCAGGAAGCACGGTACTGGGCCAAGTCATGTGGTCTCCTGACCTCCTCTCCCAGCAGTCTTTCTTGTCTTTCTTGTTCCGACTTTATATTGATTCTGTTTTCCCTCAGTTCTCTTCCATGGGAGCTGTTTTCTGTGGAAATTCCATATACCCTGCAAGGTGGAGCAGAGACCTGGGTAGTTTCCCAAGAAGCGCCTTTAGATTAATCACTCTGAGACAAATTTGTTGTCTGTTTCTAACCTAGGGTTCGCCCCAGGCACTAACATCACCACGTTACAGATAATACAAACGTAATCTCATGCCCTACTAGTTCAGGCTGTGATTACCACTGCTCCCAGGTGTCTCTTCTTTACCTACACACTCATACTGTAAAATATATTTG
The DNA here is from genome assembly GCF_018167655.1 of Microtus oregoni. Lineage (NCBI taxonomy): Eukaryota > Metazoa > Chordata > Mammalia > Rodentia > Cricetidae > Microtus > Microtus oregoni. The sequence goes on along the minus strand of NW_024543064.1, from coordinate 24,012,647 downwards.
CCAGGGGTGGTGGGACACATCCGTACTCCCAGCACTCAGGAGGCGGAGGCAGAAAGACTGCAAGTTCAAAGCCAGCCCAGGCTACAAAGCAAGTTTGAAGGGCTGGAGAGATGCTGCAACAGTTAAAGCACAGACTGCTCTTGCAGAGGACCTGAGTTCAGTTCACGGCACCTACATCAGACAGCTCACAACCACCTTTAACTTTAGCCCTAAGGAATGCAACACCTTCTTCTGGATTCTGTGGGCACATTACTCAGGGACACAATCTCAATCTCTCTCTCTCTCTCTCTCTCTCTCTCTCTCTCTCTCTCTCTCACACACACACACACACACACACATACACACACACACACACACACACACACACACACACACACACAATTTAAAACTGAATTTGTGGCCAAGTCTGAACTATAGAGCAAAACCCTTAGAATAAGTAAATAAAATTAATTTATCCTTTATCCAGTATTTCTCTACAGATAATAAGATGAAAGGGGCTTCTTTCATCTTGTGGTACCTCATACTCACTAAAATTAAAACCCAGAAACCTGAAAGGAATCATAGATGTGAGTATGAACCTTGCTGTGAGCTTAACCTTTAAGGGCTGAGCCACCCTTCCAGTCCCCTTGAATGATGTCTGTCTTGTGCCTTCTGTATCAAAATACCACATGGGACCAGAGAGATGGGCTGAGTGGAGGTGTGTTAGGGGTCAGAGAGAAACAAGGCTTTCTCAGAGGCCATAATGAAAGGACAAAGGGGATGTTGGTTCTATGTCTTTGTCCAGGAGCTGATTTGGTAAGGTCCAATCTGGGGTCAAAGCCTGAGCATTGAAGGAGTTAAGGCTTCAGTTCCTAGGAGCCCAGCTTTACTTCTTGAAGGGCTGTGACTGTTCATCCTAAGGCAGCTGTGTCTGAAGTAGCCTATGTTTGCTTTGCTGATATTGTTAGAGTTAGCTTTCTACTGACTTTGCCCATTGTCCCCTGCCAATGATCTATGAGATGCTGTAGTTGAGGCCAGACATGGTGGCCCATGCCTTTGATGCCAGCACTCGCTGACCATCTCGGTCTATACAGCGAGTTCCAGGGCAGCAAGAGGTACATGCTATAGAGACTGTGTCCACAAAACGAGCAAAGTCATCAGCTTATGGAAGACCTCACCCCTGGTCCTCCCGCTTGACACCTCGGCCTTCTTCCTGTGGGTTCAGGCACAGGTGCTTGTGGCCAAACCCAACAACCTGCATTCCATTCCCAGAGCCCACAGGGTAGCCAGGGAGAATGAATTTGCCTAAGCTGTCATCTGACCTCCAAAGGGCATGTGTGCCTCCCACACATGCAAAGCAGATGAAGGCAAAAAACACCTCCCATGGCACACTGTTAATATATACAGGTTTGATTTCTTTATTACTCCACTATATACTAATATATAGAGATTATTTCTATTTTAAATATTAGCCACACTTCACATTTATATTTACATACATATTTAACTATTTCCATCCAAGGTGACTTGGTCACCTTGTCACTTTTTTTAAAATTTCTATTTGATTGTGAAATCATTGGAGCTCCCCAGGAAGTTCCAGAGAAGTCACACGGGTGCGTCACGGTTTCTCCTCATCAGGACCCTGCCCTTAAGAAAAGGCTCAGAGGAGGATGCATGCTGTTGCAGAGCCTGTCAGTTTCCCATTCGTGCCTCCTGGAACTGAACCTTCCTCCTGGCTGGACGCTGGGTGTTGCTGTGTAAATACCCTGCTTCCATACTCCTCAGACAGGGGGTTTCCGGGGCAGATTCTGCACTACTCACACTGAATGGCTGCTTTTCTTTCTCTTGTCCCTTCCCGTTTCTCTCCCAGTGTCACCAACTCCCCCAGAATGCTGATGTAACTCAAGTTTTTGTCTTGGGGTTGGCCTCTGGTTTCTTCAGCTGATGCAGCTTGAACTGTAAGTGTCTTAAAAAGCAGGTTGGGCAGGTGAGATGGCCTAGCGGGTAATGAGGCTTTGCACCCAGCCTAGAGACGTGAGTTTGGTCCCCGCGACCCACACAGTGAAAGGGGAGAAACAGCTCCCACAGTTGCTCACCCCCACACACAAGTCACAGCACACGCACACATGAACACAAAAAATGAACAAACATAATTTTAAAATTTTTTAAACGGAGCTTGAGAGACAGCTCAGCAGTTAAGAGCATTTTCTGGAGGACCTGGGTTAGATTCCCAATATACATATAGTGGCTCTCAACTGTCCGTAATTCCAGTTCCAGGGGATCCAATACCCTCTCCTGGCCTCCAGAGGCACCTGGCATGCATGTGGTGCACAGATATAGATGAAGGCAAAATACCTATGCATATAGAATAAAATAATTTTTGAAATGTCTTTATTTTTTGCTGTGAGCCTAGCCTTTAATGACTGAGCCATCCCTCCAGGCTGAAATATTTTTAAAGTAGGTCCTTAGGATACATTCAAGAATTGAAATAAATTGCCAGCCAAGGGCATCAAGATGCCCCCTACTGTGTGGCAGGATCCCCATCATAAGGATTCTTATGTGTGGTTAACTGGGGCTAAGATACAAGCATAAGGAGATAGAGTGGGTTACATATCTCTGCACAGGACCTTAAAGCTAGCAAAACAAGAAAAGATGGCAATGCTAGCAAGTTTAGATGCTTGTAAGAGTCCCAAGCGCCTGGAACTTAGGACTGGGAGGACGGGCAGCAGTATTAGAAACTGATGCCACAGAACATTGGGTAAACTTGAAGTGAGTTCAGCTGCTGCCAAGGAAGGCACCACTGATGTCAGGTCGAAGAAGTGCTGCTGGCTGGTGCTACTGGAACTGGAAGCCAATAGGAAGAAGCAAGTCCCCTCTTCCTGCAGTTGCTTTCCCAGCGTCTGCCCTGCAGTCTTTCCTGGCAGGCACATCAGGAAGCCACTATGTTCTTCTGAGCCAGTTTCAGCATCGCACAACATGGCATCGAAGGCGGATGTGGCATTAAGAGGCAGTAGCTTAGCTCACAGAAAGACTAACATAAACGAAGGGATGCTCAAACTTCCAGAACTAGAGGATACAGTTGAAAGGGTCAGAGAAGTGAGCCTGCTGGAAAAAAGATGCTGCTTAAAACCAGAGGGGCTCTTGGAGGCTGGAGAGATGGCTCAGCAGGGAAGGACACTGGGCTGCGCTTCCAGAGGACCAGGATTCAAGCCCCAACACCAACTGTCTGTGACTCCAGCTTCAGGAGAATTGATGCCCTCTGCATGCCCTCTGCTGGCTTCCACAGGCATTGTATGCATAGAGTGCACACACATACAATGCAGACAAAACACTCACACACATAAAATAAAACAAAAACTAGAAGGCCCACTAGTGGTGTGCCCGGAGCAAACAGGAGAGAGCCCTGGCATCACCAGGCAGCTCAGCAAGTGGCTGTCCATTCCAGGAGAGGTGGACGGTAGCGGGGTTGCTGCAGGAGCCAGGCAGTGGCACTTAACACATCAAGAGCAACATGGATGCCACCACCGCAGTCAGTGAAGTTAGAAAGCCAGCCAAAGGTCCTACCCACAGAATCTATGGGAACAGAGATCAGTGGGCAGTCCCCAGAGCACCATTGGCCAGACAGAGCAATTGCACGTGATCTAAGGCTCAGGGAGCCTTCACCACTGACGAACACCCAACCCAGAGCCCATTACGGGAAGGAAAGACTAGGTTCTGTTTACTATTGTCTCATTTTTTATTCTGCCTTGCATTGTTTGAGACCCAGTTCTGACTGGCCACACTACAGACTTGAGGATGACCTTGAACTCACATTCAAGGTCCTGACTAAGCCCTAGAGTGCTGGGTGTACAGACAGCACCACCACACCCAGGTTTACGCAGAGCTGGGGGTCAAACCCAGGACTTTGTGTGTGCTCACTCTGCCTGTCGACCCCTAAGGGTAGGAAGGTCAAAAGGTGGTGTCTGAGGATGGAGGGGCAAGGTGGGGAGGGAGAAGGTTCTGGCAAATGTGTTTTCTTTGTTTATCCCCAGCACTTTCAGACAGAATGAGTGGATCTGCAGCTGGGAACAGATGGCGATGTGCACGCGTGGTCTTACCTCAGCTATGATGCATTGTGGTTAACTGTCACTCTAGTTCACCGGGATGATCACACACGCATCTGGCCTGACGAGAGGAAGAAGCAAGTGTTGTGGATGCTCTCTAAGACAAAGGCAGGTGTTGTGTGGATTTTCTCGGGAAAATCAGGAACAAATGACCATTTCCCCAAGATGAGGTACCAAGGGCAAACCAAAGCCAATAATTCCACTCTGGTGGGGCTTGGTGAACCATTGAGCTCATTTGTTTGTGTGTGTGTGTGTGCGCGCGCGCTCGGCTCAGAGGAGGATATCGGGTGTCACGCTTTATCACCTTTCCTCCTATGCCTCTGAAACATGCTCTTTCACTGAACCTGGAGCCAGGTCAGCAGCCTGCAAACTCCCGTGACCTTCCTGTCTCCATGTCCGACAATGCTGGGGTTACAGGTGCTAGCTCATGCGAACACTGCTAGCTTCCCACAGAAGTGCTACAGAGTTGTGCTCAGGTCCTCCTGCAGGCAAAGCAAGCGTTCTCATCCCCTGGGCCATCCACTCAGCCCCAGTGGGCCCAATCTTCTGTCTCTTTAGGGTAATTTTGGTTGCTCTGATTCCAAAATGGCAAAAACTGTGTCATACCAGGACAGAATGAGAGAATGAGAGACCAAAAGAACAGTTGGGCTGTGACCCAGCTGCTAGGGACTGAGTGATCCAGGACATGAGGTAACAGCCCTTCTGAGGAAAGGGACAAACGAGCAGGCTCTCTACTTTCAAGTTTTAGAGACAGGGTGTATCCTATGTAAGAATGCTGCTCCAATTCATTTGGTGTGTGAATACTGCCCATGTGACAGCAGTATCCCAGTTCATAGAGATGCACGGTGGAGCCCTTGACCAGCCCCTGTAGGAGACTCCTGGGGTTCTGGGTAAAAAGTATGTGCTTTTCACTTAGGGATCGAGCGAACTGTCAATATCTGGAATCCAATAGTTGGCATTGCTTTTAGTAGACACTGAACAGTGAGCCACACAGGGACTGACCATTCAACCAGAATGTCCCATCATAGATTGTATCATTGTAGGCTGTATCGCCACCAAGCCAGTGACGCAAGTGCACAGCAATCCATGGCAGGGTGGAAATGCAGCCTGCAGGACCAGACCAGTTCAGCATCCCAGCATTATCACGTCTGTGTACAGGGGCCCCGTCCTCCCAGTTCACACCTATAAACACATGGCGGATTCCTTCTGACCATCTGACCCAAGGAGGAAGAACGCCTGGCCTTGGCTTCTGGAGTGTGAGGAGCAAAGGAAAGCCATGGGGGCAGAATTTAAAGTCATCAGTTTGGTGTAGAAAGAAAAGTAGATGAAGGTCAGGACTCCTGGGCAGATTGAATGGTATGGACAGTTTCTCAGGAACTTCTGAAGAGTGAATTTTAAAAATTACAGATAAGGTCTAAAGAAGAATCATGTGGGCAGATCAGTGAGCAATACAGATGTGGGAAGCCCTGTCTCGTCTTATTGTCTGCCAGAGACCCCTTGTTTAGCAAGCCCCAAACATCCTGGTAAATAGAATGACTCCTCCAATGGAAGTGAGCTTGCCTCTCTTCTCAAACATCCCAGAGTATGCCCAACTGGTTAGAGAGCCAAGAAGCCGTGGTGGCAGGAATAGAAGCCATGTGTGGTCCAGCAGCATGGGATCCCTGTCACCAAGCTGATCTAGATATTGCCACCACTAAGTGTCCAGTCAGATCCAGGTGGAGCTCTTGCCTCTGTTCTGCTCCTCTTGGAGAATATCCAGCCACAGGTGGTTGATTATCCTGGACCATAGTGCCCCGGAAGGACCATGACTCTCCTAGGACTTCACAGAGTTGGTCAATTTGGAATAGCGTCTCTATTCACAGTGTCTTGGACAGCACCACTCTCTGGGAAGTGGAATTCTCCTGAACGTGACCACAAAAGTGGGCATGTGACTAATTTCCTGCTGCCCTAATGCATACCACTTACCAGCTGCTATCATAAAGACAAACAACTCACTGAACTCAGCACCTGAAGGCAGAAGCTGACGCACCGCCTGGTAGGTTCTTAATGCAGTTCTGGCCCTTGAGCCAACAGCACCGTGGATGGATTGAACCCCTAACTGGCAGCAGTCTGTGCCGCAAGAGACCCCTGTAACCCTTGTGCTAACATCCCGCCTGGTAAATCAATGCTCCCTATCTCCAATGCTTTGGTCTCTGTTGGGATGAAAAGCCTAGATCTCAGAGGGTTGGGAGAGAATAGAAGACCTGTTCACGGCTTAACTGGGTTCTATCTCCTCCCTGGCAGCTTGGGGCTTCCTACAGCCAGTGGACCCACGGGCAAAGAAAGAAGTCCGACATTGGCAATTTAAGTAGCTTGTGCTGACCTAGTAGGGGAGAGAAGAAAGATGATGAGATGGTTGTTTCAGTCTAAGCAATGGGTGCTAGAATTTGCCTCCCTGTCCTTCCATTTCCCTATGGATTCTCTCTCCCTCCCTCCCCTTCCCTCCCCTCTCCTCCCCACTTCTTTCTCTAGCGTCAGCTTCCCTAATGCTGAGATCACAGGTGTCCCATACAATCCAGCTCTCCTTCCTTCTCCCTTTAATACCTTGCGAATGACTACTACCGCAGAGAAGCAGTGAATTTACTAGAGGAGTGGAGGCGTCAGAGCGAGTGCGAGAGGAGGGGAAGCCATAACAAATTCTGTCACTGCCCTGCTCTTATCTTCAAACCCAGCAGTATCCCCAAGAGGGGCAGCTACTAGCCCCGGAACTAGGAGAGCTAGCTGACTGTTGCTCACTGTTGTCAGTGAGTAACCCCAGCTCCTGTACCTTTCGGGGTTGGGGAACTCTGAGATGTGTTTTGTACCATTGCCCAGGGTTTCCTGCAGAGCAACTTTCTAGCTGTCTTCTGCCTGGATAAAAATGTGCCCTCCCCCACCTCTTTCCCACTTCCCTATTCCAGTTACTTGCATTCCCCAAGCGGACTCTCCTTGCTGGAATCTTTCTCTCAATCTCAGCTCTTGGAAGAACCCACACTAACACACACTAGTTTAGAGAGTGGATACATAGATATTTTTAAAGCTCTCGTGTGTGTGTGTGTGGGGGTGTCTCCTCCTCATTTGTGTGCGTGCATGTGTTACATGTGATAAATGATATAATCCGAGTATTACATCCTTCTGATGGAGGAGTCATGAATATTTTCAATTTCCTCAGCTCTTTCCTCCCGTTTGTTTTCCTGCCGCGGACCCTGCACTTCAGAAGCTATTTTTAATTGGCAATTAGGAGATTATTAGTGAACTCAGTGGAGTCGTGGGCTGACACATAGCAGGGGAGGAGGCGCAGATGATTTTTTTTTTTCAAAGAAACTGGGCTAGAGAAAGGCCACCAAAGGGTGGTGGCTGGCAGGGGGGGGGGCATGCTGTGGGAGCCATGGAGTGTCCTTTTGGGAGAAACTTGAGCGTGTTTATAACCTGAGGAAAAGCAGCCAGTGGCAAGGAAGGAGGCAGAAATGGAGTCAAGAAGAGGATAATTGAAAGGGTCAGATCGCAGAGGTGGCCTGGGGGACTGGGCCAGGGCCCAGGTACAGGCGGGGACTCAGGCCAGCTTCACCCTCATAAGCTGGGGGAAGGCAGGTGGTTGAAGATGGAGGTACGCTGACTTCATTTGTAGGTTCATTTCACACTGTCTCGTGGCGCCCGGCGCTTGCAGGGTTCCTATAGATACCTCGAGGGTTGGAAATGGAGACGTCTAACGAATGGCAAATGGCTAGGGAGCCAGCCCCGACAGCGAACTTGGTGGCGCTTGCGGCAGCAGCTGGCTGTGAGGAAGCTTCTGTCGCCTACCGGATTTGGTTTCACACTGGCCACTTCGCAGCCCTGAGCTGTTGCCAGCTCTACAATTGCAGATAAAAATGTCAACTCCACGGGGCTGCTATGAGATTTTCACAAATAATGGCCAGAAGCACCTAACTCAGTGCCTGACCCAAGAGGGTCACTCAGACTGACACTCTCCTCTTCCCCTGCCAATGGCCTGAGCCAGCATTACCTAGAGGGACGTGGGTGTTGGTACCTTGCCTTCGTAGATGCTGTTACACATAACTGCTTTAAATACAGCCGCCTCCGACTACTTGCAGTAGTTACCGTCTATAAAGTCACTGCGAGAGCTGACTTTACAGATCCTGAGTCATTGCCCTGAGAGGAAACACAGGGCTGGGTTCCTGCAAGTCACTGGGCGCATTTTCAGCCATCTATCAATATAACTGCATTGCATGCATGTTTCTGTTCAAAGACATTTTATTTAAAATATTCAGCCATCCTTCAAGATCTTCGGGGACTCTTCAGGACTCTCGCATTAAGCAAAATCCACGGGTGCTCAAATCCTTACATGATGTCATTGTATTGTATCTAAGCTATATATGCCTACCCATAGACTTAAAGCATCTCTAGATTGCTTGTAGTGTCCGACATATGACAACGCTGTGCAGTTTTAGACTGTATGGCTAAGGGGAAATTACAATTTAAAAGGTGTATTCATGTTTAGTACCAATGGTTTTTTTTCTCAATTAGCTTTGCTCTGCAGTTTGTTCCTCGATCATGGGTTTTCAGGCCTGATTTTAAGAGTCGGTGAATTTGCAAATGTGAAATCCACCAATAACAAGGCTCAGTTAAATCTTTATTTTTCCGAGCATAAAGAAACTAGAGCTATGTAGTGTAAAAGTTAAAGTCTCTCACAGTTCCAGCCCTTGGTGGAACAAGCGTAGAATTGGTATGTGGTTCTGCAGAACACTGGGTTGAAATTCAAGTCCGTGTGTACGCATAAGTCCACATGTGTCCACGTTTAAGTGTCTGCATATATTTGTGGGGTTTTTTTGTCTTCGTTGTTTTCTTTTCACACAATAGTTTCTTTTGGAAAGCTCCCCCTTCCCCTCCGAAAAATCTTGGTGTTATTTCTTAGAAACAAGTGGCCTACACTATAGTCAGGATCTTTGTCTTAGCTTACACCATGTAGGTGGGTGGTCCCAGTCTACACAGTCATTCAGGATCCCAGGTTCCTTCCATATCTTTGCTCTGTTAGCCCTTTGGAGGATTGCTGAAGCCAAGTTCCTGGCATATAAGCCGTCCAACTCAAAGAGACACAGCACAGAGATGAGCAAAAGCTCATTGCCTTAAGGTCTGCTTCTTCTTACACTGGAAAGACTGTTTTGAGACTTGTACTCAATAATGCACTGTGTAAGTGTAAGAATACCTTTTTGTTTTTCCATCAAGTCTGCAAAATGCATGGTATATCTTGCACCCTAGTAAAAGGTCCGCATATATCAGTAAATACACAGTGAAGAACATAGCCTGTTTTATACACCATCAAGCTTTTTTTTTTCATTTTTCTCCCATTTCTTCAATAATTTAGACTCTGCTCTGTTTGGTGTGTGTGGGGGGGGGGGGGGTATATGTCAAGGTACCAGTCAGGATTCTTTAGATTGCCAAGTGGCAGTCTGCCACTGTGAAACTTACTTAGCCAATAAGATGGGTCATCGTACATATCGAAAAGTCCAGGCTCTACATAAAAGCAGCAGCTCCCCTTCCCCTTGGGCCCTGTGGACCCTTCGCTCTCCCTCAGGCTCCAGCTGCATGCCCCGACTATGACTACTCTAAAGCCAGAGCATGAAGAGACTACTTCCAGGAGTCTTCCCTATCCTTAGTCTTTCTCTGATTTCTCTCCAAGTCAGCCACGACCAATCCATCACTGAAATATGGATGCAACCATCATGATTTGGATCAAATACAACTCCCTCCTGGAACTGGGCTGAAGTCTGCCTTCCTGTGATCATATTGGATAAAGAGTCATGTGAATGGAATCCAGGCTCTGAGTGCAAGGAAAAGCTGTCCCATGAGCCACCAACCTGTCTCTCATGGCGTGCAACAGGAGTCGAGAGAGGGTGGTGGAGGATACACCAACAGAATTAAACATTTCTTTTCTAAACTGTACTTCAGTGAAGTTTAACTGTGGTGAAAACACTTGTGGAAGAGGCGGGCACAGGGGAGCCACCCTGCTGGTTAGTTATTTCCTCTGCATGGAATACTCCTTCCAAGGAGAGAAGCTTACAAGACCCCAAGAGTAAACAAAACTCCCAGGCTCAAGAGCACAGTTATACTGTCCACTAAGCCCCTCCCCAAGGGTACACAAGCCTTAAAGCAGTTGACGAGAAGGGACTCTCAGGCAAGATGAACTACCTGGAAGCTGTGCAGGGAATCCCTAAGGATGCAACTTTCATGAGCTGTCACTCATACTGGGGTGAGATCCTTTGAGTCACCCCTGGTCCTTTAGCTAATCCCCGTAAACTCACTGGCTCACTCTGCCTCTGGTGCCCTTGGGTCTGGGGTGAATAAACCTTTGTTCATGTCTCCACAGGAGAAGTCATGCAATATGCTCTCAATGCTTCCTCTCCATCACCCCCCTTTTATCCACCACTAGCTTTTCTAGCGTCTATATTTTCAATCTGATGACCTCCTGACCCACAGTCAGTGGCCAAACTCAGAGCTGACCTCTTTCCGGCACTAGGACAACCACCAACTTCCTGGGGCCCCGCCTTTCCTTCCTGTACGGTTTTGTGTGTGCCCAGCATTGCATGTGTGGGGAGGGGATCCTTGCCATCATTGTCCTGATGATGCAATGAGCATCCAACACTTCAAGAAACCCAAACCAAGACAGGTTTCCCTGCTTGAAAGTCCAACGCCTTCAAGTAATTCTTCACAAAGACCCCCATACTTTTCACCTACCCAAACCTCTTCCCCATCCCACCCCAATAATACAGGACAACATGCTTATCCCTGTGTGCTTCCCTTTCATGCTGCTGTTTTTGCGCTCTCTCTCTCTCTCTCTCTCTCTCTCTCTCTCTCTCTCTCCCTCCATTTGTCTCCCCACCCCACACACATATACACACCTGCTTAGAAACCCCTTACCTCCTCTCTTTCTGGCACAAAAGACAACATCTCCCACTATACCTTTTCCTTCTCTTCTACTCCACCTACACACACACACACACACACACACAAATGCAGCAATGCAGAAACATCTGATGAATGGCAAGAACCCTTGAGGCCATACATTAGCCGGAATTCTCTCCACAATCTTCTACTAAAAGCGTTCCTAAGAAAGCGAAGAGGAAATAGACCCGAGGGTGTGTGGCTGCTTTGAACTTAGCCTAAGCCAACAGGGCAAGTCTCCAATTTTATACCTACAATCTATGCAAACCTTACATTATAATGCAGACTACACAGCATCGTCTTGTCAGTATTATTTTCCTCAAATCTTGATCATCCAAAAATTGATCGTCCATTGAAATGGTCCCTGCTTAGGCGCTATCTGCTCACTTTTTCTTCATTAGCTGTCCTCTCGCCCCCTGCTGCCAGAACCCTAAGCAAACCTGACAGCTGTGCAGACCCGGAAAGAAAAAAAAAAAACCGCTGGTTTTCATGTCCCTTGGGGTCAGAAACACAGGGAAGGCCAGGCGGGATCTGGAGCTTGGAGGCCCCGCCCCTCCCCCGCCCGCCGCGGGGGCGGAGCGGCTCGGGTCCCGCCCGCGGGGGCGGAGAGGGAGCCGGGGCGCCGGGCAGCTCGGCTCGGCTGGTTCCGGGTTGAGAGGCTGCGCTGGACCGAAGCGGTGGCCGCTGAGCTGGTGCGGGTAAGGGGCCGCGCGGGGCCGGGATCTGCGGCCAGGGTCGGGCAGCTGAGTGGGCCGGCACCCCTCCTCTGCTCTGCCGGGCAAAGCCGCGGTGCGGCTGGGTCTGGCTGCTCTGTCCCGCAGAATTCCCCATCCCCAGCTCGCCCCCCTCCCAAAGCTGTCCGGGTCCCAGGATTCCAGCCCCACTGTGGCCTCCGCCCCCCTTCGGGATCTCCTCCTCGCAGCCTCTATCCCTTGGGACTGTCTGGTCCTCTAGATCCTCCTCGCTTGGAGCCCCTTCCTTGGGACTCCCTCGGCCTCTCTACTCCAGCGCCCATCGCTGGTGGCCACCTAGTACCTCGAAACCGAGCTCCGGGGCTCGCATCCCGGGTGGCCCCCACTCGGCACCGAGCCACCGTGTCCCCCGCGTCGCAGACAGCGCTCCCCGGCGCCTGTCGCCCTTGCCCCCGTGGGCCTGGCCCCCGGGTGCCGCCCCCGATCGCGCCGCGCCGGTTGCTGGCCTCCCGGGCTCCGCTCCACACCGCCCCCGGCGCCATGGCGTGCAGCCTGAAGGACGAGCTGCTGTGCTCCATCTGCCTGAGCATCTACCAGGACCCGGTGAGCCTGGGCTGCGAGCACTACTTCTGCCGCCGCTGCATCACCGAACACTGGGTGCGGCAGGAGGCACAAGGCTCCCGCGACTGCCCGGAGTGCCGGCGCACGTTCGCCGAACCCGCGCTCGCGCCCAGTCTCAAGCTGGCCAACATCGTGGAGCGCTACAGCGCCTTCCCGCTGGACGCCATCCTCAACGCGCGCCGAGCCGCGCGACCCTGCCAGGCGCATGACAAGGTCAAGCTCTTCTGCCTCACGGACCGCGCGCTGCTCTGCTTCTTCTGTGACGAGCCTGCGCTGCACGAGCAGCACCAGGTCACCGGCATCGACGACGCCTTCGAGGAGTTGCAGGTGCGTGGCGGGCAGGCGGGGGCGTGGGTGGGGTCAGGCTTCCATTAGGGGCAAGGGCCCCGGCCGACTTAATGCCAGAGGGGCGTGGTTGGAACGAGGGGCGGGGCAGGGGGCGGGGCCCTTGGGCATCAATATCGTATGAACTTGCGATAGATCTGGGTTGGGACTGAGACAGGTCGAGAGTGGGGTGGGAACGATGGGTAGAGAGGTAATCACAGCTGGACCAGCTGCTGGCTGAGGCAGAATGAGAGACTTCAGCTCTTCCAGGCTAGGACAGGACCACTGTCGCAGTTAGCATGTGGTGGGAAACTGAGAAATATGCTATTCTAAATGCAGCCACAGTGGCAGGTTTGGGGCATTGTGGGGTGCGGCTTGCTGCTCCAGGTGTTCCTAGAGATCTCGAGTGAAAACCGGGTCTCGGTTGTGCCATTCAGGTGTGGGTTAAGCAAATTGCCCAGAGAGCAGATTTGGGTGCCAAGGGTTAGGTCAACGTGTGTGAGGCTCTAAGGTTGGAATCAAGTTCAAATATGGCAAGAACTGTTTTGGGTTTAAACCAGAAAAGGGACCAATTATAAGAGTGGAACCAGGAAATGAAAACTCAAGATCTGGGGAATTAGACTCAAAGGTGTTTGGGGAAGGTGAAGGCAGGCTACTAGGACCAGACTCACTACGGCCTCTTGATGACCCCTGTTGACTGTCATGGGTATGAAAATCTTGGAGTAGTCAATTGAGCACAGCCTTCAGCTGCAGCTAATCTCCCTTAAAACCTCCCTGTTGTTACTGACAGGACAGCCAGACCCTCATCAGTGTCTTTAGAACTTCCAAGATTCCACTTAGATATCTTCTCTGCAAAACCTTCCTCAAGCTCTATGTATGTGTGTGTATGTATGTATGTATATATGTATGCATATATACTTGCATAGAAGACATGCACATAGAGAGAGAAATACAGATATATACACATACTGAGAGCTACATTTTCCTTCATGTCCTCTATCAATAAGTATGATTTTTCTTTATTTTTAATTATTTTACTTTATGTGTATGGGTATTTTGTCTGCATGTGTGTATGTGCACCATTTACATGTGTGGTACCCAAGAGGCCAGAAGAAGGTGTTAGATCCCCTGGAACTGGAGCTACAGATGATCATGAGTCATCATGAGGGTGCTGGGGACCAAACCCAGGCACTCTGCAAGAGCAAAAGCTCTTAGCTACTGAGCCATCCATCCCTCTAGCCTCAGGCGCACGCTTTAAAAGGAAGCATTCCTACCGAGACCGGCATTATTGGGATAACATAGCATATCTCCCATATTCTCTCCAGTAGAGATTCTCAGTTACACATTTGCCTGCTAAAGGCTTGGAGAAATCTTGATGGAAAGACATCCACTGAAGTCCATTTAATAAAGTGATTCCCAAGCCTGTTTGAATCCTTTTTCTCAAGCTGATCTATTTCAACCCAGAATCCTCCTCCCTGGCTCTGGGATACCAATAGTAAACAATTCCCCAAGGTATCAATGGCCTTTTCCTTGGCAGGTTTATTGCCCCCCAAAAACATGGTGGACGAATGAATGAATGACTAAGCTTGGTCTAAGCTGGCCAGACTAGAGGACTCAGAAGCGGAAGATGTTTTTACTAAAAACAAAAACAAAAGCAGTGCAATCAGTGATGGTGCACACCTTTAATTCCAGCACTCAGGGAAAAGAGGCAGGTGGATCTCTGTGAGTTCTAGGCTAACCTGATCTACAGAGTGAGTTCCAGGAAAGCCAGGGCTACACATCTTGAAAAGAGAAAAGAAAAAGAAAACAGAGTCTGCTGGTTTTGGAATAGTGAGTTCTCCATCCTTCAAGACACTTTAATCGGGACATAAACACCTCCCTCCCTGCCTGCACTTTGCTGAGGCTCTCCTGGAAAGCACTTATCTGAAGTGTCTAGCCAGGGTGGGAGGAGCAGTACTTCTTCCCATCCCTCCCTCTGGCTAAACTTCAGCCCCACCTCTCTCCCCTGAGAAAGAGACTTGCCTTAAAGTCCCCTTTGGATTTAGGCAGGTGGTGGCCAAGAAACCTGCCTCTCCTAAGAGAGGCCATGCAGAGAGGTGGGGTTCAGACCACGCCCCACCCCCCATCTGCCTTTCCTGCCTACTGGGAAAGCAGGCTCACTAACTATAGCTGCACTGGGAATGGGGCAACCTCCTTCCTCAAGGTCTGCTTCCGCCAGCAACTAGTGGCCCCTGTGCTGGGGCCCCTATCCCGGGGAATGACAGAACTGGCAAAGCCTGGGAGATCATCTGGTGCTGAGCTCACTTGGCAGATGGAGAGCTGGTAGAGGGGGAGGAGGGGACTTACCCAAGGTCTTGAAAACAGAGGAAGCCAAGCTCTCACAGCTGGGGTTTCCAGACCCCCTGTCCAGAATTTGGCCTGCAGCGCTTACCTACATTCTAAATCTTGGAGACTACAGAGCGGGAGGATTAATTGCTTTGTCTTTATCCGTAAGCTGCTCCACCCTGAGCCTGCCACATGCTGGCTGTGTGACTTTAGGAAAATGACTTGTTATCTCTGAACTTCTGGCCCCTTGACCTGCCAGGCAGAACTGTTCTGCACCCTAGATTCCAGGGGGTTCTTCCTGGCGTGCTGCGTGAGTTCAGGCAAGTCACCTCAGTCGTCCGAGTCTCCACGTGTCGTCAATCACCTTCCCAGGGAGGTTGTCGTAAGGGTCAACAGTTCTTGAAGTGCCTAGACCTGTGGCTGGCACAGTCAGAAAGAATAGCCTTTAGACGCCTGTCTTTATTCTTGTGATAAGATTTACACCAAAAGTGGGGCAATACGATAGAAAAGGCTCATCCTACCTGTGGGTGAGCCTAGCTAGAATTACTGTAGAGTTGTGCAGAAGTTTCGTGTGTGTGTGTGTGTGTGTGTGTGTGTGTGTGCACATGCATGTCCCTCCCCCACTACTGATGATCTCCTGGAGAGTGTGTGTATGTGTGTGTGTGGTACATACACATACATGTCCCTCCCCTACTACTGATGATCTCCTGAAGTGTGTGTGTATGTGTGCACACGCATGTCCTCCCCACTAATGATGAGCTCCTGGCGTGTGTGTGTGTGTGTGTGTGTGTGTGCGTGTTTGCACATGCATGTCCTCCCCACTACTGCTGAGCTCCTGGACCACAGAGCAAAGGGGAAGGAGGAGCTCATCTCCCAAGAGTTTGGGGTTCATGAGCCAAGAGCTGCCCACAGCTGTGTTTGTAATGCCTCACATGGTCTTCCCAGCACCTGCTGTGGGTTCCGCTGTGATTTATTCCTTTTGCAAATGGAGGCAGCCTCGCCAAGCTAAGTGATGGTGAGGGTCAGGACTCGGGACCAGTCCAAATGGGCCACATACAACCTCACTGCTGCCCCTGAGGGCCACTCCCTGGCCTGCCCATCCATCATCCAGAATTTCTCCTGCCCACCCCGCCTGTTTCTGCATCAAGAGCACTTAGCACAAGACCAGACTAGGGACACAGTCTGTTGGTGCTAGCTGACAGCACAGGGCAGGTGGCTGGGATGTCACCCTGATCGAGCAGAGTATCCGGCTCCCTCGCCATCTCAGGTTCCTGACCCCCAGAGAGAGGATCCGATTCATCCGAGAGTCCCTTCCCAGGCCTCATGTGATCGCTGGAGCATTTCCTAAGGCATGCCTCACGCCAACAAAGGCGACAGGGCTGGGTCTTGGATGGGAGCCTGGCAAGCTGGGCACAGTGATGAGAGACAAGAAGTCAGCCCAGGAGGGAGGAGTGGGCTTGAGGGTGTGGGGCTTAAATCTTTGCTCTGACTTCTTCTGCCTCCTCTTTCTGATCTAAGAGGTCAGAGTCAGAGGAGAGAGTCACTGTCTGTCCCTAGGGTGACAGTCACAAAAGCACTTATTTTGTACCATGTTCAGAGAGACAGATGAGCACTTCTGTCCTGCGATAATGACACCCCCCATCACATTTCCTGAGAAAAGGCACGGTGTTAGCCTGCATGCGCGTGCGGCTGGCGGCGCCCACACGATTCTCCATGAAGGTATCTGCACAGCCAGGAAGCCTGGTTCATCTGCACAGGTCACAGTGTAGAGCTGAGAGTTGAAGTTGGGAGGCCCCAAAATGTTCATTTTCTGAAACAAAACTGTCTGGTGACAAGATTAACAGTGACAGAATGAAGAGAAGGGTGAACTGGGTGTTTTGGGCATACCTGGTGCTGTGCGGTGCGCACAGTCCCTTGGCGTAGCCCTTCCTGTCCCTACCTCCAGAGAAGGTCAAGAATCAGCAGCATTCTTCAGACATTCCCTGGGGCTGGGAGACTGGGGACTCTCCTGAGTCCTCCCTGCAGCAGGCAGAAGAGCTGGAAGGCACAGCCTCTTCATTGGCCCTTCGACTGGCTCCTCGGGGAGTGACAAAAAGTACAAGAGCTTCGGACGCCCTCTGGCCCACTCTCCCCACTTTACAGATAGGAAAATAGACCTACCAGAGCTCTGGACCCAGTCAGCCTGAGATCACAGTCTAGCTGACCACCTACCTTGAATTCTGCTGGACACAGGGAGGGCATGGAAAATTTGGAGGTGGGAATCAAACTTGGATTCAAGATTGACTTTAATATTTTGTCCTGGCCTCATATCTATATGGCTGCTGAGGGTTGTTGGCCCTGTGTTGAACCCAGGACAAAGCTACCCAATCAACCTTGCCATGATTCCTTCTCTCTTTTAATGCTCACAGCCATTGCCCCATTTTACAAATGGGGAAACTGAGACACAGAAACTGTGCTTAGGTCACCCAACAGTGAGCCAATTGGAACTTGAATTTGGGTCATGAGCAGGACCAGGGCTAGGCCCACACATACAGGGGGGTGGGGCGGCTGTTGGGGGAGGGCTTAAGGGTTGGAAAGAGGCTTAACTTGCTGAGGATGGGCCCTGGATGTGGATGTGGCACAGGGGCGGGGGTTGAGGGCATGCTTCAAGGGTTAGAAGTTGATCCTGGAGATGCCGGGAGACCAAGGACAGGTGTGAGCAAACCGGTGTAGCCTGTCAATTATACACCCGGGAACAGTGTGCATGGCCACCTGTGCGAGGCCCTGGGACAGGAGAGCAGCTGTATTGCCAGGAACTGTGAAGCTCCAAAGGGCACAGGAAGCGCTTGATGCCAGAGAAGAGTTCATGTATGCCAGGAGGAACAGGAGCAGCCAGGTGAGGGACTGGGAAGGAGGAAGAAGAAGAAAGCAAGTCACTCTGAGTAGGAAAGGAGGCGTGCAATGCCAGGACTCTGTCTCCAAACTGATGTTGCCTCCTTGGAGATGAGAAGGGTCCCTGAGGCCAGAGTCAAGATGGCTTCTACAGCGTCTTTTTCCCCTGGGGTCAGGAAGAGGGACATCTTCATAAGAGAGGAGTCTGGGCCTCTGAGCCCTGGCTCTGTCCTTCCCATAATCACTTCCTCTGTACTGATCTTTTCAAATAGATGGAGAGCCCCAGGGCCTGGCAGCTGACAGAAATGTACAGCAGTATGCTTATGTAGTCCTACAGAGTACCCCCCGCCCCGTTCCCTAGCATGCCATGAGCTAGCTCTGCTCTGATGGGCCCTGAGGACTCCAGCTGGTCCCAGTTGATGTCCAAGGCCTCCACACCAGCCCAACTGGCCCTAGCAAGCCTTTCCAGTTTGTGACTCTACCCACCTGTCACCTGCCTGACTGTGGCTGCTTCCTGTACACATCAGGTGACCAGTCCTTAGCACTTGGAATGGCCAGGGGAGCCCTGTCAGCTGCCCTCTCTGCCCTCCCATCAGAAATGAAGTCAGACCCCAGAGTTCTCTGTTCCAAGGTCCTTTTGCTCTCGTTCTTCGGATGACTATTGCATGACTTTTCTCGGTGTTTCTCTTCACAGACAGAGAGGGCAATAGCAAGTCAGAGAAATGACTGCACCCAGATTTGTGAACCAATTAGTTCATTAGGGCTCCTTGCTAGAGAATGGGCAAGAGCTTGCTTATAGAGGCATAGGTGGCTCTCAGAACCATGTTAGGGAAAAAGCCCACTCTAGCCTAGGTGACAAGTCCCATATAGCTTTGTGACTTCAGCTAACCTCCCACCTCCTATAGGCTCCCAAAGCCAGGGCAGGGTTAACAAGAGGTGCTGGGTGGCTGGAATCTCAAGTGAGAGTCCGTCCGGTGACCCCTCTCCCGCTTCTGTGAGGGAACGCTGACCTCCCAGTCTTGAGAAGATACGGCCGTGGCCGCGTCGTACCTGGAGAACAGGGTCCACAGCCACGACGGCTCACCCTGTGTGGTGTGTCATCAGGAACCGAGCTATTAATGGTCCCAGAAACTGTCTGAGGCTGATACTGTTACAGCCTCACTTTACAGGCTGGAAACCCAAGACAAAGGAAGGTGTCACCATCATGGCCAAGGGGCGTCAGTTCCGTTGGCTCCCGGACAGACCCCATGTGAACTCTGCTCTTCCTGACAGTTCTCTCCTATTTGAGATTTGCTTCTTCAACGAGCTGCAGACTATTCAGAGTTTAGGGACTATGTCTCTACGGTTAGGGTGGCCACACAAATCTGATGCCCAGTGGGTGCTCTGAATTTTGGCATGCCCAGAAACTCCAAAGTATTGCTGTTGAATAAAAGGAGTAAAGATCTCAAGGGTCAGTCTTGAACATGCTTTTGGAACCACCCAGAACCTTGCCTTTGTCTCTTAACAGCTTTGTGACTCTACGCTAGCGGTTTGGTCTCTCTGGTTATTAGTTCCTCTCTCTGTATGATAGAACCTTCTAGACTGTTGTGAATACTGGGTAATGAGATGCCTGTGAAATTCAAACTCAAACCACACCTACTTCCAGCTCCAGTGGTTCCAAGCCTCCCTACGGCTTGGATTGGCAGCAGTGCTCACCATGTCCTTCCTCTGTGGCTGCTCTGTCACTTAGGAGTTTATGGACAGTTTCCTGTTTGCTAACTGGGCTCTCAACTACGAGTGAGTTCCTTGGCTTATTCTTCCCTGGCAAGCCGTGTGGCCATGGGCCAGTCAGTCCTTTCCTTAGATTTGTTTCCCAGTCCTGGCGAAGGCAAGGGTTGGAGCAGATGGTCCCTCCCACCCCTTCCTGCCTTTGCCATCTCAGGAAGCAGGGAGGGGCCGCCTGGACACAGCATGGGACACGGACATGAAGCAGTGACAGGAGCCTCAGATGGAACACAGGGACAGCATCCCAGTCACCCTGAAAATGCCAGGTTACATGCCCTGAGGGTCTAAATACATCCTACTACTACCTCCTTCCACTGTCTCCACCCTAGGACCTATGATTTATCCTCACTTTGCAGGTGAGGGCCTTAGGGCTCAGAGAGGTTAGATGACATCTCAGGGGACACACAGCTAGCAGGTGACTGAGCCAGCTTTCTCACCCATATCTGTCTGATCCGAAACTGGAGAAGACAGTGAAGTGTGAAGTGACCCAGCTCAGTCTGCCTCCTGCATGCACCATGTGGGTTCCGGGCTTTGGGCTTCCTGGATTAACTGTTTCCAAGGTTGTATTTGGGCCCAGAGCTACCTACCCTGATCCTCCTAGGCCTCTCTCTCTCTCTCTCTCTCTCTCTCTCTCTCTCTCTATATATATATATATATATATATATATATATATATATATATAATCTTTCTATCTGATGTCAATGTCATAGCTGACTTCTCCCATCCTAGCATGGGGAGCTCATACCCTTCCAGGATATTGGCCTCTGAGCAGGTTCACCTTGCAAAAGTCAGAAGGTAGGCGTGCCTGGCCCTGTCCTAGGTACTGAGAGTGAGAACAGCTCAGGACATGGTCACTACCCTGAGGAGCCCAAGATCTAGCTGGGGAGACTGATAGGTAACCTCACGGAATACAGTGTGTTGAACTTGGGAATGTGCTTCAGTTAATAGAGTGCTCGCCTAGTATGCATGAAACTCTGGGTTCAGTCCCCAGCACCACATAAATGGGGTGTGGTGTCTCACACCTGCAGGAGGATCAGAAGCCCAAGGTCATCCTCCACTGCTTAGTAAGTTCCAGGCCAGCCTGGCCTTAGTGAGACCCTATCTCAAAGGGAGAAGAATTCATTTGCTACAACAGCACGAGGATGGGCCCTGCACACAAAGGAATGTCGGAAGAGGGAGAGTTCGGGAGGTGGGCTCTCAGGACAGGTGACCCCGAGTCATGTGAGCACCCTGAACAGAGGCCACATCGCACAAGGGCTGGGAGGCAAACCCTGCGAGGTGTTTAGTGCTGTCTAATAGAACTTTCTGGAACACTGGCGAGCTCTGCATCTGTATTGCTTGGTGCTATAGCTGCCAGCCCTAAGTGGCTATTGAGCCCTTGAGATGAGACGAGGCCAGGACAGTCAAGAAATTGAATTTTCCGCTCCATTTCATTTTCACCCACTGCTGTGTAAATGGCCGCATGAGGCTGAAGGCTGTCATGCTGAACAGGGCAGGTATAGACCAAGAGCTGACTAGAGATGGCAGGGCTGGCATGGAGGGCCTTGAATGCTGCCCCCAGGCCTTGTGCTCGTCTTTCCAGACACCGAAGAAATCCTTTTCATGTTCACTGACACCACTGTGGGGGGCATTGAGCACAGAATAGAGGCGGGTCCCAAGGTGGGAATTCAGAAAAGAACTGGTGAAGGCGGAACCAGGCGCTGTGGGTGTGGTGACAGGACCAGACTTCACAGAAAGCCTGAGGGCCGACTGGTCAGGTTCAGAGATGAGTCGTGGATTTCTGGCTGGGATGGCACCACTGGGTACACTTCACCCCATAGAGCCACCTCTCCTCAGTAAGGAAAGGGAGGTCTGATGTCCCTAACACTACTCTGAATCCACTGTGGTGAGTTTGTCTAGTCTCTCTCCACAGTGCTCTCTGCCCCTCACTTCTCTTTCCCCAGCCCTGACAGTGCCATAGGTGTCCTGGGAGGCCTTGGAGTGTATGTGTAGAGGAGGGAACATTTCCCCTGCCCCCTAAGCCAGTTCCTCAGATCCTGGGTTCAAAACCAGTGAGGAGTTTGTCCACGTTCCTAGGACGTTCCGAGCAATGTGACAGATGGGGTTTCCAGGACCTTCCAGGACCTATGGCGACCACCTCAGGGGAGAATCCAGCACTAGCCATTTCTCCAAACATTTAGCTCTTGACCGGACAAATTCCCAACTAGATTAGACCCCAGAAGCCACATTCTGCACGGTGGCGAAGTAGGCCTGCCTGTCGAGGACTCGGGAGCCCGGGAGCCTTAGGAATGACCCTCAGCTGCTAAGTAGTTCAGGATTTCTCTCTCATGAAAAGCAAATCCACCAGAGAGGGCTCCAGGCTCTGGTGTACAGGGGACATTGAATGGATCCTGAGAGCTGATTTCTCACATCTCTTGCTGCTCGTCCAAACACCTCACACAGGTGACCTGAGGCCCACTCTGTGGAAAGCATGGACACCATTGGCACTAGCCAACAATATCAGAGCGTGCTTGCCCTTTGCCCTTCCTTCCTTTTCCTCTCCCGAGGAACAGGTCTGGTGATTGTGTGCCTGTCCCCACAGTCCTCCGAGACACAGTTATTTCTCCCTTCACCTCTGTCGTCAAATCGCCTCACACCGAGACGGCTGGTGGAGTTCCAGCCATCGTATCTGTTGAAGCCCTCTGCTGTCACCAAGCGTGCCGCCCCCATCTCTTGTTATCCATGGCTGTCTTCAGGCCCATGTGCCTTCCTCTGAGTGGGACTTCCCCAGGCACAGCATCTAAACGTGCCTGCCCGTCACGCGCTCTGCCTTCTTTTCCAGAGCGTGGACCGTGTTGGTGTTTCCCTCTCTGGTTGCCTTCTTTTCCTGTTTCTGGTCAGTCTTGCTCACTGGACTGGAGGATCCCCGTGGGCGGAAACTGCACCTGCCTTGTTCTCTGTTGTGTCTCCAGACCTCAACAGTGTCCCTTTCATTGTAGCTGCTCAAAAAACTCTCAGGAGACGAGGGAGCAGTAGCAGCAAAGGTCATTCTGTGTACTCCAATCCTCAGTTACTGTGATATCGTGGCCATTTCCACGTGTCAGCGCTAAGGCTGTGGGATGAGTTGGACCGGTTGTTTGTTGAGTATCCTCCCT
The DNA here is from genome assembly GCF_018167655.1 of Microtus oregoni. NCBI lineage: Eukaryota > Metazoa > Chordata > Mammalia > Rodentia > Cricetidae > Microtus > Microtus oregoni. The sequence continues at coordinate 23,989,877 of NW_024543064.1, read as the reverse complement.
ACTCTGACAAGATGGGAGGTAAAAGTAGGAACCAGCTGGATGGTGATGGTGGCGCATGCCTCTAATCCCAGCACTTCGGAGGAAGAGGCACACAGATCTTTGAGTTTGAGGCCAGTCTGGTCTACAGAGCAAGTTCCAATACAGCCAAGGCTTCGAAAGAAACCCTGTCTCAAAACGAAAAAAAAAAAAAAAAGGAACTGGCACCTTAACCTGTCATCACAAGGCCTAAGTCGACTGGGGTCTCCAGGAATTGTTCAAGTCCTGTTTTTATGAAAATTCACTCACAGATCCCCTTCTTGGGGCCCTAACTAGATAGCCCCTGGGAGCAGACCACAGAGGGAGATAAGGACCTACCATGAAGAACCCAAGGGCTAATATGGGAAGGGTGACCCTCGCCTACTGTACAGAGGCTAGAGGCTCAGTAAGTGCAGACAGCTGGACTCTGTTGGGGACCACCCACCTCCACCCCGATTTGTTTATTTGATAAATAAACAGGCCCCCCACCGTGTGCTAGTACCACTCTGGGCACTAAGAATACAGGAAGCTATAACAACAAACCAACTACATAGGATTCCCACTCCTAAAAGTCCTATCTCAGTGAGGGAGGCAAGCAATACGCACACAAGCTGTTGACGAGTATGGTCCCTCTGTCAGGGAATGGTACAGCAAAGACCCCGGGGTTGTGTAAGAGAGGTGCCTCTGTCTATGGGGTGGTCAGAAGCCCGAGCAAAGAGTGAGTGCAAAGCCCCGAGGCTGGAGAATTGTGACTCCACTGTGGTCTGCTGGCCTAGCATGCACACGGCTGGAGGTTCTACCTCTGTACCACCACCGCCAAAATTATGTCCCAAGTGTTGAGCCCGCTCTGGATGATGGAGGGGAGCCATTTTGGCTGGATGGGAGCAAGAAGGGAGGATGGTGGAGACAGTTGTGGAAGCGAGGGGCGGGGGGGAGGGGAGCTGCAAGGTTGAAGTAGGTACTAAATACCTCAGTGATCAACAGGAATAATTCCCAGTGCGATATTTTTTCAGACAAAATTAATGCCAGAAAATCTATAACGAACAGACTATGAATATTTTAAGCAAGGCCATCACAAGTATCCTATTGAGCCAAATGGAACTCCAGACAGAGGGAAAAAAATCACAAAACTGAGCCTGGTTTTGGTCCAAGGAGGAGGCATTTGGATGTGAGTGTGTGTGTGTGTGTGTGTGTGTGTGTGTGTGTGTTATGCGCGCGCATGCGCAGGTACACATGGAGGCCAGAGGTCAATCCTGTCAATCCTCAGCAGCAGTCCACCTTTGAAAAAAACTTTAATTATCTTTGTTCTTATTCTTTTTAAGATTTCTTTAAGTTTTTATTTTATGTATATGAGGGGTCTGCCTGCATGCATATCTGCGTACCACATGCCTGTGTGGTGGCCACAGAGGCCAGAAGAGGACATCTCAACCTATAAACTGCAGTTACAGACTAAAGCAAGCCACTTTGTGGGTGCTTGGACTGAATCTGGTGTCTCTACGAGAACAGCAGGTTCTCTTCACAGCTCTGCCCTCTCGCCAGCCTTCCACCTTTCAAAAAACAAACGAACAAACAAAAAACCGAAACAAAACAAAAAAAATCTCTCGTTGGCCTTAGGGCTCACCGACTAGGTTGGGCTCACTGGCCAGTGAGCCCCAGGGCCCCCTTGCCCCATTTCTAGTGCCGGGGTTACAAGTATGTGCTGCCACAACTAGCTTTGTACCTCAGGGCTGGAGATCAAACTCAGGGCCTCCTGCCGGCACGGCAAGCATTTTAGTGACGAGTGTCTTCCGATCCCCAGCCCTGTTTTCAGTTTGAGAGGTGATCTTTGTCTGCCTGGATTTGTTGCCGGGGATCTTCTTAGATGTCATCATTGTAGAAATACGTCACCTGGCATTAAGCTTGTTGACTCCGGCTCACCATGCTGGCCCTGACCAGTGTGTGCTGGTTGTATGTTTGGAGCCAGGTTCTTGACCTCTCCAAACGCTTTTTCCTCTTGAGAATGGGGGTAGAGTAGCGCTACAGAAAGGCTCAGTGACTCAGTACCAGCCAAGGCTGAGAGCAGGGTCCAACCCGGCGGCCAGAGACTTAGGCAGTGAGTCTGTGCTGTGGGCAGTACTAGGTCCCTATCAGAGTGCCACACGGGTGCCAGCCAGCAGCTAAGGCACAGGGCGAGGGAGGCTATGAAGAGATTGCTCAACATCAGGAGGACTAGAGAGGAAGGCCTGGTAACTCATGGCTGTAACCCTGGCTCTTGAGAAGGTAAGGCAGAAGGATTGCTGCAAGTTGGAGGCCAACCTGGGCTGCATAACGAGTTCTGGGCCTGCTTGGCCTATAGCATTAGATCCTGTTTCAAAATAAAAAAGAGGCCTAGGATATAGCGAAGTGACTGGGTGCTCTCTCTTGGGTTTAGGAAGCAAACGCAACAGGATCTGATGAGCGAACTACGGTGGGAGGCGGGCATTGGGGTTGGGGGTCAAGGGCAGCATGGACCCCAGCTGCCAACAGAGCTGGTCTCTCCGCCATCGAAGACTGCCCTGGCTGGGTGTGGCCTGCTCCACCATGCAGGCCCTGTGTGTATTTCAGAGGGAACTGAAGGAGCAGCTTCAGGCCCTGCAGGACAGCGAGCGCGAGCACACGGAGGCCTTGCAGCTACTCAAGCGACAGCTGGCGGAGACCAAGGTGAGCCTGACCCAGTGTGGGGACGATGGGCGGGCAGTGGTGAAGTGGGGCTGTGCATCCTCCATCCCTCTGAGGAAATCTGGCTTCCAGTTGCCTAAGTGTGGTGGGAGAGAGGCGGGGTGGGAGAAGTGGAGCCTCTGAGAGAGCAAACGGGAGTAGGACCCACCCCCCAATGTCACAGAGGGCTTTGGTGCCTGAGCGGGGCTGTTTCTCTTCAGCTTCGACCAGCACTGGGGTGGGACCAGGAAGGACTGACAAGGTCTACTTAGTGTCTCTTTGTTCTTCCCTTATTAAATAGGCCCACTACGGGCAGTGGTGGCGCACGCCTTTAATCCCAGCACTCGGGAGGCAGAGGCAGGCGGATCTCTGTGCGTTTGAGGCCAGCCTGGTCTACAAGAGCTAGTTCCAGGACAGGAACCAAAAAGCTACGGAGAAACCCTGTCTCAAAAAATCCAATTAATCAATCAATAGGCCCACTGCCCAGGAGCCCACTGTGGCATGTCCCCTCAAAGCCATGACTCATGTCCTCTCCCTCCCCTCTTGCACACAAGCATAGGGATAAGAACTCTAAATCCAGGTGTCAGCACTGAGGAGGCTGCACCTGGAGGCTATGGAGTCTCAGGCCAGCCTAGGCTGCGCGGCAAGGCCTTGTCTGGAGAGGGTGGGGGCACCTAACTCCAATTCTGAAAAGTAGGGCGAAATTCTCTTCTCTGGTCTCTGGCTACCATGATAGGATGGAATCTTTTGTCCCTACTTGAGAGGAGTACTGAGTCCAATCCTAGCACTGACCGTCAATCACATTCCTGGGCTCCCTATCTAAATAAACAGTGGGGACTCTGGCCTGTTCAATCCAGAACTCGGGGCTGGGAGGAGAGCTTCACAAACAGAAGGACTCTAGGGAATGGCTTTGGGCTGACCCGTTCTACAAGATGAAAAGCCCCTGTAGCTGGAGCAGAGCCTTGGGGTTACCTGGCCTGGGGAAGCCATTGGTAGCTTACATCTGTGTTCCAGCGTGGCCACCAACCCGCTGCGTGGTCTTGGGAGGGTCGTGACATACATTCCTTCAGAGGACATTCCAGAGACCCCTCGGTGGGTGACAGATGAGAACCAGCCGCAGGGTTGCGACCTCAGTGCTCTCCCAGCCTTAGCTTGTGTGTCTATCTGGTGACTCCACACCACCCCCATGAGGAGAAACAGATGGAACCCTCTCTGGAGGGCCGGCATCTGAGGGGTTGTTCTCTGCTACAGCTTTGCTTCTCTTGTTCACCCCTCTTTTCCCTCCACATTCCTCCCCCACCCCACTGACCTCCTGCCCACCTCTCCTGTCCATCTGTGTGCTGCTGGGGGACCCGCTTCCCCTCCCTTTCCCCAGCCTGGCTTCCTGTCTGGACGGGTATATTTATATAAGAAACGCTGATGGAGGCTTTGAGGCTGTATTTCACCTGGTGTCTGACTGGCTCCGCCGCAGCCTGCCTGCCCTCCAATGGCCTTGCCTGGGGGCCTGTCTGCTCTCCCTCCTCGCCTGTGTTTTCCTTGGTAGGCTCTGAGATGCTCTGTTCCTGGCAGGATTGTTTCTGAAAGGGCCACAGCTGCCCCAGACCCCGTGTGTGTCTTGGAGTGCGGGAGCTGGGCTGCCTTCCCCACCGAGGAACCGAAACGAGGGGCAACGCATCATGGCTCTGCCTTAGGATTCAAAAGAGTGGGGTCAGGGAGACGGTTCAGCACATAGAGGTGCTTGCTGCCAAGCCTGACAGCGTGAGTTCAGTCCCTGGGACCCACGTGGTGAAAGGAGAGTTGTGAGAGCAGGACTCCCTAAACTTAGCGTAGCATCTGATCCATGGTAGGGGACTGTGGGACAAGTGAGTGAACATCACATCAATAATATTAATTACTTAATTAATTAATTGATAAAGCACCTTTGGTAGTGAGAAAGTACAACTCCACTTCTAACAGAGGAAAGTTCAGCTGGGAGAGATTGACAGGCAGGCCTGAGGCCCCATAGCTTCTTTTAGTGGCAAGATGGATGACTTTGGGAAGAGTTTGGGAAGGCCCAACAGGATCACATACAGTACTCCTGGGCCGTCACGCTGGGCCATCACGCTGCCATGCCACTTCCTGGTCCCCTCTCCGCCTCTCATCCTCTTTCTCTATCTGTCCTCTCTTGTGCTGGGGATACTGGAAAGGACATGGAGTCTGCCCTCAACTTTGTGATGTGATCTTAAGCAAGCCCCCACTCATTCCCTCCCTCTCCCCTTCATCAGTGAAGCCCTCCTGACCACCAGCCTGTTCCAGGCCTGGGGGTGGGCACGGGGACAGGGAACAGGCCATTCCTACCCAGGAAGGGCTCACACACTAGCTAGAGAGACATATTATGGAGGAGACAGCAGATAAGAACCTTGGCATGCCCACCACCTGGAAAGGAGAAAGAAAGCCTCTGGGGAGGAGCCCCCCCCCCCCACACACACACCAGTGTTTGGAGAGGCACAGCAGAAGAAATAGAGACAAACCAGGCAGCCACTGGGTGGCTAGCGCTGATGAACAGTTTAGCAGGAGCGAAAGAGGGTAACCCTGGAACCTGGAGACCCCGGAAGACTGCTCTAAAGGATACAGGGACGTGGACCCCATCCTCCAGCGGTAGCAGCCTCACCCCCTCTGGGTGAGGGGCTCCAGGAGGCCCCAGCAGCCTTTCCCTCCATCCCTAGCCTCGCCTCCACTCCTTCTTTGTCTTCCCAGCGTGTTGGGTGGGCATGCGCAGGGAGGCTGGCCTGCTGCCAGCCGTTCTTCCTGCAGGGCCAGCAGCCACCACAGGAGAGAACAGGCCCTAATTGAGCCTTTGTGGAAGCTCCCACAGAGCCCCGGGCACTGAACACAGTGGGGTCTCTGACTCTATGAACTGCCAGCCAGAGGCCCACAAAGTGAAATTGCAGAGGCAGGCCCCACACGTGAGGCCACATCCTGTGTCGTCTGACTGTCCGCGTTCCTCAGGCTACCCCCTCTGCCTGCTCCCGCTCTGCCATGCACAACCAGTGCTCCTCCAATCCCTGGAGCCCACTCTGAAGCCACCTCTCCATGTGGACTCCATAGGCATGCCTGTTAGAAACCGTCCCTTTGCTGTGTGTGCCTCAACTTCCCCTTGGTGCCTGGAGCTGCACCTCATTCGATGAACATTACCACACCCCTGCAATGTGACTTTTGTAACCCCTCTCACAGATGGGGAAACTGAGGTACACAGAGTTCAGGTAGCTGAGGCCACCACAGCTAGAGACTCAGAGCTGGGACCTTTCCCTAGTCGCTCCTCTACAGCTTCTTGGGCCTCGGGGAAGGGAGAGGGTCCAGGTATGCGTAGACCTCCCTTGGCAGTGGCCTTGTTCCTGCAGTGAGGGTCTTAGGGGAGCCAGATGGGCAAGTAAGCACTAAGATTTGCCCAGTCTCTGCTTGTTCATGAAGGTCTCTGACCTCCATGACCCCCTTTGTCATCATCCTTTGACTCTCATAGGTGATGGGGTGGTCAAATACAGAGCACTGAATCCCACATTGCACGTATAGGCATCCCCCACATAGCTGTCCCCTCCTTCCTTCCCTCGTGCCAGGAATCCGGGCAGTACCGTGCATTCCTGCCCTTTGCAGCCTCATTGGCTCCGCTGTATTCCCCCATTAGTCTCCTGATGGGTCCCCACGGAACTACGAGCCCTTCTGTCCTGTGCAGGTCCCATCTTATCGCCTTGCTTATCTGTGTGTCCTACACGGCCTGGCGAGCAAGCCCCCTCCCCATCTTTGTGTCAAAGCTGCCCCCCTCATTGGCACCTGGACGCAGTAAGATTCATGCTGGGTCCCAGTTATACTTTCCCATAACCCCTGATGGTTATCCCCCCCACAGTCCTCTACCAAGAGCCTGCGGACCACCATCGGGGAGGCCTTTGAGCGGCTGCACAGGCTACTGCGAGAGCGGCAGAAAGCCATGCTGGAGGAACTGGAGGCCGACACAGCCCGCACGCTGACCGACATTGAGCAGAAGGTCCAGCGCTACAGCCAGCAACTGCGCAAGGTGCAAGAAGGTGCCCAGATCCTGCAGGAGCGGCTGGCTGAGACGGACCGGCACACCTTCCTTGCTGGAGTGGCCTCCCTGTCTGAGAGGTAAGTGCCGTCTAGCTGCGGTCTCCACCCCCCCCCCCCAGGGCCTCTCCCAACCCAACTGAGGCAGTGAGGGGTCAGGTGGATGAGGCTGTCCGCAGATAAATCATCCAATCATATTTTCATCATCATTGATAGGAATCTGCTCTAAGTATGCCAGAGCCCAGGCTAAAAGCCTTCCATATCCATGCTTCTCTGTATATACTATATTCTGATGGAGCTGGGCGTGGTTGCTGACCCCTGTAATCACGACACTAGGGACGTTAAAGCGGGAGGTTTGTCGTGTAGATTGGCTTTCCCTCTGTGCCTGGAGTTGCACCTCATGTGAAGACCATCTCCACCACCCCAGCCTGGGTTGGAGGCCAGCCTGCACTACAGAGGGAAGTCTGATCTCAGAACAACATATGTGTGTGTGCTCTACCTGTATTATAACAGCATAAGCAATATTCGATGATGTTTGTAGTCATTTAACACAGCTTTGTGCTGTGTGTCACTAATGTGTTTTATGTATTGGGGGAAATGGGGTGTGCATGTTCCTGTCTGTGATTGCCAGATGTCAACCTCAGCTGTCAATCTTCAGGGCGTTGTCCCCCTTGGGGATGTACGTGTCTGTTTGAGTGTATAGGTGCCTGTGGAGACCAAAAGAGAGTGTCACATCCCCTGGAGCTGGAGTTATAGGCAGTCGTGAGCCATGGGTGCCGGGGAAACAAATTCAAGTCCCCTTGAGGAGCAGTAAGCACTATTGTCTGTCTGCAGACCCCCCACCAGAGCTTCTGAGATAAGGTCTCTCACTAACTGAGCTCTCCAGGCAGACTGACTGGATGGCCAGCGAGCCCTCAGGGAATCCTCCTGTCTCCGCCTCTCCAGCACTGGGATTTTAAGTGCGCACCACCATGCTTGCTTTTGTTTTGACATGGGTTCTAGAAATCGAACTCGGGCCTTCATGCTTGCAAGGCAGGCACTTTACCAGCTGAGCTATCTCTTCAGTCCCTGTCTACAATAACACAAATACTGTGCACCGGTCTGTAGAGACATTCCATTATTGTAACCCTCTGAACTCCCAGCAGGGTGCTTGCAATGCTCATTTCACAAGTATAGAAACTGAAGCTCAGAGAAGTCAGATCAATTGATCAATGGTCAAGGTTGCTTGGGCTGGTGTAAAGCCAGGGTTCAAGCTCGGGCCTCTGAAAGCTCCTCTTCAGGGCACCACTTAGTACTGGCTAGCTGGAGCTCAACACTCACCACTGATTTCCTGTGCTTGATGTTAGCCATGAACGACCCACTGAGCTAAGCATTTCCTGCACATTATTCCATGAGATCCCCTCGACAGGCCTAGAAAGGCAGAAGCAGACAATTGCGTCTCGGTACAACAGACATCTCACTCATGACCTCACCCTGGTGTAGCACGAATAATAAAAACCCAGAGTCAGATGTTGGGGTTCAAGCTGAAGATCAGAAAAGCAAAGGAGCCAACCACTAGAGAGTCCTTATCTCTACCAAGGCTGGGCGATCCTGTCCTCAGTGTGACTGCAGACTGAGACCCTGAGCTCCTGTCTCCTGTTCGTCTCTAGTGCTGGTATTAAAGGCATAAAACACCACCACCCGGCCTCACTGGCTAACTAGTGTGGCTGCTGGGATTAAAGGTGTGTGCCACCACTGCCTGACCTATATGACTGACTAGTGTGGCTAGCTTTGCACTCTGATCTTCAGGCAAGCTTTATTTAAATAAATAAAGTATCAATACACCCTGGAGGTGAGTACCGGGCTCCATGAAGTCTTCTCTCCTGCTGTCCTTCCAGGCTCAAGGGGAAGATCCACGAAACGAACCTGACATACGAAGACTTCCCCACCTCCAAGTACACGGGCCCTCTGCAGTACACCATCTGGAAGTCTCTTTTCCAGGACATCCACCCAGGTGAGGCGACAGGGAGAAGTGTGCATTGCCACCTGGGCCAGGTGTGGCAGGTGGCAGAGCAGGAAGTGGGCAGAGTGCCTGCGGGTGTTCTGTTCTGGTTTAAGTGCTTTGTATCACGGTGACCCACTCCGCTCCTAGAGGAACTTGCCACAGTCATCCACACGTCACGCTTGCAGAATTAGAGGCTCGGAGCCAGAGCGATTGGATGGATCGTCCGCTGTGCCCCAGAGCCTATGCCGAGCCCTCGAGCCCCCAGAAAGCCCTCTACAGCAGGTTCTATTACTGGGTCTGTTCCCCAAGTGGAGGCACAGCTGTTCCCTGTCCTGACACAGGAGTCGGAGTCCACCCACCTGGATGGATTCGCTATTTCATTCTCCAAACAGTGACGGTCCCTCAGTGTCAAGAGTCAAGGGAGACAGACAAGTGACCTGACCTTGGCAGTCTAGTGGGATGAGGCTCTGGCATGAGATTTGCACATCATGGAAACCTAGGGGTGGGGGCGGGGCGGGGCGAGTTGGGGGGCAAAGTGTGTGGGCAGGGAAGGAGGGTCAGTCAATCAGAAGCAACAGATGCAGCCAGGAGAAGCTCAGGTTTGCCTTGGATACTGGAGAGCAGCACGGGTCACTCCAGAATGTCCTCAGTTGAGCCCCTGCAGTGATGGAGAGGTCCCTGGTACAATCACCCAGGGTATGGATGCTGGGGCACGGAACTGGGGCTCCCCTTCAGATGGCAGGCCTCATCTAATGTGTCATTCCTGCCGTCTTAGAGTTGAAGAGGGGGTCTAATGAACAAAAGCAACAGTGTTGGGAGAAGGGGACGTTTTCTAGCAAACTCAGCTGCCTCCCTGGAGTGTGCTCCCAGCCTCTGAAGGACTTTCACACTGGGCCATGTGTGGATGAACCAGTGTACCTAGAGAGAGACAAGAACCCCAGGCTCTTTTTCTCTCCTCTCCTGGGACCCCTCGAGTGGGTGGTCTAGAAACTTGCTGCCTCAGCTGCCACCTGCCTCATCCCTGCCACAAGACCCTCACCCAATCAGTCAAAACCCTCCAAGACACCACACTCAGCCGCCCTGAGCCATCTTCAGGCTGTGCACGAGCCGGGTTCTCCCTCCTCTGCTCATTTTGCCTGGAGGCCTTGGCATCATCAAATGCTTTCGTATTCGATGGCCAAAATTCACCCCCTTTTTGTAGCTTCGCCTTAAACACCTCAGCCGAAATGCCTTCCTGGGTTTCCTCAGGTAACTGTGGCCTTTTCTGATGACAGTGCCCGATAACAGCCGAGGTGGCTCTCGTTCCCTCTCTCTGGACTCTGAGCTCTAAGGGGCCAGAGGCTGGGTTCAGTTAATCCCCTGCAGCCAGCAGTCAGTGTTTGTAGATGCAGGAATAAAAGAACAGATGTTAGACTCCAGTTTACTTCTAGAATAGTGCCTAGCGTATACAGCAGGTACTCAGTAAGTGTTAAAGGGACTGGCTGCAGGTCCTTAGACATCTCCCTTCTTCCTCTAGTCCCATTGTGTCCTGGGAATAACGGAGATGGCAATGTCCCTTTTCGCCTCCATCACAAGTGAGCGAATGATGGTCAGGCAGGGTGTCTCAGCCTCTGTGCCGCTGACCCACAAGGCCTTGCTGGAGGCCCTGTCCCATCCACCACAGGAGACTGGCAGCCTCCGCAGCCTCTAGATCTAGCTTACTAGATGCCACTGTCCCCTCCCCTCCCTTAGAGCAACCCAAAGTGTCTCCGGCTGTGGTCAGATATCTTTTGGAAGCACAGCTGTCTCAGTTGAGACCGCAGACCCTGAGAACACTACCTGCAAAGGGACTGAGGGGGCAGGTGTGTGACCTGAGCACTCTGCCCTGAGCAAAGGCCCCTGGGACTTTAGACAGCAGTGACCTGGTTGGCTGGGCCCCTCCTTTGTCTGCAGGATCTATGAAGTCACTCTGGCTTCTCTGTGAGCACCAGACCTTTTATGTTCGGATGGGAAGGCTGCTTTTCCCCAGGGACCTGGCTGTGGCTTCTAGTGGCTTCTTGCCTGCCCCTCCTTTACAGCCTAAGCTTCCCATTTGGGTCATCTGAGAACCCCATCTAACACCTGTCGCTCCCCTACTCTGGAGCTTCCACACTTCATCACCTTCAGCCGCCTGCCCTGCCCCCAGCCCTCTGCCCACCATCCCTCTGCCAACTCAGCCCTATCACACAAACATCCCCAGCGAGCCAGGCAGCCCATTGTCCCAAGGACACCGGACACTCCTCTCCCTCCTTAGCCTCGGCTGCCTCGCTTGGCCTCTCCCCCAGTCACTACTCATCTGGATCTAATCATGTGGAGACCCAGAATGTTCTCTGCCCCACTGTGTGACCCCAAGGCAAAGCAAGCTCCCCACTCCCGCTGCAGCTGAGCTGCCTCACCTACACCTTAGAGGTGGTCCTGGTTGTTGCCCAGGATAGATAACAAAGAGGACTAATTTCTGTGTGAAGACGGTCCCGTGATTTAGTAAGCATGCTGTACTATTTATTATTATGAATCAGACACTTGCCCCACCTTACTGGTCAGATTTTCTGGGGCCAGATGATGGAAGGACACCACATAAAAATAACCCAGCTCACGCTCCAATTCCCCTTTCACCCCAAGTAGAACCTAAGTAAGACACTTACTTCAGAGAGCCTCAGTTTGCTCTTCTGAAAAATGGCTACAGTCATCGAGACCCTGGGACTACTGTGACTCTCTGGAGCGGTGCCTGTTCTGTGCAGACTCTGCAAAGGCAGTAGAGGGCACTGAGGGCCTGAGGAGCTATGAGACTTGGGCTAGACCTCTGTTTTTTAAGGCCTGACTTGGAGAGGAAAAAAAATGCAGGCATACTTACTGTCTCATGAGACCCTGACTGTACCCGAGAACAAAGAGACCCGGGCCTCCGACTGCTGGGCAGTGTGCTGGGCTGGGCATCTGGGAGACCTTTCTCTACTGCTTGGGTGATAGTTGAGGAGAAACAGGAAACGTTTTCATGGAGTTTGGAAGTCTGTGACCCTTCCTGGGTGCCTGCCTTTTGACCCAAGGTCTTAGAGTGGTTTCAGAAACTCAGAACACATAGCGGAGCCTGCCTTTGTCTATAAAGAAGAGTTTCACAGTTAGGTGTGAACTTTGACCTCCAAGCAGAGCCTGGAGAAAGGCTTTGGCTTCACTGGGTCTCATCACTACCCTGAGGGTACAGACTGCTTGGGAGGGCGAAAGGGGAACAGCCACACCAGAGTGCCCCTCAGGGTCCCTGACTGCTCTCTGGACTGAAGGCCCCTGTTCCTGCCTGAAGTAATAAGGGCAGCAGGGCTGCATCCTTCAAAGACAAAGAAAATTTCTAAATGGTTTGAAGTGTGTTAAAAATATATGCAGACTAAAATTTAAAGTTCTTAAACTAACAAAAAAAAAGGAAGAGAGTTGTTGTGTGTGGTACACACCTTTAATCCCAACACTTGGTAGGCAGAGAGAGATAGACCTCTGTGACTTCAAGGTGTGGTGGCACACGCCTTTAATCCGAATGCCTGGGAGGCAGAGACTTGACAGCTCTCCTCTAGGGAGCAGACGCCTGAGAGAGACGCCATGCCCCGCTCCCGGCATGAAGCTCTGACCCAGGATGGACTAGGCTAGAATCTTCCCGGTAAGACGGGTTCTCACAGATTGTTAGAGATGGGTTGATCGGGATATCAGAATTAGCCAGTAAGGGCTAGGGCTAAAGGGCCAAGCAGTGTTTAAAAGAATACAGTGTCCATGTAATTATTTTGGGGCATAAGCTAGCCAGGCAGGCGGCTGGGGTGCTGAGAACGCAGCCCTGCCGCCCCATATTACTACACCTGCCGGCCTCAGGGAGGGTGCTGCCAGGGGCTCCAGAAGTGGCCCAAAAGCCTACACAGACCTAAGAGTCAGAGAGTCTGCATGCTGCCTGCCCGTATCCCCTTAACTATCACTTGAGCCTTGGGGTCTCTCTTTTGCTGACCTCCTCACCTCCTAGGCATCTGGCATGTGGGAATCTGCATTCCCAAAGGCTGATGTTTTCCCTGGGACTCCACTCCCAGCGTGTCCCACTGCCTGTAGCATCAGCAACACATCCGTAGCTGATTAGGTCCTTACACACACTCACACCTCCTTCCAGCCTCCCTCTCACTGTGAGAACTCTTCACACCACACAGGGCAGGAACTTTCTCGTTCTTACCAGCTACCCAAAATACTGACAGAATACAGGCAGAAGTTCACCTGTGGGCCCATTAGCACCTCCTCTCCGTTTTATGTCCCTGGACAAAGGATTGTTCCGTGGGCCCTTCTATACCCGGGGTTCCTGTTCCCACACAGCTCTCTGCATTCTGACGTCAAGAGAGAGGTATGAGGTACGGAAGCGAAGTTACTATGACCAGGCTCACGGAAGCAGTTCCATGCAGGTCAGCCTGTTATGGGTGCATGATGCTGGGTGTAGCTGTGACTGCCTAGCGGGACAGTCACAAGCATTGGGGCCTCTTATTTCTCTGTGTATCTACGTCCTACAGGGGCACTGAATGGGAGGTAACAGTGAAGAGCTATCGTGTCCCTGCTCCAGCTGATAGGAAAGAGTCAGGGAGCCCGGGAAGTCCTTGGCCCGGAGGAACTGTAGCAGTATTCCGTCGTTCCATCCTGCTCTCTCCCTTCTGTCTTACCCTGGCCTGGAAATACTCATTCACTGAGAAGTGCAGGTCCCAGGTTTCCTCTGCTCCTTGGGGGGTTATCAATAAACAGAGGTCTTGTGGAGTTCAAGAGACTGTCCTATCAGACCTGCTGAGCCGGTATGGCCAGCTCAGAGCCAGGTGACCCAGCCTGCACCAGGGACACTGTCAAACAGGAGTGAGTATGTTGTGTGTTCAAAAGCCTGCCCGTGCCAAGCTCCGTGCTGGGCATTCAACTCCCAGGGAAGACAGGGTTCACTGCAACACAGGCCTTGGCCTCTGGGTGCAAAGTTGGGTGAGATAGGAGCCCAGAAGGCCGTTCCCTGTATAGGAGAGCAGCAGAGAGAACAGGAGTCCCGGAGGCCGAGGGAGAAATCAGCTGAATCCTCCAGTGGGAAGGCTCCCAGAGGATGGGCCTTCGAATGGGGCGGGGGGGGGGGGGGGCTGATCTCTGCGGCAGAGAGGATGTAGGGAGCAGGGGACAGCTGAGCAAAGGGTTTAGGCCTGAACAAAGAGGTGGGCTGTGGCCAGGTACCAGGTGGCCTTGAATAGTCTCCGCTCTGCCAGCATTTTTTTGACCTGCGATTGGTCAGGGCTCCCGAGGGTCTTAATTTTCCTGTCTGTCAAATGGAAGAGTTGGTAGGATTAGAGATTTCCAACATTTTGGGACATATTGTCTATTTTTAATAATAACAAATTTTAAAATCTCAGCTCATACATATGACCTTTTAATTTTATATATATATATATATATATGATAATGTATACATGCGTATGTAACAACTGACTGTAGTATAAAGGAAAAATAGAAGGTGATTTGTAGTTAACTCCTTGAAGCCAGCACCGGTTGTAGGTTGCAGTACAGCCTGGCCTCGAACTCACCATGTCGTGTAAGATGACCTAGGATTTCCGGTCCTCCTGCCTCCACCTCCAGAGGGTTGCAATTACAGGCACACATCACCATGGCCAGTTTTATGAGGTGCTGGGGATCAAAGCTGGGGCTTTGTGCATGCCATGCAGGGACTTTGCCAACTGAGCCATAATCCCCAGCCCATCATTAAATATTTTGAATCACTCTGGAAGGCACAACCAAGCAACCAGTGCTCACAGTGTAATTGAAGCACCATTCAGACGGTTGTCTGTGCCCACAATGTCATCCTTAGAGATGTACTGAGCAAATCAGCCTGAGTCCTACACAAACAATGATAAAGTGTAGCCTCCCTCAGTTCGGTCATTGCCTTCCAAAACCCTCAATGTGTTTTAAAAATCACAGGATCGGTCTCACGTTGATACATATTGCCAAGGTAGGTTGTACTTCCAGACATGCGTATATTAAGATTTCTCGACCACTTGGATGTCTGGCAGGATGTCTGGAGTTCAGTGGTGGGGTGAAGCATCCCTTATGAGGCCAGCCTGTCCCCAGCTCGCTTAGCCACCCTCCATCCCGCCAGTCTTGGAGACAAGCGGCGAACGTTTTCAGATCGCCCTCTAGGGGGCAGTATCACCTGGCTAATCTGCTCCTTTCCAGCTCTGAAATTCCCTTCTGGAATCACTCAGTGCTTTACCCTGGGAATCACTCGGTGATCCTATCAGCCACTCTGCAGCCAGGTGTTCCCTTTTGTAGAGGAGGCGGAAACAGACAAGAGGCGAGTTTAGGTTCATTTATCTTGTGACACAGTAGATCAGTAGCCTCCTGGAGATGAACCAGGACCCTCTCCTCAAGTGGGCACTACACAGTGGACCTACGGCCTTCTCTCCACTGATCTTCCCGTCCTCCCCTTCTCTCTCCCACCTAGTGCCAGCGGCCCTGACCCTGGACCCAGGTACCGCCCACCAGCGCCTGATCCTGTCGGATGACTGCACCATCGTGGCCTACGGAAACCTGCACCCACAACCCCTGCAGGACTCACCGAAGCGTTTTGACGTGGAGGTGTCGGTGCTGGGCTCCGAGGCCTTCAGTAGTGGTGTCCACTACTGGGAGGTGGTGGTGGCAGAGAAGACCCAGTGGGTAATTGGGTTGGCCCACGAGGCTGCGAGCCGCAAGGGCAGCATCCAGATCCAGCCGAGCCGCGGCTTCTATTGCATCGTGATGCATGATGGCAATCAGTACAGCGCGTGCACGGAGCCCTGGACGCGGCTCAACGTCCGTGACAAGCTCGACAAGGTGGGTGTCTTCTTGGACTATGACCAGGGCCTCCTCATCTTCTACAATGCCGACGACATGTCCTGGCTCTACACCTTCCGAGAGAAGTTCCCTGGCAAGCTCTGCTCCTACTTCAGCCCTGGCCAGAGCCATGCTAACGGCAAGAACGTCCAGCCGCTGAGGATCAACACTGTCCGCATCTAGTCCGGGCTGAAGGAGACCAAAGCCTTTTGGGTCTGTGACCACTAGCAAGAGCCTTGCCCAGCAGACGGGGGCCTAGACTACTCAGGCCCATCTTGGCCGCCCTGAGACCTCAGGCCAGTTGTTTATCCCCCAGCCTCCTCTGCCCTGCCTGCGAGCTGGAGGTTGTGCTCCGTGGTTAATGTCCTGTAGCTCTGATATTAATGGGATGTTACATGGCTTCTCCCCAGGGCATCCCTAGCCCAACCCCTCCTCCCTATTCTCCCAGGGACAGGGAATTTCCCTCCTTCTGCCCAAGCGACCTAGCCTCTTGACAGATCAGATGTGACCAATAGCTAGCAGCCCAAAAGATATACAGAATCCTCTTATGCTTGTGGCCTAAGACATGACTTGCCCCTGACCAAGAGAGTAATGGGTTGTTTTCTCTTGACCCAAGTACACAGTAGACCCAGATGGAAGCTGGTCCTAGGGATATCTGAGGGTCACCCTCTTCTGCTACCCCTGCACCAAGCCGAGAGCTGCGGCTTTCCTCCTCTCCCACTAATCTGCTCCCACTGTCAGAAATGACGCTGTGGCATGTGACAGGCAGTTCACATGGTACGGTCATGCCTCTACCTTCCAGTCCATGGACTCTGAGGCAGGGCGAGGCATAAGGACCCCAGAAACCAATACAGAACACTGTCAGGACAAAGCAACAATGGACAGTATCAATCCAAGTCCCCAGCTGCCCTGGGGATAGAGGTCCAGCCAGCCCTCATCAGTCAGGCCTCTATGAGCTGCTATGGGGACAGAGAGGGTGCTGGTAGCAGTTCTTCTCATCAGGACCTGAATCCCAGGAGAGCTGTCAGTGGGTACCATGTTGGACTTGGCATCTGGCTCCCATAGAATCCTGCTGTGCACACAAGAGCCACCTTAGTTGGCGTTATCAGACAAGAATTTACAATCCGCTCCCCGGTGGCTTTCAAGATCACTGGAAGGGTTGGAGGAGGTGAGCCTTGCTGAGTTTCCAGAGACAACTTCAGGCCACTAAAGTGATTGTGTCTTGTGACCAGGAAAGTTGTTTCCATTCGCGGGGAGCCCCTGCCTCTCTAGCTGCTCGGGGCCACCGTCCACTGTCCATGCCAGCAAGTGGTTATCCGAGCCTGCCTCTCTCTCAACTCAGGTCCCAAATCTACATCTTTTGGAGGGATTCTTTCTGTGGAAACTTGAGTCAGAACCCAAATTTTGACAGCCAAGAAGTCTGGGAAGTGTAGTTTTTTTCTCTTCTAGCCTCATCCATACAGAAAGTTAGCATGGAGGTGGAGCAGCCCATCCGCAATTTCCTTACCACAGCATCCAACTGTGCAGAACTCAGGAGAATCAATGAACCCACCTCACGGCCTTGACTTTGAAGCAGAGCTGCTGAAGATTTCCTGCTCCTAGGCTCTGTCCCTGCCCAGAGGCAACAATCTCAGGAGTAGGTCGGAGTCAGAAGTACAATCAAAATGGCTCCCCAGCTTCACTGTAGTCCTGGGGGCTTCAGTCCTGTATTTGAGGTTCAGTGAGCATGTCCATCTCCAAGGAGCCAGAATGGATGAACTTGAGGGGTTCCCACTCACAACTGCCATGCACTGGGCCCCCCCTGCACAAGAGGAACCCTAAGCTCTACTCGCGCCCTCCACTCCAGGACTCCAGGCTACTCCCGACAGTATTTTTATTTAAAACATTGCTCTTTTGTGCATTAAGATCAATTTGTATTAAATTAAGGTTACAGGGCACAGGTGTCTGTTCCATTCCTTCTGATGAAGACAAAGCAGCCTGTCCCAACCCAGAAAGGGGACACTCATTAGCATAGCCAGTCTGGTCCTCAAGGCAGCCCCGCTGGAGACATCTCCAGAGCACAGTGAGGTCCAAAGAGAGGAGTGACTCTGAGAAGCCCACAGCCCACACCGGACAGGAAGAATTGAGTTCTGGGCCAGCACCCACACCACAGCCCTGCCAGACACTCACCAGGCAGGGCAGACATCCCTGCCTGAAGAAAAATGGGGTAACCTTGAAAGCGGATAAGGGAACCATACAGGGCAGCAGCAGGAGTCTTAGACTATATAAGCCTGGGCTCTAGATCAGGCTTCACTTTAGAGAAAACAACTCAACCTCTCAGGGCCTGAGTTGCTCCCCTTGTAAAATGGGGGTGATAGCATAGACTTTTTTTTTTTAATGTGTAGCCCATTAAACTGGCTGACCTCGAACTTGTGATCCTCCTGCCTCTGCCTCCTTCAGCAAATCCTACTGGCGTGTGCTACCACAACCGGCTAGCATAGACTTAACATGATTTATTGAGAAGCTATAAAGTGTACAGTTCCCGAGGCCCTGCCTCTTCTCCCACAGTCTGTGCCTGAAGCTACATAGGTTTTCTAAGCTTCTGTGCCTCCTTGGCCCCTGAGAAGTTCATCTTCCTCCTGCATCCCGTGAGGGGTGTGGAACAAGGTAAATAGGGAAGTCCTTAGGTTGCTATGGAGATAGAAGTCCATCCTACCTCCAACTGATGGAGAAGCAGTCTAGGCATAGTCCATCAGGGTCCTGTCTGTGCACACACAGGCTGTGCCCATGGCTAACAAGAAGGTTGCCTGCTCTTCTGCAGCTCTGCAATGCAAGAATGGGAACCTTGGGGTCTAGTCTTGGCTTTTCATTGATTCATGTAAACTGAAAGTGTTCTTCCTTTCCTTGCCTGCAGGGTGAGGGAGGTAGACCCTCTAAGGCACTAGGTAGGACTTTATAACCTTGAGGTGGGCTGGAAAAGGACCCACACCAGGCCCTGAATTGTTTGAATTCCTAGGCAGAGGTCCATGGGCAAGGAGAGGGAAGGGGCTAGAGGCAGGAAGGTCTAGTATTGGAGCCAGAAGCCTGGGTTACAGAATGAGACCTGGGGGGGGGGGACAGACAGAAGGGGAAGGAAATGGAGGGAGTGATGGGGAGAGAAGGGGGAGGGACAGGGAGAGAGATTGAGATTGTCAGGCTAACTATACAGTTGAAGGTGAGGCTGGCAGGAAGTACTAATTGATTGTCTCCAGCCCATTCTGAGTCCCCATATGTAGTCTGTAAGCAAAGTGCTAGTGCATTCTACACTTTATCTAACCACAAAGAGGAGCCCGTGAGGATACTGTCATTATCTCCGTGTTAGAGACACAAAGCAACACTGCCCAGGGGATCCACAGCTAGTCCCTGGAAGAGCCGGAAGCACTAAGGCCACATTTGGACCTCTCTGGAGGGACTTCTCTCAACTCTGAGGACCACTCAGTGATGGGGCAGCCACCATAACTAGGATCCTGGGCTTTGAAGAGGGACCTTACACCACAGGTCCCATATGGCTTAAAGGAGGGCTTATGAAGCCCACTGTGTGACTTTAAGCAGGTTCCTAATCCTCTCTGGCCTCAGTTTCCCCATGTCTACTGGGCACAGCTTAGAGATCTGCTTGCTTACCAGGGTAAGTGGAATGTTGGGTGCCACCGCTTGGGCCACTCCATCCCAACAGATTAGGTTATTATCTTTTTGTCACTCTCTCTGGGGTGATGGCAGAGACAGAAAAACAACAATGACAAAGTCTCTTGGTAATACACAGCTCACCTCAGAGACTCTGGGGCCAGGCCTTCCCTCCTGCCAGGGAGGCCATCCCAAGAGGCTAACTGCTCACACCTGGACAGACTCCTCCTGCCTGGGTCTCCGCTCTGTTTAACACCCCAAGCTCACCACCAGCTCAGAACCAGGACTGCCCACACCAGGAGGTCAGTTGCAAAGGCCTGAGTCACAGGTTTAAAAGGCTGGGGGCTGAGTGAAGGTGAGGGGAGTGGGGAGGGGCAAAGCCTGGCCAAGGTGCTGAATCGGATCTTAGCTGTCCACCAGGTCTTTATTCTGGGAATCCTGCACCACCTGAAGGAGGCATCGCGGGGAGCAGAGCAGAAATAGGGTGCACAGGGAGAAGAGGCAATGCCTTTCTTTTGAAATGTGCTCATTTTCCTGTTTCTATCTTCTGTCTTTATACAAGTGGGAGTTTTGTTGTTTGTTTGTTGTTAGCCTAAATACAGCCAGAACGGTCTTCCAGGGGTTGGGAGGATGGCTCAGGGGGCAAAACGCTTGCTGTGCAAGCATGAGAACATGGATCTGGATCCGCGGAACACCTATAAAAAGCTAGGTGCATCTGCACACATCGGCAGGCCCAGCACTAGGGGCAGTGGGTGAAGACACACAGGTCTGGGTAAGACCCTATCTCATAACTAAGAGATAGGCGAGCAATAGAGGAATATACCCAGCCTTGGCATCTGATGCCCACACCGTACACAGGGGCAGGCACACACAGACACGTGCATACATACAACATACACAAACAATTTTTATCTACTTTCAAGGTTTTGACAGATCTATCATTTTTTCTTATTTTAAAACATTCCTCCCTTACCCTAGGAATCAGGTGAAATGAGGAAGCACTGACACTTTGGACCAGACACCTGGGGGAGTCCCACCCTGATGTCACACCAAGCAAAGCCTTCGGGGGGGCTGATGTTAAAGGTACAAAAGGCCAGGTTCTGGTGCAGAGCCTGCAAAACAATGGACCTAGATGAGTGACTGAGTCTGAATCCTGATGGAGACTGAGTGATCTTCTGACCCAACCTGAAGCCCAGACAGCATTAGCTTATATAGCTCAAGGTTTGCAGCATGGGGCAGAGCTAAGGCCAGATTCTCTGTGTCCTGATCCCAGGAGGCTCACAAGGCCAGCTAAGGGGGTCCCAGCCCAGACAAGCGGAGAAGCAAGGGAGAGCCCACCAGGAGGCTCACAAAGCCAGCTAAGGGGGCCCCAGCCCAGACTAGCAGAGGAGAAGCAAGGGGAAGCCCAACATGGTATAAGCAGGGATGAAATGGGGGGGCACTCAGAAGAGAGGGGCCTCATGTAGAGATGTCTAGGGTGGAAGCCTGCCTATCAGAGATTAGAACTACAGTACCCCAAAAATAAAGGACACAAGAGTCACAGAATTACAGAGTCCTTTAGGTGGAAGCTGAGCAAGGATGGGCACTCTCAGGACAACTGGTATATGACTTGAGAGGTAACTCCCTCCAACCCATTCATATTTATAATAGAGTCATCTCCCAGAAGATTGGCAGCTGATGATAGGATGTCAGGCACTGTGGCAAGCATGTGGGATAAAGATGACACTGGGGTTGCGGAGAACACTGTGCAGATCGGCAGCTTCCACTCTGTCGTCAGACAGCCTGGAAATCCCAGAGCTTTTGTCAACCAAGCCAGCCTAGCCCTCACCCTTACTCCTATCAGCATCCCAGTATGGGATGATGGTCACACATCACAGCCCAGCAGTTCCCAGGGACCTCCTCCTGAGGTGGAAGATGCTGTGCATACAACAGCAGTCCGAGCACTTGGGCCCCATTAAGGTCCCTTATACAATGGACGGTGTGTTTCCATTCATCACAGCTCTGCTTGGGTAAGACTCTCTCCCTGTCTAGAACACCCAGCCCCTTTTCCTTCATCATGAAACCTGGCTGACTGGCCATGTCTAGAACATCCAAGGCCACCAGAGTTCATTGCCCCAGAACTGAAGCGCTTTTGGTCTCCCACTGTTACCTGTCTTAAGACAGAGACCATTTCTGCATTTCTGTCGGCTGCAGACATGATGGTGACCCAGAAAACAGGTTCTGGCTGGGGTCATGTAACCACCATGTCTCCAAGTTGGGAGAAGTCTTAGGGACCAAAATAGAGCTTTACATGGAAGCTGGGTTGCCAGGAAGTACCTCCTGGTCACCCCAACCAGACTGCTCAAGGAGAGTCAGGGAGAAGTGGCCGAGATTCGGTAAGTGCTTTGTCTGCTTTTGAAACAGATTATAAAGTAACTTACTTTAAAAAAGAATCAGGGGCTGGAGAGATGGCCCAGCAGTTAAGAGCACTGACTGCTCTTCCAGGGGACCCAGGTTTAATCCGCAACACCCATATGGCAGCTCCCAATTGTCTGTCACTCCACTTCCAGGGGATCCACCTTCCCCTCACACAGACATACTTGCAGGAAAATCATTAGTGCACATAAATAAAAACAAATAATAAATAATAAAAAAAATCAGACAAAGAGAACAGTTTTCTTCGCCCTGCATTTAGAATCAGCAGCTACCCATAGTTCATTGCGCTCTCCAGGCATCTTTGCCTGTACATGAACAAAAATGTCATTCCTTCTACAAAAGTGCGATCATTCTCTACGCTCCTCTTTCTACATCCTTCTAATAGAACAGTGGGTCAAGGGGTTTGCCCATTTCTTTCCTAAGTAAATACTTACATGCATTATGGAAAACACAGTCAAGATGCCCAAAGTGAAACTTGCCCATTATTGGCCACTGTTCATACACTGATACAGCATTTTGGCGAGAAGGTTTAGTCTTCTTCCCAAGTGATTTATTTTACAAAACTCGGGGTGCTGGGAAGATGGTTCAGTTAGTAAGGTGGTGCTGCTCACACGGGAGTTCCTGAGTGCTGACCCTCGGTGTCCTTGTAAAAAGCCCAGTGTGACGAAGTCATCTGTAACTCCAGCGCTGGGAGGACAGAGGCAGGGGGGGTCCCTGGAGCTCACTGTCTGGCCAACCTAAACAATCAATGGGACACTGTCTCAAAAATTAAGGTGGGGGAGCCAATGAGATAGCTCAATGGATAGGGGCACTTGCTGTCAACCCTGATGACCTGGATTTGATCCCTGAAGCCCCTGTGCCAGAAGGAAAGAACCTGTTCTCACAAGGTGTCCTCTGACCTACACACACACACACACACTGTAGCGTGGGTATACATACACACACGCACAACTTTACTGTTTCACAGTCTGGCTTTCCCCTCACTTAACAAAAGATTATGAGCACACATCCATATTGGGACCAATTGAGTCCTGGCCTTCAGCTGCTCTTCCCTGCTAGAGCCTTCTAATTGAAGTTACTAGAAGCTGTGCTTAGCCTAGAGGATCAGAGGATGGGATTTTCACCTGTTGGCCATTGACTGCAGGGTATTTAAGCCTCCATGGTGCTATTAAGGAAGGGCTTTTTGGTACCAGTGTTGGAAGGTCTGTGTGTCGGTCTGTCTCTGCGTGTGTATTCTCAGCCTGCAGCCCCTTATCCGAA
Organism: Microtus oregoni; assembly: GCF_018167655.1. Lineage (NCBI taxonomy): Eukaryota > Metazoa > Chordata > Mammalia > Rodentia > Cricetidae > Microtus > Microtus oregoni. The sequence continues at coordinate 23,966,980 of NW_024543064.1, read as the reverse complement.
GCTCGAGAACTGCGTTCTAGCGCATAGAGCGCAGACTGGGGCCACGGTGCGCGTTATATCCATCCTAGTAAATATCCTTCTACAGCATCCATTTACGACGGTGTTTGTCCCGCATCTACTTGTCGGCTCCCATTCTGAGCAGGGAGTGCTCTGCTAAAGCCCGCTGGTCAGGGCGCAACACTTCCTGCGCACTCCCTCACAGGAATGAAATGCCATGCCCTCCAAGATCCTGAGTACCTGCCACATCCACTCCTGGGCAGAAGCGCTACCATCTTCCTGATGGGCGTGGGGTCCTCCTGCAACTTCTCCACCGCTGCCCACCTCTGCAGTAAGTAAATGCCAGCCCTCCCCCCTCCCCCCGCCGCGTCCTGGACTCCGGGGGAGAGAGAGCTCCTTGAGCGTCTCTGCAGCAGGTTCTGACTCTGAGGCAGGAGGGCCTCTAGACTCAAGCTAGGTGGGGAGAAGTGTCACTTGCTTTGGTACCTTGGCCAGGTTTCTCAGTCCAGTGAGCAGAGGGAAGGACATGTGATTACCAGACATGGGACAGAGGAAGCAATGATCCAACAGTGTTGAACTGATTGTGATCTGGGGTAGGCAACTCTTCCCTGCTCCAGCGATCTCATCTCCCCCTAGTTATATAATGGGAACCATGGGCCATGTGGATTCTAAGGCACATCCCCCACTCGAGAATGCAAGACTCTGTTCAAATCCATGTTTTCTTTCTTCTCGGAGTCCTGGCATATCTTGTGATTGGTTTAATCCAGTCACGCACCCGATCTTGAGACATTTTTAACACGGTAATTATTAGCTGTCACCCCATTCAACTCTCACAATAAGCCTAAAACAGGAGGAGCCATTTTTATCCTTTCATTACAGAGGAAAACACTGAGTTCAGATTTTATAACTCAACAGAAGTGTCCAGATCCTAAAGCAGAGCTGTGCAGAGCCCAGATGCACGCCCCTGGGCCGCTGACCGCCTGGTGAAGCATATGGAGAAAATTCCTTTCTGGCTGCAGTTGATGGAACGGGGGCCCAAAGGAGAGATGACCTCCTCCAGAGCACACAGCAAGATCATGGCAGAACGGGGAGAATCCAGGCTATGTGCCCCCCCACCCCCAGTCCACCCTCATCTGTTGACCAGAACTAAGTGTTCAAAAAGGGGTGGTGGGATATCGGAAGCAGCCTTGGACTAGAGTCAAATGGCCAGGGCTGAATGAGGAGTGGAAGGGGTGCGGGGGTGTTAGCTGAGAAAGGTTGTTTGTTTAGCCCAAGATCACTAGAGAGAAGTGTTGACCTTGGCCAAGTCCCCAGATTGCCTGTGGGGCAGGCAAAGGCGGGCCAGGAAGTTCCTTTCTTCCCTACCTTCCTCTGACAGCCCTCAACAGTTTGTCGCCCCCCTCCCCACTTCAGTCACTCACCCCACAGATCCCTATCTCATGTGTCAATCACTGAGCAGGGCAACCACAGACGGCGGCGTCCTGGGTTCTGTCAGAGAGTGCATGGTGACCAGATCACCACAGTGTACTTGCTGAGGGCCAGGAGAAGGCAGGCTTACTGGAACTCAGACCAGAGGTACCTCCTGGAAGCTGAGCCCCAGAAGATGAGAAGGAGCTAGGTAGGCAAACTGGAAGATGGCAGCCTCTTCAGGGACAGGAATTGGGAAAGGAGCTCTATGCCAAGGACTGAACACGAGAGTGTCCGCTCTTCTGTTGCTCTAACGCTGACAGGAAGCAACTGAGGGGAAAGGGTGGAGACAACACGGTGACTTATTATTAATTATGAAAGCCTGGCCTTGGTTTAGGCTTGTTTCTAACTAGCTCTTATAACTTAAATTAACCCACATATCTTAATCTACCTTCTTCCACATGCTCATTACCTCATTTCCATTATGCCCATACTGGTTAGTCCGGCTCTGGCTGGTGACTCCACCTGTTCTTCCCAGAGCTCTCTCTATCCAGAAGTCCCGCCTGTACCTCCTGCCTAGTGACTGCTTGGTTTTTTATTAAACCAATCACAATGACACATCTTCACGCAGTGTAAAGGAATATTCCACAACAAAAGGGTTTGTGTGGCTTACACTTCCAGGCCACAATCCGTCATGGAAGGGAGCCAGGGCAGGAACTGAAACAAACAATGAAGGAACGGTGCCTACCAGTTCAGTCTCGCTCATGCTTAGCTAGCTTCTTATATAGCCCAGGTTGGCCAGGTAGGATGTCACTCACAGTGGGCTGGACCCTCCCACATCAATCACCAAGCAAGACAATCTCTCACAGACAAGACAGTTCCTCGGTTGGGGTTCCCTTGTCCCTAGGTCATATCAAACGGACAACATTGCAGAGAGTAAGGGGCAGAGCAGTGACGCTGGAGAGGAAAGCAGGCGTGCATTGTGCCGTGCCATGAGTCATCCTGGGGACAAGAGGGAGCCATGACAGGGCTTGACACGGAGAGAGTATGTAGTCCCACTTTGCAGGGTTCAGCAAAGCTGGAAACAGGGAGACCCAAGAGAAGACAGCAACGCTCGGGAGGCTGGAGCACAGGGTGGAACGAGAGATAAAGGAAGCAGGCAGCCAGGGATTTCTTCCAGGAGTCTGGGACTGTTTTAAAGTTGGATTACTCATCCTCGGTCCCATTTCACAGGCACAGCGGGTACGGTACCTGACCCCTGCTGTGGCACAGCAGAGCCCCACATATGTTCCTGTTCCTACAGAGCTTTTGGATACTTGTGATCTCAGCCTCAGGGACACCACAGTGTCCCTGGGTAAGCGTGTGTGATGATGGGGCTCGCGACTATGACTCACTATTGAATAGGAGTTACGAGTCTGCACTGATGTCCACTGACCCTAGCTTGTCTCTGCACCTCAGATCAGCTTGGCCTCCTTTCCACAGCCTCCTTTTGTATGGGCCTGTTGGTTGTTCCCTTCTCCAGGACTCCCTCTAGATGTTCTATGGAGTAATCCGAGGCAGGGCAGACCTGGGAAAGGTGGGGCCAGTCTATTGGGACCTGACCTCTTGCCAGTGTGAAGCTGGGTGACCTTGAATAAGACATTTCACTTTCCCTGCCTCAGTTTTTCTGTCTACCCTTGGGGACCATGAGAGATCTCAGCAGGTGAAGGCTTTTGCTGTCCAGGATGATGGACAGAGTTCAATACTGGGGGCCTAGAGTGGGGAGAATAAGCTCCTAGAAGTTGTCTTCTGATGTGCACACATACACACACAAATCTAATATTATTTTTGCTTTATTGTTTTTTGAGACGGGGTCTCTTGTGTAGAATCTTGGCTGTCCTAGAACTCTGTAGACCAGGCTGGCCTTGAACTCACAGAGATTTGCCTGCCTCTGCCTCTGGCATGCTGAGATTAAGGTGTGCACCACCACACCCAGCCAATAACTTTTTTAATGTCTACTTCTGTGGGGTTTCCGTGCAGCCTATCTATATAATAATAACAGTTAGTAATAGCTAGAGTTTTCTGGTGGGGGGAGCTCCTGGGAGCCAGTGAATTCTTACTGGTCTGGGCCACATGCTTGGCTCATGTCAGTGTTGAGAAGATGCTTGGGGGAGCGCACATGGAGACCATGAAGGCATGGAAGCGTGAGGGTATGAGGTGGGGTCCCTCCTCTACCCTGCAGCTTACCCAGCTGGCCAATGATGCTAGTGGAGGTGACTCGCTGGGCTGAGAAAGACAAGGCACAGAAGCATGGGATATCGCTGTCATGTCTCCCCAATTCAGTCCACTGCCTCTACCAAGCACCTGCCAGGTGCCTAAACATTCACCCCAGGGTCTCACAGTCTTTGCCTCTGGTCTTTGCCTATGCTGCCCTGTACCAAGCCTCCTCCATGACATGGGAGTCTAATGTCATGTGAGACACGGCTGCAGAGGTCAGGAGCACAGCCTGCCCTGGGAGAGCAATCCACCTGATGCCCTATCCCTTTGTCCAGATAAGGGTGGCCTGCAGGCTGCGGTGATCATCATTCCAGCACTGAATTCTTTGTCCACGCTACTGGTCGTCAGCTGCATCTTATGGAAGACGTGCCGACGGCGGTCCCGACTCACCTGTCCCAGTCCGCCATCCCCGTGAAAGACCCAGGTAAGTGACTCCAGGACCATGGTGAGCATGGTGATGCATACAGATGATCCCAGCATTTGGGAGGAGGAAAGAGGAAGATGGTGAGTTCAAAGCCAGCCTGGAATACATAAAAAGAGCCCGTCTGGAAAAGGGGGCCACAATAACAGGGGGGACCCATTTCTCTTTTATTTCGTTTCATTGTGGAAAATATCCAATAAAAGCCGTGCCATGTCTGCACACCTGTGACACTTAGGTGTGACATAAAGAGAAGAAATTCACCTTGCCTTTTCAAGGTAACAAGTGATGATGTGCTCCACTGCCTGGAGTCATAACTAGGGTACCTGCCTCTTAGATCCCCTGCCCTGCCGAGGTTCTGCTGGACATTCCTCAGCATCCTCTTAGGTCAAGAGGAGTTCATACAGTCACCCTTGTTACTGTGGCCCTGAGGACTGGGAGCCATATGCTGCCTCCCTGTAGCCCTTGAACGTATGTGTGTCTGTGTGTGTAACAGACAGACAGACAGAGAATGGGAAGGAAGAGGAGATGTGAGTGTGGGCCCACACTTCATTGCATACATGTGAGGAAAACTTTGTGGGACTGGTTCTCTGATCTGGACCAGCAGGTCGTTCTTCAACAACAGGTCCCTGAAAGGAAGGACCAGGGAGTCAGAAAACAAAGAAGATAGGAAAGTTGGTTTGATACAAGCTGTCCCATGCCAAGCAACTTTATTAAGAAGTATAGCATCGCCAGGCAGTGGTGGTGCATGCCTTTAATTCCAGCACTCAGGAGGCAGAGGCAAGCAGATCTCTGTGAGTTTGAGGCCAGCATGATCTACAGAGTGAGTTCTAGGACAATCAGGGATACAGAGAAACCCTGTCTCAGGGAAAAATAGAGCATCCTATATACAATCTTCAGGGGAAATGGGGCAGAGTCAATGGGAAGCTAATCAAGCAATGTGCACAAAGGGGACAGAAGATAACTCAAATGTGTCACAGGAACTCATAGCTGCCTTGGGACTGAGAACCATAGCTTAGGGTGGGACAACTGAGTTCGCAGGACGAAGTCACAGTTCCCCCAGGGCCCTGGTCCCAGGACATTACGGGCCTTGCCAAGCATGTTCCTGGCTTTAGACAAGTAGCTATGTCCCTTCTCCATACATCAGGACCTTTGGGAAAGCCTTGGATCAGCCTGTCTGCTAACAGCTCTCTTGCCACCTTTCTGTGAGTTCTGTGGATCGAGCTCAGGTCATTAGATTTGTGCAGCAAGCATTTTACCTGCTGAGCCATCTCTCTGGCCCTAGTTTTTGTACTTTTAAAGAAGAATGAACACACGCATACACACACGCACACACACACACACACACACACACACTAGTACTAGGGATATTTGGGATTCAACTTTAGGCTTTGGCAAGCTAGGCAAGCACTGTACCACTGATAATACATATATACATACATATGTGTGTGTGTGTGTGTGTGTGTGTGTGTATCCAGCCTTTTGTATTCCTAAGACCAAATTGTCTAGGCTGGCCTTGAGCTCATGCTATAGCTTTTGCAGTTTGTGATCCCTTTGCCTCAGCCGCCTATGCATCTAGGACTACAGGCCTATACCAGCAGACCAAGCTGGGGAAAAAAAAAGTTTATTAGTTAAAATTAAAGGAGAGAAATGAAGCTGGTGAGCGTAGTTTTCGTCAGCATAGCACAGACATATGACGCACACATATAACTGAAGACTTCCTAAATTTCCACATTGAAAAGTTTTGTAAGTAAAATTATTTTAGCAATATATTTAACCCAATATATACATACAATTATATTAGATTTTGTATCTCCTTTTAAACTGTTTCTTTGAAATTGTTATGTATTTTACACTTACACCTCTCACCTCCGACTAAACACCTTTCAAATGCCACTGCCACAGACCTGTGACTGGAACAATGACACAGACCTGTGATTGGCATGATGGATGATACAGATTTTGACCCCCAGAACTGGGTGTGACTGGCTTAAGTCTTTCTCTCTGAAGCAATGGTATCCCCTAAGGAAACTCAAACCAAGAATTCACATATTCAATCTGACTTCTACTTAAAGGCCAGACTGGAGGAGAGCTGAGCATGGGAGACAGGTCACAAGGCGGCTGATGATGAGGTGATGCTGTCTGGGACTTGACAGTGGGGAAAAATTTTCAGGAACTGACTAGGGGAGCTGGGGCAGCAGACCTCGTTGTGATCAGGCCATCACATACTACAGTTGGCTCCGACCTGTCCACGGTCATACCCCTCTGCTCTTCGTCACCCTGATTATCTTCCCTTATGCTCTCTGGAAATGGAAACGGCAAGTCCTTCCCAATCTCCTTGGTAGACAGGCACATAGAGTGGTTCACGACAGGAGATAACAAATACTTCTTTCCTCCCTTGTTCAGTTGTCTCAATGCCATGGCCACGCCTGAGTGCTCCATCCCACACCTGCTCCCCGACCCAGAAATGTAAGAACCTGGAAGGATTCTCCCCCAAAAATATCTAGGATGGAGTGTAAGGGCTGAAGTCGGAAGTCTTTTCAGTTGCATGGATGTGGGCAGGGTTGTATCTAACTGGGTTGGGGTTTGGCTAAGAAAGCTCGACAGATTGAAAGGGAGGGGAGGGAGAGGAGGGTGAATGAAACGGAGTGGTTACAAAGACCACCTGTGAAACTGAAGATGGCATAAGAACCTCGCTATGCTGTTTATAACTAATTCAGCTCTCCCATCTCACCTCTTTCCCCTACTTCTAAACAATGAGTAGAAAATCACTCTTCTGCCCACTTAAGGTTGGCTGTGCCATGTGCCTGATTTGGCCCAATTTGTTGGTGCTAAGTCCTAAATGGAGCAATCGCCAACAAGATACTCCCAAGTTCACTAGTTCTGACATAGTAGCCAGCATATGAAGTGCTGGCTTCCTCCATCACGGGAGTCTCTAAAGGACTCAGATGCCCATAGTGATTAAGTAGTATAAACAAGAAATAAATGCCCTTTAAAAAAAAAAAACTTTGGGCTGGAGAGATGGCTCAGTGGTTAAGAGCATTGCCTGTTCTTCCAAAGGTCCTGAGTTCAATTCCCAGCAACCACATGGTGGCTCACAACCATCTGTAGTGAGTTCTGGTGCCCTCTTCTGGCCTGCAGATATACACACAGACAGAATATTGTATCCATAATGAATAAATAAATAATTTAAAAAAAAAAACTTTCCATCTGAACCACTGAAATGTTGGGACTGTTTCTTACCGCAGCACCACCTAGCCTATCCTGACTTATAAAATTAGAAGAAAAGATATCAACATGGTGAGAGCTAACACAAAATGTAGGACTCATTGCAGCAGCCGGTGTTGATGAGGTGGAATCAGATTACAAGAGAGAATGACTGGAAATACAGAAAATGCTGCTCAGAGAATTAGATTTATGGCTGGCACTGTCTAGCACATGCCACTGTAGTGAGAGGCAGAAATGGAGAGAGGGCAAAATCTTCAAAAAAGGACTAGAAATGGGGAGGACAGCATTGGAAGGCTCATACCAAAATCCTCAAAAGTTTAAAACTGTTACACAGCCTTGGAGTGGCACCCACAAACTAACAGTCTTATTGTTACCATCTGAGACCAAGTGATGGATGCAATAAAGGCAAGGGGTTTCGTGTCCACTTTTGTGTCCCCAGTACCTGAAACAGCGCTGTTACAGAAGACACTTAGTCCCTACATGCTGGATATGGGACCTGATGGAAGCAGAGCGCACTACCCCACACACTTGGGAAAGTAAATCTCACCAGGGAAAGAGTTCCCCCTGGCACTGACCGTCTCTGTTCTATTTTTCTGCACTCTATCTACTTTGGACCACAGTGGCTGTTTTCTCTTTGCCCATCCCCGAGTCTCTACTGTTGCTTTATCTTCTTGTTGCAGGAGATCGCAAGGAATTCCTTTTAAAACTCATCCCCAGTGACCCAGATGCTGGGGACGCCTCAGATCCCATCCTGCGTGCTACTAAACATGAGTGTCAATCTCTCCGGTCTTCTCCTTTTGTCCCACACAGCCATTGCCCAGTTCAAGCTTTATCATCTCTGCTCGGGTCCTTAACCTTCCTGCATACTCTGTGCATCTAATCTCTGTAGAAGAATTTATTGTGTGACATTTTTACCTTGAAATTAGGCAAAACTTAAAATCCCAGTTTCTGTGAGCCTAGATACGGCTTAGCCAGGTTCCATTGATTCAGGCCTATCACAGGGCTGCAGTCAGCTGTTAGTCTACGCTGCCATGATCCCAAACCCAGCCTGGTGGCAAGTCCGCTTTCATGTTCATGCACATGACTGTTAGAAGACAGCAAATCCAGCTATTGGTCAAAGGCATCAGTTCCTAGACATACAGACCTGCCCGCAGCACAGCTCATAATAACATGGCTGATGTCTTGCCCCTGAGAAGAGTAGGCACCTAAGAGGAAATCTAGACTCAGTCATGATGTCATCACTTCTAACATCCGCTGTCCTTTAAGATGGGATCATTAAACTCTGCCCCCACTCCAGGAGAGAGAATGGAAGCAGGGTACGGTTCCAGGGGTGTGGGACCATTGGTGACAATCTTAGAGACTGCCTGCCACAGTCTTTTCAAGCCTCCGACCTCCTCATCTAAAGTGTAAATCTGTCACCTTCTCTCCCTGCTGCGAATTCCTGATGACTCACCTGAACACCCAGAACACACTCTTTCATAATATGCCCCCCACCTCCCGCCCATTCACGCCTTCCGTTCTGTGCTTGAGCTCCCAAGGACTTTGAGTCATCAGGCCACTATTCCTGTCACATGCTATTCCCTGGAAATGTCACTGCTTCTCAGGAAGTCAGCTCCGGGCTGTACAGGTGTCAGACATTCTCTGGAGGGCTTCCTTTTCTCTCAAGCAGCCTGCAGCACACGAAATTACAGCTTTCTCCAGTTGAATATGCCATGGGATCACAATTTATTTATTTGACAGGGAAGGGGGAAATCACAGATTTAGCATGTTCAGGAACCCATTTATTTCTTCCCTAGGATTTAGCTGGCGTTGCATCTTGGAGCCATCCATTCCCATTTCTTACAGAAGCCTGGCACGTGGTCTTGGCATACAAGAGCCTCACCAACTCCATTGGTGGTGTTAAGATGTCTAGAGAACATTCATTTGTGATGGGGTGCTAATAAGTCACTATACATGCTACTGATAAAGACAGTTGTCCTCATCACCAGCTGCCTACACACACAGGAAGAAACTGGGCAAGCACAGAGAACTCTCTAGGGCTAGGCAAGGATGCTCCCTAACCTGCTCCTCCAGTTCCTGTCTATTCTTAGACAAGTTCCTTCATATTTAAGCTTCTGTTTCCTCATTCTTAGATAGTCACTAATGGTTACCATATACCAGGAACTGTTCTGTATGTTTTAAATATGTTAATTAGGCAACATATAAAACAGGTACTATAACCTCATTTTACAGACACAGAAATCGTGGCACAGAGTAACTTAGGCCGCAAGACGCTAAGAAACGGTAAAACTGAGATTACTTGACACGGGCAGTGAGGGTGAGAATCTGTAGTAAAATTCACTTCACGGGGTTGTGTAGTGAAGTGTAATGAAATAATGCGAATTGAGGCAAGGGCAAGGCAAGGCAGGGCTGACAGTAGGCATTCTTATTTTTAAATATCTTGGCCTGGAATCGGAGAATTCGTTCAAAGCCTCCGGTTTTCTGCAGGAACGCAACAGAGACATCCGCACTGATGTGAGGTTCTCGACTATGGACGGCTCCTACTTAATGGTAGCTGATGGACCAGAAGGCCGCTTCCAGCAGGGCCTGGGTTCCAGGCATCTCTGACCAGGTCGACCGTGCCCTACGCCGCTCCCATCCCGGGTTGACAGGTTTCCCTTGGGAGCCCCGCACTCAGCGAAGGCTCGGGCTTCCACTAGTGCAAGTTCCAGGTGTGGCGGGTAGAGCTGCAGCTCTTGCTCTCAACCTATGGTTCCCGCAGTTTTTCAGCCCGGGAGAGTCAATTCCTCCTCCCGACAGACAGAGGGCGCACGAGCACATGGTGCGAATCCGAGGAGTTTGGGTGCGGAAGTGACGTGACGAAAACGGAACTGCGGCGCTTGGGAGCAACGTTGAAAAGTTTCCCCAACGCTTGCCTCCCTCGCACTTTTGGTTCTGCGAGGAGGTAGTTAAGCGTGCTTTCCTGCTCTGACAATCTGATGTCTGTTTTCAGATGAGAAAAGTCAGTGTCCTGGATAAAGGGACCTCTCATATTTATTCAGTGCTTCCCCCGCAGCCACTCCGAGCATAAGAACACGGAAAAGAGGGCGATGCTTGGCCTAAGGAGGACCCGGCAAGGGGTCTCAAAACTATAAAGACTTATGGAGGGAGGGACTTCCAGTGTCAATGGAATGGTTTGCTGGGTTAGAGTTACCCAAGTTAACAAATAAAACTCAGGACGCCCTGTTAAACCTGAATTGCAGCTAAAGGAGTAATGTCTTGGCCTAAAAATACCTCAGCTACTGCACGGATGGACATACACTCGCAAAAAAAAATATTTATATCCATTCAAACTTAACTCGTGTCCTATATTTTACCAGGCAACCCTATCTTTAAAGCCACTTAGGAAGCCATACTAAGGCTTTCTATATGCCTACAAGCCTCTCATAGTACCTAATGCTAAGTGTTTCTAGTTCGGTTCTACGCAGGTGTAATCCTGAGGTTATTTCCCTATACTGTTGCCTCCCCGTGGTCCCTTTAACTGCAGGAAATAGACCAGCTTGGACAGGTGGATTTCCTGGGATTGGGGTAGGGCTCTCAGGACAACGTTATCTCCCTGTGACTTGATGAGGCTCCCTGGCTGGACCTGCTTCTCCCAGGCTGGAGGAAGAAAGAAAGGAGGGGAAAGTGCCCACCAGGTCTTCTCCCTCTGCTCTTTTTAAACACCATCTCCCCAAGGTCCTGTCACATACGTGTTTCAGAAGCGTGTAGGACTCTCGACTCTGTCGTTCCCTATTGCACTGTACGCCACTAGAGGACACACAGGGCCTTAGCTCTACACTGCCAATCTCTACGACAGGTCACGGGCACATTAAGTGTTGAATAAATGCTGAAGGAATCGCTGTCAATGTAAGCACTAAGCCTTGGGCTGGGGACTTGCTAGCCATCTGCTCATTTGCTCCGATCTGGGTGATGAGAACACAGTGAACAAAGGAGGTCCCGCTGTCAGGGGTCTCCCCTTCTGGGCAGCCTGAGAGGTGATGCACAGAGAAGCATGCTGCCTGGTGTCCGGACCGGTGACAACTGCTCTGAAGAATAGGACATCCTGGGAAGTGCTGTTTCTCAGAGGAGAACATTCGAGCACAAGATCCTGAATGAAGTGGGTGAGCTGCAGGGAGATTGTTCTGGGGAGAGGGGGCAGTAGATACCGACTCGGCTGTGGGTGTTAGAGAGGAGGCTGGTGTGGCTGGGACTAGCGAGAGGGGGCATAGTATAGGAGCCAGAGGTAGCTGGTGAAGGCTTTCGGGGTCGTGCTTAGGGATCTGGCTTCTGAGTGAGGGTGGACTGTGTAGGAGAAAAGGGAAGACACCAGCCTTTAGAGGGAGAGCATAGGTGTCTGCTTTGGGCAGCAGCAGGTCGACTGACTTCCCAGGAGCACACAAAGGAGAAGGCAAGGCAGGTGTGGAGAGTGATGGAGGGAAGGTGTCCCTCAGTGAGGTCCTAGAATAGAATATGTCTGTAAGAGCCACTGGCAATGACTACTTAGGACAGTGCTCTAAGGGGACAAATGCCCATGTGGCCAAGACTCGAGGAATTCAATGTCTGTGGTCAGTTTTCTCAACAGTGACCCAAAGCCCCTTACCATTCGTGACATTTAATTCTTTTTTTTCTTCTTTCTCTTTGGAAAAGGAGGTAAGAAATGATCGAAATTATCCCTGGGATTGGAGAGATGGTTCAGTGGTTAAGAGCACTGGCTGTTCTTGCAGAGGACCAGGGTTCCCTTCTCAGTGCCCACATGGCCAGCTTTCAAACCACTGTTCTGAGGACTCTGCCATCCTCTTTAGGCCCTGAGGGGACTGTATGCATGTGGTGCGTGTACAGTCATTCAGGCAAAACATTCACACATACCATGTAGAAGGAACAGCAGGCTGCGTTCCCACCCGGCTCCCGCACGGCTATCTTTATACCCGAAATAATTACACAGAAACTGTATTCTTTTAAATACTGCCTGGCCCGTTATCTGTAGCCTCTTATTGGCTAACTCTCACATCTTGATTAACCCATTTCTAATAATCTGTATACCACCACGAGGTGGTGGCTTACTGGGAAAGATTCTAGCCTACATCTGTCTTGGGTCGAAGAATTATGGCATCTGCCTCACTTCCCTTCTTCCCAGCATTCTGTTCTGTCTTCCCCGCCTAGCTATGTTCTGACCTATCAGGCCAAGCAGTTTCTTTATTAATTAACCAATGAAAGCAACAGATAGAAGATGACCCTCCTCCATCAATACTAAATAAAAATAATGAATCTTTTTTCAAGAAGAAATGAGTATTAGTATTCTCAAGTAACTCCCATCAAGGTCTGTCCTCGGAAAAAGAAATATTACATAAACATACAAAAGATGTCGGTGAAGGAGAGAGCTAGTCACGCTTCATGCCAAGCTGGAAGTCACTTCAAAAGCCACCAAGGCCCTCCAGTGAGGCACCAGCCCCAAACTGCAGCCCAGAAAGCTGTGGCTCACAGGCACTCTCCACCTTTGAGAACAGGTGCCTGTTCCAGAAGGAAATTGACCTGTGTGTCCCTCCAGATCCACTCAGAAACGAAGCATGAGTGGGTCCAGATCTGCTCAGACAGCTGATGTGATCACTTCAGGTATGGCCTAACAGATGCTGAGGCCGACATGAGAGTCTCTGTAAAGCATGGCTCTGGGTGGCTGGCGGGGCCGAGGGAAGAGCTCCTAGCGACGTTCCTGAGTTGATGTCCTAAGCTTTCAACCTGTTCGTTTTCAAAATGCAAAGACTAGACCCAGTCTTAGAGAGGAAGACTCCCTTGATTTTGAAGAACACATGGCACACTGACTTATTAGGTGACCTCAAAGTCATGATCAAACCCCAGAGTGACTGAAACTGAAGCCAAGCAGCCAGGCTTAGCCCAAGATATGCTCCCAAACAGGCAAACGTCATAGTGAAATGGCCCAGATGGGCAAGGCACAGAGATGGTAAGAGTCATGTTGCCAAGGTTCGGGGGAGAGGAAATGGAGGGTGTGGGCTCACTGCTAGGAATACACTGGGAGTATTCACCCTTACATTTTAAAGGAGCAGGTAAAGGAGCTTGCTGCCAAGCTAACAACCTGAGTTCAGTCCCCAAGACTCACATGGTGGAAGAAAAGGAACAAAACACCTCCCAAAAGTTGTCCTCTGACTCTCTCTCTTTTACACACACACACACACACACACACGGCTCATGTGTACCTGTACACATCACACAATAAATAATTTTTCAAAAAAGTAAATTAATAATTTTTCAAAAAATCAAATTAATAATTTTTTCAAAAAAGTCAGTGTAGACCTGTGGCATTTGTCTTTGTCTCAGTTTCCCTAAACTCAGGAAGAAGAGGCTCTGGGAAGCCCACAGGAGCTGGGAGAAGTCTGAATTTGAACAACTTCGCTCAGCACACACGCCACAGCTTAAGAACCATGAGCGTACAAAGAGGCCTGTGTCCTGAGAAGAACTGCCAGTCTGAGGAGACACTGGGACCCGTGGTGCTGGACAGCACAATGCTCTGTGCCAGCCTTGTTCTAACAGTTGCTGCTGAGCAAAGCCAAGCGTGAGGGTTACTCTGCCTTGCCAGCTTAGAAGGAGAGTAAGGCAGAGTCTATGCAAAGCCTCCTGCGGGCAGGGAAGTGGAACCAAGACTGTAGCTCAGTAGTTGAGCCCTGGCCTGGCATGCCCAAGGCCCTGGGTTCGAGCCCCTAGTAGAGCAAAACAAAACAACAACCCCCCCCCATTCCTTTGCTCTCTTTCTGGAGCTTCTCTGGGCTGGCCTTCGCCTTCATGGTGCGTCACACAGAGACCACAACCAGTCATAAGTTTAGGAAAGGTCACAGCTCTGACCCTTACCTAAACCAGGAACTCACCCTGCCTCATGACACCAGGCCTGGAGGCCTGTGAGGAAAATAGGGATGAGTCAGAGAAGCAAATACCAGCAGGTGATTCTAGGGCTCAGGAGAACAGACAGGGCTGAGGTGAGGAACAGGTTTCTACATGCCGGGTGAGCCAGGCTCTCTCTCAGCCTTGCCTATGCTGCTTTGTGAATGATTCCACTGAATAATTTTTTAAAAAACCTAAATATTTATTTGATTCATATTTACAAAGGTGGGGAGGAGACTAAGTGAGACCCCAAGCACTCCCTCCCCCATGCCTGGCTGGCCAGGCCCCTCACGCTGCAGAGGCAGACACGGCTGGAAGGGACAGGATTTATGTTGCATACTCTTGAACTACAGCGAGTGTAAGCCTGGTCCTATTTACAGGGCAGAAACACTACAGGTGGAGCGTGGGGGTGGCAGAGCAAGCACCAGAGTCCTGGCCAGAGGGTACCAGCTTGCCACCTTGCCCACCTCTCCCGAGGCATCTCCTTGGCCCGCTGGGCTTCTCTGGGAAAACAGGCCTGCTCACATGATGCTTGCTGGGGTGAAGACAGGGCCCACACACAAGGTGTCTGTGATTTCCCAGCCACAGGACAGAGGTTTGCACACATCCTCGGTGTCCTGGTCTTCTCCAGGCAGCAGCTGCCCTCGAAGCGCTTCCCTGAGAGCAAGAGACAAAAGGTGAAGGGCAGCCAGCATGGGGACAGAGGCCCAGGGCTTTCTGTGGCCCCTGCTTCTATAGCCCTGGCCTCCTTACACACAGGATTCTCACCTGATCCCTAAGCCCAGCCAAGGACAAGAACAAGGGAGGCCTGTGGTCCTTGTCCCCACTGTCTCTCCCCTGGGGTTCACACCACCCAATAAAGGAAAGGCTTCATGTTTACTGAGATTGTCCGTGCATCAGACACGGCAGCAGTCTCTTCACCACCCACCCCACCACCCAGTTACCTAAGTCCTTTCTTCCAAAAGCACTGCAGGAAAACCAAACCATCTCCATTTTCCCAAAGAGGAAACAGACTCAGAAAAAAGCAGCCTGCTTAAGACTCCTCCCTAACAGGTGGGGAGACTAGGAATAAGCCCAGCTCTCCACATCCCAGGCTTAGGGCTTAAAAAATAGCCCATTGCCTGCCTCTCCCCAATCCCACAAACTGGTTCTTATCCTCCATCCCGGGTGGATGAGCAGTCCCACCATCTGACCAGCTGCTCCAGCCCACACCCGGGCCAGCCCTGCCAAGCCCAGCTCCCAAGCAACCCACTCCTGCATCTCTGTCTCTCTCTAGGATCTGCCATCGTCCCTGACCTGCTCCCGCTCCTCCACACAGACTCAGCACAGACCCTTCCAAAAGGCAGAGTGTCCTCTCGCACCTCCATCACCTCCTGCCACACTCAGTCCACGACACTGGCCCCTATGCATCCCCAGTGTTCACTGTGGCACCCCAGAGGCCACCAGAGCAGCTCTCACACATCCCTTCCCAGTGCTGTGCTGTCCCGAGCACGTCATCCGCCCTCGCTGACTAATTCCTCCTCAGCACCCAGGTTCAGAGCCCTACTCATAGAGCACCTCTCCTTGAGAGCAAGGGTTCAATGCCTGCCTTCCTGACATCCCTTCACCAACAGCAGGGCCGGGGGTACGGCTGAATCCCTCACACTGCAAGAGGCTAGCACCTGACAGTGGCTTGCTGGGCAGATAGGGGTTGATGCTGAGGGGACACTGGGTGGGAAAACAGCACAAGGACCATGCCAGTTTACCCTTTCCCTCTGGGGTCTACCCGCCCTCTCCTACCCAGTTCCCCACCCCATTCATTTTCCAGACTTCCAGCACATTCCAGTCCCCCACGTATCTCTCTTGGGTGCTACCTACAGTCAGAGGTAGATGGGAGGTTCTACACCTTCGGCTCCTTGTCTGTAAATGTAGGTTGGCCCAGTTTCTTAAAACCCTTCAGTGGCCCCCTTCAAGACCAAGTCTAGGCTAGGCCTCTGGGGTTCGCGACTCACTCTTCCCTGAATGCCATTGCTTGAGAGACAGAGCTACGGGCAACTCTGTAACAGAACTAGGCCCTCTCAGGCCTCTTCCTCTGTAGCCACCCTCTTGGATGTCCTGGGCACCCAAGTTTCCAAGGCTTAGATAGCTTCTAGACACTTCCATGAACACCCCTTCTCAATCCACAGCCCTCCCTCCCCAGGGTCCTTCTCACTCTGTACCAGGGTCTTTGGGTACAGATCTGCACCTTAGCTCACTTGACAACATTAGACACTCCTGTGCCCTCGGGGCCTGACAAAAAACAGGTCTCAAAGCAAAACGTGTTAGAGGCCCTTTGCCATGGGGTGACTTTCTGACATGCCCACTTCTCCGTGTCAGCATTTTTGCTCCCAGTAACGAATGCAGGTGACTCTCTGCCACCTCATCCACCTGTACTTGTTGGTGACAGCTGGGGACTCACAAAGAAGCCTACATGTTGTTTTGATTTTGATTTTTGGCTTTGTCAAGATACACCCAATGGCAAAATGGCTTTATGGACCTGCCCTGTACCCCACACAGGGTAGAAACAACAGCTGCGTTAAACAGATGAACGGAACATGACTTTCCTGGTGTCCCGTCAGACCTGGCATTTGGTGACAGTCCTGGGGGCTCTCGGATATAGACACCACTTAGTTCTGGGGGGGCCTGCATAAAAGTCCCTCGTAGCTGTCCCACCCTCCGAGTCCTGCCATAGCCTGACACCCACTGTGTGGCCTCTCTGGAAATGGCGCTGACCCTCAGAGTTGTGTGGGGTGAAAGGGAAGAGGTGAAGTGCCCATCACAGGGCTGGCATGGGGGCTCCACGGGCCTTGGCGACCTCCACCTCACACGCCTCTCACCTCGCAGGAGACAGACAAGATTGGCATTACTGCCCCTTCCTAGATAGAGGTCTCTGACTCAACAAGCCATTCCCTGGTCACAGAGCTGCCACCTCCAGCCCACATCTGTTCTCAGCCTCCTTCCCGCACCCACAGCCAGAATGGTCTTCAAAAACACTGACCAGACCGGACCAGACCACACTTCAAACCTGCCCTTGCTTTCTGCAACCTTCACTCCGCCTCCAAAGCATCTGGCCCTGCCTGCCTATCCAGTCACAAGCAACCTCCAATGAGGGATACACCCCATTGCTTCCCCCCACCTGCCTGCTGCCCCTCACCTCCTCAGGGAGCAGGCCTGGGCCTTCGACAGGGCTGGAGCCCCTCTCCAGTATGGCACCAGTCACAGAACTGTGTGCCCCCTACAGAGCGCAGCCTCACCTTTGACCAGAGCCAGGTGCCCAGCGCCTAGGCGGCCAGGAGCTTCTTGTCAAACTGGATTCCAGAACAGCAGCTTTTCAGCTCTGTCTCGCTACTGCTTCTGCCCAACTTGGCTCCCTTCAACCCACTTCACAGCGGGACCCCCTTACCAGGCTAGGCGGGACATGGCATAAGTGATTCTGTAGGCCTGGGTCCCCCCGAGGAGGGACTTTGTATTCATGGTGTAGGCACCCATGTTGTCAAAGACCAGCCAATCCCCTATGTGTAGTTTCGGCAGCCACAGGCCCTCAGCCACACGATCACAGCCATCAACTGCTGGGCCCCACAGGCTGCTGCTGTACAGCGGTTGATCTGCAGATGGTTTCTGTAAGACATAGGACAGGCTTTCTGTGGATGCAGTTATCCACATGGGCGCCATTCTGTAACATGAGGGCCAGGCTTGTTGGGGTTTCTGTCCTGCTTGGTTCCCCAGCCGTTTAGTCCCAGAGAAAAATCACACAGAGATCTCCATAAGTTATAAAACTGACTGGTCCATTAGCTCAGGCTTCTTATTAGCTCTTATCACCTATATTAACCCATTATTCTTATCTTTGTTAGCCACATGGCTTGGTACCTTTTTCAGCAGGGCAGGTCACATCCTGCTTCTTCAGTGATCTGAGGAGGACTACCACGGGAGCTTCCTGCTTCCCAAAATTCTCCTGTTCTCATCACCCTGCCTCTACTTCCTGTCTGGTCCACCCACCTATACTTCCTGCTTGGCCAATCAGCATTTATTTAAAACATGATTGACAAAATATAGACAATTCTCCTGCACCACTGACTCAGGTCCCTAATCCAAGAGACCATCACCTGATGGCCTGGCAGAGACCACAGAGAACCTGTGGGTCAAACACATGCCTCCCACTTCAGGGAACTGAGGTTCTGAAGGCTGAGGATTTGCTCAAAGGCAAGCTTCTTCCTTCCCCCAAGCCCCAAGACAGGGATTCTCTGTGCAACAGTTCTGCTGTCCTGGAACTCACTTTATAGACCAGGCTGGCCTCAGACTCACAGAGATCCCTGACCTCTGCCTCCTGAGTACTGGGGTTAAAGGCGTGTGCCATCATCACCTGGCAAAGGCAGCCTTCTTTCTTAAATGATTTCCAAAGGGAAAGGAAATCTGTAACAGTCTACTGTGGGATAATGCTCCTGTACCCTGTAAAGATTTGTCATTCGTATTGGTTTAATAAAACGTTGACTGGCCAGTAGCCAGGCAGGAAGTATAGGTGGGGCAACCTGACTAAGAAAATTCTGAGAAGAGGAAAGGCAGAGAAGTAGTCGCCAGCCAGACACAGAGGAAGCAAGATGAGAATGCTTCACTGAGAAAAGGTACCAAGCCACATGGCTAAACAGACAAGAATTATGGGTCAATTTAAGTTGTAAAAGCTAGTTAATCATAAGCCTAAGCAATAGGCCAAACAATTTATAATTAATATAAGCCTCTGTGTGATTATTCGTGTCTGGGCAGCCAGGAATGGAAGTGCAGTCTCTGTTTACAACAGTCCATCTCTGGACAACCAAAGAGAGCAATTTTGTCACAATTTAGGGCTCCTGTTGGGCAGGTCCTGAAATATGGGTCATAGCCAAGGAAAAACGTGTGGGTCTTCTGGGTGGACTCCCTGACCCCTTGCTTGGCCTGCTGCAGCACTGGCCCCATACCAGCTCTTTCTGCTCCTCGGTTACCCTGCCTCCCCTCCCCCACACCCTGCTTTCACCTCAGATCTTCCCTCCAAGTCTAAACAAGACACCCTAAGCCCCCGAAGCTCCACACTCCCAGAGCTCCACCTTTACAGCCCTTGCTAATGGTAAGGAAATACTCCAGAAATGCTTGAGCCTGTCTTCCCCACAGAGTGAATATCTGTAGACTAATGAACGCCTTGTGTGGGTGGCATTTAGGGGGAACAGAAAGCAGGTGACCTCAATAGAAATCACCCAAAGGCCTGGGAGGAGGCACAGAAGAAGAAAGGCCTGCCAGTGCCTCAGTCGGCGGCAGGAGTGATCGGAAAGGGAGAATGAGGAGGCACCATTTCCATGCAGGAATAAGGTTCACATAGGTGACAAAAATTAGCAAGTGAGGGGGCTGGAGAGATGGCTCAGAGGTTAAGAGCATTGCCTGCTCTTCCAAAGGTCCTGAGTTCAATTCCCAGCAACCACATGGTGACTCACAACCATCTGTAATGAGGTCTGGTGCCCTCTTCTGGCCTGCAGGCATACACACAGACAGAATATTGTATATATAATAAATAACAAAAAAAATTAACAAGCAATTAGTCCTATCAATGAAGAAAAGCATGCACACACTGTCAAGGTCCAGGAGAAAAGCCATCTGTATTCATGAGTTCCTTCATTCACTGAGCATTTATTAAGCGTCTACTATATACAAGGATCTGATCTAGGAGCTATGAACAGAAGTCAGCAGGAATGAGTACAAAAAAAATGGAATTAAAGGGGGAGATTAATATCCTTGTCTGTTTAGCTTTTTCTACATAAATGGGTTTTGTTTTGTTTTTGTTTTGATTTTTAGGTTTTGTTTGGTTTGGTTTTTCAAGACAGGGTTTCTCTGTGTAACAGCGCTGGCTGTCCTGGAACTCACTTTGTAGAATAGGCTGGCCTCGAACTCACAGAGATCCGCCTGCCTCTGCCTCCCAAGTGCTGGGATTAAAGGCGTGCGCCACCACCACCTGGCTTAGCTTCATATTCTTATTTACACGCTTTTGTAATAATAAAATGTAGCCTTGGCTGCTGCGAACTCTTCCCAGTAGCCCCAGGCTCTAGAAAACATTAAGCTATGCTCTAAGGGGCAGGTGCTCTGTGAACACATCCACAGAGCCTTAGTGAAGACAGCCTCTAGAGGTCCTGCACTCGAGAAGAAAAGACACCATCTGGAGAGCAAGTTAGCATCCTCTTGCTAATTAGTAGTACAAGCTTAAAAACAGGCCAGAAACAGTTGGGGTCGCGTGTGATGCTGGGGTCGCTGGGGTCGTGCGTGATGCTGTGATGCTGGGGTCGCGCGTGATGCTGGGGTCGCGCGTGATGCTGGGGTCGTGCGTGATGCTGGAGTCGTGCGTGATGCTGGGGTCGTGTGTGATGCTGGGGTCAAAGGTAGGCTTCATGGATGCTAGCAACTCACTATAAAGGCATGTGCTGCCAAGCCTCACAGCCTGTGTTCAAGCTCTGGGACCCACACGGGGAAGGTGAGAACTGACACAAGCTCTGACCACCACACACACTTACACACACACATACACACACTTACTTACACACACACACACTTACACACACACAGAGTGAATAAATAAGTATAAAAAATCTTTTTTTTTTTTTTTTGTATTTTCGAGACAGGGTTTCTCTGTGGCTTTTGTGGCTTTTGGTTCCTGTCCTGGAACTAGCTCTTGTAGACCAGGCTGGCCTCGAACTTACAAAGATCCACCTGCCTCTGCTTCCCAAGTGCTGGGATTAAAAGCATGCGCCACCACCGCCTGGTATAAGTATAAAACATTTAAGAAAACTCAAAGGAGCCAGGGGGTGATTAGAAGAAGTCAGGAAGTCTCTGCATGCCAGGCAGTGTCTCTGCTCAAAGACAACAGAAGTTTCCATTCACAAAGGTCATGGGAGCATTAGGTTATAAATATTGGATATATTTGGGCCACACTAATACTCAGGGAAAGTAATAAGAACCTAATGGAGGAAGAAATACATGAGCTGTACCCTCTCTTAGCCAGAAAACTTTGACAAACCAAAAGGAAACTCCTCCCTAATTTAAAACAGCCTAAATAAATTACTCAGGAATTACCCCGGTATTTCCCTTAGGACTAGAAAGCATATAAAATAATTGTGAGCTTAGCAAAGACTATCGATAAGAAAATGACACTGTGGTTAGTTAATTCACACAAAGCTGACTCATATCACGTATAAAATACAAAGGATAACAGAAAAAGAATATCCATGTGCGTGCCTACCAGCTAAAGACACAGAGTTTCAAACCAGCGGCTGCCTCATGTGATCTCAGAGCTCCAGAGGCTGAGGCAAGAGGGGCATGCGATGGAGACTGGCCTGGGTGCCAGTCTGTGAGATCTGCCGAAGACTCTGTCAAAGAACAACTATTCAAACAAATTCAGCCACGCAGTGGTGGCGCAGGCCTTTAATCCCAGCACTCGGGAGGCAGAGGTAGGCAGATTTCTGTGAGTTTGAGGCCAGCCTGGTCTACAGTTACACAGAAAAACCCTGTCTTGAAAACCCCAAAAAATAAAAAATAAAAAGGATGTAAACTTTCCAGTCTCTTCAAACTCCCCACGTGGCTAAGCCCATCCCTTCCTTTCCTTTCTAGGTTCTGTATTCTCTGGCTTTAAGAAAAATCCATGAACGTACCTAATGTTAAATGATAGGATTTATTCTGCATGCTTTTGGCAGTTGCTTAAATAGATCTTTGTAAAAGCATTGGTATCCGCCTTTAATCCCAGCACTCGGGAGGCAGAGGCAGGTGGATCTCTGTGAGTTCGAGGCCAGCCTGGTCTACAAGAGCTAGTTCCAGGACAGGAACCAAAAGCTATGGAGAAACCCTGTCTCGAAAAAACCAGAAAAAAAAAAAAGCATTGGTATCAAAGGAGATAGAACAACAAACACATTCCAAATATGTATATGAGAGCAACAATAATGTGTGTTGTATCAGATGAGAAGGCCGCTACGCTTGCTGTGAAAAGGGCACCCGTGGTAACAGCCTGTGAGACAGTGGGGAAGAAACCTGGAGGAATGCAAGCAAGGGGCCTAAAAAGGCTCCTGTCTCTCAGCCTGGTAAGATCTGGGGGACTCATCATCAGAATATCATTCTTAAAAGCATTTCCATCTTAACAATGTCAAATGAGCCAGCCGTGCAGAGATCATTCTCACAGAGAGGATACACAGGGAAGCATGAATAAGAATCACAAAAACTCCACAGGGCCTGAGTGGAGGGCGAGAAAGTGACTGTGACTGGAGCTTTGTACCTGACATGAGGCAGATGGATAAAGCATGACCCCTACCAGCAAGGGCTCACAGTCTGCAGAGAAAAAGCGTTCCACCGTACGACACTTCGCCCCTCCACGGCCAGTTTTCCCACTATGAAATGAGATCGACAGCATGTTCCTTAAGTTCTCTTAGAAAATTAAGAGAAGAATGACATGGGAAATGCTCACACAGACCGAACTGCTATACGTACATGATGTCAACTGTCCCCAGTACGTAAGTGGCACAGGAGCAATGAAGTGCTGAGCGCACATAGTGGAAGAGGAGCTCGGATGCAGGAGGAGCCAGGATGATGAGCGGAGGTCATTAGGGCAGAGGTCATTAGGGCAGAGGTCTTTAGCACAGAGAGGCTTTGCTCCCCTGTCTGAAAACTTCCTTTGAACTTTAAGTTGCCTACACAAGTTTCCAAAGTCCGTTTAATACCAGCAATACACAGGAGACCCCCCCCTTGGCAACACAGCAAGACCCCATCTTTTAAAAAAAAGTAGGGAGAGAGGAAGTGAGGGAGAGAGGAAGGAAGTGAAGGAGAGAAAAGGAATGAATCGGCCTGCATGGTGGCCAATGACTGGTGAGCAAGCAGAGGAGGGGCCAGAGCAGCGCTGGTGGCCACTTCAGATAACAACAGGAGAGGAGGAGATGAACTCAAAACCAGTTTGGGATCGAGGCTCAAGAGATGCAGGTGTCCTCCACCCAGAAAGACAGAGAAGGCACAAACCCATCCTGTCCAGTCCTCCAGCTTCGGCAGTGCTGATCGCTGGGAGAAGAGCCCTTGTGTTCAGATCTGAGCAAGTTTAGCCTGAGGTGCTTGAGAGACTCCAGAAGACATGGGAAGTGGGGGAGGGGAGCTGGAGGACCGGGCTCAGCAGACAAACCATTCATTGTGCAGGGCTGTACCCCACTATGCAGCTGGGATCAGCGAGAGAGACCCAGTCTAAAAAGGTTGCCTTGTCTTTTAATGTAGCGATTTCCCAATACCCTCTTTAAAAAGAAGTCTTGGTAATTTGTTAATAAAACTGTTTTGTTTTTTTTTCACTTGTAGCATTTCCTACATTCTGGAATTTTCTGATGTGTAGACTTCCTCTATTTCCCTTTGATGCCATTGAACTTTTTTTCTTTCTTCTTTCTTTCTTTCTTTCTTTCTTTTTTTCTTTCGTGTGTGTATGTGTGTGTGTGCGCACTAGCATGGCATTTGCAGGGCTACTAAAGCTGCTGGAGGCCGGGGTGAGCTTTGTTGCTCTTGTTCCCATGTTCATATGAAAACCATTACACACAAACTTTACTTCTAGGGACTAACTCCAGAGCAGGGACCACAGGTGTCTGTCAAGACACTCAGTGCTGGAGACGGAGCCGAACAGCTAGGGCTGCATTGGTTGGTGTACTTTATAGCCACAAAAACAAACAAACAAACAAACAAAAAAACCATATTGTAAGATGGGTTGGTGGCACAGCAATAGCTACGCCCCATATAAATGAAAAGAAAGATTAGGGAACAACACGACCCCAGTGCTAGGAAAATGAGTACTTTGTGTTTTCTAAAAGAATAAAAAGAAATAAAACATTCTGCATGGTGAGACTGTGAGCAATATCTTTACCCTTTACCCTTGCGTTCTTTTCTTCCTTTCTTTTTTCTTTTTTCAGACAGGTTCTATGTAGCTTAGTCTGACCTTGAACTCGTGATCCTTCTGCCTCAGCATCCCTAGAAGGCTGAGATTCCAAGTGCACACCATACCTAGATCTTTTATCTATTTTCTTTAAACAATTTTTAGTGTGTGTTGAAGCCAGGGCCTCCTGCATGCTAGGCAAGTTCTCCCATGACTGAGCTACACTTCCCACTGAGAACTCAGTTCAGTGACAGAGCTTGGCTCAGACATCTGAGGCCTTGGGTCTGAGCCCGGCAGGCAGGCACCAGAAAGACCAACTAAATAAATAAGAGTTAGATAAAAACACAGGCACAGGATGAAGGCACAGTCACGGGGGGTGGGCTCACCTTCTGCAGGGTGGGGGTGGGGCAGGTGTTGTTAAACAGGACTGAGTTGAAGATCCCGTAAACGCCCTCGTCAAGGTGGTACAAGATGGTCTTAGGGGCCAAACTGGTTTCGTCTGTGAGGAAGGGAGAGCAGAGGGGCCACATAAGCAGAATGTGAGGGGCCTGGGAGTCAGAAGCTGACATTACAGTGGGCTTAGTAAGGACAAAGCTGTGGGCTAACGGGTTGCCCCTTCTTCAGGTATGGGGTAGACCCTACAATGGAAGTCACTAAAAACCATCTTTCCCGTGGCATGGATTCACTTCCGTGTTGGGCAGATCCCACCACTGCCACCACCACAGTGCCAGAACATATTTCCCTGCTTGCACAGGAGTTCCTAAAGGCCCCAGTAAAAGTAGAAGAGCAGCTAGCCCAAATTCAGATGCACATGACAGGGAGGAGGTATGTCAGAGTAAGAAACCAGGTGGGCTGGCTACACTAGACAGACTCTCCCCCACGTCTCTAAGAGCCCAGGAGAATGCATGGCTGCACATACATGCACACACACTGACCATGCTTCCTGGAGCCCCGTGCTGCCAGCAGCTCTCTCTGAGGAAGAGCGCACCGCACCGCTATGCCACTCCCCAGTGTGAGGGAGCACAGGGCAAAGCCCGAAATCAGATTCACTGACACTTGTCACTCGCGGGGCCTGAGAGATCCCTACGGGAAGCCTGATTTATCTGAAAGGACGAAGGCGGGCACTGATGCTGGTGGCGTGGGCACAGGAGTTCCGAGTCATCCCAAGCTGAACTCGAAATCCAGTACTGGCCGTTAGCAATCCTGTGACCCCGAACAGATGACTTAACGCTCCCTGCCTGTGCTCTGTCCTCTGGAAAGGGGACGCGCACAATTGCGCTGTCATGAAGTTATAGGAAAGATGAGTAAGAGCCTGAACTCTGAAGAAGAGGCAGCCCGACCTCTTGCCAACTGTTCAGCAATTCACTTATATTCTCTTTAACTCCACTTCTCATCCATAAAACGGGGCCAATTAAATACCTACTCACCCCAAGGTTGCTTTGTGCTCCATGAATAAAATACAAACATATTAGGGAATAAAGCAAGGGTTCTCAACCTGGGGGCCAAACCACCCTTTCACAGGGGGTCTCATAAAACCATAAGAAATATCAGATATTTACACTACAATACATAACAGTAGCAAAATTACATGAAGTAGCAATGAAAATGATTTATGTTCGGGGGTCACCCCAGCATGAGGAATTGTATTGAAGGGGTGAAGCAATAGAAAAGTTGAGAACCGCTAGAATAGAGGAATAAAATTGTCTTTGGGGTGAGGGGAGCTGCAACTTTCCCTACAGCAAACACCCATTCTCCAGAAGGCCCCACCCCTGCTTAGTCAGCCACTGTCTCAGCTTCAGGGAAGAACTGGGCTCTACTGCCCACCTGGCACCTACCCTCCCTGCTGGGCTGTTCCGGAAGAACCTCCTTCTTGGCAACAATGCTGACAGCCACAGTGAAGGCAGAAGACACATAGTAGCGGCCCAGCTTAGCAAGGATGTCCACACCGCAGCCCTCGGGGAAGTACAGGTCCAAGGCTGAGTTGATCACAGAGGCAATCTGGGAGAGAGGTAGGTGCAGGACCATGTGATTTCAGGGAGGACTTGGCGGTTGCTAAGGTCCCAGCTGGTACTTGGGCACAGTTAGCCAGCAAGGCACATGGCTGGGATAAGTGGGGGTTGGGGGGGGTGAAACACTGGAGTGAAGACCTCGTGGCTGCACAGCCCACTCGCCCAAATGATCCCACGTAGAGAGGGATATTCTCTCCTATAACACTTGGTGCTCAGGTCCCAGATTCTCTGGCATGGATCCTTCCTTCATAAATGACCAGCTTGTTAAATAGTAGGTGAGGCTCCAGAAAAAAAACAAACGTGCCGAGCTGGCTCTGCCGTCCGGGATGGGTGAGCCCCATCACTGTGGGCTTTCAGAGCGGCTCCTTTTATTCTTCCGCGCAGACATTATTTTTAATTATACATACAACCTGGTTAAGTGGGCTCGGAGTTTGCCACTGTTGTTGCTTTGTCCTTATGGGAGAAGGGTTGGCTGTTTGAGCTAGAGCCTCATGTAGCCCAGGCTGGCCTTGAACTTCTGGTCTCCCTACATCCGCCTTCCTTGCTGGATTATAGACATGCAGTTACCATGTCCAGCACATGTATGTATAACCGGCCACACTCCTTGGACTCTGACTGTCCTCCCATGTGAATAAACATTTTCATCATAATCTAGCCAGTCTGGCACTGGGAAGGCCGCTAGACTTCCGCCAGGTTCAAGGCTGCAAGCCTTCATTTTGAGGCTCATTCCTGGGGCATCTGGAGCCTTGGCAGAGTCACTTCCTGCAGACAGAGACTACAGGAAGTATTGTGCTACTGAAGAGATGTGTCCCAGCTGGGCTGTGGGGGCGCATGCCTTTAATTCCAGCACTCAGAAGGCAGAGGCAGGCGGATCTCTGTGAGTTCGAGGCCAGCCTGGTCTAAAGAAGTAAGTTCCAGGAGGGCTCTCAAGAACCCAGAGGGAGGCGGGGCAGGCACCCTTAGGGGTCAAAGTGGGAATCACTATGCCACATTTGTGTTGCTCTTGCTCACAGGTGAGAGGACCCATACAATGGGAGCAGACCAAAGGTTGGTTTTGCTTCCCTGCCCTTCCCCCCCCCCAGGTTTCTTGTCAGCCTATTGGAGGGTGAATAAGGCATGCATACTCAGACCATCAGAGAGCTCAGGCATATAAATAATGTCTTTACTGAGCCTTTAACAAGCTAGCTAAGTGCACGGCCTTAGCGAGGCACGCAGCCAGCTCTGCTGTGGACTCGGGATATGCCATAAACTCTACAAGCCCAGCTGTGCCACAACACGGGGTTAATAAGTAGCAATAAAAGCTAGGAGGGCACTAAGCCCAGTGTGACACACAGGCCAGATGTGCTGTACAGTGGGCTCCCTATGCTCACGATGCCCCTCCCCCATCGCAAAATGACCTCCAAGCCACCCTTGACCACACACCTCTTCAAATCTCACTTTGGCTCCCTCTAAGCCAGGAAAGCCGCCGCCAAGGTCCAGAATGTTCATCGTGTGGCCCAGCTCAGCACCCATTTGAAACACGAGCCGGGCATCTGCGATGGACTGGGCATAGGCCTGAGGGTCAGGACAGCCACTGCCAATGTGAAAACTGGAAAGGGAAGAAGAGCCTCAACTTACATGCAAGGTCCAGGTGTGCCCGTGTTACAGATGCAACAAGTAAGGCCTGGGGCACCAAATGGGATACACAGGGTCACGTGGTACGCTGGGGGCGGACTGGGGGCATCCCATCATGCTCCCTTGGAGAGGAACCTTCCAGGATGGAAACTGAGATCCCAAAGTACCCAGATCAGGACACACCAGCCAGTGAGCATGTGGCTAGGGCAAGTTACTAGGCTCGCCTTGTTAGATGTTGACTTCTACAGACTGGGGAGAAAAGTCCTTACTGTACAGGGGTGTGGAATAAAGCCCGGGGTGCTCAGCCTGGAACGTGAAGTTCTGAACAGACAAAGCTGGAGAAGCGGCCCTAACTATAGCCGATCTTTATATGGAAAGAAACAGCTCCGGAGCACGGCTGCCACCCCTGGCTTATAGGCATTCAGGGTTCTCTCAAAGTCAAGTCCCTGGGAGCAGCCTCCTGGGATAAGGCCTTCTGAGGTCTGTGGAAGGGATGTTGTTAAATCTTCTCTCTAAAGAGGGGACACTGTCCGGTGGCAGAACTTAAGGTCCAGGAAGTCCATGATTAGCTCCTGGGGTACAGGTACTGGGGTCAGGTATGGGCAGGGTGGCCGGCTCCCAGTGCACACCTCACACCCACCACCTCCACGTGGCTCTTCTTGGCGTTTTCAAGCAGATGTCTGCAGGATTTCAGCGACGCTCCGAACCTCAGGCTCAGGTGACTCAGAGAGTGGGAGTCCTGGGTGGCAATGCACAGAACCATCCTGTGGGAAAATGCAGCATCTCTGCTGAGTGAGCCCCGCCCCATGGCCAACATCTCTGCTGAGTGAGCCCCGCCCCACGGCTAGCATCTCTGCTGAGTGACACCCACCCACACACAAACACACCGCACTAATGTGTTGAGAATCACTGAGCCCACAGCTTTCCTAGGTCACCCTGCATGGCCAAGTGATGTCTATGTCACCTGCTGGGTCCAGATATCACCAACCCTCACCCAGGCAGCTCAGGTCTCCCCAACTCCATAACGAGACAGTTTTCATAAGTTTTCAGACATATCACACAAGAGGGAACCACATGTCAAACAAATTCCTAAGGAGAGTCCTGAAGCTTTGGGTGGACCGGAGTGGCTCTTGGATGCCCTTACTATTCCCTCAGACCCTTCTCTGGATCCCCAGAGTGTCAAGGACCATTAACTATCACAGCCAGTGAGCTCCCTCCCAGAAACCATTCGCACCGGGCCACTGCCCCATGACCAATATTACTGTGCCCCTCACCCATTGCATGAGGTATATTCAAGCAACACCCCACTTCTGTACATCCCTCAGATGTCCCATGTTGTTCCCAACACTGACATATTTGCTTGCCTTGACTGTTTCTGACTCCCCAAATTTCACTCATTCCTCAAGGCTCGCTTCAAATGTCATTTTTCCTACAGCTAAGACCTCCATAAAACCTGGTACCTTTTTTACCTAGGGCTGTAAGAATTCTGCCCTGGGTCTGGGTCCTGTCCAGGAGTTAGCACCCATCCTGCTGTAAGTGTGGTGGGATCCAAGGAGCATCCAGGATGGGGACCGACCTCTGCCCAGCTGCCCACTCCTTCCCCTTCCACTCTCACCCAACAGCCCAGTCTCCCTGCAGAAGTGGGTCTCAGCTTACTTGGCACTGGGGTGGCTCTTGACCACCTTGGCCAGCTCCACTTCATTGTCGAAGCTCAGCAGCCTCACCCCATGCTTGGCAGCATACTTGATCTGTGCAATTTGCTTACAGGGGTTGGCACAGATGATCTTACTGGCAGGGACACCGATATGCTGGACCAACTCCATCTCTGCCTGTGAAGTTCCAAAGGTCGTGGTGAGGAGGCCCCAGGGCCTGCTGGCCTGTGGAGCCTAGGGATGAGGGGCAAGCTTATAACTATACACTGGGCGTCAACACAAGTGGGTCCTCTTTCTCTCTCTCTCTGGTTTTTTTTTTCCCCCAAAAAAACAGAGTTTCTCAATGGCTGTCCTAGAACTCACTCTGTAGACCAGGCTGGCTATGGCTTCAAACTCAGAAATCAGGCTGCCTCTGCCTGTCAAGTGCTGTGGTTAAAGGTGTGCACCACCACTGCCCAGCCAGTGGGCCGGCTCTTTAAGACATCAGATACACAACAATTGCTTCACACTGCTTTCTCACTGATGACAGCGCTGCCATGTACAGACACGAGTGGGGCCCTGCACACGCCTGGAGAGGAGGATCCAGTCCATAGCAAAGACGGCATATCTGCATGTTTCTTCTAACTTCCTGCCTGCGGGAAGATCTCTCATTCTAAAGCAAGCAGTGTATTTATTCCAAAAATCAAATGTCTTTAAAAGGAGGCACACTGGGCTGGAGAGATGGCTCAGTGGCTAAGCACACTAGCTGCTTTTGCAGAGGACCTGGGTTCAGTTCCCAGCACCCACATGGCGACTCACAACCACCCATAACCCTAGTTCCAGAGCAACTTTGGCAAGCATTAGGCATGCGCATGGTGCACATACATATTTGTAGGCAAAACATTCATATGCATAAAAATAAATAAATCATTCTTTTAAAAAGGCAGGCATGCACATTTTCTAACTCCCAGCGAGGCACTATGCAGACTCACAGGCTTAGGACAGACTGAAACGTTTAATGAATGCTACTTGGAAAATAGTATGGAGAGTCCTTGGATAATAAAAATTACATAGCAACTGCAATTATCTGCAAGAGACCTACAAGACTGAGGCTCAGAACATAGCCTGATCTTAGGACCACCACCCGCTCCAGCCTGAAGCAGTTAATGACATAAAGCTAGGTGTGGCGGCTCAAGCCTTTAGTCCCAGCAGAAGCCAGCAGATCTCTGGGTCTGAGGCCAACATGGTCATAGTGAATTCAAGGCCAGTCAGGGGGCTTCATAGTGAGAACCTCCCATCACCAAAAAAAAAAAAAAAAAAAAAAGTTGACAGTAGAAGAGGGACTAGTTGGAAAGAGAAAGAGGGTCCAAGGAAGGGAGAGAGAGGGGAAAGAGAGGGTGACAGGATGTGATCAAAATACTTTATAGTTGTGTCATAAGTATCACAAAGAAACCCACTAGACAATACAGAAATCCCAAATGGTAACATTCTGAGGACTTGAAGTCAAAGAGATGGCCGTGCTCCCCTGTTCAAGGCAGCATCAATCACAATAGACATGACAGTAAATCAGCCTAAACATCTATTTCCGGATGAGTGGATACGGAGACTATGGGCGAATGCAGTGTGTGTGTGTGTGTGTGTGTGTGTGTGTGTGTGTGCAGGTGCACTGTTTGCACATGTATGTGGAGGCCACAGGTCTACATCAAGTATCTTCCTCAGTTCCTCTCCACTTTTTTAGCCAGGGTCCCTCATGGAGCTCACTGATTAGTCTAGACCGTCTAGGGAACAAGTCCTGGATGTCCTGGTCTTCTGCCATCCTAGTACTGAAATCACAAGCATCAGCTCATCGCCTGGTATTTTACAAACCCGGGTCCTCATGCCTGAATTGAAACACTTCATGTTTGCATGGCAAGGACTGTGTCAAACGAGCTATCACTCATACTGGAGAGATGGCTCGGACGTTAAAAGCACTGGCTACTCTCCCAGAGTTCAATTCCCAGCACCCACATGGTAGCTCACAGCCATCTATAATGAGATCTGGTGCCCTCTTCTGGCATGCAAGGAGAATACTGTATACACAATAAATAAATTTTTAAAAAAATGAGCTATCACCCTAGACCGCGCATTAACTATGTGGAACCCACAGATGCCAAAGGCAGAAAAGCAGAATAGAATGGCAGAAGGGTTACATTTCTAGGGGCTGAGGAGATGAGAAGCAGTGAGGTGTTGGTCAAAGGAGTAAGCTCAGGTGACTTACAGGACGTCAGGGTGACTACATGAACGGCAATGCGCTGTGTGCTTAGACACTGCCAAGAGATAGGATCGCAGGTGTTCTTACCACAGAAAAATGAGGGGAAGCACGGATTAGTTTGGGTTTAGCCATTCCAGTGTGTGTGAGAGTGTGTGTATGTGTGTGTGTGAGTGTGGGGGGGGGTGGGGGGTGTTATACACGTACATAGATTATCTGACATATGAGAAAAGTC
Organism: Microtus oregoni; assembly: GCF_018167655.1. NCBI lineage: Eukaryota > Metazoa > Chordata > Mammalia > Rodentia > Cricetidae > Microtus > Microtus oregoni. The sequence goes on along the minus strand of NW_024543064.1, from coordinate 23,935,118 downwards.
TTCAAAGCCATGGGTCTCTCTGACACAGCACCCAGTCCAAAGGCCTGTGCTGTACTGGTGTGCCAATGAATGCATTCTCTCCCTGACCCCTGTACATTTTGGTTGCTGCCGTTTATTTTATTTCATTATATTTGTTTATTTGGAGGAATGTGTGTAGAGTTCAGAAGACAACTTTTGGGAGTTGGCTCTCTCCTTCCACCATGTGGGCCCAGGGGTCAAACTCAGGAGGCTGGAGCAAGGGCCTTTACCAACTGAGCCATCTTGCCAACCCTTACTTTTGTTTTTGAGATAGGGTATGATGTAGCCCAAGCTGGCCTTGAAATGAACTTTTAAAACGTTTTAAATGATTTTATTATTATCGTGCATGCACAGGATATAGAGGTGTCTGGGGGGGGGGGTGTCATGGAGCACGTATGGAGGTCAGATGACAGCTCGAAGGAGTCGGACTCTCCTTTCGCCATGTGGGTTGAACCTTCTATATAGCTGAGGACCAAACCCCGAGCTTCTGAGCACGCTAGGAATTCACGCTACCCCTGTGCTATCCTTAGCCATTTCAGGCTGCGGGTTCTGCACCACAGAGCCTTGCCCCTAGCTCTTCCTTGCCTTTACTGACCACGGCTCGTGCACCTGCAGCAGCAATGAGGCAGATGGTCATGTGTGGTGCTCAGTTGAGCATCTGCCACAGGAAAGTCCCAAATGAGATGCTTTCCATCAGGCGCTAGGAAACTTGCTATGGAGTCACTGTTTTCGGTCTCGACTGCCTAACTGCCACTGTGGTACAAAGCAACCACCGACACCTGGGAAATGACTTAGAGTAGCGGTGACTTGATTTGGCTCACTGTCCAGTTTTCTGACTCACCTCCGAGGCGATGTTTCATTCAGTCCCTCCAGCCCATGCAGAGGGTATGAGAAACTCTGCAAGGCCAGCAATGTCTTAGCACATGAGTCCACACACATACCCATACATACACATGCACATAAAATAAAACATCTCACAAAAAAAAAATAAAAGAGCTATGAAGCAGGTAACAAAGCCAGAGTCGAGAGTCAGACATGCCTCTCCATGAATAAGGGAGTCAAGAGACAGCCGGCTTGGGAGCATGGTAGGAGAAATGAGGGCCGTTTGTAACCATGGCGAGTCTGAGTCTGGCCCAGCAGCCTTCAGCACTAGTTGCATTAAGATCCTGTCAGACCCATAACCATCAAATATCAGCATCCACTCTCCATATTTCAGAGGGGAAAGCTGAGTTCAGAGAGCTCTAGCCATCGATGGTGACAGCCAATAAGTGACTTCAAGGGACACAAAGATCCAGCTCCAGAGCTGGACATGTGGCTGTCACAGCTGACATTCCAGATGCAGATCTGTCACCATGCCAAGTCTGCGTGAATATGAAAATGTCCCCTCCCTCCCTACACAAGGTGAAAAGAGGCCATGGCAGCCCTGTGAGGACCGGTGACTTCAATACTTGTGGTTATACATATTTAAACAATAAGTGTCATTCAGGGAAGGCTTGCTCCATGTCAGGCGCTGCATTCCAATCTTCTATACATTTCCATTTCTTCATAGTCCCCTTTTGAGGTCATGAGGTTTGGAAGGGTAAGTCATTAATTCCAAGTCACATAGCTTAACTGCCAGAGCTCAGCCTACACCGACAGGCACCTCTTGAGCATCTGTTAAGGGTGCCAGTCTGCGACAGGTGCCGAAGAGAACAAGTAGTGAAGGAAGCGGACGGGGTCTCCCACTCTGTGGCACTTTCAGGCTGGTGGGGCAGAGGCATAGACAAAGGGGTGCTGAACAATGGCAGAATGGCCAACGGGTTCAAGGAACCACAAAAAGGTACAGCATGCTAGAGAATGAGGGGCCCTGGGCGTGAAGGACAAAGCACAGCCTGAGGTCTCAGAAGGGAAAGCAGAGGGAACAGACCCACCAAGAGCTGAGGATACTGGAATGGCCAGCGTGGGGTTCAGCACTATGGGGAAGACAAGGGCAGAGGGTGTGGGCCGCCAAGGGACCAGAAGCAGTGTGTGGGTTTGGAAGATATCCTGTGCAGAACAGAAGCTTTCAGAGTTCCGAGGAGAAACACGGCAGCCAGATGTGCCCGTGCACACCCGCACTACCGGCACTGTGAAGGTGGAGGCGTTCAAGGCCCGTATGGACTACTACAGATCCTGAGGAAGGGAGTACTTATGATGGCCACCTGAAGAACGATTTCCTGGGGTCCAGGAGAGACTGACCCATGCCAGAAATGACCAAGCCACCCTAGAAAGGACAGAGATGTGCTCTGGCAGCAGCATGGCGAGTGAGGTGATGGACGTGGGGATGGGGGGTGAGGAAGTGAGACAACACAGGGTAGACAGCTGTGGGGTGACCCTCAAGTGAGGGAGGGAGGCAACAAGTGAGGTTGGTGAGGGAGGATGCTATTTAAAGCGGAAGAGAGCTTAGGACCAAGTCCAGAGGGCTGTGCCACTCCCAGCAGCAGGTACCAGGGGAGCCAGTCAGCACCTGGACCTGCACAAGGAACGGAGAGAAAAAAACATACAGGATAAATCATCTCTGAGGGTGGAGGCGAGCCCAGAGCAACTCTCTAGATAGATAGATAGGTAGGTAGATAGATAGATAGATAGATAGATAGATAGATAGAGATAGATCCCTCTCCCTCTCTCTCTTCTGTGCACTTTTGAAGTCTTGCAAACTGGGAATGTATACTACCATTGGATCTTTTTAAAAAGAATACTTGCTGGGTTGGATACATTAAGAGATGATAAAGAAATGCGTTCCCCAGACCAGATCCAGATACATTTGCACAGAAAGCTTTCCAGTGCCTGCTGTGCTAAAGGGACTTGAACAGCCTACACCGCAGGAGTTCTTCCTATACCACAAGATGCTTAATGTGCGTCAGCTGCTTGCATGTTTCTAAATGCTATACATCCACGAACCCCAGAATGCAGACCCTCTGCTGAGGCAGAAAACCAGCACCCTCATTTTCTCTTTGAGTGAATGAAGCAATGAGCTACTTGAATAATCACAAGTACCAGGGCATGGGGTTGTTATTGTTTGCAAATATTTTTGTTGCTTTGAGATAGGTTCTTGATATATAGCCCAGCCCAGTCTCATAGCCACAATAATCCGCCTGCCTTAGCCTTCTGAGTGCTGGAATTACAATCATCGGCCACCACGCTGGGTTTATATGACTGTGTTTAAAACAAGGTGGTCCGTGGAATCTAGGAGTGGTGTCCATACCTGTAAGCTCAACACGGGGAAGGTGAGGAGGGGAGAGTGCCGCGAGTTTGAGGCCAGCCTGGGCTACTTAATAAGACCTTATCTAAGGAAAGAAAGGAAGGAAGGAAGGAAGGAGGGAGCAAAGCAAATGAAATCAATTGGGCATGGCGGTATACGACTGGAATCCCAGCAATCAGAAAGTGAAGAGGTTCAGCCTCAATTGCATAAGATCTTGTCTAGATAAATAAACTGGTCACTGTATTCCTGCTGATCCTTGGTATCTTGTTGGAGGAAATTCTTAGGTGTATCCCCCAGTTCAACCACAAGGGGGTGCAAGGGAATGGGCTGGAGGATGTAGATGGAGAAAGAGGCTTGGAGGCAGGATCAAGGACACAAGTCCCTGGGGAAAGAAACTAGGAGAATCCGAGCTCATAGGGAGCTGTGCCCTGTGCCTCTGGCCTGACGGCTTGTCTCTCCATCCAGCCGTTGCTCATGCCAGGCCTTTGGTTTAAGTCCAGTACCGTACGACGCCATTGATCACGGTCACCCACTGTGACCCACCAGGAGAGGGCAGCCTCCACCCTTAAAACACCTAGAAGGGGTGGTTAGTGATATGGAACCGCGGTAAAGCGGTAAAGCGCTTGCCTAGCACGTGATAAGCCTGGGTTATTATAAGTGCCAGCAACCACCACTCAAGGAAAAGCATCAAGCGATCTGTGTGACCCCACGGCGGGAGAGGACACTGTCATCAGCCACACGCCAGCACAGCCAACTCTCTCCAAGGATCTAGGAAAAGGCAATGCCAGTAGAGGCTAAGATCACATTGCCAGACTCGAGCTGGCATCTCCCATCGCATGATCCTAACCAAGTGGCTCACCTTCTATGACTCACTTCCTTACGCGTTAAATGTGTATTCCGGGGACTGTTATCAAAATCCCGGTAAAAGAATGACCTCACAGTAGAATGACCTCATGGAGCTGTTTCGAGAATAAAATGAGATCACGAGCAGAAAACGTCTGGCAGAGAGCCGGGCCCAACAGAAGCACTCAGCAAAGGGTGGACGCTTTCGGCACACACTTTCACCAGTCTTTAAAGTTTTTGAAGCCTCTGTACAACAGCTCTGTCCTCTGGAGGTCACCCCTTGAAGCCAGAGGACCAAGAACCTCACCCGAGTTTCCAGAAGCAGAAGGACCTAGTCGATCTATTTTTTAACCCAAGCTCAAGGGACCCAACGGATCCTGCCCCTTCCCTTCTCTATAGAGAGCACCGCCACACTACGGGAGGCTGCAGGGACAGCAAAGCCTTCTGCCTCACTGGACTTCGTGTTAGAACAAGGCAATGCAAAGAAGAACAAGAGGAGACTCTTCAACCACAAAGAGTGAACAGTAGCTAACCTCCAAGTAAAGGTTAACCTGCCCCCTCCATCTCCCACCCCGGTGCACACATTTTCCTTTCCCCACTGGGGATCGCTCTAGCCCCATACTCTTGGACAGGCTGGCTCTCCTTTCTCTGCCAAGAATTCTTTCCGGACTCCATTCACAGGGCCCAGTCACACTGCTGACCAGGGCTTAGCAGGGATCCTCTCCAGAACAGCCATGACTACTCATCAAGGAAATGATGGTGATGACATCACAAGGGATATATGTCCAGCAGGCTTGCTTCCACCGCTGGGCTTAGCACTGGCCCTAACCTCGGCCTGGAATGTTCTTCCTCTAGTTCTCCCCCTGGCTCAATCTCCTGCCTCATTCAAGTGTGAATTCAAATCTCAGAGAAGCCTTCCTTGAACAGGGGTGGTGATGGCAATCTTCCTAGAATCCCAGCTTTTAGAGGGGCGGAACAGGAGGACCTGGAGTTCAAAGCCAGGCCGTGGTGAATAGCAAGTTCTAGACTAGCCTATGATCTACAGGGACTGACGCTGCTTCAAAACAAACCAAACACAATCCTCCTACCCCACTTCCCTACTTTCCACCTACAACACCACATGTTTTCATTGCTTTATTTTTTTAGAAAGCACCATAACAGGGGGCCTTTGTTTGTTTGTTTCATTCACAGTTAAACTCCCACCTGGAATAGCATTTCGCTAAGTGAATGAATGAGATCGACCTAAGCAAGACGGCTTTAGAGGGAGTAAAAACAATGAAGCAGCATCCGTCTTGCTCAGTGCCACACTCTGAGCCCCACTCAGGCAGCCACTACTCCACCATAGCTCATGACCACTCTAAGCAAAGCCAATCAAAAGCCACCAGGAGGGAATTAAGAGCAGAAATCAAATTAGGAAGATAGCCTACAGCAACAGCAGCAAAACTCTTAAAGAGGATTAGTCTGAAAAACACAGTCACACATTGAATTTATAAAGGAAAAAAATTAAAGTCCAACAGCATAAGAGTGGCTTGGTTTTGTTTTAATTACAAGATTAGCACCTACTGCTCTAAGTCAAGACATTGAAAAACTGTCATTTAGTTTAAAAACTTTTTCCTCAATAGAAAAATTAAAATGCGAGTATTTTTTAAAAAGAAGAAAAATAACCCAGTGTAGTGATACATCCCAGCATGTGGGAGGGTGGAAGTTAGGAGAATTAGGAGTTCAAGGCCAGCCTCAGCAACAAAGTGAGTTTGAGGGCAGCATGGACTACATGAATCCCTATCTTTAAAAAATGTATAAATAAATAAATGAAACAAAGATAAATACAAAACCATTTCAAAGATGACCCATATGCCCAGAGACATCTCGGGTTCCTGTTTGGAACTTCAGAGCTGACAAGTTCCAAGCTCATTTCTTCCTCCCTCCTCCCAGGAGCCTCCTCTTAGGTAGGCGACCTTCCCAGAAGGCCATGGTCAATTACAGGTCACTTCTGTCCCCTGGAATTACCTAGAGCAGCAGGGCCATGGGAGGGGCAGAGGGGCTCACCTTGCTGGCACAGCTGAAGCCCAGTCCCAACTCAGCTAGGACCTTCAGCACGCCCAGGCTGCTGTTGCACTTGACAGCGTAAAAGGGCCGGACTCGAGGCAAGTACTTCAGGAAGCAGAAGTGCTTCCTCACGACAGCACCCAGGTCGGCCACAAAGAGGGCAGCCACCTTGCCCTGCACAGCAAGAGGCGAATGGATGTGAGGCCCGGCTCCCTCCCTGTGCATGCTGTCCACAGTCCTTCCAAAGAGTGGCCACCAATAACCTGATGAACCTTTCCAAGGCTCCCACATCCTCCAGAATGGAAGGCAACCTCAGGCTGACATTCAAGGCTGTGTGACCAGCTCCAGTCCCTCCCCTTGGTCCAGCTAAAGTCAACTATATAAAGTCCCTCCCACCTCCAAGTCTGTGTTCCCACCATGCCCTCTGTTGAGTCTGGCAAATTCCCAGTCTACCACTTCAGCCTAAATGCTACCCATCCCCCCATATATCTATATCTATATCTCTATATAATTTTAATCCATAACATTTAATGCTCTGGCTGCATTCTGTGTGTTCTTTCAAAGCAGCAGAACTGTATATCGAGCTGTCTGCTCCACAAAAGGCAGAGGCTGTGGCCTACTGCCCAATGCCACTGACACACGGGTTCTCAGTCCACTGCAAGCCATGCCTGCAGAAGACTGGCTCTCCCTCACCGCATGGATGAGTCTGTGGTGACCCCCCCCCAGCCCCGAACTTGTTTTCCTTTTCATGCAACTTCTTTGTTTAAAACAGGTACCCACTTGGTGTCCAACATAATAATTAAGGGACAGAGAAGGTCAAAGACCTTGAAAGGACTTGATTCTGGAAGTAATTACAAGTCCCTTCAATACATGCTAGATGGGACTTTCTACAAAATAGGTTAGTGGCCATGGAGATAGAACATACAAAGCCTGCCAGAAGTGAATTAGGAAAAAGGCAACAGTGGAAAACACTAGAGATGAGTACACGGTAGACGCCTGCCTGCCGGGGAGAGCAAATCACAGCAACTCCACTCTAAAGGAACACAAGACTGGGCTCTACAGCCAGATCGTGGCTGTGGAGGCAGACCGGCTCCTGTGGCAGGAAACTGCTGTAGGATTCCACTCTGTTGGAGAGTTGCAGGAGGTGGGGAAAATGGGAGGTCATGGGGGCTTCAGTAAGATGAAGACTAATTAAAACGGGGTGCTCTCACTAAGTTCCTAGAGCCCTAAGATGGTGGACTTCAAGGAGCTGGGGGATGTCTGGATGTAGGAGGGGAGAGAGCATGAGATTGGAACTCGCAGGTTCCCAACTGCAGCGCTGGGGAGACCACGCATGTGGCAATGGTGTTCTTTTCTCAAGGCAGGGAACACAGGAAGGGCAGATGTTGAGGTAAGGACCAAGAACCGGGGATAAAAGGAGCCAGTCTCATAAATATCAAGTACCCAAGTGAGAAGATTCCTACCAGAGGAGAGGACAGGGAACCCAGCCACACCCCATTCCCATCCCTTCACCCTCACCGCGGTGGCCTGTGAGGCCCCCAGAGTGAGTTCCTCCAGCAGATCCCGGGTGCTGAAGCCCTCCTCCACCATCACAAAGTCCGATTCACTCAGGTAGCCAGCCATGCTGAGCGGGAGGAGCCCAGGGGCTGGATGAAGCCGCTGCCTTGGAGCGCCGCTGGCTGCCTTGGCCACCGCCTTAGAAAGTATGCAACACACTGTAGAGAGAGGGAGATGGAGGGGACCGCTGGGGACAGGCTCTGCTGTAGCCCTCACCTCCCCAGGCCTGGATTCCCTATCCAGTCACGCTCTGCCCCGCCCCAACACAGGCCTGGGAAGCAGAAGTTCGCTGGGAACGGTGGTGTTGTGTCTACTAGAGCCTCAATTACCCCCATCTGTTAAGTGGGGTTGCTTTGGAGTTCCTTTCCAGTTCTGAAACTTGAGTTTGGAAGAAAAAGAAAGAGCGTGGGAACAGAACTGAGAAACCTAGGTGGAGAAGTCTAGAGGATGCCTCTAGTCCCGACCACGCCTACCTAAAGAGTTCGACTCGGTTCTCTGCTGCATGACCTTGGGTCCGTTTCCCCCATTTATAAGTAGTTGGTTCTGACTCGCTACGAATGCTGTAAGTGCCACTGGCGGGTTCTGTCCGCGGGACCCCTCTCACGAGTGCAGGGCGAGGAACCCGCACCCCAGCCCCAGACCTCCTTACCAAGCCCCGTCCTCCTTCGCGGGGGCCAGAGCCAGGCGCGCTGCTAGGGGGGGTCGCCGGTGACCTCGAAACTTGTGCAACACCCCGAGGAGGAGTGGCAGTTGCGGAGCCGAGGCCCCTGCTGAGAAGAGGCAAGGGGATCCGGGGAGCAGGTTAGCGCCCAAAGCCGAGGGCACCCGCTCCCCGAGACTCCCCCCAGCCATTCCCTGCACTCGCCTTAAAACGCATTTACACGGCTTCGGCCCATAGGTCTCCCTAGCGAGTGAATCGGATCCTCGGCGCCTCCGCTCTCTCGCTCCCCCCGGCTCCGGCCCCGCGGCCTGCGCCCCGCGCGCCCAGCAGCCACCGACCCCACGCCCCGCCTTGCGCCCGCCGCTCGCTTATATAAGCCCCGTCCGAGCCCCGCCCCTGTCAAGTGCCCCTGCCCCGCCCCTGACCGTCCCGTAGCCCGGCAACTGGGTGCCGCCAGCTCATTGGTCGATTCGGACATAAAGCCTTCAGCTTTGCGGGGCTACTCCGCAAAGCTGCGCAGCTAGGCGGCTACCTGACCGGTGTCAGCGCAGGTCAACGCGTGGAAATCCTTCGAATCCCAGGCTTCCACGCAGTCGGAACTGCAGGTCCTGCGTCCTGGGTCTCAAAGAGTGGCTCTGGGAAACTTTTCTGTCCCCGCCTGAAGTCGTTGGCTCCCGGCTCCTCGCCTGGTGAAGTTCTGACTCCTCCCTTGAAGCCCAAGTCAAATATCCTCTCCCTGTCCTATTTTGTAGTACGACACTTTTTACCTAATCGCCTTTTCCTGGTATCTTAGGCTCCCGACTCAAAAGCCAGCTCAGATGTGTTCAGAGAGGCTTTTTTTGTGGCTTCGGGAGTACAGACAGAACGATGCCTCCCTGTACTCCGGAATCAGTCAGACTCCCGTGAAATGTGGCTACCATTCAAAGCGCATTTCCTCTTCTATAGATAAATTCCTTTTCATCCTTCAGAGTCCAGTGTAATGTCTTTCTCTGCCGAGGTTTCCCTGACCCCAAAGAGTTTTTATCTCTGACTCCTCCCTCCTTTGACCCTTAGTAGCGGTTGCGGAGATTCCTGCCCCCACTCGCCACTTTTTTGTCTGGTGAAACTTCTCAGCCGAGGACGGGGGACTGAGAGCAGAGCTCCTCGGAGTGCTTAGCATGCACAAGGTGCTGCTCAGAAGTTAGTTCAAGAGTTCACTAGAGAGTAGTCAGAACTCTGTGATTGGGAAGGGACATAACAGAACTTTTCAGGGTGCTTGGGGGATGGTTACAGTGTGTGTGTGTGTGTGTGTGTGTGTGTGTGTGTGTGTGTTCCTCTGAGTTATCCACATAAGATTAGTGACCTGTATGTACTTTATGTACATTACATTAAGAATTTACAAGTGTTAGCCTGGCGGAGGTGGTGCATGCCTTTAATCCCAGCACTTGGGAGGCAGAGGTAGGCGGATCTCTGTGAGTTCGAGGCCAGCCTGGTCTATAAGAGCTAGTTCCAGGACAGGCTCCAAAGCTTGGAGAAACCCTGTCTCGAATTTACAAGGGTTAAACCAGGTGTGGTGGCACATGCCCACAATCGCAGGGGAATCTCTGAGTTCGAGACCAGCCTGGTCTACTGAGAAAGTTCCAAGATAGCCACACTGTTACACAGAGAAACTCTGTTTTGAGAAGCAAACAATAACAAAGAATTTACAAATTTTAAGAAATTTGGTAGGGTGGGAGAGATAACTCAAGAGGTGAAGAGCACATGTTGGTCCTGTAAAGGACCCAGGTTCAGTTCCCAGTACCTACAAGGTGGTTCAGTAATTCCAGTTCTAGGATAGACAATACTCCCTTCTGACTTCCCTGCTCACCAGGTGCACGTGGTGCATGTAAGCATGCAAGCAAAACATTCATACACGTAAAATAAATCTTTTTTATGTAAATCCTTGGCCTACTGTAAACACCTCATAAATGCTACTGACTTTTTTATCTGGTAGAAATCAGTAGGTACTTTCAGTAATAAATTGCCCTTTAATTATTGTTTAAAATGTTTCGGGACTGATCCAAAGGTAGTGAGTTATCTTAATTGATTGTTCACAGTCAGTTAAAATGGCTCTGGGGCCAGGGATGTAGCTCAGTTGCTACAGTGCATCCTAGCGTGCGCAACATAGACAGGGGATGTCGGTACATGCCTATAATCCCAGCACCCCATAGACAGGGGATGTTGGTACATGCCTATAATCCCAGCACCCCATAGGCAGGGGATGTCGGCACATGCCTATAATCCCAGCACCCCATAGGCAGGGGATGTCGGTACATGACTATAATCCCAGCACCACATAGACAGGGGATGTCAGTACATGCCTATAATCCCAGCACCCCATAGGCAGGGGATGTCGGTACATGCCTATAATCCCAGCACCCCATAGGCAGGGGATGTCGGTACATGACTATAATCCCAGCACCACATAGACAGGGGATGTCGGTACATGACTATAATCCTAGCATTTAGGATGGGAGTGGAGAATGGAGGATCAGAAGTTTAAGATCATCCTTAGCTACATGTGGAATTCTGAGCCAGCCTGGATTCAAGGAGGCCTTGTCTTAATAAAGAAAACAAAATTACCAGTCCACCTGTAACAGTTGTTCAAGAACAGCCAAGATGTTTGAGGAAAAGAACAAGCAGCTGATGTATATGGGAAAGCCGTGCTTAACATGTTCAGGTCTCCATTCTAACCCCCATCACCAAGAAGGGAGATTAAAGGATTTCCTCCTCCAGATATCACAAAACATTTCATTTGGCTATAGTCTGTAAAATGGTGTGGTTCTGGGGCAGGGAAAGACAATGGAATAGTCAGTCATGTGGATGGGAGAGCTTGCTACACATGGAAGCAGGTTTCAAATGGGTGGAGCTAAGATCTTGATCTGTCATGAGCATCCATGTACCTGCCAGGCTGTAGACTTTCTGAAGCCAGGAACACTTCCTGTCCTGCCTCAATATCTCCCCAGGACATCTTTTATAACCTAATCAAAATCTAATACACAAGTGGGAAAGGGCAGGGCCATAGAGTCTGAGAAAGCCATTTCCTGACTCTGCCTTACCAGGGCCACACATGACAACTGAGCATCCTGGGTGAGTCGCCCTGCTACGGCCTCTGCCTTCTCTGCGTCCTTCTGCCAGGAAGCTTTGTGTAGCTTTGTGTGTTCCGTGCACAGGGGTATCTACTTTACAGAATTCCCTCACAGGTTTCTGCTTTGAGAGATTAACAGTCATTTACCAGCATAGTATGAAAACAAACATCCTCTTCCTCTCTCTCTCTCTCTCTCTCTCTCTCTCTCTCTCTCTCTCTCTCTCAATACAGTCCTCTTGAGAGCAAGCATCAGCAAGAGGAGACCGTGACAGCCATAACAAACTCCTCAAAAGATGAGGTTCAAAGGAGGAGAAACACACCCAAACAATGTGGGGCTCTATGTTTTGTTTCTGAAAAAGGAATTCACTAGTAGCTCAGGCTGGCCTAGAACTCACCTTGTAGTCGCGGTTGGCCCCAAACTCAGCAATCCTCCTGCTCTTCAGCTTCCCAAGTACCAGGATTGCAAATGTCAGTCATCACACCTGGCTTCTACTGTCTTCGTATTATGCCATTTGTTTGTTTAGTTTGGCTTTTTGTTTTTTGGAGTGTCTTGGTTTTTTATTGGTTTGCAGCAGGGTCTCGTGTAGTGCAGGCTAGACAGGTAGCCAAGGATGGCTTTAAATTCCTGGTTCTGCCTCCCAACTGCTAGCATTACAGGCATTCAACACCGTGCCCAGCTTTCTAAAGCTTAACTTATTTGGCAATTCATACATTAGCTCTATATTTTAAGTAACCATTGAGCTGACTGCATTTGCTAAGTCTGCCTAGTATTAGTGGGCACATAGTAGGTACATCTAGTACCTCAGTGGATGAACAAACAAGAATCTCTCCATTTGTAGTCTGTCAAGGGTTAGTAACGAAAGGGGGAAATCTAACACCTTGTACTGGGTATGGTCAGGCCGTGGACTTTCTCTTTTTCTCCATTAAGTAAATATTATATCATTGGATCAATACATCAGTCTTGATGTCCTGCAAGCTATAGATAGTTGTTCTCAGTTTGCAGATGAGATATCTGAAGCCCAGAGAAGTTCAGTAACTTGCCTAGAATAGGACACAAGTAAGGATGGAGCCTGGTTTTAAAATGAGTGGTGGTGGGGGGGATATGGCTCAGTGATGGGGGAAGCTCTGTTAATCAATCACCTTTAAGAAGGGGAGCCTAGTTAAGGTGTGGCTGCCTGGAGCCCAGGAAGAAAACTGGGACCAACCAGGTGTGCTCGCTCTGGGAGATTCCCACCAGACAGAGGGACTCTGACTTCCCATTCTTGTGGCATGAGTTTCCCCTTATAACAATTAAAAATATAATTGTTTATCTTTAAGCTGGCCTGGTTATTTCCCGAATCGAGCTAAATTCTACAGCTCAGTGGTAAATATGGGTGGTCCTGGATTCACTCAACAACATCACTCAAAAAGAAATGCTTTGTCAGGTGGTGGTGGCTCACACCTTTAATCCCAGGACTCAGGAGGGGCAGAAACAGGTGGATTTCTTAGTTTGAGGCCAGCCTGGTTTACAGAGTGAGTTCCAGAACAGCCAAGGCTATAGAGAAACCCTATCTTGTGGGGGGCGGGGAGAATGAAAGAGAAATACATGACCTTTAATTATGTGTGTATGCATGTGTGTGTGTTGGTATGTGTGCAGACACACTGTGTGCGGCTACATAAACACATGGGTACATGTACTAGTGAAGGCCAGAGGAGTGCCCCAAGTGTTAGTTCTCAGTCATCCATCTTAGTTGTTTGAGGCGGGGTCTCTCCCTGGTCTATACCTCACCAAGATGGCTAGTCTGGCTGTCCAGCAAATACCAAACATCTACCTGCCTCCTCCTCCCCAGCGCTGGCATTAGAAGCACATGCTATGCCTGGCTCTCTACATGGGTTCTGGGGTTCTAGTCTGGGTCCCCGTGTTGCAAAGTCAGCACTTTATCCACTGAAACGTCTGCACAGCCTCTCACCCTCAACTTTTCACTTTTCTGTTTGAATGATTGGCGATGACTGTGAATTCTGGACAGGTCCTCCTGCTGGCACCAAGCCTGAGGGCTCCCCTCTGCCTGGCTCTCCTTCCTGAATGGTCAGGCCATTCTGACGGCTGAGAGCTAGAGAGCTGGCAAAATGTTTATCTGTTTGAACTTGGAAAATTGTGGCTGCATTCATTTCCTAGGGCTGTGGGAACAAAGCCCCAGCGCTGGTACTCTGAAACAACAGAAATGGACCACTCCTGTTTCTGGAGGAGTTGGTGGGCTGGGCTCCCTCTGACAGCTCTGTAGAAGAGAGAGAATAGTCCCTTGCTTACATTGGATTAGGACTTGCCGTAATGAGTTCCATTTAACTGTTGACCTCTGCCAAGTGCTTATCTCCCAGCAAGAACACAGTACTGACTGAACTTCAACATACTTTTGTGTGTGTGCACATGTTCATGCACATGTGGAAGCCAGAAGTCAAGGCACGGTGTCTTTTTTTTTTTGTGTGTGTGTGTGTGATTTCTTTTTATTGTAGTTTGATTGTATGACTCTTGATTATGGAAAATTACAGGGGATGATAATACATATTCTAGGTTAAATCTATATTTTTTGTTTTCTTCAATTTTTGTACTTGACTTTCTATACATTGCCCGATATATACACAATATATACAATATTTCCGAAATTGTCTATCCATTTGTTTATCAACATTTTTTTTGGATTTTCTTTTTTTTAAATTTATTTATTTATTAAGAATTTCTGCCTCCTCCCCGCCTCCGCCTCCCATTTCCCTCCCCCTCCCCCGATCAAGTCCCCCTCCCTCATCTGCTTGAAGAGCAATCAGGGTTCCCTGACCTGTGGGAAGCCCAAGGACCGCCCACCTCTATCCAGGTCTAGTAAGGTGAGCATCCAAACTGCCTAGGCTCCCCCAAAGCCAGTACGTGCAGTAGGATCAAAAACCCACTGCGATTGTTCTTGAGTTCTCAGTATTCCTCATTGTCCGCTATGTTCCGCTAGTCCGGATTTATCCCATGCTTTTTCAGACCTAGGCCAGCTGGCCTTGGTGAGTTCCCGATAGAACATCCCCATTGTCTCAGTGTGTGGGTGCACCCCTCACGGTCCTGAGTTCCTTGCTCGTGCTCCCTCTCCTTCTGCTCCTGATTTGGACCTTGAGATTTCTGTCCGGTGCTCCCATGTGGGTCTCTGTCTCTGTCTCCTTTCATCGCCTGATGAAGGTTAATATTCAGGAGGATGCCTATGTGTTTGTCTTTGGATTCACCTTCTTATTTAGCTTCTCTAGGAACATGAATTATAAGCTCAATGTCCTTTATTTGTGGCTAGAAACCAAATATGAGTGAGTACATCCCATGTTCCTCTTTTTGGGTCTGGCTTACCTCACTCAGGATAGTGTTTTCTATTTCCATCCATTTGTATGCAAAATTCAAGAAGTCCTTGTTTTTTACTGCTGAGTAATACTCTAATATGTATATATTCCATACTTTCTTCATCCATTCTTCCGTTGAAGGGCATCTAGGTTGTTTCCAGGTTCTGGCTATTACAAACAATGCTGCTATGAACATAGTTGAGCATATACTTTTGTTGTATGATAGGGCCTCTCTTGGGTATAATCCCAAGAGTGGTATTGCTGGATCCAGGGGTAGGTTGATCCCGAATTTCCTGAGAAACCGCCACACTGCTTTCCAGAGTGGTTGCACAAGTTTGCATTCCCACCAGCAGTGGGTGAGTGTACCCCTTTCTCCACAACCTCTCCAGCAAAGGCTATCATTGGTGTTTTTTATTTTAGCCATTTTGACAGGTGTAAGATGGTATCTTAAAGTTGTCTTGATTTGCATTTCCCTGATTGCTAAGGAAGTTGAGCATGACCTTAAGTGTCTTTTGGCCATTTGAAGTTCTTCTGTTGAGAATTCTCTGTTCAGCTCAGTGCCCCATAAGGCACGGTGTCTTCCTTTGTCACTTTTCATCTTATTTCTTAAGATAGGGATTCTCCCTAAATCTAATCTTACCCAACTGGATTAGGCTGGCTGACGGGAAAGCCCCAGGGACCCTCCTGTCTCTGTTTCGCCAGCACTGGGGTCACAGACACACTGTCCCACTCCCAGCTTTTATGTGGGTGCTAACACTTTGTAAGCTGAGCCATCTCCCCAGCCCAAGAGGCTAACGTATCTTGGGGGTAAGAACCACAGTCCAACCCACACTGGCCTTACATACCTCACACCACTGCCCAGGATGCTCAGGTGTGTGGTGCACCCCTTTGGGTGAGAAAAGTGTTTAGTTGGGTACATTCTTCCCATCCCCCAAAATGCTAAAATCCAAGAGAGCAAGGGAGATTGTCCAACACTTGGCAACTGGCAGGGCAGATTATTTGTCCCATTTATCTTTTTATGTTTATTTATTTATGCATGTGTGTGCACGTGCATGCCCCAGCTCGTATGGAGGTCAGAGGTCGATTTTCAGGAGTCGATTCTCTCCTCCCATGTGGCTCCCAGGGATCAAACTCAGGAGGTTGGGCTTGGCAAAAAGGGTCTTCCGCTTGCTGAGCCATCTTGCCAACTCTGTTTCTGCCATTTAAATATCAGCGTGTTCTGTTCACAGTGAGTCACTCCTGGTGGAGAGGTAAGCACACGAGCAGATAAACACACTGAGCAGCATGGAGAATGCTTGCAAGCCCACAGATGCACTTCGTCTGGAGACAGCACTACAGGAAAAGTATGTCATTAGCCCCATTTTACAGATGGGGAATTCAGAGTCGATCTTCTCTAAGGCTGCCTCGCAGGAACTTAACCCTGAACTGTCTGGTTTAATGCCAGTGAAAGGTGCCCTGGGAAGAAGGCGTGGAGTAAGGGAGGAAGACTCCATTGTGGCTCGAGGTTTGAGAGGGTAGAGGTGAGCGTGGCAGGGAAGGCCTGGCAGACAAAATGGTGGGGTTTGACTGGTGCTCCTCACACCTCCATGGACCAGAAAGTAGAGAAAGGAGAAGTCAACCTTTGTCGGGCTTCTTTTTCTCCTCATACTCAGTGCCGGGGCCCAGCGCTTGGGAGAGTGCCACGAACGTTCAGGGTGGGTCTTCTTCCTCTGTTAGACCTAACCTCTCTGGAAATGTCTGGAAGCTGGGCCCAGGGGTGTGTCTCCCAGGTGACTCCACATCCAGGCAAATTGATAACAGAGATAAGCCAGGACAGGATGTAAGGCCAGAACAGAGAGTATCCACACTGGACCAAGGAGAAACAGCAGGAGATCGGAGCTGGCAGAAAAGATACTGCTGGGCCGGGCGATGGTGGCGCACGCCTTTAATCCCAGCACTCTGGAGGCAGAGGCAGGAGGATCTCTGTGAGTTCGAGACCAGCCTGGTCTACAGAGCTAGTTCCAGGACAGGCTCCAAAGCTACAGAGAAACCCTGTCTCGAAAAACCAAAAAAAAAAAAAAAAAAGAAAAGAAAAGATACTGCTCTTCAAGGACTCCGGTGAGTGGTCCTGAAGTCAGCAATGGAAGGGCAGCCTGAGGACTTTTTGAGGTCAGAGCATATATATATATATATATATATATATATATATATATATATATATATATATATATATCCCAGGCTCTGTGCCATGTGCTTCATAATAGCTGACATTCCTGAAATGCAGGCTCTTGTGCAATAATACACTTACACGCAAATTTAACAGTGATGCATAGAAATCTTAAATCCTTTAACCTTGCCACAGACTTAAAAGCTACCTACACTATCAGCAACTCCTGGTTACAAGGTAGGAAGGAAGCCCAGAGAGGTTAACTCACTCAAGGTCACATAACTTTCAAGTGGCACTGCTGTACAACAGACATTTCCTTCCCCCTTCATACCAGCCCAC
Organism: Microtus oregoni; assembly: GCF_018167655.1. Taxonomy (NCBI): domain Eukaryota; kingdom Metazoa; phylum Chordata; class Mammalia; order Rodentia; family Cricetidae; genus Microtus; species Microtus oregoni. Next base: position 23,917,843 of record NW_024543064.1, on the reverse strand, counting down.
AAGATGAGAATTGCTGCTCTCACCTACAGCAGTAGAGGCTGGAGTCCAGAGATGCCAAGTAACAAACCCGAGATCACACAGCAGGTACGTGACAGAGCCTAGACTTAAATCATGGTGTGCACTAATGAAGTACTACTTCGAGAAATGTACTGAAGCAGAGCCAGATCCCCAGCATGGAGAGCTCTGGATTGCAGTCATTAGTGGGGTGTCTGTGTGCACAGAGGGTCCATCTCTGCCAGCACCAAGAAGGCCAGGTTGAAGTGCATGGGCTGAACAGGGGATTACATCCTTAGCCCTCCGCTAGACGAGATGCCCGGGTACCAACACACATGCTTTTGGATCTCACTGTGTTTATTTTTGTTCTGTTAGGCTACACTAAAATGTGAAAAAAAAATAATAGAGTGTGATGATTAATGAATTTACACGCTTTCCCTCACCAATGTGATGAGAAAACAGACGCCACCACGTACAAAAAGCCCACTCAGCCAAAAGCTCGCTTCCTGCCAGGGCCAAGGCTCTCTCTCCTCTGTCTTCTCCAGCGGTTCTCCGTCTTAGGCAGGCATCTGAAACTTGTGAAGCTTCAGAGTGCTGGGACTCACACCAAAGATTCCAGCTCAATGTTCGTGGGGGCCTGTGTGTACATCTCTAGGCAGTTCCCAAGTTTGGTTGGTGCGTTAAGGCTGGAAACCCAGGCTCAAAGGGACCTGAAGGACTCCTGGGAGACACACCTTTTAATGAAGGCACCAGGCTCTGGCCTCCGAATCCCTCTCTGGCAGCCAGGGCAAACACTAGACTGAACTGGATGGCTACATTGTCTCTAGACAGTAAGACACACACACACACACACACACACACACACGAATCCATCTCCTAGAGCAACCCTCACTGCCTGCAAACCTTGGCAAAGTGACTCACCTTGTGACAACTTCACTTTGGACATCTGTAAAATGGGCCAATCAAGAGTGCTTACTTGCTAGAATTGGTTTAAGGGGCCTCTCAGCATATAAAAACCTCCTGCCGCCGGGCGGTGGTGGCGCACGCCTTTAATCCCAGCACTCGGGAGGCAGAGGCAGGCGGATCTCTGTGAGTTTGAGGCCAGCCTGGTCTACAAGAGCTAGTTCCAGGACAGGAACCAAAAGCTACGGAGAAACCCTGTCTCGAAAAATCAAAAAAAAAAAAAAAAAAAAACTCCTGCCCACTGTCTGACACAGGCATTAGCAAATGTATCCCATGCCAAAGCCATTACTACTCATGCCCTGAGCCAGGGTGCAAGAGTCAGAAGAGAAAAATCCAGAGCCGTTTCAAAGGGACATAGCTGGGGTCATGAGAGAAGCACTCCCATAGGGAGGTGGTGTGGGAACTCTCTCCCAGAGGAGCTATAAACTAATGTCTAACCTGTCTTCTTAGGATTAGGGTTTCTTTTTTAAATTTTATTTATTTATTGGTTTTTAGAGACAGGGCTTCTCTGTGTAACAGCCCTGGCTGTCCTGAGACAAGCTCTGTAGACCAGGCTGGCCTTGAACTCGCAGAAATTCACCTGCTTCTTCTCCTGGCATTTGTCTTAGGGTTTCTATTGCTGTCAAAAGACACCATGACCACAGCAACTCTTATAAAAGAAAACATTTAATTTGGGTGGCTTAGTTTCAGAGGTTTAGTCCATTATCATCACGGCAAGACACAGTGGCAAGCAGACAGAAACATGCTGGAGAAGGGGCTGAGGGTTCTACATCTTGATCCACAGACAACAGGAAGTGAACTGAGACACTGGACATAGCTTGAGCATAGGAGACCTCAAAGCCCACCTCCAGAGTGACATACTTCCTCCAAGGAGGTCAGAGCTGCTCCATCAAGGTCACACCTCCTAATAATGCTACTCCCTTTGGGGACCAATTTTTTTTAAGATTTATTTATTTATTATGTATACAGTGTTCTATCTGTCTGTATCCTTGTAGGCCAGAAGAGGGCACCAGATCTCATTACAGATGGCTGTGAGCCACTACGTGGTTGCTGAGAATTGAACCCAGGACCTCTGGAAGAGCAGTCAGTGCTCTTAACCTCCGAGCCCTCTCTCCAGCCCAGCCATTTTCTTTCAAACTACCACAAAACCCCACTTCTAGCGACTAACCAACAAACCAAAGTATCATTCCACCAAAGTCCAATTTGGAGAACCAATGAGCTTCCAGGCCTTGCTTACTTACAGAGCATGTGTGGGGGCTACTTTTGGGTGGCAGTGACCCAAAAGCAGCCACACCCCCTAAAAGACTTGCCCCATCATATAAATACGACTTCCCCATAGCCACATAGATGGAATTTCCCACTTCGGCCTGTCTTCCACACGCCATAGACTTTAACACCTCCTGAGACCATGAGGCCATGCACACGTAGGGAAGAATTACGCCAGCAGTCATAGATGCTCTTATGGAGATAGTGACCCTTGTGCTCGGCTGAGAGCCCTGTGCAAGGGGGTGTGGAGACCTGAGCTGAAGAACACTGGACAAGACGCAGAGGCACCAGACCTCATTACAGATGGTTGTGAACCACCATGTGGGTTCTGGGAATTGAACTCAGGACCTTTGGAATAACAAGCGATGCTCTTAACCTCTGAGCCACCTCTCCAGCCCCGAAACTGTATTTATTTAAACACTGCCTGGCCCGTTTAGTTCTAGCCTCTTATTGGCTAACTCTCACATCTTGATTCAACCCATTTTTAATAATCTGTGTGTCACCATGAGGTCGTGGCTTACCGGGAAAGATTCAGCATGTCTGACCTGGCAGCTCCATGGCAGCTCTCCCTCTGATTCTGCTTTCTTTCTCCCAGAATTCAGTTCTATCTCCCCGCCTAAGTTTTGCCCTATCACCAGGCCCAAAGCAGTTTCTTTATTAACCAATGAAAGCAACACAAAAACAGAAGTCCATCCTACACCAAGTTTGTTACTACTAATGAGAAATGACTCAGAATGTGAGGCTGTTGCCAGCAGCCAGAAATCCAACCTTGCTGGCTATGCAGGCTGAGACCACCCCTCTCGCAAGGCTCAGGCTCTGGGGCCACCTGGTTCTTGATGTCCACTATACGAAAGAACTCAGGAAACCTCAGAGTGAAACGGACTTAGGAAGTTTATTGATCTAACAGATGAGATGCGTTTGAGAAGAGCGCATGCCAGCCCTGGGAGAGAACCTAAGCCCACAGCAGTAGCTAGATAGCTCTGTGCTTGAGGGGCTTGGAAGTTGCTTAATCTACAACTAAGTTTCACCATACCCAGCAGGCACCATTGTGTGTAATGTCAAAAACCTCATATGGGGGCAGGGGACCTGATTGCATCTCAGCTTCTATTGCTTTGGGGACAAGCATCACCCAGAGCTAGAAGAGCAACTGTCTCAAAACATGAGGTCATGATTTGGAATCTTGGGGAATTGATGGTTTCAAAGAAATGCCATCTGACCCTCCTTGGTGCTCTGGGCACTCAGGATAAGGGATTTCATGTGCCACTGCCTTCCAGACAGCGGCCATTATAAGAATGGCCAAAGGCACCATCTCTGAAGCAAAAGTAGCCTCCACCAGACGTGAAGTCTACTGCTACCTTGATCCTGAACATCCAAGCCCCCTTGTTATAGATGATCTAGACTGAAGTACTCGTTATGGCAATCCAAACTGAGTAAGATGCTATGTAAAATGATCAAGATGTTGGGCGGGCTTTACTCCCAGAGTTGCCATTACTGCCGTCTATTTGCACTGGCTTGAGTGGGTTTTTGTTCCTTATGATCTGTCCTTGTTGACCTGAGCACTAGACAGTGAGTCCTTGAAAAGTCACTTCCCGCTCCACAGTTGCATTGTAAACGGATTTTTCTTTGGGCTGCCAGTTTGGGAGTGGGGGGATGTGGAGACTTATTATTAATTATAAAAGCTTGGCCTTATCTTAGGCTTGTCCCATTAACTCTTGAATTTTTTTTTTTTGAGACAGGGTTTCTCCGTAGCTTTTTTGGTTCCTGTCCTGGAACTAGCTCTTGTAGACCAGGCTGGCCTCGAACTCCCAGAGATCCGCCTGCCTCTGCCTCCCGAGTGCTGGGATTAAAGGCGTGCACAACCACCGCCCGGCTCCATTAACTCTTATAATATAAATTAACCCATATCTTTTCATCTACTTTCTTTTACTTGGCGTGGCTACCTTTACTCTCTATTGCCCTTCCTGCTTCCTCAACATCTGGCTGGAGACTCGCCTTTCTTCTTCCCAGAGCTCCCTGTCCGTATAAATGCCACCTAACCTCTTCCTGCCTGGCTAACAGCCATTCAGCTCTTTATGAAGCCGGTCATAGTGACACATTCTCACACAGTGTAAAGGAATATTCCACGACACTCCATCCCCTTCTCTCTGACGCTGGTCATCTTGGAAACTCTCAGAGCTCTGGTACTCTCCGCTAGTCTCTCTCCACATCACCTTAGGGCAGTGGTCCTCAACCTGTGGATTGTGACCCCTACAGGCCAGTTGGTGACAGTGAAAATGCATTCTGCACATCAGATTTTTACATTACAATTCATAACAGTAGCAGAATTACATTTATGAAGTAGCAACAAAAATAATTTTATGGTTAGAGTCACCACAATATGAGGAACTGTACTAGAGGGTCGCAGCCTTAGGGAGGTTGAGAACCGCTGCCTTGGGGGCTCTGGAGTGAGACTGTAGCTTTTCTGGGACAGCCCAGTATCCCTGATGTCGCGCTATGAAAGGAATCACAGACGTCGGATGAGGAGGGTGTTTTCAGGCCTGCAGTTGTTGCTTCTCTACTTCTCGGTTCGGGAACCAGGTGAATTCCATGCCCTGGAAACTATATAACCTGAAGCCTCAGCTTTCCGAGTTGCTGCTTTCTCCACTATAAAATAGGTCTTCAGAGGGGTGTTGAGAAGAATGCTCTAGAACAACCAAGTGCTGTCACCTGAGGACTAGCCCCAGGTGCTGCAAGGCCAAAGGAAAAGAGGCAGACAGATGGCGGAGTGCACAGAGTACAATTTGGTGGAGGCTCACCGAGACGTGGCCCTGCAAAGCAACAAGACTAAGTTGGAGTCTCACAATTTGGGTCAAAAAGAGAAGCATATTTATGGGTTAGGATGGAAGTGACTTCTTGCTGACTGGAATGTCCTCGGATTAGCTCAAGCTAGCATCCGAGTCAGATACGTGCCTGGAGCCAGGGTTTGGTTGTAAAGTACCACATACCACTTTAATGGTTTTGCCTATTTATCATTTATTGGACAACTTTGCAGGTAAAACCAGCTAGGGCTACCCTGGGGTAATCATGGTGGATAAGATTTAAGAGTCATGTCCAGCTGAATACATGCAGAGAGTAAGTAAGAAGATGTGGATACGAAACACTTTGACTATTGCTCACTACATAAAACATGTTCCAATCGTATCAGATGTTGCTAACTTTGAGCCCTGGGTGGATTTCTGCTGCATTATGGGCTGGATCCGGTCTGGAGTTCTCTGTGCCCAACAGATGCTCATCTGAGTCTGGGTGCAGCTCTTGTGTTCAGTAGGTATGGTCTGGGGATACTTTGGAAACACTGGCTATTAGTGTCCAGACAGAAATCCCAGTAGCCTATCCCTCCCTCCATCTCAGAGGCTGATCCCAGAAGTCTGAGTCACAGAAAGTACTCTAGAGTCTCTGGGCCAGGAGTTCTTCAAATATTTTCCCCTATATATGTGATCTATTGAAATTATTACACTGTTATTTATTACATCAGATGGGGCCTGGAATGGAGCTGAAGGATCCACATCTAGGCTCACATCTATCCATATTCCAACATACAGCTTCCCCCAGAATAAGGGAGGGAGGGAGGGAGGGAGGGAGGGAGGGAGAGAGAGAGAGAGAGAGAGAGAGAGCGCTTTATTACATAATCACTTCTCCTATATTTTATGGGCCTGAAAGGCAAACCTGATAAAGTGTGTGTGGGAATTACACAGGGGCACTCACACTGGGAGGCAAAAGTCATCAGGGGCCATTCTGAAATGCTATTCACCATGGGAACCATTTACATATGGTGAAATTCACAGATGACGGGTTATGGTTTGTTTGATCAGCTTTAACACAACTGGACATTGTAACCAAGACAAAGGGGGAAAGAGAAAGAAGAAGGAAGAAAAGGAAGGGAGGGAAGGAGGAAAGAAAAGAGAAAAGGAGAGATGAAGGAAGAAGTGAGGAAAGAAAGAAAGAAGGAAGTATTGATGTTCAGGTCCCAGTTTTGAAACTGAGAGTCTAGATCAGGCAGTCCTTGTACTTGGCCTTGGCAAGGAGCTCATGGCCAAGGGCATGGCAATATCAGAACGCTGGCAGAAGGGATCACATGGCAAGTCAGGAAGCTGGAGGGATTCAGGGCTGGGTCTGTTCTCCTTCTAGTTCCTTCTTGGGAGAACCCTTTCCACAAGAGCAGCCAGAGTCCCTTCTGAGTGGGAGGTCCTATGTCATAGTTGCTTTCTCTGGACCTCACCCCTTAAAGTTTCCACCTCCTCAACATCCACAGTGGGGACCAAGCTTCCAGTACTCAAGCCTCTGGAGGGCACCCTGAAGCCACACCCAAACCACAGCACATCCTATTGCTTCTCTCATATTCCACCGGCCACATCAGCCGATACAGGGCAGGATGTAACTTCCCAAGGGAGAGGATGTCAGGAGGCAGAGGTCACTGGGTGCTGTCTTGAAGGCCTGCAAGCAGAGACCAGGAATCTCTCCTCTGCTTCCCTCGGTGAACCCCACCAGCATGATAAAATAGGGTGGTATTGTGGGACAAAGTTTCCAGGGGTCTAGATTGCTGGAAGGAAGCCAATTGTGTTATCCATCCGGTTTGAGGTGCCTGCCAGCAGAGGGCATTTCATGTCACCTTGATGATGTCTGTTGAGTGACAAGCTTCACTTGACCACAGCCCTGGTGCTACTAGGACAGAGGAAAGGCATGAGACAGGAAGGTCAGGCCTGTGACAAGCCGGCAAGTGGGCAAGGGAAGGCAGAAAGCTGGATTTTGCCCTGGGTTGGGGGCTACAGAGGAGATGTGATGGAAGCAGCTGGACCACCGGGAGGGAAGTAAGGTGAGAACCAGAGAGAGGCCATGAACAAAGGTGTTTAGTACCCAACCCTGATCAGCTTGGCCTTTGAGGTGGTCCTACTCCCACCTCCAGTACACACACACACACACACACATTCACACACATATATGCACACATACACACATTCACATACTTGTACTCAGACACATACAGTACATACATGCACATACACACACACCACACACACATACATTCACACATATACACACTAACGCACATATCCACACACATACATACACGCGCACACACATATACACACATACATATACTCATACACATTCACACACTCATACATACGTGCACACATACACCACACACACAAACACTCTCAACAACACAAGGGTAGGGATATGACTCAGTTGGTGGACTGCTTACCTGGCATGCACAGATCCCTAGGTTTGAGCCCCAGCAGGAAGTGGAGGCAGGAGGATCCGAAGTTTAAGGTTATCCTTGTCTACATAGTTTGAGGCCAGCCTGGGTGACCTGTCTCAAAAACAAAACAAGCAAAAGAAAAAAGAAGACAGCAACAGAGTCATCTAGCAAGCTGCAAAGGGAGAAGGACAAGATGGGGAGAGGGGAACCCAGGGAAACCTATCCTTTCTTTTGGTCTTAATTGCCAGAGGGCAGGGGTCATAGACAGAGCGGACCACACCCACTTCCCCTTCGGCCTCCTGGACTTTGAATCCAACTAGAGACTGACCTTGGAAAATGTAAAGCCCACGTTGATCCATTCAACAAGACATTGCACAGGCTATGCCACTAGAAGCCACTGAGAAGTTTAGAACCGTCTGGAAGTCTTGAGGGGGCCAAATGCCCATCAACAAAGGAGAGATGACAGATTATTGTGAAAATATTTTAAAGAAAATAACTATTTGAGAGCCAGGGAGATGGTTGAGATGGCAAAGGAGGCACTTTCCTCAAAGCTTGATAGCCTGAGTTCGAGCCCAGAGCCCATACGGTTGAAAGACAGAACCAGCTCCTGCAAGCTGTCCTCCGCCTGCACACCAGGTACATGCTTGTACACCCAAAACTGCACACACACACAAATAAATACATACAAATGAACATTTAAAAGTAGTAGCATAATAGAAAGGAGGTGGAGAGCCGGCTCAGCAGTTAAGAGCCCTTGTTGCTCTTCTAGAGCACCTGGTTTGTTTCCCAGCACCAACAGATATAGGGTGACCCACAACCACCTGTAACTCCTGCCCTGAAGGTTTTAGCGCCCTCTTCTGGCCTCTGAGGGTGCTTGCATTCAAGTGGCATACAATTGCATGCATACATATAAATAAAAATAAACCTTTAAAAAAATTTTTTTAAGAAAGAAAGTGAAAGAACCTGTTTGAGAAGCTGGGTGGTGGTGGAGCTCGCCTTTAATCCCAGCACTCAGGAGGCAGAGGCAGGAGGATCTCTGTGAGTTCAAGGCCATCCTGGTCTACAGAGCTACTAGTTCCAGGACAGCTAGGGCTGTTATACAGAGGAACTCTGGAAGAGATGGTGCACTTCTGTAATCCCAGAACTCAGGAACGCTGCAAGTCTGAGATTTGCTTAGTGAGTTCTAGGCCAACCTGAGTTACATAATGAGACCCTGTAGCAATAGAATAAGCAGCCGTCAAACAATTGAATAAATGAAAGAAATGAACTGAAACTTGGTTAACCACAAGGTCTAAGGGCCCTCTGCTCAGTGGCTCGCCTTCACCTTCAAACAAATCCCCTGCCTCAGGAACCACGGCATTGTGACCTCCCAGTCAGAGCTCCTCCCGTCCACTGTCCCAAGCTGTCTTGTCCTCTTCGAGGAGAACTTCGGGTGCATTCCACAGGGGTTTCCTCACAGGCTGGGTTCCACGAGTGGACTGTCCCACCGCAGGGTACAGACTCCTGTTCTGACAGGACCCGTTGCTTGGGTCAGCTGCAGTCAAGTTCCTATAACTTCTACTAGTCTCAAGTGTGAACTTCCCTGGAAAACCCAGTTTCAGGAAAGAACCCTAAGTCACTAAGAACTTCCTCATCGCCAGGATCTGTGTGTCCTTGATCAGTTCCTCTTCCTCCAGCACCCTGCTGTCTGATCCTGCTGCCCTGTGTCTCAGCAAGAATCCTGTTAGGTCAGTTGTGAAGGAGTCCCTCTTATCTCTGAGGTTTCCTCTTGGTAATTTTCCATCTACCAGCCCCACCTTGCTCCTGGTAGAAGCGCCTTCGCTTCTCTGCTCTGTTGGGAATTGAGCCTGATCTCTGCTCCATACACCACCCCACCCCACCCCCCACCTCCCCACTTGCAGCATTCCACCACGATGGTCCCTTTACCTATCACAGTGGTCCCGGACAAAGTTGACTTTGCCAAATGCTATTGAATAAGCCTTTGTTTAACAGTTGCTGCCCATGCTATGAGGGTGCTTTAGTTTTATTTTGATTGCACATGTGTGCATGCTGGTGGGAGTGGGTGGGGCTGACAGCTTTTATAGAACTCCAAGTTTGGCCACAGTGACCTCAAAACGGTAGTGAATGGCTTCAATTGTTCAAGACGCCTGAGCTTAGTCAGTTCTTGAGAAAACCACATCTCATTGCTGTGGTTTGGGTGACAACGGGACAGGAAGTATATTCCACAAATTGGAAAGACCCACCAGGTCAGGTGGGCACAAAAGGAGGCATGCTCCCTGCCATGTGAGAACAAGTTGGCCTGTGGTGGCAGCTGGAGCCCAAAGTCTACAAATCTCTAGGATCCATGTCTACACTCCAGTGACCAAGATAAGTAGATCTTGGGCACTGGGCAAGAGCATCCTGACAGCTTATTTGTTCCAACCTCAGTCAGAGAGAGATCCGTTAGGGCAGAAGACTGAATTTCGCTATAGGAATGGACAGAACTGGGTGTAGCGGTGCACACCAGAGGTCCCAGCGTAGGAGAGGTGGAGGGAAGAAGGTCAGGAGTTCAAGGTCATTCTTAGCCACTTAGCAAGTTCTGGGCCAGATTGGGCTACACAGGATCCTGTGTCAACAACACCAACAAACTAAAATCCCTGCTTGTGCTTTATGGCCGTGTTCTTTGACAAAGAGCCTCTGCTCACCAAGGTCTCTCAGGGACTTCAGCTCGTGGGGCTTCTGTGACTGCTGGGGGAGGGTAAAGAAGACACAGGAATCCTCCCTTGGGGTTCTAATCTGAAATCACACTACGCCTCTGCTCCTGTTGCATTGGCCGAAGGAAGCCGTAGGCCCTCACCAAAGTTCAGCAGGAAGGGAACACACGATTGTCCCATCAGGACAGACAGCAAATATTTGTGAAAAATGGAACTGGCTACCCCAAAAAACAAACACGTGACTGCAGGTTTCACTTGCTATGTAACTTTTAAACAAGCCACTTGTCCACGCTGAGCCTCAGTGTCCCAGTGCATAAAAAGATAACTAGTTGTGAAGGTTAGGTCTCCTAGTCAAATGGGACGCAATCTACAACCACCTAGAAAGAGACTCTCAACGAGGGCTCTCAACGGGGCCTGTCTTGATTGCACTCATTGGTATGGGAGGACCCAGACCCCTGTGGGTGGCGCCATCTCCCCAGGGTTGGGTCCTGAACTGAGAAAGGGTGGAAAGAGTGAGTGAGCTGAGCAGTAGGCGTAACTGCAGTCCTGTTCCCTCTGCTCTCCACTGTGACACATCCGGGTGCTTTGAGTTCCTGTTGCCTTAACTTTCCTGCTGAAATGGACTGGAACCCAGAAGTGTGAGCCAGCCAGGACAAACCGGTTCCCTCTTCCGTTGCTTTGTCAGGGTATTTTCGCACAGCAACAGGGCCTGGAACTAGGACATTAGTGCTGAAACCACAGGTGACTCAGTGAGTGACACCAGGTGCGGTGGGCCGAGGTCGCTACAAACACTCAGTAAAAGAATAACTTTAGAAAATTAAACTCTGCTGAACTTTGCCATACGAAAGCCCTGACAACTTCTTAAGCTGACACCGGTCCATTGTTAAAGGTCACCGGCTTCTCATTCCAAGGTCTCCGCCTCTGGCCGCTGGGAAGCCTGAGTACTCGCTGCTGCTCCCATGAAGTCCCCCTCAGTGGGAAGAAACGCCACCTTGGCGGCGGCTCCGCTGACAGCAGCTCGGCAGCAAGCCCTGCTTTGACTAGTCAACTGTGACAGCATGTGACCCGTGCCACTTCCAGCCAGAGCTCTGTGGGCCAGCATAAAACCTCAGCTTTGTCCTTTTCCAGTGCGGTGCGGGTAACTGTTCAACACCCAGCTCTTCCACAGCAAAGTGGAAGATCTGCCAAAGTCCAGAGCGCAGATGCTCTCGGCATGGCTCATTTAAGCCGCCAATAAAACATCAGCAGCAGGGCACTGAGAAGAAACGTATGGAGCGGTGACCAGGAGTGAGGGTGAGCGATCCCTTCAGTCATGGACCGATCAGGAATGAGAGCCAGCTTCTTCAGGAGTGACACAAACTAAAGTCATCTGAGAAGAGGGAATCTCAATTAAGAAAGTGCCTCCAAAAGATCAGGCTGTAGGCAGGCCTGCAATGCATTTTCTTAATTAGTGATGGGGGAGGGCTCAGTCCATTGTGGGTGGTCCCATCCCTGGGCTGGTGGTCCCATCCCTGGGCTGGTAGTCTCATCCCTGGGCTGGTAGTCCTGGGTTCTATACGAAAGCAGACTGAGCAAGCCATGGGGAGCAAGCCATGGGGAGCAAGTCGTGGGGAGCAAGCCAGTAAGCAGCACCCCTCCATGGCCTATGCATCAGTTCCTATCTCCAAGTTCCAACCCTGGTGTTCTTTGATGATGAACTGTGATGTGGAAGTGTAAGCCAAATAAACCCTTTCCTCCCCAACTTGCTTTTGGTCATGGTGTTTCATCACAGCAGTAGTGACCCTACCTGAGAGAGTTGCCCAGTGTGCTTCTAGCCACAGGTGCCTGAATTCAAAAGTAAAGGTTGCTTGAGTGTTAGGGTTTATTTTCCATAACAAGAAGTCCAGATGAAGGGGATACTGGACTGTCTAATTTATCAGACCTTGCACAGGGCTTCTCTTTGAGTCTTTTGACTCTCTCTTGTGGTCACAAGACTGCTGTTGCATGCGCACACACACAGACACACACACACACACACACACACCATCCAAAGACAGACATTTTCTCCTCAGCACCTCTCTCTCTCAGCACCTCTCTCTCTCAGCACCTCTCTCTCTCTCTCTCTCTCTCTCTCTCTCTCTCTCAGCACCTCTCTCTCTCAAAACCTCTCTCTTCCCCCCACCCCCCCACCCCAAGAAAGGGTTTGTCATTGTAGCCTTGGCTGTCCTGGAACATGCTCTGTAGAGCAGGCTGGCCTTGAACTCAGAGATCCACCTGAGTTCTGGGATTAAATGATTGCACCACCACCAGCACCTTATCTCTCTCTCTCTCTCTCTCTCTCTCTCTCTCTCTCTCTCTTTTACTGTAAAGCAAAGCCTTTCCCCCATTATCCCTTGGAAGAAATTCCCCAAGGACCCAGCCAATCATGTTTTTCTTTCCTTATCCTCTCAGGATGTAACTCTAGCCAGACTGATTTCTTGGCTTTGCACCAGTCAGGGTGCTTGGTGACGAACCTAAACAGTAGAGAATTCTCAACGATGTGGGGTTCTCATGAACTACAAGCCCAAGTAGGAACTGAAAGCAAAAATGTAGTCAAAGTGCTTACACAGGCCACTGGCTACTGGCTATTACTGAACTTTCACCTCCTCCACGTAGGCATAACCCCTGTATGGCTCTCTTTCAAGGGTCAAAGTCATGGGCAGAAACATCCTGGTGGCGACCAGGGCCTGTGCTCACTCTCCTCTTGCAAAATTCTTTCTTATCCACTTGTTTTTGTTTGTTTTGTTTTGTTTTGCATGGAGCCCTGACTGACCTCAGACTCGCTGCCATCCTCCAGCCTCAGCTGTGTCCCTGGAAGTGCTAGGATTACAGTGCGCTCCACCACACCTATCTACTGCCCTTACCAGGTCAGCAGAGGGAAAGTTACTTTGTTTTCTACCAAGTCTCTAGTGATGGAGGAGTCCCACAACAGGAAGAGGCACCTCTCCTGGGGACCACATTTCCTCTTAACTTTCCACAGTCTCTTTTGTCTTTTATTATTATTATTTTATTTATAGTGTATAATATGAGCACCCATATGCATGTGTGGAGGCCAAAGGACAACTTGGTGGAACTGGTTCTCTCCTTCCACCTTCAAGTGGGCTCTGGGAAGCAAACACAATCGCCAGGTTTGCACAAATGTGCACATTTATCCATTGAACAATCTCGCTGGCCCTGTTGTTTATTATTTTTGTGGCCACTGGCCGCGGTGCTTGTGCGTAGTTGGTTCTCTCCTGCCACCTTTCTATGGGCTCTCAGAACTTGGATGGTCAGGCCTGTGGGGGGCACTTTCTCGCCAGCATCTCTCGTGCCTTTAGAATTCTAAACACTGTTTCCTTTGGAATAAGCTTCTTTCGCTGTGCAAATCTTCCTTAGCTTCCTGGCATGTAGATGAAATCTCACCTGAGATCTGGGCTAGTGGTCTCTGTGCTGTATTCTCTTCCAAGCCTGCACTTCGCCCAGCATAGCTTCATTCCTTGTCGTCTTTGTTGTTTGGTTTTGAGTCAGAACCTAGGATGCCCGGCTGGCTTTTAACTCCTTATGCAGCTAGGGATGACCATGAACTCCTGCTAGGCCTGTGTCTGCTTCTGATGTCCTAAGATTAGGGGCATGCACTAAACTGTCTGGCTTTTTACATCTTTTAGTCACTAATATAAAGCTTCTTTTTAAAAGATAAAATTGCACACATTTCCATACAGTCATCTGTACTTCCATCACTTTACTTTTAGTTTTTGAGATAGGGTCTCACTGTGTAGCCTGGTTGGCCTAGAAGTGAACTCACAGAGCTGTACCGCCTCTGCACCCCCCCTCAAGAGCTGGCATCAAAGCTAGGGACCATCATGCCTAGCTAATTTTTATTTTTTATTAGCTAATTAATTTGGTTTTCAAGACAGGGTTTCTCTGTGTAGCCCTGGCTGTCCTGGAACTCACTCTGTAGTCAGACTGGCCTAGAAATCAGAGATCTTCCTGCCTCTGCCTCCTGAGTGCTGGGACTAAAGGTTGCACCACCACTGTTTGGCCTACTTTTATTTTAATTTTTTTTTTATTTTAGGCTAAAGAGTGGCCAAGAGCTCTGGCTGCTCTTCCAGAGGACGTAGGTTCAGTTCCCAACACCTACGTGGCAGCTTACACGTAGAGTAACTCCAGTGTCAGGGATCAGGCACATACGCAGGCAAAACAGCAATGTACAAATAAATAAATAACTAGATTTTTATTTTCTCTCTCTCTTTCTCTCTCTCTCTCTCTCTCTCTCTCTCTCTCTGTGTGTGTGTGTGTGTGTGTGTGTGTGTGTGTGTGTGTGTTTGTCATGCCTTTGTAGGTTCCAGGGATCTAACTCAGAGCAAGCACTTTACTTTCTGAGCCACCTCCCCAGTCCTATCCGCAACAGCGTTAGAATCGTGGTTGCCTGTATTGTTTGCTTGTTTGCTGTAACCTTAATAATCATGACAGTGTATTGTTTAAAAATGTCAAAAAACACCCAAAATCAAAACACAAATAAACAGACAAACAAAAAACAAGACAGAACTGAAGATGAGGCCCTGTTAGCATGCAGGGAGCTCTGGTTCCACGTCCCAGTGCTGGCACGTAATGCTCTAGCTAGCTTAGAATAACTTTGAACTTCTGATAGATATTCTTGCCTGCCCTCCTCCCCAGTGCTGAGATTATAGGCATGAGCCAGTTTCTGTGGCGCTAGGGACCAAATCCAGTGCCTTCTGTGTATTAGGCAAGCATTATACCAACTGAGCCATATTGACAGCCCACTGTTAAATGTATTTTAAATATTTTTAAATGATTCAGTGGTGGCCGGAGAGATATCTATCTCAGTAGTTAGGAGTGCTTGCTGTCCTGGGCAGTGGTAGCATACACCTTTCATCCCAGCAGTTGGGAGACAGAGGCAGGCGAATCTCTGTGAGTTCAATGCCAGCCTGATCTACAAAGAGAGTTCCAGGACAGCCAGGACTGTTACACAGAGAAACCCTATCTCGAAAAACAAAACAAAACAAAAAGAATACTTGTTGTTTTGGTGGGAGAGCCAGGTTCAGTTTCCAGCACCCACACCATTCAGAACCTTCTACAACTCCAGTTTCAGGGGATCTCTGTGGGCACCAGGCAAAGCACTCATACACACAAAATAAATAAAGAAATCTAATATAATATTTTCAACTAATTGGTTTGAAAATATCTTATAAAATGAATCAATCAATGGACAGCGATAATGATTATTTTCCACACCGGATATTCAATCAAGGACCTTACACACACTATATGAATTATCTACAATTGACCTATATACCAGCAACATTAAAATGAATATTAATGGTACTACCCATGTCACTATACTCCTATATTTAGACTTACTCTAAGCCAGGCATGGTGGCGCACACCTTTAATCCCAGCACTAGGGAAGCAGAGGCAGGTGGATCTCTGTGAGTCCCAGGCCAGCCTAATCTACAAAGAGTTCCAGGACAGCCAGGGCTGTTAAAGACTTACCCTCCTCTGGTCTGGAGTCAAATCTCATTAATCCTACCTCCCTAGAGTAGGCCCCTCATTATCTTTCTCCTGGACATCTGCTCTGTGTGTCTGCCTGATAACTCTTCCCTCTTATTTGGGAAACTACCACATATACTTTTGAGCTCCCACTCTTTTTTTGGGGGGGCGGGGGTTTCGAGACAGGGTTTCTCTGTGGCTTTGGAGCCTGTCCTGGAACCTAGCTCTGTAGACCAGGCTGGTCTCGAACTCACAGAGATCCGTCTGCCTCTGCCTCCCGAGTGCTGGGATTAAAGGCGTGTGCCACCACCGCCCGGCTGAGCTCCCACTCTTTCTATCCCCTGCAGTCTTGAGGAAACTGTCAATCAAAACCTTTTCTATTTTTACCAAGAGACAAAATGAGGTCCAAGACAAGACAGAAATTTGCAATGACAGAAAACGTGGAATGAGCTATAAAAAATTGTTGGATTTGGAGTGTCCTCATCCAAGCTTATAAGGAATGGACAGCCATAGAATTAAGGAAAAGGAGTTCAGAATAGTGTTTTTATACCCCAAAAAGCTGTTTGAGATGCATCTTTCCTGGTAGACAAGCGGAATGACCAACACTCGGTACCAAAATTGTACTTCTTCGCTCAGACCCAGGTAATGCTAGATAATACTTTTAGCCAGGCTGTTGTCCCAACCAGCTACTGAGGAGGCGGAAGCAGGGGGATCACTTGAGCCTCAACATTCAAGGCCAGCCTGGGCAACATAACAAGACCTCACCTCTTACCAAGAAAAAGGTTTTAGGCTTGGTGGGTGGGCACACACCTGTTATCCCGGGGTTCAGCTGATTCTCTGTAAATACACTAGTCAGACATTGTATGTCATTCCTCCTCCTCCAGGAGGAACAGAAAGATGGAAGGAAGATGGAAGAGTGTCACTCTAAAGGAGGTCCCTCCCTGTGGAAAAAGCTGAGGCAGAGAACAAAAGTTCCCCTCAGCTTTGTTCACTCATTCCTCCTATCTGGATTACTCTAGTTGTTCCGGGGCCCTGTGGTTGTATGATTGTATCTTCCCAATGAATTCCTTTTTGGCACAGTGTGCCCAGAATCTGTTTCTACGGCTCACACCCACAGAAGCTGTGTGCACTTCCTATTGTTGCTGCAACAATTGTCATAAATGGAGTGGCTTGTAGAATAACACAGATTTATTATGTTATAGGCACTCTCTTTCTCTCAGTGTGTGTGTGTGTGTGTGTGTGTGTGTGTGTTCCTTTAGTTTTGGTTTATTTTTCTTTTCTTTACCTCCCCAGTTCTGGGATCGAGACATGCCTCACTAGACTGTTTATGTGGTGCTGGGGGTACAGCCCAGCCCCTTGTGTTACAGTTTTGAAGGTCTGAAATCCAAAGGGTATTACAAAGCAAAAGTCAAACCTGACCCAGGGTGCTGGGTATTGGCGTGTGGCCTGCTTTGAGAAGCTGCTCTGCTTTGCCTCTTTGATGCTGTGATAGAAATACTGACCAAAAGCAAGCTGAGGAGAAAGGGTTTGCTTCATGGCACAGCTTGCAGTCCTTCCCAGAGGAAAGGCAGGGTAAGAGCTCGAGACAGGAACCTAGAGGCAAGAACTGAATTAGAGACCTCAGAGGCCTGGGGATTGCTTCCTGGCTTGTTCCTCTGGGTTTAATCAGCTACCTTTCTTATACATCCCAGGCCCATCTGCTCAAGGTAGTACTGCCCACAGTGGATTGGGTCTTTCTATAGCAATTAGCAATCAAGGAAATACCCCATAGACATGGCCACAAGCTAATAAGGGGAAAGAAGAAATTCCTCACCTGAGGGTTTCTCTTCCTGAAATGTTGTGGGGGGTATCCCACCAGAGAGGACTGCTCAGACATGGGTTTAAGCCTATAGGAAGTCTTTATTAGCTGGCTGGTGACTACACTGAGTGCTCAAGATCCCAGTGTACCCCAAGCCTTTCTCAGGGTGAGCTTTTAAGCACAAAAACCATGTCCTGGGTTGACATACTTCAGTTCACAAGAACAGTTAGCCATAGACAGAACTACAGAGGCCAAAAAAAGCAAGGTTAGTGTATTTCTAGACTTTCCCAGAACTATGGATTTTGATGGATTAGGTCTTTGTTTTCATTTTGACTGGTGATGCTATGTGCTGAGTTTTATGACCTGTGTGGTATTTCCATTATGGAGTCAGTTGTGCTAAGGTCTGGGGCCCTGCTGCAAGATGACTCTAGTTGGTATCCCATTGACAAAAGCTAACGAGCATTAAGGCTATTGCTCCTGCCCATGCTCTCTCCACTCTAGCCTGTCCTCTAAGCGATCTTTAATGGGAACCTGATCATTACTGCCCTTCGAAAGCCCGATTCTCCAAAGCTCACTGAATAAAAGTCTCTCTCTCTCTCCTGCTTCTGGGGCTTTCCTCCCAGTCCTCTTGCAGTCTGAAACGTCTCCTATCCCAAAGCCAAATCTTCTCCATTCTTCAAGGTCCTTCTGTTTCACAGAGACCTCCATTATCACTCCAGCTGGAATCAGCTGGACTGTGAGCGCCACGTCTGTTACCTGGCACCAAACAGACAGACCTTAGCTCAACTCTCTGTTCAGCCACAGGTTAGTCATGTGACCTCGGGCAAGGTACAGTACTTCTCTGTGCCTTAGTTTGCTCCATCTAAAACATGCTGATAATAGAGCAACTACTCCCTGCACAGGTGACGGCGAGAACTGAATGAGCAAATACGCGAAAATAGCCTACCCTACTGATTGGCTCATAGTAATAGCAATTATTGTTAAAAATTAACAGGTAACTACATGAATAAGACACTTTTTTCTTCTCTTGTGCTTTTTATTATGGTTCTTATTATGCCTCAAAGCCTAGAATATTTTATAATAGAACTGGAGATGTTATTCAATTGGTAGAATGTTTCTTTGTTAGCTTGCCTGAAACCCTGGGTTCAACCCCCAGAGCTGCATAAAACTAGACATATCAGTACAAGGCAGTAACCCCAGCATTCTAGAGGTAAAGGTGGGAGAATCAGGGGTGCAAGGTCAACCTCAGAAACATAACCAGTCAAAAACTAGCCTGGGTTACAGGAGACCCTGTCTCTAAATAAACAAACAAACAAAGCCAGGCGTGGTGGCACATTCCTTAATTCCAGCACTTAGGAGTCAGAGGGAGGCAGATCTATGATCAGTCTGGTCTATAAAACAAATTCCAGGAAAGCCAGGGCTAAACAGAAAAACCCTGCCTCAAAAAGCCTAAACAAACAAACCTTACATTTTGTCTTGTTTATATCTAGTCTTAGTTGCTTTCCCTGCTGGGGTTAGGGGAGTCCATGCCTCGTCAGAATTATAACAGGGATTCGTCATCACCAGTGAAAGGGAATGGTGGAAAGGAATGTCGGCTACACAGAGGCTTCCCCCAGAGAAAATGTGCTTGCTCCCACAAGCTCTGTGCCTTCTGGGTTGCCGCCTGGTTACCCCCAGTCTTTTGTTTGTTTGCTTGCTTGTTTTGTTGTTGCTCAACATGGCCTTGAATTTCTGCCTCCACTTCCCAAACACTAGAACCACAGGTCTGCATCTCTACTAACCTGGCTTCCAGTCTCCTGCCACCTGACTGTGTGTGGGGGTGTGTGTCTGCCCATGAGTGTAGCTATGCATGTGTATGTACATTGGTGGGGAGACCAGAGATTGGCATCAGCTCTCTTCCTCTATTTCTTTCCACCTTTTGGTTTTAGATTTATTTATTTTACTCTATACATGTGAGCATTTTGTCTGCGTGCACTATGTGTTTTTTCTGCATGTATGTGTGCGAACTCTGTGTTTGTCTACATGGACATATGTATGTGC
The DNA here is from genome assembly GCF_018167655.1 of Microtus oregoni. NCBI lineage: Eukaryota > Metazoa > Chordata > Mammalia > Rodentia > Cricetidae > Microtus > Microtus oregoni. The sequence goes on along the minus strand of NW_024543064.1, from coordinate 23,898,345 downwards.
ACTATGTGTTTCACCTGCATGTATGTATGTGTGTGCACTATGTGTGTGCCTGGTAACTTTGGAAGTCAGAAAAGCATATCAGATCCTTGGAACTGGAGGTACAGATAGTTGTGAGTTACCATTGTGGGTAACCCCTGAGTCATCTCTCTAGCCCCCCTCCACCTTATCTTCCGAGACAAGGTCTGCCACTGGGATCTGGAGCTCACTGATTAGACTAGACTTTCTGGTCCGTGAGCTCCGAGAGTCTGCCTATTTCTACCTTCTCAGTGCTGGAATTACAGACAAGTGCTGGAGATCTGAACTCGGGTCCTTGTGCTTGAGTGGTAGACGCCATTGACTGAGCTATTGCCCCATCCCCTGTCTTACAGTCTTACTTATAGTCCTGTGAGTATGTAACTTTGAGTCGACATTACATGTCTCTAAAATTCAGCTTCCATTCTTGGCCGGGCGGTGGTGGCGCACGCCTTTAATCCCAGCACTCGGGAGGCAGAGGCAGGCGGATCTCTGTGAGTTCGAGACCAGCCTGGTCTACAAGAGCTAGTTCCAGGACAGGCTCCAAAACCACAGAGAAACCCTGTCTCGAAAAACCAAAAAAAAAAAAAAAATAAAAATATTTTTAAAATTTTTATGTGCCTTTTTTGTTTTTTGTTTTTTGCCTGCATATATGTTTATGTGAGGGTGTTGGTTCCCCTATAACTGGAGTTACAGACAGTTTTGAGTCGCCATGTGGGTGCTGGAAATTAACCCAGGTCCTCTGGAAGAACAGTCAGTGCTCTCAATCGCTGAGCCATCTCTCCAGTCCCTCAGTTTCCTTTCTTAAAAAATGACTCAATAACAGGTGCTTCCTTCAAGGCCATTAAGAGAAACTAACAAGACCGAGCAGGCTCCCATGGAAGACCAGGGTGAGCAAGAGAAATAGACGGTAGCTTCTCTTTTTTTTCCTTTTTGGTTTTGTTTGCTTGTCTGTTTGTTTTTTGAGACTGTTCTCTATGCAACAGCCCTGGCTGTCCTGGAACTGGCTTGGTAGACCAGGCTGGCCTTAGATTTTCAGAGATCACTTGCCCCTGCCTCCCAAGTGCTGGGATTAAAGGCATGCATCACTACCGCCCAGCGTCTCTTTTTCCTTTAGACTTATTAATTTACTATTTTTTGTGTGTATGTGTGCACATGAAAACTTATGTGTACCACAGCACACATGTGGAGGTCAGAGAACAACCTATGAGCTGGTCCTTTCTTTCCATTTTTTTGGGGTCTTTGTTTTTTTTAATTTATTATAAATATAATTCTGTCTGCATGCATGCCTGAAGAGGGGACAAGACCTCATTACAGATGGTTGTGAGCCACCATGTGGTTGCTGGGAATTGAACTCAGGACCTCTGGAAGAGCAGGCAATGCTCTTAACCGCTGAGCCATCTCTCCAGCTCCCTTTTTGGGTCTTTGGATTCAAACACTAATACTTAGGCTTTGGTGGCCAATGTCTTTACCAGTTGACCTAGCCAGCCTGTTGCCATCCAGGAGTTAAAGTGGCTGAATAGGCAGCAGATTTACCACTAGGATGTGGAAAACGGTTGCTATGTGCCTGTGGGGGAAGCAATGGTTTCCCAATCGCGTTTTCACTAAAGGTTGAGAAAGGCTTCTTTGTGCCGGGATAAAACTTTGACACACCAAAACGCTGGAGACATCATTTCCTTGTCCAAAACAGGCTTATCTCTCTGGATAAAAACTCTTTTTCCTGACTTAAAAGTCAGGGAGATTGTGTAGGCATGTGTGTGGGTGTGTGGGTGTTATTTTGTTTGCGGTCCTGGGGATTAAGCCCAGAAACCCCTCTTTGCACTATAGCCCCAGCCTTCTTCTGTTTGAGTCAGGTCTCATTAAATTCCCCAGGCTAGACTTGAATTCAGTCGCCTAGGCAAGCTTTCAGTGTGGTCCTCCCAGCTAGCTAAAGTCTACACGCCAGGTTATTGTAGGATTCATTGTACAACTTTTTACAGGGACTTTTTTTTTTTTTGGTTTTTCGAGACAGGGTTTCTCTGTGGTTTTGGAGCCTGTCCTGGAACTAGCTCTTGTAGACCAGGCTGGTCTTGAACTCACAGGGATCCGCCTGCCTCTGCCTCCCGAGTGCTGGGTGGCGCACGCCTTTACAGGGACTTTTAAGGGAGACGTTTCCCTAACCACACTCCAGAGGTCTGCACTTGAAAGGGTCAAACAAAACTGGGCATTCTTGTAACTGCTGCGAGTTTCTGGGGGCGGGGGAGCATTTGCCCTTGTGATTAAACGGGGGGGGGGGGGGGGGGGAGTAGGTCCAAAATACAAATTTGTTGGAATTTATTTAACCAGTCTTATTGTTGGGCATTTGAGCTATTTCTGTGTGTTGCGCCTTGGGAATGTTTTAATAAGGCGATCAACATCTTTGTTAAAGAATCATTACATACTCCTTGGTTAGGTCCTTTGAATTCCTGAAAGTGGAATTACTGGCGCAAAGGGTATAAGATACGTTATTGCCAATTTGTTTTCACGGAGTGATTTTTACTCACTTACACTCCCACGGGCAATTTCACAGGGCTCAAACGGAGCCTCCGGAGATTAACTGTCAAACGCCAAACTAGAACTTCCCTCCAGCACCGGGCTTCCATCTCGATTTCCCGCCCACTACACACACCAGCCGAAAGCCGCACGCGCTCTCAGCCCCACTCTTCCCAGGCTGGTCCGCCTCTTCCTCAACTCTCTGCCCAATCAGAAACAGAGTCTCTCAGATTCGTAGTACGATTGGGAGACACAAGCATCCGTCAGGCTCGCGGGCGGGCGCAGAGGGCTGACGGACGTGGCGAGCAGCCAGTGCGAGTCCGGAGTAGTCTGTGCGCTGGCCTGGAAGCGCTAGCCCCGCCGGTGAGGTGTGCTGGCGGCTGGCGGAGTGAGGCATTGGCAGACATGGCTCCCAGCGCGCTGGCTCCCGAGCCGGAGAGTCGGAAGGGCATCCGGGCCGTGTTGCTGGGGCCTCCCGGGGCTGGCAAGGGGACCCAGGTGAGTGTCCGCTCCTCTGCACGCTCGGCGGTGGATCCCGCGGAGCTGCAAGGTTAGGGCGGTCGGAGAGCCGGAAGCTCGTTTCCCGCTCCGGAGCGGGGCGGTGAGCTCTGGCCTGCAGAGACCTTCGCGGGGGTCCCAGACTGTGGAGCGGTGTTTAGGGGAGGGACTCAGTCGGAGGTCGGAGGAGGCTGAAGTGGGCTTGGGGCTCTTGGGGGGAACCCAGGCTAAGGGGTCGTGTTAGGGGATCCAGGAGCTGTTAGCTGAAAATCGTGAATGGTAGGGCGATCCCCCCCAGACTGAAGCTCCGGATCCCAGGACCGAGTGGGAGAAAGTTTTGTGGCCAAGACGCCCTCCAAGTTGGGAGTGGATTATCCTGAGTCAGGGATAACTTCCATACACAAGGGGGTAGAACTTTTTTTAATGATTAATAACTAGGGGTAAGAAAGTCTCTGCAGCACGTGGAGCACAGTGAGAGCTGGCGTGTGCTGATCGAGGCGTACTGCCAAGAGTGAGGCAGGGTCATGATTGAGGCACCAGCGTTGAGGGGGATGGGCGAAAACCCTTCCAGTTCACCCGAAAGCTGGAGGTGAATGTGTTGGTTGTGTTTATAAAGCGCGGGAGCCATGCGGGTTGTGAGTGGCACAAGATAACTCTTAATGATTTTTAGTTGTGTGATCTTGGGACGCTAACATACCGGGCCAGCAGGTAGGAAAGCAGGCCCAGAGGTCCAATGGCTTTCCGAGATCAGTGACATCGGCTTCTTGAAGACGTGTACCTCCAGAGGATTGGAGCTGCCTTCTGCCCCACTCCAGGGCCTCACTTGGCATCTGGGCCATAGGTCAGGATTGGGATTTATGATCTCACAGGATTTGGAAACTCATACTTTGAATTATTGCCCAGGGTTTGGCATCACCCACCCACTTCTCACTTCTACTTCCCTGCCAGACCCAAGGCCTTGGGACCTTGCTGATCTTTAAAGGAATCCTTTCTCAAGGCAGGCTTCTCAAGCAAATGGACACCGTTCTGTCCCCAGTCTTGCTAGCACTACTGAGTTTATTGTTTTTTTTTTTTTAAAGATAACCATGCCATGGTACATATATGGAGGTCAGAGGCCAACTTGCTGGAGTCATTTTCTCTTTCTACCAAGTGGAGCCCAGGGAACCAACTGAGGTCATCAGACTCAGTGGCAAGCTACTATACCTGCTCGGCCATGTCACCTGTCCTGTTTGCTAAGTTCTAAAAGTTTTGGCCAGCAGCTCATCATCTGACTCCTTGTGGGGACCTCTGTAACACCTGTCACATCTCCTGACACTTGATGGAGTGGCTGGGGATGGATGAGGTCCACGGGTTAATGGGGGTGATGAGGAGACAGAGAGGAGGTGGAAGGCTTAGTTCACTTCTTCTGACTTTACCTCTGCCTCTGGGCTGTAGGTCACAAAGGACTACTATACCATCTCTCTCTATAAACTTACAGGTTCTTTTTTCCTGAGGTTCCACCACTACCTTGCACTTAGTGATGTTGAAATCTCATCGTTCCTGTTGCTGCCACTCTCAGTAGTTAGGTAATATCCACAGTCTAAGCGGGTTTAATTTTGGATGTGGACAGCTCCTACTATGAGTTACTGTCATGGACAGGACTGCTCCTGTGTGACCTTTTTCAGTTTCTCCTGACATTGATTGTTTCAGCCATGAAATGGACAGCTCTCCCATGCTGAGTCAGGGCCTTATAGTCTAGCAAGCGATGTGATTTCTTAGCTCCCGTGTTTTCACCTGGGAAAGGAAGAGCGTCCGAGGCTATTGGAGCTCATAGCCTTTCTGTTGGGGGCACCCATCCGTTCCTCATTGCTGGAATGGCACCTGGCAGGAACACAGTGAATGCTGACTCCTCAGCAGCAGATCCCTCTGCGCCCGGCTCTGTTGCAGTTCATCGCCAAGCTGATTTATTCAGGGTTGGGAGGACAGTACACCAGTGAGCTCATGGAAAACGGTACAGGAATGGCAGGAGTTGGTCCAAGAAGGCTTTGTGAAGTAATTAGAAGTCTGACTTGAAAGCTAAGAAGCTAAGTGTGGCCGAGCCAGTGGTGGTGCAGGCCTTTAATCCCAACACTCAGGAGTCATAGGCAGGCCTCTGTGAGTTCGAGGCCAGCCTGGTCTACGTAGTGAGTTCCAATACAGCCAGGGCTACACAGAGAAACCCTGTCTCAAAAAAACCAAAAGGAAGAGAAAGAATGAGAGAAACAGCTCATACATTCTGTAATCCCAAAGACTACGGCCAAGTTTGAGACTAGCTTGGCTACAGAGTGAGACCCTGTGTGTCCAAAAACAACACCACGAAACAAAGAACTGGGTCTTCAGAAAATATACAACAATCACTCCATCCGCCTCCCTCTCTATACCAGGAGCCATAAAGATATTGGTGGTTGTAGCTTTATAGCGTTGAACAAAAGTTCACACAGAGACTGCAGAGTGACAGCCCGGAGACACACCCCCACACACCCAAACTTTTTATTGTAAGTTTTAAATACACATAAAGGTGCAGGTGAAAGGCTGTAATCTCAGCTGCTAGGGAGGCTGGAGCAAGAGGCTCACGAGTTCAAGTCCTGTCCAGGCTAAGAATGAGATCAGTCTGGACATCTTACTAAGACCTTGCCTCAGAATAACAGAGCTGGGAATGTGTTTGCTAGTAGCTCATTTACCTAGCTGTGTAAGGTCTTGCGTTCACTCCTCAGAACCACAAGAAGGAAAGCATGGTGTAGTGACCCCCAGTAACCATCAGCTGATGGCAGACACTGCCTCCCCATCCACGCTCCCTCAAATTATGATAAATCAGATCCAGACACCATAACGTGTTTACAATATATTTTAGTATCTCTAAAACAAGCTTAAAAATAAATACAATATCCCCTAAAAATTAACAAATTTCAATAGTCAGTGTTCAGATTTCTATTGGTTTCATACATATGATAATTTTAAGTCTTTCTGTTTTTATTTTTTTCAATCATTAGATTATTGTATGGGTCCCTGGAATTGAAGTCAGGTCGTCAGGCATGGTGGCCTTTACCTGCTCAGCCATCTTGCTTGCCCTGTTCCTCTTTCTTATGCTATAGTTTTGTGGAAGAAACCTACAAGTTTTCAGTTAGTATTCCTTTGGTGTGTTTAACAGGCTGCCCTCTTCCATTCCTGCAGATCTTTAGTTTGCTGCGTAGTTTTTCAGATTCAGTTTCTTGGCCTGGCTACCCAGGCGCTGCCGTGTTCCGTCCTTCAGACACTTGCAATGTTTGGAGCGGTTGCTGTGGGTTTCCTAAGTCTGGTAATTAATTATGGTGGTAACGCGGTAGCGTTCTGACTCTATTACTCCTTTTTCATTTCTTGGCTGAGATATGGCCTCTCCTCGCTGGACCCCCTCCCCTAGTGTCTCAGCAGGTAGCCCAGGCTGGCCTGAAACTCAGCTCCTGCTTCAGCCTCGCAGGTGTGAGATTCCAAGCACGTTCCACAGCTGGCGCTTAACTTGTACAAACTTTCCATGCCCTATTTGCTTGCCCGGTGCTGTGGTTTATAAAACCCATTTAAATGCTTGGTTTGTTCCCTTTTTTTTTTTTTTATTTTGTCAGCTTTCTAAGTAATGGGTTGACCTTGGAATGTTTTCAGTTGTGAAATTTAAAAGACAAGAAATTCCAGCTCTTTTTTCCTGGTGTAAATGAGAAGATCTGCCAGCAGTGGGCATCCATTCCAGTAGGGCAGGAATGCATTTTACTCCAGATGACCCTTCATGGACTCTCCTGCCCGCCCGCACCTTACCCCCATCCCCTGCTTAGACTGCACTGCTGAAGAGGGCCTGCTCAGTGATGTTTGTTTTCTTCCTACCACTTTTTTTTTTTTCTTTTCCTAGGTGGGATGTCTCACTGGCCTGGTGCTCATCAATTAGGTTAGACTAGCTGGCCTGTGAGTTCAGGGATCTGTCTGTCTCCGCTCCAACCCTGGCTGGAGTCCTTAGCAAGCATCACCGCACCCAGTTTTTTTTTTTTAAAAAACGTGGTTTCTGGAGCTAGAACTCAGCCGGGTTATTGTGCTCACAGAGCAAGGGCCTTTCCAGCTGAGGTGTCTGCCCCCGGCCCGTGTCTCACAGCAGCGGTTGAGTGCCCTAGACAGGGCCCATCCATAGTCTCCACAGCGCAGGATCTCCCGCACGGCCACATCCACCCTGTTGGTGGTGTGTGTTCTTCATGCAGCTGTGTAGTCACCTGGAAAGGAGTGTGAGCAGCCGACACTGCAGGATAACAGTCGAACATTTGATTTCCCGGTGCAGCTTTTCTCGGGTGTTTTGACCCCGGCTTCTGTGATTTGTCCACTCAAGTTAACTTTAATAAACAAGGATTGGATTGGTAGAAAGTGCTGTTCCCTGGGGGTGTGTCCACAGTGCCGCTGGCTTTTCTGTTGTGACCTTCTTTTCTCCACGGTGCAGTCCCTAACACTTTCCCTCCGTGGAATTAATCTGTGAATCAGGACCATAATTTCCTGCATCGAGCCCCATCGATTTTTGGTTTGTGCCCAAGATCACGCCCAGTGAACTAGTTTACACAGGGATCCCAGCTACTTACCTCCTAAAACAACTGAACAGAAAGCTCCACCTACGAATACAGAACCGATATTGGAGTGTCCAGACCTTTTTCCATTTAAAGTCCACCAGGCTCTGTGTGTGCGTCTGTTTGATGTCATTATGGGAAAAGCTAAACACGTGTGGCAATACCTTGTGTGTGCCTTACCACCGAGCTATGTCTACTCCAGCACAATCTGTGAGCTTTGGGATCTGGGTCTCCTAGCCCTCCATTTCCTTGGCTTCAGGGTTCATGGAAGAGGCGTGAGCGAATATTTTCTTTCCGCCTGAATGAACAGAACCAGGGCAGAGGTTGCTGTAGCAGCTGCTGCTCACTGAGGACTTTGCATGTGCCAGTTCTGTGGAGAACCCGTATGGGCTCAGTGATACGGTCTTACTACCCTCTCCATTTTACTTAGAGATTTCAAACTAGAGAGAAAAAGTAACTCTTCAAGCCATATAAGTCGGGACTGGGGTACTGGGGCTTGGCTTAAGCCTACACTTTTGGCCAAAAGGCCATGTTGGGCCAGCGGGGGCAATGTGTCTGTAATCTCAGCCCCTCAGGAGGCTGGGGTTCGAGATCATGAGACCAGCCTGAGCTCCATAACAAAACCCTGTCACGAAACAAACCAGACACCTCCTAAAACTGACCTGCAGGTGATGCCTGCACACAGCGTGTACACATCACAGCCACTTTCTAAGGGATGCGTTCTTCACGTTAAACAGATGTGCTGCGAGGAGGAAGCTTTAGCCAGGATACTGCAGCAGGTCTGCCTTGCCTGCCCCAGCTGCGAGACCTAGAGGCCACAGCATACCACAGGAACACATTCACCCTGTGGAAGATACCTGAGCACACAGTGGGCCGGCCTTGGCCTGTCTGCTTTAGGGAATGAGCTGCCTAAGGGTCACAGCAGCCATGTGAAGTATTGCATAGCTGCTGTATGTGTTCTCAGTTAGAGCAGGGGCCGTGAGCTTGTGTTTCGGTGGCGTGGTTAGTGGGAATAGCTAGTTTTTTTGCATGCTAAGTGGATTCCAAGTACTTTACTTGGAATATCATGCAATCATAGAGTTCTTACAATAACCCTCTAATTGCTTTACATTAGAATATAAGGTAAGATGCTGTTATTCCTATTACAAACAAGGAAAGTGCCAGGGCCTACAGTGCTCACTCTTTCTTGGTTTTTGTCTTTGACTCCACAGGCACCCAGATTGGCAGAAAACTTCTGTGTCTGCCATTTGGCCACTGGGGACATGCTGAGAGCCATGGTGGCTTCAGGTTCAGAGCTGGGCAAGAAGCTGAAGGCGACGATGGATGCTGGAAAACTGGTAGGTTTGGTCATACCTGCGAGTGTTGCCGTTCCGAGTCCAGAGTGGTGGCCCCGCTGCATGGGCTTCTGGGTGTTGACTTCCTTATTCATCGCAGACACAGTCGGAGTCTTCACCAGCCAGTGCAGTCACAGAACATTTCCACTGTCCTAGAAAGTCTTCTGAGGTAGTCCTGTGTGGAGATGTTTCCAACAGACTGCCAGGTACAGGAACTTTGAGCAGAGCAGATTATTTGTTTGATTCTGGACTTATTATTGGTTCACAACTTATTTGTATGGTTTTATTATTTTGTGTATATGGGCAAGCACTTTTCTCATAAAACCATCTTGCCAGCCATTTTCACGGTATTCTTTTTTCCTTTCTTTCTTTTTAATTAAAGTAGTATTATAAGTACTGGAGAGATGGCTCAATAGTTAAGAGTACTTATAACTCTTTCAGGGGACCTAGGTTCGATTAGCAGCACCCACATGGCAGTCACAACCGCAGTTCCCCGAGATTCCACCCCTTCTGACCTCAGCAGGCACCAAGAATGCACGTGGTATGCAGACAAAACATGCATAAACATAAAATAATAAATTTTTCAAGTTTAGGGGTATGTGTGCGCCAGCCAGCCACACAGACCTTTAAATCCCATCACTGAAAAGCAAGCAGGCAGGTCTCGAATTTGAGTTTCAGGTTAACCAGGACTATACAGTGAAACCTCTCAAAACAAAGAAACAGGGCTGGAGAGATGGCTCAGAGGTTTAGAGCACTGACTGCTCTTCCAGAGGTCCTGAGTTCAATTCCCAGCAACCACATGGTGGCTCACAGCCATCTATAATGAGATCTGGTGCCCTCTTCTGGCATGCAAGCATACACAGAAGGAATGTTGTATACATAATAAATAATTTAAAAAAAACAAACAAACAATATATATGCATACATACATATATATATGTATGTATATATAATTATAACATTTCCCGCTCCCATTCCCTTTTCTTCCTCCAGCCCCTTCTATGTGTTCACAGTATTCTTGAAGATACTATGTAATACTTTTTGTAATTCACCCAAACTAAATAGAACAAGTAAAAGCACTGTTCCTGGGACAAGACTCTAGGGTGTATGCAGAGGAGGTTCTGGGAGACCACAGAATGCCCATAAAGCTCTTCTATGGCTCACTGCTCGATTTCTTATCTTTTGGTTGTGAGCCTAGTTCTTAACAGCTGAGCCGTCTCTCCAGCCCGGCACTCTAGTTCTGACAAGGAAGTTAGTTACTTGGTTGGTAGTTGTGGGAAAGTAAGCCTGTGTCATAAACCAGTTGGCTTGATTTGACAAACACAGTGAATTAACTAAACCTTTACTTGGGCCAGCTCTTGCTTCTAACATTCATTCTAGAGCATGACTTTGGTAACACTATCAGTAGTCACTTTGTTCTTGAACACAGCAGGCGAGAGCTGGACCACTGGGCCACACTGCAGTTCCTCTGGCCCTTGTTTTGCTCCTGTTTTTAATTTTCTAAATTATACTCTGTCAGTGTGTGCATTTGTCTGCCACAGCATTCATGTGGGGGCTGGAAGACAGCTTTTGATAAACAGCTCTCTTCTTCCACCACGTGGGAGCTGAGTTCAAGGTCAGGTTGTCAGGCTTGGGTGGTACCCACTAAGCCGTTTCATCATCCCTGTTTCTGTTTTGGAAGCAAGATTTGACGTGTTTACCTAGTTGACCTGGCACTTACATGTGTCCCAGGCTGGCCTCCCGGGTGTTGAGATGGTAGGTGTGGACCACAACCAGTCTGTCCACACATTCCTTCCTACCATTCCTTTATATCAGTGAGGCCACGAATCAAGCCGGAAAGATAGAGATTTTGGACTTTGGGTTTTGGCAGGAAATTCTGTGTGAGAGAGAATGGGCATGTGGCAGTGAGATTGCTTATCTCCGAGCCCTCCTCGATCAGTTGCAGTTTATACTTTGTCTCTAAGTTCACAGCCAGTTCTGAAGATAAAGACTAGACAACTGCATCCACAGATAGACCTGGAACAGTTTGGTTGTTCTTCTGGTTTGCACTAGGATGCCAAAGAAAACGCTCTCTGTGCTTCCTGTCTGTCTCTGTGGCAGTCCAGGTTGAATTGGAGAGTACATCAAATAAATAAATAAATAAATAAGACTAGACAAGATTGACAGCCTGTGCTGTAATACAGGTGGGAACTTGTCTCTCTTTAAAGGCCCTGGGAGAATAAAAGATTTTTGGTGAATTTTTTTTTTCTTTTTTGGAAAGGCCTAGACTATGCTGTGGTGGCTTTTTGGTTCTTGTTTCTGATCCAATATTGCCAATTCAGTGCCCTTCTTTTTCATGCCTTAGACAGCCCAGATCAGATAAATAAATAATCAAGCCAGCATATCAGTCGTGGTATGAACTTGTGAATCAGGGATAATTGGTATGTCCCTACGTTCTAGTCAAACTGCTCTTCTCCCCTGGTTCTCGGGTAATGTCTCTGCCATGTACCCTCACCTTGAGGACAGCCTGTTGCTGATAAGCTGTTATATGATAGTTAAAGGATTACTGGCAGAAGAGGCCCATAGGGCCTAAGACACACAGAGCTGTCCTGCTGGGGCGCAGCCCATGGATCCCTCTTCCCTTGCCCAGTTTATTGGAACACATTAGAGTTTCAAGGAGAGGGACATGTCTGGCCACCAGCTAATTATGAACGTGAGTGTTGCAGATGGAGTCTGTCCTGGTCAGCTTTGTGTGGCTGTGATAAATATGTAAGAGAAGCCAACTAAAGAAGAAAATACTATTTTAGATCAGTTCCAGTCCAGGGCTGCTTGGTGCCAGTGTTTCTGAGCTGTGTTGAACTGTTGTGCAAAGTATGTATTAAAACAAAGCTACACACCTTATAGAGGCAGATAGAATGCATACTCACTCAAGCAAGATGGCTAAGAAGGTAAAAAAAAAAAAAGCTTGTTCTACTCGTGTCTGATTACCTAAAGTTCAGTGCTGAGCCCAAGTAAATGTCGAAGGTGAGAAGTGGCTCCAAGTGTGTGCCGAGGTGCATGTGCCCTCCCTCCCTCCCCAACACGCATACATAAGGTTTAAGAATATAGTCTTAGAGATCAGGCCTTCAATATATGAGCTCAAGGGGGTACATTTAAGATCCAAACTATATTGGAGACACCCCACATTTACTCTGCTTTCGCATCTGTGGAGTCAAACTGACTTGCTGTTTGGAAACCAAGTCTTCTGTGCATAGACTTGAGCTTGTGTGTGGGGTGTATCACCTAGATGACAGCGTTGAACCAGGGCTCTTTTCTTGTAGGTGAGTGATGAAATGGTTGTGGAACTCATTGAGAAGAATTTGGAGAGTCCTTCATGCAAAAATGGCTTTCTCCTAGATGGCTTCCCTCGGACTGTGAGGCAGGCTGAAATGGTAGGTGGTGTCTGTCGCAGCTGCATGGTGGCAGATGCTGGCTCTTTACGTGAATTACTTCAAGGGGATGGAGCTGATCGAGCTTAGGTGGGTCCATGCTCTTTTGCAGCTTGATGACCTCATGAAGAAGAGGAAGGAGAAGCTTGATTCAGTGATTGAGTTCAGCATTCCAGACTCCCTGCTGATCCGGAGGATCACCGGAAGGTAGGTATTCCTACAGATGCCTTCACGCATGCTCAGAGCTCTGTGGGGCAGAAGCGCTGGTGCCTGTGGAAGTCAGAATAGGGCATCAGATTCCCCTGGACTGGAGCTATAGGTGGTTGTGAGCTGCTTTGTGGGTGCTGGTAATTGTACCCGGGTCCTTTGGGAGAGTATCCTGTGCTCTTAACCACTGGGCCATCTCTTCAACACCACCCATTTTTCTTTTAATGAAAGAAATTTTGGTTCATAGTACAGCCTGTTTTCTTATTTCTCTGAAATAGTGTCAAACATAGAAATGCATCTGCTGAGAAATCCTCACTGTTTCAGGCTATGGTTTCTCTCTGCTACATTTCTCTGTATCTGCTTCTTGTCTGCCAGCACCACTACGAGAACCTTTGTAATTTTTTGTTGTTGTTGTTGTATCCTGGATGGAAGGGGAGAGACTTATTGGTGAGCATCACTAGAGTGTGCTACAGCACAGTTGAAGCTCTCATGAGTCCAGGGCCTGCCACTTGTCTAGGGTGCAGTCATCAGGGATGGGCTGCTTCTCAGCTCTCATACCTTCTAGTTCATTTGAATTCAATTTGGTAAAGTCCCTCTTTGAGATCTAGATCTTTTGGTGGCCAGGGAACTTGAACTTGGCCCTGTACTGGGCTTCAATCATGTTTCTTAGGCTGCAGCCAAGCACAGGTGTTCTTGATGACCTGACCAGTGTGAACCCTGGGGCTCTTGAAAGCCATCCCACATGCCTGCTTGGAGATCATGAGGAAAAGGCATGAGCGTTACTTGTCATTTTTAAAAAGCAGCATGGGAAAGACACCATGCAACAGATTCGTGCAGAGGGGATTGTATTAGGGAAAGCGGACTGTAAAAAGAGGGAGGGAGGGAGGGAGGGAGGTAGGTCAGCCTCTGGGGACAGGAGCAGCAGAAGAAAAGAAAGAGGCAGAAGGAGAGAGAAAGGAACAGACAGACAAAGGCAGAGAGAGAGATGGGAGGTGGTCAAGGCCCTTTTAAAAGGGAACCTAGTGGGGCTGGAGAGATGGCTCAGCGGTTAAGAGCATTGCCTGCTCTTCCAAAGGTCCTGAGTTCAATTCCCAGCAACCACATGGTGGCTTACAACCATCTGTAATAGGGTCTGGTGCCCTCTTCTGACCTGTAGGCACATACACAGACAGAATATTGTATACATAATAAATAAATAAATATTAAAAAAAAATAAAAATAAAAAAATAAAAGGGAACCTAGTGAATGTACATAGGAGGTGCTCTTAGTGCCTGGAGCTGAGGATGTATCCTGTTAGGACCCCAAGGGCAGGCCAGTGCAGATGCCTGAATACTAACACTACTCGCAAAATGGGGTTACCCATTAATAACAGGCTGAGTACACCATTGGAGACCAGCAAAGGAACCTGGCATACTGAATTGCCTATAAGGAAAGTAGCTGCTTTTTTAAAAAATTTTATTTTACTTTAATTTTTTTAAACAATCTTTTTAAATTTTACCTACCAATCCCAGTTCCCTCTCCCTTCCTCCCATTCACCTCACCTTCCACCTACCCCAGCCCCCATTTACTCCTTAGAGAGGGCAAGCCTTCCCATGGGAGTCACTTGAGGCAGGTCTAAGGCCCTCCTCCTGTATCTAGGCTGAGCAAGGTATCCCTCCGTAAGGAATGGGTTCCAGAAAGCCAGTTCATGCACTAGGGATAAATCCTGGCTCCACGACCAATGACCTCGCAAACTGCCCAAGCACACAACTGTCACCCACACTCAGAGGGCCTAGTTCGGTCCTGTGCAGGTTGGAATGTAGCGTTTTTATGCCTGCCATTTCAGCGGCCCTCGGGAAGCTGGGAAGCCGGGAAGCGTGTGTCGTGGGCGTTCATGGTCACCTGTTTGGAGGGCTGTGCTCTGTAAATCATTCTTTGTTAGCCCTTCTTGGTATACAGCTGTATTTCTTCTAGTTGCTCCCACTGTTAACAGGGCATGTCAATTTTATATTGAATAGGAAGAAAATGTCTTGTTTTATTAGAGTATTAGATTTCATAATGTGGTCTAATATTTGTGTGTGTGTCTGTTTATAATCCGAACCTTCAAGGGGAAAGCCAGATATGAATAGATAACAGTGTGAGATGTGTTATTCTGTAAGGCTCTGAGGGGTACATTCAAACCTACTTTACATTAATTTTCTTTTCAAATTTACTTTTTTTTTAATGTTTCCAGCTATTTTATAGGCTTCTACACAACAGAGACCTGTGTTTCTTTATAGTCCCTTTGGGCATGAAGTAGACAAAATTGATGTTAGACCAAGAAACAGTAGGATTGCCAGGTGATGGTGGTATATGCCTTTAATCCCTGCACTTAGGAGGCAGAGGCAGGTGGATATCTGTGAGTTTGAGGCCAGGCTGGCCTACAGAGTGAGTTCCAGGATAGCCAGGGCTACACAGAGAAGCTCTATCTCTAAATCCAAAAAAAGAAGAAGCAGCAGCAGCAGTAAGGTTGACAGTAAGAAACATCCCTAGGCTTGCTACTCTTGAGGTACAAAGCAGGCAGTAACAGCCAGTGACACTGGAGGTCTTTAACTTGATGAGGTCAGCATCCTGGGTACCTGCTCCTACATCAAACCATACCCCGGGGCTGAAGACCATGACAAGCTCTAGAAGAATAGTACAGTGACGCCTGCCTCTGATCTAAGAGTCGTCTGAAACTAGGTCATTCTGACCATTCAGTGCAGTGGGAGAGAGAGCCTAGGAGAGCTGCGCCATCAGCGTGGACTGAGTGGGGCAGGAGGAGTGGCAGCAGGAGTGTTGGTGGGGAGGGCTCAGGTTGGGGCCTGTGGTAGACTAGTTGACTCACGGTAGGAGCCATGCTTTGGAAGCTGCAGGGGCAAAATGGGTGAAGTTGGAAGAAAGGATGGGCTCGGGGAGGTCTCTGGTGCCTAGAAGAGTGGGCGTGGTCTGGAGCCACTGGGTATTGGTACACAAACCACATTCTTTTTTTTTTTTTTTTTTTTTTTTTTCGAGACAGGGTTTCTCTGTGGTTTTTGGAGCCTGTCCTGGAACTAGCTCTTGTAGACCAGGCTGGTCTCGAACTCACAGAGGTCCGCCTGCCTCTGCCTCCCTAGTGCTGGGATTAAAGGCATGCGCCACCACCGCCCGGCTACCACATTCTAAAATATTACCTTGGTGCTGACTTGTAAGCTGGGGAGGGGTGGCAGATCAGGATTCCATCTGGGAGCCTGCTCATAGTCCCATGCAACGATAGAGACTTGTGATTGACTGTGGGGTGGCCATAGAGGGAGGATGGGAGAGAAACCCGATCCCTTAGTTTAGAAATGACTTAGTGTGGTGTGGCTCCACCTCCTCAGAAGACCCTGTACCTCACAGGTTGTGCCTGCCAGACGAGTGAGGCATTTGTCCAAGTCTCCTCAGCAGGTGTGTGTAGGGCTAGAGCCTGAAACTTGCACCTGATGGTGGAAGAATGCAAGGCAGGAGCTGGGGCTCTCACCTCAGCAGTCTTGAACTGGCTGTGACCTCAGTTCTGATGACTGTCACTTATTTTGTCTCTTGAGTATTTGTTCATAATGGTTTGAGTTCTCGTTTGTCACGTTTGCTGTTGGCACTCTGGTACACCAATTGTCTTACCAGTTGGCTCCCTATATCACCGCCCCGAGTCCAATAGCAACTCCCTTTTGTGGATGAAAGAACAAGGGTCTAAAGCAGGAGCTCTCAGCCTGCGGGTCTTGACCCCTTGAAAGTCAAACAACCCTTTCACACGGGTCACCTAAGACCTTCAGAAAATACAGGTGCTTACATTAGGATTCATAACAGTAGCAAAATTACAGTTATGAAGTAGCAACAAAAATAATTTTGTGGTTGGGGTCACCACAACATGAGGAAGTGTATTAAAGGGCCACCACATTGGGCAGGCTGAGAGCCACTGCTCTAGAGTGCTGCAGGTGGCAGTGATGCCGAAGCCTGGCCCTCATGATTGCCCACCAGGCAGCAGCTCATGGGGCTGCTGGTTGTCCCTTGTCAGTCCCACCTCTCTTGAGAACTTGGTCGGGCTCTTTCATTTGCCTTTTGTTTTCTTCAGGGGTATATGCCTTGTGTTGTTAAAAATGATAGAAGAATAGCATATTGTGCATAATCAGAGGGCTGAGGGAATCTGGGGGTTTCGAGTGCCCACCTAGGGATAGGGAGAGGAGAGAGGTATATGTTGCCGGTGGTCATTTGTTTTGTACTTGGCCCTTTGCAGAGGTGCTGCATCTGCACCAGTGGCCAGCGCTCTCCCTCGTCATGGGCCCCCTGCTGGATGCTATCTCTGAAAGATACACCAGAGAGAGCTTTTCAGGGCTCAAATAATGAAGGATACAACTTCACCATAAGTAGTTGCTGTCACAGCCCAGCTCATTCTTGACTATAACTGATTTTCCGTGCTGTTACCTTGCCTCTTGCTGTTAGCACCTTACCACCTTATGTAGGGTAAATGGGTCATCTTGTCTTCCCCCAAAATATGCTGTGATTAAAATGCAGAATCATATTTCATGGATAGAACTTCAGTAGTATAAATAGAATCTCCCGTATGATAGGTCAAATATGATTTCCCCAACCTCTGAGCCACTGAAAAGGCCTAGAAGAGTCATTGCTGCCACAGAAGGGACAAGCACACCAAAAGCCAACCGTGGTCAGAAGCACTTATTAGACAGACTTTCAGGGGCAGACAAGCTATCACTTAAATAGAGGGGCGGTGGTGGCGCACGCCTTTAATCCCAGCACTCGGGAGGCAGAGGCAGGCGGATCTCTATGAGTTCGAGACCAGCCTGATCTACAGAGCTAGTTCCAGGACAGGCTCCAAAGCTACAGAGAAACCCTGTCTCCAAAAAAAAAAAGAAGAAAGTACAATTTGCCAGGTGCAGTGGTTTATACCTTTAATCCCTGCCTCTCAGGAGGCAGAGGATGGTGGATCGCCCTGAATTTGAGGCCAGCCTGGTCTACATAACAAGTTACAGAACAACCAGAGCTACATATAGAGACCTTATCTCAAAAACCAAACAAAAAAACACCCACCCAACAACAAAAAAGACAGCACACAACTCGTCAGCAGTGGCTGCTGTGCAGAGTGTGGCCTGCCCCCTCTTGAGTTTCCAAGTTCCTCATTATATGACCATCCCCAGTCAGAACATGGATTTGTTGCCTAATAGGGTTCAGCATAGATACGACCACTAATTACATTCACAGTGCCAGATAAACAGTTTATTCTTGAGGTGTTTGTTTGTTTGTGTTTGATTTTCTAGACAGGGTTTCTCCGTAGCTTTTGGTTCCTGTCCTGAAACTAGCTCTTGTAGACCAGGCTGGTCTCGAACTCACAGAGATCCGCCTGCCTCTGCCTCCCAAGTGCTGGGATTAAAGGCGTGCGCAACCACCGCCCGGTGAGTTTGTTTTTTTTTTTAAGATTTTTTTTTTTCATTTTTAATAATGTGTCTGTGTGAGAGTATGTGCACATGAGTGCCGGTGTGAGTGTCTGTGTGTGAGTGTGTGCACATGAGTGCCGGTGTGAGTATGTGCACATGAGTGCCGGTGTGAGTATGTGCACATGAGTGCCAGTGTGAGTATGTGCACATGAGTACAGGTGTGTGTGTCTGTGTGTGAGTATGTGCACATGAGTGCCAGTGGCCATAGTGAGATGATGTTTGATTCCAGGAGCTGGAGAGTCACAGATTGTTGTGAGCTGTCCGGTGTGGGTGCTCTGTAAACTCAGGTCCTCTACAAGAGCAGAAATCACTCCTAACTGCTGAGCCATCTCTCCTGCCCTGTGTACATTATATTTATTTATGGTATATATGTATGTATGTTAGGGTATGTACATACATGCTACAGCCCACAGGCAGAGACCAAAAGAGTAAGTTCTCCCAATCATGGAGGTCCCAGGGATTGAACTCAGGTCATCAGGCTTGGTGCAAAGCACTGAGAAGCCTGCCCTCCCATCTGCTTTTATTTTTATGTGTAGCCCAGGCTACCCTTGAACTATGGGAATCCTCCCACCTCAGCTCCCCCAAATTCTGGGATTATTGCACACCCAGCTTCTTTTTTTAAGATAGGGTCTGACTGTTGCTTAAGCTGTTCTCACAATCCTGGGCCTAAGTAACAGGTTCCTCCACCTTAACTTCCCTGGTAGCTAAGACCATTACAGTGTCCATCTTCATGATTGGCTTAGTATGCCATTTCTCCTAGTGGCTTGGGCATTGCCTAGCCTTGCTCACACTGTCGTTTATCAGTGGCCACAGAGGTGGGCATCATTGTCTGTATATCCATACCATGTTTTTGTGTGTTTGCTTTATAACCAAATTAGGCTAGAAAACAGCACAAGCGGGCACATACTTGTGATCTAAGATGTTTGTGGGGTGTCGGTGCAGAAGTAGCTTAAGTCAAGGTGTTCTGTTCCCTAACACTTTGTATTAATCTTGTGAGGATTATTGTGTTTGTTGGAGGTATTGATTCTTGCTAAGTGCTGCTTGTCATTTCATAAGCAGGTGGATTCAGTGTAAGATCTGGTTTCAGCTAGGAACTTCTTTAGGAAATGGGTATGACTAGAACGAGTGTCTGTGCACTGAACAGCAGAGTCCTCCTAAGGTCTGGACTAGGTTGTTCTTGCCAGCATCTTTCTTTATGCTTGGGCAAGGCAGAAAACATTCTTTTTGATTTTCGAGACAGAGTTTCTCCGTAGCTTTTGGTTCCTGTCCTGGAACTAGCTCTTGTAGACCAGGCTGGCATCGAACTCACAGAGATCCACCTGCCTCTGCCTCCCGAGTGCTGGGATTAAAGGTGTGCGCCACCACCGCCCGGCCAGAAAACATTCTCAAACCCTAGCCTAACCCTAACCCTCTAACCGAGGGGTAGCAATAGCTATCCTCTGCTAGATAGCGTTACTTTCCTGGTGTGACATGCTAGCTGGGGTCTCTGCTGATTAAAGTCTTCCATTCTTCTCTGTCTCTGCTTGTCATTCCAGAGTCCCCTGGAGTACAGAGGTATTTCCAGGCAGCCTGACTCACAATACATGTGCTGTCTTGCAGACTGATTCACCCCAAGAGTGGCCGGTCCTACCATGAGGAGTTCAACCCTCCAAAGGAGCCAATGAAAGATGATGTATGTAAACTTGGGGCAAGAGGGGGTTTGTTTGTTTGTTTGTCTTTTCCTTCCTCCTTCTTCCATCATTTAGCCAGGAAAATATTTCACTGTCTTGTAAGGGAGATGTGACAGATCTGGACAGCGTCTCCAGGTGGCTTTATGCTTATCCTGACACCATGGCCATCTAAGCAGTTGTCCAGTCGGGAGAAGGTTGCCAGGAGGTGGCACTGAAGAGAACGTTGCTGACCATTATGCTCCAGAATGCCCTGCTCTTGGGGTACCCAGGGATTGCTGCCCTGGGGTCTTATCTGTGGCACAGAGTCTTCCTGGTCTGCTGTGGAGCATGCAGGCAACAGTGAAATTTCTCGGGCTTCCTCTTGTGATGGGAGACAAGTGCGGGTTGTCCAGGGTCTGTAAATACGGCCACAGTTCAAAAAGTCAGCAATTCTGCCAGAGCCCTTTCTCGCTTTACTTACTGCGTTCACGATGTTAGTGGGTGATGCTCCCTAATCATGCTGAACACTTAAGCAGCAGAGACTGCAGTTGCCAGTGCAGCTGATTGCTCTCCAGGGTCTCCCTCTCGTTCCGACTCTAGACGGGCTGTGGTAGAAGTTGAGCAGCCTGGGCACAGAACAAGCAAAAAGCATTGCTATTTCTGGCCCCCAGCTTCTGCTTCTGCTTCTGGGGCCTCCTGCATCCCAGAAGAGTGAGCACTTGTCATGACTGTCCACCGTCTGTTCCCTCTACTTCTCAGATTACTGGAGAGCCCCTGATCCGCAGGTCAGATGACAATGAGAAGGCCTTGAAGATCCGCCTGGAGGCCTACCACACGCAGACCACCCCACTCGTGGAGTACTACAGGAAGCGGGGCATTCACAGTGCCATCGACGCATGCCAGACCCCGGACGTCGTGTTTGCCAGCATCCTAGCAGCCTTCTCCAAAGCCACATGTAAAGACTTGGTTATGTTTATCTAGTGTTGGGCTCTAAGAGGAATGTCTTTCTTCTTTCTGTCCCTGTTAAAGGAATGGGTGGGCATGGCAAGGGAGGCAGGGACACTTCCTCCCTCAGGCAGCAAGGGAGTCTTCTGATGTACTGATTAAACAGCACTTACTTGATGTTTCCCATGAATGTACAGCACTCTCTGTATGTGTTTGCTGTGTGCTCACCTTACATTCTATCCTGGACTATGTTTTCCTAGCTGTTTACTTTTCTTACCCATACCTTTTTAAAAAATAGCACACATACTATTAGATATCATTATAGCCTTTTTTTAAAATTTTTTATTTATTTATTTTTTGAGATGGTCTCTATGTATCTCCAGCTGTCCTGGAACTCACCATATCGGCAAGCTGGCCGAAAACTCAGATTTGCCCATCTCTGCCTCCTGAGTGCTGGGATTAAAGGCGTGCCCCACCATGCCCAGCTTCTTTATAAGATTTTTAAATAAGATGTGTTTTAGTAGATTTTGTTCCCCTCCTGCCCTATAATCCCCTTCCTGTGCTGTAATACCCCCTCCTTAACACACACACACATACACATAAAATCTCCTTTAGCCACACTTAATTCTATGTTTTGGGCAAAATGAACTGTTGAGTATTTATCTGGCAGGTACTCCAGGCACAAAGCCTCACGGTACTTACCGTAACAAGCAGCTGGTTCCTAGTGTACAGTCACATGAAGTCATAGTTCCTGATACACGTTCCTGACAGGAAACAAAACCACGAGGCAGTGGATCCACAGGCATCAGTAATTTTTTCCCCTTAAATGGAATTTTAAAGACATACTGCAGATTCCAGCAATTACTTGGAGGAGCAGGCGAGGGTGTAATATTTTTGTGATCAACATCATAGGCTGTAAAGTTGAGACCACTTGGGATTTCCAAAGAATTAAATCAGGTAGAAGATCCTCAGGGATTCAGATTGTCTTTGAACATTAGGGCTAGGTAACTCAGCAGCCAAATCTCTCCCCACATACAGACTCAGTTATGGGTAGGTTTGTTTTTGTTTGCCTGCTTCCAGGGATGAACCAGTGACTAGGGAAGAATCTCTTTTTGGATTCGTTCCCACCAAAAATTTATCCAAACACAATACATAAAACCCAAATCAGATGTGTCCCTCTCAAATGTCCTATACCCCATATTTCATGAAGTGTAGCCACAGGCTCCCCAAGAAAAGATCACCCCAAAACAAGGCCATATGTGACCAAAACAAGCTTTTATTTGCAACCTTAGCTCCCACTATTATGAATGTCCTATGGTCTGGGCTCTGCCTCTTGGTCTCTGGATGATTTGTGACAGATAAAATACTAGGCTGCTGTGACGAGACCTCAAAGCCTTCAGCCTCTTGACAACTTAGAAAGTCAGTGACATGGCCAGCAAATGATGGCACCTGCCTCTGCGTAGCCTGCTGGCTCTAAAGTTCTTGGGCCCCATCTGGCCTGCGCGCTCCTACTGTCTGAACCTGTCCACATGGAAGCTCCATGGGTATGTGGCCGTCCTGCTTCCCTTTTGGCCTCCAAGTGACGCTGGCCGCTGCTGCCGCCCTGCCTTGTTTCCTTAGCTTCAAATTAATTCTGTCTGCTCCTAACAGAAACCCAGTCTGGCTTTTTGTGTTTCTGAAAAGCACATGACTGCTGGAAATGGGTGAGGGAGAGGAGTGAAACCAAAACTACCAGCTGGGCCTGCAGGAGTAGGAGGTCTTTCTCAGAATGAGGGTGGCTCCATGCGTCTCACAGCTGAGTGGTTGCTAACTGAATGTGAGTGATCTGTGCACAGACATCTGCCACCTGACCATATATGTACACATACATATGTGTGTGTATGTGTGTATATCCACATACACACACACACATATATTCATGTGTGCAGACACACCAAATGCCTGTAACATTTGGGCTTCCTGTGGAAAACCATAGGGGTACAGGTACTCTTCTGTGGTTGGCATTGTACTTTTGCTTTGTTTGATTGCAGAGTTGTAACCTCAACGGGCATGAGAGCGTTCACCCGGCAGAGAAATGTCCAGTGTTTAATGCATTTGGTTGCATGCCAGCCTTCCCTGATATTTACTTGATTTTTTTAAAACCCATTTTGTTCTTTCTTTTTCCTCTCTATTTCAGCCTAGTAAAAGAAGGCAAGGCGAGACTGCACCCTGCTCATCTCCCCGCCGTGTGATCCCTGCTCTTAGGTGCTGGGCAGAAGGGAAAGGGGTGGTCACAGGAAGGAAGGATGGTGACGGAGGTGGTGAGGGGCTCAAGACGAGCATTTGGAACAGCGGCAGTGTTGTAATTAGAAGGAATTTTTTAAAAATGCATAGGTGGGAATTTGTAACGGATAAGGAAGGGAAAAGATTAATTTTTTAAAAAACCCGTGATTGGAGGTGATTGGTATAAACAAGCTAAGGTATTTTTTAAGCGATCAAGTTTTCATTTACTCTGGAACACAAAGCTAATCATGCTCTAAGAGACCTCAGCTTCCATGTAAGGAGCTCATGGATCACGAGGCCGAGAATGTAGCCATCAGACTGGACCTGTGTATCCTGTATGCAGCAAGCGCCGCAGGCTGCTGCCGGTGACTCCCCATTCCATAAAGTTAAAGACTCGCCTGCACATATGGAGGAGGTGGGGGTGTGATCTCATGGGGGGTGGTTCAGCAAATCATTTTTACTGGAATTGTGGGGAGCAAGAGGAGACAGATCACATACTTCTTCCCACTTGGAGTCGCCTGCTCTAGCGGCAAAGCCTTCAGCAGCCACCCGGCACACACTAGTCCTACAACTTTGCCTTCGTTCATCCCCAGGACCCTTTTCAATAAGTGAACAAGGGCTAGGAATGTAGTTCAGCGGCATGTGTGTGCCTGGCATTACTCAGCAGTGAAAGGGGAAACAAAATGTCTTAAGCTAAATCTTCCAAAGATTGTCCTTCTCATCCTCCAGTCCTGTGCCTGGGATCTCTGACAACACTGTGATGTATCTTTCAATGAGGTGCCTTCGTAACTGACCAAATGCTGCCGTGTTTGGCCCCTGAGTCAATAAAGTATGTTGAAAATTTGCATCCCTGTTGTGGCTTTTTTTTTTTTTTTTGAAGAATTCTGAATCACAAGACAAAAAATGATGTCGAATTCTGAACCTGTCTTTAAAGCCCATTCCATTCATGGTGGTTAGCGCAGTGTCATGAAGAAGTACACATGTGTACTCCTGAGCGGAGCCCGCACCCTTGTAGCCGTCAGCTCCCGGGCAAGCCTTTGTTGAGCCAGACAAGGCAGCTCAGTCTAGTGGTGGATCACATACCCCAGTGGTGAGCCACATACTTCGCTCTGCCTCATCTGACAAAAGTCCACGGTGCTGTCTTCTACAACATTCGGCATTAAACAAAGTTTATAAGAAGCCAGCCCTTGGCTTGGTGCCCACCACATATCAGGCGTTGGATAAATGTTGGGTCAGAATATACACAAATGCCTGCTTCCTGTTGGGCTGGACAATTCGGAATGGACAGCGGTCCGCTGCCTGGCAGGCCTGTACTTCTATTGCCCAGGCCACGTCTCTGGCTACCTTCCCAGCTCCCACAAGCGCCCTCAGCTGCCGCTTTGTTTGTCCTGTTTGACATCCCTTTACTTCCCAGCAAAAGTGACCTTAAGCCGTTGGTGCTCCCACTCTTGGAAAGCTGCCTCTGCTGGCGATTTTTCTGGGAAATTGCTGCTCTTCCCGAAACCAGAGTGAACTGGGCTGGAGGCGCCACTGTTCTGCGGACATCTTGCTAGAATCTGACATCCTGTGCTCACCAAGCCAGCCCCCTCTGCTCCTCCATGCCCCATCTCCAGCATTGCCTTGAAATGTCAGCATGGCTGATTTGCTCAAATCTTTGCATTCTCTGGACTGTTTGGATGTCTGAAATTTTTTGGCTTTTCTGGGTTGTCATGTACAATTCAAAAAAAAAAAAGTGTCAGACCGACCTGGAAAATGGCAACAGTATGGCCAAGAAGGATAAACTGAGCAAAGTCAGGATGAACTAAGTGATGCTTTGGACCTTGGTTCCTTCACCACGCATCAGGATTGACGAACAAAGAATCAGCTCTGCTTCGAGAACTGACATTATACCAAATACTGTGCACAGGCCTCGTGCATGCCGAGCCCTACTCCTGTGACCTTCGCTAAGGTGCGCAGTGGAAACCAGCCTCCTGTCCCATAGGTGAGGAGCTCGTGACTGAGGAAGCAGCCCTCTGCCTCACAAACGAGCACAGCTGGAACACTCCATCATGCATTTGTCCCTGTGACATTGCTGAAGTGATCCAGAGACTTGTGCAGCTGTGTGGGCAAGGTCCTCCCTAGCAAGAGCTCTTTCTTGTGCACAGCTACGGCCGGTTCTGAGGATCAAGCTAGGTATTGTCTCTTAGGATCTCTTGTGTACAGTGTCACCAGTAGCCAGGCGGGACAAGGAGCAGCCTCAGAGGATGGCTTGGTGGATCCTTTCCCACAAGACACTGGGCAACCTTTCCTTTCTTGGCCAGGTGGAGAATGGCATGGTCCCTGTCCTCAGGTGTGCTCACTATCCACACGCAAGATGTTCCTGTGGGGTCAGCGTGGCTAGCAAGGGGCAAGGGAGTTGAGAGAGAAAATGTAGTCATGGGGAAAACTTGTCTTCCTGGGCATCAGGAGCCAGGCTGAGGAATTCACCTGCAGTTCCCCTAGAAGAAAACCGCTATGTGTGCAGAATTCTCTCTGTGTTTTCTTTGTATTGTATAACTGGTAGCTTAATGTGTATAGAATGTGCACTGTGTGGGAGGGTGTGTGGATTGTTCTCAGCCCTGCAAAGGTACGTTCTGTTGCCACCTCTCTGGTGCCTCTGTGTGCTTGGACATTACATCTGGGAACAGTAAAACCAGAGCCAGTCTCTGGCTCTTCCTCCTCCTGCCTCCATGCTGGCAGCTTTGACACTTTGCTGAGGATAAAGAGGTTCTCAAACACTTTGGTTCAGAAACAGCTACAAGCTGTGATTGAATGAAAAGAGGAATTCCTGTAGGCGTGCGTGCAAGTTCCCATGAATGACTTGGGAGCCATGCCATCACAGGTAAGACCTGCTCTGTGTTGCAGGTCTCTGTCTTCCTTGCTCTGGTGAGCTGGTTTTTCAGAGCCCCCTAAGACCACCTGTTTTCCAGCAGCGGCAGAATGGGGGAAAGGGGTTGGTTTCCCTGCCTCTGGTTTTGGAACAAGCAGCACAGGAGGGTGTATGCTGGTTCTGCCTGGCAGCTTTCCAACTCCAGCCCGGCGTCTGGTGGCTGCATTATTCATTGCTCCAAAGGGGGCGCTCTGCCGCTGGCATCTCAAGCAGCCCTGGCATCGTGTGATGATAAACACTCTGCGTGCCTACCCCTGGTGAAAGTGCCTTGGTAGAGTAGTAGGTGGAAATGGAGGCCGAGGCCAGACTTAGATTTTGTGAGGATGCATGGATATCCCTCAGGCCTGTAGACAAGTAGATCTGTTCTGAAAGTTACTCTGAAGTGGGAAACCCACTGTACAGTCCTTAGAGCAGAGCTGCTTAGCGGTTCTCACTTGGAGCTCCTTTCCACGTGACCCCAATTATCCGGCTATATAAAATCAGTATACACTTGAAATATTCAGTCTAGTGTGGTGCGGCACATCTACAGTCCCTGCACTTGGGAGGTAGAAACAGGAGGCAGGGTTTCTCTGTGTAGCCCTGGCTGTCCTGGAACCCACAGAGAGCCACCAGCCTCTGCCTCCCAAATTCTAGGATTAAAGGCAAGCACCACCATCACCTGGCTGAAGATCAGGAATTTAAAGTTATCCTCAGCTATCTATCGAGTTTTGAGGCCAGCCCAAGCTACAGGAGATCTAACCTGAAAATAAATAAATAAATAAAAATGTTTTTTAAAACGACATTTACTGATAATCATAAATGTTTTAGAAACAGTCCTTCAGGTTGAGGCGATCACTCAGCCAGTCAGGTGCCTGTGTGGAAGTTGAGGTGCTGAGCCCCAGTCCAGCACCCAGGTAGAAAACTGGGCGTGGTGGTGTGCCATTGTAAGCCCAGTGCTGGGGAGGTAAAAACAGGCAGGTGTTGGGCTCGCCAGCTGCCCCGCCTCACCAGAGGGGAGAGAAGCTGGAGAGGTGGCACTTTGGGCCGTTCTTGCTGCTCTTCCAAGAAACTCAAGTTTGGTTTCTAACATCCACTTCAGGTGGCTCAAAACTGCCTGTGACTCCAGTTCCAGGGTCCCCAAACACCTTCAGGAGCCTACCTGCACAGGCACAGCACACATACTTTAAAGTCATTTTAAAAAGGTGTTCCTGGGAAGAAACACCTGAGGCTGACCTTTAACCTCCACAAACACGCATACACATGCACACAACACAAATAAAAACAACCTTTTATATAATTTACCGTTTATCACAGACGAGCAAGTTTGTATACTGCTGAGAGACAGATGTGCTTTTCTTATGCTAAGAAATCTTGGCTAGCCAGGCAGGGGTGTCCACCGCCTTTAACCCCAACACTCGGGAGGCAGGCAGAGTTCAAGGCCAGCCTAGTCTACAGAGCAAGTCTAGGACAGCCAGAGCTATACAGTGAGACTCTGTCTCAAAAAAAAAAAAAAAAAAAAAAAAAAAAAAAAAAAAAAAAAAAAAAAAAACAGAAGGAAATCTTGGCTGAATATTTGATGCTGTGGGTCCTAGAACTTCTCCAGCATTTCAACATTAATCAGTATTTTCGTGTTTATAATTGTCACGGCTAAAGTGTTAATTTCACTTTGAATAAGTATATAGTACAATGTGGCAGAAATGTACTTAGCATCATTTCAGAAAGTATTGAAAATTCTCTAGCATTGGGGCTGTTGGGGAATACTATTTTCAGGTGTGTTACTTTTGTTTGTGTTGCATTTGTTTAACTCTATGAAGCTGTTACTGTGCCTGTCTAAAACACCTGATGGTCTAATAAAGAGCTGAATGGCCAATAGCAAGGCAGGAGCAAGGATGGGCGGGGCTGACAGACAGTATAAATAGGAGAAACGCGGAAAAAGCTGAGCGACGAGAGAACAAGGGGAGGAGGATGTCAGGGGTCAGCCATCCACAGCCACCAAGCCAGCCACAGAATAAGAGTGAAAGTAAGATATACAGAAGTAAGAAAAGGAAAAAGCCCAGAGGCAAAAGGTAGATGGAATAGTTCAAGGAAAGCTGGGCAGAAACAGCCAAGCTGGGGCCAGGGGTCCATAACTAAGAAAAAGCCTCCATGTGAGATTTTTTTGGGAGCTGGGTGGTGGGCCCTCCAAAAAGCCAAAATAGGAAAACATCACACAGTATGGGGCTGTCAAAATGCTTCTGAGAGGAGACACAGCATGCCTGACAACCTGAATCTGAACCAGGAATCCCTTAGGATGACCGGAAGGAACCAACTCTAACCTCCTCTGACCTCCACACCCCGACCTGCTCTCACACAAGATCATGTAAAGATGTTTAAAAGAAAGCATTTAGCACAATATAATCCAAAAATAAACTAATTTGGTATTTACATGCCAAGGACCCACAAACGATAGTATGAAAACGTTTCTGTAATTAAATCATCACGTTAGTGCGAGAGTAGAAAGATTCTGTCCAGTCAGAGCCCAGCGGTTTGTCACACACCAGAGTCTGGGGTCTGAGCCGAGCTGTCTGGGTGAGTCACTTGGCTTTGCGGGTTGTGCCAGCTAAGGGCTGCAGTGATGCCATGACCAGTGGCGCAACACGGGTGCACGCTGCCAGAAACACCTGAGTCACGAACCTTGCGGTCACTGAGAAACTTCATCCCTGCCACGTTTTGCAGGAACCCCACATTCAGCTTTGCATGGCTCAATTTAAGATGCTGTGCCTTTAAAGACTTGGGCTTAGAGCCCGGAAATCCTTGTGTCCATGGGCTCTGGTTCCTTCTAAGTTTAAGAAATGCTTCGTTTTCTGCCTTTCCCTTTTTGCTCTGCTTATGAAGAAATCCAGGGTGACGTCTCTTACTCGGCTGCCATGCTTTACTCTGCCAGGGTTACCCCCACTCCAGTCTCAGTGTGCGCTATGGAGGTGCAGGGGGTGGGGGGACAGCTGCCTTAAGTCCATTTTACAAGAACAGCCAGACAGAAGGGAAGGCTAATAGTGAGGTGTGGGGTGTAAGAGGCTCCATGTAGAAGAGTGGGAGATTGCAGCAGAGAAAGCACAGGGGTGCCCTGAGCCTGGCAAAACACAGAGTTTGGGGGGAATCTGCACCATATTGGAAATAGTGTTTTTTTTTTTTTTTCAGAGAAAATACAAGGAAACCAAAGAGAGGTTTTCACCTCACGGATAACACAGAAGACATTAACAGCCCCTGAGTTCTGTCTGTGCGCCTTTCTGACTCCCTCAACATTCCAGACTGCTTTGAGCATGAACCATCCAGTCTTTGCTATGAGACTGAAGAGCAGGGGTCGGGGTACCCTCAGTTTTGTCAGCTGTGTTCCATGGCCCAAAAGTTTCTGGGGCTGACAAAGATGATTCTCTGCTTTGGGGAAGACAGCCTCTAAAGCTCAGTGAACTCACTGTGAAGTGCGGCTCAGAGTGCCCGTGGAGAATGGTGGTAGAGTTTGTGTAAGTTAAATAGTAGTAGCTGCCGGGAAGTGGTCCATTCTACTGCCTGGGGCATTCACCAAGACCAGTAGGTAGTTCAGAATGGCTGGTCTCACCATCTCAATTCCCTACTGTGTTCTCTGTCTTCTAGGAAAAAACACCAAACTTCTGGGTTCTCCTGCACTGCCAGATGTAGCCCTGGGTGGATGGGGATTCGTTCCGTTCCTAGGGGTGCTGACTGGAGTCTAGTGGCAGAAAGAATGTGGACCTGACTTGGGAGCCAGGCAGACAAGGATAACTGACACAAGAGGAGAGAACCAGAGCTGATGCTGAAGGCACCGCTCAGGCTGCCTGTTACCTGTTCATCGATCACAAACGCACTGCCGTGGCTGCCTGGAGAAGTGGCCTGCTTGAAGCCACTCAGACCAAGATTTAACACTAGGAAGGGGCTGTGCTGGGCAAGAAGAATCCCTTTGAAAACTGGCTGCCTCCTGCGTTAGAATCTTTCAAAATTGCCCTGTAATAAGGGAGGTGATTGAGGGGTTCCAGCTCCTGTGTTCTAAGGAAATGAGTAAGTGTGTGCCGAAAGCTCGTCTAGCAAGATAAGGGTTGGAAACAACCTAAGTTTCCAACAGCACGGAGATTGGCTGATTCATTGTGGGACAGGATGGTATACAATTATGAAATAATCCCTTCAGAACAGAAAAAATCTCACGATAAGCTGTTGGATGAGTAAACAAGTTCTAAAACAATGTAGAAGGGATCTTGCCCCCCTCCTTTGGTGTTTAGTCAGTTGCTCATATAGTCTAAGATGCCCTTGACTTCAGTACAAAGCTAAAGGTGACCTTGAATTTCTGACCCTCCTGGCTCTACCTTTCAAACGCTGAGGTCATATTTGTGCCTCACCACGCCCGTCATGGGGTTATTTTTAAAACTGAACTTTCTGGATTACATCTTACATTTACAGAAAAGCTCCAGAGATAGTGTGGATGTTTCTCCTGACGTCATCGTCATAACCGTGGCACCTTTCCACCATGTTTCCACTGATGACGTTTTTGCTGTTCTGACATCCATCTATTTCCCACATTACATTAAGTTTATAGTGAATGATGCCCACATTGTCAGAGAGGGGAGGGGCAGAGGCAAAAGTGCTTTTAAGGACAGTCATTTCATAGTTAAATATTTTTGATTTTTTTTTCAAGCTTGTGTAGCAGGCTGGAGATGGGGACGCACCTAAGTTGACAGTAAGCCCTAGGTTGGAGCCTTAACCCCTTATAAAATGATGTGTTTTACACCCATAATCCAGGCACTAAGGAAGGAGAGGCAGGCGGATCAGAAGACCAGGTTATCCTCCACTGTGCAGTGGGGAGGAGATTAGCCTGAGCTGTCTCAAGGAAAATAGTTTGCGTAGAAAAGCATTTGGGATGATTGAAGAATTTAACCATATGATCAGTACAGCATAATGGGACTTATGATGTTTATTCTTTAAATTTTTAGTGTGTTCTAATTTTTCTGGTTTTTTTTTTTTTTTTTTTTTTTTTTTTTTGGTTTTTCGAGACAGGGTTTCTCTGTGGTTTTGGAGCCTGTCCTGGAACTAGCTCTTGTAGACCAGGCTGGTCTCGAACTCACAGAGATCCGCCTGCCTCTGCCTCCCGAGTGCTGGGATTAAAGGCGTGCGCCACCACCGCCCGGCCTAATTTTTCTGTTTATCATATTGTATAATCTTCCAGCACTGGAAAAAATGTCTTCAAACGAGTTGGTGCCCTCTGAGCGCCCTCTGAGCGTCTTTTGTATGGCTGTGCTGTGATCACTTGTTCACTCAAGAACAAGTGCTCAAG
The DNA here is from genome assembly GCF_018167655.1 of Microtus oregoni. Lineage (NCBI taxonomy): Eukaryota > Metazoa > Chordata > Mammalia > Rodentia > Cricetidae > Microtus > Microtus oregoni. The sequence goes on along the minus strand of NW_024543064.1, from coordinate 23,867,268 downwards.
AAGAGGGAGAACCGTGTCTGTCGTCTCTGTCTGGATCACGCACCGCAGGGCCAGACACCAGAGGAAGCACTTGGTCTTGGCACTCTCCTCTTGAGCATGAGGAAACTGCAGGCTTGTGTCCTCTGTCCAGTGACCCAAGAAGAAGACAGAGGAATCTGTAGTCTCAGGACTACCCCATGTCTGTCACTGAAGGGATGACAGCAGCGGGGAAAGCAAACTGTGCTAGTTGGCTAGGTTGATTGACTGGACCTTTAGGTGGTTTCCCAAAGGGAAGTCAGGCTCCTGCCATTCAGAGGAGGGGAGCGGATGCCAAACAGGTCAAACTCAGCATTAGAGGCTGTCCCGAGGTCAGCATTTTAATCTCCAGTGTTCCCCACCTGTGCACATTTGCTGACGTTGGTCCCTAGCACTCAGCGTAGACGCTGGCATGGAGCAGGGACCCAGTTATATAAGAAAATAGGTGCATGTGCCAGTGAGACCAAGTCCTTTATCCAGGTGGTGTCTGAGTCAGGATGCTTTGCTCTGCGAATAACAGAAAGTATGCCTAACACCCGAGCATGTGTGTTGGTTGAGGGCTAGTGGTGCCTGGGAGTCAGGCATGATTTGATCAGCATTCTATCTGCAGCTTTCAGAGCACCCCGAAAGTTCCAAGCCATCTCATCTACACTTCACACCACCCAAAATCTGAAAGAGAGAGGACCAGAGTCCTGGAATGCCCAGCAGAAGCCCCAGATTCAGTGAGGACTAGATAAAGTCACATGTCCTCCTCTGAGTCTGCCAGCAAAGGCTGGGGTTGTTTGTTGGATTCGCCTAGATCTTGTGTTGCATCCTTAGACCTGAGGAATGAGAGGGGAACCAGCTTCTCTCGAGCTGTGTGGAGCCCTGTAAGGCACTCGGGATCTGAGGAAGGGAGGAGGCTGTCTGTGTCCTGGGAAAGGGACCCACAGGAATCAGGCCCAATTGAAAACAGAATTGTGTAGGGGTAGACGTGGGCTGCAGGATCGAGAGCGGTGCTGAGGTCACAGCAGTGCTGAGGTCGCAGCAGTCCTGAGGGTAGCTGCAGGGAGGAGGAGAGACCGTTCTCATCTCTGAGGAGGTGTGGGCAGCAGAGTTGGAGAGGGACAGAAAGCAGGGAAGAGCATCTTCCATGAGGTGTCAGCAGCACATAGAATTCTGTGAATTACCCCAGTTGACATTACACCTGCAGGGTATGTGTCACCATCCTCCTCTCCAGAAACAACCCAGAGGATGCTAGAAGGCTGAACGTGGGCCTTGACCCCAGCTTGTCTAGCCCTGAAACATGCATCAAGCCAGGGTATAGTGAGTAAGGCATGTGGTCATGTGTGCACTGGCGAAGTGAGTGCATGGCCACATGGTGAGGAATGCATGTTAAAGGATTTAATCCTCTCCTTAAGACAAGCATTACTCCCATCTTAGAGACAATGGTGGCATACACAAGTAACTTGCAGAGCTAGTGAAAGTTGACAACGAACGTTTTGCCCTCACATAGCCTGCCCATGTCCCCACTGTGCTGTGAGCGGTTGTCATCACAGCATTTACAGAGTACATGTTCCATCCTGGGCTCTTTCATGTGCACTTGAGACTGTTGCCTGAGCTTAATCAGTTCGAATCAATCTATTCAGAAGGACTCTGCTTGGGAGTCCAGCCCCAGAGCCTTAGTCCAGAGATGCTGTTCCAGAACCTGTGTCTGAACTACCCTGTGGGGAAGTGGCCTGGCGGCCTCCCCAGAATGCTGACAGCACAACCTTTGGCAGGGTCAGGCAGAGCCTCATGCTGCTGGTGGCTGAGTGCCCAGCCTGAGGGACTGAGCCAGCATGGAGTGAGCAGCTGCAGGGCCTGGGCCCCTGGGGCTCCCAGGCACCCTTCCCTAGTGCCTGGATGCTGTTCATTGCTGTCACAGCCAAAGCCATGGATCAAACATCAGGACCCTTGGTTTCCAGGTTTGGTAACTGAGGTGCTGTACGATCTGGGGTAATCTGTGTGTCCTCAGTGGGCGTTAGTTTCCTAGAAGTGAAGTGAATATTGCCATGATCAATTGGCCATGTAAGGTTCCACAGAACCGCTGCCCCTCCTAGAAACTCAGACTCCAGTCTGTTTAGAATCTCTTCTGGCGCCAGGGCTGCTGGGCATTGGAGGGCTGAGCTGATTTCTGCCTTCGGGTAGCTCCTGTTGCAGGTGAGAGGAACAGTCAGCCCAGGGTGGTTAACTTTGGTACTGCACAGGGGATGTTCTAGAATGCAGGACTCGGGGAGGGAGCAAGGACTACCTGCAACAGCCTGGAAGACATGGAGCTAACTATATGTTGCCTTTTCCAGGTACTGAAGGGATGTGTGTGTATCCTTGTCAGCGGAACAGCCTTTATGAAGGCCTGAGAACAGGAAAGACCACGTCTAGAGGAATGGGTGTCCACCAAGCATCGGATAGCAAGAAGTCTAGATGTGATTACATGAGGAAGCAAGGCTCAGGGGCAAGTAGAAGGCAGCAGGGCGTGAGTAACTGAAGCCTCCGGGCTAGAAAGACCAGGGAACAGGATACTGGAGTCCCAGCTGGGCCCACACACCTCTTCCTCCCTGCCATGGAGGCCAGAGACTGAGCCCTGCTTCTCACTCAGGGCTCTCCACCTCTAATCTCATGTGACGCTCTCCACAGAGCAGCCTGCTCATCCATCCCCTCCCCATCTTCTAGGTCCCCCAGGCACTTAGGAAGGAAGAGCTCATCAGGTGGAAGAGAAACAGTAAGTGTTTGTTGCCCTCTGAGTCATGAGTGCTGCTGGGAGCCCGAGGCTGGCTGGGAGACAGGCTAACACGTGACCATGCCAGTAATATTTACAGTTATTTTTTTGATCGCAAACAAATAGAGGTAACCAGAGAACTCTATAACAGAGTGGTGATGGGCCTCCCTTGCCAGACACGGATGGTGTCCCTGAAGGATGCTGCAGATTGAGAGTGTGGCTTATCAAAGCAGCAGGGTGTTATCAAGGGCAAGTTAGGTTCTCTGAGGTCATCTGGCCTGCAAGGGGGACCTGGGACCAGCACTGTGGCCTTTCCTGCCTTTACCTCAGGCCTGTTGCCTCCCAGGGCCCTACCATCGGGACTCTCTCATCAGTCAAATTCAAAATGCAAGTATTTTTCATGTTGGTTTTGCACCTCAGAGAGGTGGGGCCCACTTGCTATTTCCAGGTCAACTGAAACCTGGTAAATAGGAGTGATGTGTCAGGTACAGAGTCAGGACTGAGACAAGAACCCTTGTCTCATAAGCTGCTGAGGTCATGGAGGAGAGTTACTCTTCCCGGTTTGCCTGGGCCATGACACATACCCAAGGAGCTTTCCTAGAAAGCAGTCTTCCCAGGGAGAGATGAAAAGTCCTGAGATAATAAAAAAATAAAATAAAAAAAAGAAAAGTCCTGAAATAAGTTGTACCTGTCCTGAGCCTGAGGGTGCCCAGACACGCCGTACCACTGTGTTCTCTGCCTCGCTGTAGCCCAGACAGACACTCAGACTATGGCTCTTCCTGCCCTGACTAAAGTGGAGCAGTGTGAACCCCACACTCCACAGGACCTGCCTCTCCTTTGATCACCCTGGGGGAAGGTGGATGCCATCAGCCCAGATGCGGTGGGTGACTTCAAGTTCTTGCCCCTGGACTCGCATGCCCTGAAGTAGGAGGCGATGTGTTTGTGCCCTAAGGGTTTCAGTCCCATTTAGGGACGAGACTTTTGGGAAGAAGGACCTGACAAGGAGGTTCCAACAATAGCAACCCCTGTCAGCAGGACAGTCGAAAGTTAAAGCCCTCGAGTGTCCCTGGGGATATCCTTTGTCCACATCGTGTCCCCAGCCCTTTCATCTTCAGATCACCATCCCGCGATTATCTCACGTATCCCATACTGACCCCAGCAAGAGTGATTGCAATGAGAACTGCCCAGGTCACACTGAGGGGAACACATCTGGAACCATATCTGTCCCCTGTGCCTGCCCCAGACCTGACCCTTTTCTATACCTTTAGTCTGCCCTCATACCCTACGCCAAGCCAGAGGTCCCAACCTCTGTCAGTTCCCGCAGAACCAGCAGAGTACATTACCAGAGACTGGTCTTCTGAAACACATGTCTGGGGAGGCGGAGTGAACTGGAGGCTTTTATCTGCCTCTGCTTACTTCAAGTGGCTGAATTTGAAACTCTGGGTCTCAAAGTGCTTTTTTAAAAAGGTTTTTGAGTTGGACGGTGGTGGTGCATGCCCTTGGTTGCAGCACTTAGGAGGCAGAGGCAAACTCTCTCTGAGTTTGAGGCCAGCCTGGTCTACATAGTGAGCTCCAGGACGTTCCAGGACAGCCAGGGTTAAGCAGAGAAACCCTGTCTTGGAAAATAGAAATTGAGATTTATTTTGGTGTGTATGGGTGTTTTGCCTATGTGTATGTCAGTGCAGAATGTGCCGTACCTGTAGGAGCCAGAAGAGGGCGTCAGATTCCCTTAGAACAGGAGTTAAATGGGTTGTGACCACCATATGGGTGCTGGGAATCAAACCACTAAGCCATCTTTCCAGTCCTGAAAGGGCTGCTTTTTAAAAGATTTATTTATTTATTTTTCAAGACAGGGTGTCTGTATGTAGCTCTGGATACCCTAAAACTTGCTCTGTAGACCAGACTGGCCTTAAACTCAGGGATCCAATTGTTTCTGCCTCCAAATGCTAGGATTAAGGCATATGCCACCACTGCCTGGCTCTTGTTTTTATTTGTTTGTTTGTTTATTTTAGTTTTTCAAGAGAGGGTTTCTCTGTAACTTTGGAGCCTGTCCTGGAACTAGCTCTTGTAGACCAGGTTGATCTTGAACTCACAGAGATCCACCTGCCTCTGCCTCCTGAGTGCTGCCACCACTGCTCAGCTTTTATACTTTTTTTTTCCTGTTTTTTTATTTTTAATTGTGTGTTTGTCTGTTTGTCTGTCTGTCTGTGTACATGAGTTCAGGTACCTTGGGCCTCAAACCACCTTGGATTTAGAATTGCAGGTGTTTCAGAGTCTCCTGATATGAATGCTGGGAATTAAACTCAAGTCCTCTGCAAAACCAATACACATTCTTAAATGCTAAACCGTCTTTCCTGCCCCTACATGCTTCTCAATCTGGAAAAAAAAAATGTTTAGCCACCAGCATAAGAAAGGAGAGAGTTGTACTCAACTGGTGCTTTCAAGCATGGGTGATTTGGAGCCTGGACTTTGAAGGTAAACACACAGTCCCACAGCTCAAGGTGGAACGAATAATACAACAGCCAATGGGTACACCAGGCAGTTTGAGGGCCGGACCACTCATGGGAGTCAGGGGAAGTCCTAAGAGGAGCGCAAGAGGGAGACTGGCCTGAGGGGTGCAGAGAGCTCGCCAACCAGCCAGAAGAGAACAGGCACATTTCAAGAGAGGAAACTAAACAATCAAACAAAAAAAACCCAAGCCCCTTGCCTTTAATCCTAGCACTCAGGAGGCAAAACCAGGAGGATCTCTGAGTTTGAGGCCAATCTGGGTCTCCAAAGCATTCCAGGAAAGCCAGTGTTATTGTATAGAGAAATCCTGTCTCAAAAAAAAACAAATAAAAACCCCACAAATCAAGTGTATACCACTACGCTCTGCTTTTAAATGTTTTCTTTTGAAAGAGAGTCTTGCTATGTATCCCTGGCTGGCCTGGACTGTAACACAAATTCTAATTGGTCTTAATAAAGAAAACCTGGAGTCAGATATTGGGGTGAAAGCTGAAGGATCAGAGAAGCAGAGCAGCCACTAGAGAGACCTTTTCCTCTACCAATACTCAGACAAACGGGACCATCCTGTCCTCAGACTCACCTCAGACTGCATCTTCAGACTGCACTGAACTCTCGTCTCTCCCGCCTTATATTCCTCTCTCCACCCAGCAATATCCTGTCTCCTGTCTCCTGTCTCCACCTCCCTAATGCTGAAATTAAAAGTGTGAACCACCACTGCCTGGCCTCTAGTGGCTTAGCTCTGCACTCTGATCTTCAAGCAAGCTTTATTTGTTAAAACAAACAAAACATCACTACACTGGAACTCACTGTGTAGACCAGGCTAGTCTCAAACTCACAGAAATCCTCCTGCCCCTGCCTCCTGCATGCTGGGATTAAGTGCATATACCACTATGCCCAGCCACAATAATGTTTTAAAATTTTTTGTGTGTGTTTGGTTTTCTTTTGTGGAGAAGGGACATGTATGTGCCACAGGGAATTGTGGAGGTAGAGGAGAGTTTGTAGGAGTTGGTTCTCTCCTTCCACCATGCGGGTTGCAGGGACTGAACTCAGAGAGGGGTGGCGTCTAGTCGAGCATCCAGTCATGATGGGGCAGTGAGTCTTGGCAAAGCTGACCAGCAGGGCAAAGAAGAACCATGAAATGCTTGCAAAACTGATTGGAGGCAGGCCAGATGACTCAGCAGGCTAAGGAGCCTGCAGACAAACCTGATGACCTGAGTTCCATCCCCGGGACCCACGGGATGGAAGGAGCTACTGACTTGTGTACACTGTGCTCTGACCCCCCATGTGAGCACGTGTGCAGAGGCATACACAGTAAGTAAACTAAAATATAACTTAGAATAGTTTGTATGATTTGGAATTTACTAAATAAGATTTTTAAAGCAGAAAGGTGGCACTTACACTAATAATTACTTCCATTTTATTTATTTTATTTTTTTCCAAGACAGGGTTTCTCTATGTAGCTTTGGTGCCTGTCCTGGAACTCGCTCTGTAGACCAGGTTGGCCTCGAACTCACAGAGATCTGCCTGCCTCTGCCTCCTGAGTGCTGAAATTAAAGGAGTGCACCACCACCACCCAGCTTACTTCCGTTTAAAAAAAAATTCAGAATAGAGACTCAGAGGCTGAAGGTGTAGCCTTCACGGAGCATTTGCCATGTACGCACAAGGCTCCAAGTTCAATCCTCAGCACCACCAAAACAAAGCGAAACACAGGCTCAGATGAGCAAGCAAATTGTCCCAAGTCTCTGTGTATGTCAAGGAGACATAACCAATAGGATCTGTAATCACATGACACTGAGGACGGCAAGACCGAAAGCCAGCAAGGAGAGTGGGGAAGCTGAAGAGACCTAGGAAAGCCAATGGTCTAGTGGCAGGGGGAGTCTGCAGTTATCTGGGCACCTAGTGGTTGATAATGACACTGTCAAATGACTGGAACTAGCCCTCACAGCCCACATCCATGAAGTAGCAGGGCTGGTAAACCCAGGTGTGTCTGCCTCAAGAGCCCTTTGCTGCTGCAGCGTGGGCCAGGAATCCAAGGCTCTATCCCAGACACCGGCTGAGGTTGAGCCAGCTAGAGAGAAAAGTCAGTCACCAGCCAGTGTGGGCTGTCAGCCAGTCAGATAACTCAGCAGGGCTCAGGCAAGGAGCTACCCAGCTGCCTTTCTGCTTTAGGCAAGACTCCACAAAAGACTTTGCACCCTCGTGGGAGGAGAGGTGAGAACAAGGAGACAGGGCCCCCGTGTCCCAGCGGCCCTTGGCACAAGCGGGGCTCTGTCATCAGGAAGGAATCCTTCTTCCCTCTGTCTGCCTTCCCTACTGCTTCTCAACCTAGAAAGCCATGAGTTTTAAAATGGTTGGAACTGCAAAAGTCTCAGACTGACCCTTTTCAATTCCACCATGACACGGGAGACAGAGGCCCAGAGAGGTAGAGGGTTACGCACAGCCACTCCCCTGGTCCAGCCTCCTCTGGCTTCATTGCTAGTCCTTGCTGTGAAAGACCACACTCTTCAGCGTCTCCATGGAGGAAAAGACGAGCTGTGCTAGTTTGCTTCCTGTTGCTGTGATGGAACACGGGCCAGAAGCATTGAGGGGGGAAGGAGTTTGTCTGACAGGTTACAGCCCATCATCAAGGGAAGCCAGGGCAGGAACCTGCAGGCAGGAACTGAAGCAGAGACCATGGAGGAGTGCAGTGTACTTACTTACTTTCCAGGGCCTGCTCAGCCTCCTTTCTCATACAGCCCATCGTAGGAATGGCACTATCCACAGTGGACTGCACACTCCCTCTTCAATCGTTAACCAAGAAAATGCCCACACGTTTGCCTACAGGTCTCTCTGATTGAGGCATTTCAATTCAGATTCCCTCTTTCAGCTGGGTGGTGGTGGCGCACGCCTTTAATCCCAGCACTCAGGAGGCAGAAGCAGGCGGATCTCTAGGAGTTCTGAGGCCAGCCTGGTATACAGAGTGAATTCCAGGATAGGCTCCAAAGCTACAGAGAAACCCTGTCCCGAAAACCAAATCAACAAATAAATAAATTAATTAATGATTCCTTATTTCAGATGGGTTGTGGTGGTGCATGCCTTTAATCCCAGCACTCGGGAGGCAGAGACAGGCAGAAGCAGGAGTTTGAGGCCAACTAAGTCTACAGGGTGAGTTCCAGGACAGCCAGGGTTACAAGAAGAAACCTTGTCTAGAAAAACCAAAAAGAAAAGAACAAAAGATTCCCTCTTTCCAGATGACCCTAACTTGTGTCAAGTTGACCAAAAGCAAAATAAAAATTGACCCCCTTGCTAACTTCATACACAAACTTATTACTATTAAACAATAATCTTTACTTTCTTGTTTATTCCTAGGATGACATGATAATATCATAATATAACACACTTTAACTTTCAAAGTCCCACAGTATCTAAAAGTTTCAACCCTTTAAAATTTCAGTGTTACTTTTAAAGTGGTGTGTGTGTGTGTGCCTGTCTCCTGAGACAGTGTTTCATATCTCATTATGTAGTCCTAGTACTCATTGTGTAGACCAGGCTGACCTGGTTCCTGCCTCCGCTTCCTGAGTCCTGGGACTAAAGGTGTGCTCCACCACACCTGGCTAAATTCAAAGTCTCTTAACTGTGAGCGCCTGCAAAATCCAAAATAAGTTATGTACTTGCTTATTTCCAAAGGGAAAAACCAGGGCGCAGTTATCCTCACCACAGAGCAAAACCAAGCTTCAACCCTGTAAAAAGCTCAGCATCCAGTGTCTTGGACGCACTCATAATCTTCTGGGCTCCAAAACAGCTTGCCAGCCCAATTCTCCATCTCTCCTACCCACGCACACAGCTGATCTTTCAGGGAGGATTGTGGCGACACTTGGAATCTTGAGCTGGAAAAGCCCTTGAATGCTCAGAGATTATGCTAAGATAATTCTACCTCATACCTGCCACGGTCCTTCGTGGTCCCTCCGCGGTCTTGGTATCTCCAAAATGCCATGATCTCCACTGCTACAGAAGCTGAACCTTCATCAGTGGCCTCTTCTAGACCCTGACAGTGTCAAGTCTCAGCTGTTCTCCAGAACCCCTTCATCCCCACAGCTCTATGCTGCCAAAACTGGTACCACATTGTGGATTTTGACTCCTTACCAAGTTCAGCTATCAGTATGAGATACAGCCGTGGGCCCCTCTGGACCACACCCTTCTGAATGAAGTAATTCCTAGAAGATTTCTGCCTCAGTGATGCTGATCTTTGGTTAGTCACAGCTGTGTCCCCAGCCCCAGCTTACCACCCTCAACTGCCCCAGCAAAGCAAAGGTTTCACTTCAGTAGCGCTGGTCTCTTGTTAATCATGACTTATTTTGTTAGCCCCAGCTGACCAGAAACCACAATCCTTAATTCAAAACATCACATGAACCGATGACTTCCCAAGCCCGCACCTCCATCATCATCTGCGTTTCTCTCAGCTTCCTTGTCACCCGAGTTCCCACGGAACAGCCCCTTAAGCTCTGAGCACTCGATGACTTGTCCAGCTCAGAATTCCGCATGTCACCACCACCCTCCCTAAAACGTGGTCATGTCTGTCACAGCAGTACCACATGATCTCGGTCCCCATGATCAGGATCTTTGTTCTAGATTGCTTTCTGTTGCTGTGGTAAACACCATGACCAAAGCAACTTGGGGAAAGAAAGGGTTCGCTTAGCTTGCAGGTTATAGTCCTTCCCCCAGGATAACCCAAGACTTAAACTGAAGCGGAAGCCATAGAGGAACCCTGCTTACTGGCTTGCTCTCCATGGATCATTCAGCTGCCCTTTTTAATAAAACACCTGCCCAGGGGTAGCACTGCCCCTGCTGGCCCTCCCACTCCAATTGTTAATCAAGAAAATTGCTCCACCAGACTGGCCTCCTGCCTCCAGGCCAGAATGATGGTATGCATTTTCTCGATTAAGGTTCCTCTTCCCAGATGACTCTGTGTCAAACTGACCAAAAGTAATAAATAAATAAATAAATAAATAAATAAATAAGTAACCTTACCAATACACAGGTTCAGAATCTAGTTATCCAACCCTTCCCTACCCACCCGAGATCCCCCAGGACAAAGATGCCCACTTGTGTGTCTCCGGTGTGTCAGCCCAGGGCGGAGCACACAGAAGGGGCGTGACCAGTAAGTAATGTCCCAAGGTGTCCCTCACAGTCTGAGGTTCATGAGAGGGCCACAGAGGAGGGCTTTTCAGAGGACAGAATCTTCACAGCTTGGGCTTATGTACGTGTGGGTAGAGAGAGGAGTTGCTGAGGACACTCTGCTTCGGGTTGCAGCCTGGTTCCTAGGTACCTGGAAGTGGCCTCTAGTTTGGAGAACAGTGAAAGAGGAACACATCAGACAGGACAAGGGCCGCTGGGACCTGAACTCATGACTGGAAGTGTGGAGACAAGTGGGAGTATGTCTGAGGAAGGTTCTTGGAGTCGTTGCTGGAAGAGCTGAAGTGGCAAAGAATTTTGAATGGAAGCTGAAGTTGGGTTTTGATCCTTTGGGACAATGGAGAACCATTGAAGGTGTCATCACAGGTCCTCTGGGAGGGGATTCTGAAGGTTTCTTCCAGTAGCACCTGGGGGCCATATATTCCTAGTTTCTTGGTGTGGGAGGAGACATGGGGTTAACCGAGGCATTGATGTGTACTTGATTTCCCCTCTCGCCCACCTTTTTTTCTTTTACAGGGTTTATGCTTGTAGTCCAGGTTAGACTCTACCCTGCCATTCTCCTGCCTCAGCCTCCCAAGTGCTGAGACTTCAGGCCTGGGTCCTTGCACCTGGCTGTGTCCACTTTCCTGTTCAAAATACTTTCATGCTTATCACCCATTTAAATTCACTGACCCCAAGAGTAGGAAAGGGTGAGGCATCTATTGGGCAAACAGAGACACCAAGAACAGAGATGAAGTGGCTTGCCATGGTCACATGGTCACAATCTCAAGCAGCAGATCAGAGGGCCTGAGGCCCTTGAAGCTCACTGCTTCACAGAGAGGGGGAGAGGGGCCCAAAAGGGCATGGCCCTACTTAGCTGATGAGGAAATAGACACAGAAGGTCCTCCAAGCCTCACTGAGCAGTCACTAAGCCCTCCAACTGTCCTTGGTGCTGCTGCTTCATCTCCAGACAGGACTGTCCTGTCCAACAACCCAGCATTCACCAATCAGCCTGCCTCAGTCACAGTATAGCTCCAGACTATACCACTTCTGAGCACCCGTCATTCCCCAGAAAGAGGAAGGACTTCCCCTGACACCCAGCAAGGCAGGAGCTAACAGCGGCAAAGGCCAGTTTCCCTACATCGCACCTTGGAGCAGAGAAGCAGAGGCTTGCCTGATGGCATCTGTCTCCTCATGCCAAACGGCTCTGGGAGGGGCAAGGTCTGTGGCCAAAACTGGCAAGAGGCTGGTGTGAGACTTGGCCGGGTCAGATGTGTCATTGTATAACACACAGCCCGGGGTGAACACCAGGTACTTTCTCGTGGAGGTGGGGGCGGGGCGGCTGCGGTGTTTGCCCCACATCCCACTATGAGAACCCAACAGGAGTAGGGGTTTTCCACCCCGGTCCTTGCTAGCAGAGTTGCTCCATCATTCTGTCTGACCACAACCACTTCCTTCTCTTAAAAACTCCCTCCTGCAGGCGCTGAAACCAGCCAGGCTCTCAACCCAAGAGAGTCCCCCTTTTACTGACTTGTTAGTGGCCAAGCCAGGCTGAGGAATGCCACAGAAGGCCCTCCCATCTGGCTACATACAAGCTGTGGGGTGGAGGGTGGGAAAAGGACTGAGTCTTAAAGCCACTAGCCTCTCCCAGGGTGAGAACCCCCTGCTCCCATCCTGCAAGGCAACTCCTAAGCAGAGGCCTTAGTCGCCAGGGGATGGCTGTAAGTCGTCATTCCTGGCCATTTTGTGGGTAAGGAAGCTGAAGACAGACAGAGCACAACTTAGGGGAACCCCGTTTTCCTCGCTAAGCCCCCCATTTCTCCGAAGAGCCTGCTCAGCGAGCTTAAAATAGTCCTGAGCTTTGGAGCTGTTTGTTTTGCTTTTGGAGCTTTTTGGAGGTTGCCCAGGAGAAAGCGAAGACGCTGTTTAAGCAATCAAAAAGAGGAAGAGACACCCCCTCCACCCCTGAGTGTTTCCAGATCCAGAAACAGAAAAGACCACACAGCAAGTGAGCCAAAGGTCTGGGTTGGAGCCCGCAGAAAGCGCCTGTCAGGCTCAGGTCCACCCAGGCCTCCAGGCCGCAGTTTTTAGGCTGGCTGGACTGGGGCCCTCCCTGAGATCACGAGTGGGGGTGCAGACCATGAGAACTGCCCCAGCCAGGTGCCATTCATTCACACATTCGGTCTCCCAAACCTTATTCCTTTCTCCAACAACTCCTCATCCAGTGCTCTCTCCCCAGTTGGCCACACACTCCTTGTCAGACACTGGGAACACAGAAATGAACAAGGTGGGATGTGGTCCCTACCCTGGATGAGCTTAAAGAGCCTTTTTAGTGACTGATGCTATTTAGCTCACAGACAGACAATGGGCAGCTGCAAGATAGAAGACCAAGGTGACCTCTGACCTCATTAGAAAGAGAGCAGCAGTTGACCAGGAGACAAGTTCCTAAGAGGATAGCCCCACACTGAGCTCTCCAGACCTTTATTTCCGTTATTTCTGTTTTTACCACAGTCCTGGGACCTAGCAACTGTCACACCCATTATACAGATGACCAAACTGAGGCTCCAAGACACTCAATGGATTGGGATGTAACCAGTAAGTACAGAAGCGGTAACTAAAGCCCAGGCTGCAGAAGGAGGAAGGGGAGGGATGGGTTTCCATTGCTAGACTGATTACATTTGAATTATAGCCATAGACATTAGTATTTAAAATTATCCTCATATTACACTGGTTTTATTTTCTTCCACAAAAAAAAAAATAGAAAAATTTCAAAGGTCATTTTTGTTTGAAGAGTTTTTGCTTTTAAATCAGAAAAAAAAATTGTGTCCGTTACTAGTTAGATTTTCCTCTTTGTTTTCCTAACTTATTGTAGCAAGCAGGGTTTTTTGTTTGTTTGTTTGTTTGTTTGTTTGTTTTGTTTTGTTGTTGGTTTTGGTTTTGGTATTTTTGAGACAAGTTCCTGGCTGACCTTAAATCCAAGACCCTCCTGCCTCAGTTTCCTAAATGCTGGGGTTCCAGGTACAGCTGGACCTACCAGCCAAGATCCGTTTTATAATTTGAAAGTGGTGCTGTTTTTAAGACATGAGGACAGGGTGACCCAATCCCCCGGAGCATCGGCAGTTCCTGAGAAAAGGGCCTGGGTTTTGGTTGACCAGAGTGAGTCATCAGAGGATGTGCTGCCAAAATACTGGGCAAACAGCAACGCAGTTCTACTCAGAGAATTGCAGCTCCCTGTACCTCGGGACTGGCCAGACTTCCCTCGAGGTTCAGCATGCAGGAAAGTCGCCTTAGGACTGGGGCAGGGCTCTGCACAGTTTGGGGAAGAGATGCCAGGGAAGTCTGCCCAGGGCATGCACAGTGGGTGTGCAGGTATGGCTGGTGCTTCACCTGGAATTTAACCTACCCAGACAAATCATGAGGTCCCTGTTGCTAGGAATGTGCAAGGGGAGGCTGGGAGATCGACTCAGTTAAAGGGCCACTGTGCGGGCAACTGCTCCTCTTAGCCATCTGGACATTAGAGTGTTGTGTTTTACACACTGAACCCGACCAGCTTCACCGACAGTGCCCTCAAACCGTGGCAGCAAATGAGAGCGGTAAGCGTGAGAATGGTTCGTTACCTAGTTATTGTGTCCCGGGTTTCTCAGCACGGTGCCAGAGTTCTCTGGAAGGTGTGTTGTAACAGGGGTTGCAGAGCCGCATGCCCAGCCTCTGATGCAGTGCGTCGGGGTGGGGCTAATTCTCGATGATGTTAATGCTGTGGGTCTGGACCAAGCTTGGAGAAGCACCATCTACTTTATCTTTGCATTTGTCACAGCCACGTGGTGACAGGTTCCGCTCGCATCCCCACTTCACAGGTGAGCAAACAGAACACGGCCATCAGCCAAGGCCCCTCATAGAGGGCAAGTCGCTGTTGACAGCTACTAAGCTGGTGGTATCCAGGTCTTCCTGACTCTGAAGTTAAAGCTTAGCAAAACCGCCAGCCCCTCCCCCATTCGTTGGCAAATAGAAATAAAAAATTATAGTCCTTTGGTAACAATAAACCTTGCAAGTCCCCTCTCCAGAATATAAAATAAGAATCAACAGTGTGATACTTGGAAGAGGTTGAGAAATAATTGCCAGCCCAAGAACAGGAAATCAGGAAGACAATGAGTGGGGGAGTAGGGGTGGAAGCACGTGCTTGCTCAGCCAGCCTAGTCTCTCGCGCTTGGAGAGACTTTGGGTTAACCTCTGCTAAGCGGGAGAGTTCACCATTCTATGGCTCCAAGGTTCTCAGGTGTCAGGCTGGCTGGCTGCTGGCCGGAAGTTTCCCGTAATGATGTAATTCACCAAACACGTACAAAGTGTCTTGGTCATGGAGCAAGCTAGGATGAAGGACAAACAAACTAAACAGCAGCCTCATCGAGGTACCGGGTCACAATCCCCAGTGCCTGCAAAGGATGCCTTAAAACTGCTTTGCAGACACACCTTGAATCATTATCTGAGCAAGCCTGAAGGAACCATCTAGGCCTTTGAGAAGAGGTTAGAAGATACTGTTGCTGGCTTTGAAGATGGACAAGAGGACCACGAGCCAAAGAACGCATCTCTCTGTATGCTGGGAAATCTGGAGATTCCACAGGGTGTGTGGCCCTGCCCCACCTTGACTTTAAACCCCCCGTCCCCCATTTCACCCTCCAGAACCATAAAGTAATAAATGGCCTCTGGTTCTCCACACCATGTGTGAGCGAACAAGTGTGTCCTCACTCCCATTCACACGCAATTGTTTCTGTCCTTGTGCACACAGGGAAGCAGGTTATAGGGGAGCGGTGAAGTGTCTGATCTTGAAGCATGAGCGCTCAATTAGGTCCAGTGGTGCTGGCCCTTAACCTCAGCACTCAGGAGACAAAGGTAAGGAGGATCCCTGAGTTCCAGGCCAGCCTGATCTACAGAGTGAGTTCCAGGACAGCCTGATCTACAGAGTGAGTTCCAGGACAGCCAGAGCCACATGGAGAGGCCCTGTCTCAACAAAGGGGAGGGGGCTGATCACCTGTGGCGACCTAGACCTCCACAGACTATTTCCGGTGTTTTCTCACAACTAAACACTAAAGAGTTTTGTTCTTTAAAACAAATAAAATTATTGAGCATCTTCCCTGAGCCTGACATGGAGCTGAGTGTGAGTGCCGAGATCTGAGTCAGAGAGGGTCTGTGCGGTGGGAGGAGGAGAGGGGACAGTGAGGAAGGGACTGTGGGGTGGGTGAAAGGAAAAGAATTTGCCCAAGACCAAGTTCTCAGCACAAAGGGGATTTATTTGCCCCGGAGGGACAGACGACCGGGATCAGGAACAAAGACAGGAGATAGAGGACTAGGGAGAAGAGGAAAGGGACAAGGGAGAGGGGCAGGGATATCTGTCCCGAAAGGGACAAAGAACAGCCTCTGTAAAGAGAAGACAGACATGGTACATAAGAAAAAGGCAATTTATAAAGGTAAAAAGGGAAACCCCATGTTAGGAGGAGGTGTTTCATTTTAATTGGACATGTTAATTAGATGAGCCAAAGGAGGCTTCTGATTGCTGGACTTTAATACTCTGATAGCTGGACTTTGGTAGTCGGCCTCAGGAGGAGGAGGAAGTGGACAAATAAGGGAGTGGACCTTGGTGGTTAGCTTTAGGAATGTAATCTAAGGGTTTTCACCAAGGAATTGGGGAGAAGGGCAAAGCCTGCCAAAGCTATATGCTTGCAGGGGCTAGTGTCCCTTCAGTGGGGGTAGGGATGGGATCTCATGGAGGTGGACCGTGGGCTGGGGGTCCAGTGTGCACAGGGACAGTATGCAGAAAGTCAGACTTTCACCTGTGTGGTTCTGGTCAGTGAAGTGAAAAGACCATTGTCATTCAAATGATAGTAAGGACCTTAAGTGGGGTTTGCTGGGGGGGGGGGGGGGGCTCAGTGGTACAGCATTTACTTGGCATTCACAAGGCCCTGGGTCTGATACCCAGTATCCACTCCATCCTGTCACACCCCACAGAAAGAAAGGAAAGATACTGCTATGCACTGCACTGGGTTTTTTGTTGTTGTTGTTGTTGTTGTTTTTAATTGAGCTATACATTTTTTTCCATTCCCCTCCCCTTATACCCTCTCCCATGATCCCCACGCTCCCAATTTACTCAGGAGATCTTGTCTTTTTCTACTTCCCATGTAGATTATATCCATGTATGTCTCCTTTGGGGTCCTTATTGTTATCTAAGTTCTCTAGGATTGTGAATTGTAGGCTGGTTTTTCTTTGCTTTATGTCTAAAAACCACTTTTGAGTGAGTACATATGATATTTGTCTTTCTGGGTCTGGGTTACCTCACTCAATATGATGTTTTTTAGATCCATCCATTTGCCTGCAAATTTCAAGATGTCATTTTTTTTTTCTGCTGTGCAGTACTCCATTGTGTAAATGTACCACATTTTCTTTATCCATTATTTGGCTGCGGGGCATTTAGGTTGTTTCCAGGTTCTGGCTACGACAAACACTCACAGCACTGTTTTTGTTTTGTTTTGGTTTTGATTTTTCTCTGCACAGCCCTGGCTGTCCTAAAACTCACTCTGTAGACCAGGCTGGCCTTGAACTCCTAGAGAACCACCTGCCTCTGCCTTCTGAGTGCTAGGATAAAAGGCATGCACCACTACTGCCCGGCTCTCTTTTTGTTTTTGACATGCATGGATCTAAGAAGCAATGATAAGGCTGAAAGAAATAACTGAAAAGTTTGTGAGTCCTGTAGGCTTCAGGAGCTTCCGGAACCAAGTTAAGTTTCCTTTATTTCCTAAGTCTTCATCTCCTTCTACTTGAGGAGGGAAAGTTTACATCTGAAGGAGAAAGCTACACAATAGCTTCTTTGTTTGCTCTGTTTTGGTTGGGTTTTTTGAGACAGCCCAGCCTGTCCTGGAACTTTGTAGACCAGGCTGGCCTCAAACTCATAGTGATCCACCTGTCTTTGCCTTCCAAGTGCTGGGATTAAAGACATGCTCCACCACCACCAGTTTATCTGTTTAAGACAGAGTCTAGATGTTTAGCTCAGGCTGGCCTTGAACTCACTCTGTAGTATAGGATGGCCTGGATTTCTGATCCTCCTGCCTCAGCCTTTCGAGTGCTGGGGTGACAGGCATGTACCACCATTCCTGGCCTCTAATCTGCTTCTGTACAAAGCCTCCATCATTTTAACAAACGTGTGAAGATTGGTTGGTTTTATGAAGCTAATACAAAATTCCAGAATGTCATCCTTGGAGGTCAGCGGTGTGAACATAAGGTCTAACACCCCTACTATGCGGGCCTCTGATGTGAGTCCACAGGCCATACTGAGACCATGTGCTACACACAGGAAAGAGCAGGAGCCATGAGAATCAGTGGAGGGGAAACCTTGATGCTCACAGAGGCCTTCCCAGAGGAAGTGGCATGGGACTTCTGTGGGGACAGGTGGCCATTAGCCAGGCAAGACACCTAAGAGAACATTCTAGGTATAGATGTCACCCCAACCCAGTAGCTGGTGGCAAGTCCAATAGAGTGACACCCCCGCCTCCTTGCTGCCCAGAGGGATGCTGGGACTCTCCTCACCCTGAGGACCTCTGGGAGATTTTGCATTGTTTGACGTCCTAAGAATTGTTCCAGATGAGATGTCCTGTTCATCCACCTCTGGGACACCTTCTGTTTCTGAACGGTTGTGAGGAGGCTGTTGAGAGCAGTCCTAAAAGTTTTCCAGAATTGGTTTGTGTGTAACAGTGAACCAGTCACCTCTCTCTGGACCATAATTAGTCCATCTGAAAAAGTAACAGCTGAGGACAAGTTGAGTCCTTCCAGGACCTCTGAGAGCACCTTGGGGAGGCAGCGCCCGATAGTGATCAACCGTCTGACCATGCATTCACATCCTACCCGCAGCATTTACAGAATCATGAGCCCATCATTTCTCGTCTCTCAAGGCTCTCTTTCCTCGCCGGTGGCCTGTGGCTCCTGTGGAGATTGAGTGAGCTCATAGATACAAAGCATTTGGTGCTCTGCCAGAGCCCGCAAAGGGCGGCTGCTGTCATGACGTTCCGTAGTGGACAGGAGATGGAATGTGCCCGTGCTGTTGGCCAGGACACACGCTTTCACCCTCAGGGCTTGCTGTGAGTGCAAGCTCTGCAAACAGCAACAGAAGGTCCGATGGGAGTGCAGGGGAACACCCAGGGCTGGGCGGCTCTGATTTGGCAGAAGCTGAGGGAACTCCCTGTGGAATCTGCTTGGTGATTGGCAGCCGTGGGCATGAAGACAATCCCCAGATGCTGCCCTACAAAAGTGGCTAGAATTAGTTCAGGGTGGCAAAAGAAATAGCCTTCACCCTCGGCTGGTGGAGCCAGGATGGTT
The DNA here is from genome assembly GCF_018167655.1 of Microtus oregoni. Lineage (NCBI taxonomy): Eukaryota > Metazoa > Chordata > Mammalia > Rodentia > Cricetidae > Microtus > Microtus oregoni. The sequence continues at coordinate 23,848,505 of NW_024543064.1, read as the reverse complement.
AGGGCGGCACAGAGGAGAGCACAGTCTTCCTTCTCTGTGACCTGCTGCGGGAGTCTGGCTGTTCCCACATCAATCTGATTCTAGCCACCTGGTGTCTATTTATTTTACAGCCTATGTAGTCTGACTGGTTTTTAGACAAAAGATTTGAAAGTGAGGTCCAGAGAGAGGCAGGAATCAGCCAGTGATCATCCAGCATGTAGGTCTCCCAGGCCACAGACCCACTGAGCTCTGTCAGAAGCCGGCAGCCTCCTTTAATTCCATCAAGCCCGTGAGTGCTAAGTTGGCCCCGTGGCTGCCCCAGATGGTTCCTATCTCCGTATTTCGTGGGAATCTGGCCACCCAGTAATATTGGGCTCAAAGCCTCTAGGGAAACGATTCCAGTTCAAGGGAGGAGTGTGCCGTACTGAAGTAACAATTCAAGGAAGGCCTGGCCAGGTCCTCTGGGGCCAAGAACTCCTCTGGGCAACCAAGAACCATCTCTTTCTGGTTTAGAGACCAGTCTCACACAATTCCTCTGCAGGTAGAACTGGGCTGTCACCACAGACAACAGCAACTGGTAAGAGAGAAAGCTCTCCCAGGCCTGTTTGGTCACCATAGGGAGAGCAATTTGGAGTCACCTGGAGCTCACCCATTGGCTATGTGACTGTGGTCATGTCCCTCTGCCTCTTTTAGCTGATTTCCTTATCTATAAAATAGGATTGTTTCTACTTCTCTTCTTGGGTCTGCACAGAGTTGTTGAGATAATAAATGTTAACGAACAGGCACAGAAATAGACGCTTGATTTTCTTAAATTATTATTTTATGAGTGTGGGGGCTTTGCCCACATGTATATCTGTACCCTACTTGCGTTCTTGGTGCCCATGGAGAAGAGAACGTTGAATCTCTTGGGACTGGTGTGACAGACAGCTGAGAGCCACCATGTGGATGGTAGGAATCGAACCTGGGTCCTGTGAAAGAGCAACAGGTGCTTTTAACTGTTGAACCATCTTTCCAGTTCCAACACTCAGTATTACTATCTGCTTTGGCCATTGGGCTTAGGAGGTAACTCAGGCAGAGTACTGGCCCAGCATGTGTGTTGGGTAGCCTTCATTGCAAACAGCAGGCCCCAGTGTAGGTTACCTAACAGAAAAGGATGAAAGGAACAGACTGGAGAACTATACAGCCAATAACAATATCCCAAGAAAGCTACCCCCATGTGGATCCTAGAGTCTCCAACAGCCAGCATGCACCAAGGATGTTCTACAGGCATTCTTCTACCACGGTGCTCTCTCTCTCTTCACTCTTCGAAGGGTGTAGGATGAAGGAAGTGGGATGCTGGCTCCTGTGGCTGGACCGAATAGGGGAAACACACATGGAAGCAATGTATAGCCAAGGCTGCTTAGAGCAGAGAAAGACTCTGTACATGGCTGTGTACGGACTTGGGAAGCGATGCTGAGCAATTTCCCTAATTTTGTGGAGGTCACACAGCTGATTGACAGCTGAGCCTGTTTGGCACCATAGTGATGCTCTTACCTACCTCCAGCCTCTCTTTCTAATGTCCTGATCTACATTGGGGTGCAGGAAGAGTCTGCTGAGAAACAATGCCCTCCACAGCAGAAGAGTCCCACATTCCTAGACAGAGAGACAGACTTCATTTGTCTTTTCCCCCTCCTAGTGCTGGGTGTTGAACCTGGGGTCTTGTGCACACTACACAAATGCTCTTTTCTGCTGAGTTATCTTCCAGCCCCAGCACTTGATCCACTCTACCATCAGATTTCCATGAAGCTCTTTCATTTTCTACTATTATTTAGGTTTTTTATGTCTATAGTTTATCTGCTTCACCTCAAGCTCCAAGAGAGCAGGCATCCCTGTGCTCACTGCAAAGGGTAGCCACAGCAAGTGATCAGGAATATTTCTTGAATGAATATAAAGAACTGCTCTGGGGTCACACAGTGGGCAAGTGGCATAGCTGTGACTTGGATCCAGGCTATTTGGCTCCAAAGCTAGGGAGCCTTCTTTCTAGGGCCATTACAAAGCTTAGATGGGTCCCCATGTTAGCCATGTAGCCTACTGCCCGGTAGAAAGTTAGTGTGCTAGAACATCAGATAATATTGAGTTGTTATTAATGGGGGCTTTCTGTCCTTCTGATATCATTTCTACACTGCTTAGTGGTACAGACTTCAAGGCTGGAGTAAGTCCGTAAGGTGCACTGACAGGACCCTAGGTAGGAAGCACACAGGTGTTCCAACAAAGGTATCAGACAGGTCAGCCCCAACCCCTCCCAGACAGACAGCCAACCCCTCCCAGACAGACAGCCAACCCCTCCCAGACAGACAGCCAACCCCTCACAGATAGACAGCTAACCCCTCCCAGACAGACAGCCAACCCCTTCCAGACAGTCAGTCAATCCCTCCCAGACAGTCAGTCAACCCCTGCCAGACAGACAATCAACCCCTCCCAGACAGACAGCCAACCCCTCACAGATAGACAGCTAACCCCTCCCAGACAGACAGCCAACCCCTTCCAGACAGTCAGTCAATCCCTCCCAGACAGTCAACTCCTCCCAGACTGTCAGTCAACCCCTGCCAGACAGACAATCAACCCCTCCCAGACAGACAGCCAACCCCATCCAGACAGTCAGTCAACCCCTTCCAGACAGTCAGTCAACCCCTTCCAGACAGTCAGTCAACCCCTGTCAGACAGACAATCAACCACTCCCAGACAGATAGTCAACCACCCCCAGACAGAGAGCCAACCTCTACCAGACAGACCCCTCCCAGATAACCATCCCCTTCCAGTCAAACATCCAACCTCTACCAGACAGACAGGTCAACCCTTGCCAGACAGACCTGCCAGACAGACAGCCAACCCCTCCCAGACAGCCAATCCCAACCCAACCAGTTAGCCAACCCTACCAGTTAGACAGCCAGTTCTGACCAGACAAGTCAAACTCTACCAGACAGACAGGCAAACCCCTTCCAGTCATAGACCAGGCTCTGCCAGACCTGATCTTCGACACCTCCCTGCCCTCTTGATAACTGATCTGAATTGTTTGCCCACAGGGGCTGTCAACACATAGATTTCCTGTCCTTTGAGAAAGGGGAAATCCACCCAACAGTTTACCACGAGTCACTGGCTCTGTGAAAGAAAGCCTCAGGATTGGCAGATGTAGCTGAGAGGAGAGGAGGGAGACCTGGATCTAGAAGGAACATTGCTACTTTGGCTAACTTGGCTACTTTGGCTTGACTACACTGAACAAGGTCCCTCCCTGGCCTTAATTTACCTATGTGAAAAATGGGACAATAATCTTTACTTTGGTGGATTTTGTTGTTTTGTTTTGTTTTGTTTTTCAAAACAGGGTTTCTCTGTGGTTTTGGAGCCTGTCCTGGAACTAGCTCTTGTAGACCAGGCTGGTCTCGAATTCACAGAGATCCGCCTGCCTCTGCCTCCCAAGTGCTGGGATTAAAGGCGTGCGCCACCATCGCCCCGGAGAGTCTTGGTTTCTTGATCTATAAGTAGATACTTGGTTTCTCCGCTGCAGACCATCCCCTAATGTCTAGGCTTGTGAGGAAGATCAACTGAGACTTACCTACCACGGAGGCAAGTCAGAAATGGTTCATAACAATCTCTAAGGAATAGGAATTCGTTCTTAACCTTTGATGCCCTCTCGCATCCTCACTTCTCGGCCCTGTGGCTGCTTCTACCAGACATACCCTACCTACATCGCTGGGGCCAAAAATAATTATTATACTAGACAATAATTTTATTTTTACTTTTTTTGTTTGTTTGTTGGAAGTGCAGGAGACGGAACTCTGCCACTAAAGCACAACTCCAGCCACACCTTAACTGGTGACAAAATAAGTAAGTTCGTGGTAGGGAAAAAAAATCAAATTAAAAAAGAGAGAAAGATGACACATAACCTCACCATGCAGAAGTAAGCTCTGCTGACGGTGAGGTTGGCGCACTAGGATTTCAGGAAATTAAATGAGGGTTGTCTGTCTGCTAGGCCTTGGGGTGGAGGCAGAGTCTCAAGGACCACTATATCCCATATTGAGTGGCTGGTCCATCTGTGCATGCTAAAAGGATGGAAAAGACATTTCAGAACACACAGAGACAGACAGACAGACACAGAGAGACAAAGATAGAGAGGCAGTGACAGACAGACTGACTTTTGCTTGGTTTCAGATGCAACACCACCTTATCCTCCCAGACATAAGGGGTAAGAATGTTCCTACCTCACTCTAGGGAACTAAGACTGGAAAGGGAGCTATGAAAAGAAAATTTTTAACCCAGAGCATTGGACCAGGGCTGGGCTAGCATCGAACAGCTCAGGCCCCGGTTCAATCCCTGGTATCACGTTAACTACTTAGCAGTTAATTACGCGAGGCAGTAGCTTGCCCCTCTCAGCCCTGCGTTTGCCCCAGTAAAGAGCTTGTCAGGCTGAATGTCAAGGCCCATTGAGTTGTCTGCCTCCCTAGCAAACAAGAAACATCTTTTCGAGTCTGGCTGTGTCTCCTCGGGTCCTGAAGAAAGTCTGTCACTGAGTTGCTTGGTAAATGTTCTATTGAGTGAAGAAATGACAGAAGCACATGAGCAATAGAGAGCAGGGTAAAGGGCTTTAAAGCTAAATCCAGCCACTGCCACTTTATAACCGTGCTCATCTCAGGGGAAGTCATACCAAGTCTCACCTCTAGCCTAACTTTCTTTCATGTAAAATGAAGACAATCTGATATCTGCTTTGCAGAGGGTTTTTTTTTAATGCTTATTTATTTATTATGTATACAATATTCTGTCTGTGTGTATGTTTGCAGGCCAGAAGAAGGCACCAGACCTCATTACAGATGGTTGTGAGCCACCATGTGGTTGCCGGGAATTGAACTCAGGACCTTTGGAAGAGCAGGCAATGCTCTTAACCACTGAGCCATCTCTCCAGCCCCCTGCAGAGGGTTTTGAGTTTGGGTATTTGTTTATTTAGAAACGGAGTCTCAATGTATGACCCAGACTCGCCTCAACATGGTTGGCAATCCTCCTGTCTCAGCCTCTGGAGTACTGGGGACTTATAAGTATGTTCCAGCACGCCCAGCCCTGTGCGTGCTAGTTGTGCTCTCTGCTGAACACAGCCCAGCCCGTCATTCATCCTTTATGGGTGGGATATCTACGATGTACTATTGATCTCCTTTTATCTGCAGCTTTGCCAAGCAGGGCTGGGATTAGAGCTCACTGGTAGAGCATTGGGCGAGCCACCGCCCTGGCCCTTAATCCTTCATCTGTGAAGTGATGGTTATGATAATAGTATTTTCCTCATATAAGGATTATGGGGGGCAGATAATGTATATAAAGCATTTAGTACGGTGTATTGCACAACTAAGTAGGAACTCAGTCAATTGTAGCCAGTACTTGGTAGGTATCAGCTGGTTTCCTGATCGCTTGAGACCTCTAGAAGCTGGGTGGGGGTGGCATACACTTTTAATCCCAGCGCTCAAGAGGCAGAGACAGGTGGATCTCTGTGAGTTCGAGGCCAGCCTGGTCTACGGAGAAACTCTGTCTCAAAAAAACAAAGATTCCTGCAAATCTGGGGGGGGCGGGGTATCAGTATTACTTCTCCTGGGCCAGCTTCTGCGCTGTTCAACCCGTGGGCCAGCGTCACAACACACGGCACCACTTGGCTCTGCAGCCGTTTCCACGAACACCCCACTCAAAGGCAGTCCCTTAGTATAGTAAGATTCTCCTAAAGAATTCCAGGGTAGGAGACTGAGACACCCCCCAGCTCAGGGTGAGCTGAAAACCCTGTGCTCCCCAAACCATTTCAGATGGCTCCTTTGTTATTGTTGTTGTGTTGTTTTGCTTGGGTTTTGTTTTGTTTTGGGTTTTTTTGATGTTGTTTTGAGACAGGGTCTGTGTAGTTCTGGCTGTCTCAGAACTCACTCTGTAGACCAGGTTGGCTTTGAACTCGCAGAGATCTGCTTTCCTCTGCATCCTGAGTGCTGGGATTAAAGGTGTGCCCCTTTGTTTTGCTTTTGAGGTAAAGTCTTACTATGCAGCCCAGGCTAGCCTAGAACTCACTGTGTAGATAGATGACAGAGACCTTATACTTGTGACGATTCTCTTTCTGTGTCCCAAATGCTAGGATTACAGAAGACTACCACCTTGCTCAGACGGCCTGCATCTCTTTATAAATTACATTTAATGTGTGTGTGCGTGCGTGCGTGCGTGCGTGTGTGTGTGTGTGTGTGTGTGTGTGTTTGAGAGAGGAGAGGGAGGAGAGGGAGGAGAGGGAGGGAAAACATGCATGTATGTCACATGTGTGTTACAGTGTACATGTGGAGTTCAGAGGACAACTTGCAGGAGTCACTTCTCTCCTTCCACCATGTGGGTCCTAGAGATGGAACGCAGGTCATTAGGCTTGGTGGCAAGCGCCTTAGCTTACAGAGCCATCTCACTGGCCCCTGGTCTAGACCTCTTGATCCTCCTGTCTCAGCTTCCCGAGTGCTGGGGTTGCAGGTGCATGCCACCACACCCAAGCTCACAGATGGCTGTTCTTTCCATTGACACAGTTCCCAGCTCCCAGTCGTGGGCCCTCTCCTGGTAGCTCCTGACAATAAGCATGCTTTTTCTGTCTCCCCAATCGCCCTTCCAGGCATGACACCAGTGTAGAGTTGGGAGGGTGAAGGGTTAGCTTCCCCGCCCATCTCCCTACCATCACATGTAAAAATATAGTGATTCTGCTCGTCACTCACACAGTCAGATGGGAATACAGTTTCTGCGCAAGACCCATCATTCATAGCAGGTGCCCTTGGCAGGCTTCCTGCTGCCCACGGCTCCCTAGCGTCCCTAGCGTCCTCAACTCCCGCCCACTCCCCAAATCTACCTCCTCCATTACTGACAAATTATCTGAGCCCCACCTCGCGCTCACCATAGCTAAAGCCCTTTTGGGAGCACATCCAAGTCCATACCCTCCTCCTTGTGGGCTCCACAGCATCCGCCTCTCAGAAGTTCAAGGCCACGCCCTCACCTTAAACAGTATTTTCCCAGTGAGAATTAGCCTTGTCCAAAAAGTGGAGGACATGTGCTGCGGGCCTGCGGGCAGCCCCTAGTCTTCAAACACTGGAAGATTATAAATAAGACAGATCATGGAACGTGGCTTATTTTTTCCCCTCGGAAAATCTGGCATTGCAGAAACCACACTTCTTCCCAAGGGGCATGTCGCCGAAGTGGGGCGGGGTGTCCCCTGCCGTTCAAGCAGATTTTTCTATGCCTCGGCCCACCGCCATGTTTATCTTCTGTCCTCGAATCCTGCAGGCTTTCAGATATGTGGCCTTTGCATTTTAGGGGCCATTCCCACCTCCCACGACTTTGTTATTATGAATTTGGGCCCGAAATTTCCAAGGCTCACTGTCGGCAGTATTTAAATTATGGCTGTTCCTGGAGAGGCAAGGCAATCCAGACGACGAGGACCTCCAACAGGAAGGGCTAATAAGGCTGGAGGGGAAATTCGAGGCCAACAGAGTGTTTCTTCTTATTCGGTTTTATCTTATTTATTTTTGCAATCCTAAGGCTTGAACCCAGGGCGTCTAGCACCAAAACACATCCCTAGTCCCTGTAGGGGTTTAAACCAAGAACTTTGCATATTAGAAACACAGCTCCGCGAGCCAGATAAAGCCCCACACTCCCTCCCACAGAGAAGCTGGTGTAGTGAGAGGTCCAGGACCAGGGATGCTGCAGCCGACCTGCCCGTGCCAGAGGCTACGGGAATGGCTGGGGCACTGCAGAGAAAAGATTTTGAGGCATCCCTGAGAAAGTGTGGGTACGCTTGACCTTGGCGGAAAACACGGCAGGCACCTCGGCTACAGTTCGCTGGTTCTTCCCTCCCTCCCCTCTCCTCCCTTTCTCTCCTGTGCAGAGGACTGCGGAGGAATCCCAGCCTGGCTGGAGTACCCACCCACGCGACTGCGGCACGCGAGGGGCGGGGGCGGGAGGGCGGGGGATGGCGGGGATGCCGGTCTTCCCTGGAAGGCCCTGGAGGGAGGTGAGGGGAAGCTGATCACGTGGTACCGCCACCAGGCGCGGCGGGATTGGCGGGTCTGGCTGCCAGGGAGCCTAGCAAACCTGTGTCCCCCTCCCCTGGTGGCCCCGCGGGGCTCACTGGCCCTGCCCGTCTGGGAAAGGTGGGGAGTCGTCTCCCACTAGAGATCTAACCAGTGGTCGGGTCCCTAAGTGTTCTGCCCCCGCAGTCTGCGACTCTGGAAACTCATTGCTTCCCCTTTCCTTCCCAGCTTCGCTTCTTCCCACCTACCGGCGGTTCTGTGGAGCCTGCCTGGAGACCAGCTGTATTTGGGCTAACTGAGCACGTATCTGCTGATTTACCTCAATTTTTCGGTTTAGGTCAATTCAGTTTAACTCAGACTAGGGAGGGCGAAGAATACCGAGAAGCTCTACACACTCTCAAGCCCCACACATCCAAATCGACCCTCATCTCCCTCCTCTGCACTTGCCCCTCAAAGCAGAAAACAGAGAGCTAGCTATTTCTAAGGCTGCTCGCGTGAAATCTGTGAGATTAAAAAGCCTGTTAAATTTATTACTAAATCTTCAATTCTTGTTTTTATTTAAATCATTAAATATTTAAGCCACTCTTTTTCCCTCCTTTGCATTTATTCTGACTTGTAATTAGGATTATTTGTGTGGTTGTTGCTGAACAGGCTTCTGCCTGGAATGTAAGTCCCACGATGGAGGAGGGGCGTGTGTTTCGTTTATTTCATCACTGGAACAGCAGCACGCTCCGGGTGTAGGGGGTTTTATATTTTCTCTCTCTGGAGATGTAATAATGAACCAACAGTAGGAAGATGAAAAAGAGAAAGAGCAGGGCCAGGGTGATGGCTCAGAATACAAAGGCACCTACTGCAGAGTCTGCCCACCTGAGTGGGATTCTCTGGACCACAAAATGGAAGGAGAGATCTAACTCCCCAGAGTCTCCCTCGGACGTGGCATGCGAGCATCCACAAGCACTCAAAATAAATGAGAGGAAAAAGCAAACAAAATCTGTTGTGTTGGTGAGGCTCTGGGTTCACACACACACTATATATACACAAGCAAAAATCTACGAAGTGTAAACCTTAAGGGAAGGGCCAGATGGTTGACATTTATTAAACATTTTGTGTTACCCAAAGGACTAGGGTTTGGGGGTTTCCTGGGTGTGGGAAGGTGAGGACTTAAGCCGAGGGAGTGCAGGAACGGAGTTATTTGATGACCAGAGGCTGCCCTACCAGGCAGGTAGCACCTCAGAAGGCCACGTGATCACCTCTGCCTGGGGAGGAGCTCCTGGGCGGATCCAGGGACTCTCAGAGGAAGCTTCCATCTGCATCTGCTGCTTTCTCCACTGGTGCAGACTGATGGGAACTTCTTCAGCAGAAGAACAGATTTCCAGAGCTATTTCTGTGTGCAGTTTCTCAGAATAACCATCTTGAAATATGGCAAGGAAATATATTTAGGAGAGGTGTAATCTGGGGACCTCCATGACACATAGTAGGTGTGTAATAAATGTTAATTGAATACATGGTTGGATGAATAGAAGCCACTAGTGTGCTGGGGGAGGACACAGATTTTATAATAAAACACCGTTTCTTTTCCATCCATCAGATACACCCAAGCCTTCTCTCTGAGTAAGCCTCCATTTCTACAGTTCCTTTCATCTCAGGCTAGCAAGCGTCCTATGTCTAGAAAAAAGAACCCTGGCACTGGAGGAATAGGTGTAGAGGTGCCAGGAATTTAGAAACCTGGGTTCCCGGGCTGGTTTTGCCACCTGGCTATGTTGTTCATAGTCTCCAGCTCTCTGAGGCTCCATCTTCCATCTGAAAATTTGAGGACAGTGATACCACCTCACAGGGCTACCTATCAATAGGAATGGGAAGGACGGGAGTACCAAATGCAGCTCTTTACAGTACTGTTGAATATAGCAGGGAAACCACACCTCCAGTGCGCCTGGAACAGAACAAAGTATACCTGTTGAACAAAAGCAATTCTTAGCATTCCTTTCATTCTCCAACGTGTCCTGGTTTAGACAGACTGGGAAGAAAAGTCACACTAGTTATCTGTATTGCTCCCTGGGACACAGAGGAACGTCTGATTGGTGTAGCAGGCTTTCTTGAAACCTCAGCCCCCAAACCATGACATGGAGACTTATTATTAGTTGTGAATGCTCAGCATTGTCTTATGCTTGTCCCACCAGCTCTTCTAACTTAATTTAACCTGTTTCTCTCCATCTACATTTTGCCTGGAGGCTTTTTACCTTTCCTTCCTTATGAATGTCCTACTTTCCCGCTTCCTCCACCTCTGGCTGGCTGGCCCCAGGCATCTCCCTCTTTTTCTCCCTCATTCTCTTCTCCTGCTTAGGATTCTTTCTCCTATTTATTCTCTCTGCCTACCAGCCCTGCCTATCCCTCTACTATATAGCTATTGGCCATTCAGCTTTTAATTAGACTAGTCAGGTGCCGTATGCAGGCAAAGCAACACATCTTTATATCATTCAATGCAGCAGCATAAACAAATGTCACACAGCTTTACAGAAAGTAATATTCCACAACATAAACAAATGTAATGCAGCTTTACAAAGTTAAAGCAATATTCCACGACAGATTGCAGAAAGAATAGTGAGAACGAGCCTGGGAGTGTTCTTGGGATTACATCAAGAGCAGAAGACTGGGAAGGGCTTACCAGCTGAGGGACCAGCAAGACAGTTCTGGGAAATGAACAACACAATGAGAGCCAGAGGTCATGGAAGGAGATGAGGATCATACAGGGGAGATCTGAATCAGTGACTTCTCAAAAGAGATCAGCTGAGGAACTGGGGATAAATTCTAGGCACTAGAGCTAATGAGGTCTGAACCAGAGCAGGGCCTGTAAATCCGGGGAAGTGAGGAGCTGAATGCAAGAATCACAGCATAAGTCAAAAGCAAGAGGATTTCCAGGTGGATGAGAGGCCATTCACGAAGCATATAGGCTAGGGGAGAGAGAGTACAGGAGACCCAGGAGATGAGAGTTGAGCCAGGCCAGGCAAACTGAGCATTCATCACTCCAGACCACAGAAAAGGTAAAGCTCACAGCAGGTAGAGGTCATTGGTGCAGCCAGAGGAAGGAACTGGAGGCCCAGTCAGTGTTCAGGTAGCATCTGATTAAAGCGGGAATTCACGTGGCTACGGAGATGGCTCTCCAGGCTGCTCTTGTGGAGGACCTGGGTTCAGTTCCGGTACCAACACAGTGACTCACAACTGTAACTCCAATCTGTAACTTCAGTTCCAGTGGATATAACGCCCTCTTCTGGGTTCCATGGGCACCAGCACACACAGCCTGGCTCAACTCTCATCTCCTGGGTCTCCTGTACTCTCTCTCCCCTAGTCTCTATGCTTTGTGAATGGCCTCTCATCCACCTGGAAATCCTCTTGCTTTTGACTTATGCTGTGATTCTTGCATTCAGCTCCTCACTTCCCCGGATTTACAGGCCCTGCTCTGGTTCAGACCTCATATATACATATATGCAGACAAATACTCATACATATAAAAAACTAAATGAATTTTGAAATATATATAAAAATAAAATAAAATGAATTTTCATGGCCAAGTTTTGTTGTGTACATCTATAACCCCAGAACTTGAAAAACTGAAGTAGAAGGATTCAGGGTTTGAAGTCAGTGTGGAGTGCACAGTGGGTTCAAGTTCAGCATTAGCTACAACCATGAGAACCTGTTGCCAACAAACAAACAAACAAAAACAACAACAACAACAAAAAACCGGCTGGGGGAGAGAACTGGCCAGGCATGATGAATAAGGCCCTGGCATTAATGATTCCCAGCAATGCACAAACAAATAAATAAGCATAAAATAAATGTTAGCTTTTCTGAGCAACCTCGAAAGGCAACAAAGAGCTCAAAACCAAAGCCCACAATAAGAAAAGAGTCATTTGTAATAGTCCAATAGCCCCTTTAGTCACCAAGGCCACTACAGTGAGGACTCAGTTCCAAGGTCAGCTGACACAAGTGTGCTGGAGTAGCTTTATCCATAGACTTTTCCTACGATACAAATTCTAGAACCCAACAACCCGTGCACTTACACTGTTGAAACTCTACATGCCAAACTAGCATATCTGTACTCATGCTTCAGAAAGATACTGTCCACATGAATCCATGGGGTGTGCTGGACAGTGGTCTGGACAAATGAGGAACCTGGTTGTCTTTTTTTTTTTTTTTTTTTTTTTTGGATTTTCGAGACAGGGTTTCTCTGTAGCTTTTGGTTCCTGTCCTGGAACTAGCTCTTGTAGACCAGGCTGGCCTCGAACTCCCAGAGATCTACCTGCCTCTGCCTCCTGAGTGCTGGGATTAAAGGCGTGCGCCACCACTGCCCGGCCTGGTTGTCTTTAAATAGGAGCTTGTGGTCCCTTAGGGGGTGACAGGAGTACGCAGAGTCAGCCAGAGCGTTACTTTCCAAGAGATATTTATCTGGGATGGTGGAGAGAGAACCTGGAGCTGAGTCTATGTCTGGTGGGTGGTGGTGGTTGTCCCTAGGATCTGTGAGCTGGCTTTAATCACCAGTGGTGGTGCTCACCCTTGGTGATGGTGAAGCCTATAGGGCTTCTGAACCTTGCTCTGTCACAATCATCTTCAGTGGCCAGTCCCAAGAGATCAGGAAAGAGAATTCCTATTCGGAGTTAGGGCTTGGCACAGCTGGCCTCTGCCCAGCGACTAAAGGACATCTAAAGTTCCAATGTCTGCCAGGTGTGATGGTGCACCCTTTGTGCCCATCACTCGAGAGACAGAGGCAGGTGGATTTCTGTGAGTTTGAGGCTGAACTGGTCTACATAGTGAGTTCCAGGCCAGTTAAGGTTACATAGACCCTGTCTCAAAATACAAAATAAAAATGAAATTCCAATATTCCTTACTGTTACACAGTAGACAGGTTCTCAGTGGAGCGTGTGGATTAGGGCACGTGTTGATCCAACTTCTTTGTATGTATGATTGTTCTTGATCCAAACAGTGCCACGCAATCTAGCTGCCCAGCAGAGTAAAGGCTGAGCTCTTCAACCTGGCATTCTAGACTTCTGGCCCCAACCTATCTCTGGTGAATATTTTATATTCTATGTGTTCACTGGTCCTTCCTTTAAAAGTTATGTGTGTAAGTGTTTTACCTGTATGTATGTCTATGTGCACAAACATGTAGTGCCTGAGGAAGGGAGAAGAGGACTTTGGATTCCCCTGGAATTGGAGATACAGAGAGTTGTGAACCATGTGGGTTCTGGGCATCGAACCTCTGGAAGAGCAGCCAGTGCTCTTAACCACTGAGCCGTCTCTCCAGCTCCCCTCCTTTTCTTATGATAGCTCGGCCCCTCCCTCTGGAGACTTGTTCCTTCTCCTGCTCATACAGCACAGGCTGACAGTGCTAACAAATCTGAGATCAATCATTGTAAATGATGAAGGTTTATTTTGCCACACAGATTCAGAGGCTTCCATCCACGACTGGCCCAGCTGCCTTCGGGCTTATGGTGCTATAGTGAGTCATTGTGAAGGAAGAGATCTGTATGGTGATAACGGTCACCCACCAATGTGAAAACCGGATGTCACTGAATGGCATGGAGGTTTTATGATTTTCTTTAAGCCACAGTAACAACAAAGAAGCAACTGACATGGAAGGAAGCAATGATGAAAGATGAATGCAGGAGCTAGAGGTATCCCTGGATGCAGCTGGTCCGCAGCTGGTCCACAGCGGTCTTTAGGCCAAGCTATTGTGGCACCAATGGCTCACAGGGTTACTCGAGCCAAAAATCTCTCTTCGGACCTCCAAGCTCTTATGCCAGGCTTTTGTTCCTGACACCTGATGGAGTCATAATACAGAACTTTCTGTGCTGGCCTCTCTGTCATATCCTTTCAGATATTCCAGTTACACCCTGCTGTTCGTACTTCCTCAGTCTGAGTCTGCCTTTGCCTTCCCACTACGTGTTTCCTTCTGGCCTCCTCGTTTTGGAACTTTCCTCTCCTCCCCTTATAAACTTGTCCGCTCTGACTGAGGCCTTGCCACCAGAGCACTTTTGCATGAACGCCACCCCGAACCTCTGAGCAAAGCCTGCCATGCCCTTGGCTGGCCTGTCCTAGCCTGTGTGTGCATGCCTTCATCGCCTCGTGTTCCAGTGGTCTGCTTTCCTACCTGTAACCCCAGAAAACCATGTGCTTCATCTCTAGCATGACTCTGGCTTTTGCCCAAGAGTTGTGCAAAGGAAGTATAATGGATATTTACTGAATGAGTGAGACTCCCTTCTCCCCTCATGCCATCTCCCTGAGTCACTACTCAGTTTCTAAAGACGAGAAAGAGAATAAACAGTGAGAGAAACTTGCCCTATTCTCTTCAACGGTGATGATTCAGGAGAGAAACACCTTGGGAAATGGGGCCACTGGAAAGCCCAGTGGCATTTAGAAGAGGTCTGATTTCTGCTAAAGCCCTGGTAGTGGCACCGATGAACGGAGGCTGACTCTGTTTGGGAATCTGTGCCCAAGACAAGCACTTGGTTTTTTGTTTTTTTTTTCAACAAGCTAGAATTCTTTTCATTCTTTCTCCTTTCTTTTTTATTCTCTTTCATCCTTTCTTCCTTCCTCCTTGCTTGCTTACTTCAATAAAGTCTCATGTAGCCCAGGCTGGCCTCTTGGGACCTCCTGCTGGAATTAAAGGCATGCATCACCATATGCCAGAGAGCAAACTAGAATCTGACGGCTGTTTCTCAGCTGCACAGGGAGCTGGACCTCAAGGTGTCTGGCTGGAATTGGGATCCCCCTGTCCTTTGGCACAATCTGACCAAGAAACAAGGCAGCCCCCTTCCCCATCCTCCTCCAAGGAGGATGGGTGCTGATAGCTGTGGGAGAAAGAATATTACCCACTACACAGCCTACGTTTGCCTGACCTGTTCCAGTCTCTCTTGCAGTAGACTGCGCCTGTGTGGCCAGTTATGGCGAGCTATCTGGGAGTGGGAGCTGAGGCCTTTAGCTGCTGATAAGCAGTCTCCAGCCCTCTTTCTCGCTGGGGCAATCTGAAAGTCTGCTCTCAAGAGGAGGGAGTTCAAGATGGAAGTGGCCTGACTATATAAATGAGAAAGGAAAGTTAACAGCTAGACGTGGTGGCACACGATTCATCCCAGGTCCTGGGAGGCAGAGGCAGGCAGAACTCTCTAAGTCTAGAGCCAGCCTAGTCGACATAGGGAGTTCCAGGACAGTCCAAAGGTGCCACAATGAGACTTTGTCTCCAAAAACAGTAATTTTTAGTAATTTTTTAAAATGTAACTTATCTTGGAGAATACCTTGACTCATAGCAGATATATTAACTTTTCTTGTTGCTCTGAAAAATACTTGATAGAAACAGCAGGAAGGAGGAAGGGCTTACTTTGGCACACAGTCTGAGTGTACAGACAGACTATCATGGAGGAGATGTCATGGCAGCGGCAAGTCCTGATCGCATTGCATCCGCAGTCAGGGAGCAGAGGGAGAGAGAGGGAGAGAGAGGGAGAGAGAGGGAGAGAGAGAGAGAGAGAGAGAGAGAGAGAGAACGAGCTGCTGTTCAGCTGCTTTCTCCTGTCTATTCAGCTCCAGGGTGGGTCACACCCACGGGATGGTGCCACCTGCCCTTGGGGTGGATTCTTACTTCTCTCTGCTATTCAGAAAACACTGTCATGGATGCAACCAGAGATGTGTTTCTGTGGCAATTCTAAATCTAACCAAATTAGACAGACCACCGCAGCAGGTTTTACACAAGTGAGGAAAACACACCTGTGCTAAACCTCTGAGCTCTCTGGTGTATCTGTTACCACAACAGAACCTAGCCTGTCCTGATCACCATACAGACACTCGTTGTTGCTTTAGCTATATAGCATCAAACCTCTTTCCTTCTTAAGGGTAACCCTTTATTGGACCTTACTACCTTAATACCTCATGTTGGATTCCTTGGGATTGCCAAACCCAGCGGTCATTTCTCTGTTCTTATCTTTCTTGACTTCCCAGCAGCATCTGTCACGATTGGTAGTTGACCACTCCCTCCTGTAAACAATTTATCTTGGCATCTATAACATCAGTCCTGCTTGATTTTCCTCTTAGGTCACTAGATCCTGATTCTCAGTTCTCATTATTGGACATTTTCCAAGTGGATTGTGTTGCTGTGCTGTGTTTAATCTCAAAAGTGTGAAGATCTGGGGGGGCTGGTTTTAAACGTCGGCCAAGAAGATGACTGCTTATCAAAGTCAAGGGTTTGTTATTTCATCACACCGTTCTCTCTCTCAGACAGGCTAGGCAAGTGCATTACTACTGAGCCCTCATTCCGCTACGCTTATTAATAACAGAGGTACTATTTTTATCTTTTAAAAAGAAAAGAGACAGATGTGTCAAGATAACTATTTTGACCAGTGAGATTTAAGCTAAAACCTGCAGAACATCCAAATCAGTCTTCTTAAAAGAATGAAGACGTCTTCCTTCCCATTGTTTAGAATGTGGACCAGGAGGAGGTGACCTAAAGACTTTGAAGCTTAAACTGTCAATCTGGGAGCGTATTTTTCATGTTAAAGAAATTTTCTGCCATAACCCTTCCTTCCCCTTTTGAGTCTCTAATTTGCAACCAAAATCTAATTCCGACATGTTTTCGTTGCTGTTGAGGTGTCTGCCTGTCTCTCGTTTATCAAGCCTAAGGGTTTGGGGGAAGGCGGACTAAAAGAAGACTTTTCCGGACACCAAACTGCTGGCCCTCTTTCTACCAACAGTGGAGAATCAGGGTACCTGGAAGGCAGAATGGGAGATACAGTTTAGGAATACAGTTCGTTAGTTAGCAGAAAACAGCAAGTACTAGATTAAGACTTTTGGACTTTATTCTCCGGATCCCTTGCAGCTAGGGGACCCTGTCTTACCCAGCGGTGCCTCTCAGTTTGGAGATGTTCAATGACTACTACATTCCCTACCACTTAATGGCTAGCTTCAACAGAGGTGTTGGACGGTGGGCCCGCGGGTGTCTTCTCTTTACAGATAAACCGAAGGCTCCCTTGCTGGACCGAGCACCCAGCCCACTGGGCCGGGCCCCGGAACGGAGGGTGGAGCAATATGGCTGCGCCAGACCACCTGACTGCAGGAGGCGGGGCTTCACCGCAGGCCTCAGGCCGCGCCCTCCCAGCCCCGCCCAACGCCTCTCGCGGGGCCGCACGGGTTGTGAGGTGTCTGAGGCCGGCGCCTGCGCAGTGGGCCGCGGCGCGCGGGGCGGAGGCTTTATAACCACTTCGTAGCGGCTGGTCGGCTTCTGTCTCCGGGAGGGCTGCCTAGGCGGCGGCGGCGGCGGCCGGGGCGCCGGCTCGGGGGGCCGCTGAGGCGGGAGCTGCGGCGGCGCTGGGCGCCCCTGGCCCCTCAGCTTCTGCGGGCCATGGGCTCCGAGAAAGACTCCGAGTCGCCGCGCTCCACCTCGCTCCATGCGGCCACCCCCGACCCGAAGTGCCGCAGCGGCGGCCGGCGCCGGCGCCTCACCTTCCACAGTGTCTTCTCCGCCTCGGCCCGCGGTCGCCGCGCCCGGACCAAACCGCAGGCCGAGCCGCCGCCCCCGGCCGCGCCGCCGCCTCCCGCCCCGGCTCCGGTCGAGGCCCAGGCCCCGCCGATGGAGGCTCTGCCCGCCGAGCCCGCTGTCGAGGCTGAGGCGGAGGCCGCGGCGGCGGGGCCGGAGGAGGACGAGGCGACCGAGGGCGGCGGCGCCGAGGAGGTGGAGTGCCCGCTGTGCCTGGTGCGCCTGCCGCCCGAGCGGGCCCCGCGCCTCCTCAGCTGCCCGCACCGCTCGTGCCGGGACTGCCTCCGCCACTACCTGCGCCTGGAGATCAGCGAGAGCCGCGTGCCCATCAGCTGCCCCGAGTGTAGCGAGCGGCTCAACCCGCACGACATCCGCCTGCTGCTGGCCGACCCGCCGCTCATGCACAAGTACGAAGAGTTCATGCTGCGCCGGTACCTGGCCTCGGACCCCGACTGCCGCTGGTGTCCCGCCCCTGACTGCGGGTGAGCGCGGGGGCGTGGCCGCGGGGGGCCGTCCCGGGTGCAGCGGGTGTCACCCCGCTTGAGGGAGAGGAGGGATGGTCGTGAGTAACCGAGCCTCGGACCAGCCCCACAACCGGACGGGTGGCACTCGGCACCCAATGGCTGCTTAGGAGTTTGAGGTGGTGGCTGAGCGGTAAAGAGAAGAGAACTGTCCATTAAGTCAGGAGACCAGGGTGAGCAGGGGCTTTGGGGGTTTTTTTGGCCAGGGCTTTTTGTTTTTTCGGGATGGGGTGTCTCGTAATGATAGTGGCGGGGTATTTGTTAAAGGCAAAAATGAAAGTGCCCTGTTAAAGGGGCAGCGCCTCCGAGGGGTGTGTCCATCTGGCTAGGGGCGCACTTCGCAGCATTGCAGGAGAAGGCGTGTTCTTCCTGACAGCCGCTGCTGAAAGTTGAGCTGTAGATGATGAGAGAAGGCAGCTCACTCCCCGAGCTCTAGAGGCACCCTGGGCACTGCGTGCTGTGCCAAGTTGCTGGCAGGCACCTTGTGATTCTTAACGCGCTGCCTAGGGCAGGGTGAGTGAAAGGCACACCGAGACGGTGCCTACCCAGAAGTTGATTCGGTGGGAGAAAATGTGTTTACCTACCCCCTCGATCTTGAGATCTGCATGATAGTCTTTTTAACGCCCCGTGTGGGCTTATTTTCAACGGACAATGAGTTGACATGCTCTGTCTGAAGCGGGAGTACCCCATCTCCCTATCTGAAGCTTTCAGTGGAGGTTCTCCACCCCTTTCTTTAAAAAACCTGCTGGTCCCTATCATTCCAATCTATGAATGGCCAAATGCAGCTAAGAAGGGGCTCTTCTGTGTGCTGGGGAGTCAGACTGCCATTACCTGCTCGGTGACTTTGGGGCAGATTAATTACATTCTGTGTGTCATGTTTTGGGGGCAGAAGATTCTCCTCGCAGAAACGTAATGCTAGTAAAAAGTGTGGGAACCCTTGCTTCAAAGGAGTTAAAAGCTTTTAATTGTAGCCTGTGTATCAAGGCTGAGTTGAGATTTCCTTGATGCTGCCATTTGTCTCCCTTCAAAAGGAGCTGTTTAGGGTGTCAGAGAGTGCCAGACTTGTGAAGAAGTGCGTGTATTTAACCTCACTGAGATGGAGTTTCGAAATTGCTCAGAGTTACTTGGAAATGTGGTCAAAGGTACCCAGAGGCTTTCACTTTCTGTTCAGTACCAGGAAGGCCTTACAGACTCTTGAAAGGGTGTGCTTGTTTCTGGTGGCCTGGCTGGCCTGGGGAAGTTAATTTACAGAACATTCAGGTTTTGCTGATACTGTTGGTCTGTTTTAATATAGGGAAGCACTGCCTGATTAACTGCAGAATAGTGTACTAGCTCCTTTTGTAGAGGTGAGAGTTCGAGTTTGAACAATAAAATATGACTTTCTTCCCTTATCATCTTTCTGGGAAAAGCTCCGCAATTCGTTTGCTTTTTAAAAGTCAATCTGTATCTTTACTCACATAGATATAAATGAACAGAAATTAATATGAAAGCTTGGTGACAGATCTAAACAAACTAGTAGTGGTTTTAAAGTTTTTAAAGAATTAGACTGGGTTTTTCTTCATTTAGTAAGAATGGGGTAGGTTCATCCAAAGGATATTTGTGTGGGCGTGTGTGTGTTGTTTTTTTTTTTGGTTTTTTAAAGCTTATTTTCTATTTTTGAGAGTCTGTCAGATTTAGTTTTAATTAGTCAGAATATAACAATCACATGCACACTTTGTGTGTGTGTGTGTGTTTAAAGAATGTAAAGTCTAGGGAAAGAAAGCAAACTAGTATCTGGGTACCTGTGCCAGGCATGTATATTTTGATCTTCTTTGAGGTTGATTTGATACAGTTTTACAAATGGGAAAACTGATATTTAGAGAAATTAAATAATTTGTTCAGGGTCGTTACAGCAAACTGGTAGGCAATAAAACATTCCAGTGTTGAAATAGTAGTTTTACTTCCAAAGCCCAATATTTCTTCAACTCAAGTATTGGCTTGTCATCACAATCTGAACTTTGGGGACTGCCACTGCTTGGGCATGTTCTAGGAACAACAGTGAAAGAGCCAGGGATGCTAGACTCCAGTTTCTCTTCCGAGTCCTGTTGTAAATAGTCTTACCTGATTTGTCTTTATTATCTGACCTTTATTATCTAATCCTTTCTTAAGACTTAAAAGGCTTAATTAATTATTGTTTATAAAGTGACTTTGAAATATTTGATTGAAGGTGGTTAGATACACAATGTCCCTTTATAATTCAGTTACTTTCTAAATAATTGTCTCAGTTCTCAATGGACAGTTGTTCTGCCACCTTG
The DNA here is from genome assembly GCF_018167655.1 of Microtus oregoni. NCBI lineage: Eukaryota > Metazoa > Chordata > Mammalia > Rodentia > Cricetidae > Microtus > Microtus oregoni. The sequence goes on along the minus strand of NW_024543064.1, from coordinate 23,828,158 downwards.
TTTTAATGTCAGAAGAAAATAGCTTCTGTGGTATGTGTGAAGACCAGAGGTCAATTTATGCTGGCCAATAAGCCCCAGAGTGCCACCTCTCCCTGCCTCCCCAGGGCTGAATTTCAAGAATGTGCTGTCACCTCTGGCTTTTTAGAGGATTTCTCTGTGTAGCCCTGGCTGTCCTAGAACTCACTCTGTAGACCAGGCTGGCCTCAAACTCCCAGAGATCCACCTATGTCTTTTCTCCCTAGTGCTAGGGTTAAAGGTGTGACCCTCCATGCCTAGATTCAGCCTCATATTTTGTTTTGTTGATGATCTTGTACTCTAATCCTCATGCCTCTACCTGCTGAGTGATGGGGATGCAGTCTTGTGCCATTACACTGATTTTATGCAGTGCTGGGATTGAATCTAGTGCTTTGTGTGTGCCAAGCAAGTGTTCTGCCTGCTGAGCTGTATTCCTAATCCTAGCTACTTAGCCAAGACTGTCTCAAACTTGAGCCTCCTGCCTCGGCCTCCCCAGTGCCAGATTACATGTGAGCACTACCATGTGTGGACTGACTTTCTTTCTTTCTTTCTTTCTTTCTTTCTTTCTTTCTTTCGTGCTTGCTTTCTTGCTTGTTTTCTTGCTTTCTTTTTTTTTTTAAATTAAACTATCCTATTCTTCTGGGTCTGGCAAAAATCTTGTGTAAGCATTAGAAAAGAAATCCTAAATCTCATTTATCTCTTCCTATTTCTGACCATGTTTACTGCCCACACATCACCTTTGACAGCCAAATTGGCCAAGTCCTCCCATGTATGTATGTGTACACTCTTTAGGCTGAGGAGTCACATAAGTGACCTTATAGAGTTAGGAGTTATGATTGTTTTACCATGGCAAAGTTAATGAGAACACCATAAATTAAGATAGATAGATAGATAGATAGATAGATAGATAGATAGATATTTGTAAGAAAGACAAGAGTTCTGATACTTTTCTCTTACGGCTTTATCAGCAAGAGAACCAATTTCAATGGGAAAACATACACATTATTATTTGAGATACCAAATACTATAGTAACAAGTGTAATATTAAAAATATACTTTCAAGTGAGATAAAATTAACTTGAAATGCAAGTAGCGTACATTTTTGTAGTTCTTCGTAGTGAGTCGCCAGAGTATTATCTCAATGAAATAGTAATTTCACTTTAACCACATACAGATAGATGGTGGTAAGTGTGCTTTGTAAAGGATAAACCAGTTCAAGTAAGTTCAAATGTGGGGCTAATGCTTCCTAGTAAATGTGCAGGTGATCTTTTACACTTTTGAGTCTCTGCCGAAGTGTGTCCTTTCAGGAACCCACAAGTGATGTAACTGTATTGTCTTCCTCCCAGGTGTTCTATTGTCCATCTTTAAGTTTCAGAATCTCTGAGAGACCGAGGGGTGAGTAGAGTAGGCAACAGAATTTCCTGTCCTACAGGGGCGGGTCCTCAGAATAGAAGTCCTATGACTGTCTTGACCTAAATTCTGTTGCAGGTCCAGGTTCCAGCCTCTCATTGCTGCCTCCATTCCCTGGAGAGTCCTACTTCTCACTGTTCCAGCAGATAGTGTTAGCTATTGACCTTCTCACACTACCGGCCCATCTTATAAACAGGGAGTCTCTGTTCACTTATATATAGTGCATTAATTTATATACAGTACATTTGTGAGAGAGGAACAAGCTCCCTGGCTGAGAGATCTTTCACATTCAGTAAAAGATTTTTCTTTTGTTTGTTTGAGTCAGGGTCTGACCATATATCCCTTGCTGGCCTCAAACTTTCAGTAGTCCCTTGCCTCTGCCTCTTGAGTTCTGAGACTACAAGTATACACCATCCTGCCCAGCCAGGCCTTTTCCTTTCCAAAGCCTTCCTCAATCTTGCCCGACTCTTTCTTTCTTTCTTTCTTTCTTTCTTTCTTTCTTTTTATTTCTTAAATGCTGGGTACTGAACTCATAGTCTCAGTACTTGCTAGTTAAGCATTTCTACCATCCCCACAGCCCTCAACCTTTTCTCTTTACCTGGCCCCTTACTTGCTGTTGTCTCCATGTGTACTCATCTTCCAGCTCAGTAATACTTCTTTCCCGTTTGCCGAAGTACTCATTCTAGCGTGCTTAAAAATGTTCACTGATTGCCTGAACTATAAGATAGGTTCTGGGTGTAAAAATCGCTTGTTTACCTGACATAAGGACACATTACTGTAATTTTGGCACTTCAAAGGTAAAGAGAGGAGGATTACTTCAAGTTTAAGGCCAGCCTTAAAGAAATACATACCTGGCAGACAAAAGTAGATAAAGCATTTAGAACCCTAGTGCTATGAGCAGTATGTGGAGGTATAAAACACAAGACAGCATTCTGAGTTTGGAATCTGGTTCAGTTAGCAGTTCCTGGCTAGCCTAAAACCACATGGCAAGACCTTGTGAAAAATAAAACTTCACCTATTTAATCTGTCCTTATATCTTTATAGCTTCCAACTTTTCAGCCATCTTGTTTTTTTGTGTTTTTGTTTTTGCCTTGAGATATAGTCTCCCAATGTAATGTAGCCCATGATGACCTCAGACACAAGACTTTCCTGCTTCAGCCTTCCAAGTCCTGGGGTTACATGCACCTGATACTATATCTCCAGCCCCCTCTTTTTTCTTTTTTATTAAAAGAATTTGAGCAAGAAAACTAACCCCTGGATAGATTACCTTCTGGAATAAACTATGATTTTTGGTATAAGAAATAGAGAGTCCAATACAAAGACCTTTACAGTTGTCTGGGTTAGAAATGAGTTTGAAATAGGGCAAGAAAAAGGAAATAGTAGGGGTATGGCTTTTCTAGCCCCTTTTATTTTTATTTATTTTATGTATATGGGTGTCTTACCTGCATATATGTATGTTCTCCAAGTACATATTTGGTGCCTGTGGAGGTCAGAACATAGTGCCAGATTTCCTAGAACTGGAGTAACATTTGGTTGTGAGCCACCATATGAGTGGTGGGAATCAAGCCAGGGTCCTCTGCAAGAGCAACAAGCACTATTAACCACTGAGCCATCTCTCTAACCCCATGTCTGTCTCCTTTTAAGAACCTCAGGGTCCATTTGTAAATGGATAATCTTGTTACCTTGTAAGACTTGAGGACTGGAAGTACAGACATAATATAGAAACACATTTTTTTAACCATTGGAGTCTATTGAGGAGTAATATAATTTATATTAATGAAAATTTTTTCCAGGGTTAAAATTAAGATAGTCTGCTACACTGTGATGTTTATGACAATTTAACATAAAAGTTGTGTGAACTTGGAGGAGTGCATTCTGTGCTTGAGGCAGCATATAATTTGTTATTCCCTCTTTAAGCTTCTAATCAACAAACTTGAATGTCTGGTTAAACTGAACAGCAGAGTAAGAAGAAGTAGAGAAGCTCCCTTCAATATAAGTCATACAAGACAAGGAACAACATGGCTAGGGCAAATTGAGTGTCATGAATGAGGTTTTATTCCAACTAGGGAAAATTTTTCCTTATTTAGAATTATAAGCTTTACTTTTTTTTCTTTTAAGAAGCTTTACCTTTAAAATGAATTTATATAAAAATGGAGGAGTAAATTATAGTGCATGATACATAAAAAGCCAAGCATACATAGCTAAGATGAAAATGTGGCAGTGATGGCTAGAAGAGCTAGAATGCCCTGGACACAAAAGAGCAACACTATCATGTGCCCACCACAGGTATGCTGTATAGCGGGAGATGTAGACAATGTAATGTGCTGTTAAAACTGCACTGTGCAGATACGCCGCCATCTGCCTGGATGGGATTTATCTGTGTAGTCCTTCCTGGCTGCCCTAGAAATCGCTGTGTAGACCAGGCTGACCTTGAACTCAAGAGATCTGCCTCCAGAGTGCTAGGATTAAAGGCATGCCCTACCTGCCTGACTTGAGCTAGCTATCTAGTTATTAAATGGCTATTTACCAGAAAGGAGAGAAAAAGACATCGCTGTGCAGAAAGGAAAGAGCAGGCAGAGACAGGTCCAGTGCAGTATATGAAACGTTCTCATGCAAGGTTAGACCTGCAGGTGAGAATGCTGAGCTGTCCTTGAAGTTAGCAGGCTCCTCTGCCTCCATCAGAGGAGAGAAGCTAAGGTTTGGAGATGTCAAGTTCATCCATGTCATGCAGTGTGAATCAGCATGGAGAAGGTGCCCTAGAACAAGAGTTCCAAGTCCTGTTCTCTGAGTAACTCTGTGTCATAGTGACAGACTGCCATAGAGTCATCAGTGTTGGGGTTATTTTACTTCCTTGGAACCAAATTCCATTCCTAAAATTGACTTCCCGTTTTTGCTGTGCCAGTCTGTGGCCTCTGTATGCAATGCTTTATTGTCATTCCTTGAAAATTTGAGGACTGTCTGCTCACCGCCTGATGAAAAGATGCCAAATCTGCCCCCCCCCCCAAAAAAAAAACAGGGTATGTGAAGTCTGAAACCACAGCAGATACAGGATTTCTCTGTGTTGCCCTGGCTATCCTGGAACTCACTCTGTAGACCAGGCTAACCTCGAACTCAGAAATCTGCCTTTCTCTGCCGAGTACTGGGATTGGATTAAAAATGTGCACCACCAACATCAACACCAGGCAGCAGATACTTTTATACCCTGGTCTTGTAGACATGGAATAGGCAGAGAACCCTTGCCTAGGTTTGACAGTGAAGGAATGAAAATGAATCAAAAATACTGTTTAGAATTATGCTAACTTGGGGTTGGAGAGATGGCTCAGTGGTTAAGAGCATTGCCTGTTCTTCCAAAGGTCCTGAGTTCAATTCCCAGCAACCACATGGTGGCTCACAACCATCTGTAAAGAGGTCTGGTGCCCTCTTCTGGCTTGCAGACATGCACACAGACAGAATATTGTATGCATAATAAATAAAAAAATATTAAAAAAATAAATAAAAAAAATAAAAAAGAATTATGCTAACTTTTTACATTAAGAAAGGAAGAAAAAGAAAGCTTGGGTTTGGAAGATATGGCTCACTGGTGAAACATTAATTTACAAGATGCTGGATTCAATTCCTAGCACTCTTACACACACACACACAAAAAAATCACCTAATGATCACTTGAGCCTTGTGAAGTAGGAATGGGTTACTAAGTGTTTAAGACCTCCCTATTTGTTGGTACTTTACTTAATTTGTATCTTCAGAACTTGACTTATTACTTTTCAGGGGCCATCTGTACCTTTTGATTTAACACAAAATAGCAAGCAAGTCACTTTTTTTTCTAAGGTACATTGTTTAGTAGCTGTTTTTCCTGCTAGCTGAGGTAAATTTGCTCAGAACTCCTACAGGATATGAATCATTGTATTCACACACTGACCTAGTCTCACTTTGTTCTTTCTGAGAATATTAAGCCTATTATGTCACAGGAGATAATATTGTCATTTATATCTGCAGTGTAATTCTTAAATCAGCCTGAAGATTTAAACTGCTATAATGAACATCTTTGCATAAATTAATGAACAAGAAAACTATAGACTAAATCAGGAAAAGCTTGCTAGCACTTAAAGTTGTTTGAGGTCTTTCGATATTGGAGAAAAGTATAAACTACAGGGCTACAAAGTACAGGTGGCAGTAAACATGCAGTCATTGATGTGTTTGTGGACAGGTGAGGTGGTGCAGATCTCAGATGATTAAAATCTTAGATTGCTCTTTCATAAGACCCCAGTTCAGTTCCCGGCACCCACATTAGGTGGATCACACCTGCCTGCAGGTCCCAACTCCAGGGGAATCTGACACATCTGACCTCCACAGGTACCTACCTACCTGCCTTTGTGTGCACATGCCCACACATGTACACATAATTAGAAATAAAACAAATCCTTTTTTTAAAAAAAAAAAAAACTGTTTCAGCAAGGCAATGGTGACATTCACCTTTAATCCCAGCACTCGGGAGACAGTCAGGCAGATCTCTTGAGTTTGAGACCAACCTCAAACAGTCTATAGAGCAGATTCCAGTACAGCCAGGACTACAGAGAGAAACCCCATCTCAAAATACCAAAAACAGCAACAACACAAAAAACTGTGTGTCTCTAAATTGCTTTTTTAAATTTAATTAGTTAATTTTATATAGTACCTGGGATTGAGCTTACAGCCTTGCACATACTAGGCAAATGTTCTGCTGAGCTACATGCAGCCCTTTAATTTTGTTTTAAGCAAATGTCCACTTGTAAGGGCAATCTAAGCATTTCTTTGACATTATTAAGAATTAATTAGAGGCCAAGTGGTGACTGTAATCCCAGCATTTAGGAGGCAGAGGCAGAGGCAGGTGGATCTCAGTGAGTTCGAGGCCAGCCATATTACACAGAGAAACCCTATCTCGAAAAACAATCAGAATTAATTAGAAAGACTAATAGTTTTAAATATATTGGATTATTTATGGGGAAGTAATTCTTAGCAAATAAACAGGAATTATGAGAATGGTTGATGCTAGCACTGACAAAATAAGTGTGTGTCAGCAGAGGAAGGAAGACATGACTGTACTGTCTTAGTAGAGAAGTATTAAATAGTATTAAGTAGTCTTAGTAGTGCTACAATCTTGGAAGCTGTCAAGAAAGAAGACACTAGGGAGTTGGAGAGCTGGCTCAGTGGTTGGTTAGGCGCATAGGCTCTTCTTCCAGAGGACCCAGGTTCAATTTTCAGTTCCCAGATGGTGCCCCGGAACTGTCCATCCCACCTGCCACCTGCCTCTGTCTCCAGTTCAAGGACATCTGATGCATTCTTCTAGCCTCCATGGATATCAGGCATGTGTGTGGTACACATGCACACATGCAGACAAAACACCCATACACATAAAAATAAATCTTTTTTAAAATATAGGAGGAGGGAGAGAAAAATAAGAAAAAAAGAAAAGTAGACATTAGAGAGTACAGAATTAAATTGGAAGAAGAGAATAAAGAACACTAAAAGTGAGGCGCTGAAAGGGTGGCTGAGCAGTTAAGAGCATGTTCTGGTCTTGCACAGGACCCAGGTTCAGTTCCTGCACCTTTGTTGGGTAGTTCACAAGTGCCTGGAATTCCAGCTGCAGAGAATCCAGTGCCTCTTCTGTTCTCCGGGTACTGTACTCGTATGCACATATCCACATTCGGACACACAGAATACATGTAATTAACTGAAAATAAATCATAGGGCTGTAAGATTGGCTTAGTAGTTAAGAAGTCTTGTCTTGCAGAGGATCCAGGTTCATTGTATGACCCTCATTGGTGTCATACAGCCGTCTGTAACTTCAGTTTCAGGTGACCCAATGCCCCATCTCACCTCCTCAGACACCATACACATGCTTGGTGCACATTTATAACGTGGTCAAATCTTTTTTTTTTTTTTTTTTTTGGTGTTTTGTGACAGAGTTTCTCTGTAGCTTTGGAGCCTGTCCTGGAACTAGCTCTTATAGACCAGGCTGGCCTCGAACTCACAGAGATCCGCCTGCCTCTGCCTCCCAAGTGCTGGGATTAAAGGCTTGCGCCACCACCGTACAGCAAAAATAAATCTTTTAAAAAAGAAAGAAAATCAAAAACGAGCTTTCGAAAGGTGAAGACGGCTGTAATCTATGGAGAGCTGTTGTTTCAAGCTGTGATCAGGCCAGCCCCACTGTGGATCTTAAATGAAAGCACATACGTTCTTTAGTTTCTGCTGTAGCTTTTTATTTTACAACCGCTTTGTCTTTTCATGTAAACAAATGCAGTCTCTCCAAATATAGCAAACCATTAAAAAGAAATTGTTGTATACCCTGTTATTTGTGATACTGCTTCTGAAGCAGCTTAAACTGACTGAATAAATGCTAGAAATTCAGGCTGAGAATATGCCCTTCTGTTTTCAGGAAGTAACATTTTTTTCACAAGGAGGGTTGGTACAATTAGTTTACTTAAGGGAGGGCGGTGTCTGTCTGTCTGTCTGTCTGTGTGATCTTTGCATCGTGTATGGTGCACCAAACAGTAGAAGCTCTGATGAACAACACCTGTCTTTGTCAGCTCAGTCTCACCTTACTGCTGTCTCCTCTTGCTTCCTTCCCCAGTTATGCTGTTATTGCCTATGGCTGTGCCAGCTGCCCAAAACTAACCTGTGAGAGGGAAGGCTGCCAGACTGAGTTCTGCTACCACTGTAAGCAGATATGGCATCCAAACCAGACCTGCGATATGGCCCGTCAGCAGAGGGCTCAGACTTTACGAGTTCGGACCAAGCACACTTCAGGTCTCAGCTATGGGCAAGAGTCTGGACCAGGTATAAGCTGGCATTTCTTCATTGTCTCCTTATTGGTATCTAGAATGTACGTCCAGAACTAAGAGAGATTGTCTCACTGTGTAGTCATGTATCCTCGAGATCAGAGAACAGAAAATATTTGGTTCTTCTTCTGAATAGCTGAGACTACAGACGCATTCCCGGCTTGGTTACATGTTTAATGATACATCTGCTGTGTTGCTTTTTGTTGGCCATGATAGGTAATCCTAGCTATGTAAAATTGGAATACAACAAAATGGAACTTTCAAGTTGCTGTTTTAATATTTGTCTCAGCTTGGAGAGCTCTTTGTTTTTTTCCATGAAGGACAGAGAACCATTTAATTAGTGTTGAGCCTGTCCTGCTTGTCATCTAGCTTGAAGTGCGTCACAGCTTTTTGAAGTAGGGCACAGATTTAAGAAAAGAAAATAAACACTGTTTAGGTTAATGATTAACCTGAAAGGGGAACTGTCTCAGTCACCATCCACTTTGATTATTAAGAGCAATCTTTAAAATGTCAGCATCTTTTAGATGTACTTTGTCTTAACTGATGTCATTTGAGCAGGTTAGTAGGAGACAAATTATGCCATTTGCTTTTTCCTAACACAACATAGACTCTGAAATGGTCACTTTGACAGGACAGTTTGTAAATGCTTGTGAAAATCACCAGGTGCATACTATATAGATGTTCAGGTGGTTTCTGATTTTTAAATTTGAAAATGTCATGGGAAGGAATTGTAAATGGTTAACAGCAAAAGTTAGTTTGCTACAGAACTGTTGTCAAAACTTAAAGCTGACCGGGCTGCAGAATTTTTTTGCTAAAATGGCCTGTTTTTAATCTGTCAGCCACTGACTGGTAGAAATTCCATTTGCCTTGAAACCACTAGTCTGTCTCCATGCCCTGCTGTGACTCAAGTGCTGTGTAAGATGTCAGTTACAGGAATAGGCAGCCTAACGTGAAACCAGACTCATTTTATGAGAATTCCCTGAGTCTGGGGAGCATCCCACTTGGTAGAATGCTCACTTAATGCATGCACTAAGCCCTGAGATGATCTTCAGCACCATAGAGGTCAGTCATGGCTGCACATGCCTGCAATCCCAGCACTGGCCGATAAAGGCAGAGGATCATAAGTTCAAGATCGTCTTCAGAAATTACATGAGACCCTGTTCCCAAAACAAACACACACAACAAATGTTCTGGATATTTATAGTCAGCCTTTCAGGAAAGTGTTGTACAATTTGGAATCTGCAGGCACAGTCTCCTGACTGCCTTGTCATCATTTTTAACGTACACTCTTAGTATTGACTAGTAAAGTCAAACTAGATTTAACTGGGGGTGTTTTTTTTTCTCCCTGTCTTTCCTTCCTCACCTAGCAGATGACATCAAGCCATGCCCACGATGTAGTGCTTACATTATCAAAATGAATGATGGAAGCTGTAATCACATGACCTGTGCAGTGTGTGGCTGTGAATTCTGCTGGCTCTGCATGAAAGAGATCTCCGACTTGCATTACCTCAGGTAAGGTGGGCCATGTATCTGTCGCTCTTGTCATCCTATTCTCTTGCTCACTTGAGGTAAAGGATACCCAAGAGCCATAGTTGATCCCATTCACAGAAAAAAGAAACTGTGAGAAGTCCCTTTAAAGCTCACCTCTGGTGTTTTCTCCAGCAGCCTTGGCTGTCCGTCTTCACTACCTTGCTCTCTTACCTGCTGCATGACTTTTAGGGCTTTCCACAGTCTGGTTAGTCATGCTGTTCAAATAATCTGAGCTTGCTGTTCCCTGCGTCTCTTCCTCCAGGTTTGCTCATGTTATCGTTTTGGCTACAGTTACTTTCCGACCACTTCCGCCTCCTTGCGTCACCCTTTATCTCAGACTGTTCAGTTTCTGATGTTTAGGTTTACTTTTTTAAAGTTATTTCTTTTGTGTGTATGCACTTGTGTGCACCATACTGTAATACATGTAGAGGCCTGAGGACAACTTGTGACTTCTGAAGGTTGAGCTTAAGTCGTCAGGCTTGAAAGCAAGAGCCTTTACCCACTGAGCTGTCTTGGCCCTCCTATCTTCCCTCCTCTTTTTTTGAGACAGGGTCTCACTGGCCTGTAGCTGTGGCCCAGAACTCACTATGTAGTCCAGGATTCACACCCACAGAGATCTGCCTGCATCTGTGTCCTGTTTAAAGGTGTGCACTGCACAAAGGTGTAGCCTTTGTTTGTTTTTTGAAACAGGTTGGCTGATTTTGTCTTGAACTTGACATAATTCAGCTTCCCCAGCAGACATGTGTCACTAGGCTTGGTTTGCAAAGCTTTTACTTGTCCTTGAAAGCAACTTAAATGCCACGTCATCCACCAGCTTTCCAATTTCTGCTGCGTCCTTCAGTGCCATGCTTTTTTCTCTTTGCCTTTAAGTGTTGATTTACAACACTTTTTGCTGTACATGTTGCTACTTCTTGGTACTTCATATCTAATCTGATTAACTGATCTTTTTACAATTCTTTCCACATAGTAAGTTTCTAAAGGATTGAGTGACTATTACCCAACATAAGTTAGCATTTAGTAACATCATTGTGTAGCATTCACTGTGAGATGAGACACTTCATTTCCAGTTTGGTGAAAATTAGAAGGCTTATGTATAGCAGTCTCTGACTAGAGCCACAGGACTGAATAAGACAGGATTTCTACTTTTTACATTGTTAGCCTTATCAAGTAGAGATGGTAGCACAAAGGGAAGGAGGTAGAGAATCAGACATAGAAGGGCAAGGGTCAAAGTAGCCATACTCAGAGTTACAGACTCATAGGAAGGGCATGATGAGTCACTAACTCTTTCCCTAGGAACCTGGTTTGTATCTGTTAGGTATGGTGGGACATGTGCCACTAAACTGCAGTCTGTTCTGAGCTGCAGGACACGGCATGTTGGCTGAGATATCAAGTGCATAAGCTGGACAGGAGCTCAAGTGGTGCCAGTCAGGGTAATTGTGTCCATGTTGTAAGGAAAATGTAGATACGTGCAGGGAGGACACAGCAGAGAAGAAAGAAAAGGAATTTCAATTTTGGAGGTCTTCCTTTACCAAAAACCCCCACAAAGTCCGGAACCCCTTGTCCTTTGCTCCTTTTTATCTAGTAGATCTGTTTTCTATTGCCTCCTGTCACTTAATCAGTCATTCTTATTGAAAAGATGGGTGTTGTTCTTATCAAGCTCTCTGATGACAGTAGCTGTTTCTGTGGTGCTGACATTAACCTCAGCTTGTTTCCCCTGTAGTCCCTCTGGTTGTACATTCTGGGGCAAGAAGCCATGGAGCCGGAAGAAGAAGATTCTTTGGCAATTGGGCACATTGATCGGTGCTCCAGTAGGGATCTCACTCATTGCTGGCATTGCAATTCCTGCCATGGTGATTGGCATTCCTGTTTACGTTGGGAGGAAGGTAAGACATGCCTTTCTAGGCCTGCTACAGCTTTGACTTTGTTGGCAACAATTTTAAAGGAAAGGAAAGGAAAGGAAAGGAAAGGAAGGAAAGGAAATGAAAGAAGGAAAGGAGCTTATATTTCAGGGCTGCGTGAAAACCAGCTGGTTTGTAGATAAAAATAACTTTAATTTCTTAAATGGATTTTTATAAACCCCCATGAGATCTGAAAGTTCTTATTAACATCCTAGGCCTGGTTTGTTTCAGTGACTAGAGGTGAAATGCTTAGCTTCATTTCCCTGAACTGCTTTGTCTTTTCATGGATTAACTCTCCTGCATTCGTTTATATTTTCCAGGTCTGGGTTAGGTTGAAATTTGAGAAAGATTCCTCTTTGGGTGGAGGGTATGTTTTAATATAACTTGCAAATGAACATTTGTCCTTTTTTTCCCTGGTGAAATACTGATGTCCTGACCTGCTGACCTGGATTTTCTTTTTATTCTTAGATTCATAGCAGATATGAGGGAAGGAAAACCTCCAAACACAAGAGGAATTTGGCCATCACAGGAGGAGTGACCTTGTCAGTCATTGCATCCCCAGTGATTGCTGCTGTTAGCGTTGGTAAGCTAGTGGGGCCTACAGCTCCCTGTTAGCTTACTGTAGCACGTCAGCCAGCTAGCCAGGTGCTTTATTGTGGAGATACTTTTTGTGTGTTCATGTGTGTGGTGTCAGGGCAGGGGCACTTGTGTGAATGTGGGAGTGTTGGTGGAAGCCAGAGACCAACCTCAGGTGCCATTCTCAAGAGCCGTCTACCTAGTTTTTGATACAGGGCAGGGTCTTTACAGGCTAGGAGTTTGTCAAATTGGTTGTCCAGCAAGACCCAGGAAACCACCTGTGCCTGCCTCTCCAGCACCAGATTGTAATTGTATACCACCACTTTTGTCTTTTTACATGGGTTGAACTCGTGTCTTCATGCTGGCAAATAAGCACTTTACCTATTGAGGCGTCTCCCCGACCTGGAAATTAAATCTTAATAGACACTGTTACTGTGGTGACTTTTCATTACACTGCATTATCAGAGTGTCCTAGGCTAGGGCCTGGAACTCAGCACACAGAAGAAGGGTGTGTTAAACAAAAATTAAACACCACATTTTAAATTTTCATCCTTTTCTTCTACTTGTTTGTGATAGGACTCACAAAACCACTTTTATTTTCTGTTAATGCCTCATAATATTTTGAAGGTATGAGAGTTTTAGAAAAATGTTAATCTGCTCTGGTGGTACAGCCCTGCCGTCCTGACACTCAGGTGGTGAAAGATGGGGATCAGGAGTTCAAAGCCACCCTCAGCTACACGAGACCCTGTCTCAGAAAAACAAAAACAAAATTAAAAAAATCTTTTGTAGCCAGCATTTCATGAGTTTCATCATTTGTCAGTAGTGGTTCTGAGTGTCTCACATGTGACTCTATTCAGCCTTCATTAAGAACCACAAAGACAGCCTAACTAAAGATATAAATACAGCCTATACAGTGGAGCCAAGGTTGAGTGTCTGTGACGTGAATGCAGACAGTCTTTTTGTTTGCTTTGGTTTTCTTAAGATTTATTTGTTTTTTATGTTCATTAGTGTTTTGTATGTATGTCTGTAGCTGGGTAGTACTGCAAGCCTTTAATCCCAGCGCTAGGGAGACAGAAGCAAGTGGCTCTCTTATGAATTCGAGGCAGCCTGGTCTATAGAGTGAGTTCCAGGACAGCCAGGACTGTTACCCAGAGAAAACCTGTCTTTGAAAAAAAAGGCAGAGGAGGAAGGACATGTATGTCTGTCTGTGAAGATGTCAGATGCCCTGGATCTGGGGTTACAGTTATGAGCTGCCATGTGGGTGTTGGGAATTGAACCTAGGTCCTCTGGAAGAATATCCTGTGCTTTTAACCACTGAGCCATCTCTCTGGCCCCAAATTCAGGCAGTACCTTGTAGCATGTAACATACTGAGCTACTCTGCCACACACAGCAGTGTGACTGGAGAATTCAGTCTGAAGGATCCTTAACCCCTGTTATCATTCATTCATTCAGGGTCTGATTTTTATATATATATAGTGTATGTGTGTGTTGTCTGTATATGTCCTGGTGCCCATGGAGGACGACTATGTCATCAGAGCCCCTGGAACTAGAGTTAAACAGTTGTGAACTGCTGTGTGGGTGCTGGGAATCGAACCTGGGTCCGTTGGAAGAACGACTGCTCTTATCCCCTGAGCCATCTCTCCAACCTCAGAGTTTGTGTAGTAGGAGGCCGCTTGTTTGTTCCCGGCCTCTCAGTCCCGAAATAACCACACAGAAACTGTAGTAATCAAATCACTGCTTGACCCATTAGCTCTAGCTTCTTATTGGCTAGCTCTTACATCTTAATTTAGCCCATTTCTATTAATCTGTGTATTGCCATGTGGCTGTGGCTTACTGGCAAGGTTCTGTCTGGTGTCTGTCTCTGGTGGGACTACGTGGCTTCTCCTGACTCTACCTTCTTTCTCCTAGCATTAAGTTTAGTGTCCATCCGTCCCACTTCCATTGCCCCCTCCCCCGCACCTACCTCTAGTCTGCCCTGCACAGGCACAAGACAACTTCTTTATTAACCAATGGTATTCACAGCATACAGAGGGGAATCTCACATTTCCTTCCCTTTTCTGTCTAAATAAAAAGGGAGGTTTTAACTTTAACATAGTAAAATTACATATAGCAAAACAGGTATCAAGCAAGAATTACAGTTAGAATATTTATATCCACTTCATCTTTTATCATAACTAAGGAAAACTATAACTATCTATTCTAAAACTCCATCAAAGACTCCTGAAGGATATATTACCTAAGAAAACAGGAAGTACATTGTAAGCAACTTTAAAAACTCTAGAAATGACAGAGACAGTTTCGTGTCTGGACAGTCACCCGAAGTTTTTCTGTACCATTGGGGGGGCATCCATCTTCAGCCTATAGACCCATAGTGTCCAGCAGATTTTTCCACGAAGCAGGAAATTTTAAAGACAGTTCCGCCTATATTGGCAGTTTGTCAGTCACTTTCTTCTGTATCCTGCAGAATGTCTTGCAGATTCTTTCATGAAGCAGGAACCCCGAAGAACTGTCTCCCTTTCTTTATGCAACTTCAGCAGCCATTTTTCTGTGGGTCCTGCATGTTCAGTTCATACAGCATAATATCAAGCAGTCCAGGCAAGAACAGTTTCTTGCCCAAATGGCCAGCTTCTTCTTGAAGTTATTGGTGCTGCCAGGAGCAGATGTGTCTCATTGTCATGCAAAGTCTAAATTATTAAAACATTTTAAATGCCTTATTCTGTAGTCTTTGAGAGGTTTGAAGAATAATTATGCATCTAAAATAACCTCTGTACATCTAGAAAATCTAACTAACATGACTACAAGCTTGACTATTATAGATGATTATCTATTAACCTATATTTCTTAATTATACATTATACATTTTTAAATGAGCTGTGCAAGCACAATACCTTAATCAAGAGCAGAAATATACATGTAACAAAATTGATGTTAAATTTGTATCAGCAAACCAAGATCCATACCAATGTAAAGCACTCATCTCTGTATCAGACTTGATTCTTGATTGGTTCTCAGTTTAGCACTTCAGCAATGAAGGGGGTAGTATAAAAGCAACATGACACTTCACATGCTGGATTTTACATGTATATTCTCTTTATTCCTGGGTGGGTTCTATGGACAGACAGCCAAAGAATTGAAGCCAAGACATCCAGACTTTGTGACTCTACATCTGCTCGTGTGTTATACCAAGATGCCCATTCTGTTTGTCTTTTCTCTTTATAGATGTTTGCTTGTGCCCAGTTGGGGAGGGAGAATCAGGGCAATTGCAGCCTACTGACCTGCTGACATGTTTCCATCTCTTTTCCCAGGTATTGGTGTCCCCATTATGCTGGCATATGTTTATGGGGTTGTACCCATTTCTCTCTGTCGTGGAGGTGGCTGTGGAGTTAGCACAGCCAATGGAAAGGGGGTGAAAATTGAGTTTGATGAAGATGATGGTCCAATCACAGGTAAAGGAAGGAATTTTGTTTCCATTTGAATTTATGGAACGAAAGATAAAAGTCTGTAGAATTTAGTACATTTTTACAGGAAGATTATCTTGGATTTCTTTAGATAATGAGCCTTGTAGGGAGTAAACTATTTTTAGCCTTTCATTTCTTGGTTCCAGAATTATTAATTCCTCTGGTAGCTGCCTGTTGACTGAGGTTTCTGTCCTACCCGGTTCCCACAGTCGTTAAATCCCAAAGAATCACACAGAGGTCTATATTAGTTATAAACTGATTGGCCTAGTATCTCAGGCTTCTTATTAACTCTTATAACTTATATTAGCCCATGATTCTTGTCTGTGTTAACGACATGGCTTGGTACCTTTTTTGACAAGGCAGTCACATCTTGCTTGCTCTGTGTCTGGTTTCCTCTGCCTCTGGGTGACGACTGCAGACTGAAACTTTCCTCCTCCCATAATTCTTGTTGCCATGCCTCTACTTCCTTCCTGGTCACCATTGCCCCACCTTACTTCCTGCCTGGCTACTGGCCAATCAGCATTTTATTAAAAATAATACAAGTGGGCTGGAGAGATGGCTCAGAGGTTAAGAGCATTGCCTGCTTTTCCAAAGGTCCTGAGTTCAATTCCCAGCAACCACATGGTGGCTCACAACCATCTGTAATGGGGTCTGGTGCCCTCTTCTGGCCTGCAGGCATACAGACAGAATATTGTATACATAATAAATAAATATTTAAAAAAAAATAATACAAGTGACAGGATAAAAGATGATTGTCCCACAGTAGTTGCCTATGTGTGGCAAGGATGAAGCAATAGGACACCCAATAACTGAGTGTGCTGGTGGCGATAAGAAAGCCTTGCATCTGAAGTGCACTGTCATCTTCCAAAGACTTTGCACAGTTATTATCTTGCTGCTTTTTACAACAGCACTGTGAAGAGGGAGCCAGGGCTGTCAGCCATTTCACTAGGAACTTCTTTAAGCTTGTGTTTGTAAACAAGAACTTCTGCAGGCCTGAGGTAAGGACTGGTCTTCTGAGTCCTACTTGAAGTTTCTTCACTTACAGAGATGGCCAGAGGTCTCTGAAGCTTCATAGTAAGAGCACACATGAACTAATCGTATTTTAAAAGGGCCTGGAAACACTTCTTAAAATCTTAGCACTGAAGAAGCTGAGGCAGAGGAGGTCATGAGTTCAAGGCCAGTCTGGGCCACAGGAGACCCTGTCTCAAATGAGAAAGAAAAACAAGTATGGTATAGCAGTTTGCACCTGCAATCCTAGCACTTGGGAGACTAAGATTCAAGACTAGCCTAGACTAAATAGTAAGTTCCAGGATAGCCTGAGCAATGGAATGAGACCATATCTCAAAAATACAAAAACAGTGAAGCAGAACTAAGTTAGATAAAAGTAGCTACAGTGTCATGGAAATAGTAATGGGGTTGCAGTTAAAGTTTGGTATGACTTTAGTGATTTTGAACAGTCATTTAATTTTAAAAAAAAAAAACTTTTTTTTATTTATTATGCATACAATATTCTGTGTGTATGCCTGCAGGCCAGAAGAGGGCATCAGACCCCATTACAGATGGTTATGAGCCACCATGTGGTTGCCGGGAATTGAACGCAGGACCTTTGGAAGAGCAGGCCATGCTCTTAACCTCTGAGCCATGTCTCCAGTCCCTAAAAAAAACTTTTTAAATTGGTTTTTCAAGATAGGATTTCTCTGGCTGTCCTGGAACTCACTCTGTAGCCCAGACTGGCCTCAAACTCACAGACATCCACCTCCCTCTGCTTCCCAAATTCTGGGATTAAGGGTGTGTGCCACTACTGCCTCGCTAATTTCTTACTATTTCCCTATCTTAAAATTCTTATTTCAGCCGGGCGATGGTGGCGCACGCCTTTAATCCCAGCACTCGGGAGGCAGAGGCACGCGGATCTCTGTGAGTTCGAGACCAGCCTGGTCTACAGAGCTAGTTCCAGGACAGGCTCCAAAGCCACAGAGAAACCCTGTCTCGAAAAACCAAAAAAAAAAAAAAAATTCTTATTTCAGCATCTAAAATAAGGGCTGCTAATCCTTAGTTATTGAAAGGGTTGAATACAAATGTAAACAGTCTGATGTGTAGTATCTCCTTGTTGTTTAAGTGAATAATGTAGTACTTTTCCACGTGAAAATCCTCCACTCTGAAGAGTCATTGCAGGAAAATGCCTACCAGACTGTTCTGATGCTGTGTTTCTCTTTTTCTTTTTTTCTTAGATTTTTCGAGACAGGGTTTCTCTGTAGCTTTGGAGCCTGTCTTGGAACTCCCTTTGTAGACCAGGCTGGACTTGAGCTCACAGAGATCCGCCTGCCTCTGCCTCCCGAGTGCTGGCATTAAAGGCGTGTGCCACCACCGCCCGACTGATGCTGTGTTTCTCAAATGGACATGTTTGGTTCTCCCCACAGTGGCAGATGCCTGGCGGGCCCTCAAGAACCCCAGCATTGGAGAGAGCAGTATTGAAGGCCTGACTAGTGTGCTGAGCACCAGTGGGAGCCCTACAGATGGACTCAGTGTTATGCAAGGCCCTTATAGTGAAACAGCCAGCTTTGCTGCCCTTTCCGGAGGCACCCTGAGTGGTGGTATTCTCTCCAGTGGCAAGGGAAAATACAGCAGGTAAGTAAATAGTGGTCTGTAACAAGCAGTTGGAATTTCTTAAAAGAAGAGCACACTGAGCCATTTCTAAGTCCCACTTTGCTTTAATCACCAGTGATATTTTTCTTCTACAAAGGTCACAGTTCTTTGTATCACAGTGGCGTCCATTTCAAGAATGATCGTTGACTGCTTCATTAGGCTGCCTGCTCTAGGATGCAGGAAGAGCGAAGGCACTCTCAGGCTTGTTGCTGGTTTTATGTTATATCACATTGATTCCTTGTACTGTACTCTATTTGACCCTCCTATTTCCATTGGATAGAGTAGAAAAATCAATTCTATAAATTTGTATTAGGAATATATAACACGAGCTGAAAAATGGCTCAGCAGTTAAGAGTACTGATTGTTCTTCCAGAGGATCCAAGTTCAATTCCCAACACCCAAATAGCAGCTCATACCTGTCTGTAACTCCAGGGGATTGCCCATAAAGTTAAATAAATTTTTTTAAAAAAAGAATACACCTTTAATACCAGCACTCAGGAAGCAGAGGCAGGTGGGTCTCTGTGAGTTCGAGGTCAGCCTGGTCCACAAGAGCTAGTTCAGGACAGGCTCCAAAGCAACACAGAGAATCCCTGTCTCAAAAAAAAAAAAAAAAAAAAAAAAAGACTAACAACAACAAAAAGAATATGTAAAGCCTTGTCAATAAAAATAACTGATTCACTTGGATTTTGCCATAATGCCATACTATATATTCAGAGACATGTAACTGGTATTAGACAGAAGCAGTTAGTTCAGTGGAGGAAGAGTGGCCTTGTGGAGCACAGCAGGGCAGGAGGTAAGGGAAGGACTTGTCTTCAGGTACCTGGAGGGCCTCCAGCTTGGAAAAGGATTAGGACGCTGACTCATTTTGGCAGAAAGAACCAAAGTGACTGGCAACAACCTCTACTGGTTTCAGTACAGTGTAGAGTCCACAGGGGAGGCTGTGGGAAGCCCCCAGAGAAGGCAAACTGCCTTCCCAGATCCTGAGCCGCTTGTCCTGGAAGTTTAGAGCGAGACCAGATGGCCATTTGGCTGCGTAAAAGACTCAAGTGACAGATGGCAAGTGGACTACATCCTTCACCTTGGTGTCCTTTATCCACCTGGGAACCTCTTAAAAATAGATTTTCAGAGCATATTTCCAGAATTAATAACTTAGAATCTCCTGGGGTGGAACTTAAGGGTGGTCTATGTTTAGAAAATAAATCTCTCCAGATGATTCTAGTGTAGCCACTGGCATGAACCAGCCTCTGGCGGCCACCAAGTAGGTGGCCTGGTGGGCTTTGAGAAAGTCTGTGCCCAGTGAGTGATCTGCACTCGAGCTGAAGCTGGAACACAGGCCTGAACGCACTCCCCCTCACGTTGCCCTCATTCTTGAAGGGCATCTAAGGTGGAGTGGTAGGGCAGAGAGACAGGCAGCAGGATCTGGAGATTGCTGACCTAGCTGTTGTATCTTGTGACTGGTGTCCCTTGTTAGGGGCTCCTGCCCCCACATTCTAGAGTATTCACTACTGTGCTCTCTTGAAGGCGACTCCCCTTGAATGAGCCACAGACATAGCTGGAGCATGACTTGCTGAGACTGCAGTGCAGCCGGCAGCTGCCGCATCCTGTGAAAGCCTTTTCTTTATGGGAAGTGAATGAGTCAGATGGGCCTGACTGGGAAACCCATTATGAGGAAATACTGAAGTGCAGAACAAAATGGTGTTGAGCCAGAAAGGAAGCAGTTAGGGGTTCCCAGCTTTGAAACATCATTGGGAAAGTGCTCCTGACAAGGATGAATGAGGTTGGCTCCTGTGTGCCTTTCATTCTCATAGCCTGTCCGTAACTTGGTTAGTAAGTGTTGAGGTCTTCCTGTTATGTCCAGGGTAGGAAGGGCAAAGTGTGAATGAGGTGCGAGCTCTCCCTTTGTGGCACTCCCTGGAGTGGAGAGAGGTGTGTAAGCTGATATAGAAGAAGGTTGGGCACTCAACTGGACGCGTCGGTTATGGAAAAGACAGGAAATGGTAGTCCTTTGTTGCTAAAGTTTTTTAGGCAGAGAAAGGGAAACTTTTGAGAGAAAGAGAGCATAGCGTCCACAGAGCCACAGAGGTATAAATGCAGATTTAGAGAGGTTGTGATGTCGGACTTAACAATGAGAAAATGAACCTGAGCAGCTCGCAGACCTGGAAGGCCACAGGCACCTGCTGGAAGGAGGGGAGCTACACGTTAGGTTTTAGGACGGTTGCGTCTTTGCCTGCATTGACACTGCTCTGGAAGGTTGCTTGACTGGAACTTAGGGGCTGCTGAAGAGGAGCCCAGTGTTAATTATCTAGTTAAGGATCTGAAGTTAAATAGTAGAACTGGGGACAGAAGGAGGGGACGATTCAGCTGATATGTAAGGAAGGAACTGTGTAGGCATGGAGATGATTTTGCAGGTCATCACAGTTCTCAGGAGAATAATGGAAGAGATGTGTGCCAGGAAGCAGACTGCCAGAACACCCAGGTCTCATATTAACTTGAACGTCCCCTCTTTACACAGGTTAGAAGTCCAAGCCGATGTCCAAAAGGAAATTTTCCCCAAAGACACAGCCAGTCTTGGTGCAATTAGTGACAACGCAAGCACTCGTGCTATGGCCGGTTCCATAATCAGTTCCTACAACCCACAGGACAGGTATGTGAACAGTCAGAGCCCAGGGCAGGCTTTATTCATTGGGTGCTAGGTCTTCAGAAGATCACTCCTCATCTGAGGGCCCTGTGTGTCGTCTAGTTGGAGATGTGTGTTGGTGAATCCATTGAGCACTTTTGTGGTACTGGAGCATTTAGCATCTCTTGACTCTTAGAGACTACCTGCTTTCTTCCCTCCCTGTTTCTTTTCCCATCTCCCCTCTTCTTTTTTCTAGCTGTTGGCACAGTCTAATTATTCAGTTTGGAACCCAAAGAGCTGGATTGATATTGGCTGGTGTCTTAAGTCTAAGGCTTCTGTTGCCCTTTGCTGGATCTGATTCCATACTCTCTTTGCTTTTATTTGGAACTTTGTGTCTGGTCTGGTATGGTTGAGGTCCTCCATACTGCAAAGGTTATGGCTTTTGACTGTGGCACAGTCATAGAAAGCTGCCAAGTTGCATTCACATTCATATTTGAAGTAAGATAGGATGAGGTTCTTAGTTGAACTCTGGAGGACCTTTTTAGATATTCTAAGGAGAGGTTTTGAAGAGTGTGCACATGCATGTAGAAAGGGGAAAAGTGCGCTCTGGTCCACTTTGACCCATCTCTTTTAACTACTTAAGCCAGAAACCAGAAACTATTTTGTGAGCAGCTATGGCAGAACCTAGTATGACTCAGGGTGATGGATTTGTCTCCACAGAGAGTGCAACAATATGGAAATCCAAGTGGACATTGAAGCCAAACCAAGTCACTATCAGCTGGTGAGTGGGAGCAGCACAGAGGACTCGCTCCATGTCCATGCTCAGATGGCAGAGAATGAAGAGGGTAATGGTGGTGGTGCTGGCGGTGGCAGTGGTGGCAGTGAAGAGGATCCCCCTTGCAAACACCAAAGCTGTGAACAGAAAGACTGCCTGGCCAGTAAGGCTTGGGACATCAGCCTGGCCCAGCCTGAAAGCATCCGCAGTGACCTAGAGAGCTCTGACACACAGTCGGATGATGTGCCAGACATCACTTCAGATGAGTGTGGCTCCCCCCGTTCCCATGCTGCAGCCTGCCCCTCGACCCCCAGAGCCCACGGTGCACCAAGCCCAAGTGCCCACAGGAACCTCACTGCTCCAGCGGAGGGCCAGACTGTTCTGAAGCCAGAAGACTATGAAGTGGAATGAAGGCTCCTGCTCTGAGAAGCACACTTGTTGTAACTGCATCTTTTGGAATCTTTTTTGGGGGAGGGTGGGGATTTATGTATTTTGTTTAAAGATTCTCTGGTCAGGGTTCCCCCAGGGAAGTTCTGAGAAATTTGCAATTTCTTACCAGATAAAAATGAAATTTTTGCCTCTAATATCCCTCCCCTTATCCCCTTGTTTTTAGTTTTAATTTATTGGTTAAGCTGATGTTGGCAATCTGTGAGGTGTGTCAGAGAATGTACATATGTATGTGTGTATATTGTATGTATGCTAACATATTATTGATGACACATTTTAATAAAGATTTCTGTGGTAGTTCACCTCATCTCACTGTCCTTGGCTTGGGTAGTCCTGCAGAGCCAAGTGTTTATTGGAAGAGTAGTCTGTCTTTGATACTTGTTAGACCTGAGGAGCTTCTGAACCCCAGGGAAAAAGGGTTTTCTATTCCATCCTGCTGTCCTGACAGGAAGCAAAGCCAGGCTAGCTTGCTGCTGTGTAGTCTGAGGCTGCAGAAAGCCTGGCTGAGGCTGCTGGAGAGGGAGGAGAGAGGGAGGAGACTGAGCTGACTTGTTGGCCCTCTAGAGGCAGCTCGCACTTCTCCTGTTGGGACCTTACTCACCATCCTTGATAGTCACTGTTAGTCCTTGGGGTGGCAGTGTGTGGAGAGGGCTTGGTGACCCTTCCAGGGCGACAAGTTAGAGAACAAGGCATTCTTTTCTCTTCCAACTGGGGCGCAAACTCAGGACCTTGTGCATGCTGTGCAGGTGCTCTACCCTTGAGCTACAACCCAGCCCCAGCAGCAGATGCTCGCTGGAGGAAGAGATGCAACTGCACGATCGCCAGGCAGTAGCATGGGTATTGGCTGTGCTCTCAGGTATACACTTCGTGCCGCAAAAGCCATGCTCGGTTTTGCCAATCCAGTTTAAGGAAGACTAAGAAATCAGGACTGATGAAAGGAGGCATGCCACCAAAATCTCTGAATCTAATTGTGCTTGCTCTTAGACATTTTATCAGAATTGAGCTGTCAGTAGTAGGAATTTGGGCACTGTCAAGAATAAGGTCCTTGGTCTTGGGGTGCAGTTCAGCGGAAGAATGCCTGCCTAGCATGCAAGGCCCTGGGTGCAATGCCTAGCACCACAAAACAGTAATAGTAATGATAATAAATAATGTCTTTAGAATTGAAAGCTCATACAAAGAATTTCAGGGAAAGTGACCAAGAGACTCGACGCAAGGTTCAGGATCTGACAGCAATAACCCTGGTGACCATGTCAGCCACTTTCTCGGGCCCCCATTTTTGACCAATCCTTAAACTATGACGAGGCAGCTTGTCTATCACCTTAGCACCAGGTCCAGGGGAAGAGCCGAAAGCATCTTTGTCTGAGGACCAGCTGCCTTCTGTTTCCATTCGCAGGTGCACCTGCTGGCCTGTACAGTAAAGGATGAGGCATCCAGCCAGCCAGCCAGCCAGCCGCTGGGGAAGATGGGAACAGGAAATGCTAATGGACTATGCATCTCTGTAAGAAAGTGACCTACAGAGTCCCTGTGGGGAAAGACAGGCAGTTTGGAGACCCCTGAGATGCAAATGATCCACTTAAGATTTGCAGTTCTTCTGAAACTTCACCAAGAAAATGCTTAACTTGGATAAAGTCAAAGGCAGTCTGTCCGTGTACGGTCTAGACCTGTAGTCTCTACCTGGGCTGACCTACAGCTGTGGAACTGGGCAGCCTCTCTCGTGTCTTTTCTCTGAGCCTGGTTCTGAGGTCACAGGGTTAAGATGCTGTACCGAAAATGTTGATAAAGGCCCGTGTTGATGATAAGGCGCAAGGTCAAGGAGAGTCTGGGTATCTTCTAAGAAAGGAAACCTGGAACTCAGACCAAAGTCTCAGAAAAAAAAAAAAAAATGGGCTTAGTTGAAGCTCCCAGGCTTTAGCAGCCGAGAAGGCCCGTTAGCACCACCTGGAGGAAGAAATGAGCAATGCATTGGGAACGTTAGCAGAAACTACCTCCTTCACTGGAATGCCAAAGACACCGCAGTGTGGAAATGTAGCCATGAGGAAGGCACAGTTTGTCCCCATGGAGCTTAAACTCCCGGTGAGGGAAAACATGGCTCCTCAATGAGGATAGGTATGCTCTGGGAGAGAGAGGCAGACGGGGCTGCTTTTGATGGGCAGCATATCAGCTTTTCATCGCTGTAACAAACCTATAAAGAGGAAATACCCATGGTCTTGTGGCTCCATCACTACTGGGCTTGCAGCGAGGTGGAACATAATGGTGGATGGGTGGGGTTACATGGAGGAGGAAGCTGTTTACCTCAGGCATCCAGGAATCACAAATACCAACACTACAGTTAGGGACCAACCATTTGACAGGCATTCCAAGCCCAACAAACTACAGTAGGGAGCTTAATCCTATGGTAGGGTACATTTGATCAGAGACCCGAATGGAGAAATGGGGGCAGGGGAACCAGGACTGAAAACAGAACCCAACACTGTGGCGGGAACACCGTAGGTCGGTTAAAAGGCAAGATTGTGCATCAGAACAACTTTGAAGAAAAGGTCAGGAGTAGCACTCCAGTGCAGTGGGTGTGTGCAGCCAGCTTTCACAGGGGCGGGGTGGGCGTGTCTGGTCCCTGAGGATGGATAGAGGCTTTGGACTTGGTAGATGAGTACAAGTCCCAAACATACCATCTTGTACTGCAGAGGCCAGCAAGCTGGGAACGTCGTGCCTTGACTTCCTGGAAGCTGGACTCTGCACGGAACTTGCTTTGCCAGTGAGATGCACAGACACAGAATATATAGACAGAAGTGGCGGGAGGTTTCTTTAATGCTTTGGCTAATGCTACTGCAGGATCGTTCCACCTCAGACTGCTCCTCAGTGGAGCTCCAGGGGCAGCAGTAGCTTTTCGGGTGTGGGAGATCATTCCCAGCCCTAGGTAGCTCCTCGTCTCCAGGATGGTGGTGGATATAGTAGTTCCCTGCGGGTGAGGATAATTGTGGGAACTCCCAGAAGCACATTCTCCAGCCCGCCAAGGCTTCCCAACTCTCTACTTTAAAATTGCTACTTTTGGGGTTCTTTCCCCCATAACTGTTATTTTTGTTGTTGTTCCAGAAGTGGTAACAGGCACAAAGCTTAGCTCCGTCGTGACTAAGTTGTGTTTGAAGGAGATGAAGATGTCGTAGCTTTGGGATATGGTAAACTCCAGTCACCTGACATACAGTCTTCCAGAAGAAAGATCTAGCAGCTGCAGTGACAGGCTAGTGCGTCAGGATTGAAGTCGGATGGCAGAGTGAGAAAACGAAGGACTCCGGGCATATACAGTGGAGCCCTAAAGTTTTTCCCTTGTAGCCACAAGGCTGAAGTACCAGAAATAAAATGGGGTCACTTGGGGTCTCCTGTGTGACAGGCCAGTGTTTTGTTAAAGCAATGAGACCCTGAAATGGGACCTGGGGAAGTTCACTCTGATTTGGATCAATCCTGTCAAACTCTTGCCGGGCAGTGATCATACACACCTTTAATCCCAGCACTTGGGAGGCCAAGACAGGCGGATCTCTGTGAGTTCAAGGCCAGCCTGGTCTACAGAGTGAGTTCCAGGACTGGTTCAATAGCTACTGAGAAACCCTGTCTCTAAGAAATAAAGTTCTGCCAGCCCACTATCTCCCTATAGCTTCTCTCACTGCAGAAGCCACGTTCCTGATTGTCTCGTGTGGAGACCCTGGAGTCGTTGCCTTGAAAGCGAACCTCCATCCTTGTGCCCACCAAGGAGAGTTGCAGTGCTGGGTCTCTGGAGCTGAGCAAGCGCCTAGAACACCATCAGAACCACATTAGACATCCAGGGTGCGCAAAGATCTGAAGCCGCTGCTCCGTGCTCCTGCACTTGGGAGGTGGAATTACTAGGTCTAGAGGGATTACTTGGAGACTGTCCCCAGGCTAGCGCAAATCCCAAGGGATTTAAAAGCATTTTGCGGTCCACTCATTAAAACAGAGGTTTGAGGGGTGTTATGGAGTGAACTGTCTCTTAACCACTACCTCAAAATGTGGCCGAATTTGGAAGCAGGGTTCTCAAGAGTATAATTAGAATGTCATTCTGAATTAGGATGCCCCCCCTAACCTAACTTGGCTGAGGTCTGCCTAAAAAGAAAAGTGGGGGCTGGAGATGAGACTCGGAGTCAGAACGTGTGTCTGATGTATGAGGCCTGGCCTTGACCTTCAGCATCACACTTATAAAAACTGAGGAAGGGATGTGTACATAGACTGAACATGGAAGAGAGGTTGTGGTGATTTGGGAGCCAGGGTAAACCAAAGACTGCAGGACCCTCAATTTCTAAACGCAAGGAACAGATCCCCACTCCCAGTCACAGATGCCAACAGCACCCAGACCCCAAACAGCAAACTCCTGTATAAAGCCACGCAGCTTCAGCACTTCGTCAGTGAAGCAAAGGAACTTGGGCCTAGGTCTGTCTTACACTTCCATTCCATGGTCCTCTCCCAACTCTTGTAGACTCAAAAGCTACTGACTCACAGAGCAAAAGCTATTGCAATTAAAACAGCAAAGGAAACCCCTGAATCACCTTTCCCCATTATAATTATAAGCCAAAAGCATTTGGGGGGAAGGGAGTCTTGATGTGGAAGGGTCATCTAACCAAGGAGACTAACACATAGACAGATGACCCTTCCACATCAGGGTCTCATATAACCCAGACTGGCTTCAAGCTTCCTATGTGCCTGAGGTTGGGCTTGAACTTCTGATCCTCCTGTCTCCTCCTCGGTGCTGGGATTACAGATGTGTGCCACCATGTCTGCTATGTGTGTACTGGGGACTGAACCCAGGGCTTCATGCCTGCTAGACAGTGGTTCTCAACTTTCCTAATGCTGCGACCCTTTAAAATACACTTCCTCATGTTATGCCGACCCCCAACCATAAAATTATTTTTGCTGCTACTTCATAATGAATTTTACTACTGTTATGAATCGCCATGTGAATATCTGAGATGCAGGATATCAGATATCCAACCTTGTGAAAGGGGTTGCTCCCCACAGGCTGAGAACTGTTATACTCCACAAACACTCTACCAACTGAACTATGTCCCCAGAAGTTCAGGACATGTAGCATGCACATGTAACTTGTTTCTTTGGCCCATGTAGGCCTTGGCTACACATGGCTATTATTGTGCATATAATCTCTTTATGAAGCAAATGCCTGGCTGTCCTGGAGCCCATAGCCACACAATGGGATGTGAACAGTGACCTGCAATTTGAGGTGTTCTCCAGTCCGAGGAGCAAAAAACAAGCTATGTCCACCTGTCAGGTCAACAGCGCGTCCCTCCGTCCTGCGTCTAGGTTGCCTGGCCTCTTCAGCTCTGCTGAATTCTAGTCTGCACCCACATCTCCAGAAACGTCACTCTTCAGGTCTCTGGCCACACAGGAAGTGGCAGGCATCTAGGGACAGGGGACAGTCTCTGGAAACTAAGGGAATTTCTAAAACTGGGGGTTTTGCGCCTAGCACTTGGCAGTGCCTGCTCTAAAATGAAAGGTGAGTTCCATGTTATCCCCACACTGAGTGTTCAGTGAGTTCCGTATACATGTGGTTATGTTGCAGTGTTGGCGTACCAGAGAGTTCCACAATAGCCCGTATTGGAGTATAACAAAAGTTTATTTATTAGGGGATAAAATCACAGAAAGGGTAGCAATCCGCAGTCCTCTGCATAAGCTGGGAACTGAAACCAAATCCAGTGGCCACGAGGATTGTTCACGCTTTTTGTCTGCATTTATAGTACATGAAACCACACCTAAAGTGGACTTTTTTTTTTTTTTTCAAAACCCAAAGTCAGATTTCAGGGGGTGAAAGCTGAATGAGCAGAGAAGCGGAGCAGCAGACACTAGTTCTTACCTCTACCAAATCCTCAGACTGAATGGGGTATCCTGTCTCTACAAGACCTCAGACTGAATTACCTGAGCTCCTGTCTCCTCCCACCTTACATTCCTCTCTCTGCCCAGCCGTATCCCTTCCTGTCTCCACCTCCCTGCTGTTGGGATTAAAGGCATGTGATCCCAAATCCTGGGATTAACGGTGTGAGCCACCACCACCAGGCTCTGTTTCTCTTTCAGACTGGATCAATTTTGTGTAGCCCAGGCTGGCCTTGAACTCACAGAGATCTTTGTCTGCCTCTGCCTCCTGTGTGCTGGGATTAAAGGTGTGTGCCATCACTGCCTGGCCCCTACAGCTGACTAATGGCTTAGTTCTGCACTCTGATCTTCAGGCAAGCTTTATTTGTTAGATCACAAACAAAATATCAGAATTTAAATAAGATGGAGCGTGACTAGAGAAGACACCTGACATTGGCCTCTGAGCCCCACACACACATGCACAACTGCATGCACATGTGCACAAGCATGTACGTACTCATACTTGCACACACACGTGGATATGTGCACAACATACACACTCCTGTAAATACATATTTACATGTGTATATGCACACACCTGTGTGCATGCACACCTACATACACACAAGCATACACATTCACATGTGCACGCGCACAGTATAGTGGTTAAGAGGTTAGTCTTGAGCTACGCAGTGTATGTTGGAATTCTAGTTTCAACCATTTAAGTAGTTTATGACCTTGGGTCCATGTTGACTGGCCCCTCTGTCCCAAGTTCTTTACATGGGACATAAGGCTTGAACAAATGCCTACAATGAATGGTGGAGACAGGGAGGGATATGGCTGGACAGAGAGAGGAATAATAAGGTGGGAAGAGACAGGACCTGTAAAGACAGGATACCCCATTTGGGCTGAGGATTTTGCACAGGTAACTAGTGGCCAGCTGGCATCCTAGCCTTTCATTCATTCTTTCTCCTAATAGGTGTTGTCATGGTTATGCGCAAACTATAAATGACATTTATTCATCATGTGATCTTCCACACAACACTGCCTCCGACCAATCAGGGACCGTGCCTGAGTGGTGGGCCTTCCCACTCCTTTACAGCACACCTGGGAGACATCTTGGAAACGCCAAGCTCTTTTCTACAGGACCAGGAATGTAAACTGGCCCAGTGACCGATACAGGCTGCTCACTCATTCACTTGTCCTGTCTGTAGATTTTTAAAAAGTACTGCTTTGTTTTTACAACTGTTTTGCTTGCATGTATGTCAGTGCTTTTGTGAGCAAGCCTGGTACCCTCGGAGGTCAGTGGGGGTCAGATCCCCAGGATCTGGAGTGACAGATGTTGTGAGCTGCCAGGTGGGTGCTGGGAAGTAAACCCAGGTCCTCTGGAAGAACAGCCAGTTTGTTTCATTTTGTTGAGACAGGGCTTTCCTGGATCTCACTATGTAGACCAAGCTGGCTTCAAACTCAACGGTCCACCTGCCTCTGCCTCCCCAGTGCTGGGATTAAAGGTGTGTGCCATCTGCCTGGCTCTCAGCCAGTGCTTTTAACCAGTGAAAATCACCCCCTGCTCTGGTGCTGTTTCCTTGATCATCAGAATATAGAGTCCAGGAGTCACTGGACACGAGCGTGGTAATGGAGTGTGCTGGGCCCCAGTAATCCACCCACAAAATGTTTGCTCCTTTTCCCTGTGAACATGGCTGGTGTTTGTTTCAAACACTTGTGTTGAACTGGAAATTTGGGGGCTTCCACTGAACCAGTAGCTGAGATGGAGCAATTGGTCCTAATCACCCAGGGAAATAGTGCCGCAGAAGCTGGTCAGTGTGGCAGGAAGGGGTACGTCTGGGAAGCACTTTTGGAGTAAGTGCTCTAAGGGGTGTGGAGATGGCTCAGCGGGGAAGGTGCTTGCATTCAAGCAAGAAGACCAAAGTTCAAAACCTCAACATGCATGTAAAAGCCAAATGTGGCTGGGCAGTGGTGGCACACACCTTTAATCCCAGCACTCAGGAGACAGAGGCAGGCAGATCTCTGAGTTTGAAGCCAGCCTGGTCTATAGAGTGAGTGCCAGGACAGCCAGGACTGTTACACAGGAGAAACCCTAGCTTGAAAAACCAATAATAAATAATAACTGCCAAACATAGCAACACACCTCTGTAACCCCAACACGGGGAAGGAGACTGGAAGATATTTGGAACGCACTGGTCTAGACAAGCCGATGAGCTTAAGGTTCAGCGAAGAAACCCTCTTTCAAGACATAAGGTTAGAGCCGGGCAGTGGTGGCGCACACCTTTAATCCCAGCACTTGGGAGGCAGAGGCAGGCAGATCTCTGTGAGTTCGAGCCCAGCCTGGTCTACAGACCTAGTTCCAGGACAGGCTCCAAAGCCACAGAGAAACCCTGACTCGAAAAACCAAAAAAAAAAAAACCAAAAAAAAAAAAAAGACATAAGGTGAGGGCAGCAACAGAGAAAGACATGACATTGACCTCTGGCCTCTGCATACACATGTGCACCTGTATACATGCACACAGGTACATGTATGCGCACGCACACACGAAAACACCTTCTGAAAGCTAGAGCGTGGAAAACCCATCTGCTCTAGGAAGGGAGAGTGGAATGCAAGTCACCTGTCTGATAGCTGCTGCATCCAGCTGAGCTGCTGGCTGGGAAAAAGGTCGATGCAGTGCGCAGAAGGGAGGGTGTGGATGTGAGCAACTGACTCATGCCAAGCCGAGAAACGAGGACTCTGGGGGCTCTCTGCTTCCTTCCTTGTTCTGCTGTGTATTTATTTATAGCTGCCAACCTGTTTCTAGCCACCCCCTCACATTTCCCCTGATGTTGTAAAGTGTGTCACTGTAAGTTGACAATTCAGTCTTTAGGTTACAGGTTGTCAAGGTGGAGTCCTGCCCAGGCTACAATGACTGTCATCGGAGAGAGATTCGTGACTGGAGGGATCTGCTGTTGCTGTCGTCAGTTGGCTTTTAGCATCCGTACAAACACTTCCTCAGCGTAGCGAGGGTCTGCATACAGATCAGGTCGACCAACTGCATCCATACACACATACGTGTGCGTGGGGGGTGGGGGCTGAGACAAGGCCATTTCTCACGTGTGACAGCCGTGAGCCACTCCAGCTCCTTTCCCGTGTCAGCTCATGAGCACTGAGGGGGGCTGTGATGGCTGAGCTCGGGGTTCTAGTGTGCAATCGCCAGCTTCCTGGAGGTAAAGGCAGTGGTTGCAGTCAGAATGGTGTGCGCATGTGTGCACACGTGTGTGCCTGTTTGCGCACGCATGTGCACATGTGCGCGCCCATTTTCTTGCTGTTGTTGTCGATGGGGACTGAATCCAGAGCTTTCCGAATGCTAAGCACATGGTTTACCGATGCACCGCCCCCAGCTCTAACCATGAGCTTGCGGCTGAGCTCTCTGACTTCACAAACCAGTTGGATTTAGATCTTTCTGGAAAGATTTCAGTGGAAGAACTGGGATGAAGTTTATGATCTCTAGCCAACCACCAGCTTCAGTTTTCTTGGCTGCTGGGCTAGGCTCGGTAGCTAAGTTTATGTCCAACCCCAGCCGCGCCTGCCCACCCCAAGCTCATCACAAGTCCCAAGCTTCGGGACTTCACGGACAAACCACAGGCCCTCTGGCCACATTCTGCAGAATCACGTTCAGGCTATGCCTCCAAGACGTGTATGAAACAGATTGCAGGGCCCTGAGAAGTCCCACGGCCAGACGTGAAAAGAGCAGGTTCCATGCTCAGCTCCCAAATCCCACACGGCACCCTCTTCCCACTCTTGAGTGTCTTGAGGCTTCGTGGGTGGAAAGCGAACATCCGTGAAGGTGCTGACACTGTGTGGTTGGGTTCTGAAGCCTGAGTTGTAGATGCACAGAAACAGGCAGTCACAGAAGAGCCAGCAGCTCGGGAAACCCAGCCCTCCCGCAAACCTGCGCTGCAAACGCCACCAGCCTCACTTTGAGGTCTGCGCATGTGCAGCAGATGCAGCCACCTCTAGTCCTAGGCTCCACCCTGGGCTTTGCCTGGCCTGAGGTACTAGAAGCAAGTTCGTTGCTAATGGGGTGCAGGCAGCTTCACTCTGAGCTTAACCTATTTGCTGCTGCTATAACAGAGTGGGCATGATTCTGAAAAATCTACAAAAAAAAAAGAGATTCGTTTCTTACACTTCTGAAGGTCGGTTCGTCCACGGCTAAGAAGCCTGTGCGTGGCAAGACAGTGTCACTCCCCTCCCCTCCCCTTCCCTCCCCTCCATCCCCTCTCCCCTCCCTCCTTCCCTCCCTCTCTCTTTTTCTGTCAATAGGTAGATCAGGCTAGCCTTGACCTCACTATACATCCAAGGATGACCCTGAACTCCTAACCCTCCTGCCCCCCCCCCGCCCGTCTCCCAAATGCTGGGGTTACAGGTGTGCACCTCCACACCCAGTCTATGTAGCCGTGGAGACCCATCCAACCCAGACTTTAATTCACGCTAGGCAAGTATTGTACCAACGGAGCCATATCCCAGACCAAAGCAAAGGCTGCTGTAGTGTGTTGTCTCATGGTGGAAGGCAGACGGGGCAGGAAGCACGATTGTGACCTCATATGAGTGCGTGTGTACTTGTACATATACAGGGTGTGAGGGAGGGAGAGAAAGCAAGAGAATCAGAGATAAAGTTTACAGCATGTAGGGGTTCTGTGTGTTTCCCTGCATGTCCCTGGCTGTCCCCGAGCTCACTCTGTAGACCAGGCTGGCCTCAAATACAGTGTGTGTTTTGGGGGACACATTCAAACCACAGCATAGGACCCGTGCCAGGCCACAGAAATTGCTACCCATAGACTAGCCCAGACGACGTCACCACAGAGATCATTCACAGCAACATGGCGCCTGAAACCCTCGGTGCCCATGGGAGAGGACCAGATTTCTTTTCTCTCTTAACCGAGAGGCAGGGTGGGGAGCAGCCAGTGACAGAGGTGGGGGGGAACAGCCAGTAACAGAGGTGGGGGGGGGAGCAGTCAGTAACAGAGGTGGCGGGGGAGCAGCCATTAACAGAGGTGGCGGGGGAGGGGGGGGCAGTCAGTAACAGAGGTGGCGGGGGAGCAGCCATTAACAGAGGTGGGGGGGGAAGCAGTCAGTAACAGAGGTGGCAGGGGTGGGGAGGGGGAGCAGCCAGTAACAGAGGTGGGGGAGGGGAAGCAACCAGTAACAGAGGTGGGGGGAGGGGGGCTGCCAGTAACAGAGGTGGGGGGAGCAGCCAGTTACAGAGGTGGCGGGGGGAGGGGGGGGCGGAGGGGTGCGAGCAGCCAGTAACAGAGGTGGGGGGAGCAGCCAGTAACAGAGGTGGGGGGAGCAGCTAGGGACTAAGCTGTGGGGGAAGGGGGAGCAGCCAGTGACCCAAGGCAGGAGAGGGAGCAGCCAGCGAGGGCGCAAGGGTGAAGAGCCAGAACAGCATCGTGGAAGCCAAGTGGGCAAGGGCTCCAGCAGGGCAGCTCATCAGCTGGCATGGAGACAGGTCAGGTTGGCTGGGCTGGATTTGCTGTGAGAGTAAGCGGTAAGTTCAGAGAAGGCAATTTCAGGAGAGGAGGCACAGAAATTGACTTCCTCTTGCTGAGGAGGGAGTGGGAGGTGAGGAAGGGAGACAGCCGCTCTCTGCTCCCTGCTCCGTCTTTTGATGAAAAAGCCTTAAACGGTACAGAGATCACAGTGTAAGCGAAGGGAGAGACGTGGGTCTTTGGTCCTGAGAAGATGGAGAGATGACCTTCCAGAAGGGTCAGCTGTGATCTCCTCCCTGCTCAGCAGCTAGAAATCTCGTTGATTGACTGAGAAAAAGCGAAATTCCTAATATAGAACGGGGAGGGGGACATAGCCTTACCTCCTTCTCTCATTGTGTAGGTTCCCATCTCCGAGGCCACATGTAATGTTACTCTGGGAGTTGCAAGACTAAAGAACACAACTTGGGGTAGTGAGATGGATCAGCAAGCAAAGGTGCTCATCACCAAACCCGAGGACCTGAGTTCAAGGCCCAGGACCCACATGATAGGAGAGCACCAACTCCTGCAAGTTGTCCTCTGAGCTGAGGCACATGTACACACACACACACAAACTGTAAAGAAAAAAATCTACAAAGAACAAAACTGGAGCAATTAACAGAAACCGTGAACGTTCTGAGAATTCCAAGAATACACAGACTTCTCTCTCCTGAGGTTTCTAAGTAGAAAAGACAGCATGGATTTTCCGGAGGCCATTAGGTAGCCGGTGGCTATCGGGGGCTAAAGGTGCCAGGGGCTGACGGTGAGACTCAGTGGTAGGGTGTTTCCCTTGCAGCCATGGGCTCTAGCCATTCCCAGCACTGCAAATAGGTTAAAACATGCAGGGGACGCAGGGCTGAGAAACAGAGAGACAGCAAAAGGCAGAGTCATCATTTAAACAAAATTACATTTACTTATTTATTTATCCATGTTTGTGTATGTATGTGGGCACGCGTGTGTCATGCATGGGTGTGGAGGTCAGAGGACAGTTGAAGGAGTCGCTTGGCTCTCCCGCCATGTGGTCCCAGGATCATACCCAGGTCATTTATTAGGCTTGGTGGTCGTACACTTACCTGCTGAGCTACCTCACTATGGGCCATTTGTTCCTTTATAGTGTGTGTGAGCAACAGCATGCTTGCGCTGGTGCGCAGGTGGAAGTCAGCTGTGGGTTCTGACAAGTGGAGTTAGATCATAGAGCTTGGTGGCAGGTACCTTTGCCCACCTGGTGACCAGTACCTTTTTGCCCCCTGAACCATCTCACTGACCCAGACATCACTGAACTACATCCCTGTATCAAATAAGGTGAGGTAGCCAAAAAAAAAAAAAAAAACAAAAAAACAAATAAGGTGAGGTTTGGAAAGGGGATTTTTCTATGGCATTTTTGTTTGTTTGTTTGTTTGTTTGTTTTTCTTGCAGTGCTGGGTTGGATCCCATGGTTTTACCTGTTTCAATAAAAACCAGCTTGAAATGTGTTTACACGGGCATCTCATACATTTCTGGTTCATTACTCGTCTCCCTCATCTGTCCCTCTATCTTCATGCCAATCCGTCATGGTCATGAGGACTTTTTTTTATCAGAAATTGGAAAGTCTGGGTTCTCCAGCATCATTCTGGCTCCTCTGGACCCTTTGTGTTTCTGTATAAATCGCAGGAGCTGCTTGTCAGTGTCTGCAGCTGTGAGTTCGACAAGGATTGTACTGAATGCACGGGCCAGTCTGGGACCACCCAGCAATGATAAGTATTTTAGACTTCAGTCCTCAACCCTTGCTTATCTTTCCATTCATTAAGTCTTCCTTATTTGTTTTTTTAAGATAGAGGTTCTCTGTATAGCCCTGGCTGTGCTGGAATTCATTCTGTAGACCAGGCTGACCTTGAACTCATAGAGGTCAGCCTGACTATCTCCTAAGTGCCTGGAAGGTCTTCCTTAATTATTAAGATATTTATATTTATTGTTTTAATTGGCTGTATTTATGTGTGTGTGCGTATGTGTATGTAAGTGCAGGTTCCTGGGAAGGCCAGAAGAGAGTATCACAAGTCTGGAACTGAAGTCATAAGGAGTTGTGAGTTATCA
This sequence comes from Microtus oregoni, assembly GCF_018167655.1. Classification (NCBI taxonomy): domain Eukaryota; kingdom Metazoa; phylum Chordata; class Mammalia; order Rodentia; family Cricetidae; genus Microtus; species Microtus oregoni. Next base: position 23,792,518 of record NW_024543064.1, on the reverse strand, counting down.
GACATTGGGTGCTAGGAGCTGAACTCAGCCTGTGAAAGGCTCTTAACCTCTCAACTACCCAGTCCCCTGACTTTCGATTGATTGATTGATTGATTGATTGATTGATGTGGATAGGGGTTTTGCTTGCACATATGTTCTGTGTGCCACATGTGTTCCTGGTGCCCAAGGAGGCCAGAAGAGGGCATCAGAGTCCATGGAACTACAATGTATATGCTGGGAATCAAACCTGGAACCTCTGGAGGAGCAGCTAGTGCTCTTACCAGCTGAGCTATCCCTCCGCCAGCCCCTCCCTAACTTCTTTTATATTAACTGGTATTAAGCTGAAGAATGGCTGGCTTGCTTTATTATTTGTTTGTTTCTTTATTCATGGCTTGAGACAGAATCTTGCTGTGTAGCCTAGACTGACCTGGAACTTTCAGTCTTCCTGCCTTGGTCTCCTACAAGCTGGGAGTATAGGTAGGGAGCACCATGCCTGACTTTGATTTGTACTTTAAGGGGGATTGCTCAAAAGTGTGGGAAGTGATCGGGGCCGAGGGGTGCTGTGCAAACAAGGGCGGCAGCAGCAGAGACGCAGGAAGGTCCTTGTTGCAGAAACATAAACCGACAGGAACTGGTGAGTGACTTAAGAGGAGAGATCTCCCAGGCTTTGGCCAGGGGACACTTGATTGGCATGTGTCCTATGACACATGAGACAGAACACACAGGAGAACAATGTTGGGGAGATAAAGTGATCAGATGACCTTGAGGTGACTTCGGGACACCTGTGTGGCAGGGTAAGGTCAGTGGACACGCAGCTCAGGGGTCAGGGGTTCGACAGCCTTCAAATAAAGAGGAAATAAATGCGCCAAAGAAGGGGAACAGTGGAGGAAGCGGGGGACCGTGGAGGAAGTGGGGGACAGTGGAGGAAGGGGGGACAGTGAAGGAAGTGGGGGACAGTGGAGGAAGTGGGGGGACAGTGGAGGAAGTGGGGGGACAGTCGAGGAAGTGGGGGGACAATGAAGGAAGTGAGAGACAGTGGAGGAAGTGGGAAGACAGTGGAAGAAGTGGGGGACAGTGGAGGAAGTGGGAGACAGTGGAGGAAGTGGGGGGACAGTGGAGGAAGTGGGGGGACAGTGGAGAAAGTGGGGAGACAGTGGAAGAAGTGGGGGACAGTGGAGGAAGTGGGAGACAGTGGAGGAAGTGGGGGGATAGTGGAGGAAGTGGGGGGACAGTGGAGGAAGTGGGGGACAGTGCAGGAAATGGGGGGACAGTGCAGAAAAAGGGACAGTGCAGGAAAAAGGGGCAGTGCAGGAAAAAGGGACAGTGAAGGAAGTGGGGGGACAGTGGAGAAAGTGGGGGACAGTGGAGAAACAAGATGAGCATTCAAGCCCCGGCTGAGGACAGAAAGCCCACAGGGGGAGCCTGAGAAGGAACAAAGCATGTGCCCCAGAAAGAGCTGTGGGACAAAAGTGCAGGGTCTGTGATCAGCGGTCATGAGCAGGAACCCAAATGGGTTGGCTTGGAGTTGGCAGTAGGGGGTTCACTGGGGAGCTGGGCAGGGGCTTGGCTCGTGGACACAGCGCCGTGAACTGAGGAGGATGCAGAGTATGGACTGTGGAGGTGGAGGAGCACACAGGAGTCAGGAATGGAGAGCATTAGGAAAGCCGTAAACTGGGCGGTCATGGCACACGCCTTTATCCCAGGCAGGCAGATCTCTGAGTTTGAGGCCAGCCTGGACTACAGAGCGAGTTCCAGGACAGCCAGGACTGTCTTAAATAATCCCACCAACGAAGAATAAGACCACTACCACAGTTTAAAGTCAAATTTGAAGCAAGTTTTAATTAAATACTGGCCAGGGGCCATACCCAGGTTCCTAGGAAACGGCCCAGAATCAAGTGTAGTGCTTAAGAAGGAAAAAACCAGAATTCAGTGTTTTCCCATCAGGTCCAATCAGGGGCAAGCCTGCATCCTGAAGTACCTCCAGTCTGTGAACCTCTCACTCTCCTGTGATCAAACCCATCTGGTGCAGGAGGATCAAGCAAGTGTGTTTAGGGAGTGAAAACACGTGGCTTGTTATCTCCCATAAACAGCAGCCTCCAGCATTCAGGAATGGTCTGCTCTTGGGCAAGGGGCTCGCACTTTCGTCTCCTGAATCTCTAGTGCATAATAATTAAAACTTAAAATATAACTTTGGGCCGGGTGGTGGTGGCGCACACCTTTAATCCCAGCACTCAGGAGGCAGAGGCAGGCGGATCTCTGTGAGTTCGAGACCAGCCTGGTCTACAGAACTAGTTCCAGGACAGGCTCCAAAAACCACAGAGAAACCCTGTCTCGAAAAACCAAAAAAAAAAAAAAAATATATATATATATATATATATATATATATATATATATATATAACTTTGGTTCTCACAACTGCTTCCTGAATTTCAATATGCTTGCAAATATCATGTCCAATGTAGCGAGTCTGTATCACCAGCCAGCGCCCAAACCATGACAGAGACTTACATTAATTATGAAATTTCGACCTTTCTTTAGGCTTGTTTCTAATTAGCTCTCTTTTTTAAAAAAAAATCTTATTTACTTTATTTCATGTGTATTAGTGTTTTGCCTGTATGTATGTCTGTATGAAGGTGTCAGATCCTCTGAAACTGGAGTTACAGACAGTTATGAGCTGCCATATGGGTGTTGGGAACTGAACCCAGGTCCTCTGGAAGAGCTGTCAGTGCTCTTAACCACTGAGCCATCTCTCCAGACCCCTAATTAGCTCTTTGTTTGTTTGTTTGTTTTTCGAGACAGGGTTTCTCTGTAGCTTTGGAGCCTGTCCTGGAACTAGTTCTTATAGACCAGGCTGGCCTCGAACTCACAGAGATCCTCCTGCCTCTGCCTCCTGAGTGCTGGGATTAAAGATGTGCGCCACCACCTCCCAGCACGTTTATTTATTTGTGTTTAAAGGACAATTTTCTCATTGCCTTGTGCATCTCACAGGGTCACACTCAACTTCAGCAGCAGAGACTTTCCTCAGTTGGGCATGGTGCTGCACGCTTTTTAATTCCAGCACTCAGAAGGCAGAGGCAGGCGGATCTCTGTGAGTTTCAGGCCAGCCAGGGCTACATAGTGAAATCCTGTCTCAAAACAAAAACAAAACAAAACAAAAAACAAACAAAAAAAAGTTAGCCATCTTACCAGCCTCATTAAAAAAAAATGTATTACATCTACTTATTGATTTGTGTATGTTTGTGTGTACACATGTCGCTTGGCACACACGTGGAGGTCAGAGGACAGCCTGTGGGAGCTGATTCTCTCCTTTCACTATGTGGGCCTCAGGATGAGCCTCGGGGTTGATCATCAGGGTTGGCCCAGGTGCCTTTGCCCACTGGGCCATTTCAACAGTGCTTCTCTTCGGTTTTATGTCCATGTGTAAACATAGAGAAACTAGGATGTGGTACGGTTGTGCTTGGCGATGGGTAATAATGATTGTCGACTTGGCACAAGCTAGAGACACCAGAGACAAGCCTCTGAGTGTGCCGGCGTGTGAGTATCTAAATGGGGTTAAGCCCAAATGTGGGTGATGCCATTTCATGAGCCGAGGTCCTGGGGTGAATCAAAAGGAGCAAGGAAGCCAAATTCTTTCTGCCTCTTGACCGGATGCAATGTGACCAGCTCCTGTTGCTATAGCTTAGGTATGTACCGTGCTGGGCTGGGTCTGCTGTGAGCCAGCATAAGCTCTTCCTCCTTTAAGTTGTGAAGTATTTTGTCCCTGAAATGAGACAAGTCACCGATGCAGCTGTTACAGTGAGACCATGTGAACTGCACATGGACCCACCTCCCCAGCGGGACAGATGCCAGAAGGCCACAATCTGGAAACCCTTTGCGCAAATCCACAGGGCCGCACCTGGTACGATGTTCCAGGAAGAGAGAGAGCCTCAGTCCTTCACTGTGGGACGTTTTGATTACACTCCGACCCTCCCGGGACCGCCCAATAAAGTTATACCTTCAAACAGGACAGAGCCAGCGACTAACTGACGGAATTGGCCATAGAGAAGCCAGCAATTTGGATAGAAAAGACATACCGGAAGGAAAGAGCAGGGAAGAGAGTTTGGCTGCTGCTTCTTGGTTCTGGGATGAGGGGAAGAGATGTGTCTTTTGTGCTGTCTCTAGCTAAATAGCAAGATCAACCAGTTGCTCTTCAGCCTCTCTGAGCTAGCAGGTTTTCACCCAAGCCTTTGACTTCTGAGTCTTGTTGATAAGCGGAAGGACAGAGATTTAATTTAAACCTATGTATCTTGGCGGCTGCAGAGCCGGGGATTGAGGGACTGGGAGCCCCACCAGGCTGCGGCCTGAGTGGCCATTGGGGTACTGACTGAGGGGCTGTGGGGTGGCAGACGATAATTAAAATATTGGCAGATTCATGTGCAACCAGCAAGCTGACAGAAAAACATCAGTCCTTGTGTTTACCCGGCCTGGTTTCATTCTGCGCCTCTCAAGTCATTAATGCCTCAGAAATGACCAAGCCCAGAGGAAGACACATCACCGTCTCCTTTGACCAGGACTCTGAAGCCCCAGGAATGACAGGCAGCTGACAGAAGACCACAGTTAAGTTGGTGAGAGGCAAGACAGTAAAGCTCTGGCCTGCAGGCTTCTTGTCTTTAGTGTTTTTCCTGAATGTAAGGCAGTGTGTGGAGAGATAGGCGGAGGCAAGGTTCACATGTTGCTGGGACAACGAACTTTAGTCGCCAGGAAAGGAACTGGTGATAACCTCGGGCCACTAAACTTGGATGAGAGCTGGAAATTACAGTGAAGTGAAACACGTGGAGCCACGGGTTTCCCCCTCAGAGGCCCTAGGACTCGGCACAGCCTTGCAGGCTACGGCTCCCTTGATCCTCTAGTACACACTGAGAAGCGAGGAACTGCCTGGCCGGCAGGCTTGATCAGCTCTGACTATGCTGTATGCAGGGAGATCGCGAGAAAGCCCTTACTCTTCTGGCCCCGTCTTTTCTTATCTGTAAAACTGGGTGATTATCTTTAAGTCTGTTGTGCTAGGGACACAAAGAAACCATGCATGCATCTGATAACAAAGGCTTTTAAATTTATCTGTTTATTTATTTTCATGTGTATTATAGATGTACACACAAGAGTTCATGTACCCACGTGCATACCGTGTCCTCCAAGGCCAGAAAAGGGCATCGGATCCCCTAGAGCTGGGGTTACAGATGGTTGTGAGCTGCCTTGTAGGTCCTGGGAGATTAAAACCAGGTCTTCTGCAAGAGCAACGAGTGATCATAACCACTGAGCCCTCTCTCCAGCCCTAGCAAAAGTTCCAGCCACCCTCAGTGCCCTGTACTGATAGAGAAACACCACGTATTCCCACACCTGAGGTTTGACATCAGTATCAAAGTGACCATAGGCACTCCTCAGGGCAGCCCTGGGAGGTGGGCTCTGCTCTCTGAGAGCTGTTGGTGGAGCTGGGGTAGAGGGAAGTGTTAGGGAGCCCCCCTTTCATTCCAGCAAAAACAAGACATGAAAAAATGTTTCTTGCAAGATTCCAACAACATATCCGTGTATAAGGCAAAGAGCAGAAGGCCTCCCTGCCCTGCTCCAGGCCTGCTCTGCGGTTATCGCTCTGGGGTCCTGCTTCTATTAGCAGCAGCTCCCACATCCACAGACATCATCACAATCGCATCTCCTGCAGGATAAAGACCTAAACATAGAGTTACCGAGCCGCAATTATGAGCATTTAACCATTTGCAATGGGGCTAAGTGCTGCCCAAGTGACCGCTAAAAGGTCCCCATGTACAAAGTGTTTAATGTCCACAAGGGAGGGTGCCAGCTGACGGCTTAATGACCTGTCTCCATCTTCCCTTTCCTCCAGCAAGTCTGTCTCCTATCCTTCACCCACTGCAGTGCCCGCTGCAGACATCAGCTGATAAGAAAGCCATCCACTGAGAGTGGCCAGAGCAGCCTGCCTGACCTGTGCTTGTCCAGCGGTGCCTCAGGCTTCCAAGCAGAAGTGCCCACCCCTCCGCTGCTAATGCATTTTTCCAAACTCCAGAAGCTGGATGCCCTGGTTCAGTGACACAAGGCACACAGTAGGTGTCATTACAGACACAGTCACCAGACACCTGGGTTCCAGGCTCTGAGACCCTGTAGACGTCAGGCCAGCCTCTACCATGGAGACCACTGATGGATGCGGTACAGAATATGGATGAGGGTGTGGAACCATGAGTTTACCTCACAGAGGTCTGCTGCGAAGACCTCAGTGGTCCAGGGAGGTGGCTATCCCATAGCTAAGGCAGAATGCTTGGCAGAGTCCTGCTTCTGCTTGCTCGCCATTCTGACGAAGTGGTCCTAGGTGAATGCCCAGCTATCTGAACCCACAGAGGAGCCCAAGACTTGTGTGTGCAGCAGGGACGTTGTGTGTGTGTGCCGCAGGGATACTGGGATGCAGCAAGGGCCAGCTATATCTATCCTGGCACTTGATGGAACCCAAAGCTCAATGACAGCTTTGAGCACAATGACAGCTAAAATCAGCAAAGTGCCTACTATGTGTCCCCTTGTTTCTACACTTAATCAGCAATAGACATTCATTTTTTTAGATTTATTTGTATTAGTTTATGAGTGTTTCGCCTGCATGTGCATCTGTGCACCTCACGCGTGTCTGCTGCCTGAGGGTGGTTAACTTTCATGTGGGTGCTCGGAATCAAACCTGGGCCCTTTGCAACAAATGCTCTTAACCTCTGAGCCATCTCTCCAGCTGCCACAGTAGGTTTCTCTGAGTTCAAGGCCAGCCTGGTCTACAGGGTGAGTTCCAGAACAGTCAGGGCTACATAATGAGACCATGTCTTAAGCGTGGGGGGGGGGGTGCACGCGTGTGCTACAGTTTGTTAGTGCGTTACGGTGCTCCAGTGGAAGTCAGAGGACAACTTTCAGGGATCGGGTCTCTCCTCCCATCACGTGGCTCCTAGGAATGGAACTCAGGTCTTTAGGCGAGTGGCAAAGGACTTTACTGGCTGGATCATCTCATTGGTCAGCAAATTATTATTATTGGTTTTCCAAGGAGAAAGAAGGACACCCCCCCAACACACACACACACCAAGACAGAAAAAGTCCCTTGCTCAACATGGAAGACCAGATTTAGACCCGGGGCTCTCTTTGTCAGCGATTGATCTGAAGTAGATTAAAAGACCCTGGTCTTCCGAACCGCGCGTTCATCACCCATGGCTGCCCCTGCTCACTCTCAGCTTTCATCCTGAAGATTTTTTTCGCCCAGGTGACCCCCGGGTCGTGGTGATCTCTACAGGCACACTTACATCACCACCCCCAAGCACGGGCAATGGCGACCCCTTGGAGCCTCGATTTCCACCGGTGGAATGGGCGTGCTAAGGAAAACGAGGGCGACTTGGCGCCCGGCACCTGGCTCCGCGGCAGGGGCGGGGCTGTGACTCAGCCGCACAGCCCCGGGGTCGCCCAGCCGGTCAGACCGGCCTCGGCAGCGCGCACGGGGCGCCGGACTGGGCGGCCCAAGGGGTGCAGGGAAAGGAGGCCGCCGGGCGCCTGCTCGGGCGGGAAGAGGAGCGGAGGCCACGGGTGAGCAGGATGAGAGCGAGACCCCGCTGACGCCGGCTGGGGTCACTGGCTGGGAGCGACATGTGTCTGCGCATCGGTGAGCGAGGGCTCACGGGAGGCCCATTTCTGGGGGGACCCAAATCGAAGCCAAGTCGCCTGCTGCATCACGTCCTGACCTGCAGCAGGTCACTTTACTCTTAGCCTCAGTTTCCCCCAGAAGTAAGATGGCGGTGGGGTGACAAGCAGCTAGGTTTTATTTTTCTTTTTTCGGTGTGGGCTAGGCAAGTGCTCTACCTTGGACACCAGCCCCAAAGTTTCGAGACAGCGAAGTCACCAGCGAGCCTGGAAGTCAGTACTTGGCTGGCTCTCACTTTGAACTCTGGATCCTCCTGCCTCAACCTAAGTAGTTGAGACTCCAGATTTGTGCCACTGAGGCCCAGCTCTTGAGTAGGTCCCGTTTTGATGTGGCCGGTGGCATCTCCACCTCTTGGCTCTATATCCCTTCCTAAGAGGCAAAACTAGGCTCCAGGACCGGCAGATGGGAGAAGGATGCTGGAGGTGCAGAGATAGGGATCCGGGGTCCACGGCTTTGGGTCCTTAGCCTTACCGAGGTCCTGTTTCTGTATCCTCCTCTCACCCAGCCAGGTTGGAGGGAAAGACCAGTCAACCCGGGTCACCAGCGGCGAAGACTCCCCACTCCCCCATTCCCTGGGCAAACCCTCTGTTTGGGGTCTAAGTTCGCACTCTTCAGCATACACAGCCTGTTTCTTCTCTGTAAAACAGCGACAGATGTACCCGCTCTTGACCAGGATGAAGTTGGCTCCTGATAATGAAGGCTTAGCAAACTGTGCCAACCATATTGCCCAATGCTCCCAGCATGGGAACTGAGAAAAAAGTCTACAACTGCCCTAGGGTTTTCTGACCAGCGCCGGGGCACAACCCTGGCCTCCTGTTTGACCAGAGCCTTGGTCCAGAGATGTTGCTGTTTTTGAGTCCAGCCAAAGCCCAGGAGTATCTGGGTTGCTCCTGACTGATGGGTGGGTGGATGGGATGGGAGGATGGGGTGGGACCCATCAGGTCCCTGAAACAGGACTGCAATTCCTCGTCCTGTTTGGCCAGCTGTTGGGTGTTCATCTTCAGAAGGCTGTTCCAGTTCCTCATGCTTTTCCCGCCCATGGTCTGTCCTGTGCTACTATTGCCATTCCCAGAGCCTGCAAGCTCAGGGGAGAGCTCAGGGACCAGACAGGCCAGCCCCCTCAACTCTAGATTTATGCATGAAGAATCCAGGGCCCAGAGTGGAGGAGGGCCTGGTACCAGGTCCACAGTGAATCTGTGACAGTCTAGACAGGCTCCTCATTGCCCCATGTGTGTGAGTTATGTGCGCACTACTGAGTTTAATTAGGGCTGCTAACAGGAGTATGAGGGGGCTTTTTACTGGAACATAGCCAACTTACCAGTGGCTACACCACTGAAGAAAAAAAAAAAAAAATATATATATATATATATATATATATATATATATATATATATATAGAGAGAGAGAGAGAGAGAGAGAGAGAGAGTCTCATTCTGTAACCTATGCTAGCCCTGAACTGGCAGCAATCCTCCTGCCTCGGTCTCCTGACTATGGGGATTATGAGCCGCCACTCCCAGCCCCTTGCAATCAATTGCCCTGAGAACATCCAGCTTAAAGATTCTTCCCTCCCTACCTCCCATTTCTTGCTTTCATTCAGCAGCTGAGCTCACATATAGACAGGGAACCGGGCCAGACCTCTCTTCCACATGTGGGGAAACTGAGGTTTAGCAGGGATCTCAAAGTCAGAGCCATCGGGAGCAGCTAAAGGAGGAAGGACCCTGCTTAGTTGGGAGGGTCGCCCACACTCCAGGTTCATGGAGCTGGCTAACCTGAGAGGACCTGAGGGTCCAAGTGGCCATGTCCCTGCGGCAGGGTTAACAGCCAGCAACGGCGGATGTTACTGTAGAGAGCCATTCAGAGCGGGAGGAGGGGGCTTCCTGCTCTTTGGATGTGACAGGACTTGCCCACTCAGAACCTGTATTCGCTGCTGGTTCTCCCTTCTGGTCCCAGACTCAATTTAGCACCCCCTGCACTAAGAGTCCCCAGGGACCCTGTCCACACCGAGAGACAAGTACTCTCTTCCTCTCTAGGAGAGAAGTGGAGACTGGCCGCTCTCACCAGTTTTGTCTAGCAGCTGTGTGTTGAGCACCGTGTGTGCCAGGCCCCATCTCCTGGACTGACGACTGTGCAGGACCTGACTCCTGCCCGGTACACTGTGGGCTCCTGGAGGCCTGGACAGTACCTGTGGAGCTTATAGGTGCCCTAGTGCCTGGCATGAAGCAGGCAGGCACTCAGGAAAGACACTCTATGTATGGGACAGATGAATGAATGAGTGAGGAAATGAATGAATGACTCAGTGGGAGGATCAAGCTGGATCCCTGCAAGTCATAATTCAGTAGCTAACAAGGACAGCTTTGTGTGACACCTGTATGCTTTCCCAACCTTAGAGCCCAGGGACGTCCAAGAGACGAAGGGAAGCTGAGATGACCCAAAGCCTGGGTCTTCTCCTCTGTGAGCCTGACGTGTGTCCCCACAGGTGGCCTGAATGTGGGTGAGTTCCGGAAGGTGCTGATGAAGACAGGCCTGGTGCTGGTCGTGCTGGGTCACGTGAGCTTCATAGCAGCCGCCGTGCTCCATGGCACCATGCTGCGCTTCGTGGCTGCTGCCAGTGACGCCGTGGTTCTACAGTACTGCGTGGTGGACATCCTCTCTGTCACCTCTGCCATCCTGGTATGGCCTGACTGGGAGGTCAGCAGGAGGGAGGGACCAGGTCTCAGCCAGAGTCCCCAGCACTAACCCTAGTAGCCACCTACCAACTGTTCAAGCCCTCAAACACTCTCTGCCTCAATTTTGTTGCCTGTAAAATGGGGGTGGTGGGAGTGTACCCAGACTGCAGAGGTCCCTAATGGGTGTCTGAGGTCATCCACAGAAGGTGTTTAAATGAAGGCCTGGCACACGGCTAGTGTGAACTGCTGTGACAAATTCACGGTGTGGCAGCAGGGAGAGAAGGAAGATCAGCTTAGCTGGGGACCGTCCAGAAGGGTTTCAGGGAAGTGGAAACCTCTGAGCTGGGAATTAGTGGATGAGTAGGTGTTCCCAATGGACTGTAATTATCAACCCAGGTATGTGGCATGCTGGGGCTAGCAGGCAGAGAAGCGTGCCAGGGTGGCATTCTGTGTTCAGCCTGTGGCAGGTGCCAATGTGTGGAGCTGGGAACGGCTGAGATCTGCTCTAGAGACACGGAGCCAATCAGACGGACGTGAGTTTAGCGCTAGAATGGATTCACGTGAACAACTTGATATCCAGCAGCAGTGTGAGACCCGTGATGAACGACTAAAGGAAGGAGCCTAGTAGACTTAGGTTTATAAAGCTCTCCTCTGGGTGATAGCTAAGGCAACTGCAGACTTGGAGGATAATCTGCTCAACTTCCAGAGATTGCTGACTCCTGGCTAAGGGACTTCTCTCTGTGTGTGCTGGTCACTGCCTACAAAATGAAGCTCAGACAGCCTGCGGGCCTCTGGGTGTGGTGAACCAGGCTCTGACCTGTAGACACCCCAACAGCAGTGTTGGACTATGTCCCAGTCGATACCTGTCTTGCTCAGCAACCATCTGAAGACGACACAGACGGTGGCCAGCCCAGGGCCAGGGGGCTCGGAGCTGGATCACTTCCCTTTGCTTTCCTTCCCCAGTGACTCCTCACCACTCTCAGCTGCCCACGCCTGGGGGAGGCTCACCCCACTTCCTGCTGATGGGATGCCTTCCTGTGAGGTCATCCTGCAGAGAGGGACTGAGCCCAGAGGAGTCACTTTGTTGTGATTGCTATACACATCCACTACAGAGGGTGAACCTAAGAAGCTGGAGAGGCTAAATGGCGCTAGTGATCTGGGGGACAGCCTCTGGGCTAAACAGGACATGGGAGGCCCTGCCTCTGGGGGTCGAGGGGCATGAGAATGTAGGAAGTGTGTTCTTGGAGGGGATGCTCCGTGGGTAGCAGCCAACAGCAGTGATTGGGTGCCCCTATCCAGTGGGATGAGAGAAGACAGTGGCCCAGGGCAGATAGAGAGGGACAGAAATTAGGTCATTAAGAGCCTGGGGTAGCCTCGGATCCTCCGAAGGGTTTCTCTGTCTTTTGTAGTACCAGGGACTGAACCCAGAAGTCACACATGCTGGGCAAGCATTCTGTTCCCCCGCTCCATCCTCGGCCCCCTCTTGGAGATTCTTTAATTCTGTTCACAACATGTATTGTCTGTCTAGGATGGCCTTCACACTAAGATGGTGACCCAGGGGCTGGCCACCTCCCATGCTTCCTCATAAGGAGCTGACCACTCAGTCCACACTAGATAGCCCTGGCCAAACTGGAACTCTTTATGTGCATTAGGCTGGCTTTAAACGTGCCACAGTGTCCATCTGCCTCAGCGCTGGGAATACAGGCGTATGTCACTATGCCTAATTCCTGTTTTCATCTCATTTTGACTTTAGTTCCTCGACAGTGGGATGTGTTTCTTCTAAAGTCTTTCCCATCCCAAGGAGAAATGTCCTGTGTATCCCATGGCCTACCCCCTGGCATGTGCCTGCAAACAGAATACATAGGACCCTGTTGGAGAGTCATGGCTTTAGGCAGTGGGGAGCCCTGGAAGGTTTGTAGGCAGTGAGGGATAAGCAGAAGGCACACCCCCTTTGAAGCGAGACTGAAGCGAGCCCAGGGTGGGAGTGGGGAAGGCAGGAATAGGAAGATGGTGGTGGGACCTTTATCCAAGCGGGCATCTGACCCCACAAGCTCTCCTCCAGCCCCGGCGTCGTCGGCGTTGCAGCTGATCCGTACTTCCCCCGCAGGTCATCATTGCCGGAATCGCAGCTGTCATCCTGTCTCGCTACCTCCCCAGCACCCCCTTGGTATGTGGCACCTCCTCAGATGGGACCATGGGTTGGGTCAGCAGCCCCCTTGTGGCCAAGCACTGACCAGTACTCTCCATACCTAGCGCTGGACTGTGTTTAGCTTGAATGTGGCCTGTGCTGTCCTTTCTCTGACCTGCGCCCTTGGGCTCCTGGCCTCCATCGCAGTGACTTTTGCCACCCAGGGCCGAGCGCTACTGGCAGCCTGTACTTTTGAGAGCCCTGAACTCCCAACGCTGGCGCCTGACTGTCCTTTTGACCCTACTCGAATTTACGTGAGTGCCTCAGCCTTGGGAGGGGCTGGGAAGGGTTCTTGGGATCCCTGCACCCCTGTCCCTAAGAAGATGCTTGTGCCCCTGTCCCCTGCAGAGTTCTAGTCTGTGCCTCTGGGCCATCTCTCTCATGCTCTGTGTGGCGGAGAGTGTGTCTGCCCTGCGCTGCGCCCAGCTAGTGCATCGGCTGCTGGAACTGAGACCCTGGTGGGGGAAAAACTGCCACCACACGGTGAGTCCCCTCCATAGTCTTGGGAAGTCCCTGCTGGAATCCCTGGCTGGTCAGCCCCACCCACCTCTGAAGAGGGCCTCAGATAACTGGGGCACAAGTTTGCTCACAGCCATCAAAGGGCTCCAAAGTCCAGGGAAGCCAGATCTGCCAGCTAAGTCAGATAGCTATATCTGACCCTCCCAGTCTTGAGGGGAAGCACGAGTTTGGGTGTTCAAACAGGAGACACTTGGGAGTCTGGCCTGTCTTGAGTATGTGATAGTGATGTCCTCTCCCATGCCCCAGAAGCCTCTAGTCCTCCCTGCCTACAGTTTGGGGATGTCCTGGAGATGGAGACCCCAGTCCAGACCCAGCAAAACAAACAGGTTTTTGTGTCTGCAGATGCAAACGAACCCAGAGCCCCTGGATGGCCATGACCTACTGAGCTGCGCTAGCTCTGTGCAGCTGACCATCTGACACCTCAGTGGGGCCATGACGACTGAGGCACATGACCAAGTCTGGACATATGACCAAGCCTGCACTGACCAGTGCCCAGAGAGCCATGGAAGAAGCCTAGATGAATCCAGGATTCCCAGAGCAGGCCCAAGAGGGCTCAATGGACCCCTGGGGACCTGGGAGAGGGCTTTGAGTGCCCTCCCTGGCCGCCCGGCACTCTGCACTGAAACAAGACTTTATTTGGAAGTTATTAAAAAGAACAGAGATGCTTCATGTGCTGCATGCAGAGGGAGATGGGGGCTTTGCCAGGGGCCTGCACGTCTTTCCTACACAGTATGCTGTGGAGGGACTCTGCCCGCGTGCGTGTGCGTAGGTGTGTGTGTGTGTGTGTGTGTGTGTGTGTGTGTGTGTGTGTGTATGTGTGAGGGGGTGCATGTGGGAGCGAAAGAGGGTGAGATATAGAATACAAAGTGCTTGAATCTGTGATCATCCGAATGCTAAGAGGCAGGCTGGGTTTGGGGACCCCCCAGTTGGAACCCTGGGAGATCTTTTTTTACCATGGTCTCTAGCCAGCAAGAGCTGGGACAGGAAGTGTTCTGCAGGGAATTACGTCAGGGAGTTTCCTCAAAGCCCCACAGCCCAAGAATCTGCTGTCTCCCCCACCAAACCAAAAGACTTCATCTGGGCACCTCTCCACCTCCCTCCAGGCTGAGGGTCACCCAAGGGGAATGTCCCCCAACCCCCGCATTGTAGAAGGGCCTCAGATCTGTGGGTTGGTGGAAGGTAATCCAACCGTCTGAATAAAGAATACGGAACAGGGACAGAAAAAAAAACAAGTCATCTCGGTCCCACTAAGGGAGATTCTGCCTCATGGGCCGTGGGTCCTAATGGCTGTCTTGCTTAGCCCCTTCCTTGCAGGGTTCGCTTCTCCAGAGGCCTCCCACAGTGCAGACCCCAGAAGGGGGTCCCCAGTCTGGCCCCCAGCCTGGACAGACACGAGGGAGAGGAAGCAGAGGGCCGGTGAAGGCAGGGAGGCGGCGAGCTGGTTCCTCCTCAGCTCAGAACTGGGAGGCGCTGCTGGGGTCGCACTGCAGCAGGCGCACGATCGACGGGTCGCTCTTGGCCCCACGGATGAATTCCTCCAGAGACAGCTTGCCTGCGGGGCCAAGGGAGAGCTGTCAGTGAGGAGAAGACGGCCACAAAGCCAGGCAGGTGGTGGCAGGCGGTGCGGGAGAGGGAAGAAGGGAGGCCGCCCACCCCCGACACTCACCGTCATTGTTTGTGTCCATTTGGCGGAAGATTTTCTCAGTCCTCTTTTCCGGGGTCGATTCGTCCTCAGGCATCTTCATCACAGACGAAACCATCTTGTAAATGGCCTGTGGGGTTGGGTTCAGGAGTGAGAAGAGACCACTGAAGGCCCCATCCGATCTCGTTCTCTATAGACATCGCAAGGTCGTGCTCCTCTGGCCATGGAGGATGGAAGGAAAATCAGGAAAAGGCTTTCTAGAAGCGGGTGATAACTTAAGAGTGCCCTGGACCAGGTAGGTCCTTTGGAGGGCCAGGTGGGAATTGCTGACAGAGATAACAAACAAAGGCACTTCAAACTGCAAGCAAGCCCCAGGTGGATACCAAGAATCTGGGGTGCACAGAGTCAAGAGAGATGTTGGAGGACATTGAAGTCCAGATAGCAAAGGGCGTAGAACAACAGGGTGCTTGTTGCGGCTAAGGGCTGAGTTAGCACTCTCATTCAGTGACCAACAGGGGGCGCTGAGGGAGATGACATTAAACTGTGCTGCGGTCTGTGGCCGGCAGGGGGCGCAGAACGCCAAGGCAAGCTGGGACCCAGAAGGGGCGGGAACATTATGCAAACGAATGCAAATAAGCACCTGCCACGGGGTCAGGGACAGCCTGAGCTCTGCTGGGCTGAGGGCGGCAGCTGCCACGTGTAGGTGCTCCAGAGGCACCAAAAAGGAGAGTTTTTTCAGCTAAATGTACAGATCATGTAGTGCTCGACCTGTGTCATGGGCTGTTTCTGCTCCCTGGAGCTCAGAGACCGGACTAGCCACGTCAAATCTTCAATTCCTCCAAGAAAGCTTCCCTTCTTCCACACCGCCGTAACCCTTCCCAACCCCTTCGTGTCCAGCTTTGTCTCTGAACTACTCTTTTCTAGTCTCTCCTTCAAGTTTGTCCCACACACTGCCTCTCAACGCTCTTTCCAAATACTAATCTCCACTACCATGTCCCCAAACCAGCAGGCCGCCCCCTCGCTTCCAGCACACACAGACCTCCCTCTAGGCCCACGGTGCACTGGTTTCTTAAGGATGCTGCCTCCCACTCTTCCCTGGGGTTCAGTTTACAATGCTTTCCAAGCAAGATCATCCGAGATCCCGCAGAGGTCAGGGCACGTCGGCTGCACAGACCCCCTGGGCTTTTCCTTTGAGGACGTGTCTCAGGAAGTAACTAATTCTTTAGCAGACTGTGCCACCGTCCAGATAAGAACAGCGACTCTAGCTACTTCTAAGATTCCCAAATTCCGGTACAGTGCCTTGGCACATGGCAGGGAACTCCCTGTTTAAAGGCCATTGTCACCTCCCACCATGCTCTGTACCAAGTCCAAACCATTTGTTTTTGGCATTCAAGACACTTCACAAGCTGTCCAATGCTGGCCTCGCCACCACCAAGCCCCGCTGGAGGGGTAATTCTGCCACAACGGGGCCTTTCAGATTCCCCAGCATTTACACAGCGCCGGCTGAAATGAGCTACCCTTTATCATGCGAGCATTATGCTCCAGGTCCTATGTGTAGGAATTTTGTTTTGCTTTTCTTTCTTGTTCTGATTTTAGTTGGTTGGTTGGGTTGGTTTGGTTTTTGAGGCAGGATTTCTCTGTATAGTCAGAACTCACTCTGTAGACCAGGCTGGCCTCTAACTCAGGGACTCCCTACCTCTGCATCCTGAGTGCTGGGACCAAATATGTATGCCTCAGTATGTGGCATACATGATTTCCAAACTGTACATCAACTCAGAAAATCTGGTATCAAATCTCCCTTTTCCTGGATAAGAAACCAAGGTTTGGGAAGGGAACTAATGGAAGGCACCAACCAGATCAGGGCTTACTCCCCTTAGCTGCTGGATGGATGCTTGGGCAGTTTGGAGTGCCGGACCACAGGAGCTCTGGAGTGACATCCTGGTGCATTCTGCACCTTTGTGTACCCTTGGATAAGAATTTAGCACCCGTGAGCCTCAGTTTCCATCTGTAAAATGGAGCACTGTGTCCATCGCATCGGGATTGTTTAACACAGTGGGTTCCCAACCTTCCTAATGCTGTGACCCTTTAACACAGTTCCGCATGTCGTGGTGACCCCCAACCTTAACAGCATTTTGTTGCTACTCCATAACTGTAATTTTACTGCTGTTATGAATTGAAATGTAAATCGTTGTGTTTCCTGATGGTCTTGGGTGACGCCTATGAAAGGCTCACTCAACCCGCCCCCAAGGGGTCCCGACCCACAGGCTGAGAACCACTGCTCTAGAGGAGTAGATGGAATAAAAGAACAGAGCAGTGCTTGGCTGGAGCGAGCGATCACTGAACAGCAGCATATATGGTCATTATTCATCCACTGAGTCTTCTGCTGTTTCCGTCCCCTGGTCTTCCAAATGTTATATCCATGCCTCTCACTGACCTCATCAGTGTGGCCTGTGCCTTCATCTTTCCTATCAGAGTGAGCTCCGAGAAGCACACTGCCTCTGTCCTCCCTCTGTGCCACCAGCCAGTGTAGGGCTGGGATGGGAGGTGGACTGAGCAGCGACTTAGAGAGTGGCCCTTCTCCTTGTGACAATCCTTCTAATTAATTAATTAGATTAGATTAATTAGATTAAGTCTGGATTGCTTGCTCCGGGTTTCACTGGAGCCTACTTGTCATTAATCAGGCCCTGGGGTGCACAATACTCTGTCTGCTCCAGCTGTCTGGAGCCTCTGAACTGGCATGGTGGACGTCGGGGTCTAGAGGGCAAAAGCTGGAAGAAGAAGAAGAAGAAGAAGAAGAAGAAGAAGAAGAAGAAGAAGAGGAAGGTGCAAGGGTCCTTGAGCAATGGGCTAATTCATCCAAACCGAGATTTACCAGTGTTCAAGTGGGAAAACATGAGCTTCTCTCTGAATTCGTGGGCATCCAGCAGATCCCTAAGTAATCCTCCACCACGACCTTGACCCTTCCAGCAGGGATCTCCAGAGTTCCCCATCATCCTGCCTCCAAATAGAAGTTTGTGGTTTGCAGGTTTGCAGGTTGCTGGGACAAATGCTGAGGCAACAAGCTACCGGTATAGGGAACACATCGCTTCCCAAGGCAGCCAGTGCCGCTCGAGCTAGCGGAGAGCCATGGGCTGGATGAGCTGGAGCAGATATCAGAAAGGGGCCTCGTGCAAAGCTGCGTGGCAGCACCTCTCAAGACACGGCTTGGGGATGCTGCCAGGGACATCTTAGCCAGTGCAGAAGATGTGTGGAGAGAGAATGACTGACAGCCACTAACATTTGCTGAGTACCAAGGATCTACAAAGCCCTAGATGGAGCTACCATTCCCCTTGATCTCTTTTGAAAGTAGGGGCTTGATACCCTCACATACATCATCACACATTGCTGGCAAAAAAAAAAAATGCTGTAAAGGTTCAGAGGAACAGTGGGCATGAGCCACAGGTAGATGACTTTCTGCTATGGCTCGACAGGTAAAAGTGCTGTTGTCAAACCCGACAGCCTGAGGTCGACGCCTGTGATCTACGTGGTGGAAGGAGAGGATTGATTCCCAAAAGTTTTCCTCTGACCTCCTCATGTGTGCTACGGCATGAGCATCCTACACACACACACACACACACACACACACACACATACACACACACACACAAATAAATAAATAAATAAAATAAAAAATGTTTAGAGGACAGCCAGGGCTACACAGAGAGAGACCCTGTCTAAAAACAAATGTTTAAATTAAGTAAGGACAGCGTGGATAAAATAGAACCGTAGCGCTCTCCACCTTCAATGCTGAGCGGCAGTGATTGGTTTTTTGAAATAAGTCTAATGTGTTCCATACTTAAATTTGTACCAAGAAAAGGCATGCATGACAAGTCTCTAAATCGCATCCTGCAATCAGCATCACTGTCCCTGCTCCAGTTTTATAGATGAGCAACCTGAGAGCTAAAGTCTGTCCAGAATTGAAAGCCATGTCTCCTTACAAAAGGTATCCTGGAGTGACGGGCCAGCCTGGGCTCAGGCGACCAGCCTGGGCTCAGGCCCACTCTGGACATCAGGCAAGTCACTCTGCCTGCCTGAGACTCTTGGGGCTGCTCTAAGGATGTACTCAGCTCAGGGTCTGTCAATTAGCTAGGAGATGCCTGGGTATCCAGATGGCACGTGAACATTACAGCCAGGTGGCCTACTCACAGACTGTGAGGTCTCCTACAAGTGCCTTCTTCCAAAGCATGTTTCCTCCTCAGTAATGAGAATCATAAAACAGTACTTGTGGGCTGAGGATGAGGCTCAGTGCTAGATCACTCCCTACCAGGCACAAGAACTGCATTTGATCTGAGCACTGCAAACGGATGGATGGATGGAAGGATGGATGGGTGGGCAATACTGGGAATGGAGACACACACCTGTAACCAACAGTTCAGGGGCTAAGGTGGGAGGATCATGAGTTCAAATTCAATCTGAGCTACATAGAGAGACCTGTCTCCAACCAAACCAAACCAAATATAACTGGTCTAAATCAGAAATAGCAATATGGGAAAGACAAAGCAAGATGGGGAGATATTCCAAATTAAATCAGAATAACCAAGATAGTCATGGTGGCATACCTTTAATCCCAGCAGTTGGGATGCAGAGGCAGGCAAATCTCTATGAGCCGGAGACCATCCTGGGCTATACAGTGAATCCCAGGCCAGCCAGAGCTACAGAGAGAGACCCTGACTCTAAATAAATATGACTAGCAAAAAGGACAACAAATTCAATGTAGGAACTCAGACCAGGACCAAAAGGGGGAAAAAAGCTACAGAGAACATTCTGAAGAGAGAGGACAATAGCGTACAATCTCTATATTAGAACAGCGTTGTTTCCGTGTCAAATGCCTTGACTTGGATAATCATGCTATGGGTTATGTAAGAGAATGTCTTATTCCTAGGAAAGACATCCTGGACTTGAGGGGTAAAGGGTCAGGGCCAAGAGCAACCTGGAAGCAAGGCCCACAGGCAGAGATAAAGCAATGCCAGGAAACTCTAGCAGGTGAGTGGGGGGGGGGCGGGGGGGTTGGGGGGTTGGGGTTGGAATACATGGGAACATCCTCAGCTTTTCTTTCCTTATTGTTGTGAGGTTGGTAGGTGAGGAGAGAGTTTCATATTGTTCAGGCTGGCCTCAAACTCATTTGGTAGCCAAGGCTGGCTTTGAACTCCTGACCCTCCTGCCTCTAACTCCATAATAGTTTCAGTTCTCAGCTTTTCTTTAAATGGAAAATCATTTCCTTCTAAAGGATTTTGTGAAGGGGATGTGAAGATGAGCCCCAGTCACTGCTGGAGGACTAGGTGGGTTGAGAGGTTAAGAAGGGTGTTCCGAGCCCGCGGCTGAGCAGCCGGTGTGGATGGCGGCCCACCTGCACAATCTCCAGCATTTCCTCCCGGCTGATGTAACCGTTGCCGTCCAGGTCGTACATACTGAAGGCCCACATGAGCTTCTGCTCCAGGCGGCCACGCGAGGTCACGCTCAGCGCGATGATGAACTCCCGGAAGTCGATGGTGCCGTCGCTGTTGGTGTCAAAAGTGCGGAAGACGTGCTCGGCAAACTTGGAGGCGTCGCCATAAGGGAAGAAGTTGGCGTAGATCTTCTTGAACTCATCCACGTTGAGGATGCCAGTGGGGCAGTCCTTAAGGAAGCCCTTGTACCACTCCTGCAGCTCCAGCTCCGAGAACTCCGTGTTCTCACGCAGATCCTGCAGCATCTCCGGCCGCAGCTTGCTGTTCTGCTTGCCCATGGCAGATGAGCCAAGTCCCACCTGGGTACCCCCAAAGGAGGTGAAGGGGCAGAGAACAATGGTTTTGTCTTTTTGGTCACTTGATATCACTCCAGAAGGACCCTCAGAAACAAGACACCCCAAACTCTCATTGACCCAGGAAGAGAGAAGTGGGCCCTAGATGGCACAGCCTGTACCCTGCTCTGTGGCATGCTTCTCTGGAGAGGAGACCCGGAAGAAGATTAAGGGGTTAGCTCACACTCACTGACACCCTTTCTGGCTGCCCCTGCTAATCCTGTTCACATTTTTGCCCTCCCAAGGGGAAATCTGGGGATTAAATCCACTTTCCACATGAGCAAGGACGCTCAGAAAATGAGGTGATCTGCTTCAGGTTACAAGGCCACTAGAGGGTAGAGCTGACCCCCAGAGTTTCCTAAAAGGGTTCAGCTTCTGAGTCCTCTTTGGTACCTGCTGCCCTCTCATGGCTTCCCAGATACCTGCTGAGCCCTGCACAGGCCCTGCAGCACAGACACTGCCAGCTTCTCCTCCTGAAGAAGTGCTCAACCAGAGCCCTGAATCTGGACCCCAGAGCCAGATCACCTGAGTTCGAATCCCACCTCTCCCTCTTACCAGCTGCGTGCCTTTGGCGATTTCTTTCAACTCTCTGTCTCAACTGCAAAGTGGGCTTAATGATAGTACTTACTTCATGGGGTTATTGAAGGGATTAAATTAGTTAATACTTGGGAGCACTTAGAACCAGGGCTGAGTAGTGCTACATACATGTTAAGAAAGCCAAAATGATTTACATATACCCAGATGCCACCAAACTTGGCGTGATATGCCAGTGCACGTCCCCAGCACACATAGTACCACACGGATCACTAAATGCCCTCGTGAGGTTCTATGCCACTCACCTACCATCCTACGCCACACATGGATCACCATGCCACCACACACAACAGTCCTGCTGCCCCACAACTCACACGCACTGACACATGGCACCACACACGACTTCCATCCACTGCGCATCAAGACACGCCAGCCCACGACCCCACATGTCTCACACATGCCATCACACGCCAACTCGCATGCTGACACCTCTCACATGGCCAGCTGCACGTGGGACCTTCAGGTACCCTTCTCATTATCTTTCTATACCTGGGGTGCTGCCAGGTCCCAGGAGAGGGAGCTACAACCCTTCCCAGACCTGCTGAGGACTCTTTTTCTCGGGGAGCCCTACCCAGCCCACCCATACCTCTCTCAACACTCACCTTTTACCTGGTTTCAAAAGGTCCCCTCAGGGCAGGGATTACAGTATGAGGCTGAGGACAATCAATGGAGGGGGAGTAGCCAGGCAGTCCTAGGCACAGATGTAGGGGCGTGTGCAATTTGCTCCTGAGGTTGGAGATACCAGTAACACAGGGTGAAGAGGGTTCCTTGTGCATGGAGGTACATGAAGCTCCGTGCACATGAGTATGGGTGCATGTTGAATGCGTTTGTTCACACATGATGTGGGTCCTGGGTTCTGCACCGCAGCTGTCTCCCTGTGCGTTTCTATGCATGTCTGTATGTGAATTCTATATGCGTGTTGAGCGATCATGCACCTGTCACAAAGAGAAGAATGTATCCGGGATCGTGAGGGGACCTGTGTCTGTCCTCAGCAGTGTGTCATGCATGTTCCTGTAAGTTGGTGCCCCCCCTTCCCAGATCAGCCTCTTCTGCCCCAGGCTGAGGAGCCGTAGAACAAGTGTGTGGGAAGGGACTGAGGAAATGCGCAGGGCTGAGCAGGGGAGCATATCCCTTACTCCCCTCCTCAAGGTCCAAGGAATTGGGTCAGCGGGGCGGGAGCAGAGCGATGCTCCGGGCAAGAGCGCTCCTCCAGGTGCCCCTTCCTCCTGGCCACCCTCGGCATTGCCTCTCCAAGCTTGAAGAAGGCTCTGTTTTCTCTGAAAAGACCCCTGGTGCCCAAAATAGGAGGAACCTCACAGCTCGATCCTAGAAACCCGCCCTAGCATCCCCTCTAAGCCTCCCCCGGCTCCGGCCCTGAGCCCCCGCCTCCATCCTTCCCGCACTCGGCGCGAGGTCCCTCCTGGAGGGGGCGCCCGGGACGGACTGCGCGCGACTCCCGGGAGCCGGCCACTCGGCGGTCAGGACCCTGGAGAGCGCCTCGCGATCCCCAGGGGCAGCCCAGGGCTGGCAGCGCCACGGGTGGGACGAATCCCACGAGGGACGGGGAGGAGCGGGCTGGGGAGCCTTGGACGTGGGATCCTGACTCCGGGGCTGCCCTCCCCGCATCCCCGGCCCCGGCCGGAGCGGCCCCCACTCACCCAGCGACGCCGAGACACTGACTGCGCAGGGAAGGCGGCGCTGCTGCGGCGCGCGGCGGCAGAGGCGGCCGGAGGGGCGGGAGGGACTGCGAGGGAGACGCCCCGCAGCGTTGGCCCGGAGCCCCTCCCCTGGGGGGGTCCCCACAGGCAGTTAGGCTCCGCCCCCGCCCCCGCCCGGGAGAGGGAACGGGACGCCCCCACTTCCCGGGCCCCCTCTCTCGGAAGCACCCGGCTGTGGGAAGATTGGGACCCCCTAGTTCTGCAAGTCGACTCGGGGAGACCAAAGAAAGAAGCAGAACAGAGCCCAGGGACCGCTCTCCTAAACCGGGAACAATCCAGGGCAGTGCCACCCGCTTCCTCCCCACCCCTACCTGGGCACGGGGCCGCCTGTCGCTCCGAGGGCGGGATCCGATAGGCACCCTGGCTGCCCCCGCGCCTCAACTCCAGAGCCAGCTGATCTGGGGGCTCTTTGGAGAGGAGGGAGCGCCCATTCCCCAGTCTCGAGGTCTTCCAGGGGCCAGACACGCCCCCTGCCTACCTCCGCCTCTGAGAGCACGCCCCCTCTCCAGCCTACTACTCAGGATGTCATCCCTCACCCCTTCTAAGAATTAATCCCACCTCCATGGATGTACCTCGTTCTTCCCAGTACCCCTCCCTGCAAGGCACCGTCTCCTCCCCCAGCCTCTGCGGGTTCAGGCCTGTGACCTGAGAGCGCAGAAACACATCTCCACCTGCGAGGGGGGGACGCTGTTTCTGAGGTGGGTAGGCCTCTTGTCTACATTTGGGACAGCTGCTCTCTAGAGACCCCGACCCCGGCACAGCTCCTCCTGCCTGTATAGAGGGCTGCACCCTCCCTCCTCCAGCCCTGGTAACAATCCCTACAGCTTAAATTCTGTCCTTTCTCCATCTCTAGGATATGGACCGTCTTGTGTTCTACATTGCCGAAGAGGAAACTGAGACTTGCAACGTTTAATTGCTTTTTCCAATGTCTAGCTGCCAGTGAGTGGCTTAAATTCAAGAGCTCTCGTTCTTCCATTTCAAAAATACTTGTCAAACATTGCTTCTGCACTCTGCACTGTTCCAGACGTTGGGCTGCAATCATGTAGAAGAAACGGTAATAGGACATACATAGTCAGTTCTGTGGTGTGTTGGATAAGCAATTTGAAGAAAGCTTGGGACAGCGGCAGATCGAGAGCAATGGCTCTTCAGATTGCATTCCAGATGAGACCAGGAGTCTTAGCTGTGTGGGACAGAGCAGGTCTGACGTCCACACAGCGGCTCACTGGAGTGTTATGTCAGGAACAATGGAAGGATGAGCCTGGTTTCCGGACCTCCTTAAGGAGGTGGTATTGATGGCATTTGTCCCTTCTTGGACAGTTCTTTCCAGTGCTCTTTCTACCTGTAGTTCAGATCATCCTGGCTGCCCAAGGCACCAAACAAAGCTCCCCTCTAGGTGCCTAGACCAGGCCCTTCAGTCTAGCCTTCACCTCTTGTGCTTGGAGGAAAAGAGGGGGTGTACATTGACAGAGCTGGAGAGCCAGACCCGGATGGAATAGGGACAGCTGGGCCCTTGGGAACACCGGCTCCACTGTGTGCCTTGGCTCCTGTGTTGGGACCCCCAGTGGAGGCGTGAGAGACGCCAGACGAACGTGGGTGGTTCCCAGCTGCCTCCTTCAGGAAGACCTGCAGGCTGACAGAGAGTAGAGATCTGCTTAGGCCCCACCCAAGACCCCTCCCCGGTGGGCCCAGAAGGACAGCCATGCTTGGGACATGAAAAGGAGCCAAACCCAGAATCATCCCCTCTGTCCCCGCCGCTCCTTTCCCCTCCCTCCTGCCAGAAGCTGGAATCTCCCAGCTTGCCTTGATTTCTCTTCTCCATTCTTGGGTGAAAGGTCTTGGAGTACCCCTACTTCCTCTAGACTGACTCTTGGCTCAGGCACAGGTTCAGTTGGCTCCCATGCCTTCCTTCTTTGGGAGGGTGATTCTGGAACCTTCCCTCAGCATCCTGCCTCCACAGTGGTGTGCTTCCGAGGGTGGGACAGAGTCACCTTGTTCAGGACATCGACTTTCTTTGCCTGTTTCTGCATGTCACTGAGAGCCTCTGAAAGCAGAGCCTGAGCCCTCCTGGGTGCTGCTGGCTGCTCCCACTAGCCACCTCGACCTTCCCAAGAGCCATCGAAGCACTGGACAGGTTCCTGAGTCAAAGAGGAGGCCTAGGGACTCCCCACACTCCTTAAGACCCTGAGTCCAGCAGAGCGGTGGTGGCGCACGCCTTTAATTCCAGCATTCGGGAGGCAGAGGCAGGCAGTTCGAGGCCAGCCTGGTCTGCAAGAGCTAGTTCCAGGACAGTCTCCAAAGTTACAAAGAGAAACTCTGCCTCGAAAATCCCCTCCCCACCCAAAAAAGACCCTAGGTTTAAGACAAGTGCCTGGCAGTACAGTCAGAAAAGGCTGCAAAGGGATTGCAGCTTGGGAAGCCTGGGTCTCTCGCTTCTCTACCTCCTGAGGTAAAACTCTTTGCCTTGGGCAGGCAACATGACAAAAACAGCTCAGGTACCCATGGCATTAGGGTTACCTCATTTGAAGGCCTGCTGTGTGCATGCTCAGGTTCCTCCTGCTAATGCCCCCTCCCCTCTTGCTCAGAAGAAAGTGTCCAAGAGGGAAAGAGAGCCACAGCCTGGGTAGAAGTGGGGTCAGGAGGGATGGGACAGGGCAACAGACAGTCCCTGAAAGAATGCGCATGTCTCCAGAGCAGAGAAGTGAGCCGGGGGCTTCTGAAACCATGATGGCTGTCCTCTTCTACCATGCTGCCCGGACGTCGCTTATCCCCTGTGTGCAGAGTGCCCTACTTAGACCACGGCATCTCAAGGTCCATGGTCCTGAGCATCTCTCCTATTGCCTCCATTTTTACAGAGGTGGAAACTGAGGCTCAGGAAGTTGAAGTCTCTACCCTGAAGCAAATCAGCAAGAGGACAGACATGTTGAACCCAGCTCTATGTGACTCAGGAGCTGCACCCCCACTCTGGAGGCCTATCCGTGAAGTGGGCAGCTCTTGTCCCTCTCTCGCCCACTCACAGAGTGACCCAACCCCCAGCCCATGTCTCTTGGGTCCCCAACGGGTTGGAAAATCCTGATGGAAGCAGATGGTGGGGACAGATGGAGGGGAAAGCATCTCGGGGGCTGAGTTCACACAAACAAACATTGATAAAGTGATTAAAACCTTAAGCCACCCCTTCCCAGAAAGCCCTGCCCACCCAGCCTGGAGCACAGTGGGCTGTGAAGTGAGATCTGGGGTTCTCCTGAATGCCCTGGGTCTCAACCTCATTAATCCCAGTCTCTGCCAGCTTCCCTTGATGCCAGGGACCACCCCCGGACCAGAGCCCAGGGTGGCAGAGCTGCCAGGAGCACAGCCCGGGAGGGGGCGGGGCAGGCCTGGCAGTTCCCCAAAGAGCTGGCCATGAGGAGGGAATAGTTGGGGAAGGATGGAAAGTCCAGGGCTCTGGGGCTGCAGGCCTGAAATCAGGGCCAGCAGGATAGGGGTGGGGATGCCAGAGCTAGGGTCTCTCTGGGGAAGCCCCACTTGCCATGTCTGCCCAGGTTACACAGCAGCCCAGCTGCCCACAGAGCAAACTGAATTCTGAGTCTTCAGCTTGATTTGGTTCTCTCCTCCGTAGAGAGAGACAGTGTCAGAGACAGCCCTGGAAGGGTGGCTGTGGGCGTGAGGAGCAGCCACACATGGTACCTAGGTACGCAGGTACTCTGCACATGGTACAAGCACCTCGCTACCAAGGTAACAAGAGTCTGGGACTGGCTGGTACAGCAGGCCCCTACAGAACAGAGGTTTGGGCCTGAACATTCTCCTGTAGCTGCTGGGCTCAGCGGTAGAGAGATGGTTGCACTGACACCCAGGAAGAGCAGAGTTCCTGGGCCAAGGCAGCTGGAGCCAGTGTCAGGGCCTCCAATGACGGTGTTACCTCTTTAGACCTGCATTCAAATCCTGTACTGAGATGGCCCTTTTCCTAGTGGTAGAAAGCTGGCAAAAAATAGCCCTCTGACCTTCTGGTTCCTCCTTTGTGAAACCAACATTTCCAGCTGCTTGCTGGACTCCCTCCCAGAAGCCCACAGACACCCCCGGCTCAAACCAGCCAGCAACCAGCTTATCCATCGCCTTCCACCTCCAGCTTGCCAGGTCTCCGGGTCTC
Source organism: Microtus oregoni (assembly GCF_018167655.1). Taxonomy (NCBI): domain Eukaryota; kingdom Metazoa; phylum Chordata; class Mammalia; order Rodentia; family Cricetidae; genus Microtus; species Microtus oregoni. The sequence goes on along the minus strand of NW_024543064.1, from coordinate 23,765,551 downwards.
CCTCCAACCCAAGCAAGCAAGCCCGAGACCCCACCATGTCCAGGCCCCCCCCTCTGGCTGGTCTGTGTCGGCTACATCCCCGACCAAGTCCAGCTCATTCAACAGCAGCAGGGTCTCCACTTCCCTCTCCAATTTATTCCCCCTTGTTTCTGGCCAGGTCCAAGCTCTGAGTTCCCCCAGCTGGGATCAGTGTCTCTAAATCTGATTAGAGCCTTCACTGCTAAACAACCTCCCATGGCTCCCACTGTCTTCCAGCCGAAAGGGACATCTGAGGCTCACACCCACGCCCTCCCACCCGCCTTTGTAACTCCTTGCCAGTTCAGCACCTCTGTACCACGTGACCAGCCCCACACCCCCCAAAAGAGAGAAGGAGCTCCTGGCCCTCTCCCAGCCCTAATCTCTGTGCGTGCTTGGGATTGGATCTAGATGGGGTAACTGAAGTGACTCTGGCAGCTGGGGACTCATCCCAGCCAACTCTTGTCCTATACAATAACTGCTCTTCCCTCCGGGGGGCGGGGGGAGTTACTCTTAGCTGGAAGCCAGAGAGCGAGAGCGACAGTCCTTTGCCTGAGGTCACTCAGCTGGGCCCGCTGTCCCCCAGTCACAGTTTCAGAAAGCTAAAACACTGGGATCGTTCTTAGGCAGCTCGCAGCCTGAGCACCCCATCTTTCCACCCTTTCATCTCTCGGCTCTGTCTCAGGCCAGCTCCCCACTATCTTCCTGAGGCCAAGCAAAGGCAGTTGTCACTTATGGAAAGTGGGGTAGAGACAAGAAGCTGTCTCCTCTGATACTTTTCCCCCCTTGAGACAGGTAGCCCAGACTGAACTCATTGTAATCCTCCTGCCTCAATCTCTTAAATCCTGGGATTATAAGCATGTGCCAACCATGCCCAGTTTTTCCATCCCTTGTAACCTGATCCACATTTCTGTAGGAACGACCTACAACCTGAGTGCAGAACACGGGAGATCTCAGTCCTAAGGAACCGAGTGTTATTGTTATTATTCTGAGACAGGGTCTCATTATGTAGCCCTGGCTGTCCTGGAACTCACTATGGAGACCAGACTGGCCTCAAACTCACAGGGATCTGCCTCCCGAGTGCTGGGATTAAAGGTGTGCGCCACTATGCCCAGCTAACTTTGTTGTTGGTTGCTTGCTTTTTAAGCTTTAAAATTTATATGGTGTGTGTGTGTGTGTGTGTGTGTGATATGTGGTGTGTGTGTGATGTGTGGTGTGTGTGTGTACAGATGAACACAGGCCCGTGCACACATGGAGGTCAGGGAACAACTTTATGGGCCAGGCTCTTCTCCTCTACCTTTACGTGGGATCAGGCTGGTACAATGATCAATTTACCTGCTGAGGCATCTCGCTAGCCAGGGTCAAGATTCAAGGGTATGGCAGTGGTGCGCGCCTATAATCCCAGCACTCAGAGGTGGAGGCAGGAGGATCAATATTATCCATAGCTACACAGGGAGTTCTAGCGCCAGCTGAGATACATGAGACCTTGACTACTAACGCAGTTAAGATTGTGGCTGGGAGATATAGTTCAGCGGTGGCATGTTTGACTAATGTGCCTGAGATCCTAGGTTCAATCCCCAGCACTAGGGGTGGGGGTTCAGGGCATCAAGCTTTTTTCTTTCTTTCTTTCTTTCTTTCTTCCTTCCTTCCTTTTTTTTTTTTTTGTTTTTTTGTTTTGGTTTTTTGAGACAGGGTTTCTCTGTGGTTTTGGAGCCTGTCCTGGAACTAGCTCTTGTAGACCAGGCTGGCCTCGAACTCAGAGATCCACCTGCCTCTGCCTCCCTAGTACTGGGATTAAAGGCGTGTGCCACCACCGCTGCCCGCTGCTCGGCTCTTTTTCCTTCCCTTCCCTTCCCTTCCCTTCCCTTCTCCTTCCTTCCTTCCTTCCTTCCTTCCACTCCCTTTTTAAAGTCAAGAATTTGAAGAGAAAGCCCCTCCTGGACTAGAGACTGCCTCCCAACCAACAGTTCAATCTTCAGGCCTGGCCAAGTGGAATGCTATTTCCAGTATCTTTGCTCTGGGTGGCCATCGTCTCCCAACCCGGGTAACCTCAGTGGCAGGCTGAGGAGAGGGCAGATGCTGGGCCTCACCACAGAGCAGCAGTGTCACCCAGGTCTTCTGCTCTCTGTGGAACGCTCCCTTCCTAGAGGGTGAGGCACCTACCAGACACTGTGGGGAGGGGAAGCAGCGAAGTGTATGCTCGGTGACACCTCAGGTCTAGGGATGGCCACAGAGGCTGGAGGATGGCGTCCCAGAGAGGGGATGGCATAGGCACATCCTCTTCTGTGGCCACCTGCTAGCTTCTCAAGTTTAGGGAGGTGGAAACCGAGGCATAAACAGGTCAAGTTCCCTGGCTGAGACTTGCTGAATGGCAGGGTCCGCTCCGGGAGTCAGGGAACCACGTTGCCTGCCTTAAAGGAGTGAGGGTCTCTCCCAGGGACTCCAGAGCCACAGACCTCCGACTCAGGCGTTCCCCAATCTGTCTCCCTATCTGGGAAAACCCAGTCAGCTCTCAATCCCAGCACCTCAAACTCTCTGGAGGCAGGCCTGGGATTGCCTCCTGTTTCCATGGTAACGGTGAACAGAGGGCTTCCTGCAGCAGTGTGGGGATACCGCAGACACCAGTACCTGCAAGTCCACATGGGCCCTGGGAATCCTTGGGATGGGGCAGCCTCTAGCGCATGTCCATGCATGTGCATGCCTGTGCACAGAATGCACCCCAGGGCTGGGAATGCATGCTCCTCCGCAAACACATGGATACCCTTGCATGTGTAGACACATGCACAGGGACCCAGGCCTTGGCGTGCTTACCCATCAATGGGAGATCATCCTGCTGGATGTGACCTGCTCCCACAGCCCCTCCCCCCGAGTCCGGCCTGGTGCAGAGAAGTCTTGGGAAGGCGGGATCCCACTTTACAACACCCACTACAGCACATTTACTGACCACGTGTTGGGGACCGCATGTGGCATCTCCTGTAGCCCCCACAGCACCACGGGGGAGGAACCAGATAAGGAAACAGACACAGAGAGGCAGAGTAATTTGCCTGTGGTCATACAGTGATGGACTGCATCACAGTTTAAGCATAGGACTATTGGGCTGCAAGCGTTTGGGTTCTTTCCCTCATCAGCAGACCCCTCAATGTCAGAGTCAGGAGCACTCCCCTTGATCACACACACACACACACACACACACACTCACACGTTGTAGTCAGAGGCAAGACAAGAGAGGAGACTCCCAATTAAAACACTAACAATAATGACCTTTTGGCTCCCAGCCAACAGACACAGACGCTTCTGTGGCTTTTGGCGGTTCTTGGAATGAAGAAGTGACAGAGGCAAGGGGAGCTCTGCCTAGTCCGAAACTAAACAGCAAGCACAAGACCTTCTGTGGAGCCACCTGGGGCCACTAGTCGGCTCCTGGTTCCCTCAAGAATTCCGAGGCAGTGTCTAGATCCTGCACTGCTGTGTCCATTTTCACAGCTACCCAAGACTGAACACCCGGACAGTTGCATAGACCGGGCGCTGTTGGATGGCGTGACTGGGGCTGGGCCGTAGCTCAGTGGCAGAGCACCTGATCAGTGTTAAGCAGTTCCAATAAATTGGGCTCAATTCCCAGTAGCACAAACAACAACAATAGGCATGCCAGGATGGGGCCCATGACTGTAATCTCAGCATGAGAGAGGTAGAGAGAGGCAGGATGATCTGGAATTCAGGGCCAGCGTGGGCTAAATATAACCCTGTCTCAAAGGAATGAAATAAATAAACAATGACAGCAAAACAATGATCCACCTGCCGCAACAGCCACGGCCACTCATGCTTCCATAGCTGCCACAAGTCAGCCTTTAATTCACGCTGAATCCTCACACACCGCCTGAGGCCATGCATGGGCCATGGATGTGGTCACCGCGGCTCGGTGACTTATTCACGAGGCCATCCTTGATGCCGGTGGCTGAGCCCTTGAGTTCCCTGAGAACTGCCATCCTGGGTGGTGGCCATCAACTTCATTTCTTCTCTTGGGTTTTCCTGTTCAGGAAAATGTGGATTCGCGATGGCCAGAGTTGGCGCCCTCTGCTGGCCATGTCCTGGATCTGCAGAGCCATCTTCCCTTCTGGGGGAGGCCCTTAGAATAGGCCGTGTGAGAGGCGGGGGTTCCTGGAACCTCCGGTCTTCACTCTGTGTGGCCCTACTTGGCCCGTGAAAACAGGTGTCGAGATGACCTAGCCAGACAGAGGCTGAGCTGAGGAGTGAGCCTGAAGACATCTGCTCATCCATGTTGGGAATGAAGTCTTACCCATGAACCTCCACTTCAGCCCTCCAAGCCCCCCTACGATAGGACCTCTGGCCCCACACTCTTGAAAGATGTGGGTGACCTGGTGTGTTGCCGAGAAATTGTCTCCAGGGGCAAAGTTAGAGCTGAGGCTTGAGGCACAGGGCAGGCCCCAGCTAGCTTTGGATAAGATGACCCACCTCCCGGAGCACTGTGAAATAGACCAGAATGAAGAACTGAAGAGTTTGGGAGTGGGGTGGGGGGAGGGAGAGAGCGGTGGTAGGGGTGGGGATGGGGAACAACGGGACGTGGACGCCTTCACCTAAGTACAAGGTTCCTCCTCCTCTCTCCCCCTTCAGCCCCATCGTCAGCTCCCCATTCTGTGGTGCGTTTGTGAACATCCTCCTTTTCAAGGGAACGAATTGGAGGCTCAGAGAGGTGGAGTTACCGGCCCAGCATCACCCAGCCAAGGACTTCCGGTTTCTGAATCTCAGATCAAGACCATTGTTTCTGGCTCTACCGCCGCACCTGCCTCCTAGTCTCTTCACGGGTCGCCTGGTCCCAACCCTGTTTTCTACGGTCCGCCAACAGCAGGCAACATGATCACTTTAAAACGTAAATGCATTTCACCACAGCCCTGCTTTGCGAAGGTTCCATTTCTAGTGAGCCAGTGGGGCCTTTCTCCTACCCCCTGCTGCCCCAGCTGCCCTCACTTCCTCCCACTTTGCCGGTAAGACTCCACTCTTTCCGGCTTCTGGGTCTTTCCGGCTTCTCTTAGTCCTGACCATCCCAGGCATACTCCTGCCCCAGGGTCTTTGTGCTTGCTGTCTCCATAGCTGGAACCCTGTTGTGATATGATATACCGACTTCCTGTCCTTCAGTTCTTAGCTCAGATGCCAGCACTCGGGCCATGCTCCATAGCTGTACCTACTCAGCCGCCTCCTGCACATTTGCTCACCTTTCTCGTGGCCCCTGTCAGTCTCATGCACCCAGGCTAGCCTCGAACTCACTGTGTAGCCAAGGGTGGTCTTGAGCTCCTGAATCATGCACCCAGGCTAGCCTCGAACTCACTGTGTAGCCAAGGGTGGTCTTGAGCTCCTGAACCTGGTGCCTCTACCCCCCCCCCAGTGCTGAGATTATGGGTGTTGACGATTACACCCAGTGATGGTCCTCAGTTTATGCCGGCCTGAGCCCAGACCTCCCTCTTGCGTGCGAGGCAGATGCTCTACCCACAGAGCTTCATGCCCAGCCTCAGAAGAGGTGTGTGTGCCTGTGTGTGTGTGTGCCTGTGTGTGCCTGTGTGTGTGTCTGTATGTGTGTCTGTGTATGTGCCCGTGTGGGTGTCTCTGTGTGTATATGCCTGTATGTGTGTCTGTGTGTGTGCCCGTGTGGGTGTCCGTGTGTGTATGCCTGTGTGTGTGTACCTGTGTGTGCCTGTGTGGGTGTCTGTGTGTGTCTGTGCCTGTGTCTTTGTGTGTGTGCCTGTGTGTGTGTGCCTGTGTGTGTGTCTGTGTTCATCTGTCTTTGTGTGTCTGTGGTGTGTACAGGTGTTTTGTCTACCTGTATATCTGCACCGCATGCATGATTGAGGAAGCCAGAGAGGGCATCGGATGCCCTGGAACTGGAGCTACAAAAGGTTGTAAGTTGCCATGTCAGTGCTGAGAACAGAACCCAGGTCCTCTAAGAGAGCAACAAGTGCTCTTAACTGCTGAGTCATCCCTCCTAACCCCAGGAACACCTGCTCATGTTTGTCTCACTGGAATGTGGACCCACGGAGGGCTCACCTTGTGCCCAGTATGTCCCCAGGACTGCTAGGTTCTTAGTGCTGATCAGACGAAGCTCCTGGAGCCCCATCTTCTGCAAGTTGCTAAGAAGAGTCTTTCATGACTAATCCTGTTTCTCCTATTCTTGGGGTTTTCGTCCAGGGCCAGTAGCTCCCTGGCCCTCATGAGGTGCGTACTGTTTCCCCTTCCTCCCCTACACAAGCGTACATACTATGCTCTCAAGCTTCCTCCCCCTCCCCCTTCCCTTCCTTACTCCTCTGGTTCCAAGCTAGGGCTCATTAAGTGCAGGCATTGCCTCCTTCTGGAAGCCCTCCTTGCTTTCTTTCCAGTGAATCCTGTCTTCTGCCCCTAAAAGATCTGGTGCCCTCTGTCTGAAAGCACAGTCCTCTTCCTTATGAAGAACATCATCTTCCTCATTCCTGATCAAGAGAGTTGCTCAAGGGACCAGAACCAGTCTGGCTCCTCACCGTGCCCTCGGTACCCAGCCCCAACAGGCGTGGGTTGGAGTGGGACCTTAGAAAACATGAGCCTGGCCTAGCCACATGAGATTAAACAAGGCAGATCGTATCTCCTGGCTGTGCAACCCACAGCAAACCATTTTCTCTCGCTGAGCGTCAGTTTCTTCATCTATAACATGGGTGTGATGGTCTTAACTGTCAGCATTGTGAGGACTTTCGAAGGTGGAAAATGCTGGTGAGCTGTGGGTCCCTGAGCTTTGCAACTTCTGTGAGCATCAAGCCCTTGTGTCCTCTGTGGAAGAATGCCCTGGAGTCCTATCCTGAAAGGTCTTTAGAGATGAGGGGGGGGAGATCAGGCCCTGAACTTGAATTTTAGACACATCCCCATAGTTCATTGTCTGTGTGGTCCCCAGCAAGTCTCTCACTTCTCTGAGTTCTTGATCTAGAACGGAGGCTAAAGATGCACATTAGCATAAAACTGAAAATAATGCAGCAGATCGAGAACTGAGGTCTCCTTTATTGTACCCCAAAGCAATCTCTTGCCTTCTCCTGAATCTCCCTGCGACTTGGGGTTGCGTCTAAAGAGCACACTAGATATGAGCCATGTCTGTCCCGAGACTGGACAAAAGCCTTCCTACTATTGATAAGAACCTATGACAGAGACAGACTCTGAGACACCTCAGAGAGTCTAAACGTGGGTGAGTCCTTTGGGGTCTGTGTCTTTGGAGAGCCAGGCAAGTAAAAAAAAAAACAGGAACGCAGCCAGGAGGACTCATTCCTGCTCTCCAGGCCCTTCCCTATCCCAAATGCAGTTCGAGTGTTTGTGTATCCTTCCTGAATGCTGCCTGGAGCCGGGTACACAGCAGGTGCTTGATAAGTGAGTGATAGAAGGCTGGGTTTCTTCTGGACAGCCAGCAAACATTAACGCCTACTATATTAGTAGCCTCAGTGCTGTCCTAAGGCAGGGAGCACTGGATGACGGGTAGAAAGAAGTGCAGACGTAACCACTTCCCAGGCTCCCTCGGGGCACCTCCAGGTCCTTTCAGTTCTTACCACCCTTAACCAGCTCCTTCTGGGTGCCGGATTCCAAACCAGGGCTTCCTCCAGAACTGAGAATGCCCCAGCACCTCGTGTATCCTGGAAAGGCTTTGTGGGAATCCTGGGAACCCCAAGGTCACAACTCTTTACATTCCTCAAGTCTGCCACGTCCCCTCCAGTAGCAACCAGCAGCCTCTGCTCGTTGCACCCAGACAGTGAACACGGCCCTTTCCCCCTCCTAACGCCCTACAACAGCCTGGGGTTTTTCCCAGAATGGCCAGCAGGTGGCGTGGAGGCTCCCCTCTCCCCATTACTGGACAATAGGCTACATCCCACCCAGACCCTCTCTCTCCTTTTTCCTCAGCCTGGAGAAAACCGTGACCTCTGTCTGACCCCTCTCTTTCCTGCTGTCCCAGTATTGGCTGAGGAGACTCTGAGACTCCGGTTGCTCCTACAGGCCCCTGGTAGTCTAAGAAAGGCAAGGAGGTCCTTGGGGGTTAAGCTGCAGTTGGTGGGGTGGGGCTGGCAGGGCGGGGCAGGCAGCAGCTGCCAACCAAAGGAGAGTGAGAAAAAGAAGGGGGAAGGTCCCTGGCTGGGCTACTATCCCAGGCAGGCCCAGGTCCCAACAAGGTCCCAGCTAAGGCTCATCCCCAGGACAGGGTATGTGGCCAAGGAAATAGATGGTGGTAAGGAATAGGGGCGTCAGTCTGCCCATCGTGGCAGTCCTGGGGGTGCAGAGGGTTGGGTGGTATGATCAGAAAGTTCGACAGAACCCCCTGAGCCACCTTCCACCCATTCACCCCATTCTCCCCAGGGGTCCAGGTAGAAACTTGGGAGGGGGCAGAGGGAAGAGTCCTTGGGGGCAGGCATTAGTAAAGAAGTGTCCTGTGGCTCCTTTTTTATTAGAGCTCCAAGTTTTTTTTTAAATATTTATTTATTTGATTATTATGTATACAGTATTCTTCCTGCAGGCCTCATTACAGACGGTTGTGAGCCACCATGTGGTTGCTGGGAATTGAACTCAGGACCTTTGGAAGAGCAGGCAATGCTCTTAACCGCTGAGCCATCTCTCCAGCCCGAGCTCCAAATTTTAATATAAAAATTCACATAGTGGCAAATGATAAAGTTGATTCAGTCAGCCTGCCCATCCCACTGTGACCTCTAGACTCTACCCTGTGTGTGTTTACACGGGAAGATGCCTCCTTACCAGGGTAGATAGCTATTTTAAAATGTAATATATGCTAACTCAACCAACATTCAGGTAGTGAATTATTTCCTCCTTACCAAGAAAGAAAGAAAGAAAGAAAGAAAGAAAGAAAGAAAAAATCCAGCCATCCGTCCTTCTGGACAGAGATGTGATGGTTCAGTGTCCAGTTTTACTTAGTTTCCCGATGCACTTTGGTGGACAGAAAACATTCCAAACTGCTAAATTATATTGTTCAACAGTTCTTTCCAAAAGGGTATCCTGTGGCTTCTTTTGCCTCCTGATGGAGTTTACACCAAGCGCGGGGACCTCTCTCTGTACGCCTCCATTTCCTAATCTAAAGCCTGGGAGTAGGATGGATGACCTTGAAGGGACTTGTTCCTCCTCTTTGGGAAGAGATCTCTGTGACAAAGGAGTGTCCCACCCACCTACCCACCACCACCGAAGGGTGAGCTTTCAGACGGGAGCGTGATAAAGCCGTTTGTGTAGGGAGGCCAAAGGACTCTCTCTGCTCTAGCCTTGCTCCCTCATCTTGCTTCTCTGACTGGGCTGGGTTAAAGATGTTCCAGGCTGGGGGCTTCCTGTTGTCCTGTAGGGAAGGACAGCCGGTGTGGGATGAAGGGTTCTCTCTACCTCTCAGACCCTCTCGGGAGTGCTGGGAGGGTGTGTGAGGACAGGATGGCAGTGGTTGTTCCAAGGCAGGGAAGAAAGGTTTTATCAGTGTGTGTTAATTACTGAAGCTATCTGCCACATCTCCCAGCCCCTAGCACTTAGAGCCATTAGCTAAATCAATGCTCAGAATGGGCATAGTGGTCCCCAAAGTCTCTGGAAACCGCAGCCTCCGCCCCGTGTTTCTTGAAGAAACATGGTTCCAGATTGTTCTTTTAATAATCTAGAATGTGAGCAGCTTTATAGAGAAATTTTAAACGCTGGGGTGTTGAAGTCACTCTGGGTAGGGGGGTCTGTTGAGTCAAGCTCAATTTTGGAACTCAGACAGAGCACCCTGGGTTCAAATCACGACTGTGGAGGGTCGTTGCACAAAACAACTATCCAAACTGCAGGGTCCATCTACATGAAATGCCCACAGCGGAGTGGACCTTAAGGGGCTGCAGTGAGAACGAAGTCCCATACCCAAGAAGGTCCTCAGAGTGCCTGCGTGTAGCAGATGTTCACAGTGCCAGAGAGGGAATTAAAAATAGGCAAAGAAAAAGAAAAGACTGGCTTTGGGTCTCAGCTAGACCTCCAGAAAGTCAAAGGAGACCCTCCTCAGCCCCAAAGGACACACGGAGTCCCTCCCCAGAGTATCCTGTCCGTACCCTACTTAGACCCCTGCAACGTGTGTGTATGTGTTGTTGTGTGTGTGCCTGGGGTGTGGGCTGGAGTGAGAGAGGTGGGGCACAGATGGGCATCTCCCAAACACTTGTCCTCCCTCTCTCCCCTGGGGAAGGGCCGGGCCGGGTCAAGACTGTGGCTGGGACTGGCAGTGGAGCGGTGCTGCGGCTCCTGCACTGGCCAGAAAGCGGGAGCCGCGGGTCCCCGAAGCCCCTGGCTTTCCGGGAGCGTCCAGAATCGGGATCAGGGACAGGAGTGGGGGCGCCCTCGGTCCTCACCCCGCCCCCGCCCTCTCCCCGCAGCGGGGGCGCCCCGCCCCCCGGGCGCCCGACGTGGACGCGGCCGCTGCCGCCGCCGCCGCCGCGCGGGAGTCGCTGTCCGCGGAACCGATATGCAGGCGGCGCGGGCCGGCGCGGGCCGGCCGGGCCGGGAGGGCCGTGGGCTGGAGTGCGAGCGGGAGCGGCCGCCGGGCGCAGGAGTCGCCATGCCCCTCGGGCCACCGTGCGCCTGGCCGCCCCGCGCCGCGCTCCGCCTGTGGCTGGGCTGCGTCTGCTTCGCGCTGGTGCAGGCGGGTAAGGGGGCCCGGGGCGGGGGACGGGCGGAGGGGGTGCAGCCTCCCCCTCCTACGCTGCCACCGGGGAGTTCTCGGTTCCCTTTCTGCTCCCTGAGGACCTCCTGTGTCACCTGCTCCCTACTCTCCTAGCCCGACCTCAGCGCCTCCGAACCTTCTTGACCCCTAGACCCGTCCTTCAGCCGCTTAACCTCTTCCCTGGGATTTTAGGATCTTGATCCCTTCAGGCCGTCCCCTAACCCTGGGTCTTTGCCTCAGTCACCTTTTCTGGCCCTGGGAGCAGCCGAGGACACCAGTGCCCCACCTTGGGCCTCCCTCTGTATCCCTAAAGACCTTTCTCAGAGACCCACAGGCAGATCTGCACAGACGCACCTCTCTGTGCAGGAGCGACCATGAAGACAAGAACTGGAACCTGAGGTTGCAGGGTGTGTGTGGGGGGGCCTAAGCCTGCTACAGTCTGTCTGGCCCACCCCACGGGCTGCCTCCCCAGATCACTCGGATCTGTCCCTCCTGGCTGCTGCTGCTGCCCTCCCCCCCACCTCTTTCCTTGCCCTGCTTCTGTGTCCCTGTGTCTCTAATGCTCCACTTGTCGGCTCTCTAGATCTGTGACCGCAGCCACCTGTCTGTGTCCTTCTGTCCCTTTCCATCTGCATGTCTGGCATAATCCCTGGGCCTTGAGTCCACTCATCTGAGGGGTATGGGGTTACTGCTCAGGCCCAGGGCTTCTAATCACGACACCTGCGCTCTTGAGAGACACAGCCCGTGTGTCTCTCCTCTCCCGGAAGGTCCTTGCTGTCCTGCTCCCCCATTGCTTTCCCACTTACTCTCTGAAATTGCCCCCATTCACCTTCTTCCTTCACCTAGAAGGCTTTGCCCTATCTTGGTGTCTCTCCACCGAGGGGCCCTGTTCTGAATGCCTTTCTCTAACTTCCCCCATCCCCGCCACTTGAGGCCCCACGGAATATGGAGAGGTTCACACCGACCCTTTCCCTTATGAGAGCTCTGCCCAGCTCAGCACAATGCTGGGTTGCCCCTCACTCCAAAGCCAGGGCTCAGCCCTTCCGGGCTCTTTATCTCGGGGTATGTCTCCTTCCCTCAAGGTCACTTAGTTGACCGCGTGGGGCTATAGAAAGGGCCGTGAACTATGAGTTCTTGTGACTGCTTCCGTCTGATTAATCAGCTTCTACAACTCCGCTCAGCTATCCCCCACTTCCATACCTAACCACCCATCCACTAGACCTCACCCTGACTGAGGCCTAGGCTCATCAGTTTACCTAAGGACCCTTGGTCTGGCCAGTCTGTAGCAAGCGTCACAAGGACCCTGGGCCTCTCAACCATCCAGGGCCCAGCTGAAGCCTTGGATTCTCTTCTCCCTCTCCACATAGCCTCCCCCAGCTTTCCCCTTTCTCCTTTCTGGAGACACTAAGCCTCAGAGCCGGGCGTGCTCAGGCTCAGGTGCCTCCCTGCCCTACAGACAGCCCCTCGGCCCCAGTGAACGTCACCGTCAGGCACCTCAAGGCTAACTCCGCAGTGGTCAGCTGGGATGTCCTGGAGGATGAGGTTGTCATCGGGTTTGCCATCTCTCAGCAGGTAACCCTTGAGTGTGCTTGGGAGGAGAGGGCATAGCAAGACGGTGACAGAAAACTGGAAGCAGTGTTGCATGCCTGTGACCCCAGAACTCAGGAGGCACCGCAGAAGGACTGCAAGTTCAAGGCCAGCCAGGCAATACAACAAGACCCTGTCTTAAAACAAAACAAAACAAAAAAGAAAAAGAAAAAGAGAGGATAGTGTCTGTCTGTCTGGGATGTAGGGTGGTGGCAGAGAAACAGAAAAGGAAAAGAGACACAGGACAAGAGATGTGAGTGACAAGTTGTACATTTAGCTTAGAATCGTGGCCACAGAAGGTCCATCGTCAGTAGAGAAGGGTTTGGGAATGGAAGTTCAGAGCATGGGTCTGACCTCAGACACACTGGCATTCGCAGTCGCTGTGTGGCCTTGGGCAACATCCTGACCTCTCTGAGCCCGTCTTCTTAGCTGTACCGTGGAGATAATGGCACCCGAGGCCCGGTTGATGGTGATGTAAATGAAAAGGACTTGTCACTGCGGAAGTGGGCAGCGTAGGGTAGGTGCCGGCACACTGACAAACCGAGCCCTCCCCCTTTCAGAAGAAAGATGTGCGGATGCTCCGCTTCATCCAGGAGGTGAACACCACCACCCGATCGTGTGCTCTCTGGGATCTGGAGGAGGACACAGAATACATCGTGCACGTGCAGGCAATCTCCATCCAGGGCCAGAGCCCAGCTAGTGAGCCTCTGCTCTTCAAGACCCCACGTGAGGCCGAGAAGATGGCGTCTAAGAATAAAGGCAAGCCTGGGCATGCTAGAGTCCCAGTGTGGGGGCAGTTAGGCGAGGGCGGTTGGGCAGAGCAGGGAGGAAGCAAAGCACCTCAAAAGATGGAGGTTTGCTTTGGTCCCCCAGGAGGAGACTGGTGTGTAAACATCCTCCTTTGGATTGAGTCCAAACGCTGCCACCCCAAGCAGCCTTCACGATGTTCCTGGAACTCTTCATGTTGGGTGTCTTGGCATCGATAGAGGCACTTCTTGTGGGCTTGGCCCCGGAGGAATGGCTGGAGAGGAAAGGAGCCCAGGACTAGCTAATCTCTCCCCACAGATGAGGTGACCATGAAGGAGATGGGGAGGAACCAGCAGCTGCGAACAGGCGAGGTGCTGATCATCGTTGTGGTCCTCTTCATGTGGGCGGGTGAGTCAGGCGTCCAGGTCCTTCTTCACTGACCCCTGAGGAACTGAGGGCCCCAACCCACCATCACCAAGGGTAGGGAGCTTGCAGATGTCTAGGAGGGGGTGAAATTGCTAAGTCCTGCCTGTGGCGGCTCTGAGAGCTAAATCTGACTCTTTCTCTATCCCCTCCACCCAAAACACAGCCTGGTATTACTGTCTTGTATGCTGTGGACACGCCTGCCTTCTTCCCCGCAGAAGTGGTCCAGCCTCCTAGGCTGGCACAGTCAGTGTACCGTGGTCCCAGCTTCCTCCTCTTCTGGGATGCTGGGCATCAAGCTTAGGAAGCTCAGCGAGGAAGGCACTGCCTGACCTCAGATGTGGAGCACTCTCTTCACCTCCCTATTCTAGATGCGCGGCAACCACACGATCCCCCATCTGCCCATAGGAACGGCCTCCCAGCCTTTGTGGGCCCACAGCACGTTGCCCCTCTTTAGTCTTTGTGTAATTTTGGGTGGGCAACTCTATTTTCTTTCTAGTCTCTGAGCTCCCTGAGGATAAGGTCCACATCATTCATCCTGATATTCAACCAACCGCTCCATTCTAGACTCCACTCCACTCTAGAGGAGCCCTGTGCTTGCCAGGAACTTGGGCTGCGACAAGATTGGGCTTAACTATAATTGAATACAATGAGTGCTATAGTTGTTCTAGTGTGGAGAAGGGCTCGAGAGATGGCTCAAAGGTTAAGAGCACTTGATACTGATCTTCCAGAGGACCCCAGGTTAGTACCCAGCATCCATATCAGGTGACTCACAACCACCAGAAACTCTAGTCCCAGGGGATCCAACAATTCTGCCTCTGTGGGCACCTGTACCCACATGAACACACACAAAATTAAAAATAATAAAAAAAACCCAATAAACTTAAAAATAGCACTAATATGAGAAAAGGAGATGAGGTCAATTCTGGAGCTAGAAGTAGAAAATTCTTAAAAATTTAAGTTAAAACAAAACAAAAACCATAGGGGCTGGAGGTGTGGCTCAGTGGTAGAGTGCTTGCCCATCATCCCTGAGGTCTAAGATTCAGTCTCCAACACTGAAGACAGGACAAAAGACCGAGAGCAGAGACAACATGGGAACCGAGCTGTGAAGGCTAAACAGAAGCTAACCAGGCAGCCAACAGAGGAAGGTTGTTCGCGATACGAGCTTCGAGAAACATCAAATTAAGTTCACAGACTGACTGAGGGTAGCTGTGGCCGTGACAGAGTGTGGAGTGTCGGGAACAAAGGGTAGAGAGGGCTGGAGTCTTTTGAGAGATTTGAACACCACACTCAAGCCTGATTATCATGGTGGCTGAGGGCAGACTGTTGAAGAAGCATTTGGGGGAAAAATGTTTCTTACTCCCACAAAAAAGCAGGTACTCAAGAAAAGGCAGGAAGACGAGGGCTAGACAAAGAGGAGGTTTGATTATGGTACATTATTAGGCTTGGCACAGACAGTGTTTACATAATCACAACACTATAAACAGAAAATTAACCCAAACTTGTGGTGGAAGTCTATTAGGATGTTGGGCTTCATCTACTATGATGGGAAGTTGAGAGCGATCTCAGATGGACCAGGAACACTATAGAGGCAGAATGGGGAACATTTCTCGAACCGGAGTTAGCAGTGTGAGTACTATCCGCGTTACTAGGGTACTAGTCAGTGAAGGACTCCGTGCATCACCTCCCTGCCGCCCCACGGTGACCTTGAGAGTTACTGACACCCTCTCACCAGTGTGCTCCCTTGTGCCCTGGGACTAATAATAATAGGCTGGAGTTGTAAGGATCAAGTAAGATTGAATACGTCAGTTCACAGCACAGGGCCTGGAATAGGCTCAGCAAATGCTGTTAGCGTTCCTGCGGTGGCTGGCAGAGGCTTAAAGAAAGGGTAACGGGGAGACATATGATCAGATCTATGCTCTGGGAGGGCCAGCCCGGCAGCAGAGAAAGGGATGGCTCATGCCCGGGTAGATGGGGAAAGGTGCCAGAGGCTGGAGGGAGGCTGCAGCAGCGCAGAGACCATCTGGAGATGGCAGCAAGCCCTAGAGGGGAAAAGGCAGGCAAGGTAAGAAATCAGTGCCGGGCCTCTGACTGCTCCTGCTTGTCTTCCTAGGTGTTATAGCCCTCTTCTGCCGCCAGTATGACATCATCAAGGACAATGAGCCCAATAACAACAAGGAGAAAACCAAGAGTGCATCAGAAACCAGCACACCAGAGCACCAGGGCGGGGGTCTCCTCCGCAGCAAGGTTAGGGTAACATCTGGGCTTGCCTTAAACATCTGTAGTCCCTGGACTGCAGAAGGGGTCAGCTCAGGGCCTGGCATGGCAGCAGCTGGGCAAAGCCAAGCTTGGCTGCCGCCTGTGTGACACAGGGGACACTGCAAATTGATTTTGGATCCTCGCCTTTTGCAGGGTGCCAAGGGCCAGCGGTGCTCTGTTTTGTTTTTTTATAAAATAGCCAATGGGAATGGCAGAGTTCCTGGTTGATGTGGGAGGGACAGCAAGTGTAGGGGTGATGTGTCTGGGGCGGTGTTTTATGTCTGTCCCTTCATTTCTTCTTGTGTGAAAACAGATATGAAGCCTTTTAAGTGTGCGCTCTGAGCAGCTCAGGTGACAGTAGAGAATGGGAGAGGACCTCGCTGTTCTGACGATGACTGTCCAACAAACATCTGGCCCTCTCTGCGTCTCCTTCCCTCCATCTTCTCCTATCATCGGGCTTTACTATCTTCTCTCTTGGCTTCTATCTTTCTGATGTCTTGTCCTGAAGCCTCTCATTAACCCTTAACTCCAGGAGCACCTCAACAATGCAAGTGGCCGAGGCTGCACCCAGAGACAGAACTGTGGAATGCGAGAAAGTCAGCCCAAGGGAGGTCTTTGCTGTGGGCGGACTGGGTGCCAGGGTTCTCAGCCCGGGACTCATGTCTTGGCCACTCAGCTTGACCAAAGGCTGTGTGTGAAAGGCAGAGACGACTTCCAGGCAGGCAGGGCTATTCTATTCTTCCCGTGGGGACAAGAGTCTGGCTTTTGGGCTACAGCCCTGCTGGTCCTTCTCTCCTCTGCCCAGTTTCCCATCTTGCAAGAAGTCTATTCAACCAGCTCTGGCCACTTCTCTTGTTTGTTCCCTTCCCAGTTTCCAGACAAGCCCCCAGTGAATATCATCAAAGTGTGGCTGGCCCTGTCTGCAGAGAAAGGCTTTCATTCTCTGCTGGTCCCTGCATCCTTCCTGGGCACAGGGTAAATGTTGACTAAAGCGGTGGGGGCACAGCTAGCCACAGTTCCTTTTCCTCATCTTAGGCTGATGATGGAGGCCGAACTATAAACCCAAATTTTGCAAAAGCAAAAAAAAAAAAAAAGCCAAACAACAACAACAAAGAAAAAGCCACAAAGCTAGAAGGCCTGGCCTGCACTCTGGAGAAGACAAGACCATGCTGCATGAGACCCAGCTTCCCACCTCCCACTTCTTCTGGACTGGCTTCCTCTTTGAGATAATGTGCGAAGCTCTGGGAGAGAGCAAGCAAGTGCACCAGGAAAGCTGTGCAGCTGCCTGCTTCTCAGGGTCCTGACTCCATCAGGCCCTTTCTAGCCCAGTCAGAAAGGACATCTGTGGCGTGAGGCACACCTTTGCAATGCGTGTGATGTTACTGTTTTGCGGCTTGGAAACAATCAGAGGGCTGCACTCCAGAGGGCAGAGGCTTCTGCAGAGGCTGGGGCTGATTGCTGGTGTCTTCAGTCTTTGCAGTGAGATCAGGATGGATTCTGAGAAGACCTGGAAGGTAGTGTCTCGGCACTGCAGCGGCGTCAGCTGGGATAACCGGAAAGGGCACACCTATGGCCGACACCCTGGGGCTGCTGAGCAACCTGCTGGAAAACGGTTCACCAGACAGAGAGCAGCTTTGCTGTCACCACTGGCCTCTGGGTCTTTGGATCTTGCCATCTCCTTTAGGGTCCTCTGAAAGTTATCCAGGGTTCCCATGTCCTTCCCTAGAGCTTGAAGTGTGAAGAGACAGCTAGTTCTCCCTCTTCTCTATTTCTTTTTCCTCTCCTCTGCCCCTTTCTTTTCTTTCTTTCTTTTTTCTTTTTTTTTTTTTTGTAAAAAAAAAAAAAAGGTGCTTGATGAGGCAAGCGGACTTCTCTGGGATACGCACCATGGCTGCCAAATGCCTGCCTGGGAAAAGTGGACTCTCCAGCTTCCACTGGTGGCTAAGGTCGTGTAAGAGGCTGTTCCCAGCACAGAGCAGGTGCTTGGTCATTATTTGTTGTACTGAATGATGCACACTGGTGCCCAAGTCAGAGAGCTAAGCCATCACCCAGTGACTGCCCCTTCATTCGGGTCTATAACAGCTCTCGGGACTGGGTCAGCCACCACTCTGCTTGCTCCAAGTGTGGCAGCACAGGAGACAGATACGGGCAGATGTCAGCAAACAAAGGGCTTCCTCCTGGGAGGGCATGAGGTTCCACTCATTGTCTTGTGACTTCTATCCCTGCTGAATGGGGCTGCAAGGCCAAGGCTCCTTAAGAACGGTCCTTACCTCGATCCAGTTAGAGCAATAACCACTTTTTAAATGTAAAATAAAGACAAATGAAAAGGCACACCCTTGTCCTCTGGTAAATGCCCAAACGTTGCCCTCTTTTTCTGGCAATTGGCAGTAAGTCAGGGTGTGTGGAGGAGGGAGTCAGTTCTCTTCCATTTTGGCCTGCAGCTTCTTAGGGACATGCCTGCCAGCCAAGCTGGAGTTGGAAGGGAATTCTCGAACAGATGGGGGTGCACGTGCAGGAGAAGAAAATAGATGCTCCACCATCCTCTTTCTGAGGCTCCTCTCTAAGCTCACATAGGTATGCAGGCGCCTGCTCGGTTTCTTAAAACAAAGGGTTTTCCTCTCCTGAGAGCGCTGTGTGCTTATTCCTGCCAGAGGACTGTGTGTGGCTCTTAGCTGGGGTGGGTAAGGAAGGAGAGAATTGCAAAGACTGCTCTCTGCAGAAATCATTCAGTGCTCACTCCGTGCTCTTCTGGGCTGTTAAAGGAACATCATTAAGATCCCAACGGCAGGCTGAAAGGCAGGCAGAGGAACGATGCCATTAGCCAATGAGTGATCTAGGAAATGGGACACCTCGAACATTCCTGTCCAGAGCCAGGGGAGAGAACATCAGATGTGCAGTGCTTAGAGCAGGCTGCTCAGGTCCCAAGAGTGGAGGGAGAGGAAGGTCTCAGAAGCCTTTGAAGAGACAGAGCTCTAAGCCAAACATCAGAGAGGAACCGCCTAGGCTCTCTGCTCACATTCTTCCAACTGAGAAGCATAGGTACAGGGAGTTAGCAGGGTTTGGAGAGCCCTGTTAGGGGGGGGGGGGGGGGGGGAGGTTTCCTATTCATCCGTGCCTGTGGGTACACCATAGGAAATAGAGTAAAGTGCTCCTTTAGCTTAAAGGCCTGTCTTCCTCCTGAAATGAGGATGGCTCTCTTCTGGAATCAATTGCTATTTGCAGTAAACGCCACAGCTATTATTCGAGAAGTGCTTCCTCCCTTCCTCTCAGGTGACTCCAAAGATTCCTTGCAATTCAGGAAAGCTCTGAGACCAGGACCAGAGCAGCAGGAGACCCTGACCCTGGGCAGTCACTTCTCTGAGGGTGGAGGGCTTCCAGAGCCCGCCCACCCAGGATAATGACTAAAGGCTGTCCTAGAAACACAGTGAGGCCAAGAGGCTAAGGGGAGAAGGCTAGGCTGCTGGGTCTTTGGAGCAGGGACCTTTCTTCTGTCCTCTAAAGTCTAACCCAGCCCTTTACAGGCATACATAACATTTCACCAAGCCATCTACGACAGGCTTTCAGACTTTATTTTTACTTACTGAATTTTGCTTTTAAGAAGTAGTCTCCAAAAAACTAACAAACAAACAAACAAAAAAAAGAGGTAACCTCCAGGGGGCTGGAGAGATGGCTCAGCGTGTTAAGAACACTAGCTCCTCTTCTAGAGGATCTGGGTTCAATTCCTAGCACCCACATGGCAGCTTACAACTGTCTGTAACTCCAGTTCACCCAATGCACATAAAATAAAGTTAAATAAGTTAAAAAAAAAAAAGCCTCCAGGAGCAAACTGCTTCTATAAACAGGGCACTCTGGCTGCCCCGGACCAGTCCACAGATGAAAAAAATATCAAATCTCAAAATACAACCTGAAGCTAAGTTAAAGAGATCTCTGTGGGGCTGGAGAGGTGGCTCAGAGGTTAAGAGCACTGACTGCTCTTCCAGAGGTCCTGAGTTCAATTCCCAGCAGCCACATGGTGGCTCACAGCCATCTGTAATGAGATCTGGTGCCCTCTTCTGGCATGTAAACATACATGGAAGGAATGTTGTATATATAATAAATAAATAAATAAATATTTTAAAAAAAAAAGATATCTCTGTGTCCAGATAGCCTGGTGACACATGTCAGGATTGTCACTTAGGTTACCTTTAAAGGTTCCCTAAAGATCACATTCCTCCTGTTTCTGACTGGGTGCTGGGCAAGGCCAGATTTTCCATCTACACATTCCGTCTGTTACGGGGGAATTAATGGATTGGAATGACAAGGCAGGTGCTTGTTCATTAAAGAATTCCAACACTGACCAGCTGACTCTGACAAATGGACGCATTTACTCGACAGGTGCCCCAGCATTCTCTCTCTCTCTCTCTCTCTCTCTCTCTCTCTCTCTCTCTCTCTCTCACACACACACACACACACACACACACACACACCAAACCCTGCCCCGGCATACATACACACACGCACCCCAAGCCCTGTGATTGTTTGGGGAATAACCGTTTTCTCCTAGAAAACAGGACCTTGGTTTCTCATCCTATATAAGCGCAAGATGGCCTTCTTAGAGCATGAGCTCGTTCCCCATAGAGAAGGCTCGTTTTCTTCCTTTCTACCCACTTCTCTGTAACAAGATGAATGGAAGGTTTGAGACACCATCATTTCAGAAAATTCTGAAACTTTCGGAGTCTAGGATAGAAACTGATACACAGATGAACAGGAAATAATTACCAGAAGGCGCTCTACACTTGACAGGAATAATGCACACTGAGATAAGGGTACAAATAGCTAAATGCTTATCACATTTCTGTGCAGTCTTTTGCCTTGTGTAAGACTGGTTTTGTCTAGAATACACACATAGACAAATTTTAGATAGAACTTGGCACAGCAGCACTTGCTTGTAATCTCCTTCTTTTCAGGAGATGAGGCCAGTGTGGTTTCCTAGTGAGATTCTGTCTCCAAAACACCCCCAATGGGTTGGGCGAGATGGCTGAGTGGTAAAGAGCACTGGCTGTTCTTCCAGAGGACCTATGTTCAATTCCCAGTACTCACATAGCAGCTCACAACTGTCTGTCCAAGGATCTAACAACCTCAGACAGACAGACAGACAGACATGCAGACAAAACACCAATTCACATAAATAAAAATAAATCCTTAAAAAATGTTAAAAAAAAAAAAAAACCCAGGGGGCTGGAGAGATGGCTCAGAGGTTAAGAGCATTGCCTGCTCTTCCAAAGGTCCTGAGTTCAATTCCCAGCAACCACATGGTGGCTCACAACCATATGTAGAGGGGTCTGGTGCCCTCTTCTGGCCTGCAGGCATACACACAGACAGAATATTGTATACATAATAATAATAATAATAAAAAACCCAAAATGTAAAGAACAGCAGGTTAAGGAGCCTGTCCAAGTATGTTTCTTCTTTCCTAAAAGAAGAATTTTCAGAGCACTAGCTAAAGTAGGTGACAATCTATTATTGTTGCTCTTGTGTCCTTGCTCCTAGGGGTAAATGTAGGAAGCCCACGTTCATAAACAGAATCTAAAGAATGCTGTTTCTCCATTATCTACCCACATCTGTCCAATCTTCATGCTAGATTCTTGAGCAACAATTTCTGGAGAAGTTGGGCTAAGAACAACCACCAATTTCAAATGGCTGAGTCTGGTTTCTCCTATCTTCAGAGGGAGAATGCCCTGGAATAGCATGGCTTCCTCCTCAGTCAGCGCTAAGCAGACACAGTGGCCAACCAGGGAGCCATGGGAAGGAATGCAAGGAACCGCATGCCCAATGGTGCTGCGTGGTCTTCTCCCTCTGCAAAAACAGCAGCACAGTGGTATTTCAGGCTCTGCCAATGTCAGGCTCCTGACATGCACCATATGTAGCTGCAAATCCCAATCAATCTCAACATTTCTCAGCTGCCGGAACGCCTTCCTCAACACTGTAATTTACCCTCAAAAGAGCAGGGAGCAAGCACCTCCTTCTCAGAACCATGTTCTTCTACTAAGTACTGCCACCCTCCCATATCCTACTGAACGACCTACGCAGAGGAAGGCACAGAACCCTCCTCCAAAGCCCAAAACAGACGGCCACAGTACATATGCCACTGACAAGAACTTTTATTTCTTTTTAATGACATTAAACACAACTGCTACAAGGGGAAAAACATGATAAAAAAAAAAAAAGGAGGCACCAAACTTCAGTTTCATAATTGATCCTAACAACAAGACAAGTACAGAGGCCATATCAGATGCCAAAATACTGGCTACTCAGGCTCCTTACTTACAAGTGAACTATCTAAATAGCAAATTTTTACTTTGCTTTGTCAAGACCCCTGTGATAGAAATGTCATCATGGATGATAAAAGCTAGGTAGAGTTAAATGCACATAACCCTTACTCAAATTTAAAAATACAGCATGAATTTAATCTGTAATACAAAACTTAGAGGCCAATACCAAATCTAATGTAAGAGATATGCAGAGATTAAAGTCTGGACTCTGCCCATTACCATCTTTAAGGCCAATATGCCAGATAACGAGTTTTCTTTGGCTTTGTTTTTCGCCTTAAAGAATGCCATGTTAACCAGCAGAGAACAGCTCTCCTCCCCCAGTCCAACAGATTCAATTAGGCTGCTAACACTGTGAAAAAACAGAATTATCTGAGCTAGAGGAAATGTGATTGTCACATTTTTCTAGTTAACCTGTCACTCATCTGATTTGGCAAAGGCAATGCTCCCATTATACATTCAGTCTTTAACCCCACAGTCCCAGGAGAAGAATAGCATCTCAGATTTCTCCTAAGCAAATGTTGTATTTCACTCCCTGGGCTATCTGTGGGGGCTACTACTTCAGCTAAATTAAATTTTAACTTTGTTTTGGTCCCAAAGGTGGACTACTATTTGGCATATCTCATCCTATCAGGCTAATTTACAGCATCTTGGCCAAGTAAACAATAATTATGCCAATTGAGAGGAGATTAGACTACTGCCTTTGAAGGGCTAGTCACGGGATCTAAACCAACAAATAGAAAATAGTTGCTGGGGAAAAAAAAGTCAAAAGCTGGGCATGGTAGCCCACATCTTTAGTCCCAGTACTTGAGGCAGAGGCAGGCAGATCTCTGAGTTTGAGGTCAGCCTGGTCTACAGAGCGAATTCCAGGACAGCCAGGACTCCACAGAGAAACTCTGCCTTGGGGTTTAAAAAAAAAAGAAAATTCTTGCTGGACATAGTGATACACACCTGTAATCCCAGTACTTGAGAGGTGGGGCAGGAAGATTGGAAGTTTAAGACCATCTTGGGCTAAATAGTGCATTGAAGGCCAATCTAGGCTATATAAGAGACCCAGTCTCAAAAATAAAACAACCCCCCCGACCAACACATATAAAAAGAATTAGTAAGAAAGAAAATCCTTGACTGGATAAAACCAATAAACACTTGGGAACATTTATCCAAACCCACTGAAGACTTGGGGAAAAAAAAAAATCAAGATCTTCCTAAATCAAAGTTACTTTTCTAGCCAAATGGTGGTGGCACACATTTTTAATCCCAGCACTCGGGAGGCAGAGGCAGGCGGATATGAGTGAGGTCAACCTGGTCTACAGAGCGAGTTCTAGGACAGCCAGGGCTGCACAGAGAAACCCTGTCTCAAACTTCCTTCCCCAAATCACTTTTCTAAAGTGGAGTAGAATATTTAGGATGGGTTATCCACATAAAAAAAAAAAAATGAGACTGACGAAAGAAACCCAGAGAGCAGCTGCAGAACTCTGAGTAACCTTCACAAAGGGAATGATAGCAGCATGACGTCATACTGTAAAACTTCCCAAAATGATGTCTGGAGCTGCCTGTAAGACATCCACTGATACAGACACACAAAGCCTTCAGCTTTGGTTAGAATATCAGGCAACACTGTGATGCATGGGCTCAATCCTAACTTCCCTAGATGTTCTTGAGTACTGATGTGAAATGGTAAGGGTCGGACCAAATCCTAACATCCAGAGTGTAAAGCTAGAGAGGGAAAGAGGGCCTCTCCAAAGGCTTCCCAGGAAGGAGGCCCCTGAATAACATCAACACATAAACTTGGGGTTCTGCTCATGAAACTGAAGATTCCCAGACATCTAGATTCTGGTAAAAGCTCTTCAGTAAACAGAGGGTATCTGAAAGGTGTGTCTACATCTAACAGGACACAACAACACCTCTGTAAAAACCCAGGAGCAGAGTGGTCACTGGGAGTGAGAGAAAAAAAAAAAATCCCTGAAGGGACAGAGAAACCAACTAGTCACAAGACTATGGAGTATTCAACAAGGGTTAGTCAGCTGTCTTTTGTCAGTTAAAATGTGTAAGGTTGACAAACACTGTGAGGAAGATATAGTTAACAGAGAATGAAAAAAGCCAATAATTCAAAACCATAAAGGCAGCTAACAGGTACAGAAAGGAGAGGATTGACATTTGAATCTATCCTTTCAACAGGACTTTTCTCCTACTCCATCTTATTTTAAATGTCCTGAATTACCAACCTTAAAATACTGACAAGTACTCAAGAGACTCAAATTTAAAAAGAGGAGTTGTTAAAAGTGCTCTCTCCCCATTCACGAGTCATCAACAGTAACACTGGCTTATAGCCTGCAGAACAATCCCTCCTTACAGCAGACTGGAAGATGATTTCCTTGGGATAGTACAAGTAGACTGTGCTTAGAGCTGGTATTTTACTTAAGACTGGATGTTCTGACTTAATGCAGGCCTTCAAAAGGGAGCTACCTTCATCTTAAATTCAAAAAAAAAAAAAAGAAGAAGAAAAAAAAAACCCAAAAAACTACATTGCTGAAGTTGAAACATGTATAGACAGACACAAATCAGGAGGATTCTCATTAAAAAAAAAAAAAAGAAAAAGAAAAAGACAGTTAACGGGCATTTTCAAACATCTCCAAAAGGTGACAAATTCTTTAAATAGAAATCTTGTGAAAAATAAAACTCAAAATATACAAACAAAAACAGCAGAGGAAAATAAGATGCTACTCTGGACTGGACCCTGTGTAAGGACTGTCACTGTTGATGGGATGAAACATATGGACTGTATGAGAAGTCAGGGAGACGCTGGAAACGGTGGTGGCTCCGCTTGTTTCTGTCAACCCACTGACTCAGGCTGTATCTTTGTAGAGGTTTCTGTCGGAACCGGGCGTAATTTCTATTGAGAAGAGAATAAAAACAGGAAGGATTTTCAGTTGGAATGGTCATTTGTATACAAAACAGTTACTATAACTAATCTTTTTGTCTGTTTGTTTGATCTTGTTTTTCAAGACAGGGCTTCTCTGTGTAATAGTCCTGGCTGTCCTGGAACTCGCATTGTAGACCAGGCTAGCCTTTAACTCACAGAGATCCTCTGCCTCCCAAGTGCTGGGACTAAAGGCGTGCACTACCATGCCTGGCTGCTATCACAACCATTTTTTTAAAAATATTTATTTATTTATTTATTTATTTATTTATTTATTATGTATACAATGTTCTGTCTGTATGCCTGCAGGCCAGAAGAGGGCACCAGACCTCATTACAGATGGTTGTGAGCCACCATGTGGTTGCTGGGAATTGAACTCAGGACCTTTGGAAGAGCAGGCAATGCTCTTAACCACTGAGCCATCTCTCCAGCCCTATCACAACCATTTTTAAAGATATTTTTATTCCTAGAAATCAGTTTATATGTTGCCTTTTGTTTATTTGAGACAGGATCTCTCTACATAGCCTTAGCTTTCCTGGAACTCACCAGAGTAGACCAGGCTAGCCTCAAATTCATAGTGATCTACCTGATTTTGACTCCTGAGTATTGAGAGTATTTGCCACCATGCAGGACTAATATTATATTTTGATGTTACAATTTTAGAAATTTATACTATTTTAATTATATGAAAGCCATCTCATAAATGCTATTTCTTTCCAACTCTCAAAGTCACCTCATTCCTAGAGGTACTGTTCTAAGGAAAATCAATGTGCAATGTTTAAGAGCCAGGAATGGTAGTATATCCCTGTAATCCCCAGCACCGTGAGGTAAAGGCATCCTCAGCTACACAGAGGCCAGTGTGAGCTTTAAGTAAGGCTCTGTCTCAAAAAGCCAAGAATAAAGTAGAATTGTTTTTTCTCCCCCTAGCAGTGTTCAGAGCAGGATGTGTATCTCATTGATTCACCAGAACTAGACCTCCAACAGGACTGCACTGTACACAGATCAAGGGTGCTTAGGCCGCATCGGTTAAAATCAGATAAAAAGAGAGTCCCAGAGAAAATAGGTCATCATGTGAGTGTCATAGGCTAAGTTTAGAGACAGAATAACTAACAACATAGACCTATAGTAAGATTTGAGGGTCACCTGTTCTGGGTGTGGGTTCTAAGAAAGATCCTTAAGAATGTGACCCAATCTTAATTCCAAAAATGCTGCCAAAGAACCACGTAGGAAGCTTGCCAAAGATACTGATTCTAGCTGGGCGTAGTGGGATCACACATGGAATCCCAGTATTGGGGAGGCCAAGGCAGAGGCGTTCAACAAGACAGCCCCATGGCTAAAAGTACCTGTAAGTAAACCTAACAAAGCTGAACTCAACCCCCAGGATTGACATGAGGGAAGAGGGTTGCTGTGGTACAAGTATTCAGCCAGACTTTACAATAATACTGACTCAAAAAAGGATTCTTAGACCCTTTGTCCCCTGGAGTTAAGGCCGGGACATCACACAGCTGGTTGTGAGAATCAGCCAAGGGTCAAAATAATTTTAGCAGTATTTGACCCCCCCCCTTTTTTATAAAGATCTATTTATTTATCATATATACAGTGTTCTACCTGAAGGCCAGAAGAGGGCACCAGATCTCATTACAGATGGTCGTGAGCCATCATGTGGTTGCTGGGAATTGAACTCAGAACCTCTGGATGGGCAGCCAGTGCTCTTAACCACTAAGCCATCTCTCCAGCCCAGTATCTGACTTTTATCTATCACTATATGAGACTATCTGCTGAATCCTTTAACCACCCCATCTAAGTTAATATTAGTGAAATCCTACTAGGGAAGTACTGACATTAACTTCTACACTAGCAAGGAAATTAAGCCTCAGATTAAGTAACTTTCCCAATGCCACATAGAGGAGTAGGGAGAAAAGTGTGGATTATAATTCATTTATCTGACTCCAAAATGTATTTAGTAACAATTATGTTACACTGCCCCTTCTTTAGTGAGAGGTGTGTGTGTGTGTGTGTGTGTGTGTGTGCGCGCGCGCTTACAACTGAGCTACCTTCCCATCCCCACACCATCTGAGAACTGCTTGTTTTCTTGTTGATTTTGCTTTACTTATTTGAGAGTCTTGCTATGTAGTCTGGAATTTGCTATGTGCCACAAGATAGCTTAGAATTTATAGCAATTATCCTGCTTCTGCCTCCAGGGTGCTGGGATTAAGTGCTGTGGTTCTGATAGAAGCCAGCATAACTAGAACAGAGTAAGCAGTAACAGTATAGATGAGATTGGTGAGCCCAGCAAAGCACACAGACATTCTTAGAGGACTGAGGATGGCCAGCTGGTTGGAAGCCAGTGGAAAGAGTGAAAAAGAAAGGAACCTAACTTGTGCTTTAAAAGAATCTCTCTGGCTTCCAAGGTAAGAAAAGTAAGCAAGTAATGACACATAGGATACTTGTAAGAATCCAGGTAAAATGGTAAGATATGGTCAGCTTTGGGTGTATATGTAAAGTATATATGATTTCCTGATGCCCTAATATGGAAGGTGAGAAAAAAATGTTACAGTAACACCAAGGTTTGAATGTTTTATGTTTTTGTTTCTTTAAAGACAGGATCTCACTATGTACACTTGGCTGGCCTGGAACTATGTAGACAGGAGTGACCTTGAATTCACAGAGATCTGCCTGCCTACCCAGCTTCAGTATCTGGGATCCTACTCTAGGTAGGGTAGTACACATCTTTAATCATAGCAGAGACCAATGGATCTCTGAGTTTGGGGCCAGTCTGATCTACAGAACAAGTTACATAGCAAGTTTTAGGTCAGCCAGGGTTGTATACTGAGAGTCTGTCTCAAACAAACAAACAAACAAACAAATAAAATAAAATCTAGAGTTCTGTGTTTGTTAAAATCATGATCCTTCTGTTTCTACTTGCTGGGTGGGAAGATTAATTACGGGCATGTACTATCACATGTAAACTAAACTAAAACCTGGGTTCTTAAGCTGGCAACATTGCTCAATGAGTATAGGCAACTGGTGCCATGCTTATCTATCAACTTGTGTTCAACCCTAGAACCCACGTGGTAGAAGAGAGAACCACATAAGACTTAGGAAGCTGAGACTGGCCTGAATAGCAAGACCTTGTCATGTTGGAGGAGGAAAAGAGGAGGAAGAGGAGGTGATTCCTGACTCTGGAGCCAGCAAGATGGCTCAGTGGGCAAAAGCACTTCCTGCAAAAACCCAACAACCTGAATTAAATCCCTGGAACTCATATAAAGGAAGAAGGAGAACTGACTCCACTACACATACCACACATGCAGGCTTTTCCCCCATACACATCACATGTACCAAACATGCAGGCATTTCCCCCATACATTACACATGTACCACACATGCAGGCGTTCCCCATACACATCACATGTACCACACATGCAGGCGTTCCCCATACACATCACATGTACCACACATGCAGGCGTTCCCCATACACATCACATGCACACAGTAATAAACTAGAAACCAGATTTTTATTTTTATTTTTTTTTATTTTTTATTTTTTTTGTTTTTTCGAGACAGGGTTTCTCTGTGGCTTTGGAGCCTGTCCTGGAACTAGCTCTCTAGACCAGGCTGGTCTCGAACTCACAGAGATCCGCCTACCTCTGCCTCCCGAGTGCTGGGATTAAAGGCGTGCGCCACCATTGCCCGGCTGGTAGAAACCAGATTTTTAGAACCAGAAATTTTACTGATAACCATAGAATTGAAGTAAATCAATCATAATCATAGAGCTAGTTAGTTAAACATTGTGTGTGCATCTAGTACTAAAACCTGAACTTTGGTTCAATCCTTAGCTCATTCTAAGACCATGTTTCTTCTTCTGGAAATAAGCAACTCATATTTTCCTTGCAACCAAACTCCGGCCTTCCCTCCTTTAGAAGGAAGGAGATCCACTTACCGTGTAGTGAGATCCGAAGGATGCTGCCAGTCTGGGTTCTGCATATGCACTTGATCCATCAGGGTATCTAACTCTCCCAAGGGACCTGTGATAGAGGGATTAGTGCTTAGTAAGCAGCAGAGTATACTATGTTCGCCTCAATCAAAGCCAAACACATGCTTCAGAGGAAAAGAAAGAGGCACTTGACCTTACAATACCCGCTATGACTAACACAAGCAACCAGCACAGAACTTCCTACGTCAGACCGAGGCACTGCTTTTGGAAAATGATGGGGAAACAACATGGCAACGATCATTTCCTACCACTTATCCTATAAGGTACGACACACTTCACAGGTACCTAAGAATGTGGCGGTGAACAAGACATTATGTCTATCCCTGCCCTCATTTAATGTGGGAGATAAGTAGTTTTTATAAGGGTTATAAGGAGATAAGCGGCTACTGGGATTGGGGTATGGGAACTAGGAGACTAGTCAGGGATGGAAAAGATGCATAGAAATTAGTAAGTTAACAGGCTGTAGGAGGCTTGTTTAAGAACAGTAACTAAGGGCTGGAGAGATGGCTCAGAGGTTAAGAGAACTAACTGCTGTTCCGGAGGTCCTGAGTTCAATTCCCAGCAACCACATGGTGACACACACCCATCTATAATGAGATCTGGTGCCCAGAACACTATATACATAATAAATAAATTTAAAAAAAAAAGAACAGTAGCCAATACAAAGGCTCAGAGACAAAGGACAGTAAAATAGGAGTTTAGAACAGATGGAGACAAGCAATCTTTGCTAACAAGAAAAATTGTTAAAGATAATTTTCCACAATCTTTGAGAACCTAACAATGTACTAAGTACTTCTACATACTTCATGTTACAAAATCAAAAACTATATATGTTCAAACAGATATTCTAACTTGTCTTAGGCAATAGTATTCTGTTGCTGTGTAGAGACACAATGACCAAGGCAACTCTTATAAAAGAAAGCATGTGCGGCCGGGCGGTGGTGGCGCACGCCTTTAATCCCAGCACTCGGGAGGCAGAGGCAGGCGGATCTCTGTGAGTTCGAGACCAGCCTGGTCTACAGAGCTAGTTCCAGGACAGGCTCCAAAGCCACAGAGAAACCCTGTCTTGAAAAACCAAAAAAAAAAAAGAAAGCATGTAACTGATGGGTTGTTTAGTTTTAGAGGGTTTTTAGAGGGTTAGTCCATGATCAGCATGGCAGGAAGCAGATAGGGATGGCACTAGAGCAGTAGCTGAGAGCTTTAGATCCTAATTTGCAGAGAGACTGGGCCTGGCATCGACTTAGGAAAACTCAAAGTCCACCCTTAGTGACTCGCTCCACCCAACAAGGCCACACCTCCTAATCATTCTAAAACAGTTCCACTAACTGGGAGGGGGACCAACTAGTCAAACATATGAGTGTAGTGATATTTTATCTGTATTTTATATTTTAATAAATAAAGTTTGGGGGCTGGAGAGATGGCTCAGAGGTTGAGAGCATTGCCTGCTCTTCCAAAGATCCTGAGTTCAATTCCCAGCAACCACATGGTGGCTCACAACCATCTGTAATGGGGTCTGGTGCCCTCTTCTGGCCTGCAGGTATACACACAGACAGAATATTGTATACATAATAAATAAATATAAAAAAAGAATTAAAAAAAAATAAAGTTTGCCTGAAAATCAGAGTGCAAAACTAAGCCAATAGTCACGCAGGAGACCGGGGTTCGATTCCCCGAGACAGAGGTGATGGATCCCTGTGAGTTCAAGGCTACCCTGAGCTACACAAGATAGATCCAAAACAGATTCAAGGGGTGGTGATTCACACACCTTTAACCCCAGCACTGGAGAGATGGAGACTGGAGCAATATGACTCAGCAGAGAGAGAGGGATATAAAGGGGAAGAAAAAGGAACTCAGTGGAGTATGGAGTTTGAGGAATTGTAGAGACTGGATCTTGCCCTTTCGGGCTGAAGATTTGGTAGAGGTAAAAGGTCTCTGTAGTGGCTGGCTGCTTTGCTTTTCTGACCTTCATCTTGAACCCCAATATCTGTCTCTGGGTTTTTAATTATTCATACTGTATATGAGCTTATGGAGGCCTTCTCATTCAAACTACTACATAATTTTGCAGAGGTTCTCTGAAATATAACTTCACTGCGTGGGTTTTTATCTGTAAGTTCTTGTTATTAAGATTTTATTAAAAATCATATGAAGATAAATGTTCTTAATATCACTTGAAAGATAAAAAATTACAGGTG
Source organism: Microtus oregoni (assembly GCF_018167655.1). Taxonomy (NCBI): domain Eukaryota; kingdom Metazoa; phylum Chordata; class Mammalia; order Rodentia; family Cricetidae; genus Microtus; species Microtus oregoni. Next base: position 23,734,434 of record NW_024543064.1, on the reverse strand, counting down.
AAAAAAGTAAACTTGTTTTAACTGTTTAATAACCCAATTCAACTTGTTCTTTTTGTTTTGTTTTGTTTTTCAAGATAGGGCTTCTCTGTGCAAGTCCTAGCTGTCCTAGAACTTGCTTTGCAGACCAGGCTGCCCACGAACTCACCGAGATCCATTTGTCTCTGCCTCATAAGTGTGGGGATTCAAGGTGTATGCCACCACTGCCCAGCTTAAACTTATTCTTGTGTGAGCCGGGCGGTGGTGGCGCACGCCTTTAATCCCAGCACTCGGGAGGCAGAGGCAGGTGGATCTCTGTGAGTTCGAGACCAGCCTGGTCTACAAGAGCTAGTGCCAGGACAGGCTCCAAAGCCACAGAGAAACCCTGTCTCGAAAAACCAAAAAAAAAAAAAAAAAAAAAAACAAACTTATTCAAACTTATTCTTGTGTGACACCATGCTCTTGTCACTATGTGAACTGCTTTTTTAAAAAATGTATTTTATGCTGGGTGGTGGCACTGGATGTCATTGGCTTCCCTGAAACTGGAGTTATGGACAGTTGTTACCTACCCTACTAGTACTCATACTAGAAACAAGAGCAATTAAGTCCTAGTTTTAACAGGGCAAAAGTTCCTTCATCTTGTCTCAGCTGCAGCTGTCTTTTATTTAACCTGAAATTGACTCTGCCCCCTTTGCTACTCCCAAGCTCCCAGCTGTGAAAAGCCCCATAGGAAAACACCCAACCTGTTCTAGAAACTCAGGGTTGAAATGCCCCAGCTAATGGCATGTTTTGGCTTCTGTTAAACTGCTTGCTTGCTTTACTTCCTTCTGCAACTGCTGATCAGGATGTAGTCTTTCTGTGTTTTTTGCCTTTAAAAGCTCCCCATAAAATGCATTTAGGGATGCTCTACAAGAAGTGTTTCTCAGCTGGGTGGCAGCAGCACACACCTCTAATCCCAGCACTTGGGAGGCAGAAGCAGGCGGATTTCTGAGGTAGAGGCCATCCTGGTCTACAAGAGCTAGTTCCAGGATAGGCTCCAAAGATGTACAGAGAAACCCTGTCTTGAAAAAAAAAAATCCAAACCAAACCAAACCAAACCAAAAACCAAGCAAAAAAAGAAGTGCTTCTCTCCAGACAGTCTCCAGCTGGTCTGATACAGAACCTCAGTTCAGACTCTGGTCATGCCACCAACCACCAGCCTTGAAATGCTCGTAGTCTTAACCCTTGGGAAGGTGAGGCAGGAGGACCTACATGGGTTCAAGGCTACCCTGGGCGACAGAGGCCACACCTCAAAAATAAACAAACAAAAACCCAAAAATGAAAAATAAAGAAAACCAGTACCAGTAACACCACCACCACCACCACCCTGAAACCTGGGGCTGGAAAAGAGACTGCTCAGCGCTCACTTTCTTGCAGAGGACCTGGGTTTGGTTCCCAGTATCCACATAGCTAACAGCTATTTGTCACTCCAGTTTCAGAGAATCTGACACCCTCTTATGCTTTCCACGGGCACCATGCATGCATGCATGTGGTACAGACATATCCAGAGACAAAAAATACCCATGTACATAAAATCAAAATAAATCTTTTTTTTTTTTTTTTGTTTTTTTTTTTTAAATATTTATTTACTTATTATGTATACAATATTCAGTTTGTGTGTATGCCTGCAGGCCAGAAGAGGGCACCAGACCTCATTACAGATGGTTGTGAGCCACCATGTGGTTGCTGGGAATTGAACTCAGGACCTTTGGAAGAGCAGGCAGTGCTCTTAACCGCTGAGCCATCTCTCCAGCCCCAAAATAAATCTTAAAGAAAAAAAAAAAAACAAACCCCAAAACCTTAAACAAGCTAAAACTGCACAAAAACAGAAATAAAAATTAAACCCTAGTTTGGAAACAATTTCCCTAGACCAGCAGTTCTCAAATTTTAAGATGTATGTAATCAGATGGAGATTACAAAACAGAGTGCTGGTGGCTAACACCCCAGAGTTGTATAAGTCAGGGGTTTCTAACATTCTTAGTGCTGCTGATCTTGCTAAGAACTGCTTTTCTTTCTAATTACCTTAAAAATGTTAAAATCATCTTTATGTTATCATGTATATATAATATGTATGAAGTATATTAAAATACCTTTTCATAATTAAGAGAGCATTTTTAGGTATGGAAAACTGTAGTTCACTAAGTATATCAATCACACTCCAGGGTCCACGCCCAGGACTACACAAAACAGACTTCTGTGGGGTTTTCTGTGTGCTTTTTGTTGTTGTTATTTTTTATCATATTAGTTTTTTTGTTTGTCTTGATTTTCATTTTTTTTTTGTTTGGATTTGGGGAGGATTTTTTTTGAAAGAGAGAAAGAATATAAAGTTAGGTGGGGGACTGGGGGAAGGGAAAGTGTATGATCAAAATATACTGTATGAAAAAACCCTCAAAATTCTCAAAAAAAATATATACATATATATGCACATACAATTTCTTCTACATCTTTAACCATTACCTAGAACAAGGTAATGAACACAAATTGAAACTAAGGTGAATCCTGTTCATTTCTGAGACAGCAAAAAGATTCTTTTCCTAGTTTTCAAACATATTCCTATAACCAATTATACAAATCTAAACGGAAAACTCAACTTCAATAGGTTGCGACGGGGGAATATTCCCTATCTTTGTGAAAAGTTGAACATTACTAATTATATCCACTCCTCTTTAGAAAGGAAAAACAATGAAAGCTATTTTCTGCGGCAGGCTCACCACTTTTGTTGTTGTTTATTTGTTTGAGACAGGGCCTTACTATGTAGCCCCAGCTAAACTAGAACTCCCTATGTAGACCAGATTGGCCTCAAATAAAGATCTGTCTGCCTTTGTGCCCAGAGTGCTGGGATCAAAGGCATGTGTTACCACACTATATCTGGATTGGATTATGTTTTTAAATACTGTATTGTGCAGAGCTGAACAACTGAGGCAGAATGTGCAATGCCAATGGCAGTGGGCCTGACAGGCAGTCCTATCCCAGCTGTTTAACCACATAAAGGTAGGTTCTGTCATCATTTGTCCCATGATCATGGCAGGCTGGTGTCCCTTGGCACCTTCTTATATCTCAGACATGGAATTTGGGGTCAGGAACTGATTGGCAGCACTGGGAGAAACCATGATGCAGAGTGGCAGCACTTCGGGGACATTCACGGCCATCGGAATAGGTATGCAATGCTAGTCAAGACAGTAACTATGGTAACTAACATTACTAAGTATGTATGTATCAGGTTCCCCACTAGATGTTTGACAAGTATCATCGAATTCTAACAATTGCTAAGAGACAAATGTCATGATCTGTGTCATTCACAAGAAAACTGGAGTTTGGAGAAGACACTCAGCCATTATCTAGTATCTTAATTGGTGAGCCAGGATTCAATCCCAGGTGAGGCTAATAATCCAAAACCTTCTTTCAGGTCATAACTTCAATCTCTTCCTCCAGATTTAGAGATGCTAACAAGAACTGGAACATTTAGATGTTCTCTTCTCTTCACAGCCTCTAACAGATGGGCTTTCTTGGACCAACAGTCAGTATCATGATTTTATTTAAGTTGTGTCTAAAAGGTGGTGAAGATTGTCCTTTGTTCTGTGGCAAAATGGAACTCATTAAACAATAAAAATCCTCACACTTCAGTAGTTCAATGACTAATGTAAACCTTAACTTATAAATATAAAGCTGGTATTGGGGAAAATTCTATCTACTAAGTGGCCTTAAAATTTGAAAAGTGGAACTGCAAAGGCACTGGCTGCCCTTGCAGAGGACCTGAGTTCCATTCCCAGCACCTACATGGCAGCTCACAGTCATCTGCAACTTCAGTTCCATAGGATCCAATACCCTCTTTTTACGTCTGCTATCACCAGGTATATACCCAGTGCATGTACAAACATTTAGATAAAACACTCATACACATATAAAAAGAAATCTTTAAAAAAGCTAGAAAGTGAATTGTGGTATCAGAAGTGAAGAGATAGAGGCAGGTGGATCTCTGTGAGTTCAAGGCCAGCTGTGCTACAAGAGCTAGTGCCAGGACAGACTCCAAAGGTACAGAGAGACCCTGTCTCGGAAAACAAACAAACAAAAAATAGAAAACAAGAGTGAATTCAACCGAAAGCATGGAAAGAAAAGACCAGCAAGCTGAGGTACTTGTCACCGTGCCTGGTGACCTGAGTTAAATCCCTGGAACCTCACACAAGGAGAAAACTGACTCCAGCAAGCTGTCCTCTGACCACAAAGATGTTTCAGCACATGCATGCATATGTGCACACCATACACATAGACAAGTTCCTTTAAGACATAAGTTAAAGTTAGTGAGCCAGGTATAGCGGACACACCCAGCACTTGGGAGGCAGAAATAGGCAGAGCTCTGTGAGTTTGAGGCCAGCCTGGTCTACATAGTTCCAGGGCATTCAGAGTTACATATTGAGAACCCTGCCTTGAAAACAAGCAAACAAACAAACAAATAAAAAACAAACAAACAAAATGAGGTAAGCATTACCACGATCAAGAAAACTAAAGACAATACTTGTAAAAAAAAAAAAAAGTCCTCCACCCCACCCCGCCCCAGACAGGATTTTTCTATGTAGACCTGGCTATCCTGGAACTCACAGAGACTGCCTGTTTTTACCACTTGAGAGCTGGGATTAAAGAGATGCCCCAACACCACCCAGATAAAATCCTTTTAAAAGGAGATGGCAGGATGGCTGTGCTTGCTGTGTATGCCCGATGACGTGAGTTCAAGCCCTAGAACCCACAAAAAAGGGGAAGAAGAGAAGCGAGTGCAAGTTGTCCTATGATCTCCACAAGCAAGCCATGTCAGACATTCCACTTAACATCGCTGTCTACCTCACACATACACAATTTTAACAATCCTTTAAAATAAGAATGAGCAAACTGAGTAAAGGCGACTTAAGACTAAGAAAGTTTACGGAAGTTGGAGTTTTGCCTAGGAAGTGCAAGACCTTGAACTTAGTTTCTACGACCACAAAACTCAATCTATCAATAAATATAAGATAACATAATACAGAATAAAAGAAAAATACTATTAGAGTATTTGTAAATACTGTAAGTAAATGCAAAAAATGCATTTAACAAAATTTGCTAGTTGTTCATGATAAAAATTATCACTTATAATCAGAAGGATATTCCCTAACCAAGTAGGAGCGTCTATGATAAATCTGTATTATCTATAATAAACCTATATCAAATTTAATGTGCTAGAGGCCACAGGCAGTACAGTAAGGCAAGAGAAATATAAGGCTTATAAATTAAAAAGAAATTAACTTCCTTTATTTACAAATATTATAACAGCAAATTCTAAAGTATTAGAAAGTTCCCAAAAGTAACAGGAAAATTCAGCATAATTTACATGATATAGCCAAAATATATATATAAAAAAAAATCAGTGTGACCAAATAAATAGATATTGAAAAAATTGAAATATCATTTAACACAGCATAAATAAGCATTAAATACTTACAAATGAACTTAACAAAATGTGTACAAGACCTGTAATATAAAAGCCAAAACATTGTTGAGAGAAATTTATAAATACATTAATAAATGAAGAAATATATCACAGATGTTCATAGATGGAAGCTGAGGAGAATCAGCAGTCCAGGTCACCTCCAAATACATGAGTTCAAGGTCAGCCTAGGCTATAGGCCGATCCTGTCTCAAAAAACAGCCAGGTATGGTGGTGTACACTTTAGTTCCAGCACTTGGGAGGCAGAGGCAGGTGAACCTGAGTTAGAGGCCAGCTGGTCTACAGAGTGAGTTACAGGACAGTCAGTACTATACAGAGAAACTCAATACCAAACCAACTGAACAAAAAAACCAAGTAAAAATATATTTGCTAACAACAGAGCTATCTGTATAGACTTGTTAATAGCCTAGGCATGGTGGCACATGCATACATAGGCAGGCAGATCTCTATAGGCCTAGTCTACATGAGCCTATCTTTTAAAACAAAACAAAAACACCTGCTACAGAGTGGGGAAAAGAGAACCTGAGTTTGAACCCCCAGCAACTAAGCTGGGATCAGAGGTGGTAGTGCAGGCCTTTAATACCAGCATCTGGGAAGCAGAGGCAGGCAGATCTCCGAATGTACGACCCGCCTAGTCTACATTTAGCAATCCAGGACAGCCAGGGCTAAACAGAGAAACCCTATCTTGAAAAACAAAAACAAACAAAGGGTGTGTGTGTGTGGTTACGCGAACCTACAACCACAGACCTAGAGGCAGGGACAGATCTAGAGAGCTTGTTCAGCTAGCCTAATCTAACCTAGGGGCTTTAATTAGGTAAGAGACCAAAGTAAGATAGAGGAAGTAAGGCCAAGGATGATTAAAGGAGATCAGCAGTCTTCCTCAGGCCTCTGCACAGGTACCCCCCCCACACACACACACACTCAAAAGAAAGAAATTTTTTTCATTTTATTATTATTTTTGAGATATGGTCTTTTTACATATCCCCAGCTATCCAGGAACTCACTATGTAAACCAGGATAGCTTCAATCTACAGAGATCCATCGGCCTTTGCCTCCCTGGTGCTGGGATTAACTGTGTGTCACCACACACAGTTCCTTACTGAAATCTACCTAAAAACCTAGCAAGTGAGTTTTAATTAATATATAAGAATCAAATGAATTTTTATATACTACCACAGAACAGACAGGAATACACAAAGAAACCCTGTCTCAAAGACAGACAAAAAAGTTCAAGGCCAGTCTGGGCTACATAAAAGCTTGAAGACACTGAGGGTTACAAAATACTGCTGAAAAAAATTAAAGATTTGAATAAGTAAGGATCAAAACATTCAAGATACTCATTCTTGCTTAGTTTTATCCAATTTTCTTTTCGGGGGGGGGGGGTTGAGACAGGGTTTCTCTGTGTAGCCCTGGCTGTCCTAGAACTCGCTCTGTAGACTGGGCAGGCCTAGAATTCACTGAGATTTGCCTGCCTCTGCCTCCCAAATATAGGGATTAAAGGTGTGTGTCACCATTGCCCAGCAATTTTACCTAATTTCTATAAATACAATGCAATTTAAATAAAATCCCAGGAGACTTTTTAAATAAATTGACAGGCTGATTCTAAAATGTATACAACTGGGGATTGGAATAATGGCTCAGAGGTTAAGAGCACTGGCTGCTCTTACAGAGATCCTGGGTTCAATTCCCAGCACCCCTATGGCACCTCACAACCATCTGTAACTCCAGTCTTAGGGAATCTAATGCCCTCTTCTGGCTCCTATGATACTGCCCACACACAGTGCACAGACATATATGCAGGCAAAACACCCCTACACATAATAAAATAAAAAGTAAACATAAAATTTATGCATTAAAACAAAGAAAATATAATAGCCAAAATAACTACAAAGTAAAATTAATGGAACATACTAGACTTTTTTTTTCTGTTTTTCAACAAAGGTGCAAAAGGTAAATCAGTCAAAAATTAGTAGTCCTCACAATAAACAGTAAAGAAGCAACTAAAATTCCATCCACAAAAATAATACAAATTTAAAAAAGGAGGAGGAGGGGCTGACAAGACGGCTTGGAGGTGTTTAATCTCTGAGACAGACATGGTGAAGGGAGAATTGATTCCTGCAAGCTGTCCTCTGGTTTTCACCTTCATACTACGTACACATACACTCACACAAAATAATAAATGTAACTTTCAAAAATGAAAAGATAAAGGAAAAAGCAACAAGAAGCAACTTTGGTTTCTATCTTCTACTATGTACAAAGTAATTTCAGAGGGATAACAGAACAGATCTGACTCTAACAGCTAACATTCAAACATATTTGAGCCAGGCAAAGATTTCTTAGCACACAAAAATATAGAATTCATAAAATGAGAAGCTAGAAACAATAACAAAAATTAGATAAATGGTATGGAGATTCTTCAAAACATATAAAAATAAAACTAACCTTTGATCTACTTTAGATAAGTTTATATTATGTATCACAAAGAGCTAAGCATGGCAGCTCATATGTGTAATCCCCATTCAGGAAGAAGCAAAATTTAGGAGGAAAATCACCAATTTTAGGCTGGCCTATATAGTGAGTTTCAAGCCAGTCTGGATTACAGAGTGACATGACACCCCCATCACCCTCCAGACAAAACAAGGCTGTCCGGGAACTACCACAACCTAGAGAGAACCTATCTTAAACAAACAGACTACAAACAACCCAGAAATTCTCAAATGGAGATACTTACAGACCCATTTTTACAGCAGCACTATTCACATCACCCAGGCCAACTAGCTGCATACATACACAACACAATAGGTTAAAAAGGGTGTCTGTCACATGCCATAAAAGAGTCATGGATATATTAAATGAAAAAAGCCACTCCTAAGAAAACAAAGTCTAGGGCTGGAGAGATGGCTCAGAGGGTAAGAGCACTGGCTGCTCTTCCAGAGGCTCTGAGTTCAATTCCCAGCAACCACATGGTGGCACAACCATATATAATGGGATCTGATGTCCTCTTCTGGCATAAAAGTGTACACAGAGCATTCATATAGATAAAATACATAAATCTAAAAAAAGGAGAATCACATGACTAAATGACTCATGTGACACTTACAAATGGGTTAATATAGTGGGCTAATATAGTAAATTTTATACTTTTGAACAGTAATTAAAAAATAAAAAAGAAGCCCGGCAATGGTGGTGCACGCCTTTAATCCCAGCACTTCGGAGGCAGAGGCAGGCAAATCTCAGTGAGTTTGAGGTCAGCCTGGTCTACAAAGTGAGCCAGGATAGTTACACAGAGAAACCCTGCCTCAAAAGTCAGCAAATAAATAAACGAATGAATAACTAAATACATATTAATGGTGGTATGAGAATAGAAGCCAGTCTGAAGGAAATCCCAGTGGTCAAATTTGAAATAAACTGAGCATCAAAAAGAATAGGAGCTGGGGCTGGAAAGATGGCTCTCCAGTTAAGAGCAACTGCTGCTCATGTAGAGGACCTGGGTTCAATTCCCAGCACCCATATGGTAGCTCACAACCATCCATAATTCCAGTTCCAAGGGATCCAACCTTCTCTTTTGGCGTCTAAGTACACACACAATGCACAAAAATACACAAAAGCAGAGCAATTGCACATATAATTAATTTTTAAAAAAGAATAGAACTATAAATAATTACAACTTTAAAATCCATTAGGGCTGAAATACAGCTCACTGGGAGAAGAGGTATTTAAAACATGCAAGCACTTAGGATGGAGTTGTAGGTGGATATGATTGCCTACATGCATAAAATTGTCAAATTAAAAATATTCTAAAAACGAATAAAGATTATATTGAGGTGGAGGTAGGACTCTCTATGTTGTAGTGTAAGGTAATTCAGATGAAGATCATCAATGAATTCTTAAACCATTAGGTAAAGTAAGTTGCTGGGGAATAGGATATTCGTAAGATACTAAGACATCACCCCATAAATGACAGTAATTAGATGGTAAAAATGTACCTTACAATGAAAAAGTTATGTCCATGAACATCTTCACAAACTCGGCAACGTTAGTGTAACAGCCTGTCGCTGTGTCACATATGCCTCCAAGGGTTACGGAACACAAACACGAGACCCTCTAACCGTGGTACGCCCAGAATGCTCAATCTGAACCTAATTCTGCTTCTAGTTTACAGAAACACAGGATATTAATATCAAACTAAATGGCACTACAGAAACAATCAGGGGGCTGAAAAGATGACTCAGCGGTTAAGAGCACCGACTGCTCTTCCAGAGGACCAGGGTTCAATTCCTAGCAGCCACAGGGCAGCTCAGAACTGTCTGTATGCATATGTCCCCCCAGTTGCAGGGAACCCGATACCCTCACAGAGACATACAAGTAGGCAAAGTACTAAACTCAAAAAAAAAAAAAAAAAGGAAAAAAAAGGAAGGAAGGAAGGAAGGAAAAACAGTCAAAGTTTAGAATATGGACGTACCTCTGAAAGAAGTGACTTACACTAAAAGAGATTGAGACAATAACTAAAGATGTGAACCTTCATCAGATTCTGCCTCAAGTTACATTTGAAACACTTATGAAGTAATATTTAAGCCAGGCAGTGGTATGCACGCCTTTAATCCAGCACTCAGGAGGGAGAACCAGGCAGGTCTATATGAGTTCCAGGACAGCCAGGACTACACAAAGAAACCCGTCTCAAAAAACAAAAATAATAAATAAACATAAAAATCTAACCTTATTAATTGAAACATTAAATTTATCTATCATTATCAATGGCAATAAAAAATTTCAGTTTCTGATCAGGACAACTGGTAACATATAACAAGAGTTTTTAAAATGTTTATATACTTTACCTAGTAATTCCACTTCTAGGCATTCATCCTATAGAAATAAGAGTTGTACATAAACATTTATTGACTGAATGTTAACTACAACATTATTAATGAAAATACATATAACCTAATATTCAAAGACAGAATACTTTGTAATTAATACAGAATTTATTCTGATATTTGAGACAGGATTTCATGTAACACAGGCTGCCCTCAAACACTATTTTTTTTTTGTTTGTTTGTTTTTGTTTTTGTTTTTTTGTTTTTCGAGATAGGGTTTCTCTGTGGCTTTGGAGCCTGTCCTGGAACTAGCTCTATAGACCAGGCTGGTCTCAAACTCACAGAGATCCGCCTACCTCTGCCTCCCAAGTGCTGGGATTAAAGGCGTGCGCCACCATCGCCCGGCTCAAACACTATTTTTTAAAAACTATGTTTTTAATGGGGAAAGGGTGGCACTCAAACACAAAGTAAAGCTTTTTTTTTCTTCCACCATGTGGATTCTGCAAATCAAACTCAAGTCATCAAGTTCGGCTGACACAGACTTTTCTCACTGGGCCTCTTCACTGGCTCAGTGTTACTGCTTTATTTGGAGACAGGATATCTCATTCTGTTGTCCAGGCTCCTAAATTCTGGGATTACAGGTATGTACCACCACCCGCTCTTGACTATATATCTTTATTTACTTACTCATTTTTTTTATTTTACTTATTATTTAAAGACTTATTTTTATTTTATGTCTGTTTGCCTACAGTGATCCTCAATCCATGAGTTACAATCCTTTCATAGATCCTAAGATCACTAGGAAACACAGATATTTACATTATGATTCATAACAGTAGCAAAATTACAGTTATGAAGTAGCAACAAAAATAATTTTATGGTTGGGGATCACCAAAACATGAGGAACTGTACTAAAGGGTCACAGCTTTAGGAAGTCTGAGAACCACTGGTCTACATATGTGTACACTAGATGCATTCCTGGTGCTAGCAAAAGCACTGTCTACTACAGCACTGGATCCCTGAACTGGAGTTAAAAAAGATTGTGAGCTGCCAAGTGGGTACTGGGCATTAAACCTGGTCTTCAACAAAATAAGTTAAGTATACTTAATAACTGAGCCATCTCTTAAGATGTTTGTTTGTTTTGATGTTTTGAGACAGAAGGTTTCTCTGTATAGCTCTGGCTGTCCTAGAACTCACTCTGTAAACCAGGCTGGCCTCAAAATGAAAGATCCGCCTGCCTCTGCCTCCCAAGTGCTGGGATTAAAGGTGTGCACTGTCACTGCCTGGCAAGACCCTTGTGTTTAAATTACTGGATATGTGTGTGATATGTGTAGGTGCATGACCCATGACACATCAGTGGAGGTCAGTAGACTTTGATGGAGTCAGTTATCTCCTTCTACTTTGACACGACTCTGGGGATTAAACTCAGACCACCATGCTAATGCAGCAAGCACCTTTACTCACTGAGCTATCTAACTGGCCCTTGGCTAAAAAGATTAATGTGTAAATCAGACATGGTGATGTACCCATGTTATCCCAGCACTAGAGGATTATAAACTGGAAGATTAAGGACAGCCTGGGCCATACAGCAACATCTTGCCTCAAAAAAAAAAAATTAAAATATAGAATAACTAACATGGAAGAGTCCTTAAATAAATTGAGTACAGCTGGATAGTGGTGTACTAAAGATGCACACCTTTAATCCCAGCACTTGGGAGCTTGGGAGGCAGAGGTAGGTGGATCTCTCAGTTTGAGGCCAGCCTGGTCTACAGAGTTGAGTGCCAGGACAGTCAGGACTACAATCAATAAATAAACAAACAAACAAACAAACAAATAAATAAAATCCACAAAAAAGGGGGGGGGACAATTTACAAATTAAGATAGTCCCTTTATAGGCTCTACTTTATAGGAAAATACAATATCCAAATGTTAATTTTTATATTTCTAGGTGGCAGAGTGGATCGAGAGGTTGAAAGAATTGCTGTGAGTTCAAGAATGTCTAGGATGCACTATAAAACCGTATCTCAGAAAAGAAACAAACAAAAAGGGAAAGATGAAGACTATATCAGTACTGTCCTCATTTGTAATATGGAATACAAAATTCTCAAAACTTCAGTGGCTAGGTATGGTGGTTTGAATGAGAATGGCCCCTACAGATCTGTATGTTTGAATGCTTGACCTTCAGCCAGAGATAACCAGTAAGAAAGACTCTTGTCTAAAAAGTTCAAACTCATCTTCGGCTACAAAGTGGTAAGAGGCCAGCCTGGCATAGATGAAGCTCCATCTCAAAGAATCTCCAAAAAGCCTAAGATGGTGCGTTTATGTACACTGAATACTGTATAGGGAAAGAGACATAAAAACGTAGTACTAGGCTAGGGAGATGGCTCACTGGGTAAAGTGACTGGTGTAGAAGCATAAGGACCTCAATTTGGATCACTAATACCCATGTAAAAAGAGCTGAGAAAGACAGTAAATATCTGTAACTCCAGCATTGGCAAGACAGAAAAGTGGATCCCAAGGCTTTGCTGGCCAGCCAGTCTAACTAAAATGGCTGTCAGCTCCATGTTCAGTGAAAGAGCCTGTCTAGAAAAGTAAGGTACAGAATGAAAAGGAAGACATCAGATCACCAATTCCTAGGCTCCATATGCATATGTATGTGTGTGTGTGTGCATGCACACAAACACAGGAAAAAACTAAGGACTGGTGAAATGGTTTGGTGGGTAAAGGCACTTACTTAATCATCATTTATATAACAATTTATATATCTATATACAAATCCAGTTTACTTGAATTCAAAGCCCTGGAACCCACATTAAGGTGAAAGGAAAGAACTGACTCAAAAAAGCTGCCACTTGCCCAACACATGTATATAAACCCACATATCATGAACACCCACACAACAGTAATGAATACAATTTAAAAGCAATAACAACAAACTTTAATACCATTACTGAAAGGAAGACAGAAATATCAGAGACCCAAAAAAATTTTAGAATAACTATATGGGAAAATATTATTAGATGCCAAAAAAGAATTTCCTAAAAGTCAGTTTTTAAAAATCTCATTACAGAACTTTTTCAGTATATACAAAAGTTAAACAGGGAGTGGGGGATAACTTATATACTCCTATGTACTCATAACTCAGTGTAGTGGGAAATTTAGAAGAGTCACTGATTCTGGTTTAAACATCAGAATGAAGTCACTGTTTTTAGGTTTACTTAGGCTTTGAAAAAATCATTTGAGCTGGGCTGTGGTGGCGCACACCTTTAATCCCAGCACTCAGGAGGCAGAGGCAGGCGGATCTCTGTGAGTTCGAGGTCAGCCTGGTCTACAGGAGCTAGTTCCAGGACAGGCTCCAAAGCTACAGAGAAACCCTGTCTCGAAAAGCCAAAAAGAAAAAAAAAAAAAAAAAAGAGCACACCCAATGATATAGTTCAAAATTATGAATTTTGCTCTTCCAGTTCATTTACTATGAAAATTAAGCATTCATTTAAGCATTAATTAGATGATCAGGAAAAGAGAACATCCTCCATATATGAATACTAATACCTCCAGCAATTTAAAGTGTTGGCTTAGTACATTATGCCATGGCTGTGATTGTTTCTGCACTAGAAGTAGGGTTTAATTGTTTTCTCCTATGAAAGGACCGCTGACACTGATACAAGGGGGGAAAAACATTTCCCATAAAGGAACTTTTAATATTGAGTTATTCACACTACGAGGAAAAAACAAAAAACACTTAAAACGAAAACCAAACAAGAAAATTCTAAGTTCTGGGTCAGCTGTGCTAGCTCATGCTGCAGCAGTAGAGCCCCACCTATCACTCCTTGGAACTCAGATGTTGCCTCCTACACTGATGGGGCCCTAGGCAGAAAGGGTTGACAGGCAGCTAGCAGCCAGAGAGCTCCGAGTTTCCTCTGAATCTTTCAGAATTCTATTCTGGGTAGTCCAGTTATTTAAAATCTGTCTTACATAGGGTAAATGCATTTCCATATGCCACTGCTTCTTCTTCTTTTTTTTCCCCCAAGACAGGGTTTCTCTGCAGCTTTGGAGCTTGTTCTGGAACTAGCTCTTGTAGACCAGGCCAGACTTGAACTCACAGAGATCCGCCTGCCTCTGCCTCCCGACTGCTGGGATTAAAGGCGTGCGCCACTACCGCCTGGCTGGATTCCAGGATTTTGGCAGGGACTTGGGGAATTCCCCACATCAGGAGCAGCAGCAAGTGCAATTGTTAAATGTTTACTGCAAGGAAATGGAGTGAAAGTGAAGGAAAAACAGGTGACCCGGCTTTCTTCCGGCAACTCCTCATGTTGCAAGCTTAGAGAGAGGAGGCTATACCATTAAAGACTTGGTCTTTCTGTAACTTAATTCCCAATGTTCTAGAGCCGCTGCAGGATGAAAAGTCAGAAAAGGCTGGGTCAAATGTAGAAAATACACTTGTATTTGCACAAACTAAACTACATTACTCTCACTTGCAAACAGGTTCTTGGTGGCTCAAGTTCCATCTAGTCAACAGCAGTGCTAGGATATACCCAGAAGTCGCGCCAGTGGGATGGCTCATCAGGTGAAGGCACTTGCTGCTATGCCTAATGACCTGAGGTCAATATTTGGGACCCACATGGTAGAGAAAACTGACTCCTACAAGTTAAGTTGTCCTTCATACACGCATTGTGGCTGCACACCCCCACCTACATGCACACATATGTACAAAAGAGATCAAATGTAATAAAAATTAAATAAAAATAAGCCTAGACTTTTGTTTTTTCGGCCACTGAAGTGTTGCTTTCTCATTGCATCTCTAGCTAGTCTTTGCAAACAGGGCATAAATTGTAATTTTGAAGAGGGACTGCTGCATGAGAAAGATGCTAAAATGTGAGCAACTGCACATACCTCAAATGAAAAAGGAAACTATAACTAGATTACCAGTGCCAATTCCTAAGTCATAAAAGAAGGAGAAAAATAACAACTAGGGTTTTTGTTTGTTTGTTTTTTTAACAAGCTTGAAGATGCACAAATTTCTCTAAGGCCTGCCCTCCGACGATATGGGTAGGAAAATATCTTTATTTCCAACAGACCTAACAGTTCCAACAAAATAATTTCACAAGCAGAGAACTAAGAAATGAACACCAGTGATATCAAATTGCTTTATAAAATCTTGAGTAAAAAAAGAAAGGAACTTATTTTTTAATGATTTCTCCTGACGGATGTCAGCATTCTACCTTTCATGTGTAGCCTTAAAAACAGAAATTACTATTTAAGGTCTTTTCAAGAGAAAGAAGACTCCTCTCTGCAGAACATCCTCCAAATCTCTCACAGAACAGATCTGGAGTCCGATGATAGCTTATGCCTTTTCTATGGAACACACCTAGAACATCTTTCTCAATCATCTCCATTCTTCCCAAACACAAATCCCTCCTCGTTTCTACATTACTTTAAGTGTATTTCTTTAGAAAAATAAACATTTCGTTAGTGCAATGATCTTCTCTAGTCTAAGAATTCCCAGCAGGTCAAGCAAGACCCACTGCTACTATTCCTAATCTTCAAACTTAATACTTGTAGAAGTATTCCACAAAAGTCTGTTGAACAAGGAAAGAAGCTAAACATTTCAAAAGACAGAGTGACCTCTATGGGAAGAATTCTTTTATCAGTATAAAGCCTCCTAATATCCCATGCCTTCAATTCTGCTCCTTTCTCTTTAGGAATTTCCCATTAACCCTAGGTCAAACTGAATAAAACAGTATAGTAAGTATCCTGAGGGCTGGAGAAAGAATTTCTCCACTTTGACTTGCAACAGTTTCAGATGAAGTACCTGGAGATTATCTTGAAGGATCTAGGAAATAGTTCAGAATTATTTTAAGAGCTTGTACTGAGAAGCCATGACACAGGATGAGGCTTTAAATGCTCAGGTAACAGAGAAAATAATTCCACATTTTAAAGTCACAAAACTAGATGGGCGGCGGAGGCACATGCCTTTAATCCCAGCCCTCAGGAGGCAGAGGCAGGCGTATCTCTGAGTTTGAGGCCAGCATGATCTACAAGAGCTAGTTTCCAGGACAGGCTCCAAAACTATGGAGAAATCCTGTCTCAAAAGAACCAAAAGAAAAAAGAAAAAGTCCCCAAACAATAATTAGTAAAGAACATCACTTCATCTACTTCTACTAGTTAGCAGAGAAAATAATAACGACAACCTCCAGTTTAAAAAAAGCATTAAGATCTGTGTTATAGCCCTCAACTATAGGGGAGAAACTTGTTGGCCTTTGCACAATTATTTGCTTAAATAAACCTTAGAAGTAAATTCTGGGATAAAGATTTCTTCTTCATAATTTAAGAAAATTCAAAACATTCATGGAAAGAAAATACATGTTTTATAAGCCATTCATTGGTTACCATTACCTTGGTTGGATTCCCCTGGGTCTTCTATATGAGCAATGACTTTGCTGAGATAAATGTCCTTCTTTTTTTCTAGATCTGACTGTGAAAACATCCTTGAAAAAAGCAAACCAGGTGGAAAAGTAGTCCATTAGAGCCATGAGCACAGTGCTTTGTAGAAATGTCACAAACTGATGATTGTCAACCAACTTCCAGAGGCAATGTTAGTCAGTACAAAAGTGAAATCAAGTGTAGAATTTAGAAGTCAAGGAAGAAAAGAAATGTAACTCCTGATAACAAAGACTATCAGAAGGTAAAAATAAAGTAGCTCATAGAGAGAGAAAGCATTTGTTGAGTAATTCAAGTTTGGCCACACAGAAAAAGTTGAAGGAGATTAAGGCAATCATGGTCCTAGCAAGAGCAATTTCTGGTCCTCACTCATATTGACAGCTCT
Source organism: Microtus oregoni (assembly GCF_018167655.1). NCBI lineage: Eukaryota > Metazoa > Chordata > Mammalia > Rodentia > Cricetidae > Microtus > Microtus oregoni. The sequence continues at coordinate 23,717,309 of NW_024543064.1, read as the reverse complement.
GCTTAAAAAGAATCAGTAGATGAAAATATTGACACTGTAAATTTATTAGTGTTCCAAGTGGCTTGGTTTATGTGTTTTGGTATAATTTCACTCTTAAATTCACAAAGTGGGGCTGGAGAGATGGTTTAGCAGTTAACCATGCTGGCTGCTCTTCTAAAGAATCTGTTCAATTCCTGCTACCCACAAAGCAGCTCACAACTGTAGCCCCAGTTCCAGAGGATCTGACACCCTCTTCTGGCTTCTTGTGGGCACTGTACACACATGATATACAAATATACACATAAGTAAAACACCTATACACAAAAAATAAAAATAAGATCTTGCCAGGCAATGGTAGCACATGCCTTTAATCCCAGTACTTGAAGGCAGAGACAGGCAGATCTAAGTGAGTTCAAGGCCAGCCTGATCAACAAAGCAAGTACCAGGACAGCCAAGAATGCTACACAGAGAAACACTGTCTTGAAAAAAGAAAAAACAAACCAAAAAGGACTGGAAAAAACAGAGTTTTCCTCAATTAAGTGGAAAAAGAAATAAAACAAAACCCATAAAACTAAAATTTAATGGCAAATAATCTTATTTGTCATTTTAAAAATGTTTAAGGCAGAATAAATATGCCGTAAGTGTATAACAAATTTTCTTTTTTCTCAATTGTACTTTAAGTAAAGGAATTGGATTCAATCTATAAAGTAGCTTCTCCAGTACATTCAACTGAAAATGGCCATGTATAGATACTGCCATCTCCTGGTAACAAAAAGGTAAACTAAAAAGATGCCTCAAATTTGCAACCCTAATATTTGCCTCCAGTTGTATGTAAGAAAAGAGAAATAAGACTAAACGGTCTAATAAGTAATTTTAGCCTTTTTGGTTAATATTCTGACTTCTCATCAAATATGTGATCAGGCCTCTTCATACATGAAAGAAATTTTGTATTTATATAATGTTTTACTAGCATGCCTTTTTTAGTTTCAAAATAACCTTGGGAGGTTGTAGAAAGGGCATCATTAGTTTCATTCTGACACAGAAACTAAACTGAAGTGAGGGATTATTTGATTTGCTCAAGATAACACAAATAGGTAGCTTCAGAATTTCAAGTTTGCTTATTCTTCCTGCAGGATTTCCTGCCCACCTCCCACCCCCATACTGAGAACATACTGGGAAGGGAAGAAAGAAATGAAAAGAGAACCACCAAAAACTCAAATGGGGAGGGGGCTGGAGAGATGGCTCAGTGGTTAAGAGCACTGACTGCTCTTCCAGAGGTCGTGGGTTCAGTTCCCAGCAACCATATGATGGCTCGCGACCATCTGTAATGAGATCTGGTGCCCTTTTCTGGTGTGTGGGTATACATGGAAGCAAAATGTTGTATACATAATAAATAAATCTTAAAAAAAAAAAAAAAAAACTCAAATGGTTCTATGTCACACTACCTGGTTCTGGTCTGCAGGACAGGAATGACTTTGCCCAATCTTCTCTCAGCTTTCACCTCCCCAGGGTCCTTGTCAGGGGCATGCTGATTTGTTGTTGTTGGTTTCCAGGGCAGAAGGGAGGAAAACAATAGGAAAGATAATTACCAGTTATAAGCAATTTATAATTTCAGCTGTATCAGATAGCTGAAAACATCATTATGAGAATATAATTTTTTTAGTTGCTTTGTTTTTCAAGACAGGGTTTCTCTGTGTAGCTCTGGCTGTACTACAATTCGCTCTGTAGACCAGGTTGGCCTCGAACTCACAGAGATGCGCCTACCTCTGCCTCCCAAGTGCTGGGATTAAAGGTGAGCACAACCACCACCCAGCAAAATTCTTTCCTTTTTTTGGTACTAGGGATTGATGCTAGCACATGCTAGTCAATACTCTACTGGGGAATTAAGTACATAGGAACTCTTTCTGAGTGAAAATAATAATTTCATGTCTACTGTGTTGAGAAAAATGTACTTACTCTGTTCGATGAACTGGACACAACTGGATTTCTCACTTCACACCCCGATTTATGTGATCCACTATTTTTCCAGGATGATCCCCTGTTAGGTACCTCTGAATGGTTGGAGATCTGAGAGAACACAGGGTTAGGTTTCTTACTTTCAGGTACATTTTTATCAGAGACAGTTTGTTCGATGTTATTGTTTGAAGGAGAAGAAAGCAGGGGCCCATCCCAAGCAGAGTTACTGGGACTGACCCCTTCAGGCTCAGTGCAACGTTTACTCTCATTAGGATGAAGGTCATCTTCTCTCGTCTGTTCCCCAAGGGAGGCAGGTTTTTCCGTATCTTTGGAGGAATCGATCTTGTTCTTATCAAGCACAGGATCACAAACTGTTGGATTAAACGGTGCAACAACAGTTACTTTTATAAGATTCTTTTCAAGTACAAAGTGTCTGTTCAATGATTTACTAGGAGTTGGTCCATGACCAATTGATGTACTTAATTGAGGTAGTTTGAAGAAACCAGGGGTCACAGCTGCTGGTCCCAAGCTGCGCAAAGGATTTTCTTGAGGAGTACCAGGTAGGGTCTGACACTTTCTGTCTCTACACTCATCATGCCCACCGTCATCCTTCAACAGCATCTCAATCTCTTCCTCTGTGAAACTGAAATGGCCATCGTCTTCCTCTCCATCGGAAAACTCCAACAAGGAGTCATCCAAGTCATCTTCAGCGAAGGAACCCCAAGGACATGAGGCACTTGCTTCAGGCAAGAAAGAGGAGCCAGAAGACTGTTCAGAGGGCAATAGTGAGCACGTCATATCTGAAAAAAAACGAGAAGGTTTTGTTAAACAACAACAAGAAGTAACTTAAACTAACCCAAACCCACTAAATATACAGAGGAAGCATCCTAGTATCTCAAATCCTGTGCTTGCACTGTGGTTTTTAACTTGAGAAATAATTAAGATATTATCCTTACCAGCATTATGGAAATAAAAAGTTTGAATAAGATACTTTTTTCTGATTATGACAAAATTAAGATGAATGATAATCAAGGTTAGTGAGGCTGTAGAGACAAGCACTCACTACTAGTAAGAGTATAAATTAATATAATACTTTGCAAAGAGTAACTTGGCAATACCATCTAATCTAGCAATCTCACTTCTGGAAATTTATCATATAAAACTACCTACTACAAACATACATAAAAACACATACGGATGGTCAAAGCAGTATTATTCAAAGTGGTCAAATATTAGAGGCAATCTAAATGCCCACCTCTAAAAGAAATGTTTAATAAAATCATTCATGTCAAATACATTCAACTATTTAAAAGCACATTAAAGCACATATGTACTACCATGGGATGACTATAATATACAAGCAATTTACATGTTTTTAAAAATGTTCAGATACCAAGTTTACACTTTTAAAAAAGAAAACACATATTACTTTCCTATTTTAGTGGCTAAACCTGGAGCCTCACACATGTAATTCAAGACCTCTACACTGAATTACATCCTAGACTATTTTTTACTTTTTAATTTTAGAAAGGGTACTACTAAGATGCTCAGACTGGACCTAACTTGCCCTATAGCAAAACCAAACTTTGAATTTGCAATCCTCCTGCCTCAGCCTCCATAGAAGCTGGGATTCCAGGCCTGTGATCCAACTGAAACATACTATTTTTTTTTTAAATAAAAAAAAAAAATCAGGAGGAAAGTGGGGGAAATAGATAAATGTTACTGGGTATAGCGGTACATGCCTTTAATCCCAGCACTCAGGAGGTAAAAGCAGGGGAATATTACAGGACAGACAGAGCTATACAGTGAGACCCTGCTTCAAAAAACAAAAATTAAAATGTCTTCCATACTGTGTGGAGCTGCTGGAGCAATCTCTGCCTCTGCCACGAGACCAAATGGAAAAAGGTTTCAACTCCTGCCGTTGTTCCTTTCAGGAGACTTGTCAAAGTGATTGACTCCCACCTTCCTGCAGGCACAAAGAAAATTAAAGGATCTTCTCATCACTTTCAACTTAGCTAATTACAAAGTCAACTGCATTATGCTTCAAGGTGTTCCATCTATTAATTTTGATCTTGATTTTTTTAAAAATACCAGCAAGTTGGATTATTTTCAGTAAAGAACACCAAAGAGAAATCTTTAGAAGAAAAAATTATGCAACTAAGAACTGGTTTAGTTCCTCCCAACAACTGTCACTTTCTTAAGATTATTGTCTGCTTTAGTGGGGTAAATAAGAACTGGGAGTCCTCAACCCTAAGACCTGGCACTGTCACTAACAAGCCCGATCCACTTGTCGCTAAGCCATTTGGTTTCTTTCCTTGTAAAACAGAAAAGCGTAGGAGAAAGAGGACGTCAAAGATTCTACCAAATTCTAAAAATTATGACTATACCAAAAACCAATAAACCCCTTTCCTACTTTTAATATATAAAAATACAAAGAAAAAGTCAACAAAGATATAAACACAAATATTGACTATTACAGGGTCAAGCATCAACATCGTTCTATTCTTTTTCTTCTTGGATGTTTACTTGTATAAATAAAATGTAACATGGGGGTAAGGGATATGGCTGAGTAGTTTAGTGCTTGCTTAGTATACATAAGGGAGCTGGGATTACAGACACACACCTTCACACCTACTTATGTGATACAGGAGATCCCGTAGAAGGCTTTGCTCATGCTAGGCAAGTGCTTGTTTTCCGAGAGTCTCACACAGCTCAGGCTGGCATCCAAATCGCTGTGTAGTAGAGGATGGCCTTGAACTGATCCTCCTCCCTCCAACTCCCAAGTGCTAGAATTAAAGAAATTACCTCTACACTGGTTTCCTTTACAGCTTTTTTGTTTTGTTTTGTTTTTCGAGACAGGGTTTCTCTATAGCTTTGGAGCCTGTCCTGGAACTAGCTCTTGTAGACCAGGCTGGCCTCAAACTCACAGAGATCCTCCTGCCTCTGCCACCACTGCCCTTTTTAAACTGTAAAGTTTCCTTCACTTTACTAGTCTCTATATCTTTGACTTTCAGCTTTAATTCATATATTCCTTCAGTAATAATTTTCCGAGCTACACAGTATGTCTCCATGATGTCCGAGCTACACAGTATGTCTGCCTGCATGCCAAAAGATGGCACCAGATTTCATTAAAGATGGTTGTGACCATGTGGTCACTGGGAATTGAATTCAGGACCTCTGGAAGAGCAGTCAGTGCTCTTAACTTCTGAGCCATCTTTCCAGCCCATCTCTATGATTTTTTAAAAAAAATATATATAATTCCCAAATTCCCAAAACATATAAGTCTTAAGGTTTTTGGTTGTTGTTTGTTTGTTTTTTGAAACAACAGTTTTCAGAACAGCCCTGGCTGTTCTAGAACTTAATCTGCTGACCAGGCTGTCCTCAGACTCAGAGATCCACCAGGTTCTACCTCCCAAGTACTGGGATTAAAGGTGTGCACCATCATGCCTGGCAACATATAATAATGTTAGCAAGGAAACACCAAATATTAAGTTCTAATATGAGATAATATAAAATGGTCTAGACAATAAAGCACTAAAGAAAAAAGAGGAGAAAATACAGTATTTTATAATTAGAAGGGATCTAGTTAACTCAGAGTGGTGGGCCATGCATGGTGGTGCATGCCTTTAATCCCAGCACTAAGGAGAAATGGGCAAACTCTGAGTTCTAAGTCAGCCTGGTCTTCATACAGATTCAGCCAAAGCTATAGAATCTCAAAACATCCTGCATCTAAATAAATAAATAAAAGTAAAATAAAATAAAATAGTGTGACTAGGGTAAAAAGTAAAAGTGTATTTTTGGTCTAGTGACTAAGTTGTTTTCTAGATTAAAATCATCTTTTTTGACAGCAGTAATAGTGCTCACTTTTAGAAAGCTGAAAGTACTGATAAATTTAAGAAACCTTGTGCCTAGGGTGGTGGTGGTTCATACCATTAATCCCAACGCTCAGGAGGCAGAGACAGGTAGATCTGAGTGAGGCCAGAGTGGACTACCAAGTGAGTTCCAGGACAGCCATGGCTGTTACACAAAGAAATCCTGTCTCAAAAATCCAAAAAGGAAAGGAAAGAAAAGAAAAGAGAAAAAGAAAACTTGTGCCAGCTGTAGTAGTGCACACTATAATCCCCTACTTGGAAACCAGAATGGGCTACAGCAAGGATCATTACTACCACCACCCCAAAAACCAACAATTTCAGATTATTAAACAGAAATATCAAGGCACTGAACTCAAGCAACTTTCTTGTGTTTTCGAGAATGGGTTTCTTTGTGTAACCCTAGCTGTTCTGGAACTTGCTCTATAACCAGGCTGGCCTTTAATTCAGAGATCCACCTCCCAATGGCTGTGATTAAAGGTGTGCACCATTACCACCTATTTGACAACTACATTTCTTAGAAACCCTTCCTGGGCCACTGCCCCCTCATCCCAATCACTCCAAAAAATATAGTTCAAGCACTTGTGTGGCCAAATGCACTGTTTACTAAGTTTTCATAGTGAAAGCTGGGAGAAATAAAGTAACTTAAGTTCACTAGAAAATAATGCCAGGACAAGAATCCAAACCAAAGACTAATTCCAAAGGCAATCTTTTCCTAACTCCTGTGACAGACTTACCTCCAGGGTCAGTTAGCAAATGGAAACATTAGAATTCAAATATTGGCTTCTAAATTTGGTATGCTTGCTAATAAACTATGGATATGTAGATATTGAAGGCAAATTTTTATTACTTGGAAAAATAATTTAGGATACCTTAAAATGAATCAGAAGCTGCTCTTGACCTCACAGATGTTGGCCATCATCCAAAGACACAAAACTGGCTCTTTCGAGCTTCTTTCATAATGTCCCAAATGGCAAAAGCATCCAAAACAACATCATAAAGAAAGACAGAAATAAATTTTAGCTCACACAAATCATTTTCTTTGCAAATTTCCTGAGTTTCAAAAATTTTTATTATCATTTAAAACAAGTAAGTAGTTGTTTGGTGGTGCGTGCCTTTAATTCCAGCACCCGGGAAGCAGAGGCAGGTGGATCTCTGTGAGTTCAAGGCCAGCTTGGTCTGCAGAGCTAGTTCCAGGACAGGCTCCAAAGCTACAGAAAAACCCTGTCTCGAAAAACCAAAAAAGACAAAATAACAATAAAACCTTGTAACATAATGAACCTTCACAGTAACCACTCAGCCACCTGAACTACAACCTACTGCCAACCTCTAACTCCATTCATTTCTTCCCTTTACTGGATTATTCTGAAACAAAGCTCAGGCACTACATCATTAGTTCAATGGCTAAAAGCACTGGCTGCTCTTCTAAAGGACCTGGGTACCATTCCCAGCACCCACATGGAGGCTCACAACTGTCTGTAACTCTGGTTTCAAGAGATTCCACAACCTCTTCTGATCGCTGCAGATACCAGACATACATATAGGCAAAGCATCTATACACAAACATACACACACAAAAACAATAAAAATCTTAAACTCCTAAACTCCTGTTCAAATTTCTAATTATCTTATTCATATTTTTCAGGCTCAAGGAAAAGCAAACACACTAGCATCTAAATAAGGCCTACAAAAATGCAACAGACTAATGTCTTCTAAAGATTTCCCACCTTTTCCCCACCGCAATTATCTATTAAAGGAAGTTTCTATGGACACATATACACATCATGAAATTATAAAATACACCAAATTCAGGATAGCAAGAACCAGTAGTGGCAAGAAAGTAAGAATAGCAGGAGATATAAAATCAGTCTTGTTATTTTTTTGTTTTGTTTTTTGAGACAAGGTCTCATATAGCCCAGGCTATTCTGAAACTTGCCAAGGATGTGGCCAAGGATGACCTAAATTTCCTGATTCTCCTTCCTTTTGTTGCCTCCATAGAACTATGGGAACCATACCAAGTTTTTTTAATCAGTAACAAGAAACTCAACAAATATAGAGATGAAAGATAAACCTGGACAGTAAGTATAATTATTATGCTACCTTGCTTAATTTTTTATATATTTGAAATATGTAATAAACATTACTTTTAGGGTAGGGGATGGCTGGATGGCTCAGTGAGGAAAGGTACTTGCCCCATAGGACTGGTGATCTGAATCCAATCTCTAGTGCCCAGGTAAAGACAGAAAGAACTGAATAGGTTTTTGGACCTCAACTCCCACACCACGCACAGAAATTCACAAACCACACACTACATAAATTAATAAAAAAAAAATGGAGCCAAGTGGTGGTAGCTCATGCCTTTAATCCCAGCACTTAGAAAGTAGAGGCAGGCAGATCTCTGAGTTCTGAGTTCAAGGCCAGCTTGGTCTACAGCAAGTTCCAAGACAGTCAGGTATAGAGAAACACTGTATTGAAAAATAAAAAACAAAACAAAAGAATTTGGTTTTGGCCTTTTTGAGACAGGGTCTCACTGTGTATCACTGGTTGGCTTGGTACTCACTATGTAGACAAGGCTAGTCTTAAAATTCTATATGGGTATGGTAGAATACACCTTTAGTCCCATTACTCAAGAGGCAGAAACAGGTGGATCTTTGTGAGTTCAATGCCAGCCTGGTCTACAATGTTAGTTCCGGGCCAACCAGGGCAGCGGAGACCCTGTCTCAGAAAAATAAAGCACAACACCAAAAACTATAAAGCCAGTGTAAAAAATACATCAAATATACCCCAAGTCTCAATATTTCTCCCTATAAAATAGGAAACTTCACAGCACATCAGTTTCACAAGGTTATTAACAAGAATTAAGAATTAGCACACTACAGATACAATTAAGTGGTGGCTACGGTTATTATCTCAACCCACAACCTACATCTCACATCGAAAAGCTTAAGCAAAGGGGGTGGTAGGAAAACAGCTAAACTGGTAAGAAACTTCCCCTAGACCCATTTTAGAAATTATTCAGCATAATCTACTGAGTGAAAAATTTAGCCATTGTCACCAAACCAAACTGGATGGATAACTGAAACATCAGATAAATTCTCCAAATTAATGACCCATGAAATATCTTGCATTAGAGGAACTGGGCTAAATTCCAAAGACCTCATTCATTTGAACTCTCTGAACTTCAATATAAATGAGCCCATTCATTGTATTCCTAGCATTTAGGAGGGTGAGTTCAGGGCTACCTGAGGCTCCACTTCCAATTTCAAACCAGTATGGGCTACACACGTGAAAGGAGGGAAGGGGAGGATCTCTGTAAGTTCGAGACCAGCCTGGTCTACAGAGGGGATGGGGGTTTTTGAGATAAAGTCAATTTGAACTTTCAAGGGAGGAAAACCTTCAATAAAGCTGAAGCTATAGCAAGGTATTGTGGCACACGCCTTTAACCCCAGCATCTGGGAGATAGAGGCAGGTGGGCTTCTGAATTCCACCCTAGCCTCATCTACGCAAGCGCAAGCGAGCTCCAGGCTAGCCAGTACATAATAAGGCCCTGTCTCGAAATATTAACAATAAACAACCGGAAGCTCTTAAGTTCCACAATCACTTCTCTCCCATCACCTGCACTTGGCACTTGCCTGGTAAATCCTTTAAATATGGTGGATTCTTTATTTTTAAGGGGGGAATATTCTCTTAGTCCCAAATTCTCCTAATTCTGCTCCCCATCTCTGCGTGACCCTATTCTGTCCTTCCACGTCTCTCACCTGTCCACCCCCTTCTCCACACGTTAGTGTACCGCCCCCTCTCTGTTCTCTAACCTCCTGGTTGCAACCTCAGAAACTGCTTCCCTATCTATTTTTATCTTACCTCAAAAAACCTACTGCCTTCGAGCACAAAGCCTCATTGTATTTAGGACAGTAAGACTCCCATGCCAGGTGTACACTACACATCCTCTTTCAAGACTCTTAAAACCAAAACCATTACCAAACTGGCTCTGAGACGCAGGGTCAAAAGCAAGGATCATTTTGCGGAGGGGGACTTCTCGCGGGCCTGTGAGTTCCAATCTCTCCAAAGCACAACACACGTTAAGCACACAGCACACCAAAAAAAAAAAAAAAAGCCTTATCACTGGAATGAAGCCAACTGTACAAACTAAAACAAAGTGAACTGGAATTATCAGAAAGAATTTTGCAACTCCCTCCGTGGAACGGCAAACGCTGTAAAACTCAAAGACAATCCGTTTGGAAATCTCTGCTTTGGGTAACAATTTCCAAGACTCCAGTGCCAAGAGTCCCACACCGGCCACAGGCAGCAGGATTCTTCTACCCTGAAGCAACAGGTCTCTTCTACGAGAATGGTCTATTTAAAAGCTTGGGGCCCCGAACAACCACGAAAAGAACAAAAATGAGGGCAGCCAGGGAACTAGGTCCCTCTTGGTGGCCTTCTTCCGGGCTCATCCTGAGATGTCTGGGGTCGTTCCCTAAGGCCCTGGATGGAAACGAGCGAGGGTGGCCCAGGGATGCCTTCGCTAAGCTCCCGCCTGGCCTCCCCTGAAGGAGCAGCACCGCCACCGCGCCCAGGGCCTTTGCACTTCCCTCCTCCCACTCGGGAGAGCGAGTACTCGCCTCCCTGCGGATAACGGGAGAAGCGCGGCTTTTTCCCGCGCCCCTCCCCCCCAGGGGGGAGACACAGGTCCCCGCCGGCATGGGCGGTGCACCCAACCTCCCGAGCACCGGCGTCGACAGCCACACCTCAGCGGGCTGCGACCCGCGGCGGCGGGGAATGGGTCGTCCTCCTCCCGCCCCGACGCGCCGCGGGAAGCCCGCCATCCTCGCTCTCCCTAGCAACACCCACCGCGGCACGAGCCCTGGGGCGAACTAGACCCCTTCCTTCCCCCACGGGCAGGGCCGGCGACCACGCTCGCGGCCCGAGGACCTGACAGCTCTTTCCCTCCTCGGGATGAGGGGCGTCACTCGCCCACGGAGGCGGAGGTGGGGGGCAGGGACAACCTCCCCGCCCGCCATCACCTCAGGAGCGAGAGCCAGCCCTTCCCTCAGCGAGGCGAGGACCTCCCTACTCCACGCGGGGGGGAGACGATGTTCGCGGCCCCGTGGAGAAGCAACAGGCGACCCCGACCCGCCGCCCAGACGACGAAAAGCCGTCCCTCCCGCTCTTCACCTTCGGAAGCCGGGCCAAAGCCTGGGCGAGCGGCTGCACCTCACTCCGCCCCCTGCGCCATTTTATCGCCCCCTTCTCGACCTCCCCCACCCCGAGGCAGCGAGGCCACCACCAGGGGGAGGGCAACTAAACAGTGATTGGCAGGAAACCGCCCCGCCCCCCGAGAGGGTTGCGTCCCGGGCAGTCTTCCCAACCCCGCCTTCCGCACCGCCTACCCGGACCGATGGCTCCGCCTCTTCCTGTTTCATCGATCCGTTCGACTCTCTGCTGCTCCTGACTCCGGGCTACTCCTAGGCGGAAGTGCAGCTAGGCCTAGCAAGCGGAGCTACGAGCTCAGCTGATGCAACCTGAAGGGACTAGCGTGACAGTTCCCGGCACGCGGCGGCGGCGGCGGGCGAGGAAAGGGCGCGGGTGCCAGCTGAGCGCGGGAAGCGGAGAAAGCGGAGCCATGGGGGATGCTCCTAGCCTTGAAGAGAAGCTGCACCTTATCACCCGGAACCTGCAGGTCGGGCCTTGGGATTGGAATGCGCCATTGGGTACTGGGGACTCCAGTCCAGTGATCCGGAGTCCAGCCCCGGGTCCTAAGTGTGTAGGGCCTCGGTCTCCGCGCCTGGGCGGCTTTAAGGTCCTCTGCTAATTGATCAGTAAGTCAATCAAGCAGCCATTCCCAGGATGCAAAAGAAACCACCACAACGGGCTCGCCTTTTGTGTGCACTTATCTTGTGCTGTAGCCATCCTGGGGCTAGGAACCACATTCCATCATCCTATTATATGCCGGGGGACTCTAGGGAGTCAGGGCCGCGTCCTCTCAGAGCTCTTGTGGAAAGAACTAGAAGTTTAAAACGACTCATAACTCCAAACACTAAAGATAAAGCAAGTCGTGAAAGTTCCTGTGGCTGGAATTCTGAAAAGAAATGGGGCCGGGTGGGCTGAAAGGATAGCTCAGAGGTTCAAAGCTCTTGCTTTTACCGAACCCCGATTCCGTTCCCAGCACCCATGTCAGGCAGCTCAACAAGGCTGCAGAGGACCTGGCATCCCCTTCAGGCCTCCATGTGTACACACACACGTTAGAAATAAAGAGCCGGGCGGTGGTGGCGCACGCCTTTAATCCCACCTCACAGGAGGCAGAGGCAGGTGGATCTGTGAGTTCGAAGCCAGCCTGGTAGCTACACACAGAGAAACCCTGTCTTGGGGGGAGGGGGAGGAAAGAGAGAAGAGAAAGAAAGAGAAAAAGAAGAGGATGAAGGAAGGCTTCCTCTGAGGATGTGTCCTCCAAACTGCCCAACAACATGTGTGTCTTCCGTTCAGTTCTCAGGTGCTTCTGTTGTCAGCAACTACAAGTGTAGGGGTTACCCAGAAAAATCCTGAACAGCAATTTCAGAGGGACCCAAGGGGAGCAAGAATCTTGTGGTTCAGAGAGAAGGCTAGGGGTGTGGCTCACTGGTCGAGCAACTGGGAGGCAGGCTCTGGGCTCGGTCCTCAGAGCCCTCACACACTCCTCCAAGAAGACATTTCTCTGGAGTAGGGCAAGGAGCGTGCTGCTCAGACAAACTCTCTGCCACAACGCCGTCTCCATCCTGCTCTTCCTCCCCAGAACTTACCACTGTCATTTGACTTGTCCGTTTAGGAGAGGCAGACAGGAGCCCAGTCATGAGCGTCTTGTAAAGTTTGTTTTACAGGCCAGATCAAGACTAGATCAGACTTACGCTAAGGGCAGGTGCAGTAATGAAGCGTCTTTCTGGCCTTTATTTTTTTATTTTATTTAAGCTATAAATCACAGTTCCTGGGTGTGATGTGGTACATGCTCCTGTAATTTCAGCACCTGAGAGGCAGAGACAGGAGACTCACTTCAACTTGGAGGCCAGCCTAGTTTACATAGCTCCCGGAGAGCTAGGGCTATTTATGGAGACCCTGTGTCTAAGAGTGCTCACCCCTTTAAAGGGGGAAGTTTAGTCAACGTCTGTATATCCACAGGGTTGGTTATTTCCCCCAGAGGAACCCACCTGAGCATGGTGGCACAGGCCTGTAGCCCCAGCATGTACTATACGGTGACTATGTTTCCGTTGTTTCAATGATAAAAAAAAAATGTGCTCAGAACACCTATATAAAGGTGACCCTAGGTGGTCCATCCCTGGGAAGCAGGAGAACATGTGTCCTAGACTACTGGGCAATACAGAAGGACCCTGTCTCAAAACAGGTGAACAAAAGATATGAAAAATGAACTATGGGGGCTGGAGAGATGGCTCAGGTGAGGATCAGGGGTTCAAGGCCACTTTCACTTACCTTGCTGAATTCAGGGTCAGCTTGGAGTGTCTCGAAGAAAAAGAAAAACCTGTAACATTAGCTAACCAGTACCCATTCCCCACCCCTAATCCCAGCCCTAGGGAAGCACTAATCGACTCTATGTCTCCTATGTATATACCTCTCTTGGACCCCTAATCCCAGCCCTAGGGAAGCACTAATCGACTCTATGTCTCCTATGTATATACCTCTCTTGGTCAGTTCTAGCCCTTTCCTAACATGTCCTCTCCCTCGTCCCCTTCCACGTTCTCTCCCCTCCCCAGACCTCTGTGTCCCTTACCTCATCCCACTGGCCTATTCTGACCTTTGATCTCTTTCAGGAAACTGCTTCCCCGTGGGAAAGGGCTCTGGTACGTAGGCGAGAATTAGGGGGAAACAGAAACCCAGAGACAAAGACACCCCAAAGAGAGAGTGAGAGCACACACTGACCAGGCATTTATAGAGACAGAAACATGGACAGAGACAACAAGAAGCAGATGCCTCTGCTCTTTATTTATTGTTTAAACCTTTTTTAAAAAAAGAAAATGGGGGGGGGGGCTGGAGAGATGGCTCAAAGGTTAAGAGCATTGCCTCCTCTTCCAAAGGTCCTGAGTTCAATTCCCAGCAACCATATGGTGGCTCACAACCATCTGTAATGGGGTCTGGTGCCTTCTTCTGGCCTGCAGGCATACACACAGAATATTGTATACATAATAAATAAATAAATAAATAAATAAATAAATTTTTTTTTTAGAAAAAAAAGAAAATGGGAGGCTAGAGAGCTGGCTCGAACTTTAAGAGCACTTGCCGTTCTTGCAGACAACCCAAGTTCTTCCCAACACCTACATCAGGTGTCTTGCAGCCACGTAAAACTCCAGTTCCAAGGGGTCTGATGCCTCTGGCTTCTGCAGGCACCTGCACTCATACACATATACTCAAACGCAGAGACACTTAATAAAAATAACTCTTTAAAAAGAAAAGAGCCGGGCGGTGGTGGCGTACGCCTTTAATCCCAGCACTCAGGAGGCAGGCGGATCTCTGTGAGTTCGAGGCCAGCCTGGTCTACAAGAGCTAGTTCCAGGACAGGAACCAAAAACTATGGAGAAACCTTATCTCGAAAAATCCAAAAAAGAAAAAAAAAGAAAAGAGCCGGGTGGTGGTGGCGCACGCCTTTAATCCCAGCACTCAGGAGGCAGAGACAGGTGGATCTCTGTGAGTTTGAGGCCAGCCTGATCTACAAGAGTTAGTTCCAGGACAGGCTCCAAAGCTTCAGAGAAACCCTGTCTTGAAAAACCAGAAAAAAAAAAAAAAAAGAAAAGAGAATGATTTCTACTACTTGCTGTCAAGGCTCAAGCTCAGACATCTCGGACCTGGGATCCCCTTGTCTCCTCTCTCTTAAGCCTCTGCCCAGGCTAACAGTAATTGGGTCTGATCTACCTTCAAAATAGATTCCCACACAGATCTGTAGTCTGCCTTTCTCTTTCCTTTTTGAGGCTAATATTCCATTATATGAACATACCATATTGTATTTATCCATCCATTAACTGATGGACATTGGAGTTGGAGTTATTCTACTCACAACTTGTTGGTCTTTTTTTTATCTTTTATTTTTTTGAGACAGAGCTTACATCAATGGTAGAATTAAAGAATTAAAGAAAGATAATTCCTCTTAGAATAGTTTAGAACAAGAGAGAAGCCAAAATCTGAATTCTTTACCTCTCTCCCTGTGTCTTCATTCTGTCTGTAGTTTGCGGTCTGTGGCCTGTCTGCTGTCTGGTTGTGTGTGTCTGATGTCTGTTCCTGTTGCCTGTCTCTAACAAAGGGGCTTGCTCTGAATCTACTCAACAGCACAGGAACGGAATGAGGAACACTTTCCTCCAGAGATCTTTAGCAGAGTTTTACAAAGGAAGAAGTTACGTCATTGACTCAGAATAGCGCTCAAAGCCTCACACAGGTGTTGGGTCTGCTTTCAGTAAATGACTAACACACAGATACACAGATTGTTCTGGGTCAGGGGAATGGGAAAGTATATAACTTAAAAGAGTAAAAAAAGCTCTGTATTTAGCTTGGATTGTAACAGCTGACCTCATGGGGAATCCAAGGGTAATAAGGCTGGTTACATTGTTTTCTTAAGGCAGGTTAAACTTACACAGAGTACACAGTAGGATAGCAGATTGAATACATGGTCTTCAGTGGTCTCAAGGCATATTAACTCCGCAGCTAGGTTCGGGAAAAGTTCTGTCTCTTTGCAAATGGGTTATTTTCAGAAGTGGATATTATCACATGGTCTCTCTATGTAGTTCAAGGCACCTGGCTTCGCTTGAAACTTACTTTGGTTTGCTAAACAGGCAGTTCAGCAATTAAGAGCATCTGCTGCTCTTGCATAGGACCCAAGTTCAGTTCCCAGCACCCACATCAGGTAGCTCACAACTACCTGTAACTCCAGCACCAAGGAGGCTGAATGGGCTTCAAAGACACTTGAATACACCGATATACATACATACATATACTTTTTGGCCAGACGGTGGTGGTGCATCTCTTTAATCCCAGCACTCAGGAGGCAGAGGCAGACGAATCTCTATAAGTTTGAGGCCAGCCTGGTCTACAGAGCAAGTTTCAGGACAGCCAAGGCTACTCTGAGAAGCTCTGTTTTGAAAAACAAAATAAAACAAACAAAAAAATCATTCAAAAATTGAAGATAATGCTCGTTTACCATTCCCCAAATACTAGGAATGATTGAATTAATAATTGTACTAAACATTTGTTTTTTCTTTTTTTTTTTTTTTTTTTCGAGACAGGGTTTCTCTGTGGCTTTGGAGCCTGTCCTGGAACTCACTCTGTAGACCAGGCTGGTCTCGAACCCACAGAGATCCACCTGCCTCTGCCTCCCGAGTGCTGGGATTAAAGGCGTACACCACCATCGCCCGGCACATTTGTTTTTTCTAACTTTTGGATTTTGAGCTGGTTTCTGATATAATCCAGGATGGCCTCCAGAAACTGCAAGTGTGTACCTTACCATCACACCTGGTTTTATCCGGTGCTGAGGATCAAACCTAGGGCTTTCTTCGTACTAGGCAAGCACTCTACCCCTCGAGCCACATCTCCAGCCATGTTTAAAACGTACAAAAGCCATACAGTAATGTAGACCTGTCATGCTTCAAAGCAGCTGAAGGGAGTAATTTAGGCTGAATATGAAATTAGGAACTAGATATGAAGTGCTTGCCTAGTGGGCTGGAGAGGTGGCTCAACAGTTAAGAGCGCTGGCTGCTCTTCCACAGGTTCTGAGTTCAATTCCCAGCACCCACATGGTAGCTCACAACCATCTGTAATGAGATCTGGTGCCTTCTCCTAGCTTGCAGGCAGAACACTATACATAATAAATAAATAAAATCTTTTAAAAAAAGTGTTTGCCAATGGCCAGTGGGCTGTGAAGCACTCGGCAATTAGGATGTCCACATGAGATTTACCTTCGAGTACACTCGGTTTATTCACATAAACATCTCCTTATGATGCTTTGCTGTTAGAAAGATTACAGTAGTTTCATGCTAATAGATCTCTCACGATCTGGAAACAGTAGGGCAGGAAATGCTGAGGCTTCCACTAGACTCCTGTGAGGGTACTTCAGGAGCAGGCTTGACCTGAGTCCTTCAGCTGTGGCAAGCTGGGAGGATGGCACTTCTGAAAATACTTTAGAGTTTCAGTCATCAGCTAGGGCTGAAGGTGGGTGGGTGTGAAGTCACCAATAACGCCAGGAACTCGATGGTCCCTGGAGACAGAGTCACAGTGGCCTGTCTCAAAGTTACCTTGCCTATGGGGCTCAGCACAGGGGGTGTTTTGGGAGCATGGTGATGCAATCCTGGGGTCCACTATCTGGTTTCAGGGGGGGTGGTTTCTGTTGTTATTTTTTAAGATTTATTTATGTGGGTGTGTGTGTATATGGGCGGGTGTTTTGTCTGCATGTATGTTTGCATTGCCGGAAGAGGGCATCAGCTCTCATGAGACTACAGTTATAGACAGTTGTGAGCCTGCAGGTGGGAACTGAACCCAGGACCTCTAGAAGAGCAGCCAGTACTCATAACCACTGAGCCATCTCTCCAGCCCGTTTGTAGTTCTTAAACTCTTTGGGTGTGCCAGCCCATAACTTTATCAGGCTCACCATTTTAACATATTATTTTTCTATATTAACAGTCAAAACTTTATGCTCACGTTGTTTGCTTACGGCAGCATCTTTTAAGTCAAAACATATTATATTCATTTTGTCAAAACAAATTTTCTGTTCAAAACAATATGTTTTCAACATAGTTTCCAGGTTACACAAGAATGGCTTTTCTCGCTGTAGCATACACAAAGGCCTGGGTTTGATGCATGACAAGGCATGGCCTGGAGTACACACCTGGACTCTAAGCACTTAGAAGTTAGAGGCTAGCCTGGGTTACATGAGACCCTGACTCAAAACAAAACAAAACAGAATGTAGGGTCAGAGGAGAATTGCTGACCCTTAATGATGGCAAGAGCAGTGGCAAAGATGCCTAAGCAGAAAGAGGAGGGAAGTAAGTGTTCAGCTGCTTCAGGGTCCTCTGTGAACCTCAGAGGAGTATGGAGTGCCGGGTCGTGATGGCATATGGGAGGCAGAGGCGTGGAGCTCGCTGAAGTGAGACTGAAGCAGATGACAGCAGAAGAGATGACTAAATTAAGGTGGCTCCAGGGTCTGATGAGATGGTCCAGTAGTTAAAATCACTGGCTGCTCTTCCGGACCTGGGCTTGGCTTTCATTCCTGGCTCCTTTCCTTTTTTGTTTTGTTTTCTTTGCTTTGTTTTTCAAGATAGAGTTTCTCTGCATAACTCTAGCTGTCCTGGAACTCACTCTGGCTGGCCTCGGAACTCAGAGGTCTACCTGTCTCTGCCTCCCAAGTTCTGAGATCAAAGGTGTGTGCCACCACTGCCAGCATGATTCCTACCTCCTATATGGAGGCTTACAACCATCTGTAATTCCCATTCCAGGGGATCTGACACCCCCTTCAAGCCTTCTGGGTCACTGCACACATATGGTGCACAGACATATATGCAGGAAAAACACCTATATACATAAAATTTAAAAAGGAAAAGTGTTTGTTGAGGTGACTACAAAAGGAGGGAGGGTAACTGGGGGGTAGAGGGTAGATGGGCAGATCTGTGCCTTCATACCCTAGCATCAGTGTCATTTCCTGGAAGAGGCACTAGCAGCAACAGGAACAGCTTAGGTTGACTCTCAGCACTGAGAACATGTTTGGACTCCAGTGACATTTGCCCACAGGCTCTGAGCCTGAAACCCCAGTGACACACGACTTTGTTTACAGGGTAAAGGATGAGCAAGATAAGGGATCAGCATTAAACCGGCTCTTCTGCTTCCACAACAGGAGGTTCTGGGGGAAGAGAAGCTGAAGGAGATACTGAAGGAGCGGGAACTCAAAGTTTACTGGGGCACGGCCACCACGGGGAAGCCACATGTGGCTTACTTTGTGCCCATGTCCAAGATTGCTGACTTCTTGAAGGCAGGGTGTGAGGTAAGAACGCTTGCTATGAACCAAGCTGTTGTCATTGTTAAATGACCAAAAGAGACCCTTAACAAGGGTGGGGGTGGGGAGGGAGTGGAAATCACTGGGGCCGATTTACATTTTGGTGGCTTCTTATTGTTTTTGTCAAGGTAACAATTCTGTTTGCGGACCTTCATGCTTATCTGGACAACATGAAAGCTCCCTGGGACCTTCTAGAACTTCGAACCAGTTACTATGAGAATGTGATCAAGGCAATGCTGGAGAGCATTGGCGTACCCTTGGAGAAGCTCAAGTTTGTCAAAGGCACCGACTACCAGCTCAGCAAGTAAGCACGTGATCGCTCCTTATGGATTTGGTATGCCTTTCTAATTACAGGGTGGTGCAGTCCAGGTACTCTTTAAATTTGGGTTGGGAGCTACTTGATACTACCTGTTAAGACCCATTAAACAAACAGTCTATACCCTTTGTTGGTTTAATTCACCCAGCAAAAATGTACTGGCTTGGAAACGCCTAGGTTCTATCCTGTTTGCTACAGATACAAATGTAACCCTAACCCTAACCAAGCCTCAGCCTTGGACCCATAGCCTGTGGCAAAGGGATGGGAAATGACCAGCCTCCCTTTCTCCTTCGGCCTCAGCAAATAATGATGAAAGAAATATGAGAGGAGGCAGCCATCTTCCAACAATTCTTACGTTGCATGGAGATGCTAAGCCACCTTATGTCAGGGACAGATGTGGGCATTGGTGGCCCTTGGTATAGATGGGGCATCCTGAGATGCGAGGGGGTGTCTATACCTCAAAATAACTGCTAAGTCATGGGCACAGCATTGCTTGTGAGAGCCGATTTTAAAGATGTTAAAGCATATGCTCTCAGGAGGTGTAGAGTACTGTCTCAGAAGCGGAGCACAGTTGACTGCTTGACCCTGGGAGAGTTAGAATCTCAGAGTCGGTCCAATGAGACAAGGTGCACCAAAGCACAGGAAAAGACTGAAAAATGAACTATATTAAAGTGGAGGCTTTGTAAGCCGGGTGGTGGTAGCACATGACTTTAATCCCAGCACTCAGCAGCAGAGGCAGAAGGATCTCTAAATTCGAGGACAGCCAGGGCTGCTACACAAGGAAACCCTGTCTCGAAAAACAGAGAGAGAGAGAGAGAGAGAGAGAGAGAGAGCGCTATTTTATGAAGTCCTGCATAGAGAGAGAGAGAGAGAGAGAGAGAGAGAGAGAGCTATTTTATGAAGTCCTGCATGGAACTCCCAGAAAACTCCCATATCAAATTAAGACCTCTACCACATCAAAAGTAAAATTAAAAAAATATCAAGTCACAGGCTGGGATGTGATTCTGTGGTAAAATAAATACTTAACACACATAAATTCTTGATCTCAAGCATACACACACACACAAATACAAATGCAAGTCCACAAATGACCCAAATCCTTGTGACACATATAACTTTATATCCAGTTTTTCAAAACTTACAGAATCAGAGGCATAGTGGTATATGCCTTTAATCCCAGCACTCAGGAGGCAGAAACAGGCAAATTTCTATGAGTTCAGGATTAGTCTGAGCTATATGGTTCTAGGCCAGCTAGGGATACATAGTGAAAGACTGCGTCAAAAAATAAATAAGCAAAAATGATGATTAATTTTTTTAGTGACTCAATCACATAAAAAAAGTTCAATTGAGTATTTCTTAGAATTCTCAAGTGATTAGTAATCATATGGAAAAGAATAATGGCCCCTGGTTGTTATTCAGAAAAATCGAGATTAAAATCATTGTGAAAAATCACAATGTAGTTAGTAAATGGAAAAAAATTTAAGAGGCAAAATAGATAATAAAATTCACAATAATTGGTCTGAAGAGATGGCTCTGTGGTTAAGAGCACCAGCTGCTCTTCTAAAGACCTAGGTTCAATTCCAGCACCAACATGGCAGTTCACGGCTGTCTGTAATTCCAGTTCCAGGGGATCCAACCCCCTCACACAGACAAAACACCAATGCCATAAAATAGAAATAAATAGATCTTTTTAAAAAAAAATTGACAAAATCACATTGGGAAATGGTTTGGCCTTATCTGCTGCAATTTGAGATGCAAATCCCCCATGACCCTGGGACTCCAGGCCAGTAGGGGGATTTGCCAGTGTATACCTGTATAGACGCTTGTTTCCCGGCAACTGCTTACAGAAACAAATGCAAAGCTGAAGAGCAGCAACAGGCTTAAGATAAGGTTCCTTGGGCTGGAGAGATGGCTCAGTGGTTAAGAGCATTGCCTGCTCTTCCAAAGGTCCTGAGTTCAATTCCCAGCAACCACATGGTGGCTCACAATCATCTGTAAAGACGTCTGGCGCCCTCAACTGGCCTTCAGGCATACAGACAGAATATTGTATACATAATAAGTAAATAAATATTAAAAAAAAAAGATAAGGTTCCTTTAGTGGGGGCAGAACTGGGTAGAATTAGGAGAGGACACTGGGTACTGCTGAGGTTTTCTTTATTTCTTTTTGAGGTTTTTGAGATAATTCTGTGTGTAGCTTTGGAGCCTGCCCTGGAACTCACTCTGTGAACCAGGCTGGCCTTGAACTCACAAAGATCTGCCTGCCTCTGCCCCTGAGTGCTGGGATTAAAGGTGTGTACCACCACGCCCGGCCCCCCAAGGGTGATATTTTTAAAATTTATTTATTTTATGTGTATGAGTGTTTTGTTTGTGTGCATATATTCACACCCCTTGGATGCCTGTGCCCCTGGAACTGGACTTATGTACAGTTGTGAGCTACTGTGTGGGTGCTGGGAACCAACCCAAGTCCTTTGCAAGAATAAGTGTTCTTAACCACTGAGCCACCTTGCCAGCCATATACCATATATTTAAAACTTTTTTTTTTTGATGGTATGGAAGAAAGATTGGAAAATTGTAGTATTTATTGATTAGGGATTCCAGAAGAGAGAAGGGGTTGGCAAAGACGCAGTGTGCCACGAGATAATAGTAGAACATTTTCAAGAACCAAAAGGAAAAACAGAAATTTATTTATTTTTTTTTTAAAAAACTTTATTTAACCTTATTTCATGCACATTGATATAACGATGTTAGATTCTCTGGAACAGGGGTTACAGATAGCTGCGAGCTGCCATGTGGTTGCTGGGAATTGAACCCAGGTCCTCCGGAAGAGCAGTCAGTGCTCTTAGCCACTGAGCCATCTCACCAGCCCAAAAAACAGAAATTTAAAGTAAGAGTTTGGATGAATGGATGGATCTCACGTTGTGGAAGTGATGGCAGTGCTATATTATTATTATTATTATTATTATTAATACAATAGTCTATCTGTGTATATGCCTGCAGGCCAGAAGAGGGCACCAGACCTCATTACAGATGGCTATGAGCCACCATGTGGTTGCTGGGAATTGAACACAGGTCCTCTGGAAGAGCAGTCAGTGCTCTTTACCACTGAGCCGTCTCTCCAGCCCCTTTTTTTCTGTTTTGTTTTGTTTTTGTTTTTGGAGACAGGGTTTCTCTGTAGCTTTGGTTCCTGTCCTGGAACTAGCTCTTGTAGACCAGGCTGGCCTCGAACTCACAGAGATCCGCATGCCTCTGCTTCCCCAGAGCTGGGATTAAAGGTGTGCGCCACCACCGCCCGGCAGTGCTGTCTTTAGGACATCCTAAGATTGGGGGGCTGTCCTGGGACACTGAGGCCTAGGCTCAGTCTTACAGCTGTCTCCTCTGCCTTTCTTCTTAAGAGAGTACACGCTGGATGTGTACCGTCTGTCCTCTGTGGTCACACAACATGATGCCAAGAAAGCCGGAGCTGAGGTCGTGAAACAGGTGGAGCACCCTTTACTGAGTGGCCTGCTGTACCCTGGACTGCAGGTATGCAAGAGAGAGGGGAGGGTACCAGTTGCCTTTCTGTACTCTTTCATTCGTTTTTCTAAGGGTTTTTTTTTAATGCATATTGCTATTTTGCCTGTGTGTGTGTGTGTGTGTGTGTATGAAGTGATGGCAGTGCTGTCTTTTTTTATTATTGTTATTATGTATACAATAGTCTATCTGTATGTATGTCTATAGGCCAGAAGAGGGCACCAGACCTCATTACAGATGGTTGTGAGCCATCTGTATGTGTAGGGGGGGTGTGGGTGTCCAATCCCCTAAAACTCTGGAGTTATAGACAGTTGTAAGCTGCCATGTGTGTGCTGGGAATTGAACCTGGGTCCTTTGGAAGAGCAGCTGGTGCTCTTAGCCACTGAGCCACCTCTCCAGCCCTCTGCATTGTTTCTAATGAGTGTTCAGAAGCTTCTCAGGCACTGGCTGTACCCTGTACTCACTCTTCAGGTACCCTGGCTCTTCTCCTTCCTGGATACTTCTTTACTGTAAGCCCCTGTCTCCTGTTTCCTTTCTGGTTTTTTGGGTTTTGTTTTGTTTTGTTTGTTTTTGAGACACCACCATGCCTGGTTCCTTTTTGTTTTTAAGACTGCTCCATTGTAAGTTCAAGGTTGACCTTGATTACATAGCCAGAGTATAGATGGATGGATGGACAGAGCGAGAGGGGGAGAGAGAGAGAGATAATAGTGCTAATTAAAGCTATGGACTTCAGCCGGGCGATGGTGGCGCATGCCTTTAATCCCAGCACTCGGGAGGCAGAGGCAGGCGGATCTCTGTGAGTTCGAGACCAGCCTGGTCTACAGAGCTAGTTCCAGGACAGGCTCCAAAGCTACAGAGAAACCCTGTCTCGAAACCCCCCCCCCCCCCAAAAAAAAAAAAAAAGCTATGGACTTCAAATATTGCACAGTAGCAGAATGTTTGCTTAGGTTTGATCCCTAATACTATAAGGAGGGAAAAAGTTATTAAAATTTTAGCTCGACGCTGGGCATAGTGGGGTATGCCTTTAATCCCAGCACTCAGGAGGCAGAGACAGGTAGGTGGATCTCTATGAGTTTGAGCCTAGGCTGGTCTACCAAGCAAGTTCCAGGACAGCCAGCACTACACAGAGAAACCCTGTCTCAAACCCCCCCACCACCACCACCAAAAAAAATTTTTTTTCTTAGCTGAGGAAGGTGGCACATAAGTCTGTAGGATTAGCTACTAAAGAAACTAAGGCGGCTGAGTGTGGAGGCGCACACCTTTAACCCCAGCCCTCAGGAGGCAAAAGTAAATGGAAGTCTTTAAGGTCAAATCCAGCCTAGGAATTCCAAGCAAGCCCGGCAACAGAATGAACAAAAATTTGTTGTTTGTTGATTGTTTGTTTCAAGACAGGATCCCTCTGTGTAGCCCTGGCTGTCTTGGAACTCACAGAGACAGGAAGATCCTGAGTTCAAGGTGATTAGGCCTGTCTGGGCTACAGGAGGAAATTATCCTCATTCCAGTTGTGTGTTTGTTTTAAGTACCAAGTAGTCTCCCAGTTGCTGAGAAGTGTTTTGTTTTACTCAATTTAACTATTTGTTTGTTTGATGTGTATGAGTGACCTGTCTTCACCCATACCAGAAGATCCCATTATAGGTGGTTGTGAGCCCCCATGTAGTTGCTGTGAATTGAACTCAGGACCTCTGGAGGAGAAGCCAGTGCTTTTAACTGCCAAGTCATCTCTCCAGTCCCTGGTTTTTGTTCTTTTAAGATAAGGTTATGCTATGTACTTCTGCCTGGCCAAAAATTTGCACGAAGTTTCCTGGCTTTGCCTTCAGAGTGCTAAGATTAGAGGTATGCACCACCATACCCAACCTTTTTTAATTTTAGTTCTTCAATCAAATGGTGTAGATTTCTAGTCTGTGGTAACCATGTGTGGTTACTGCTAGGAGGTGCTAGAACAGACAGCCCAGAGAGAACATGCTCATGGTTACAGAGAAGTTCTGTGGACAGTGCTGGTGTAGCTAGTTTTTTACTCAGCCTTTCCGTGTGTCCTCTTCCTCACTCCTAACCTCAACTAATTATGATCTAAATTTTACCAGTGTTGCTTTTTAAAACTCTTAAACTCAGGTCTAGGGAGATGATTCAGTAGATAAGGGTGCTTGCTCTTTCAAACCCCCAGCACCAACATTTAAAAAAAAAAAGGCGGGCAGTGGTGGCGCACGCCTTTAATCCCAGCACTCGGGAGGCAGAGGCAGGCGGATCTCTGTATGTTCGAGGCCAGCCTAGTCTAGAAGAGCTAGTTCCAGGACAGGAACCAGAAAGCTACGGAGAAACCCTGTCTCGAAAATGAATTAAAAAAAAAAAAGAAATCAATAAAATGCCATTTAAAAAGGGGGGGGGGGGCAGGCAGTAGTGAGTTTGAGGCAACCTGTTCTACAGAGCAAGTTCCAGGATAGCCAGGGCTACCCAGAGAAACCCTGTCTCAAAGAAGCAAAACAAAACAAAACAAAAAAGCCAGGCAGGTGTAGGAACCTGCCTGTGAATCCCAGCACTTGGGAGGCAAAGACAGGGAATCCCCAGGCAAGCTAACTATTAATCCCACTTTATGAGAGTAAAGATCACCAACCCAAAATGTTCGGTCAAATTAAGCAAGCTTTATTTTCTGTCACACAACTCCCTAAAGCTGTGTTTGAGATAATAGGGGTGTGATAACCCCAAAACTACAAGGCTAGGTGTTTCCAAGGGTTTTTGGTTATGTAGGAACTTGGTAGAACATCTTACCAGGGTGGAGGTCAAGGTATGGGGTGTGGAATGTCAAATTTCAGAAAATGGGTCAAGACATGATCAAATAGTAATGAATTTATTTTGACCTCAGCTTCTTTCTCGTCAGGCTGGTCCATTACTAACTAGCAAGACTAGCCAAGTTTGTGAGCTCCAATTTCAGTGAGAGTGACTGCCTCAGGTGGAGCGATGGAGGAAGACACCTGGCAGCCATCCCTGGCCTCCACACGCATGTATGCACACACACTTACACACACATACCAGCTCTTAAACTGGGTCTTGCTCCACATCTCCACTGCTTTGGATCATGGGTGTGTTTCAACTAGACTCTTACAATAGCCTGCTAGTGATGCTGTCTGTCTCTAGCCTACATAGGCCTCTGGTCCATGCCCAGCCGTGTCTGTAACTGATGTCTTTCTTCAGTGCTGGTCACATTTCTCCTTAAAACTGTTCCCTGACAGGACAGTAGTAAGGCACCCTCGTATGATACTCGTGGTCTTATCTACTTTTCTTTCTTCTGTTATTACTATTTTTGAGACAGGTTCTTGCTTTATATAGCTTTGGCTAGTCTGGACCTCACTCTGTGAACCAGACTGGCCTTGAGCTCACAGAGATCCACCTATCCCTCCCTGGTGCTAGGATTAAAGGTGTGCACCACCACGACCAGGTATTTTAATTTCAAGTCTGTGTTGGTCAAGCTGACTTTGAACTCGTTCCTTAGACCTGGCTGACCTTGAACTCTTGGGGATGTGTCCGCCTCTGCCTCCAGTCCTGAGATTGCAGTCACAAGCCACCAAACCTTGCCTTCCCCTCCTTGTCTAATCTTTACACTCAGTGCGCTCTACATCTCTTGAAGTTTGCTTTTGAAGACTGAATCAGTCGCGTTTTCCTAAACACTTCTCAGCCCTCTGCCCTCTCACACCGTCTCCTCTTTGTGGTAGAAAACCTCTACAGCAGTGGTTCTCAGCCCTTTAATCTCGTCCTCATGTGGTGACCCCAGCCATACAGGCACTGTCATTGCTACTTCCTAGCTGTAACTTTACCACAGTTAGGAACCTAATGTAAGTATCTAGTGGTCTCAGGCGACCCCTGGGAAAAGGTTGGTTGATAATCCCAGGGGTTACGACCCACAGGTTGAGAACCACCACTCTAGTTTTTTTGGTGGTTTGATTGATTGATTGATTGATTGATTGATTTGGAAACAGGGTTTCTCTGTGTAGCCCCAGCACTTGCTCTGGCTGGCCTAGAACTCACAGAGATCTGCCTGCCTCTGTCTCCCACAGTGCTGGAATTAAAGGCGTGCACTACCAAGGCCAGCTCTAGATGGTCTTAAACCAAGTCCACCCCGCAGTCTGATTCAAGGAAGACTTCCCCACAGCCTGCTGACTGGAGCACAGGAATCGTTTCTTCCTTGGTGTTTGGTCCTGCTCCTTACGTGAACATGTAGTTAGCCTTTACACGCTGTATGAAGTGATTCATTTCCATGTCTCTCCCCAAGTAGGTAATTGAGCTTCTTACAGGAAGGATGTGGATCTGATTCATCCCTGAATCCACAGGCTGGCACCAGGCCTGACAAGTAACAAGTAGTAGACACTGTTCAGCTTGTAGTCCCTGGTTTACTGCTTTGGGGGCTTGGGTTTGCTGTTGTTGTTGTCGTCTTGTTTGTTTTTGTTGTCGTTTGCTATTGGGAAAGAGTGGGACAGTTGACCTGCAATCCACTTTATAGCATAAATTGATCCAAAACTCACAACAATCTCTGTGTCTCAGACTCTTGATTGCTGGGATTGTAGTCGTGAGCCCTATACCAAGTGCAGTGTTACGGTCCGCATGCATAAAGAGTATCAAGGAAACTGTACTCAAAAGCAAAGCAGTAGAAAGACTCTGAATACTGGGCCAGTGAGATTGCTCAGGAAGTTAAGGCACTTGCCAACCAGCCCCATATCCCAAGACCCACAGGGTAAAGGGAAAGAATCCGCTCTTCCAAGTTGTAGGAGAGCATCAGGCCTCATGTGTGAGGAACCTGTTCTCCCTTTCATATAAGTCATCATAAGCCTTTAGTTTCTTTCGAGGTTTGGTGCTAGGGACTGAATCCAGGACCTTAAACAAGCTCAGCATATGCTCTTATCACAGACTCAACCTCCCCCAACTTTTTTCCCCCCCAAACAGCATCTATATTGTTCAGGCTGGTCTTGACCTCATGACTTCAGGATAACCTCTTGCTTCTACCTCCCAAGTAGAAGTAGATGTCATGGCAAGCAGACAGTTCTTTGATGTGACACAAGCTGTCTTATTCAGTGAGGGACCTCCAGCATCCCTCCCTCCCCACTGAATTAGATAAACTAGGAGCATCCTGAGAGCAGAGCCTACACCATATGCAGTAATGTCCACACACGCAAGTTACTCAGCAGCTGTTTCTGAACCACCGAGGGCTCTGTGTTATTTATTTCCCTCCTGGCTCTACCCTGTTTTAAAAAAAATAAATCACATGATTTCAAATTTTCTGTATCAGACCCGTAGGGGACAAATACAGCAGATGTTTACACTCGTGTTTCTCTCCACAGGCTTTGGATGAAGAGTACTTAAAAGTAGATGCCCAGTTTGGTGGTGTTGATCAGAGGAAAATTTTTACCTTTGCAGAGAAGGTGAGTGGCCACCTCTCTCTCCCTTATCTCTAAGAGATACACAGCTGAAGCTAAGTCAGTTGTGGTGCGCAGTCACGCTGGTCAGACACACACTGGACAGGGGGCATCCTGGCTCTGCAGTGTCTGGGACAGCACAGGTGTGAGCCAGCCAGGTCTGTCTGCCTCACCAGCCCACACTGTCTCGGTGCCTACCCAAAAGCTGCTCCAGGTCTTGCTGGATTTGATTCCTCCTGTTGCTCTTCTTTCCTAGAGCGTTTGGTTTGCCCTGCTCTGAGTTTCGTAGAAACCGCAGATCTCAGAGATGAGGTTTACCAGGGTTCAGGGGTCCGCACAAACACATAGTTCTTTTGTCAGAAAGAGCTTGAATATATTGAGAGGGTTGTTGTGATTTTAGTTTGGGAGTTGGGGGGTTTGTTGTTGTTGCTGTTGTTTTCTTAATGTCCAGGGTATTACACTTGCGTATGTGGCTATGCACCAGAAGCCAGAGAAGGGTGTCAGATACCCTAAGCCTGAAGTCACAAGTGGTTGTAAGCCACCATGTAGACGCTGGGAACTGGACCCAGGTTTTCTAAAAGAGCAGTCAGTGCTGTTAATCACTGAGCCATCTCCAGCCTCTGAAGTTGGTCATTTTAGGCAAGGTGTAAAGAAAACAACTTAATCAGAAATATAAATTCCTAGAATACTTTGGCAACTCTAAACCGTTCCTATCCTCTGACCTAATAACATCTGCTCCTGGAGACCTGACCTGAGGAAACAAGAACAAACAGACAAAACTTGAGCTGTGTGTGAGAGTACTTACCACGTTAGGAATTTAAAGCAAATATTTAGAAATAAACATATCCAGTGGCAAAGAATTAGATAAAACTGTTCCACGGGTTGAAGAGATGGTTTAGTGGGTAAAGTGCTTGCTTTGCAAACAGGAAGACTTGACTATGAGTTACCACCACTCATTTAGATGCCTGCTGTCGTGGCGTGTGTCTGTGTCGCAGTCTAGGAAGACCCACGGACTCTGGGGCTCACTAGCAGCCAGTGTAGGCAAAACAACGAAACCCTGTCTCAAAAAACGTAATGGAAAGGCAATTGAAAAACACATCCCAATGTCATCCTCCGGGCTTTATATGTACCCACACAGGTGAATGTACCCTCATATGCATATACGTGCGTGCATACACATACACACACACATATAAAATACGAATATTTGTTAAAGTCTGCTAACATAATGATGACTGTTGAAAACTATATATGTTTACTAGAAAGGCAAGGAAGAATGTCTGGTACATAGTGCCCTGAAGTTGCTGGTCAGACCAGATGAGAACAGAGTACCGAGGAGAAATTTATATTAATATCTGCTATTGTTGTGCTTTTATTCCAGTACCTCCCTGCACTTGGCTACTCAAAACGGATCCATCTGATGAATCCCATGGTCCCGGGATTAACTGGGAGCAAAATGAGCTCATCAGAGGAGGTAAACTACTAACCATCTTTACATTTATTTTATCTATTTGGTATGTGTGTTTGTATGTGTGTGTGCATGTGTGTCCATGTGCCTTTACCAAAGATTACACACCTCCTTTCCCTTTTATTTAGAACTGGGGATTGAACCTAAAGCCTCTCATGTCGGGCATGCACCCTTCCATAGCTCCATCCCCAGGCCACAACCACTTTCCCTTTTTACACTGATTTATTTGTTTGTATGTGTGTGTGGGTCCATACCTGCAGTGACCCATGTATATAGGTCAAGACTACGTAGGGAAGTTGGTTCTCTCCTCCTACCATGTGGGGACCAGGGATTGAACTCAAGTCATCAGGCTTGGTTTAGCAAGCCCTTTTACCCACCAAATCTTGCTAGCCCCCTACGACCATTTCTTGAATCTAGAAAGCTTCAGCAAAAGACAGATTGAAGACTCCGAAGAACAGTGCCCTAGCTAACTAGAGTCTGGATGTCCGTGCTGTGAGGCAAACTGTCATCCTGTTGTCAACTGTGCAGCTGACGACCAGGGTGATCAGGTTACATGTCTCCCATCATAGGGCTGTGGTATAGGGCTGTGGTCAAGTTCAAACCTATTGCTCTGGGCTTGGGGATGTCATCTACTCTGAAGGCTGAAGCAGGAGGATGGAAAGTATAAGGCAGCCTGGGTGGCAGACCCTTTACCTGCTGAGGCATCTCTCTAGCCCTGGGCGGCAGACCCTTTTACCTGCTGAGGCATCTCTCTAGCCCTGGGCGGCAGAACCCTTTACCTGCTGAGGCATCTCGCTAGCCCTGGGCGGCAGACCCTTTTACCTGCTGAGGCATCTCGCTAGCCCTGGGCGGCAGACCCTTTTACCTGCTGAGGCATCTCGCTAGCCCTCGGTGGCAGACCCCTTTACCTGCTGAGGCATCTCTCTAGCCCTGGGCGGCAGACCCTTTTACCTGCTGAGGCATCTCGCTAGCCCTGGGCGGCAGACCCCTTTACCTGCTGAGGCATCTCGCTAGCCCTGGGCGGCAGACCCCTTTACCTGCTGAGGCATCTCGCTAGCCCTGGCTTCATACTGTTAATGAGTGATGTGCCACCTCACATAACTAAAATCTCCAAATTTGTTCTTAGCCAAGAGATGGTAGCACACGCCTTTAATCCCAGCACTTAGAAGGCAGAGGCAGACCGATCTCTTTGAGTTCAAGGCTAGCCTGATCTACAAAGTGAGTTCTGGGACAGCCAGGGCTTCTCAGAGAAACCTTGTCTCAAAAAAAGGAATAAGAAATGTATATGGGACTAGAGAGATGGCTCAGTGGTTAAGAATATTTGCTATTTGGGATTTTTTGGTTGTTGTTTTTGTTTTTAAGATTTATTATTTATTTTATGTGTATGAGTGTTCTATTTACATGAACAACTTTATGCCAGAAGAGGGCATCAGATCCCAACATAGATGGTTGTGAGCTACCATGTGGTTGCTGGAAATTGACCTTAGGACCTCTGGAAGAGCAGCCAGTGCTCTTAACTGCTAAGCCATCTCTCCAGCCCAAACACTCGCTGTTCTTGAAGATGACCCAGGTTCAGTTTCCAGGACCCACATCAGGTGGCTTACAACCGCTTCTTGTTAACTCCAGTTCCAGACATCCAACATCCTCTCCTGGCCCCTGTAGGCACCTGTATGCGTGTGGTACACATACACTGTTTTTTTTAATGGATGGATAAATAGTTAGGGCTTGGGATATAGCTTAGTTGAAAGAGTGTTTACCTAGCATACATGAAGCTCTGGGTTTGAACAATGCATAATGCAGGCCTCCTAGTACATATCTGTAATTCTAGCACTGGGGAGGTAAAGGCGGTAAGATCAGTTCAAGAATATCCTTCACTACATAGCAGGTTTGAGGCCAGCCTCAGTTACAGAGACCCTAGCTCAAAAGAAGACAGAAAGAGTATGTAATCCATGGTGGGGGAGGGAGGTGGATAGATCTGACTTCATTAAAATAAACTTTTTTAAGATTATGTTGTATGTTAAAGCTAGTTATATGTGTTCTCATTTTCAACCACAAGAGGTCTCTTTCCTCATGACTTCCAGGAGTCTAAAATCGACCTCCTTGATCGGAAGGAGGATGTGAAGAAGAAGCTGAAGAAAGCTTTCTGTGAGCCAGGCAATGTGGAGAACAACGGGGTTCTGTCCTTCATCAAGCATGTCCTCTTTCCTCTCAAGTCTGGTAAGAGTCCCCTGCTTGTTTCTCAGGGGCCAAGCTGGGAGCTCCAAGTTCCTGCTATGACCTTGCTTAGGACTGTCATAGTCCTGATGCCATATATACGATGCGCACTGTGAGCCGTCCCTCAGCTGTCTGGTGTGCATTACCAGGAAGGATCTGAGAGACTGTCGGCCTGCGGAGGATGTCAGAAATGAGAGAGGAGACAAACATGCTGAACTAGAGTTCTTTTTTCTTTTGCTTGTTTTTCAAGACACAGTTTCTTGTAGCCCTGACTGTCCTGGAACTCATTCCAAGCTGGCCTAGAACTCACTGAGATGAACTTGCCTCTGCTTGCTGGGTGCAGGGATTCAATGTGTGCACCACCACTGCCCAGCTGAATACAAAATAATTCTAAGCCATGATTTTTGTTGAATACACAGTGTGGCTGCTTATCCAATTAAAGAACAGGAAGGCTCGTTGTAGGGAGCTTATCTAATGCGAGTCAGCTCCTAGGAAGGCTCATTGTAGAGTTCACGACTAGATAATCCCAGCACCAAAACATGAAAAAATCGGATGCCAGGGCTGGTGAGAAGACTGGTGAAAGTAAAACGCTTTAAATACGATGCGTGTGCACATGTGTGTGCACAGACACATACACACAAATTAAATAGCGAATCTACAAATAGTGATGCGTTGGGTGGAGGAATATTGTGTCTGCAGTCACTGACTGGTTTCTTGGTATGTTGTAGAGTTTGTGATCCTGAGAGATGAGAAGTGGGGTGGAAACAAAACCTACACCGTTTACCTGGAGCTGGAAAAGGACTTTGCTGCCGAGGTAAGGCTAGAGGAAGAGTGAATACACCCTGAAGTCTAACAGTCTCTCCCTCCCGACAGCCAATCTAGTGAACGAGCCACACACCTCTGTCCTGATTTCCTCTGAGACTGTTTGGTTAACGACTTAGATTTGGATTCAAGTAGTTTATTAAATAGATGGGCAAATGCCTAAAATAGTGATCTTCATCACCCTCCAAGGAGCTAGATGCATTGCAATAAAGAGCCTTTCTCCATGGCTGCACCTACAGGCACATACCCATACCAGACATTTATATACTGGTATAGGAGGTACTTCTGTATTTATGTTGCTTTCATTGGTTGAATAAAGATACTGGCTTGGTCTTTTGATATGGCAGAATTTAGATAGGTGGAGTAGACCGAACAGGATGCTGGGAAGAAGGACAGACTGGAAGCTGCCATGATTCTCCTGGTTAGACTCATGCCAGTAAGCCACAGTCAAGTGGCAATACACATTAATGGAAATGAATTAATCAAGATGTAAGAGTTAGCCAATAAGAGGCTAGAAATAACGGGCCAGGCAGTGTTTTAATTAATACAATTTCCGTGTGGTTATTTCAGGGGTTAAGATAGACTGGCGGGGGGCTGAAGAGATGGTTCAGTGGTTAAGAGCATTGCCTGCTCTTTCAAAGGTCCTGAGTTCAATTCCCAGCAACCACATGGTGGCTCACAACCATCTGTAATGAGGTCTGATGCCCTCTTCTGGCCTTCAGGCATACACACAGAAAGAATATCGTATACATAATAAATAAATAAATATTTTACCAAAAAAAAAAAAAAAAAAAGATGGGCAGCCAGGACAAAAAGCAGGCCTGCCGGGCAGCCAGGAGCTGGGCGGCAGGACACGGCCCGCACCTCTTTCTACAATATACATAATTAAAAATAAAAATCAAATCCTTCGTTTAAGAAGAGGAAGTAGGCATGTTTAGCTAGAAAACAAGTCTATATTCTGTCTTCACTATAAGAAGAGTTTCCCAGAGGAGAGACTAGGTTTTCTTGTGACTCCAGAGGATCAATACAATACTGTGGGTTGGGAGAGAAGGGTTGGAGACAGTTCAGTGGTTAAGAGCACTTTCTGCTCTTACAGAGGACTGGGGTTCAGTTACCCACATCAGGCAGCTCACAACTGCCTGTGACTCCAGCTGCAGACTCTGCTGTGCTCCTCTTGCCTCCACAGGCAGTAGTGTACAGACACACACATGTAACTTTTAAAAGATGAAAAAGATTTATATATGTATATTGAATTTGTTTTGGGGTTTTTTGTTTGTTTTGGTTTTTGGAGAAAAGGGTTATATTGGATTTTTAAAACGCGGTCCTTCTATGTAGCCCTGACTACCCTGGAACTTACTGGTCTCTGCCTCCCCAGTGCTAGGTTTAAGGTAGGTACCAATATGCCCCAACTAAGAGGAAGTTTCTAATAGACTGGAGAGTTGGTGACAGTGGGCTGACTCACTTGGCTTTGCATTCCCTTCCCGTAGAGATGGGGGGGCAACAGCTGGGGAACAACTTGGGGGAAGCTAGATGTAAGCAGGTTTGAGTGGCAGCCGAGAGACTCTGATCTCTGAGGTCTGGAAGCTCGTGTGGCCCATTTAGGGATGTGTTGAAAATATTACTCTGAAACCCTTCTCTGTTGTCTGAGGCAGGCCACAGAACCCACACCACTGAAAGCAGTTCTTTGTGGGAATGCTGAGCAGAATTAGAAGGAATGCTTCTGGAAAGTTCTGCAGCCGCATATTCCCACAGTACTTGCCACAGTGGAATTTCAAGTCTGGTGTGTCTATGTATTTTAGATTTTCATTGCCTGGGACACAAGCCACTCTGGTGACATGTGGCTGTGGAGCACTTATGGTGTGGATACTGCAAGCAAGAAACTGAATTTTAATTTACATCTGGATAGCTTCAGGCCTAAAGCTTTCATTCAAAGTTAACTATTCCCAAGGAAATGAAGACATAGCATCAGAAACAGAAATGCTGTCATTAACGTATTACAATATTCATACTTAAGGATGTCCCTTCAGAATATCTAAGTACTTCCAGATTAGATTTAGGTACAAAAAGGTAACTTCAGGATATACACAAAATACTGAATTTCAACTTGGAGGTGGTGGCACATGCCTTTAATCCCAGCACTGTCCTGGTCTGAAGACCAACGTGGCTTCTGAACTCACAGAGCTGCACCTGCCTCTGCCCTGAGTGCTGGGATTAAAAGTGTGCGCCACCACACCGGGCAATGTGCCTGTGTTTTGACAGCAGCATTTCATGTGAGGTTGTATGTGGAACTTTTCTTGTGTTACCGTTGATGCTCAGACTTTGGAGCATTCCAGATCTGCCCTGCAGGTGAGGATGCTCAGCTGCACTACCACGGAGCAGTGCCACTCAGCACCGCCACCATGTTGTATGGCTCGGTCCTCACTCTGACTCAGATATACCTGCTGTCCTCCTCATTTTTATTTATTAATGGTTTAATTTTTTTTTGCTTGTTTATTGTTTTCTGAGTCTGAAGCTTGCACAATGCCTAGGCTGGCCTTGACATAAGCAACCTTCCTGCCTCAGCTTTTCGAGGGTTGAGATTACGGGTATGAGTCGCACGTGCCCAACCTGTTTTTCTCATTTTATAAGTGAACCGAGACTGGGCTGAGGATGTAGCTCAGTGGTAGAGAGCTTGCCTAGCATGTACAAGACACTGGGCTCAACCCCCAGTACCTCAAAAGAAAGAAAGGAAGAAAATAGTAAAAGTCATCATCATCAAAACTTAAAAGGGGTTACACCACTAACCAGAACGTTAATCCTTACAAGTCTAACTTGGTTTTCAGACCTAGGGTTACCTGGGTGAACATTTTCTTGTGGGTAACATTTGGCTTATGGCTCAAAGCATAAACAGAAAAACAAGAAGAATAGCAGAATTAGAATAATGAGTGCCAGGTAAAGATGGTGCACACCTTTAATCCCAGCACTTGGAAGACAGAGGCAGGTGGATCTCTGTGAGTTTGAGGCCAGCCTGGTCTATAGAATAAGTTCCAGGAGAACCAGGGCTATGCAGAAAAACCCTGTTTCAAAAAACAAAAACAGGGCTGGAGAGATAGCTCAGAGGTTAAGAGCACTGACTGCTCTTCTGGAGGTCCTGAGTTCAATTCCCAGCAACCACATGGTGGCTCACAACCATCTGTACTGAGATCTGGTGCCCTCTTCTGGCGTGCGGGCATACATTGAGGCAGAATGTTGTATACATAATAAATAAATAAATCTTAAAAAAAAACAAAAACAAAAACAGAAACAACAAAAAAAGAATGACAAGCACATTCAACCTATGAAAATCCTTAAGCTAGAACAAAATGCAAAGTCAAAAGATCTGGATGCCAGGCTGAGTGCAGTGGCAAGCGTTTGTAATTCCAAACTGAGGCAGGAGGGTTGTAGGTTTGAGAGTAACCTAGGCTACATAGTGAAACTTGTCTAGACAGTCAGGCACCTGACTTTGGGACCAGTCATCTTTCTCTTTTCTACCTTGTCTTATAAGAATGTTGTAAATCGGCCGGGCGGTTGGTGGCGCACGCCTTTAATCCCAACACTCGGGAGGCAGAGGCAGGTGGATCTCTGGGAGTTCGAGGCCAGCCTGGTCTACAAGAGCTAGTTCCGGGACAGGCACCAAAGCTACAGAGAAACCCTGTCTCCAAAAAAACAAAAAAAAAAAGAATGTTGTAAATCTCAAGACTGCTGGGAACATATGTCTGTCTCCCGGGTCGCCTCTCTCTAATAGATTCTGGCGTCCAGGCCTCATCTCAACAGGCCTTGTCTTCTTCTGTAGGTTGTACACCCAGGAGACCTAAAGAATTCTGTTGAAGTCGCCCTGAACAAGTTGCTGGACCCCATTCGAGAAAAGTTTAATACCCCAGCCCTGAAGAAGCTAGCCAGTGCTGCCTACCCAGATCCTTCAAAACAGAGTAAGGCCAGCTGGAAAGGCGCCTGGAACTGGGACTGCACATAGAACCTCCTAGTCTAGTCTGTGTTCACTCAACCTGCCCCTTGGGTTTGGTGAACTTGTCCCCAGTTGGTATTCACAGTGGTGGTCTGTTCACAGTTGCTCAGGCTTCCTGAAAAATGGCATCTTAACAGCCTCCCTGCTCCTTTCTCTCTGCTTCTGTCTTGTGAGTTGGTCCTCCAGTTACCCATGATGCTGAGGTGCTGCTGTAGATACCTTTGTGTGACCCATCCAGAAGAGACAAAGTCTGCATGGATTTTTATAAGCAGAAATACCCATAGGTGGCCAGACTGCTACAGGCCCTGCCTTGCAGCTTACTTAGTAATAGAGAAAAGGCGAGGTGGGAATTGTGGTGTCCCTTCTGCAAGGCTGCTGGGTCTGTGGTAAAGTGTAGCTTGGTGGGTGGGCTCTGTGCTTCTCTCCTAAATCCTGCCTGGTTTCAGTAGTCTCATCCAGCGCAGTCAAAACTGGCCTGCCATTGGGGTGGGAGAGGAAGAGAGTCCTGACTCCGTGGCGTTCTTCTCATTTCTAGAGCCCACTGCTAAAGGCCCTGCCAAGAATTCAGAACCAGAGGAAATCATCCCGTCCCGGCTGGATATGCGTGTAGGCAAAATCATCAGTGTGGAGAAGGTACTCATTTTTCACTACTACCCAGAGAAGCAGAGGAGGGTTAGGTTTGTATTTCCATTTGGAGGAAACCTAGCTAGAGAAGGGAAGTAGCATCCCTGGGGTCATATTGCAAAGCAGAAGCCAGGTGTCTAATTGCAGGCAGTCTCTGAACTTTATACAACACAGCTAGGAACCTGGAGAGACGGACACGGGTCAGAGAACTTAGCCATTAATGTGGCCCGGTGTACTATGTACCAGCTTGCCTGGACTAGCTTCTGGTCTTACCTTAGGTCGGCCAATTGCCCCTTAGACAGTGGCTGCAGGGAGGTGGACTTCCATTTCTGCAGACAGGTCATGTGATCAGTCATTGGCTGAGAACCATTGTTCTAGGCCTTTTTAACACTGGTGTTGATTTGCTTGACACTGTATGGCCATAAGCCTCCCAACCACTGGACAGACTACTTGATGTGGCTGCTGGTGCTCCCACCTGAGATAGTGAAGCCAAGATTCATCCACTCTACCTCCCAGACATCTGGAACCCTTGGTGTGGTACTTGGGGCACAATGGTGGTCACTAACAGTCCAGGCTACCTAATTTCTGCTAAGAGATTTTTCCACAAGCCATTAGGGTCATTTTCTCAACTCTAGCCCCTTGAGGAGTAAATGTTCCTTCAAGGCATGTTCTCAAAGCCAGGCATGATAACACATGCCTGTAATCCTAGGACTTGAAAACTGAGGCAGGAGAATCACTGCAAGTTAAAAGCCATCCTTCGCTACATAAATGAAAAAAGAAAAAGACAGGTGCAGGGGAGCTTTGGAGAGAGCAGATGCGGCAATGGCTCACCAGGCGTTTGGCCTACTCCACTCTGATCATCTCCCGTTTGCTTGTCTATTAGGGGTTGAAGGGAATGTGCCACGTGTGGAGGTTAGAGGACTCATTTCTCTCCTTCCCCGATATGGCACCTGGGAAGCTAACAGGTGGTCGGGCTTGGCCGCAAGCACCTTTACCCACTGAGTGACAAGAATTTCTTGCTGGCAGCACCCAGATGCAGATAGCCTGTATGTGGAGAAGATTGATGTGGGGGAAGCTGAACCCAGGACTGTGGTGAGCGGCCTCGTACAGTTTGTGCCCAAGGAAGAACTACAGGACAGGCTGGTGGTGGTACTGTGCAATCTGAAACCCCAGAAGATGAGAGGAGTAGACTCCCAAGGCATGCTTCTCTGTGCATCCATGTGAGTGAGGATGGGGAGGTCAAGCGTGAGGAATTAGTCTGTATGATGCCCTCTGTATGCCTTGTGCAAGCCCTAAGAAAATGCCCCTTCCACACTGATGCTAAAAGATAAGGCATGAGCCAGGTGGTGGTGGTGCACGCCTTTAATCCCAGCACTGGGGAGGCAGAAGTAGGCAGATCTCTGTGAGTTTGAGGCCAACCTGGTCTACAAGAGCTAATTCCAGGACAGCTAGAGCTACATACAGAGAAACCTTGTCTCAAGAAAGGAAGGAAGGGGGCTGGAGAGATGGCTCAGAGGTTAAGAGCATTGCCTGCTCTTCCAAAGGTCCTGAGTTCAATTCCCAGCAACCACATGGTGGCTCACAACCATCTGTAATGAGGTCTGATGCCCTCTTCTGGCCTGCAGGCATACACACAGAAAGAATATTGTATACATAGTAAATAAATAAATATTTAAAAAAAAAAAAGAAAGAAAGGAAGGAAGGACGGGAGGGAGGGAGGGAGGGAGGGAGGGAGGGAGGAAGGAAGGAAAAGGTTAAGGCTTGAAAAGGGTTGCTGTGCCAGGCGGTGGTGGCGCACGCCTTTAATCCCAGCACTCGAGAGGCAGAGGCAGGCGGATCTCTGTGAGTTCCAGACCAGCCTGGTCTACAAGAGCTAGTTCCAGGACAGGAACCAAAAAGCTACGGAGAAACCCTGTCTCGAAAATCCAAAAAAAAGAAAGAAAGAAAAGAAAAGGGTTGCTGTGCGTAAAAGATACACTGTTAAGATAAAACTAGATCAGTAGTATGGCACAGTAGCACACATCTTTAATTCCAAAAGATCACCAAGAGTTCAAGGCCAGCCTGGTCTACATAGCAAGTCCCAGAGCAACATAGTGAGACCCTGCCTTGAAAAAAAATTTTTTTAGTTAAAAAGTAAAATGAAAATGGACAGATGCTGGGCATGGCAGCACCTACCTTTAATCCCAGCACTTAGTGGGGAAGGTCTCTATAAGCCTAGTTTACATATCAAGTTCTAGGCCAACCTGAGCTACACGACTCAGGTTGGTGGATGGAGCTCTTGCCAGGCTGGCGAGCTCAGAGTTTGTTCTCTGGCACCTCATAAGAGTGAGTATGGTACCCACACCTGTGATCCCAGCACTAGGGAAGTAGCGGCAGGTGAATCAGTTCAGGTACAGCCTGGGCTACATGAGACTCTCCAAACAAACAAACATAAATGAAGGTGTCACACTACAAATAAGAGGTGGATCCCAAATGCAAACCTGTTGTGACTGGGTACAGATCATTGCTGGAGACCCAGATATTACTCTTTCCAGAAAAAGAGGTATTGAATCCTGGGCTAAGTGTTCAGAGATGTGGAAAAGTGACCAGGACCTTCTGGGCTATGGCACTAAGGACATCCTAAATCCCTTTAGGGTCCCGAACACTTTAACATCCAAAGCTGTTGGGAAATCCATCATCTTGCCTTTTGTCCTGTTTTTCCAGAGAAGGGGTGAGCCGCCAGGTTGAACCTCTGGACCCTCCGGCAGGCTCTGCTCCTGGAGAGCGAGTATTTGTGAAGGGTTACGAGAAGGGCCAGCCAGATGAGGAGCTCAAGCCCAAGAAGAAAGTCTTTGAGAAACTGCAGGTAAAATGCTACTGTCCTCCCTTGCCCAGGTTGCCCCAATGAGCTGTTAGAATTAGCAGTTGCCAGCCGGGCGGTGGTGGCGCACGCCTTTAATCCCAGCACTCGGGAGGCAGAGGCAGGCGGATCTCTGTGAGTTCGAGGCCAGCCTGGTCTACAAGAGCTAGTTCCAGGACAGGCTCCAAAGCTACAGAGAAACCCTGTCTCGAAAAACTAAAAAAAAAAAAAAAAAAAAAAAAGAATTAGCAGTTGCCTCGTTCCCACTTCCGCACTGAGTGAGGGACTTCAGACACTTGCTTGTCCATTTGATCACAGTCTGAGAAAGCAGCAGATGGGAGCTCATCCCCATTTTACCTCAGGCTTTGACCTTCCAGGCCAGAGCAAATAAATGAATCTTGAGTAAGGCACTCACTAATCCGAATATGGCCTGCCCCAGTTGTCCTGGACTCACACATTAATGTTTTCAATAAATATCACGTTCAGAAAAAATAGTCACGTTCAGAATATATGTGTCAGGCACTATTCTAAATTTCTGAACTATACCAGTGTAACAAATTAGCGCTCTATTTATAATAACAAATATTATAGTAACTGTGTTAAAGAGAGAAAATATCCATGGTCCTGCTGGGTATGTTGGTGCCTTTATGTAATTCCAATACTTAAGAAGCAGAGATAGGAAGAATGCCCCAAATTCATGCCAATCCGGTTTTAAAAAGGAGGTCCAGGCCAACCCGGGGCTAGGGCTACACAGTGAGACCTTCTCAAAACAAAAACATAGACATTTATTTCCAGTCCTGTCAATCAAGGCTACTAAAATAAGCCTTGATTGCCTCCTTCAGATCTTCTGCTGGACAGAGGAGCATTTGGGTTATTCTGCTTTTCATTCCTGAGGAATCATGTGTATGGTGTATTGAGGCCTATAAGCTGCTATAACCAGCTTGGGGAATCGTGTATGGTGTATTGAGGCCTATAAGCTGCTATAACCGGCTTGGGGTGCATTTCAAGCAAGACCCTAGGTATGATCCCTGGCATCATCACACATACCAGGGCTGCAGTGATATCAGTAATCTAGAAGTCTTTGTATTTATTCATAGAAGTGAATGTGCTTATCAAAAGATAAAAACATGGGAGCCTTTGGGAAACCACTCAGAAACGCTGAGCCAGGGATCATGTGTTGTAGAGCACACCTTCAATCCCAACACTCAAGAGCAGAGGCAGGAGGCCAGCCTGGTCTACACAGTGAGTTCCAGGACAGCCAAGACTACTCAGGGAGATCCTGTCTCAAAAACCAAAGTCAAAAAGTTGGGCCAGTTCATGTTAATAATGTAGTAATAATTTTTTTTGTTTGTTTGTCTTGTCCAGGCCGATTTTAAGATTTCTGAAGAATGCGTTGCACAATGGAAACAAACCAACTTCATGACCAAGCTGGGGTCCATCTCCTGTAAATCACTAAAAGGAGGTAACATTAGCTAGCTGGCCCAGCATCCTCCTCACATTATCCGCCGTCTCAACTTGTGGTACCCATCACCTGTTCCCACCTCAGGACACTGAACCTCCAAGTCTGGAACTGTTGATTAGACATGGGACTTGGTAAGGGACGGCTTACCTTCCTACCATCTGGGATCATCCCATCTGACTGCAAGGAAATTGACTGCTTGGGGTAAGGACGGCTGCCCAGTGCAGGCAGCTGTACCTCTTTCCCTTGGCAGCTGACTTGAGAAACCTGGTTTCAATAGAACCAAGAGAAAAAGTTTATTCCACCATCCTTGTAATTGGAAAAACACGGGTTTCCAAGCTGGAATCTAGTGCCTGATCTGGGCTAATTACAGTTTCTCCCCAACAGGAAATTGTGGGATTTGAAAAGAAGGAAAAACGGCCTAGAGGTCTACCAAGCATCCTTAGGGCTTGGCAGCATTCTCAAGGCCTGCCTACCCTGAGGCTTGGCACCAGTGGCAGGGTCTGCCCCAGCTCTGGGGTTTCCCTGGATCTGGCTAGGTTGGGACTCCCTAAAGCAGATGTGTCAGCAGCAGGATGGGCATGGACTGACACAGTGTGGTGCTTTCTTCAGAATGGGATACTTCATAAGGCATCTCAATCCAATCACCACCACTGTCAAATTCAAATAAAGTGTCTGAACAAGGGTGTCTGGGTGGATGTGTCTGAACCACACTAACTAGGAGGTGGCAGCGGCTATATCACCTAACCTAGGACCGCTGACTTTGGGATGGGGCAGACATGTAGATGACAGACACCGAGTTTCCCCCTGCTTAGTACTAAGCAGGAGGCAGGAGACCACCTCTTCTGACTGCAGCTCCAGAGCACTGCCTGTCCTAGCACAACCAGGCCTTGTGTGGTTCATCAGCAGGGGATCGGGTTCATACTGTTGTGAGACGTGCGCTCCGCAAACCTCGTTACATACATTACTCAGCGTCACCTGTGTCACGTCTGGAAAAAGTAGTCACAGCCAAGTTTCAATCATTTAATTAATACCTTTTAATGAAACAACTTTGTCACGTGTCTCAAGCTTCTGAGAGGGAGTGGGGAGGACTGTTTATATAGACATATCAAAGACTCAAAAATTTATGGAAATATATATATATTTCTCTCTTCTAACATTCTTATGCAAATTACAAATCAGAGGCTTTTATCTCTCTATTTGCACAAGGTCAAGCTTATCTACCCCAGAGGACAAATATTAATTGCCCCTCTTAAGAGTCTCCTTTCTTTGTACAAGCAGAGAAGATCCCAAATTAGGGCAAGAGCTCCAGTAACCCTGGAGGGGGAAGATGCTGCTTCCCACCCCCAGCAGCTCCCAGATCACTGCTACCAGGGCCTGGTTTGGATCCTGGGGCAGAACAGTGCTTACTGAATGATTGTCCT
This sequence comes from Microtus oregoni, assembly GCF_018167655.1. NCBI lineage: Eukaryota > Metazoa > Chordata > Mammalia > Rodentia > Cricetidae > Microtus > Microtus oregoni. The sequence goes on along the minus strand of NW_024543064.1, from coordinate 23,674,442 downwards.
CCCTCCCCACCTCATGGGACAGTGACATCCGCCTAGCAGCAGCCCCCATCACACACTGGGCAAGGGAAAGACAGCGACAAACAAGCAATCCTAACAAGGGGCTAAGGGTCCTGACCTCTCACATTTCCCCATTTTTCGACAAGAAAGTCAGTAGCAAGGAGTAGTGTGTCGCTCTTGGTAGTGGAGAAGCTAAAGGCCAAGATCTCTTGCCAGGCTCAAGCCCCCCTTGAAAAAGACTCAAGAGGTGGCACAGGCTGACAGTGAGTCACTAAATTCCAGGAAGAGATTAGTAGCAGAGGCTGCCATCTGGGGATAGCCACCAGCCTGCCTACTTAGGATCACTGGGTATCTCCCTTGGACTTCCCATCCTTGCTGCTCAGCCTCGGCTCCCTTCACCTGGCTGAATGGCAGCTGCAGAAAGGACATGCACCAAAGAGTAGAGACAGGTCAGAGAAGGAATGAGGACCGGGCCTGGGCCCACTGCCCAAGTAAGTCCCTGCCAGGCTCTCCTCCCACCTTGGCAGTATCCCCTGCCAAGATAAAACAGACACATCCCATGAGCTCTTGGCTCTGAAGTTGTGCCCATCTACCCAAACCCAATCAAGTGTCACAGGACAGGTGTCCAGCATGCCAAGATCCCAGATGGCTTCCTTCTCTGGTCTGGTTTTTGGTTTCTTAGGGCAGTGCCCACAGACCTCTGGTTCTTCCTCCCCTCATCCATGAGTCCCCTATAAGGAGGAGCACCTGACAGAACTGGAAGGCAGAGGAGTGGTTGGTGGTAAGTTGAGGCACAGGAAGGCTAGCCCCCTCTGTACCTTTTGTGCTTTGGAATTCCACAGCCCCACCCCTGCCACCAGCCTGGGAAGCCTGTGGGGATGACTAGCCCATCTCCAAGAACTAAGGAAAGGCGTGGACTGGACTGGCAGAATGGATAGACTGGTCCCAGCTAAGGACTGATTCTGCCACCATGTAAACAGGCTCTTGGAATGTGGTTTCGTGAGCCCTGGAGGATGGACATGCAGTCACTTTGCAAAGGGCTTTGATTCTGGACTACAACATACATGATTCCCGACATGAAACAAACACATGTTCTGCTCCCACCTCTGTGGCCTTGAGGTGGGAGTGGGCGGTGGAGGGCTGGGGGCACAGCCACCCACTCCCACCAGCTACCTTCTTCAAGATGAGGCTAAGGCCAAGGCTGAAGGACTGCTGGAGGAAAAGGCATGAGGGCGGGGTGACCTGGAGGATGGGCAACATCCTTGCATAAACATGGAAGGCTGTGGAGATTAAGGCTGCAGGCATCCTTCCTTAGGCTAAGTGCCATGTCCTCTCTTCCTTGGAGCTGCTCGGGTCCCTGAGAGATTGTGTTCCTGGGATGGGTCAGCAGTGCCAGGTGATGATGGCCAGACCAGTCTCTTCTAGGGATCTGTGAGGAAAGCGACATTCAGCAGGCCTGACAAGAAAGCCTAAGACACGTGCTCACCCAACCTTTCTGTATCCCCTCCCTTACTTCACCGATGCTGCGCAACACTTTTTTTCAAGACAGGGTTTCTCTGTATAGCCCTAACTGTCCTGGAATTAGCTCTGTAGACCAGACTAGCCTCAACTCAGAGATCCACCTGCCTCTGCCTCCAAAGTGCTCGGGATTAGAGGTGTGCTCCACCACTGCCCCCCCCAGCACTGGGTGAAACACTTTCAACAGACTAAAACATGGGTGTCTCTGCCCAATTTTACAACATGAGATGGGAAATGATGTGAACTGGAATATACTCAGCTGCCAGAGTGTTTGTATCCCATGTACCCCTCCTCCCTCCGATTCCTCTCACTAGTGACTCCAGAGAACCGATTCTGCACCAGTGCCTACAGTACCTGAACCAGCGGGGGGCATCTTCTCTGTACCCGCCAGCTGCACACCTCCATTCTCTGCCAGCTCCCCCTTAGTCCTGTCCTCAGCGTGAGGGAGCCCGTTGGTGGATGGAGCAGTGGGAGACTCAGCCCTAGGAAAACTGGGGGAGGGAGGAGGAACTCCCACAGAGGGTTTGCGGGCCACAGGTGGAGGAGCCTTGGAAGGCTTTTTCTGGGTCTGGGATGGCCGCTGCTCTGAAATGCTCCGAAGTTCAGCCACCAGATTGCGCTGGAGGTCAGCCTGGGCCTCGGGGGACACGGGCCGCTCAAGCTGCAGTTTTCTGGTGCCCTTGGAGAAGATGAAGCTGGCCTTGGAGGCAGGAGATTGTGGAGACCGTGGCTCTGCCTCTGGTGGTCCAATAGGCAGAGAACTTCCAGGGCTCTCAGTAGCAGCCAAGCTGGAGGCTTTGAGTCGGACGGCAGCATGGAGCCCAGAGGAGGGGGCAGGCACTGGGCTGGCCCGCCCTGACAGGGCTCTTCGCAGTGGCTTCTGGGGGGCTGATGACCCTGGAGATGAACTTGGAACCCCTGTGGAAGCACCCACAGAGCGAAGCCGTACCATCTGCAGGAGTGAGGGTGTGACCAGAGGTGTGCCAGCATCCTCCTTAGGAGCCCCACTGTTCTTGCCCACAGAATCCTTCTGAGGGAGCTTGGCCAGAGGTTCTGAAACAGAACTAGCTGGAGGTGGAGGTGGAGCTGGTGGAGCTGGAGGAGCTGGTGGAGGGTTTTGGGTATGCTGGGGTGAGGTTTGGGATGAGCTAGCAGCTGAAGGAGTGGTAGCCAGGGAGCTGCAGGGCTCCAGAGGGCCAGGCTCCAGGCCTGCAAAGAAGACCTCTTCAGGTGGAGGAAAGTCAGCCATGGACAGGTCCTGTTGTTCCTCAGGGGCAGGAGGTGGTGGTGGCGGCCAGCTGGAATCTGGGAGGGACTCCTCAGCAGTCTCTGGAGCAGGGGGGACTTCCTCAACCACCTCAGGTTTCTTACTAGGAGGTGGGGGTGGGTGATAAGATGGGGGTGGGGATGGTGGGGGTGACTGGTCTTTGGAGGCAATGGGAGACTCCTGGAGTGAAGTCAGGGTTGTCTGAGGCATGGAAGGGGATGCAGGACTGGTGTCAATGGTAGAAGCTAGCCCAGGAGCCACAGCAGGGGCAGCCACAGCAGGGGCATCTTGGTTAGAGCTCTTGGTCTTGGACGGTGGTGGAGAGAAAGGAGCAGGCACCTTAGGATGAGGAGGTATGACAAACCTGTCACCCACGGGGGTGGACATCTGTGGACCAGAACGGTCAGAGGGAGTAGGGTCTGAGGAAGAGGAACACAGAGAGGTGAGGGAAGAGGATACAGAGGCCCCAGGAGATCGAAGGGATGTCACTCGATCTGGTTTAGGGGGCTGAGCCTTGCCTGGGGAAGCAGGAGCACCTGCCAGACCCTTGTGAGGGAGAGTTGGGGTACCGCTTTGGCTCGAGTATCCACTAGAAGGTGAAAGTGTCCGTTCTGGGGAACGTGGAGGACGCCTGGAGCCACCTGGAGACAAGCCAGAGCCCCAGCTGCCTGCTGAGCTGGGTGGACAAGCTGCTGCTCCCACTCCCGAAGACCCACCTGTGGTGGGTGGCCGAGGCAGCTGTGGTTGCAGCTTCCGCTCAGGTTTGGGCGGCAGCCCCAAGGGCCCATCGGGTACTGCGGAGCCCCGCTGATGGAGGGAGTAGGTCCGGCGGGGAGGCGGGGGAGGCCGTTTCATCTTACGCAGCGACACACTCCTGCCAGACAACTGCCCACTGCTGCGGATGCTGGCTGTGTCTGAGACCTCAGCAGTGCTACCCCCACTGGGGGATCCCCTCCCACTACCCCCTGGAGGAGGGGATACTACATTATTGCTAGCTACAGAGCCCTCTGGCTGGCCCTCAGAGCCCCCCTTAGAGGAGAGAGTGGACCCGTCAGAGACAATGGTCTCCGAGGATTGAGAGTGACTCCAGGTGTCACTGGACGAGGAAGCATGGCGGCTGCGGGGCCGTGGACTTGAGGCTGAGGAGAAGCGGCCCAGTGAGCGAACAGAAGCTGGACTAGCAGACAGCAGGCTGCAGCGGCTCAAAGTGCGCAGGCTGCTGCGGCCCAGAGCCACCACATCCACTGTGGGCGGCAACACAGCATGTGGGATCAGCTTGGACAGGTAGGTGGCTTGGGGCGAGATAGACATGGCTGGACTCAACGGCTCTGGAGGTCCTGCCCCTCCTGTCAGTCCAGGCACCGCGAGAGACATAGGCCGGATCAATGGTGGTGGCCGGGTTCCCGTGGATCGACCAACAAGCGTGTCATCACGGTAAACACGGTCAATGTGGCGCTGTAGAATAGTCTCAGCATCAGTGCCAGCCTCCGTTTCTGCCTCCAGAGCCTGCAGGGACACCCGGACCCCCGTCCCTAAAGCCAGGCCCGGGGGACGACCATCCACTGTGGGAATGCGGACAGCATCCCGTGGACCATGAGGCTGTGGAGTGCCTGGAGCCTCACGATTGTTCCGCAGGCCTGAAACGGACAAGGAGATGGAGTGAGCAGAGGGGCTGGCCAGGCTCTCCGTCTCTCACCACCGCCCACCTAACAAAGGCTCACCAAGTTCCTTCTGCACATGCTGAGGCAGCCCCAGCACCGTGCTCCTCCGCTCCCTCCGTCGCCGCCCTGACTTTCCAGATTTGGGAAATGAGTCATGGGGTCTGAAGGTGGAGCCTAAGAACCAGTGCAGGGGAGAAAAGCCATTAGCGCAAGGTTCTGAGCACTCCAGAGCACGCTCTGTGCTGATGCAGTACTAGTAAATGCTCGGCAAGGCTAGGGTTAAGACCTCTGGAAATCCCCTAAGTCAACAATGATCTTTCCATTCAGTGAACAGTTCTTATTACTTAGTGAAATATTATGTCATCATATTAAATGCTTGATAGTCATTACAATAAGGTAAATGTTCTTAATATCCTGATTTTTTTTGGGGAGCAAGGGGTACTACTAGAGATTGAACCCAGAGTCTTACACCTGCCCCCTGAGGCAGACCCTAGCCAGTCCTTTGGCTTCTGATTTGAGATGGGGTCTCATACAGTCTAGGCCAGCCTCTAACTCACTATGTAGCTGAGGACCTTGAATTTCTGATCCTCATAGTTCTATTTCCCAAGTGCTAGGATTACAGATGTGTACTAACACAAGGTTTTATATAATGCCAGGGACTGAACTTAGGACTTCCTGAATGCTAGTGCAAGCACAATCCCAACTGAGCTGTATCCCGAGCCATCCTTTATCATTTGTAGAACTTCAGTCAGACTCTCAAACAAGTGAAGGGTTTATATTCCTGGCCACACTGCAGCTAGGTTACCACAAATCCAGGTTCTCAAACCCTTAACTACCTTGCTTTGGATCAGTGTCCACCATGGACCTCCAAGAGGAGTGTCTCCTAAATTCCCTAAATCACTAAGCCTAGACAAGGAGGAAAAGGGGAAGCCCAAGGTACTCCCTGGCCTAGGAATCCCAGCAGGTGGAACACACCTCTGCGCTGGATCATCTCTGAACGGACAGAGAGAGCATCCTCTGCCGTGGAGCTCTCGGTCATGTAGGACTTCTGACTGCAGAAGGAAATGGTGTCTTCATCCGGCCCCGTCCGGGACGACTGTTGGAAGAAGATCAGCTTGGACAGGATGCCTCAGGCCTCTCACTGGAATTTTCCCTCACAGATTCTCCCAGCATCACCGAGCACTGAGCAGGTACCAGATGGAGCAAGCCTGGACTAGCTGTCAGAGGTCATTTGATCTACCTCTTCAACATACAGAAGAAATCAATCCAGGGAGGCCCAAAGCCATGCATGCCAGAAGCTAAGTCAGAAGGGAAGAGCAGGGCAGAGCTGGGCACAGGGCTCACCTGGATGCTCTGGGTGTCTCCATGGTCCCAGCCACCCTTGCTCAGTTTCTGTCTTTCTAGAAGATACCAGAAGGGTGTGTTGGCCTAGGCCCCTGACCCCCAGGAGCTGAGAGCAGCACCAGAACAGGGCAGCGGAGAGTTACCTTGGTGCTGCAGGGAGCGGAGCCCCTCCTGGGCCTGTGTGTGCAGCTCCTCCAGGTGAGGTGGCCTCCCACTGGGGAAGAAGACGTTGTCCTGGTGTTCATCTACCGCAGACCCTGGCCCCTGGCTGGGCCCTGCACTCTGCCGTTTGTCACTCTCAGCCTTGGCAGAGCCTGATGGGATGGGAGGAGGAGGTGAGACCCAAAGACATACAGGTCCTGAAGATTCCTAAGTACAGTAACACAGGCAGGTAGCGCACCTACAGTCGCTGTCTACCCCATGTACGTACACTAACTATGCCCAAGGGTGCGTATATCTGAGTAATCACAACACATAATGGACCAACACACAGGCCCACTACATCGACAAATTCCCAGGCTTCTGTCATTTTACACATGAACACCATTCAAGTATAAACCCATGACTGCACCTACGCCGGCTTCCACAGACCCACATGACACTATTCTGTGTACATACAGACAGTGTCTAAGGTTCACAAACTGCATCCGCAAGTCACTCGGGGCTCTACACAGAAGCCCCTGAAACACGCAGCGCCCACAGCAATTACATTTCTTGTCTCTGAGACCTGAAGCTTCATTTTAAAGGAAAACAAACCACCTTCTTCAAACCATCCCTTGGCCAGAGTCCAAGGAGAAGATGCCACGGAAAACCAGGGAGCTGTCAGTCACAATGGGGAGGATAGGCCAGGGACACCTACTCACCCATATGGCTGCCCTCTGGGGGGATGGGCAGGAGAGGGAAGAAGAGGGCTCAGGTCCCTCAGCTCCCACTGGGAGCTTATCCTCTCTTGGGGGAACAGGCCAGGTATGGGCTCTCCTGGAGGCCCTGGCCTGGCCCAGGTCCAGAGGAGCCAGGGCTCCATTACAGAGGATCCTGTTACAGGCTCTGCCAAAGAGGGGCTAGTCATCTAATCCTGAGGATGGGGGCTGCATCAGCACTTTGCAGTCCCAGCCCCTCTTTAAATGAAAGCCACAACATAAGCAAAAGTGCTGGGCGAGTCATGTGACCTTGGCAGTACCCTGAAGAGGGGCAGAAGCAAAACAAGGCCTTTAGCAGCCCCGCCCCAAGAACTGGGTCCCTAGTGCAGAGGCCTGCCATTCCCTGCTTCAGTGTTCTTCAGCAGAGAACCTGCCCCCAGAAGTCACAGGAGTCTCCCAAGTCAGAGATAAGAGGTGCCCCAGGGGGTCTTGGGCGTCCTGCCACCCCCCCAATACTATGATTTTGCCAGTGGAGAAACAGGCTCCAGTGGAACTGTAGCTACAGTCACAGCAAGCGGCTAGGGCAGCCGGGACAAGTCTGCATTCCCAGAAGGGACCCTACCCTTGAAAAGCCAAGAAACTCTTCCTCCAGTCAGAATCCAGGTCTGACCGCTGGCTCCCAGGCAGAGAAGTGCACCTGGTCTCCTCCTCCAAGTGAGGTCCCAGGGCACTCTTTCCTTGCTGCTCCCACACATCCTCCCACCCCTGGGATGACTCAGGAGGGGGCTTCCTTCTCTCTAAGCTGGGATATTGAGTCACACCTCATAAGGGAGTGGGCACCCCAGCAGGGAGGCAGTCTGGCCCTAGGGCAGCAGATTCCAAGGTCAGAACACCTGGTCCGTCCTCCCGGATCCCAGGCAGCACTCAGACAAAGGCGGCAACAAAGCCGCTGGACAGAAGCATGGCTGCACACTCACAGTGTGGCCAGCCTGGTGACCAGCACCCCCAGCCTCATCATTCTTCCTAGCCTTGGTCCCCACAAAACTAAGGGTCTGGCAAATGGAGCTGTCACCCCTTCCCTACCCTACCCCCACAGCCACACCCACTCACCCTTCTTAAACACCTCAAGAAGGGCCGAGAGGTGTCGGCCCAAGAACACTACCATGCTGCAGCAGATGGTCCCCAGAGCACCGAACAGCACTTTCAATACAGCCCAGCCCCAAGGGGACTCGGGAGATGCAGGGATGCAAAGCAAACTCCCTGCCAGCCAGCTGCACAGCACAGTTCCAGCAGGAGGGGGAGGGGCTGCTCCAGATTCTCCTCCCACCTTTGAGAAAGATCCCGCCCATCCACTAACCCCACCCCCCTAACCACACACACACACACACACACACACACACACACACACACACACAGGAGGCAGGGAAACCGAGGCCCAGAGACTGGGTGCTTTGCTACTGAGGACTGGAGGCAGCAGAGAGAAGACACACAATACTAGCTGTGGATCGCTGACTTTGCCCCCAAGTTCTTGTCAAAACATTTGAGCGCCAGAGCTAAGGGAAGGGTCAGGTGGTAGGTGGAAGAGCCACCAGATCAGACTTGGCATGGTGCCTGTGAGGACCCAGCCATCCTGGCTAATAAGATAATTTTCTGAGGAAAGAGTTCAGCTCACGGAAAATGAGGCTTGTGAGGGTGGCAGGGACAGAGCTGGCTTCAGAATAAAACACACACACAGTGTGAGGCCAGGGAAATGCCCAGAGAATGGGGCAGCCGAGGGCAACAGCCACTCCACCCACTTGCCTGAGGAAGAACTTTCTTCCCACTCCCGCAATGCGATTAGAAAGGCTGAGAAACAGACCTGTTCCTTCAGCTACAGCTCCTCCCAGGCGCCACCCAGAGAAGTGCTCACCAGGCACCAAAGTAAAGAATTAGCCCAGGCGGGCGGTGGTGGTGTACGCCTTTAATCCCAGCACTTGGGAGGCAGAGGCAGGAGGATCTTTGTGAGTTCGAGGCCAGCCTGGTCTACAAGAGCTAGTTCCAGGACAGGCACCAAAAACTAGAGAAACCCTGTCTCAAAAATCCAAACCAAAAAAAAAAAAAGAGAATTAGCCCAGAAGCAACCCTTAGGTGGAGTTCAGAAAAACAACCAGAGGTGTGCAGGGGAGGGAAGAGGAGTTAGGAAGAATGTCCGGTTCGGGTACAGACTCAAATTTACCACAATGACTTTAATCCTAGCACTCAGGAGGCAGAGGCAGGTGGAGTTCTGAGTTTGAGGCCAGCCTGGTCTACAGATCGAGTTCCAGATACCAAAATTACACAGAGAAACCCTGTTTCGAAAAGAAAAGAAAAGAAAAGAAAAGAGAGGGGAGCAGAGGGGTGGGGAGGGGAGGGGAGGAGAGGAGAGGAGAGGAGAGGAAAAATTAAATGAATAAACTAGCCACGTGAAGTAACACATACCTGTTTCCTGAGGTTAGGACAAACATAGGGTCACAAGTTCTAGACTACATGGTCTACAAAATGAAACCCTGTCTCAAAGAAAGCAAAAACAAACATACAAAGAGAGAGAGAGAGAGTGTGTGTGTGTGTGTTGAAGAGATGGCTGAGCATTTTAGGGCACTGGCTGCTCTTTCAGGACACGGGCTCCCGACCACCCCAGAAACTCCAGTTTCTGGGGATCTGACTGACAGACAGCTGCTCCTGGCCTCTGAGCACCGGACACACATATGCACATCCATACACACAAGCAAAACATTCACTTACATAAAAAATTAAAACAAAATTTAAACCAATGTAAAGAAAAAGAAAGGACACGAGAGCAGAGCCGCCCTGAATCACGAGATGATGGCCAGGGCAGGCCTACTGCCTACTGCAAAAGCCTTGAGGGAGAGTGGTGGTTTCTCTAACCAGGGAGCCAGCACAGCTGGAACACACACAGTGAGCTGGGGGAGGGGGGGGGGAGGAGTGGTAGGTCAGGTGACTTTAGCCCTTACCCTGGGACATCAAAGAAGGTTTCAGCTGGGCAGTGACAGCTACTGTGAGATCCTCCGGAAAAGTCCACAGTAGTTGTGACGAACGGATCTGTGACCTGTATCCTACTGCAATCCAATCCTGTCCCTCACTGTACCCCTCCCTTAAGAGCTAAGAATTCAGCGGCTCCAAAGCTTCAAGACCCCTCAACTCCTCCTTCTCCATTTAGCTCTGGCCTCTCAGGGACTACTCAAGCACTGACTAGAATCTCATTCTAGAAAAACAAACATTTAGCCAGACAACAGTGGCACACATCTTCAGCTGGGAAGCAGAGGCCAGCCTGGTCTACAGAGTTCCAGGACAAACTAAGGTACACAGAAAAACCCTGTCTCAAGAAAGAAAAGAAGAAAAGAAAAGAAACAAACATTTACGGGTCAGGTTATGTGGCGTCGAAGCAAGTGTCTACACAACAACCTCAAGAAGTGTTTAGTTTGGTTTTACAAGACAGGGTTTCTCTGAGTAGCTCTGTGTTCTGGAACAGTCTGGCCTCAAACCCACGGAGATCCGCTAGCCTGGGCCTCTGGTGTGAAAGGCAAAACCTGCTTCAATAGCCCTGGAGGCAGGTACTATCCTAGTAACTCAACAACAACCCAGGAGGCTTGGGAGCTAAAGATTTCCTTTCACAGAGCAGGGCAGTTTCCCTTAAACAGAGAAAAAGGGGCTGGGCTCCTGCTAAATTGGGGGTAGGATGATTTTAGCTCAGACCTAGCCCTCACAGTTGGCATTCAAAGTCACAGCTGCAAGGAAAAAAAATCCCCAGCCAGAACCAAGGTGCTTGTACCTGATAACATCTAGTGACCCCAAAGCCTCTCCCCCTGTTCTGACAGCAGCTAACTTGGGAAGGGGCTCTACTAGGGAAGGGTATCTATTAAGGAGGGGCACCTCACAGAGCTGATAATGGGGTATGGGAGGAGCTTTCCAGGGCCACTTCTGTCTCCAGCCTGCAGAGACCTTGAGGCACAGGCTCTAGCTGCCACCACCCCCACCCGCCTAGGGAAAGAGGCCTACAGATCTCAGAAGCCTTCCTGCTCCCAGCCGTGTCCCATCAACTGTGGCACACCAGGAAGTACACAGTAAGCTCTTGAGTGCAGACACAGCCCATGGCCAGGGGCAGAGGATGTGCCCTGAGAACGTCCCACGGCGGCCACCTCAACACATGGATACATCCAGGACTACACCAACAAAGCTTGCTCAGTTGTCCCCTCCAGCCCACACCCTGCTCACCGAAGGCAGCACTGCTGCAGACCCAAGCGGGGCCTGCCAAGTGGCTGCCTGTACAGGAAGGCAGGTGTGTGTACTTGCTACCCAGGGGCTTTCCTGAGCCTGGGGACAGGGACAAGGGCCTGTCTCCCTCCCTCCAGAGCCACTCACTTGTGCGCATGTGCGCATATTCTCTTGGCAACATCCTCTATAGGGTGAGGTCTCAACCTGCCCCATTCCAGAACAAGGGGCGGGGGTGGCGCACCCACAAGTGAACAGGCCTGACTCAGGGGAGAAGAATGAGGGGGGAGGGTACAGCTGGCCAGGTGGCCTTGCTCAGGAGCTGGCACCCTCCAGCCAACTCTCTGCTCCTGTCTTTTCTGCCCTTGACCACCTCTCTGGCCAGGATTCAGGGTATTTAAAGGGTCTTGGTCTCAACCCCTCACTACATCCAGGTAGACAAGTTGGGGAGCGGGAGAGAGGGAGGTTTCTTCCAGACAGACAGAGGAAGGAACCAAGCGTCCATCCTACTTGCTCTTCCCCAAGGAAGCAAGACAACAAAGGGACTAACCCTACAGGCTAACTCAGTGGAGACACCTTGATGCTAACAAACACTCCTCTCTTCCACCATCAGTCAACAAGGTGAAGTCTGCCTTTTTATAAAGAGCACAAGGAGATTCAAGGGGAAGAGACTTCACTCGCTGAAGACCACCCAACCAGAAAGTTGTAGATCCCACATTTAAATCACACCAAATGCCATGGCAGTCCCAAATCTGTTAATGGGCAAAGAATAGCTAGAGCCTCAGAACCTCCCTGACCAAAAAAGGTGCACCCCACCTCTGAAAATGAAAAGGTTCCTTCCCTTCTCCCAGAGTCCAGCTCCACCTCCGCAGGGGCTGAGCTGACAGGCCAGGCCAGTTCTAATGTAAATATTGGGGGGCAGGGAGTACCTGGAACAGAAGGGGAGGATCATCCCACAGGGTGCCCTAGGGGGACAGGCCATAGTAAAGGGAGGAATTAGCTACAATAATATAATAAATGTCATAATGAGTTTCCAGGTCAGCATTTGCCCCAACAATGACATAATCACCCCCTTCGGCCAGGGAATTCCGAATTTCCAAGTCCTTTCTTTCATTCCCTGGAAGCATGATTATCCCCATTTTATGGATGCCAGAGAAGCAGCCAGCATGAATCAGTGGAGAAAAGGCTGAGTCAAAAACACTGGATTCCAGGCTCTGGACAAATAAATTAGGTCTCTCCGCCTCTGTCTGCTCTTCTCTGAAGTAGGACTGATGTCCACCTCCCCTCAGAGTGCCTGGGGACACTAAAGAAAGTCACTCACCAACTGCTGTGGTGATGACACCTATAATCTCAGCACCTGCGGCAGAGACAGGAGGACTACCATGCGGTTCAAGACAGCCTGTCTCAAAGAGAGGGCTAGAGAGCTGGCTCGGCAGTAAAGAGCTGGCTGTTCTTCCGAAGAACTGGGGTTCAGCTCCCAACACCCACATGGAGGCTCACTATCATCTATAACTGCAGTCCCCAGGGAATATTCTGGTGGCACAGCACACCTGGTGAACAGATAGATCTACAAGCACTCCATAACTACAGGCAGTCAAGACACCCCTCCACACAAAGTAAGAAGACAATTTGAGAGAGAGAGAAAAGTAGCTAGCTACACACGGGAGATAGAGCTCAGTGGTAGAGCACTTGCCAGGGCCGCATGAGAGGTTCTGGGTCTGATACCCAACACTGCCCATAAAAAAAGAAGAAAAAAAAGAGTCGATTGGACTGGAGATGTAGCTCTCCATTGGTAGAGTGCTTACAGGAAGCCCTGGGTTTGATTACCAGTACCGCATAAACCGCAGCACAGTGGCCTACGTCTGTAATACCTGCACTCAGGATTTGAGGCCAGCCTGGCTATGCAAAGCCCTGTCCAGAAAGAGAAAACTCCACAACCCAGCATAAACACAGTGTTGGGTCAGATCTGGCCTCAGCCTGTCCAGGGCGTGGGCAGAACAGAAAAGGCCTTTCCACTCACAACACCTCAGCAACTAGTATTCCTGAAGACCAGCCAAGCGGACACTAAGTCCTTTTGTTTCTGAGGCACACCTCAAGGGTCAGTGACTTGCCCAGGTCACTCAGCTCATAAAGACAGAAGAGTCATGCTGTGAACCAGCTCAGACTAGCTGCAGAGCCACGGTCTTCCCTCGCAACCAGCTGCTCACAGCCTCTGCCCACTTCCGGAGCTCTCCTCCAATCTCAAGTGGAGTTAATGACCATTAAGATAAAGTTTGATAAAGCACACTTAACACCAGCTTCCTCAGTGACCTCGCCCCTTCTGGCAGTCCAGGCTCAAGCACAGGCCGGCTCCAACCCTGAGAGTCAGACCTAGCCTGCACTCTGGCTGCCCTTAACTGCAGCTTCTCCATTGTTTGTAAGCTTGTTTCTCCAACACTCTCTAAAAGGTCCTTTTGCACGTCTTATTCTGCTCCTAATCCCCATTCAGGATCATGCATGAAATATAAAGGTGCCCCAGGGGCTGGAGGGATGGCTCAGCAGTTAAGAGCTCTGACTGCTCTTCAAGAGGACCCAGGTTCAATTCCCAGCACCCACATGGCAGCTCAAACTGAACTGCCTGGAACTCCAGTTCTAGAGGATCCAACACCCTCACACAGACATACTGCAAGCAAAACATCAGTGCACATAAAATAAAAATAAATCATAAAAAAATGAAAGGTGGTTCAGCTTATCACAAACACCTCAGATAAATCCCTTATCTGGAAGCCCAGCGCTTCCATAGGCAAGTTCAGATATCACACAGTTGGTCACAAGTCTCCCCCAAAAGAGGAAGGGGGACAGAGGGAGTGGCCTCTGCCTCCTCCCAGTCTTGGAACTTGGAAGACCTTAGGCTCTCCAGTTCCAGAAGCAAGGAGAGGTCACAGGAAGTCCAGACAGTCTGACCCACCAGCCCCTTCCCTTGGTCTCTCCACCTGCAAACTGGAAATGGTAACTCCCCCAGGCCTTGTGTGCCTGACAGGACAGTGCAAGAGAACCAGAAAGAGGGTGGGAAGACAGGTGGCTCTCCTGAACTCTCAGTCTACAGTGCTTAGTCCCCAAACTGCCCTAAACCAGGCACCCTGCTAGCCTGGGAGGACAAGTTGTACTGGACACTAAAACACAGGATGCAATGTCTTTTTAGCCCAGAGGAGGCTTTGCCTTAGCCACCCTCCCAGGACATTCGATCAAGGCAGTCCTTCACCTTCCTTAGATCAGGGCTTCCCTGTCTCTAAGCCCTGGGGGCTTCAAAACCTAACTCCTGCCCCTCTCCCACAGTGCTTTCTAGTCTCATGGGCTCCATAGCACCCAAATCTCCCAGGGCTCAGGTTTTTTCTGTGTCAGACCTGTGCACCATAGTTACAATGTGAAACCCATGCACGCATGAACTGAGAGACTTGGGCTGGAATCACACTTTAGCTATCTCCTCCCTCGAAGCATTGTGCAAGTGATTTCACTTATCCGAGTTCTGCCTTACCCTACATAAAACAGAGCGAAGACGAGTTCTCTCTTGTTAACTGTTGCAAGAGAAATGAATTAAAGAAGAGAGCGAGCAGTATTTTTCTCTACATAACATCTCTGATGCCATCCCACGGTCAAGCAGTCCTCTGTAGGCCTTGCTCTCAACATCTGATTAATCCCAGGTATTGTCAATTCTGCTGCCTCCTCCCCTCCGCTCCCACAGCCCCCACCCTGTCCCAGCCCTCACCTCATCACCTCTCCCCTGAATTACAGCAATAGGTTCTGAGTTTCCACTCTCACAACCCCACCCCCTACCCTAACCTGCCCTACCTGCACCTGTTACCCTGGAGCCATCTTCCTAACACACCAGTTTTGTGGGCTCCTCCCTTTTTTCAAACACCTTCACTAGCTCCCAATGACCTGGATTCTCCAGTGATCTCCGGCCACCTTACACTTCCTCAGTCCCCTTTTCACAGACTAATAAAGTGTGCAAGCATTCAAATTTCAGTCCTACACCTGGGCCCCTTATACAGAGAGAAGGAACGACCTTGAATCTTCAGGACAAAGGGACTGAAACTTAGCTGGGCCTAGTCACCCACGCTTTGAATCCCAGCACTTGGGTGGCAGAGGCAGGTGGATCTCTGTAAATTGAGGCCAGCCGGGTCTACAGAGCGAGTTCCAGGACAGCCAGGGCTACATACTGAGATCATGTCTCAAAAAACCAAAAATAGGGCTGGAGAGATGGCTCAGCGGTTAAGAGCATTGCCTGCTCTTCCAAAGGTCCTGAGTTCAATTCCTAGCAACCACATGGTGGCTGACAACCATCTGTAATGAGGTCTGGACAGAATATTGTATGCATAATAAATAAATAAATATTTTAAAAAAAACCAAAAATATAAACAAACACATAAACACAAGGCACTGAAACTTGACAAGTGAATCTCTTCTCCCAGGCACAAAGAAGGAGCCTCCACTATTTCTCCCTCACCTCCATGCCCAGGCCCAACTATGCCACGCCACACTTCACAGGTACAAAAGGGTCCTCCGGCTTCATTAGCAATCCAGAACTAATCTCAATCCTGTAGTTACTCCAAAACTGAGTTCAGAACTTCGCCTTCGCTGTCTAAAACTCACCCCAGCACAACAGATTTGATGTACAGCCTGGGATAGTTCCCAGCCCTGGCACTGGTGTTGCCTTGACAATGCTTCTGGCTTCTTAGCAACACCTTGGAGCCTGATTAGCGGTGGAGTTGCAGCAGGTCAGTAGAACACCAGAGTCGCTGGAAGCCAGAGTGAAACAGGATGTCAAAGCCAGGCCTAGGGATTAGTGGTAAAAGGATGAGGCCAGCCTTAGCAAGGTGAGACCCTATCTCAGAGACAACACTCCATCCTTCAGGCCCTCACTGTCATGACCAGCTCCAAAACAGTTTTCTTATGCCTTCCTTCAGTCACAAGCTTGTACCAACACTTGGTTCTCAGGAAACAAACACATCAGATCAACCATCAGAGAGCCAATGAGAAGCCCTGCCCAAGCCCAGTCCTGGTGGCTCAGTGTGGCTCCAGAGTGAGAAAGAGCCGCAGCCAGAACTTCACAGTTGACAGAGCGGGAAAACGACTGGAATTTCTGTGAGTGCACATGAGCAATATTAACCCTTTCCTACTGGTTTGGCCATCATTACAATAACTCAAACATTCGAATGCAAATGACCTTGAATCAAGGGAGGCCCTTTTCTCTAGACCCCCCATCTCTTCATCCTTGAAATGGCCTGCCAGAACCATAAGGGTCCCAGGTCACCAATGCAGAGGTTCCCTCCTTTCAGACAAGCCCAGTGGAGGAACCAAGGAAATCCAGGAGACCAAAAGAATCTGAGCAAAGTCACCAGCACCTCTGGCAGTGCCACACTAAGAACAGACCCCCCCTATTCTCCCCATCTAGGCTTCCTATCACCCTCATGTGGAGAGCTGATGAAGAATGAGATCACCACGCACCGAAAGTGGGCCATCCTGAGAACAGAGGTCGATATTCCCACTACAAGGACTCCCCATCCCACTTCCTCTTGGATTCCTCCTTACCCCAGATCAGAAGGTACCATTCTTACAACACCTGCCTCTATTGAAGACCCCCTTTTTTGAGGGGGGTGCAGTTTTAAATCCATCACCTTGCCCCTCCCCAGTCTCTGCGTTTACAAGGTGAGAAAACCGGGCACCCCCTCCAGAACCCCTTGGGACTCTCTGGGTTATCCAGAACTGCCGCACTGACTGAGAGGCCATCTCTCAGCCTTGGGATTGGAGGCCTTCCTCATTCCCTAGCCCCCACCCTTGGAGACTGGAATGTGACCCGCGGAGGGATCCCGCAGCACGCTGGGAAGGGCTGCAACAGCGTTCCAGCCCGGTGGCTGCATTGAAAGGGGGGGTAGACGGGGAGGCAACCTCGGGAACTGCGGGGGTCTGGAATGACGGAGCGAGGATGCGGTAGCGAAGTGGGGTGGGTTCAGAGAAACAGTAGGACTCCCGATCGCCAGATGGAAGAGGTCCCCAGCCTTCAGCCCTAGTTTTCTGCTTCTCCCTCCCACCTTTGTCTCCCCTCCCTTATGCAAACTTTCAGGCTGTTGGGGCAAAGGTTTGGAGAACAAGTGTGTGTGTGTGGTGTGTGCACATCCTGTGTGTCTTAGGATCTGTCTGTGAACCTGTGTGTACAGTTGAGTGCCTAAGACGTTGGACAACTGTACCTACATGACTCATGTGTGTGCCTATGTGTCAACCTGAGCGTGGGTGTAGCTCATGTGGCCATGTATGTAAACCGTGTGCACAGGTAAATATGTACCTGTGCCTCAGGAACTGTGTCCTGGTGCCAGTGTGTGGGTGTGACTGTATGCGGTTTTGGTCACTGCAGCGACATACATGAGAATGGGTGTTGTATGCAAATGTAAAAATATACGCGTGCCCGCCCGCGGTCATGAGTGGGTACGTGTGTGTCCGTGCGCAAGTGAGGGGTGGTATCTGAGCGGACTCCCGGCCCCCCACTCACGCCCACCAGGCCCTGGGAGGGGATAATACGGCGGCGGCAGGGACTGCAGGGACCCTCCTCCCCGCCTGCCCCGCCCCCACCCCTACCTGCCGGCCGCTTCGCCGATCGCCCGAAGCGCCAGAAGCTGCGGGTCCGGGGGCCGCTGGGGGCCTTCCTCTTGTGGTGTGAGTTGCCCATGACGAGTGCGGGAGCTGGCGTAGGCACCCGAGCTCAGCCCAGCCAGCCCGGCCGCCGGGCCCGCAGCCCGCGGAGGGAGGTAGCGAGACGCGCGGGCGGCCACCGCGGGCGCCCCCAGCCCCAGTCCGGCCACGCCCCCTAGTGCTGCGGCCAATGGTCACGCCGAGGGCGGGGCCGGAGGGGCGGGGCCTGGCGCGCGGCCCTTCCGCTCCACCCCTCCAAGAGACCAGGGAGACCTGCTGAGCCGCCCCGCCCTGAGCGTCAGGGAAAGGGCTCCGGAGGTCCAGGTTGGGTAGGCGGGTCGCGGGTTCTCCCAGCCCAGCGTGCCCTGCCTTTCGGGGAGGATTGAGGAGGAACTAGAAGAACTAGGGGCAGTCCTGTCGTCCAGACAAGCGGGGGTCGGACCCCTGCTGCTGCTGCTGAGCCCACCACTCCGTGAGTGTCAAGTGTTTTTGTATCGCTTTTCTCCTGTTACTTGCACACGTATCCAACTAACTGTATCTCTGTACTTGGGATGTTGAAAATTATAGTAGCATCTTTTTACTTCGTGCTTAATGTGTGCGAAGCACTGTGCTACCAGCTTTCATGCGGTGTTTCACTTCCTCTACAAAATAATTCTACAAGGTAGATACTTTTGTCGTGTGCATTTTACCGATGGGGAAACTAGGATTCCTTAACGTCAGCTGACTGAGAGCATCCATTAAGTACAGAGATAGGAGCCACATCCTGACTCAGCCGAACCTACAGCTTTCCAAGCCTTTCTCTTTGTTTATCTGTCTTTGACCTTGAAGAATGAGTACCTGGACAACTAAGTGTAACTGCAGAAAATATAGCTACATATTTGTGTAGATGGACATATATAACCTCTAACCTAAACATTTGTGTTGTCTCTGACTAGTATAACCATGTATGGTGCATGTGTGTCCATGTAACTCTGCCTTCATGTCTGAATGTGTACTTTGTTTTGTTTTGTTTGCTTTTCTAGACAGGGTTTCTGTATAGTTTTGGTGCCTATCCTGGAACTCTCTCTCTCTCTCTCTGTAGACCAGGCTGGCCTTGAACTCACAGAGATCCACCTACCTCTGCCTCCCAAGTACTGGGATTAAAGTGGTGTGCCACCACCACTGGGCCTGAATGTGTACTTTTTGTGTGTGTCTGTTTGCTTAGCACTGTGACTGTATTGCTCAGGGCAGCTGAATATCACTGATTTGTATTTGCGTTTGTAACCATCTGTCTGTGTGGATATATATGCATAATGTTTGTCAATAAGACTGTGTATGTTTTGTGTATAAGTATGAATGCAATCGTGTCTGATGCCTGTGTGTACATGTAATCTGAAGTCACCCATGTATCACAATGCAAAGTTGTGTGCCCCTTCCAGAAGTCTCTTTTCAAAACCCACATTAAGCCTGACCATTTCTGAAAGTCTCCTAGGCTACCCAAGGGCCTTACCTCTGTCCTCACAGCTGCCCTCGAGCAATGCACTGCATACCACTGCCTCACAGCGTCAACAGCAACTCTCCATCACCATCATTTTTACCTAACCTCTCAAACTGGGCTAGGAGTTCAAAGCCCTTGGCTCTAGTTTCTGTGTAGTTCTGCCAGCTGAGCAAGCCTTTCTACTACACTATACCACACTGCTGGAATGCCCAGGGATTCCAGGACATTCGACTCCCTTCTTGCAAAATGAGAGAGGGTCAAAGCTGATCTCAACCCTCCCAGAGGTCCTGTGCTTACCAAGAACCTGAGGTTAACAACGGTGCTGTCCCTGAAGAGCTGGCATTTTACTCCTGTACAGAAAACAACATTGTATACCAAGCAGTATGCAGTCTCGCCATTCTGCATAGAGAACAGAATCCTGTACCGAGCGAGGAGAGGACTGGCTGGCTGGCTAGCAGGTAAAAGCACCAGCTGACATGCTTTCCCAAATGAGTTACAGTTCCCATGAGCCACTCGGGAGAAGGACACCAACTCCCATTAGTTGTCTCTGCCCTCCACACACATGCTGTGGCATGCACACACAACAAATATATAAATAAATGAGCACGTCGAAAGGAAAGAGGCGGGAAAGATGGAAGAAGGCCGTACAGATCTACTGCCTCAACTCTGTTCACAGATGAGGAAACTAAAGCACCTAATGGAGACAGGCGGTGCGTGGGAGCAGAGCAGAGAACACTCGCAAAGTAAGTGCACATCTGTCCTTTGGCATGAATTGAGTGTGGACAGGTAGGCACGCGCCTGGGAGGGTATCTGGAATGGAGGGTGCCTTGGGCACCAGAGGCCCCTGCCTATCCCAGAAGCCCTCTCTCCAGCCATGTCCTCATTCTCAGAGCTCTAACTACACCAAGGGACTTGGCCCTCTCTAGTATGCACCTCCAAACTCCACATCTGCTGGCCGCTCTCCTTGCCTGGAAGACTCCTTTTCATTTCCTTATCAAAGCCTTGCTTGACCCCTGGCTCTTCCATGTACCCTTCTCTCTGGCCCAACTTTCAGTACTTCCCCAGGTGCTACCCTGTGAATGCTGAGCATACCTGAGGGCTTTCCAGCACCTCCTCCAAGACATCAGATTATTTAGGTATTTGCTTTACCAACTACAAAAATATCCACACTAGTCATCCTCGGCAACCCAAGCTCGGCACATAGCAGGTGTGCCCTGTGTGATGCTGAGGCTGGCAAAGATGGAGATGGTGAGGCCTGCTTACTGTGGACAGAAGCAATAATGTGGCTCTTGTGTCTGTCTGGTGGTGGTAGTGGCGGTACGGATGGGGGTAGCGGCAATGGCACATTAGTGCTTTTTGTTTCAAAGACAAGACCCGGCTGCAGGATCAGGGAAGAGATTTAGCCCCTAGCTGCCACATATGGCTAAGCAGGTGGTTCAAGAGCCCAGGAACCACATGATTAGCCTTGGGTACCTTGTGACTCCACCCCCACTTGCAGAATGGGGGCTAGAGGCTTGCAGGAGAGAACATCCTAAGCAGACAGGAGGCCTGACATGGTTATCTCCTCCCACCCCAGAAACCCAGTAGGTAGCATACCCTGCCACAAGATTCAGGTTCGGTGCCTGTGCAGGCCAAGCTGTCCCCATAGCAGCTGTGCGCGTGGCTAGGACTGCAGCAGCAGTACTTTGCAGAACCAGCCGGAGGACGGAGGAGCAGAAAGACAGAGTGGGCTGGAACACTGGGCGAGGTGGAGGATTTCATTCCTCCTGCCCGAGGCAGCTGCTTTCACCTCCTTCCTTCCTGCATTTAGCCAAGCAGCTGGATGTGGCCCTGGGGGCTGCAGACCCACTCTTCCCCCCCACCCCACCATGCTTAAGCCAAACACTACACAATGCTTCCTCTTATTCCAGTTCTTCAGCATGTGACAGGCCAGGAGCAGCTGAGAGGGCTCTGAGGGTTTGGGAGAGGGGATTTCCAGGAGTAGGGGAGGGTGTCCTGCTCTGCTCCCTGCTGATGTCATCGAGGGGAGGCGGTAGATTTTCCTGGTCATGGTGTCAGGCTACCCCCATACTCCAAGTTCAACAGACCGACCCTGTGGCCAATGCTGCTTCCGGAACTTGGGGCGAGGGGGCAGGTAGCAGTTGGGGAAAGCTCATAGACTGCAGCCTCTTCCCAGGCCTGAGGGAGGTTCAAGCAAATGGCTGGATGCAGGAGGCAAGAGAACTGGAACAAGGCCTGAAGGTGTCTGAGAGAGGGAAGGGGAGGTTCCCTGGGCTCCTCCTGGCTTCCTTCCTGCTCTTCCCTCCCTGGTAAAGGCACCTTTCTGGGAAGGGCTTTTCTGTTTGAAGTCTGAACAAAGGCCTGGGGGGGGGGGGAAGCTAAAGTCAGCCTGCCCCCCGCCATGGCTGGGATGGGCTCCAGTCCCTCACTAAGACCCAGCCAGTTCAGGTCAGCCTCCCAGAGGAGGTAGGTCCTTGAGCAAGTCAGACCCTCCTCCTCCGGGGCCTACCTGTAAGTACCATGGGGGTTCAGGTCCTTGAGCAAACCACCCCTCCTCCGGGGCCTATCTGTAAGCACCATGGGGGTTCCTTATGATAGCAGTTTTAACCATCTAGGATTTAAAGCTGCCCATGCTAGATCATCAATGACCCAAAGTCACTTAGTGCTGGGCCCTGTACTTGGCAAGACCAAGGCAAGAGCCATTCCACCCAGCTCCTGTCCTCAGGGTACCTGGATAGTAAGGTATAGTGACAGGTTTCCCCACAAAACTCCAGAGAGTCAGCGATGACCACCTAACCCCAGTGCCACGAGTCCCTTTTCCCCAGCATCCTCTCACCCCTCAGTTCTCCTGCACAGGTCACCTCAGGGAGGCTGTCCTTGATCTCCCCAAAGGATCTCTGGTTTAGGTCTTTTCAAACAGGGTCTTATGTAGCCCAGGATGGCCCCCAACTTGCTGTAGAACTGAAGGTGACTTTAAATTCCTGGTCCTTCTGCCTCTATCAGCCAAGTGCTAGGACTGCAGACTCTGCCCCCACACCTACCTCTGGTCATGATTTCTGGCCCTTCGATTATTTGTTCAGCGGATTGATTCATCCTTCCTAGCTGGCACTCTCCCAGATTCTGAGGTTCAAGAGGGCTGAGACTTCGCCTCTCTTGTTGATGCCCGGTTCAGTGCCTGACACACAGGAGGTACTGAGCATTTGCAAAGTTAGTTGTCTCCCTTTGCTGTCTAGACCCAAGGCAGGCAATACCCATCCAAGCACAGGGACTAGAAGATGCACAGAACAGCCACTCTACTATAGTGGAGGGAACCCTGCCTCCATAACCATGGCCTGGGCCCCAAGCTAAAAACCTGGGCAGAGACGCCACAAAAACTCTCCTAACGGTCAGTCTCTTAGACAGGGTACTCTAAAGGTTGGGGTGGTATGTACTGTTCCCCAGGAGTATCCAAGAGATGGGGACAGTGGTGCTGGTGCCCTCAAGGATGACTCAATAGATAGAAAGATGAAGGCCAAAACATGCTGGGGAAGGAATGCACATCAAGTGACCGCACCTGAGAATACAGGAGATGCTACGGAAAGGCAAACAGATCCAGCCTCAAGCAAAATGTGCCCAGAGACTTTGGTCATCACTTTGTTTTAGGTGATAAAGACAGCCAGGCGATGGTGGTCTTTAATCCCAGCACGCAGGAGACAGGTGAATCTCTGAGTTTGAGGCCAGCCTGGTCTACAGAGTGAGTTCCAGGACAGCCAGGGCTACACAGAGAACCCTGTCTCTCAAACAAAACAAAGCAGAAAAAAAAAAACAAAACAGAATGTTATGGACTATTGCTGAACATGATGGCATGTGCCCTTAATCCCAGAACATGAAAGGCAAAGGTCGGCAGGTGTCTGTGAGCTCAAGGCCAACCTAATCTACATGACAAGTTCCAGGACAGCCAGGGTGACACAGTGAGACCCTGTCTCAAAAAAAAAAAAAAAAAAAAACCAAGAAACTAACTTTGGGGCTAGAGAGATGGGGAGATGGGTCAGCAGTTAAGAGCACTGGCTGCTGTTCCAGAGGATCTAAGTTCCATCCCAGCACCCATACGTTGGCTCACAACCATCTCTAACTCCAGTCCCAGGAGAGCTGACATGTCTTCCAGCTGCCATAGGCACTGTGTGTAAGTTCTGCACAGACATACATGCAGGCAAAAACCCATACATAGAAAACAAGTGAATGAAATAAAATTTAGAACCACATAGTTCAGCATAGAGAGGTGGCATTGCCAGGCTACTGGGTCTCCTTTCCTGGACACAGTTCCTAAGCCACACTCTCAAATCCCAAGATATGGAGTCAGAAGTCACAGCACTTCCTGTATGTTAAGCCAGGGCACACCTAGCCAGACTGAGGGCAGCTCAGTCAGGGTCATACAGCACAGCAGAGCACCAAACCCAGGCACGGCAGGGGTTTAATGTACAGGCCTTTAAACCCCCCCCCCTGCGAGGGAGGGGGAGGCTGGCAGATCTGAGTTTGAGACCAGCCTGGTCTACATAGTGAGTTCCAAGTCAGCCAGGACTACTTAGTGAAACTCTGTCTCAAAAAAAAGAAAGGAGGGAGGGGAGGGGAGGGGAGTGGTCTAGAGAAATGACTCAATGTTTTAGAGTATTGTTGCTCTTACAGAGGACTCCAGTTCAATTCCCAGCACCCATGTGGTGGCTCATGACTATTAGTAACTCCAATTCCAAGGGATTCGACACCCTAACACACTCTTCTGATCTCTGCCAGCACCAGCCAGGCACACACATGCACATAACATACATACATTCATACACATAAATAAATCTAAAATGTGAAATTTAAAAAAACTGTTTATGTGCATTGATGTTTTGACTATATATATATATATAGACATATATATATGTCTGTGTGAGGGTGTCGGGTCCCCTGGAATTGGGGTTGCAGACAGTACGGAGCTGCCTTGAGGGTGCTGGGAATTGAACCCAGGTCCCTATGGAAAAGCAGCCAGTGCTCTTAACCACTGAGCCATCTCTCCAGCCCTGTTTGTTTTTTTTGAGATGGGGTCTCTCTGTGTAGTCCTGCTGTCCTGGAACTCATTCTGTAGACCAGGCTGGCCTCAAACTCAGAGATCTACATTCCTCTGCCTCCTCAGTGGTGGGATCAAAGGTGTGCGCCAAAAAAAAAAAAAAAAGAAAAAAGAAAGAAAAAAAATTAAGGCTGAAGGACAGGGTGACGCCAGTGGAGTCTAGGATCTACTCTGGAAACAAACAGTCATCCCAGACTCTCCTACACCAAGGACAGCCCTCCTGCAGCGAGTGGCCAAATGGAAGGTAAGGAGTTCCTAGGGTGACCTCTGCTGGGCCTCTAGGGTGAACTCTGCTGAAGGAGTTCCTGAATTCTATCACTGCCCAAAGGGACCGGGAGGAAAACAAACCCCTCCCCCAAGGATAGTCCTGCCGAGAGCTCTCTCCTTAGGAACTCATCTACAATCACATCACTAGGGAAAGTATGGCCCTTGAAGATTGTCATGCAGTGCCGTGACAGATGTCATTCATCATTTACACCGACAAGGAAGAGTCTCAAGTGTCCCAGGCTGGCCTAACCTCCCTGTGTCCGTGAAATGACCTTGAACTCCTGACACCTCTGGCTGCCACCTCCCAAGCCCTAGGCTGATAGGTGTGTACCACCACACCCAGTTCATTCAGTACAGCGGCTGTAGAGATCAGAGCCAGTGCCCGACTTGAGCTAGATGAACTCTACCCACTGGACTACGGCCCTAGCCCCAAGCTGCCCAGCTGCCAGTCTTCAGGAAAAAAAAATATTTTATGTATAAGAGTGCTCTGTCGCCGGGCGATGGTGGCGCACACCTTTAATCCCAGCACTCGGGAGGCAGAGGCAGGTGGATCTCTGTGAGTTCGAGACCAGCCGCTCCAAAGCCACAGAGAAACCCTGTCTCGAAAAAGCAAAAAAAAAAAAAAAAAAAAGAGTGCTCTGTCATTCTGGGTATCAGATCCATTTCAGATGTGAGCCCTGAGACACCAGGTGCGTGCTGGGAATTGAACTCAGGACCTTGGGAAAAGCAGCCAACACTCTTAATCACTGAGCCACCTCCCCAGCCCCCAAGCTATCAGCCTTGGCCTCAGGCATTCCCATCACTTTCAGCAATGCCTGACTGTGTGAGTACTAAAGACACTTTCTCAAATGCAAGAGACCAGTGGACCTTGGGCAACTTGCTTCCAACCTGAGGACTTTTCCACCTGTACTGGTGAAAACTGCTTACCTCCAAACACAGAAAAGCCTGCAGTGTCTGTTGATTCTCCTCCCCCCCTTCAAACTGGCCCTTCTTCCTGCTGGCCACCTCCAGAAAGCCTTCCCTGGCTAGCCTCCGGACCTGTCCTGGCCTCGGTCCCAGAACACTCCATCCCCACATACTCAACAAGTGTGATCTTTCCGGAAAATATGGATTCCTGTTTGCTTTTGCTTTTTCAACTTCCTCTTATGTCAGACACGGGAAGACTCCACCTTCTGTGACTCCACGTCAGTAAGAGCATGTGTGTCTGAGATGTGACTGAAACAAGGACTAAAAGGAACTAAACCAATGTCCAAGTCCTCAGCATCCCACATGAGAGGACTGCCATCGCTGGACCGCAGCTATCTAATGGGTTCTTGAACACCCTAGTTTTACAGATATAGAAGAGTAAATAGGCACCCTGTGTCTTGGAGCTCCAGGGACAGCAGGGTATTTCTCATTGGCCTCCAAACCTACTCCTACCAGACTCATGTTAACTAAACTTCTAACAGAATCTAATAACCCCTGCCTTCTGCATTGACTTCTCTTTCCTGTAAGTTTTCTGTCCTCTCTTGTAAGAACCTTGGATCAAGGCTGCATCCAGGGAAAGGTCGCAGAGAAGTTGTCTGTCCAGTGTCACGGGTCTTAGTAGCTGTATGAGAACTGAACTGCCTGACTCTGGTACTGTTCCCACTCTATCGAGTTCCCTCAGCTCTCTCTGGGCTGACTCCTGTCCATACAGCGAGCTGTGTAAGATCACCAAGTCTCGGCCCGGCAGTGGTGGCACACACCTTTAATCCCAGCACTCGGGAGGCAAAAGCAGGTGATCTCTGTAAAGTCGAGGCCAGCTTGGTCTACAGAGTTCCAGGACAGCCAAGACTGATTCACAGGGGAACCCAGTCTCAATAAATAAACAAATAAATAAAACACAAAACAAAACAACAACAACAAAAAGCTCTCTAGGTCTCAGTCCTGGGTCTTCTGGAGAGTCATGTTAGTTTGGGAGACTTCTGATTTTCATTTTCAATCTCAGCCTGGTTAAATTAGCCATTCACTGTCACTAAGCCTCAGGGTTTTCACCGGCAAAGGAGATTTTTGTTGTTGTTGCTATGTAGCCTGGGCTGGCCTCAAATTTATTCTCCTGCCTTAGCAGCTCCAGTGCCGGGATTCTAAGTGTGCTGCCACCATGCAGGGCTCTGCAAATGGGCTCTAGTGAGGAAATGGATGTAAGTCTCCCGACACATCCAGGGTAGTCAATCAATGTCAGATTTCTTCCTTTCCATGTCTGAAAGGGGAAGTGCAAGAGTCCTGGGGGAAGATGTGCAGCTCAAAACTCCACTGCGAGCACCGGCTCCCACTTTACAGTACAACAGTGATGGGAACGGGACCGTGCCTCTCACATCTCTGGCTCTCAGAATGAGATGACCTAATGAGCTTCCCACAGAGCCTTCCTGTTCTTCCAGAAAGTTCCCTCCTGTATTCCTCCTTCCCCAAGCTCCATCCTGATGGCCATTTGCTCTGAAAGAGTTAAGCCTCCAGCCTTTCCTTCTTGGCCAGTGGAGATTAGAGAGATCGGATTTATTTCTCTTAATAAACAGAAAAGAAGTTGGGCCAGACAGGTGACAAGGAAACAATTGGAACAATAGAAGGCTGGAGCAAAAAGGAACAAGGCTGCCCTTGGAAGGACCCGGGGCCACCTCCAGACCTGAGAAGACAACAGCTCAGGGCAGAGGGTGTCACCCATGCACGTGGACTCGGTGAGGCTGACATGCTGCCCAGAAAGCCCAGTGCCACTTAATACCAAACATAAGGCAGGATGACCCCCAGGAGGCCAGAGTACTAACCTACAACTCAGTATTGGCAGCCCTCTGCCTCCAGGCTGCTTGCCTGGAAAATAAGAAAGGAATCCACTCCCCTTGGGGTAGACCACCATCCCCTGACAACCTGACCACAACCCATTCAGCTGCAGTTCTAACTCAAGCTCTCCTAAAGGAGAGGGGAATGACTTCACCCTCAACCCCAGTGGGGAACCCCGGGACAAACTTCTCCAGTTCGGGGTTGCAGAACACCTGGAAACACCCCTCATCCAAACCTTCCCTCAGGGCTTGGCTCATTCATCTCAGTCCCAGCGCCCTAACTTCTATTTGTGGCTGGCCCGCAGGGAAACAGGGCCCTTATCCAAAAGGAAGATCAGGCCGGATGCAATGCACAAGAGGTTTTCCACCCTTTTCCTGACCCCTAAAGTTCCTTCTAATTCTCCAGAGGTGGTTAAAGGACACTGGAAAGGTAAACACGGCTAGATGGGACGGGCCCTGACCCCTCCATTCCCTCACCTTCAGCACTGTGTCTGGGCAGTACAGGAGAGACGCTTCCAGGGGCAGCCTGCCTTCTACTCCCCAGCAGAGCCTAAAGGTCTCCCCACCAAACTGAAGACAGAAGCAGATGCAGGAAAAGCCAAACAAGTGGCCAACATACAGTGACCCTAACAGGCATGGGCCAGGTCCTTCCCCGTTTCTCAGGCTGCCCATCCCTTAGGTTCCAGGAAGAGCCATGGGCTCAAAACTGCATGAAGACTAGCAAACAGCTGCTAGACTTCATCCACCCAGCCTAGGCACAGCCTCTCGATTTAACTTGGACCTCAGTTTCCCCCTTTCTCCACAGCAGCAAGTCCCTACCAGGACTAGGGAAAGGAGTGAGTGAGGAGGATAGGCCTTTGGTGATCTCACCACCCCGGGAGGTGGATGTTTGTGGTTTGGCCCAGGTAAGGAGGGGGTGGGGGCTGAGAAAAGCTAACTGTGCTGAACGACCTAAGGTAAAGGCCTCTAAGCTGAGTCCTTTGTGGGGCTGGGAACCAGGATCTACCCGGAGGGCAAAAACTCCTTTGGAGCAGGTTGACCTTAAAGACCCAAAGAGACTGCCACCCCAAGACCCAAGGCCACCTGCCTCTCCCTTTGGCCCCAGGCCAGAGTCACGTCTCTGACCCCCTGACTCAGCAGAGGGCAGAACCTGGGAGAGCAAGGGAGAAGTGTATCTCCACCAGGAGGGCCAAGGAGCCGACACTTCCTGCTTCAGTCAGGGGATCCCTGCCCCAGACGGGGGTCTCGACCCCTCAAAGTTGGATAGACTGTGTCTCTGGAGCGACGCAGGATCTATGTTGGGGTACCCTAGGTTCTTCACTTCCTCCAACACTACTGCCTAGGAGACAACCTTTCTACACAGGTCGACCCCCCAGAGGACCCACCCTGCCACACCCTCGGAGCGCTCAACCCAGGTGCCCAGCCACCTTACCCCGGCCTTTGCCCTTGGCCCGCTTGGCCTTGTCGTCCGCCTTCTTGGCCCGGGGGGTGGCCGAGTCGGCGCCCTCGGCCCCGGCCGCCTTCTTCTTGCGCCGTTTGCCCCGCAGCCAGCTGAAGGCGCGGCGGAGGCCGGAGCGGGACTTCTTTCTGCGCGGGGGGCCGCCGGGGCTCCCGGGCTCCTCGGCCGCAGGTGCGGCGGGGGGCGCGCGGGCCGCCATGGCGCGGGGCTGGGGGCGCGCGGTGCCAGCGGCGGGGGTCAGGCCCCCTGCGGCGCGGCGCCCATGCGCGGGGGCGGCCGCCGCTGGAGACGCGCCCGGAGAAAAGTTTGGGCGGCGGAGGACGAACGAGCGCTGCGGGGGCGGGGGCAGCGCGGGCGGGGCCGCGGGGCGGGCGGGGCGCGAGCGGTGGGAGCGGCCGTCGGGGGGGGGGGCGGCGGTGGCAGCGCAGTGGCAAACCGCCCCTCCCCGCCAGCAGAGCCCCGAGGACGAGGTCAGGCTACAGACGAGGGGGTCTCCCCAGTTGTGCAAGTCCGCCCGCGGAGGACCCCGAGAAAGTTGGGGATCCCTAGGGCAAGAAGGGGCTGTAGGGAAGGGCTAGGCTAGGACCACCCCAGGAGAGCTGGTCGTCTGGAGTACGTTTGAGGAAGACTTTTTCCCCAACACCTGGGACCTGTGGCAGGGAGCAGGTATTCCCCTGGCTCAGGACCACAGCAGACCCAGCCTCCAGCGACGCTCTGCGTTCCTGATTGTACCAGCTACTTTCGTGCGTTCCTGGAGTGGGTTGATAAGACCTCAGTTTACCCTTTATTGACCTTCGATTGCCCTAGGGCACCCTCGTTTAGAGTCGGGCTTTCCCACTGAGGAGGTGCTCGAGGGAGATAAATTAGGGTGGGTCTTGACGTAGGTGCCTAGAATGTCTGGAGTAGCTAGTAAGAGAAAGCCTTTAGAAATCTGGAAAATGCTGTGTTCATTTCCTTGCAGGCCTCTGGTGCTGACCAAGCCCTTTTATATCTCTGACTCTACAAGCTCTGAGGAAAGCAAGGTAGGGAATGTTACCCTTTAGGACAGAAGGAAGCTCATCTCCGCCTAGAGGCTAGAAATCCTACTCCTTGATCCCCAGAAAGGGCTTGTGGGTCGCCCCACAGTTAGAGTTGTCCAGCATTATCAGCTTGAAACATCACACAGCTTGATCCTTGTCCTGGTCACGGCCTAATCTGCTCTGGCATGCAATAGACCTCACTCTAAGAGAGCTGACTGCACCTGCCTTAGCCCCTGGATGTTCCAAGGCTCCAGCAAGTGGAGAACCTGGGCCCTCAGGCAGATCACCTGCTACCCACGCTGGGACTCAGTTTCCTGATAACACTACTCAAGCCTACAGAGTGTAGGCTTCATTCCCAAAGAGGCAATGGGCCCTGCCCTCAGGGGGCTTCTGACCAAACCTCCAGGACCTCAGCTCTTCCTGTGTTTACTGTCAAAGGAAAGGTGTCAAAGGCAGTACTGAGACTTGCAGAGAAAAGTGAGCAAGGTCTCAGGAAAGGGATAGTCTGCACACACTCAGGAGTATGAAGGCAAACACCCTGGCTTTTCCATTTGTTTGTTTTCACGTGTAAACAAGTCTTTTCTTAATGCCAGCCACGCACAGCAGGAGGGGAAAGGTGGACTAAGAGATCCAACTGCTTGCAGCCCTTGCTCTGGTTTTTGGCAGGAGCCAGGAGCCTTAGAAGAGTGTTCATTATTTCTTGCCCACCACCAACTCTTTCGATACTCTTCCCAGTGGCAGAGTTTAGCTGTATAATTTGCAAGGCCCCTTGTTCAACTATCATATCATCATCTTATGATGGACCTAGGTAAGCTGCTACCACCACCACGCCTGACTGCAAAGGAGGACCCGGGTTCATGGCAACTTTCAGCTCTCTGTAACACCAGTTCCAGAGAATCCAGCAACCCTCACACAAATACACATGCAGGCAAAACACAAATGCACATAAATCATTAAAGTTGTATTATTTAAAATTTAAAAAAAAAATCATCGCTTTCCATGAACTTGCAGCAATGGCAGGCAGAGTGCTTGCCTCCCTTGCCTGAGGCCCTGGGCTCACCACTGTGCAGAAGGAAGAGAAAGAAAAAGACTTCAGGAAACGAGGGTGCTGGTAGCTCAGAGTGCTTGCACCAGCACAGAGTCCTGTCTCCAGCCCCAGCTCTCTCTTGAGATCTGTATAGTCCAGTTGTGCTAGTGCTGTCTGTAACCCCAGCTCTCAGGAGGTGGAAGCAGGAAGGTCAGTTCAAGATCATCCTGAGCTACTGAGGGAATCTGAGGCCAGCCTGGATTTTATGAGAACTTTGGTGGGTGGGGCGACGCCAAAAGGTTCTACCTAGCCCAGGACCTTTCTGAGTTCAAGACCATTATGTGACTCGGACAGAACCCCCTGGAATTAACCCACAGAGCAGAGCCTCTGGTTCAGAGAGGAAGGAAAGAATACAGAAAAGTCAGGATTATATTCCATTCCCTCCTCCTTGTTCCAGTGCACAGCCGGCCTCCCCAGGCTCAGAGCAGCGGCCCAGCGCTCTGTCTACTGTTTAAATACGCTTCTGGGACACCCAGCATGGGAAGGGCCAACCTGGGCCCCAGCTGTGGCTGAGTGCTCCCCTGGATTCATGATTGCCTGGCTGGGCTCCCTTACTTCCGTGGCAGGACCTGGAAGAGACTTCCCAGCAGTCCCTGTAACCCACGCACAAAGTCCAACCTGGAGCCAGGCTGTCACCTGACCCAGCAGGAAGTTGCCAACCTGTCCCCGGAGAGGAACTAGCAATAACCAGACTTAGGGCCGCAGCCCAAGGTCCCTCTAGCTTTGTTCTAATGTTTTTGGAAAGCTCAGGACTAGATCTGCCGCCCACAGGCACCTGCTTTTGTCTCTGTCTGGGCCTGACTTGTCCAAGTACAGATTTCTCTCTCGGCCAGGCGGAGGTGTGAAATGTCCCTCGTTTCATTTGGATACTAGAAAGGGGTTGGGAGCTCCTGTGCCTACCCCCTCCCCTGTTGGCTTTTGGACCAATTGGAAGGGCTAGAATCTTAGTGAAGGGTGGAACAGTCCTGCTAAATTGCAGGCCCCCAGTAAACCCTTGGAAGAGAAACACACACACACACACCCCACAGAGGCCATGCCACCCCCACCTACCAGCATGCCCACGCCAAGTGCCCCCCCACCCTACCCCATCTAGCAGATCTGTTAACATTTCAAACAACCTCCCTGCAGAGAACTTCTTTGATCTTCCCTGCAGAGCCCCAGACTAATTCCACCCATTCAGCCTCTCCCTGCCCTTTCTGGGCTAAGAGGTGAAGTAACTGCCCAGGGTCATGGGTAGTGGCCCAGTGCAGGTGCGCCCAGCTCCCAGCTGATGCCAGCTTACTAGAAGCTAAAGGAATGAGAAGATTTAAGAACAGAGAGAAGAGGTCACAGCCAGCAGCCTCCCCTGTGGAATGGGTGGTGGTTCCCTCCATTGTCTCAGTAGATAGCCTGACAGCCTGTTCTGGGTTCCAAGCATCCAGAAATGGGCCACAATCACTGGTTATTATTCGCTTATTAAAAATAATGATTAATTTCCTGTGTATGAGTGTTTTGTCTGCATGTATGTATGGGTATCACGTGTGTGCCTGGTACCCATGGGGGCCAGGAAAGGGTGTTGGGTCCCCTGGAACTGGAGTTACAGAGGGTCATGAGCCACCCTGTAGGTGCTGGGAACCGAAGCCAGTTCTCTTAACCTCCGGGCCCTCTCTCCAGCCCCTATTATTCGCTTGTAACCGAGTGCAGTAATTGGTCTGGCAGCTGTATTGTCAGCAGCTGTAATCCAGCTACTCAGAAAGAGCATGGCTTAGGACATTCAAGTCCAGGGCAGCACTGAGAACCCTGTCTCAAAAAGAGGTGCTGGAGATGAGGAATACAACTCCTCAGTGGTAGAGCGCAGACCTAGCGTGGCCGTGAGTTCAATTCCCAGTCCATACTGATTCTTTTTCAGTGATGCCACATGTTTCCTCTCTCAGGGCCCATTATTTCTACATCCTCCCCAGTCAAATGAACAAAACTCTTTATGTCGCTGAGGAGGAGGATAACCTATGTTCCTGACTTGACTTCCTGATCCTCCCGTCTCTATCTCCCAAATGCTAGGATTACAAGTGTCTGCCACCACTCCTGGCTTACACTGCAGAGGAACCAACTTGGTCCTCAAAAGTGCTCATCAACCTCAAAAGTGTATACCCAGGCCTTGTGGGGTTTCCAAGAATTTTGTTGTTTTGTTTTGTTTTTGTTTTTCAAGACAGGATTTCTCTGCGGCTTTGGAGCCTCTCCTGGAACTAGCTCTGTAGACCAGGCTGGTCTCGAACTCACAGAGATCCACCTGCCTCTGCCTTTGGAGTGCTGGGATTAAAGGCGTGCGCCGCCACCGCCCGGCGCTGAACTATTTTATTTTTATTTCTGTGTATGTCTCTATGTGCATACCTCAGAGAGGGTGTTGGATGCCCTGAAGCTAGAGTTCTGTGTGGGTTGTGGCCTGTCCCTTGAGAGTCCTGGAAATCAGACTCAGATGCTCTACGAGAGAGCAAGCACGCTAAGCTGCTGAGCCATCTTTCCAGCCCTCTCAACCCTTGTGCAGTTTTTGTTTTGTTGATTTTCTTTTTTGAGTCAGAGTTTCAGATTGTAGCTCAGGCTAGCCTCAATCCTCCCACTTCAATTTTCTGAGTACTGGAAACACAGGTATGACCCATCATTCTGGACTTCCTTTTTATTTTTAGTTATTTGGGTTTTGGTTTTTTTTTTTTTGTATTTTTTTGGTTTTTCAAGACAGGGTTTCTCTGAAGATTTGGAGCCTGTCCTGGGACTCACTCTGTAGACCAGGCTAGCCTCAAACTCACAGAGATCTGTGTGCCTCTCCTCCTGAGTGCTGGGATTAAAGGTATACACCATCACCACCAGGTATATTTTTTTATTTTTATAAATTGTATTATGTCCCAGCACTCGGGAGGCAGAGGCAGGTGGATCTCTGTGAGTTCGAGACCAGCCTGGTCTACAAGAGCTAGTTCCAGGACAGGCACCAAAACCACAGAGAAACCCTGTCTCGAAAAACCAAAAAAATAAAAATAAAAAAATAAAAAATTGTATTGTGAGCCGGGCGGTGGTGGCGCATGCCTTTAATCCCAGCACTCGGGAGGCAGAGGCAGACGGATCTCTGTGAGTTCGAGACCAGCCTGGTCTACAAGAGCTAGTTCCAGGAGAGGCTCCAAAACCACAGAGAAACCCTGTCTCGAAAAACCAAAAAAAAAAAAAAATTGTATTGTGTGTGTGTGTGTGTGTGTATGTGTGCGTGCACGCATGCAGGAGTGTGTGTACCGTAATATGTGTGGTCAAATATAATTTTCAGAAGTTGGTTCTTTCCTTTCACGAGGTGGGTTCAAGGAATGGAACCTGTCAGGCCTGGTGACAGATGTCTTTATCTGCTGACCCACCTTGCCCAGCCCTTGTATTTCTGGAGAAGGAGTCTCCCTGCGTAGCTCAGGTTATCTTCAAACTCGTGATCACCTGCCTCCACACACAGCCCACCCCCACGTTCTAACAGATAAAATAGGTAAAAGCCGTGCTCTGTATGAATCGATTTTATTTTATAAATCAAAACTTTCAGGCTCTGAGAGTAAAGAGCCTCCTGTACAAGGATAAGGACCTGAGCTCAAATCCCCAGAACCCATGTCAAGTTGGACACAGTGTCTGCAGTATACAGGAAGTGGGGGGATAGAGACAGGAGAGCCCACAGAAGCTCTTAGGCCAGACTGCCTGGGCAAAGATGCATGGCGAAGAAGAGATCTTGCCTCAAACAAGGTTAAGAGGCAAGGATGACATGTGAGCCTGCCCTCTGACCTCCATAAAGTGCACAAACACACTTCTTTAAAGATTTGTGTATTCATATATTTTATGTTTATGCGTGCTCTGTCTTTATGCACACCAGAAGAAGAAATCTGATCCCATTACGAATGGTTGTGAGCCACCATGTGGTTGCTAGGAGTTGAACTCAGAATCTCTGAAGGAGCAGTCAAGTGCTCTTAACAACTGAATCATCTCTCCAGCCCCTGAGCCATCTCTCCAGCCCCTAAGCCATCTCTCCAGCCCCACATACATACTTTTAAAAAATCAAAACTTTATAGCTTTGGCTGGGTATGATAACTAACACGCCCGTGTGTGTATCCCCAGCCCCTGAGAGATAAAGGCAAGGAGGATCATGAGTCCAAGGCCAGCTGAGTACCTTCTACCCTGTCAGGAAAAATAAAAAGAAAGCCCACGTTGTAATATTAACTTGCCATAAAGTGAGTCAGGAAGCGCAGTGATGACATTTTGATGGCTTCAAACTGTGAAACGCTGAGTTATAGGTGGTGGTTATGGTTTTAAATGAGTGCCGGTATTTAATTTATTTCTGCTACAGTTGTGTTAGGCAGTAATTAGAAAATGCTGAGTCTCAGAGACAAGCAGGGACAAATGGGGAGAGTTTTAACAACTTGGTAGAAATGCCGGCTTTCTTTTGAGTTCTGCCTAGGCTCTCATCACCTAATCAACCAAGCTTAAAGCTATGCGTGGTGGCATAGCTGGAGCCCAGCCTGATCTACATAGTGAAACCCTATCTCAAGAAAAACAAAAAGGATTTGGAGGTCCTGGCACACACCTTTAATCCCAGCACCTGGGAGGCAGAGGCAGGTGGATCTCTGTGAGTTCAAGGCCAGCCTGGTCTACAAGAGATAGTTCCAGAACAGGCTCCAAAATTGCAGATAAACCCTGTCTCAAAAAACAAAACAAAATAAGTCCTTATTGCTTGAGGGGACAAGCAGGTTCTTAGAAGGGTCCCGCGCTGGCCTCTGGCTCCTGTTCTGGGACTAAAGGCTTGCGCCACCACACTCAGCAATTGACTCTGGCAGAGGACTTTAGGACTTTAGTTTGGTCCTCAGCATCCACATGGTGGCTCACAGCCATCTGCAACTCCAGTTCCAAGGGACCCAATAGGCACCACATAGCACACATACCTATATGCAGGCAAAATATTCATACACATAAAATAAGAAAATATTTTCAGGACTAGAGAGATAACTCTGCTGTTAAAAATGTAAGAGCACTGGCTGCTAGTCCAGAGGTCCTGAATTCAATTCCCAGCAACCACATGGTGGCTCACAACCATCTGTAATGAGATCTGGCACCCTCTTCTGGCATGCAGGCACACATGGAGGCAGAATGTTGTATAAATAATAAATAAATCTTTAAAAAAATGTATATCATACCTACGAACACCTGATTTTTTGACAAAGAAGCTAAAAATATAAAATGGAAAAATGAAAGCATATTCAACAAGTGGTGCTGGCATATCTGGATATCAACATGTGGAAGAATGAAAATAGATCCATATCTACTTCCATGCACAAAACTCAAGTCCAGGGAGCTGGAGAGATGGCTCAGTGGTTAAGAGCATTGCCTGCTCTTCCAAAGGTCCTGAGTTCAATTCCCAGCAACCACATGGTGGTTCACAACCATCTGTAAAGATGTCTGGCGCCCTCATCTGGCCTTCAGGCATACAGACAGAATATTGTATACATAATAAATAAATAAATATTTAAAAAAAAAACAAAAACAAAAAAAACTCAAGTCCAGATGGATCAACGACCTCAACATAAAACCAACCACACTGAACCTCATAGAAGAGAAAGTGAGAAGTACACTTGAATACATTGGCACAGGAAACCACTTCCTAAATATAACCCCAGTAGCACAGACACTGAGAGAAACAATTAATAAGTGGGACCTCCTGAAACTAAGAAGCTTCTATAAAGCAAAGGACATGGTCAACAAGACAAAACGGCAGCCTATAGAATGGGAAAAGATCTTCACTAACCAAACCCACATCAGAGGGCTGATCTCCAAAATGTACAAAGGACTCAAGAAATTGGTCATCAAAAGAACAAATAGTCCAATAAAGAAATATGGGTACAGACCTAAACAGAGAACTCTCAACAGACAAATCTCAAATGGCTGGAAGACACTTAAGGAAATGCTCAACATCCTTAGCCATCAGAGAAATACAAATCAACTCTGAGATTCCATCTTACACCTGTCAGAATGGCCAAGATCAATAACACTGATGACAGCTTGTGCTGAGGAGGATGAGGGGTAAAAGGAACACTCCTCCCTTGCTTGTAGTAGTGCAAGCTGGTACAGCTGCTTTGGAAATCAGTGTGGAAATTTCTCAGAAAATTAGGAAACAACCTACCTCAAGACCCAGCAATACCACCTTTAGGTATATACCCAAAGGATGCTTAAAATCATACCACAAGCACATGTGCTCAACTATGTTCATAGCAGCATTATTTGCAATAGCCAGAACCTGGAAACAACCTAGGTGCCCTCAACTACAGAATGGATAGAGAAAATGTGGTCCATTTACACAATGGAGTGTTACTCAGTGGTAAAAAATAATGACATCTTGAAATCTGCAGGCAAATGAATGGATCTAGAAAAAAAAACATATTGAGTGAGGTAACCCAGACCCAGAAAGACAAATATAGTATATACTCATTCATAAGTGACTTTTAGACATAAAGCAAAAAAGAAAAAAAAAACAGCCTATAATTCACAACCCCAAAGAATGTAGACAACAAAGAGGACCTTAAGAGAGACATACATGGATCTACATAGGAAGGAGAAAAAGACAAGATCTCCTGAGTAAATTGAGAGCGTGGAGGTTTGGGAGGGGGTAGAAGGGGAGAGGAGAGGAAGGGAGGAGGACGTACAAAAAATGTATAGCTCAATAAAACAATTTTTAAAAAAGAATGTATATCATCCTTACAGAGGAGCAGAGTTCGATTCCCAGCACCGACACTGGGTGGTTCACAACTGCCAGCAACTCTGCTTCAGGAGGCTCCAGTGCCCCTTCTGGTATCCGAGGGCATCAGCCTTCATGCTCACATAGCGTACACATCACACACACACACACACACACACACACACACACACACACTTAAAAATGAAACCTTTTTAGAGATTTATCTTGAGCATGGGAGTGTTTTGCTTGACATGTAAGTATGCACACCACATGCATGCCTAGAACCTGACAAAGTCAGAAAGCGCCATTGGCTATCCTGAAGCTAGACTTCCAGGTGGTTGTAATCTACCACGTGGGTGCTGGGAACCAAACCCAGGTCCTCTGCAAGAGCAACGAGTGCTCTTAACTACTAAGCCATGTGCCCAGCCCCAAAAATTCAAAGAAAGAAAACTGTTATGTTTTCCTATCCTGGTATGATGGCCCATGCCGAATACCCAGCCCTCAGAAGGCTGGAGCAAGAGGGTCTGAACGTGCAAGGCTGGTCTGGACTTCACTGTAGTGAGTTTGAAAGTAGGGAGGCTGGTTATAGAGGGAGCCTCAGCCTCCAAATAACATCTTTTTTTTTTTAATTTATTTATTTATTATGTATACAACATTCTGCCTCAATGTATGCCTGCACACCAGAGGAGGGCGCCAGATCTCAGTACAGATGGTTGTGAGCCACCATGTGGTCGCTGGGAATTGAACTCAGGACCGCTGGAAGAGCAGCCAGTGCTCCTAACCTCTGAGCCATCTCTCCAGCCCATAACATCTTATTTTAATATTGTTTTTGAGATAGGGTTTCTCTGTGTAGCCCCGGCTGTCCTGGAGCTCACTCTGTAGACCAGGTTTGTCCCCCTCCCCTCAGAGATCTGCCCACTTTTGCCTTCCGCGTGCTGGGAGTACAGGTGTGCATCACCGCTGCCTGGCCTTATTTTAATTTAAAATGTTTTACTTTTATTATGGTTGGAGTGAAGGCGCATACTTGTGCCAAAATGTGTGTGTGTGAGTGTGTGTGGCAGAGGACAACTTTTGGGAGTTGGCTCTCTCCTTCTGGAACTCGGGTTTGTCAGGCTTTCGCAAAAAACACCTTAATCTGCTGAGTCAATTTGCTGTCCTCCAAATAAACGGAGTGAATGAGTGAGAATGTACGTGTGTGTGTGCGTGTGCGTGCGTGTGCGTGTGTGGTCTCAGATGGTTGTTGAATTTCTAGTCGTTCTCAATCTTCTTAATGCTGCGACCCTTTAATACAGTTCCTCGTGTTGTGGTGACTCCCAACCATACAATTATTTTTGTTGCTGCTTCATAACTATAATTTTGCTACTGTTATGAATTGCAATGTAAATATTTTTGGAGATAGAGGTTTGACAAAGGAGTCTCGACCCACAGACTGAGAACCACTGCTTTACATGAACCCACAAAAGGAGCCCTGAAGCCAACCTCATTCCCATACCCTCCTCCCAACTTGTCCCTAATTGCTGGGTGTCCTTGGGCAAGGAACTTGCCTCGACTGGACACAGCTCTCCCTGCTTGAAGATCTGATTCGCAGATGAGCCCTGCCACTGGAAGTGTCTGAGGGTGCAGCCCACATATGCAGAAATCTTATCAATTTCCACTCACCCCCATCCCAGAGCTGGGCCCAACTTGGGCCCCATGAAACCACTGAACTGCCCAAGTTGGAAGGCAGAGGCGGGTTGCCATGGAGAGAGGCTTTGTTTCCCCCAACTGTCTGACAGTATCTGAGACACACACAAAACCCATCCAGATGGAGGATGACCTAGCCTGGGAGAGCCGGCGTTTCCTGACCTGAGGGGCTCAAGGCTTACCGCTCTCCAAACACAGGGGTCAGCACTCCTGTGACACAGGGCTGTGAGTAGCCTGGTCTGTCAGCTGGAAGAGCTTCCTGGAGGGAGTGTGGAAGGGGCCCCTCTCTAGGCGTTTGCTGACACTCCACCAGTCCTCAGCAGCACCGCTGGCCCTGTGCCCAAAGGCAGGCCTAGGAGGGCAACACCCCCATGTTGCTGGGGAAGTGGGGGGTAAAGCTTCCTGCCATCACCACCGGGAAAGAGACAGATGAGGGTTCTCAAAGACAGCTTCCCCAGCCTTCCGTCTACAGTGGGACAGCAACACCGCGGGACACACCCACATACTATGATGATTCATAGTAGCACATCTAGACACATGAAAACACAAACTCAGATATGCTAAGACCGACAGATATCTAAACATGTGTAAACAGAACAGAAACGTTCTGAAACACTCAGATGCCCACACACTTATAGTACACACACACACACACACACACACACACACACGCTGCCAGCACACCCGCTCCATCCGTTTCCTCAGGCACACTCAGATGACATCAGTGCACAAGTCCCCAGATACACAGATGTTCACTGATACATACTGAATACACGCATGCTCTGCAGCCCATGACCCACACAGGGAGACATCCACGGGTTGGCGACACAAACGTAGACACCAAGACACAAACAGCTGACAAGTAGCAACACAGGCCCAGGCAATGGAGAGCAAAGGGGAGAGGGCTAATCCTTAGCTAGGGCCAATGCTTCAGCAGGCGGCATGAAAGGATGTTTATCTGTCAGATCTTTTTAAAACTCTTCCAGCAAGCTGTGTGGTTGGTAGCATCATCCCTACTTTATACAAATGTGATTATGTAAAACATACAGGCTTGGGCTACCGAGTGGAGAACTCGCCTGGAGGACACAAGGCCCTGGAGTAGGCCCCCTGGCCGAATGAAAAATAGTAAGGGAAAGAGGTGAAAGGAAGAAAGGAAGAGCATGAGGGAGAGAGGGGAGGGAGGAAGAATGGACAGAGGGGCAGACAAAACGCCAAGAGCTGCGGAACTAGCTCAGGGTAAACTGCTTGCTGCATAAGCGTGAGGACCGGAGTTCAGATCCCCAGCGCCCATGTAAAAAGCCAGGGCCTGGGCTAGGGAGATGGCTCAGCTATTTAGAGCACTGGCTGCTCTTCCAGAGGACCCAAGTTCAGTTCCCTGTGCCTACAGGGCAACTCAAACTGCCTGTAACTCCGGTTCTAGGGGGTCTGACACCCTCACCAGACACACATGCAGGCAAAACATTAGTGCACATAAAATAAAAATAAATCATTAAAAAAAAAGCCAGGACATTGCTATCACCCTAGAGTCCTGCCAGTGTTAGGGGGTAGGAGACAGGTGGTGGGTCCTAGAACTCTCTAGCCCCGCCCCTCAGTTCATTTTCCAGTGAATGAGCTCCAGGTAAGCTCTAGGTTCTGCAAGAGAGAGCTCTGCCTCAAAAACAACCATGGTGGAGAGCAACTGAAGGAGACACTAGCATTGACCTCTGACCTCCACATGTGTAGGTTTGTGCACCATACCCAAGCACACACGCACGCACGCACACACACACACACACATACACACACACACGCATACACACACACACACACACACACACACACACACACACTGCAGAAATCAAGACGGTAAATTACAGAAACGCCTCTTTAAATACCCTTCTCCACTGCAGCCTGGCCACTATCCATTTACTCCCTTTCTACCAGGCAGTCTCTATTCTTATAGTCTCCTGTACACAGGCATGGGAAGATATTGCTAATTTGACCATTTTCCACAAAACTGGCTCAGGGAGGATGAGCTAATTGACCGAGGTCAGACAGCTAGTTAGTAGTAGAATCAGGCTTTGGATTTAGCCCTGACAGGGCTCACTTCAAAATGCCGTTTCTGCTGCCTCAG
Organism: Microtus oregoni; assembly: GCF_018167655.1. Classification (NCBI taxonomy): domain Eukaryota; kingdom Metazoa; phylum Chordata; class Mammalia; order Rodentia; family Cricetidae; genus Microtus; species Microtus oregoni. The sequence continues at coordinate 23,633,183 of NW_024543064.1, read as the reverse complement.
CCAGAAGACAACCACAGAGATACAAATCCACAGAGGAGAGGCCAGCCAGAGGGGCAGGAGGAGGGGCAGAGGGAGAGGCAGAATCTCTGCGGTGGAAACAAAGCTCCCTCCAGCCCCCCTGACGGCTGGATCCCTCTGAGGCACGGAGCCCTGATCTAATCCCTGGGGAGGGTTCTGGCCATTGTTCCTTCCTGTCCATTCCTATTAAGCGGAGACACATCCCTGGGAAGGGAATCTTTGAGTCACTGACTTTAGGTGAGCATTCAGATGACTAAAGATGGCCCTCACAGCTGCAACTCCTAGGCCCTCACACCAGCGACCTCTGTCTCCTAAACCCTCCTCTCCTCAAACCATTATCTCCCCAGTCCCAGGGGGGTTTCAGTCAAGCTGGAGGTTGGCCTTCTGCTGCCTGCCTAAATCTTTTCTTGTTGTTTCTGGGGTCCCCCAGTCTCCTGGGGCATAGAGCTCCTCACACTTCCGCCCTTACTTCACTCACTCGTGTGTGTGTGTGTGTGTGTGTGTGTGTGTGTGTGTGTGTTGTGTGTGTGTCTGTGTGTCTGTGTGTGTGTGTTGTGTGTGTGTGTCTGTGTGTGTGTGTTGTGTGTCTGTGTGTGTGTGTTGTGTGTGTGTCTGTGTGTGTGTGATGTGTGTGTGTGTTGTGTGTGGTGTCTGTGTGTGTGTTGTGTGTGTGTGTTGTGTGTCTGTGTGTGTTGTGTGTGTGTGTCTGTGTGGTGTGTGTGTGTGTATGCGTGTGTGTGTGGTGTGTGTGTGTGTGTGGTGTGTGTGTGTGTGTGTGTTTTGTGTGTGTGTGTATGTGGATGGTTTTGGTTTTTTGAGACAGGGTTTCTCTGTGTAACAGTCCTGGCTGTCCTGGAACTCACTCTGTAGACCAGGCTGGCCTTAAACTCACAGAGATCCACCTGCCTCTGCCTCCTGAGTGCTGGGATTAAAGGCCTGGACCACCACCTCCCAGTTTACCTTTGTTTTTTGGTTGGCAAAGTATTTCTCGTCCTTTAGGATCACGTGTTAAAGAGACATCTTCTCACGTACCCAAGGCTGGCCTTGAACCTTGAACTTTCTAATCCTCTGCACCTCCACTTTCCGAGTGTTGGGAGTATAGGCATGGACCCCCACTCTCAGTTTGTGCCGTGCTGAGGCAGGACCCAGAGCTCCAGGAAGACCCCACAAACACTGTACACACAGAGCTACATCCCCAGCCCTGTCACGTGTCTGTTGAGCCTTCTGACGTCAGTCAGGATCCTGCCCTGTGGGACTGTTCCTTAATTTCCACAACCCTGTGGAGGTCAGCATTATTGTTCCCATTTTATAGACAGGTAAATGAAGGCCTGGAGCAAGAAGTTCCTTTCTCCCAGGCTCTTGGTGAAGACACATGCAATCATAATCAGCAAACATGTTTTCTATTGTTCTCCCAGGTAGGCCACAGGGCCTGAAGTCACAAAGTCTGGTGCCTTTTGTCTCTGTATGTGCAGTGCCACCATAGACCTGGCACAGTGAGAGGACTTAGACAATGGTTGTTGGGAGGCATAGCCATCTATTTCCTGTCCCCTTGAGTGGCAGAAGAGAGAATAGGAGGGACATGTTGGAGGGTAGGGTATCCTGGGGTCCTGCTGGCTGGCTCCTTGGGTATGACAGAGTTTTCCCTTCAGGAGCTGCCCCTGGGTCCCCAGGAAAGCTCGCCAGCCCTACTGGGGAAGCATCTGGCTCTGGTACATCCCCCTTGAGTAGAAGGTCTCAACCAACGCGTCCTTAAACATTCGCGATTTCCTTGTCTATTCAGTGTGGTCCTAGGGCCCAGGGGAGATGACAGGGGACAGGGAAGGTCCCTAGTTACCGGTCACATACCCTCCCCAAAGTCCTGCAGCCTGAGCTTCCAGCCAGGGTAAGGACACTAGCCCCAAGTCACATGGTCAGTGAGCCAGGCCCCACAGTCAGGTGTGGCCCATCCTTCTTCTTCTTCATCCTGCATCCCCGCCACCAGCCAGGGAGGATGTGGGCCAGACTTGGAGGAAGCTCAGGGAAGCCATTTTTGAGGTGGGGCTGTGGCTGGACACAGCCTGCGATAACAAGGGCTTTATCCTGGCCCAGCACTTTCCCTGCCGTTAGCTCACTCAGCCCTCCCCAGCGGCTGTCCCGTGGGTGCCTATTATTATCTCCATTAGACAAACGAGGGGAGGAAGCTCAGTGCGGTCGAGTGACTTTCCCAAGGTTGCACAGCCCAGACCTAGCAGAGCACACACATTGGAGTCCTCGTTTTATACTGGGGGGAGGGGGGCAGGGGGAGGCAAGAGATGCAGTAGCTCACAGAGTTCTTGACCAGGGCTCAGGATGGCCTGGGTCCTGCTGCCTTGGGCTTCTGTCCCCTCCACCCTCCGCACCGCACCACCCCACAGCAGCTCTCTCTGGAGAAGGAGAGTGAGCTCCTAATCCCTGCTCCCTCAGACCTCATGCTAATGCCCGGGGATGTTTTTTCAGCCTCGCCCTGACTTGTCCACCTTTCTAACTCCTCTTCTGCCTGCAAGTGCCAGGCCACCTACTGACTTCCATGAAAAGGCTTCCTGGATTGACTCACCCAAGCTTATAGACTCCTCCTAAGGCACAATGTCCTATATAGAATTTTTTTTTTTCTTTGAGAGAGAGTTTCTCTGCATAGCCCTGTCTTGTCTGTCACTATCTAGGCCAGGCTGGCCTCAAACTTAGAAAGCCACTTGCCTCTGCCTCCCAAGTGCTGGGACTAAAGGTATGATCCACCACCACTCAGCAAGAGAATTTGTTTGTTTGTTTTTTGAGACAGGGTTTCTCTGTGTAACTCTGGTTGTCCTGGATCTCATTCTATAGACCAGGCTGGCCTCTAATCCACAGAGATCTACCTGCATCTGCCTCCCAAGTGCTGGAATTACTGGCCTGCATAACCACACCTGACTCAATCCTCCATATAAAATTTTAATGGACCAATTATCTTATTACATTGTTCATCTGCCTGCCTGCCTCTCTCATCAGAAAGGCTCCTTCAGGGCAGGGATAATGGTTTCCCACCCTGTCTACCCCGCACACAGCTGGAAATCTTTGCTGAGTGCTTGTTGAATGAATGCATAACACCCCTGAGGGCTGGAGGAGGCCAACAGCGGTAGAGCTCTAGCAGAGCTGAGGCCTGAGAGAAACTGATGTGTAGCATGGTGAATGTTTCCAGGCTTTTGGGATCTGATGTGTCACTGAGATACATCCAGCCCAGCATTTCCCATGGGCAAGAGTTGGGGGCAGGGGGTGAGAAAATGGAGCAGAAGAAGAAAGACTAGGACTGACGACCTGCTGTGTGCCAGAGCTCAAGCACTAAAAGCTGTAGCTCTGGCGAACCTGCTCCAGGAGGAACAAAGTATCCATCTGTTCAAAGGAGGAGGAAACTGAGCCTTGGAGAAGAAACTAATTCCCCAAAGTTACACAGCCAGAAAAGGCAGAGGCAAGGGCCTTGACAAGGCCCTGGGTTCCAACTCTAGCACCACAGCAGGTAAAACCAAACCGGGCCCAGGCTAATAACAGCAGCACACAGCAGGAGGCAAGAAGGTCAGAAGTTCAAGGTCATCCTTGACTGGTAAGTCCTTTAAGTCACTAAGTCAACCCCAGCTTCAAAAAAAAAAAATCTCACAGGGCGGTGGCACACACCTTTACTCCCAAGCTCTGGGGAGGCAGGCTGGTATCTGAGGTTGAGGCCAGCCTGGTCTACAGAGTGAGTTCCAGGAAAGCCAGAGAAACCCTGTCTCAGACCAAACAAAACAAAAAACAAAACCAAACTCTCTTGGGAGGTTTTTCAGTCAGGTGTGGGAATGCCTATCTTTAAAACCAATATTTGGAAGGCAGAGGCATGATGATCAGGAATTCAAGGCTAGTTTTGGCTATACAGCAAGTTCAAAACCAGCCTTGGCTACCTGAGACCCTGTTTCAAAAATAACACCAAAGAAACAAACTCAGAACTTGAACCCAGTTCCATATGGTACCGAACACCCCAATCCCACAGGCACGTGGTAGGTGGGGAAAGAGGGAGAGGAGGTGGACACCAGCAGGGTGACAGCAGGGTGACATTGGAGACCAAGAAAAGAGCTCAGAGAAGGGCCTGATCTGGTCCCTGGGCCCCCGAGGGATCCTGGGGTGCAGTGGGAGATCTGGGCGGTAGGAAGCCACCTTCCTTAGCTTAGCACTGTCCCCAGCCTCCACCGGCAGCAGTAAGGGGCCGGTGCTGTGGGCGCTGAGGAAGTAGAGGCTGTTGGCTGGGGAAGGGACCTGAAGAAAGGAAGCTCTCTGTGGCTACGTAGGCCCTGGAGAGCAGGACAGATGGTCTGCACCGGTTTGGGAAAGACAGGCATGGATGTGAGCAGGCAGGAGTGGGAGGGGGAGCTTGAACAGGCTTGCTTTGCACGGGTGTTCCGGGACCATCTTCACTTTCTTTGGAAAGCATGGATCCCACCTCCTCTACCCCACGTTGCAGGCCTAGCCTGTGCTGTCCTCACACCTTCCACTGCCCCTACCACCGTCCCCACCCAAGGCTCCCCTGGCTACCCAGGACCAGCTACTCCCACGCCAGCTCCAGCCTGCTGTCTCACCCTCCCTGGCCCAGCCTGGTGAGGCAGGAGGGAGGAGTTTCCAGGCAGGAAAGAGCTGAGTCACTTGGTGGCACATCTGGTCTCAAATCTTGATACCCAGCTGGAAGGGGCAGGAAGGAAGAGGCCACCTCCCCCACAAGCTCTCCTATGTCCTAGGCTGCTGCCAACTGTGTGGGGAGCCGCCTCTGGCAGGGCAGCAACAGACTTCGCCAGGCTGCCTCGCCTGCTCGGCTGGGTCCTTGGCTACTGTGATTGCCACTCATGTTCCCAAAAGCCTGGGAAGTCGGGCCGATTGTCTCTATTGTGCAGGTGAGGTTACCCAGACAAAGCAGCTTGCTCAAGAGCATGTCTTGGAGAGCTGGCTTGTGGGTGTGTCCACTCCCAAGTGGATATGCAAGAGGGAGCGGTATTCAGGGACTCAGAGACAATGGACCACGTCTGAGAAGCTCGAGACACACTAGTGGGTGATGACCGCAAAAACCATGACTGGAATGTAGCTGATTGGTAGAGCGAAGGGCCCTGCACTCCATCCTGACAGCGCAGGGATTTACTCTGGGTGGCAGGAAATCCAAGTCACTGGCCAAATGCTTCCTTCCCAAAGTCACAGTGTAGGAGGTCCATCCTCCCTCTCCCCTCCACCCTTTTGTCTCTCCTGTTCTGCTCTGCTCTGGGAGACCTTGCTCACAGAAAGTCACTCCCCCTCCCCACTCTCTGACACACTTACCCAGCCTCACACACACACACATGCACACACATATGCATATACACATACACACATGCACACACACATGCACACATATGCATATACACATACACACATGCACACACACGCGCACACACATACATATACACACATACACACATGCACGCACATGCGCACACACACATACATATACACACACGCATATACATATACACACATACGCACACACATACGCACACACATATACACACATATGCATATGCACATACACAGATACACACATGCACACACATATATACATGCATACACACATGCATGCATATACACACACACACCCTCAGATTGATTCCGCAGCATGATTTTGTCCTCTCTCCACTCCCCCTTGCTGAGAAGAGCTTTGGCAGAGGTGTCCCGTCATCTAGTCCTCTGAGGGGGCATAGGGACATAGTGTTCTCATTGTCCTGAGTGGAAAGAGGTGTCTGGTCCTGGGGAGAGGAGGGCATCATGCCAAGGCCTCTGATTTCTCTCCGGGCTGTCCTACAGCCTTCTCTCAGAGCCCCAGCTGTGTTTCTACACAACATCCTGCAAGAAACTGGCCAGGTCACTTCCCTTCTCCCGGCAGAGCCATCCCACATACATACATCAGACCAGGCAAATCTTCGCAGTTCCCTGGATCCAACCCACCTGTAGCATTAACTTTGGATTGATTTCATTGTATATAAGGCGGCCAAGAGTCATAAATGTATCCTGGCCGCGTGACCTTCAGACTTGCCTGAGTCATAATTTCCTCCTCTTCTACTTTTTCTTTTTTTGTTTTGCTCTTTTGGGGGGCAGGGTTCAGGTTTTGTAGCCCAAGCTGACCTGGAGCTGTCCACCCAGGCCTGAACTCATGGTGTGCCTCCTGCTTCATCTGCCTGAGCTAATCAAGGACGGCAAGTCGATTAGGCCCCACATGCCAGCTGCTGCCCTGAATGAAGAGGCTCTAGGCTGAGAGTGTGAAGAGTCCATGATCAATTAGTGATGCCTGTCACGGGAACAGAAGGTAGTGGAGGTGTATATGCTGTGTGCCAGGCGCTGAGTGTAAGAGGCACTGAGGGTCTCTTCCATCTGATATATATATATATATATATTTTCTTTTTCAAGACTGGGTTTTTCTGTGTAACAGCCCTAACTGTCCCAAAACTAGCACTGTACACCAGTCTGGCCTCGAACTCACGGAGATCTGCCTGCCTCTGCCTCCAAGTGCTGAGATTAAAAGGTGTATGCCACAACCGCCTGGCTGACTTTTTTTTTTAGAATTTTATTTATTTATTATGTATACAATATTCTGTCTGCGTGTATGCTTGCAGGCCAGAAGAGGGCACCAGACCTCATTACAGATGGTTGTGAGACACCATGTGGTTGCTGGGAATTGAACTCAGGACCTTTGGAAGAGCAGGCAAAGCTCTTAACCTCTGAGCCATCTCTCCAGCCCTGACTTTTTTTTTTTAGTTTTACTTTTATTTTAATTTATTTTATGTTGAATTTATTCCCAGGCCATATGTTTTTTGTTTCTTCGGGGACATCTTTTTCTTCTGTGCAACCTCCTCTCTGGCTTTGAAACAATTTGTCCTTATCAGTGGGTGTCATCTCGGTGAGGCAGGGGAGTCCATGTACAGGTTAATCTCGCCAACGGCTCTGTAGATTCATCAGCGCATCATGGGTGGTCTGTGCTCCTCAATACATTCAGGGACCGGAGACTCGAAAACCTTAAACTCGGCATTATTCTCTACATTTTCAAGGGTGTCCGGAAAAACTTCAGCGCTCTTTTTGGGCTCTAACCCTGTCTCCAGCCCCACTGTTTGTCCTGGATGCCCCTACCAGCTCTACCATCAAACCCACTGCCAGAACGGCACACGTGACGTCTCTAAAGTCCGTCTTTCAGACACTTGGCAGCTTTTTGAATAAAAATACTCTTGATAACTGGGCAGCTTCACAGGTGTTTTTGGCTTTGTTTGTTTGCTTTTTTAATTTTTTTTTTAAGACAGGGTTTCTCTGTGTGTAGCCCTGGCTGTCCTGGAACTTGCTCTGTAAGCCAGGCTGGCCTCTGACTCAGAGAGATCCCCCCCTGTCTCTGGCTCCCGATTACTGGGATTAAAGGTGTGTGCTACAGTCACTTGTCCTTCACAGGCATTCTTTTGTTTTAAATTGTTTTTATTGAGCTATATATTTTTCTTCACTCCCCTCCTCTCCCCTCCCCTTCTTTTTTTTTTCTCTCCCCTCCCCTTCTGCCCTCTCCCAAGGTCCCGAAGCTCCCCAATTTACTCAGGAGATCTAGTCTTTTTCTATTTCCCCTGTAGATTAGATCCTTATATGTCTCTTTCGGGTCCTCTTTGTTGTTTAGGTTCTCTGGGATTGTGAATTGTAGGCTGGTTTTTCTTTACTTTATATCTAAAAGTCACTTATGAGTGAGTACATATGATATTTGTCTTTCTGGGTCTGGGTGACCTCACTCAATGTTTTCTAGACCCATCCATTTGCCCATAAATTTCAAGATGTCATTTTTTTCTGCTGTATAGTACTCCATTTTGTAAATGTCCTTATCCATTCTTTGGTAGAAAGATATTTAGGCTGTTTCCAGGTTCTGGCTATGACAAACAAAGCTGCTGTGAACATAGTTGAGCACATGTCCTTGTGGCACGATTGAGCATCCTTTGGATATATACCCAAAAGTGGTATTGCTGGGCCTTAAGGAAGGTTGTTTCCTAATTTTCTGAGAAATCACCACACTGATATCTAAAGTGGCTGTACCAGTTTGCACTCCCATCAGCAGTGGAGGAGTGTTCCCTTTACCCCACAACCTCTCCAGCATAAGTTGTCATCAGTGTTTTTGATCTTGGCCATTCTGACAGGTGTAAGATAGAATCTCAGAGTTGTTTTGATTTGCATTTCTCTGATGGCTAAGGATGTTGAGCATTTCCTTAAGTGTCTTTCAGCCATTTTAGATTCCTCTGTTGAGAGTTTTCTGTTTAGATCTGTACCCCATTTTTTTATTGGATTATTTGTTCTTTTGATGACCAATTTCTTGAGTTCTTTTTATATTTTGGAGATCAGGGGTTGGTGAAGATCTTTTCCCACAGGCATTAGGCAAACGGGAAGATTTGATTCTCTTGATTTGCATGATTGTGTATAGTCTTCTGGATCAAGAGAGTAGTGACCCGTCTTCACAGGTCACCTCAGGCCTCTTACAGGAAAAGGCTCCTGACCTTCCAGGCCTTTCTGCTGCACACGCTGGAGCTTGCCTTTCTCTGAGGGTCAGGAAGGAGATCTTTGCATTTTCCCTCAGTACCAAGACACCTGTGTGGAGGCCTCTCAATAACTTACTGAGTTGGTTCCTTCCTTCTACCAGAGGGGTCCCAGGGATCGAACTCGGGTCTTCGGACTTAGTGGCAGGTGCCTTTATGGAGGTAGGCAAGGCTACCCTAAACTTCCGAGTCTCCCTCCTTTGCCTCCCAGTTGCTGGGGTTACAGGCATGTGCCATTCTTACGTCTAGCTTTTCATGTTGCTGGGATCTAAGCCCCAGGCTTTGTATATGCCAGGCAAACCCTGTACCAGATGAACCATATCCCCAGTCTTACTCTGTCACCTTTGGCATTATTGTGTCTTCTCTGCAGATCCCAGCCAGACTCCCAACATGGTGACCTTGGGGAGCTAGAAGAGGGAACGTGTGTGTTTGCGCACACGCGCATGCACAAGCATATGTGTGTGTGTACATTTCCAGTAAAAGAGAAATATGCAAATGGCATACTTTAGAGTCAGTCCTCTTCAGCCTAGGCATAAACATTTGAATATTAAATTATCCTGTGCAAATTAATGCAAATGAGCGGTTGTCGCAGACAATAGGCCTAAGGAGGGCAGAGTGGATGGAGCCAGTGTCGCCAGACCTCTCCACAGGGGAAGCAGGGTGGCACCTGCACATCTCAGCTCAGGGATGGCTCCAGTTCTGGTGACAAGACTGTGGGGGAGGCTCGGGGCTCCCTAAGAGGACAGAGACTCAGAGCTGCGGGTTGGGTGTAGATTCCAGCAAAGCAGAGATCACCAATGAGAGATGAGGGGCTTAGTCCTGGGGGAGGTCGGTGCTTGGAAGAAAGCCTGGGGAGGAGAGACTTGACCAGAGGTGAGCTTTGCATTAACATATGAACTCCTGTGGACCTGCGGCCCATTCCCTTCTCCCCTCCCAGTCCTGAAGGGTTGATAAGAATAGGTTACCTCGCCAGGCAGTGGTGGTGCATGCCTTTAATCCCAGCACTTGGGAGGCAGAGGCAGGCGGATCTCTGTGAGTTCAAGACCAGCCTGGTCTACAAGAGCTAGTTCCAGGATAGGCTCCAAAACCACAGAGAAACCCTGTCTTGAAAAACCAAAAAAAAAAAAAAAAAAGAAAGAAAAAGAATAGGTGACCTGACCTGAGTGTTTAGGGGTCTAGCGCTGAGGATCACACTGTTCCCAGAATTCCAAATGCTTTTCTGGGAGCTGCCCCCCAACTGTAGACTCTTACAGATGGGAGGAGCCATCAGGAAAGCAAGAAAAACTGGGTAAGGCCTGACGTCCTTCCTGGCTTTCCAGGCCTTCTTTTCTGTCTCCAGGGCTGATTCTCAGCCTTGGTCCTGGCCCCTAAGGCCTCCCATTTGAATGCTCTGCTCAGGCCTGTTTGGTGTGGCCTGTCGTATCCTATCCCCACAATACCGGTTTCTAGTGTCCCACCCCTCATTCCCAATTGTTTGAGGGACACCAAGGTGCCCAGCCGAGTTCCCCAGGATCAGACTGAGTACACAGGGGTCGGGGTGGGGCGGAGGAGTATCCTTTGGAATCCTAGTTTGAATAGGATGGGAACACGCCTCCTAGTCTGGCCTACCTGATTTCTTACTTTGGAATATCTCTGTGTCCTTATCCCTTCTTCCCTAAGCATGACCAGCTACCAGAGATCCACCCCCTCTAGCCCCATCCCTTGTCGGTTCCCTAGTTCCCTGAACAAGTCTTGTTCCCATGAGCTCCAGGTCCCATAGAAGACATATCAAAGAGCAGCCCTGGAGTCAGCTGAGCAATTCAGCAGCCTTTGCCTTGCTGTACCACAGCCATTTTACCTCATCTCAGGGCACAGGCTGTGAAACAGAGGAGCCAGAGGCAAAGGGATCAATGAAAGCTTGGGAGGCAGAGCCCAGCTGATGTTGTCTGGGGGATCCAGGGTAGCCAGGCTTCCTGGGGCGCTCACCCCAGTGTGCTGCTACTCCCTCGCTTGCCAAGACTGAAGCCAGGGGCTGGAGTCCAGAGCAGGACAGGCCCCACCCAGGTCACCTGAACAAGAGCTGCGCTGTGCAAACCCTCAACCCCTACCCCACCCTTCAGGTCAGGCCGGGGTCAGGGAGGCCACCCATGGAGCTGGAAATAAGATACTCTGGAAGGGAGGGAGCCAGGAAGAAGACTCCGGTGGGGAACCACCTGCAGGCTGAGGTGGTCTGTACCTGGAGTCAGGGGTGGTGGGCAGCACCAAAGAGCTCCTAGTGCCCCAGGAGTCTCAGGACTTGAAAAACCAGGCTCATGTAAGAGACCCAAACCCAGACTCAGGGGTTGTCAGGCCCAGATGGTGGGAAACCTCGAGGATTCCAAACAGGACACACTACAGGGCTGTAGCTTTCAGCTCTTGGGCTCCTGGCTGACTCCACTCTGTCTTTTCTTATTTGTTGTTGTTCTTCCAGACAGGGTTTCTCTGTGTAGCTTTGGAGCCTGGCCTGGAACTCCCTTTATAGACCAAGATGACCTCGAACTCACAGAAATACACCTGCCTCTGCCTCTTGGGTGCAGGGATGAAAGGCGTGCACCACGATCATGGCCCAGCACCATTCACTGAAGCTCTACCCGGGGAGCCCCTTACTGGACCCTTAAAGGCAAAGAGAAAAGGTACCCTGGTGTCTGATCTTCATTCTCAACAGGAAGGAATTTAGTCACCATGGAAACACACTTCTGGGTGTGTCTATTTGGGTGTGTCTAGAAGTGTTTAGAGCAGAAAGACCCACTATGAATGTAGGCAGCCCCATCCTGTTGGCTGGGGCCCTGGACTGAATAAAAGAGAAACCGAAGGGTAGCTGAGAGCCAGTATTGCATTCCTCTCTGCTTCCTGACCGCAGAGGCATCTGCAGCGGCCTCACCTTCCTGAGGCCATGGCTTCCCATCATGATGGACTGTACCCTCAACCTAAGCAACCATTCCTTTTTGGTTGGTTGCTTTTGGTTTTTCGAGACGGGGTTTCTCTATGTAGTCCTGGCTGGCCTAGAACTTGTTTTGTAAACCAGGCTGGTTTCGAACTCAGAGAGATTCTCCTACCTCTGCTTCCCAAGTGGTGACATTAAAGGCGTGTGGTGGCATACCCGGCTTTTGTCACACCCATAGGTTGCTTTAGTCACAGCAATAAGCAGAGTAACTAAGGTAGCTCCCCCCTTCCATGGAAATGATTAGAATCAGGGTCTGGCTGCAAGGGCGTGTGGGTCATGTTCTGAATTCACTAGACTAAAGGTAGGCCTGACACAGGCGCTGGCCCTTCCTCAGTCAGCTGATGCCCACGAAGTAACCTGAAGTTGTGCTTGAAGAATCTAATTTACTGGACCAGGAAAATCTTCCCCTGGGGAAGAGCAGTGACCAGAGAGCCTGGGCAGCTATCGGCACTATGAGGAAACAGGAGAAAGGGCAGAAGGACCCAAGGCAGGAGGGACCCAGAGGGAGGACAGAAGCAAAGACCAAGCACATTGGAGTTACCAGGACCCCAGAATCAGAGTGTCAGACACTTGGAGCTTGGGGGAAGACTAGATCTCTAAGACTTTCTGACCATCCATGAACGCTTGATGGAGGCCCAGAGGCAAGGGGTCCTGCTTCTCTTCCTGCCCCACTGGTCTTACAACAAATGTATTTCCTGAAGTACCTGTATCACCATCTACCTGATACCCTTCACTCAAAAGAACACTACAGCCCCGCCTCTCTGGCCCCCTCTACATCCTAACCCATCTCCCAGAACCAAAAGAAGCCAGAGATGGTGGAGCCCTGTGCTTAAGATCAAAAACAAGGTCCAATCTCTGCCTTTGCTGTGTGAGCCTTTGGAGCCTCTTCTCATCAGAAATAAAGGAGCCCCGTGTAGAGGCACGTACCTGTACCCCGGCTCTCAGGGGCACGTCTCTGTACCCCGGCTCTCAGAGGCATGTCTCTGTACCCCGGCTCTCAGAGGCTGAGGCAGCTCCCTGCATCTGGAAGCCAGTCCAGGCTATGTGATAGGACTCTATCTCAGAAAAAAAAAAAAAAAGAAAGGAAGGAAGGAAGGAAAGAAGGGGAAAAGGGAGGAGGACAAGCAGTGGAGAAATATCTGCCATCCCAGCGGCTTCTAGGAGAAATGAGGCAATGGGTGGGCAGAGCAGGTTCCGGCCTTCCTAAGAGGTCTACCTTTACTTTCCCATCCTCCCTGCCGCCCTTTTGTCTCATGTCCCTGCTCTGTCTCCATTCCAAAGCGGTCTGCTTTAACATAGAAATTAGGAGGGGGCAGAGGTCTGCGGACCCACTTGGGAGCAGTCAGCAGGCCGGGAGCTCAAGGCCTGGCTCACTTAGTCAGAGCTTTTCCCCTCAGCTTAAGGAATAGGAACGGGCAGGGAGCTAGACAGTGGTTAGAGCAAGAGTTCCCGTGTGAACTCTTGTAGATCACGGGGGACTGTGTTACTATAGCTCTGGGTACAGCTGCATGCTGGCTAATTGGGGTGCCCATCCCCATTTCTACCACTCATCATGTGTTCCTCCTTCTGGGTTCAAACCTCAGCCCAGTCACTCCCCTTGTGACCCAGGCAGGCTGCCTTAGCTGTCTCAGCAAGAGCAGGCCTGACAGTCTAGGGCTATATAGCTCAGAAGTAGATCGCACAAATATCCCAGAGGCCCGGGGTTCAATCTCCAGTACTGCTCTCATGCCCCGTCACGTCCCCCCCCCAAAAAAAAGACCTCTGGGCTGGTGTGGTCTACATGCTTGTAGTCCCAGGACTTGGGGACCTGATATTGGAGAATTGAGGTTTTGAGGCCAGACAAAATTTTGTCTCAACCCCCAACTCATCCAAAGTTATTTCTAAGCAAGACTTAGGTGAGCTGGAGAGATGGCCCAGCTGGGAAAGGCACCTGCCACCATCAGGCCTAATGGCCTGAGATCAGTCCCAGGATGTGCGTGGTAGAAGGCGTGAACCGAATCCCTCAGATGGTCCTCTGTGCACACACAATAAGTAAACAAACAGAATGTAATAATAATTAAAAACAACACAGGCTGGAGAGATGGCTTGGTGGCAACCAGCACTTATTGCTCTCTTCCCTGGGGCTTGCATTTGATTCCCAGCACCCATGTCAGGCAGCTCACCCCAGCTGGGGCCTCTGACCCCAACTCAGGGGGATCTGATGCTTCCGATCACCATGAGCATGGGCGTCTGCGCTCACTGCTCCCGTGCATGTACCCCACATGCGCATACACACACACACACACACACACACACACAGACACACCACAATTAAACATTAAAAGAAGAATTGAAAGGAGTGGAGGGGATGAATCACTGGGATGGCGGCTCCCACCCGTAATTCCAGCACTCAGCTGAGGCAGGATTGCCAAGAGTTCGAGACCAGAGTAAGCTCCTCGAGCTGGGGATATAGTTCAGGGCAGAGTGCTTGCTTCCGTGCCTAATACCCTAGGTTCCATCTCCAGGGTGCTCCGGTGTGCGTGTGTGAACACACACATACATTGTGCGATGTTTTACTCTTTTAGTTCTTTAGTCTTTTAGGGGGCCCATTGCCCAGCTCCCAAATAATCACACACAGAGGCTTATTCTTAGTTAGGAATGCCGAGACTTAGCTTAACCTGTTTCTTGCCCACTTTGATTTTTTTTTTAAAGATTTATTTATTTATTATGTACAGTGTTCAGCCTCCATGCCTGCAGGCCAGAAGAGGGCACCAGATCTCATTACAGATGGTTGTGAGCCACCATGTGGTTGCTGGGAATTGAACTCAGAACCTTCGGAAGAGCAGTCTGTGCTCTTAACCTCTGAGCCATCTCGCCAGCCCCCCCACTTTGATTTTTGTTTATAATATTTATTTATTTATTTATTTTTTTATTATGTATACAATATTCTGTCTGTGTGTATGCCTGCAGGCCAGAAGAGGGTCCCATTACAGATGGTTGTGAGCCACCATGTGGCTGCTGGGAATTGAACTCAGGACCTTTGGAAGAGCAGGCAATGCTCTTAACCTCTGAGCCATCTCTCCAGCCCCCCCACTTTGATTTTTAAGGATTTATTTATTTTAATTTCGATGAGCATCGGTGTTTTGCCTGCATGTGTGAGAGTGTCAGGTCCCCAGAAAATGGAGTGACAGTGTGAGCTATCATGTGGGTGCTGGGAATTGAACCTGTGTCCTCTGGAAGAGCAGTCGGTGATTTTACCGCTGAGTCACCTCTCCAGCCCCACCTGCTGTTCTAAACGTAGCTTATCCCCCGTTGATCTTTGGCCTTGGGGCTTTTGTCTTTATTCCTGTAAACCTTTCTTCCCTTCTTACTCCACCTCTGACTGGGTGACCCTGAAGTCCTCCTCCTCCCCCTTTCCTTGCTGCTCCTTCTATTTCTCCTCTCTGCCTGCCAGCCCCACCTATCTTTGCTCCAGCCTCTCTATTGGCCGTTCAGCTCTTTATTAGACCATCAGGTGTTTTAGACAAATCCCAGCTTCACAGAGTTAAACAAATGCAGCATAAACAAAAGTCACACATAAAATAATATTCCCCAACACACACACGGACACATACAGACACATACAGACACACACGCACACATACACACAGAGACGCATGCACACACACACATACACACACACACTGCTTTAATTGGTCCCCAAAAGGCACATTTGCCTGTACCCACATACTCAGGGGCCACAGACTCCCCGGTACACTCATAAGCTCGGCCATCCACACACACATTGGTTTATTTAGAGGCAGGTTCCACTGTGGAGCTCTGACTGTCCTGGAACTACGACCAGGTTGGCCTCAAACTCACAGAGATCTGGCTGCCTGTGAGCTCCCAATCCCGGGAATAAAGGCGTGTGCCACCATGGCCACCCCACGCATCTTTACCTTCAGCTCTGTCGGCAGCTCTGTCGGCACAAAGGCACACATTTTCACATAGCCCCAGTGTTCTTTCCACCCAGACAGGAGAGAGCACCGGGATATATGCACACACGTGTGCGACTCCACTCACAAAGACACGCACCCGCTCCTTTCTGTTGGAGTTTTGAAACACTCCTCACACACCCCAGGCAGACTTGAAGGTGTGTGAGGATGACCTTGAACTCCTGACCTCCAGCCTCTGCCGAGGGCTGGATTAAAAGCAGCACCGGAAGGAATGTCCACACACCCACAGGAAGAAGTATATGGTGATATTCATGCTGTTTTCTTTTAGAGATGGTCTCCTCGATGTAGCCCTGGAACTCACTGTGTCTCACTGTGTACCTCAGGCTGGCCTCAGACTTCTGCAGGCCTCCTGACTGTGTCCCCAGTGCTGGGGTCACAGGTGGGGATTGCCTGGCTGACCCGTTCTGACACACAAATGTATACACTTCAATCAGATTGTATCTGGACCGTCCAGGCACACACGTATTTTGCATGTCACTCACAGCCACCCTTGAGATGCACAGTGACTTGTTGGGTCAGGGACACTCACACTCGCAGTTCCTCACCCACCCCCGAGGCCATCTCCTTCGTAGGAGTTCCTGCCAGCTACCGACTGGACTGGCTTTCTCCCCACCTATTTCCCACCATCCTCTGGGGCCACCGGGGCCTCCCTTTAGAGGGAGGGGACAGGGCAGGGTTAGCCCTGCTGATGTGGCAAGCAGCTCACCTGCAGCCTAGGCCACGCCTACCACTGGGAGAGGCTTAAAGGCACAGCAAGCATTTCCCCGCTGCTTTGGTCCACAGTCTGCATTTCTCAGACAGGGAAAGTGAGGTCTGGAGAGGGCTCAGAGTTTGTATGGGACTCGAACCCAGGGCCTAGTGGGGAGAGATGGCAATACTAAGACAGGAAGCTGGAACCCAGACCCAGGTCTTGCCTAGGGGACTGTCTGTCTGCTCCTCTCTTTGCAAGCTCCCTAACAGGCACTCCCACCCTCTGGCGGGCGCTGTCCAGGGAGCCAGCAACTTCTGGGCTCCCTGCCAGAAACCTGGGCGTCCCTCTCCACACCTGTCCCGGCAGAATCTGTCTCCTATTCCTTTTTTCAAAGCTGGGTGAGATGAGCCTGCTAGGTGGGCAGCCCAGCTGGTTACTTCCCAGTCACGTGACAGGGCAAGGCACCCTTCCCGGTCACGTGACAAGGCAAGGACCTCTTCTCAGGCCCCCATTGCCGCATCTATACATGAATGAGAAACACAAATTGACCCGCTGGAATTGGCGAGTTAGGCACAGGTAGAGTGTGGCAGGGCCAAGTCCAGGGGCTCGAGACTCGCTTGGCAAGGGAGCCCCAGTTGCAGGGACATACTGAGAGGAGCCAGGTCATCCTGCTGAACATGTTCTCTCTGCTCTCAAAGCTGTGACGGCCCAGCCTAGTCTCCACGAGTGTCTGGGGGATGGGCAGGTGGTGGCGATGGAGAGAAGTCAGGAGACCCAGCCGTACCCTTGGAAATCACCAGACTTCTGGAGAAGATCTGGCCTCCTCACCCCCAGTGCTAGAGATGGAACCCAGTACCTAGAATTTGGCAGGCAAGTGCTCCACATTGAAAGCACCCACGCTAGGATACCTGGTTTATTCAGGGAAGGTCAATTTGTCCCCTGGATTCCAGGACTAGTGAGCCTTGCTGGGCCCCAAGGGCCTCGCTTCTGATGTGAGAGGCAGTCAGAGCCAAGAGCTCCTGTGCCATAGGGAGGCACTCTCAGTCGCAAGACCCACAAACTACGTGAGGCACGTAACACTTCCCAAAGATAAATACACAATCTATTGGGAACATTCACGCTCTCTCAGGGTTACCAGGTTGGAGAAAGAAACGCAACCCTCAGGGACCCGAGTTCCATTTCCCATCTGCATATCAATCAGGTGGCTCACAACAATCTGTAACTCCAGCTTCAGGGCATCCAATATCCTCTTCTGGCCTCCACAGGCACACACAACACACAGAGTGCACACACACGCACACACACACACACACACACATGCACAAGCAAAAATTAAACATAAATAAAAATATCTACAAAAATTGATAGCGTTTCCGAGGCTAGGAAGTTAGAAGGCATGACTCGGAGTGCGGGCTGCACAGCAATCTCACGCGGCCAGCCAGGGCACACGTGGTCCACATTCCTAACACCAAGCTTCAAAGCCACACATTCCGGCACTAACAGGCATAATGTTCATTCATGGGGCATGCACTGACTGCTCACTCTGCTGCAGGCGCTGGAAGAGCCTCTGAGGGTTCCTTGAAGCCAGTGATAGAAGTCATACTTGCTCTCAAGGCCACAACTGTGCAATCAGGGGGACTTATGTTCAGCGAGGAATCTGGTGTCTTGCGCGGAAGAGCGGGGTTTGTATCCCAGTCCTCAACAAGAGGTAGAAGTGGGGAGGTGGGATCAGGAGTTCAAGGCCAGCCTAGGCTACATAATGAGTTCCAGAATCTGTCTCAAAAAAAAAAAAAAAACAACAACAACCCATATGGTAGAGCTGGACAGATGTTGGCTTAGTGGCTGCTGTTTCAGAGATTCAGAGAACTAAGGTTTGATTCCTAGCACCCACATGGTAGCTCACAACAACCTATATAACTTCAGTCCCAAGAACTCCAACACATTATAAGGGCACTACACACGTGAAGTATACATCCATCCATCCATACATACATACATACATACATATGTACAGACAGACATACTCATGTAGGGAAACCATTCATACACACAAAATAATAAAAAATTAAAAACTAAAAAAAAAGTTTAAAATTCTCTTGCCCCCCCCGCCCCCCCCCAAAAAACAAACACAGAACACATCAGATTGATAAATAAAGGTACTTCCCGCCAAGCCTGATGATCTGAGTTTGATCTGCTTTCCAACACAGTAGGAGAAAACCAACTCCTACAAACTGGCCTCTGACCTCCACATGTGTAAATTTAGGTGCCTCGTGCCTGTAATCCAGACACTTGGGAGGCAGATCTCTGTGAAGCTGAGGCTAGCCTGGTCTACACAGAGAATTCCAGGACAGCCAGGGCCGCACAGTGAGACACTATCTCAAAAAAAAAAAAAAATCTACAACGAAAATCTGGATGAGACAGCTAGCAGGAGCGGAGGGTAGAGGGAGGGTGGCTGTGGGAGACTGGGGAGATCACACTTGCCTGGGGATAGAGGCCCTGTCTAGAGAAGCCTGAGAGTCTAAAGGGACCATCCAAAAAGGACAGCAGGAAGTGCAGAGCTGGAGGGCTGCCTGTGGCTGTTTCAGGACGAAGCAGCGGGGAGATCCATGGGGTCTTGGAGAATGCCCCAGCGATCCTTGCATGGAAAAAGATTATAGTTGCAGCTTCCCATTCAGGGCCCAGGTAAGAACTGCAGCGACTGCTGGGCTGTTCTCCAGGAATTCCTTTATTCCTCCTAAGAGAGATAGTGTTGGTGTTTTCCATTTTAAAGTCCAGGAACAGTCTCAAGAGTACAGAGACGTGAGGGGGAGGGGAGGCCGGATTTAACGGATTTAACCTGCGGTTTTCTGAGCCTGCTGTCTGGCTCTTCCCTTTGAGCACCCAGCTCGTGGCTTTTCAATGTTCCTTTCAAACGGCTGGTGCTCGTATTATATTGTTGTTTATTTATTTATTTACTCATTCATTGTGGTGCGGGGATTGAACACAGGGTCTCATGCATATCAAAGTTAGCTCTAGGATAGAGTTACACCCCCGCCCTTGTGGGTTTCTAATCACTCCTGTTTGTGTGTGTGCATTTAACACAAAGTTTTCCATAACCCAAACCGGCCTCTGAATCAGCTGTGCAGCTGAGGATGACTTTGAACTTTTGATCTTCCTGTCTCTACTGAGTGCTGAGATTATTGGCAAACAGTAGGCCAGGTTTATGCATCTCTGAGGATTAAACCTAGTGCTTCGTACGTGCTAGACAAGTACTCTGCGTTCTGAGCGATATCCAGTCCCCACCCTATTTATTGCTAATTATTGCTTTGATGACTTGATGAGCTCACCTCGGGCTCTGCACTCCCGGCTATTTGCACTGGCGGTTTTGAAAACCCAGGTCCGGTGCACCCCCGCGCGGTCATGACAAGAAACACAAGTCCCGCAATGCTGGGCGTTGGAGTGGGAAAGATGGTGTCTACGTGACGCCCCCTGTAGGCCGCGCTAGACATTGCAGACTCGTTTAACCTGTGGAAGGCAGTGACTCACCCCCCACCTGGTGCCGTTTGGCACTCATCACCCGTGCGAAATGATACACAGCAGCGGGAGCAGGGAGAAAAAAGGAAATGAAGGGAGTGACGCTTAATGAGTGTCTTTTGTATGCTACGCAAAGTGATCAGCTTTCTCCATGCGTGCCTAACATAGAAGCAAAACCTGACATCCAGGGGAATTAAGCAATCTGTCTAGGGGGCTGGAGATTTGGCTCAGTGTCTAAGAGCACTGACTGCTCTGCCAGAGGACACGGGTTCAAATTCCCAGCGCCCACATGGCAGCTCACAACTGTCTGTGATTGTAGTTCCAGGGGACCTGACTCCCTCCTACAGACATATACACAAGCAAAACACCAATGCAAATAAAATGAATTTTTAAAAAAAGAGAGATCTGGCTGTAATCTGTCCAGAGATCTGTCTGTGGTCATACCTGGGCATCTGGAGAGTGAGTTTGAAGAGGATAGGGCCCCTCGACCCCACCACACTGACCATAGCCTTGGGGGGTTCAGGGATAATGACATCTCAATAGCAGCAAGGAAGTGTTGGGAGCTACAGAATCTGCAAGAGTGATTCCGGCAACAACGCTCCACCAGCCTGTTTTCTCATCAACAAAGGGACTTATTTAATTAATTAATTTATTTATTTGGTTTTTCGACACAGGGTTTCTCTGTAGCTTTGGAGCCTGTCCTGGAACTAGCTCTTGTAGACCAGGCTGGTCTCGAACTCAGAGAGATCCGCCTGCCTCTGCCTCCTGAGTGCTGGGATTAAAGGTGTGTGCCACCATTGCCCGGCAACAAAGGGACTTTAGTACAGCTCCACCGGACAGGGGAGCTCTGAGGATCCATTGCAATGGCGCGGGTACAATGACTAGCTTGTCGTCTGGCATGCACTGTTTACTCCTGAATGCATCTACTTGTTTGACTGCATGTTTTAGAGGCCTGGGAACCAAACTCGGGACTCCATGCAGCTCCTAGGCAAAGGCACAGACTTATTCCTCCAACTCCAACCGCTACTTTAGTGAAAAGCTGAGGCCAGGCCTACAACTACGAATAATTAAAAGTCCTGTTCCTAGCCGGGCGGTGGTGGCGCATGCCTTTAATCCCAGTACTCGGGAGGCAAAGGCAGGCGGATCTCTGTGAGTTCGAGGCCAGCCTGGTCTACAAGAGCTAGTTCCAGGACAAGAACCAAAAGCTATGGAGAAACCCTATCTCGAAAAATCAAAAAAAAAAAAAAAAAGTCCTGTTTCTCGTGCAATGCCAGCGCTCAGAAGATGGAAGAGGGGGATCTCAAGGGCAAGCCTGGCCTTAATAAGACTAGAAAACATTTTAAAGCCAGGCAGTGGTGGCTCAGATCTTTAATCCTAGCACTCAGGAGGCAGAGGCAGGTGGATTTCTCTGAGTTGGAGGCCAGCCTGCTCTACAGAGCAAGTTTAGTTCTGGGACAGCCAAGGCTACACAGAGAGATCCTGTCTCAAAAAACCAAAACAAAACAAAACAAAAAAACCCCAAAATGTCTAAATAGGAGCTGGAAGGATGGCTCAGCAGGTAGGAGTCAAACTACTCTTTCAGAGGACCCAAGTTCGGTTCCCAGCACCTATGTTAGGCAACTCAACAATTTCCTATAACTCCAGGTCCAGAGGGATCGAAGTTCTGGCCTCTATAGGCACCAGCACTCATACACACACACACACACCACACACACACACACACACACACACACAAGCACAATCAATCAATAAATCAATTAATTTTTTTTCTGAGATGGGGTTTCTCTGTGGGACTATCTGGTTATGTCCTGGAACACAGTTCGCAGACCAGGCTGGCCTCGAACTCACAGAGATCTGTCTGCCTCTGCCTACCGAGTGTTGGGAGTAAAGGTGTGCGCCACCACTGCCCAGCAGGCAGCAGGCAGCAGGCAGCAGGCAGGCATGGGTCAGGAGCATGTGTTGAGACAACAGCTACAAGGCAGACAGAGAGAACACTGGGAATGGTGTGGGCTTTGATGCTTCATGATGTTTGATGACACAACATGGAAGCCCACCCCCTCTGACAAGGCCACTCCTCCCAATCCTTCCCAGACAGTCCCACCAGCTGGGATCAAGCATTCGCATATGAAAGTCTATGGGGGCCTGGCAGTGGTGGCGAACACCTTTAATCCCAGCACTTGGGAGGCAGAGGCAGGCGGATCTCTGTGAGTTTGAGACCAGCCTGGTCTACAAGAACTAGTTCCAGGACAGGCTCCAAAACCATGTAGAAACCCTGCCTCGAAAAACAAACAAACAAACAAACAAACAAAAGAAAGTCTATGGGGGTCATGCCCATTCAAACCACCACAGAATACATGTCTCTGCACAAGGGTGCCACATGGGGGCGCCCAGGCAGACCAGAAGGGAGTGTCACAACTCCTGGAGCAAGAGTGACAGGTGGCTGTGGGACATCTGACTTATGTTGTGAACAGAAGGCTGTCCTCTGCAAGAGCAGCAGGTGATCCTAGTGGCTGAGCCAGCTCTCCAGCTTCTTTCCCCTCTTCTGTCTGTCTGTCTGTCTCTCTAGTTCTTTGTTTGCTTCTTTTTCTAGGCAATGGCTGCACTACTGAACTATCCCATCTTCTTTTTGTTTGCTTGTTTTTTGCTTTTCCCGAGTGTTGGATTCAAAGTCTTGGGCACCGAGTCTGTGTTACTGTCACTCAGCAACATACCAGCCTTGCTCACACTCCTCTCATTTTGGTGTTTAGTGACCTCCCTTAACCTCTGCGGCCTGGGCCTGCTCCCTTGGATCCGGTTCTCGCCTTGGAGGTTTTATCGGTAAACAGGCCATCTCAAGGCCTTTGCTAGCAGAGAGCTCTGGAAAGGACAGCTCATAGAGGCCTTTCCCAGAACAGGGAAGTACCCCAGGCTCTGCAGCCCTGCCACAGACACTATCCTGAGTCAGAGAAAGGGAGTTGGTCTCACCGGGAAACCTGCTGACAGCCGACAGCCAAGGAAGGGCTCAGTACCAGACACACACACACACACACACACACACACACACACACACGAGCTGAGGCTTTTGGTAGAGGAGTAGCGGCTGCCAAGAAACACCTCACTGAGAGAGAGAAGCTTGATAAGCAGCCCGATCCCTGGCTCTGGCTACAGCTCAGTGGTGGAGCTCCACTGCCAGGCCCTGGGTCCAGTCCTCAGAATAGCCGGTGAAGCATGGGGACTATCCTGGTCACATTCTCCCCCTTCTTATTCTACCATGTCTACTCAGCTGAAGGCAGAAGGCCAGGGACCCTTGAAACTGGCAGGGACCAGCCCCTGGACAGGCAGAGCAGTGGAGAAATGGAGAAAGAAACAGTCAGGCAGAGAATGGCCAGTCTCTGGCTGCTCTCTCTTCTTAAGTTCAGCTTTGTATGAATACACTTTAAAAATATATATATATATATTTATTTATTTATTTTTATTTTATGTGCATTGGTGTTTTGCATACAGGGTATGTCTGTGTGAGGGTATCTGATCTTGGAGTTATAGACAGTTGTGAGCTGCTATGTGGGTGCCGGGAATTGAACCTGGGACCTCTGGATGAGCAGTCAATGCTCTTAACTGCTGTGCCCTCTCTCCAGCCCCCAAAACACTTGTTTATAAAAGTACCCTCTGTGTCTGTCTCAGAAAAAAATCCTTTTCTTATCCTTAGGGCCAGGGCCAGACACCTTGTCTATGAGGCAGTCCCAGGAGGAACCTTTCCCACCCCTGGGCCCCTTGGCGCCAGAACCTATGGCTACATTGCTTAGCCTAGTGATCTACATTACTCTCCATGCAAACTTGCATCCCCAGGAGACGGTTCTGGCGTCTTCTACACAATAAGCTTCTTGCAGACCTGGGCCAATAAAGCCATTTGCTCTGATACAGACTCAGCACAGACCAAACGTCAATGTGTGCCAAGGGACTGAGTCCCGTGACCTTGCTCACCCAAGGCCACCTGGGTGGATGCAGTCTGAACACGTGTATGTGTCTGTCTCCCAGGGTCCACTGCAGCTCTTTAACCATGGGCAGTATGAGCCTGGCACGCGGCCAGTATAATATGTTGCTTGAGTTGGTCTGGATACTAGCGTCCAGCTTCTTTCCAATACTTCATTCAACAGACATTGTATTTGTTACTTTTATTATCGTGTGTGTGTACACACGATAGGTGTGTGTGGGCATGACGGCACATCTGTCACAGGG
This sequence comes from Microtus oregoni, assembly GCF_018167655.1. Classification (NCBI taxonomy): domain Eukaryota; kingdom Metazoa; phylum Chordata; class Mammalia; order Rodentia; family Cricetidae; genus Microtus; species Microtus oregoni. Next base: position 23,609,228 of record NW_024543064.1, on the reverse strand, counting down.
CATGTGTTGAGGGCAGAGGATAACTGTGTGGAGTTGGTCCTCCCCTTCCACCTTTATATGGGGGAAGATCTGGGATTAAATTCAGTTGCCACAGAGACCGTCCCATGAAGTCTTCTATGACGTGCAAGGACACCACAGCATTGAATAAATCACACAGTCCCTGTCCTCATGTGGCTTCTGTTCTAGTGGAGGAAGCAGGAAGGAAAGGAATTACAAATGAACACTATTAGCCAGCCAGTGATGGCACCTGCCTTTAATCCCAGTGCCCAGCAGTTCAGAGGCAGAGGCAGGTGACCTCTGGGAGTTCAAAGCCAGCAGGACAGGCAAGGCTGTGAAGTGAAACCCTGCCTCAAAATGCACCCCCCCCAAAAAAACTCTTGTTTTTTGTTTTTTAGATTTATTTTATTTAATTATGTGTCTGTTTGTGTGAGAGTAAGTACAGGTGCCCGAGGAGGCTAGAAGTGTGGGATCCCTCTGAAGTTAGAGGCAACTGTGAGCTGCCTGAGGTGAATGCTGGGAGCCCAACTCCTGCAAACCCCAAGTAAGCCCTAATGTTTCCTACTGAGCAGGTGATGGATAAAGTGGATCTGAGGATGCAATGGGGGTGCTTCTCTAAGGAGATGACACCCGGCCTGTGCTCTGAGGGAGAACAGAAGCTGGAGAAGGTGCTGTACGTAGAGACAGCAGCAAGGACAAAGCGCCAAGCTTGAAGGAGTTTCTGGGACTTAGTAGGGATTCAGTTTTTCACCCGAAGGAGCTTCGTGGGAGCTGCCTGGAGTTAAGGAGGCAGCCTTGGGGACACTCATGACAGTTCCTGAGCCACGGGGCTGGAGGAGCAGAGGCAGCCCCTGAGAGTGCCCCCCTTGCTGCCCCGTCCGTTGCCTAGCACCTTCGGTAAACAGCAGGCAGGCTGGCAGGCCTTGCCCTTGCTCCCTTCCTTCCCTCTGACTGGCAACAGCTGTCCAGCAAGCAGCCCGAGGCCTTGCCAACATCCTCCCCTGGAATATTTCAGGGGTAAGTCAGAAAATGACCAGCAGCCTCCAAAATGCCTTTTCTCCCATATACCTTACATGGGTATATTGGGTTCTCTGGGTGTTGAGCTCCCTCCCCTTGGAAGGAAAAGATGAAACACAAGGATGAAGACACACAGTCACAGGAGGCAACTGCCGTCACACACCTACCCCAAGCTGCCACACTGGCACACGTCAGCCCAGTCAGGTTCACACTCACACCCCGTTTCACATCTGTTCCACAGCCAGGGTTCGTTTTCCTGAAGAGCACTCACAACCGGCATCATCGTCCACAGGCACCAAGCTGTCAAGTCATGAACTGCACTTCCACAGCTCACACGGGAAAGGAACGGAGCCACGTGGGACAGACGACCCTAGATCGGTCTCCTGCTCCAGACCCAGAACCTCTCTACCAGATGTTCCCAGCTGTGGGTGGGCACATGGAACACAATGCACAAGCCACCCCGTCAACACACTGGCATCAGTTCTGCTTCTCCATTCCCAACCGCTGCTCAAGGGTGTCCAGCCTCCTCCCGGCCTGGGCCTGTTGGGTGCAAAGCATTCTTCTGCAATTGAATCAAAGCCCTCCTCCCTGACACGGGACTAAGTGGAAAAAAAAATCAGAGGAAAAATGCCTGGGGCCCAGGTCTGGGAAGGGGCCCAACAACTTTTACTGGGGGTAGGGGAGGGTGCCTTCAGTGAGGAACTCCGCCCCGACACGGGCGGTGGACCGAGGACTCAGGCGTGGGTATATGCCTTGAAACACGACGGCAGCGGCCACAAGTGGGTCTCAGAAGACCTCCCAAGTTGGGGGTGGGGGAAGGGAGGAGACCTGCGTTAAACACAGACTCAACTTTCCGGCCTTAAGCCTTTTTGCAGTTCTTTCTCAGCCCTTCTCTAACCCGAGCCGTGGCCCCCAGCTGTCCCCAGACGCACGGGGTGTGGCGGGTAACCCCCCTTCTCCAGCAGGCGCCCTGCCCCACCCCTTCACGACAGCTGCGGGACACCGGGAGGGTGGCCGCTCTCCAAGCCCTTGTGCGGGTGGGGATCGCAGGGCGCTGCACGAGGGGCGCTGGGTCTCTCTGGGTAGCCCGCCTCCATTGGGTCCGGGAACTGCTCCCCTGAGACTGCACAGCCCCCTCCTCTCCTCGCCAAGCAACCCGGGCCAGAAGGAAAGGTGGAGAGAGAAGAAGGTTCGGGAAGCGCGGCTGGGCCGCCCCTCATCACACCCCACCCCAGCCCCCCATCCCCCTCCCACCCTCTCCCCGCCCCCAGGGCCGCAGGGCCCGCGCCCTCCTCCCGCGGGAGATGGTCCGGGCCAAGTGGGCGCGTCCGGCCCGGGTCGCCGGGATCTGGTGTCCGCTGCAGCTGGCAGTGCGGCGGACGCGGGCACCGGCACAGCCGCCGGCGGGGTCGGCTATTAATAACGCTCCGGGCGAGCCCGGGGTCGGGCAGTCATGGCCAGTCCGGAACCCCTGCGCGGCGGGGACGGCGCCCGGCCTGAGAGGTAGGAGCCTCCAGGGCCCGTGTCGCCACCCAGTAGGAGAGGTGGTACTAGGTGGGCTCCCGTCCTCCACCCGCGCGGCCCCTTCCTCGCCGTGGGTAGTGGTCCGGCCCGGGTGTGGCACGGGGCGGAGTCACCCGGGGAAGGGAGATGGGAGGCCCAGGCTTGGGGACCTGACACCTCTGGTGGTCTGTGGTATTTTGGGATACTTCTTCCACCCGCTGCATGAGAATTAATCCTTTCAGGCTAGCAACCTGTCAAGATTTACTTGGCTCAACTGCCCAAGCATAGTACAAGTTTTATTTTATTTTTCTTTATTTCTCATTCACTGTTCTTGGGGCAAGGAAGAAACCATTTGATAATCCACTGTATTTGAGCCACTTGGTGCAGGGTTGGGCACCTGCCAGCTTGAAGTTACCAGTCTGTTCAGTCAGCTTGTTCTTCCCCGTGTGGATCCGGTGAAGGCCTATAGAGGGATTTTTCTCTTAGCCCAACGCTGGGCCATAGCTGGACCCAGCAGCTGCCCGCACTGTGGATCTGACCACTGGTGTGTGTGGAGTCGTTCTTTCCCAAGTCATGCTGTGGCCCAGAGACTTCCCCGGTCTATCAAATCGTGGGAAGACTTCTGGTACCCTCTGTTGTCACGTGAGAAGATAAAGCTGAGCTGGACCTTAGGACATGCATTTTCCCCGAATTGCCCACACACATACTAACAAGCTTGACGTCAGACACAAGTTCTTGTCTGCCTGATGTCATACACACAACCAGTCACAGTCTGATGGACAGCGTTAAGGAGTTGTCCAAGTCCTCTGGGGACAGGGACAGAGCGGCAGTGGCACCGAGGTCAGGGGCCCCAGCCGAGCATGCTCCTCTCTGCTTGGTCTCCTGTAATCTGCGTCTTTACCAGCTCAGTAGAGAAGCAGCTAGCTGTTGACAACATCTGGTACCTAGGGTGGTGTGGCAGCTCAGCCCAGAAGTCAGGAGGCCTGGGTCCTACACACCCACACCGGCTCTGCCATTTGACCTTGGGCAGATTTCCCCTTGGAGTTTAGTTGGCTTCTGATTGCCTTCCGAGGGCCCCACACTAGGGTACAGACAACTGGCTTTGTCCTCAGGATGTCCCCTCTCCTCCAACGGACACATGCACTTTCATAAAACAAAGTTGCTGCTCCGAAGGTGAGCTACATTCAGAATGTTGTGAGGTCGCAGTGGGCCTCGTCTGGGATGGAGTTGGAGAATGATCAGACATTTGTTAACTAAACCAATTTTTTTTTTCTGGGCTTGGGAATGAATTTAGGAATTCCTATATGCTAGGCAAGTTCTCCCCATCTCAGCCTCACCCCCTGACCCTACACTCCACCAACACCCTAGAAAGACATTCAGAGCCAGGTGGTGGTGGCATGTGTCTTTAATCCCAGAACTCTGGAGGCAGAGGCAGGTGGGTCTCTCTGAGTTCAAGACCAGCCTGGTCTACGAAGTAAGTTCCAGGACAGCCAGGGCTACTCAGAGAAACCCTGCCTTAAAAACAAAACAAAATGAAAAAAGACATTCTGAGTGCAATGCTCCAAACCCTCCTTAGGACTATGCGCAGTCTCAGGCAGAGGGTAGCTCTGCTGCCTTCTCCAGAACCTCAGGTGTGCTTCCCACGCCTTGCACCCTGACTTGCTCATCTCTGCACTGGGCATAACAGATGAACGGCTAAAAGTGAGTGTTCATGTAAGCGCTTAGAATAGTGCCTCGAACATGGTTAAGTCGTTCCAAGGTGGAACATGACGCAAAGGCCGTCAGCTGGGAAAGCGGGGACTCTGGCAGAGCAGGATAGGTGCGCCTGCCCGCCCGAGCAGGTGCTCCTTCCTAGTGCCAGGAGTCTTACCTTCTCTGGAAGCTCGGGTTAGTGTTTTTAGGCACATTGGTATTCAGGAAGTTGCATTTTTCAGCTAGATCCTTCAGATATTGAGGACCCTGAGTAGGAGGTGTGAAAAGTTACCACATGTTCTGGCTTGTCAGGCGCTGGGGTGGGAGAAGGGGTTGCAGGGGTGATGTGAGCTGAGGCTAAAAATGGTGAGCTAGGACCACCTCTTTCAAACTCTGAGAGCTCGGCATGGAGACACATGTCCGTAGTCTTAGCACCTGGGAGGTTGAGGCAGGAGGATTGTTAAGACTTCCAGGTTCGGGACTGGAGAGATGGCTCAGCTATTAAGGGTACGTGGTGCTCTAGCAGAAGACCTGGATTGGGTACCCAGCACCCACGTGGTGGCTCACAGCCATTCATAACTCCAGTTCCAGGGGATCTGATGCTTCTTTTTGTTTGTTAGTTTTAGTTTTTTGGGGGACAGGGTTTCTCTGGTAGCCCTGGCTGTTCTGGAACTCACTCTGTAGACCAGGCTGGCCTGAATTCAGAGATCCACCTGCCTCTGTCTTCCGAGTGCTGGCATTAAAGGTGTATGTAACCACTACCTGGCTCTGATGCCTTCTTTTAACCTCTGAGGGCACCGTGTATACCTGTGGTGCACATACATGCATGCAGGCCAAGCATCCATTCTTATAAGAATAAGTAAATAGCAGCACTCGGGAGGCAGAGGCAGGTGGATCTCTGTGAGTTCGAGGCCAGCCTGGTCTACAAGAGCTAGTTCCAGGACAGGCTCCAAAAGCTACAGAGAAACCCTGTCTCGAAAATCAAAAAAAAAGGCCGGGCGGTGGTGGCGCACGCCTTTAATCCCAGCACTCGGGAGGCAGAGGCAGGCGGATCTCTGTGAGTTCGAGACCAGCCTGGTCTACAAGAGCTAGTTCCAGAACAGGCTCCAAAACCACAGAGAAACCCTGTCTCAAAAAAAAAAAAAACCAGAAAAAAAAAAAGAATAAGTAAATAGAAAAAAAAAGATAGAGAGAGCTCTAGGCCAGCTTGGACTACGTAGTGGGTACCAGGTCATCCTGAGCGTTACAGCAAAGGCTTTGGAAATATGGCACGGAGCAACCGTGTTGTAGCCAGCGAATTGTAGCTAGACTGAGCTGCAGAGAAGCAAAGAGGCCCGTTATAAGGCAGGTACAGCTATGTGGTGGCGACACATGCCTTTCTTCCTTTCTTTATTCCCAGCACTCAGAAGGCAGAGACAGGTGGATCTCTGAGTTTGAGGCCAGCCTGCTCTACAGAGCAAGTTCTAGGACAGCCGAGGCTGCATAGAGAAACCCTGTCTTGAAAAAAAAAAAAAAAGCTGGTACAAAATAGAGCAAACAGATCATGGCTTGGACTAGGGACCTGACAGTGGATGGAAGATGCTGGACGGAGGCTGGAGACTTCCTCTTGTAAGGGTCAGTTTTCAGGGAGCTAGTTACAAGGGGCAGGAACCAGCAGTAGTTACATGGGGCAGGAACCAGCAGTAGTTACATGGGGCAGGAACCAGCAGTAGTTACATGGGGCAGGAACCAGCAGTGCACACCTCTTGCTAATCTCCCTGCCTTGGGGGCTGGGAGAGCTGTAATTTGAGTGCAGCCTGATCTCTGACCTCACCGTTAACACTGTGACACACACGCCGCCCTCCCAACACATAGTAAATAGATAAAATGTAAAAAGTATGTAAATTTGAAGCAATCACCTCGTCCCTTCACTTTTTCCCCCCTCGTGACAGGATTCCTCTGTGTAGCCCTGACTGTCCTGGAACTCACAGTTTAGATCAGGCTGGCCTCGAACTCAGAGATCTGCCTGCCTCTGCCTCCTGAGTGCTAGGATTAAGGCATGCACCACAGCCACCAGACTTTTTTTTTTTTTTCTCATAGAAGGTCTCAACATTTTGCCCTGATGGCCTGGAACTTGCAGTGCAGATCCGACTGGATAAGGACCTATACAGAGCTCCCTGCTTCTGCATGGGATTAAAGGCATGCACAATAATGCCCACCCACTTTTTCCCCCTAAAGAAGTAGGTTTTGATTATCTTCACCTGGTACTTTTTGACACCTCAAGCTCAGCTGCCCCCAAATTATAGTTCTCTTGAAGCTGGGTCTATGGCTCGGTCAAAACAGTACTGGTTGGACGCCGCCAACCACCTGTAATTTCAGCCCTGAGAGGAGATGGGAATCCCCAGAGCAGGCTGGCTGGGAAGGTTAGCCAATATGTGAGCTCTGCGTTTGATTGAGAGACCCTTCCTGTTGGAGGAGGCTGCTTGTTCATCTCCTGGCTGCTCGGAATCTAAATAATCACACAGAAACTGTATTATTTAAATCACTGCTTGGCCCATTAGCTCTAGTTTCTTATTGGCTAACTCTTACATCTTAATTTAACCCATCTCCATTAATCTGTGCATTACCACTAGGCCGTGGCCTACCAGCAAAGTTTCAGCACACCTGTCTCCAGAAGCGGCTTTATGGCTTATCCCTGACTCTGCCTCCTTTCTCCCAGCATTCAGTTTAGTTCCCCTGCCCCCAGCTCTATTCCCCTATAGCTCTGCTATAAGCCCAAAGCAGTTGCTTTATTAACCAATGATATTCACAGCATGCAGAGGGGACTCCCACACCACCTTCCTCGAGGATTAAGGGGGAAAAGTTATTCAGCATGGTTCTCAACATTAGTGTTTGGATCCATGGGCACATATGTGCATGTGTACATATACATATATGGGTGCCAGACTGAATTTGGACTCTATGCAGTCGAGGATGATCTTGAACTTCTGATTCTTCTGCTTCTACTTCCTGAGGGCTGGGGTCATCGAAATGCACCACCAACCTGTTTGCTTGTTTGTTTGTTTTTTAAGCCTTATGACAGCGTTCTGCCTGCATATATGCCTGCACACCAGAAGAGGGCATCAGATCTCATTATAGGTGGTTGTGAGCCACGATGTAGTTACTGGGAACTGAACTCAGGACCTCTGGACGAGCAGCAAGTGCTCTTAACCGCTGAGCCACCTCTCCAGCCCCGTACCTGGTTTTATGTAGTGCCAGGCCAGGATCAAACCCAAGGCATCCTAAATGTCGCTTGAGCACTATACCAACTGAGCTATGCTTGTGTGTTCACGTGCGTGCACATACGTGTGCGCGTGTGTGGAGGCCAGAGGTCAATTTTGGGTGTCCTCCTCAGCATTGAAACTGGAGCTCACCAGTCAAGCTACACTAAGTCTCTGGGGTTCTCCTGTTCTGTCCACTGGGTGCTAGGCTTAGTGTGACCACAGCATCTGGATTTTTTTTTCAAAGATTTATTTATGTATTATGTATACAACATTCCTTCTATGTATGCTCGCATGCCAGAAGAGGGCACCAGATATCATTACAGATGGTTGTGAGTCACCATGTGGTTGCTGGGAATTGAACTCAGAACCTCTGGAAGAGCAGTCAGTGCTCTTAACCTCTGAGCCATCTCTCCAGCCCCAAGCATCTGGATTTTTGCATGGGTGCTGGGGATCCAAATTCAGGTTCTCATTCTTGTGTGGAAAGCAAGCACATTACTGACTGGAGCCATCTCCCCAGCCCCTTGGTTTTGTTTCGTTTCCAGTTTTTTTTCAAGATAGAGTTTCTCTGTGCAGCCCTAGCTGTCTTGGAACTCACTTTGTAGACCAGGATTGTCTCAAACTCACCAAGAGCCCCTGCTTCTGCCTCTAGAATGCTGGAATTGAAGGTGTGTGCCACCACTGTCTGGCGGCGGCTGTGATTTTTTATTTATTCAGTTTTATGTTTAATTTTTTTTAATATTTATTTATTTATTATGTATACAATATTCTGTCTGTATGCCTGAAGGGCAGTTGAGGGCGCCAGACGTCTTTACAGATGGTTGTGAGCCACCATGTGGTTGCTGGGAATTGAACTCAGGACCTTTGGAAGAGCAGGCAATGCTCTTAACCACTGAGCCATCTCTCCAGCCCCCTTATGTTTAATTTTTAAAATTTATTTTTGGTATGTATGTGGGAAGGGGTGCATGGGACCAGAAGAAGGTGTCATACCCCTCCCTAAACTGGATGGAGTTGTAGGTGGTTGTGAGCCATCACGAGGATGCTGGGAGCCAAACTTTGGGTCCTCTGCAACAACACCCCAGAGCTCTTTACCACTAAGCCATCTGTCCAGCACTGCCCCCCATTTTAAATATTTACTTACTTATTGGGGGGTGCACTCATGGGACAGCTTGTAGAAACTGATTCTTTCCATTTGGACACCAAGGATTGAAGTCAGTTTATCAGTCTTGGTAGTGAGTGCCATTATGTGCTGAGCCACTCCCTGAACCCCCTTTTGTGTGTGTGTGTGGGGGTAGTTTCTCATGAAACCAGGTTGGCCTCAGCTCTCTAAGTACCCGAGGCTGGCCTTGAATTCCTGACCCCCTCCTTCCATCCCCCAGGTCCCGGGATTGGAGGTGTGTACTACCTACCACGTTTGTCTTTCCTTGTTTTCCCAAGAGAGTCTTTCCGTGTGGACCCTTGGACATGTTGTGTAGAACTGTGGGGCAGCCGGCAGTGTCTGAGAGTGAGTTTTCTGTTCTTTAAGCAACCTAAGCAGAGGCTAGCCAGTGACGCTGTGGTGCTGTCTGGGAATGCGAACAGTGGACTGGCTGGCTGTGGAAGAGGCAGATTAGCAAGGGAGTAGATAGAGTCTGTGAAGCTGCTGCAGCTAGCCCTGAGGTGGAGGCCCTGTTGACTCGTTAACAGAATCGGGCTCTCGGGCTCTCCTTCACGTCCATCTTCTCTCTTGCAGGGAAGCAGGCACAGAGGCCAGTTCTCTTCAGGACGCCAAAGCCCCGAAGGAGGCCATGACTTTGATCCCAGAGGCTACTCTATCTTTGGAGGGGACTGTGAACCTAGAAGACATTCTCTATCTGGGGGACTCGGTGGACTTTGAAGAGAGTCTCTATGTGGAAGAGTCTGAGAAGCCAGAGGAGACACTGTGTATCAATGAATCGAGGCAGCCGGAGGAGGCTCTGGATCTGGAAGAGCCGGTGAGTTCAGAGGAGCCCTTGTTTGTGGAGGAGCCTGTGAAACCAGATGAGGTACAGTTGTCCCAGGAGCCTGTAGAGCCAGCTAAGAACCCAAGCCCGGAGCAGACTGCTTTTGAGGGAGAAATGGTGGCCCCGGAGGAAAGCCTTCCGGCTCCACCGATTCCCAGCACAGAAGAGGACCTCAGCATGGAGGACCTGGAGCTGCTGGAGGGCCGTTTCGAGGAGTGTGTACAGGCTGTATCCCAGTTGGAAGAGGAGAGGGACCAGCTTATCCATGAGCTTGTGCTGCTCCGGGAACCAGCCCTGCAGGAGGTGCAACAAATCCACCAGGACATCCTGGCTGCCTATAAACTGCACGCCCAGGCCGAGCTGGAGTGCGATGGGCTCAGGGAGGAGATCCGGATAGTGAAGCAGAAGCTGTTCAAGGTGACCAAGGAATGCGTGGCCTACCAATACCAGCTGGAGTGCCGCCAGCAGGATGTGGCTCAGTTTGTCGATTGCAAGGAAGCGCTGAGCACTCGGGCAGCCCAGCTCTCAGGAGAACTGACCCAGCTCCGCGACGCCTATCAGAAACAGAAGGAGCAGTTGCAGCAGCAACTAGAAGCACCCCCAACCCAGAGCGATGGGCACTTCCTCCAGGAGAGGCGGCGGCTGTCGACACAGTTTGAAAATCTCATGGCAGAAAGCCGCCAGGGCCTGGAAGAGGAGTACGAGCCTCAGCTGCTGCGGCTCCTGGAGAGGAAAGAGGCAGGGACCAAAGCGCTACAGGACACCCAGGCCGAGATCCAAAAGATGAAGGAGGCCCTGAGACCCCTGCAAGCCGAGGCCCGGCAGCTCCACCTTCAGAACAGGAACCTGGAGGACCAGATCACACTCGTGAGGCAGAAACGTGATGAGGAGGTTCAACAGTACAGGGTAGGCCTTGCCCTCTGTGTCGGAGAGTTTTGCTATGTCGTTCAGGCTGGCCGGGAGACCTTAAGAAACTCGAGACCCTTCCTGCCTCAGCCGTCTGAGTGCTGGGATTATAGGTGTGTGCCACCATAGCCAGCAGAAGAGATGCCATTTAGGTGAAGGGAAGTCTGAGGTCTGTTTTATTTTTTTCGTTCCAAGATAAAGTTTCTCTGTGTAGCCTTGGCTGGTCTGGAACTCACTCTGTAGACCAGGCTGGCCTCAAACTTAGAGATCCACCTGCCTCAGCCTCCTGAGTGTTGGGACTATCGGTGTACCATACCCAGAGAGGTCTAATGCATTTGGGGTGGGGTTACCATTCAGTGTGAAAGCAGGGACCCTGCTCTTGGTTCCGCTAACTCATTCTTTCCCCTAGCTCTGTATTTATTTCATTTGGTTAAGGCCAGCGTTAGGATTTGATGGGTATTTGAATTCTTGGTGTACACAGCTGTTTGTGTGTGTTGGGGATTGAGCCCAGGGTCTCGTGCTTGTTTGGCAAGTACTGCACCACTGAACCATATCCCCTCCCCATCCCCTTTTTAAAAAATCTTACTCTGTTTACTTTATGTATATGGATGTTTTATCTGCATGTATGTATGTGCACCATGTGCATGCAATGCCCAAGGTGGCCAGAAGAGGGCAATGGATCCCCTGGAACTGTGAGCTACAGTGAGGGTGCTGGGAACTGCACTTGGGTCCTCTTCAGAACACCACGCTCTTATCCCTTGAGCCATTTCTCTAGCTCCACACCCCACCCTGACAATTATTTTCACTTTTGGTTTATATAACTTTGTTGGGGGGGGGCAGTGGATCTCGGGGATTGGACCCAGGGCTTCATGCATGCTTGGCAAGCTCTCTACCACGGAGCTTTATCCTCAATCCTCTCTCTCTTTAGTAGATTTTGTTTGTTTTTTGAGATAGTATTTTTCTGTGTAACAGCCCTGAACTCACTCTGTAGACTAGACTGGCCTTGAACTCATAGAGACCCTCCTGCCTCTGCCTCCTGAGTGCTGGAATTGAAGGTGTACACCACCACCAAGCCTTTAAATACAATTTTTAAGATTTATTTATTTTATAAATATGATGCTCTATCTGCACCTATGCCTACAGGCCAGAAGAGGGCATTAGATCCCATTGTTGTGAGTCACCAAGTGGGTTCTGGGAATTGAACTCAGGACCTCTGGAAGAGCTGCCAATGCTCTTAACCACTGAGCCATCTTCCCCCCCCCCCACCCCAGTTCTCTTTTTATTTGAGACAGGGCCCGATTTGACTAGGCTAGTCTTGAACTCGCTCAGTAGCTCAGGCAGGCCTTGAATTTGAGATCTCCCTGCTTCTTCCCCCCATGTAGCTAGGATGGCAAGCCTGTGCTACCAGGGTAAAATGGGCTACCATACCAGGCTTGGATTCTTAGGTTTTAAACACAAGGAACTGGGGCTCAGTAAAGTAGTTTGAACCTGTGTCTGCCTACTCCTTCCACAGAAGCCTTTTTAAAGTCTAACTCAACAGTGACTCATGCTTGGTTATAGGGAGAGCCAGAGAGGCCGAGTCCAATGAGTTCATTCCCTCCTCTACCGGCCGCATTCACCCCCAAATACCACCTAGCCATCGTCCAGGGTTTGGGCTGGAATCCCTGCATTTTCCTTTTTTGTACATGCCACCATATCCCTTGTACCCGAGTTATTTCTGATTAAGTGTGAGCCAGTTCTAAGTCCTTTTTAGAAGAGTGGGGTATAAATACCGTGTGGATAAACAATTACGTCTGCGGCTGCACAGACTAGGCGTGCGGAAGGCGGGGGCTATCTCTACTTATCTCCTTTTATTGTCTGCGATGCAGCTTAGGGGACACACGAGGCAGATGCTGAGCCAAGAGTTGCTAGGCACGCTGAGAATGTTTCCACATGGGGCCTTTCACAGTCGGCTTTGTTTTCAGACAGGGTCTAAAGCAGCCCATACTAGCCCCAAAGTAAATGTTACCTGGAGCTCCAGATCCTCCTGCCATCCTCCTGCCTTAGCCTCCCAAATCCTGGGAGGATAGCCATGTGCCATCATATCTAACTTGCTACATTTGCCTTTCGAAACATATATCTCCTTGTATAAACTTGAAATTGTATGTCTTTCCCTCAAGAGAAATCTTGGAACTGATTTGCTGAGTATCTTACTGTAGTGCTTATGATTTTTCAAAAGATTTTATTTTTACTTATTTATTTACTTTTTGGTTTTTTTTTCTTTTTTTTTCTTTTTTCTTTTTTGGTTTTCCGAGACAGGGTTTCTCCGTAGCTTTTTGGTTCCTGTCCTGGCACTAGCTCTTGTAGACCAGGCTGGCCTCGAACTCACAGAGATCCGCCTGCCTCTGCCTCCCGAGTGCTGGGATTAAAGGCGTGCGCCACCACCGCCCGGCTTACTTTTTGGTTTTTCAAGACAGGGTTTATGTGTAGCCCTAACTGCCAAGGAACTCACTCTGTAGACCAGGTTGGCCTCAAACTCACATGTTCTGCCTGCCTCTGCCTCTCCAGTACTGGGATTAAAGGGGGGGCCACTACACCCGGTTAAGATTTTATTTTTAATTATGTGTATTTTTTGGGTAAGTGCACATGCATACTGGAGCTGTCAGAGGCTGGAGGCATGGGATCCTCTGGGAGCTGGCCTTACAGGTGGCTGAGAGCTGCCTGATGTGGACTGGGAATCGAACTCAGGTCCTCTGCAAGAGGCACTTCTCTGGCCCCATGTATGCTGTTTTTAAGACAGTGTCTCACTGTAGAGGACATGCTGGCCTCAAACTCTGCTCTCCTGTCTCTGCCTCAGGGGTTGAGGTTTCAAGGCCTATCCCACCTCCTAGCTCCAAATTCTGTTTTTCTGAAAGGGTCGCCAAACAGTGTTTGCTGAAGACTTTCCTGTTTCATTCTGGTTACTTGTCGAGGGTGCCCTGGGATTTCTCAGGCTGGGCCTGCCCCCTCGGAGTCAGTCTGGTGATATCATCACCGCCACCATCCCTCCATTCACCGTTTCTGTGTCTCGTATGAATCAGGCTCAGGCGCTGGCAGGAAAGACAGAAAATAGTCGGGGATGACGTGTTGCTGTTCTCCCAGTTTGCAGTCTGGGAGAGATGCCAGACAAAACGAACGGTTTCATAAAATCCAAACATCATCGATGCTAAACAGGTTTCCTAAGTTGGGGATGTAGCTCAGTGGTAGGCAGCTTGCTTGGCATGCACGAAGCCCCGGGCTTGCCCTCTGCTATTGCACACACAGAAAGAGAGAAGAATGAGGCCTGACATGGTGGCATCACCTTTACTACCAGCATAGAGGATGCAGAGGCAGGCGGATCTCTGAATCCGAAGCCAGCCTGGCTTATAGGGTGAGTTCTAGCCCCTCCCCCTGTACCAAAAATGCTTGATTTGAGAAGGTTAACTATGGCAATCTTAGACTCGCTGAAATATGCAGTTTGAAGTGAACGTACTTCAATGTGCTAAGCCGTAGGACAGTCCTGGGAATAGTCTTTGTATGGATGAACTAGGTATGCTCACTCCCACCTGGGGAAACAAGGGGGATGGAGAGTGACTAACAGTAGCTATTATGTACTAGAAAGTTCTCCACAGAATTCATTACTTCTCATACCTCTGGGAGGTACAAAATGTTTGGAAACTGAGCAGAGAGGGGAGACAGAGGAGCCGTTTGTCTGGCGTCGGCTGCTCCAGCGTAGATAGCATGAGGATGAGTTTTGTGCATGGTGATAGATATGGGTCTATTTTCATTCTTCTACATGTTGATATCCAGCTATGCTAGCACCACTTATTAAATATGCTTTCTTTTTTCCATTTGATATTTTTTGCTTCTTTATCAAATATCAGGTGTTCGAAGATGTGTGGATAGATATCCGGGTCTTCTGTTTGGTTCCATTGGTCCTCCTGTCTGTTCTTATGCCAGTACCAGGCTGTTTTCAGTACTGTCGCTATAATATATTTTTTATATTTTATTTCAATTTATTTTATGTGTAGTGGTGTGAAGGTATCAGATGCCCTGGAACTGGAGTTACAGACTCTGTAGCTGAGCTGCCATGTGGGTGCTGGGAATTGAACCCAGGTTCTCTGGAAGAGCAGGCAGTGCTCTTAACAGCTGAGCCATCTCTCCAGCCCCTATATAATAAATTCTGATCACATTTACCCACTCCCTTTTCTTCCCTCACCTCTGCCAAGCCCTCCCTCCGTGTTTTTGTTTTTGTTTTGTTTTTGTTTAGCAGAGCAGTGTGGAGTGCAAGGCACTTCATTTTGGCCTTCTGGGCTTTCACAGAGAAGACAGAAGAGTCTGTGTCTAAGGAAAGTAATGAGGGGTGAGCTCAGAACCAACTGCAAATCCTGGCCCCACTCCCTCCCAGGTAAAACAGGATCATACCCGATTTTAACCAAACGGCCAAGAGACAGTAAAAATGGGATTTCCAGGCGGAGAGATGGCTGGTGGCCGGGAGGAGCTTGCTGCTCTTGCAGAGGTCATTCCCAGTATCTGCATTGGGCCATTTGCACCTTCCTGTAACCCCAGCTCTGAGGAATCCATGCCCTCTTTCTTCTGAGTGCCCTAGGCACTGCACATGCTTGCTGCATGTATATACACCGAGGTATTGAGGAGCATTATTAGTTTTTAGAAACCAGGGCTGAAGGTCGCTTTCCAGGCTGCATACAATGAGCTAGTTATTGTTGGTGAAGCTCCTACGGTGGTGCCAGGCTCACGTGAGACATGGTTTCGTTAGCCTTGGCTGTCCTGGATCTAGCTCTTGTAGACCAGGCTGGCCTCAAACTCACAGAGATCCGCCTGCTTGTGCCTCTTAAGTGCTGGGATTAAAGGCATGCGCCACCACCACCGGCTGACTTTGGAGTTTATTAAGGAATATTGATGGACTGGAGAGATGGCTCAGTGGTTAAGAGCACTGACTCCTTCACGGCTCAACCATTAATTTAAAAATTTTATGTATGGGTGTTTTGTCTGCATGTATGCATGCATGTAGTGCCCAAGGAGGCCGGAAGGCAGCATCAGATCCCATGGAACTGGAGTTACAGTGGCTTGTGAGCTGATATGTGGATGCTGGGAATTGAACCTGGGTCCTATGAAAGAGCATCAAATGCTTAAACATTGAGCCATCTCATCAACTGATGGTGGCGCACGCCTTTAATCCCAGCACTCGGGAGGCAGAGGCAGGCAGATCTCCGAATCTGAGGCCAGCCTGGTCTACAAGAGCAAGTTCCAGGACAGCCAGGGCTACACCGAGAAACCTTGTCTCAAAAAACCAAAACCAAACCAAACACTGAGGCATTTCTCTAGTCCCCCACCGCCCCCACCCCTTCTTTTAATAAAGGGTCTATTGAGCCTTGGCTGCCCAGAAATTATTCTGTGGATCAGGTGGCTTCCACCCACCTATGCCTGCTTCCTCACCTCAAAGGTGTCCAGCTTCACCCAGCTTCCTGAGATGGTCTCCATTGGCCTGGTGGGTGGTGGAGCCAGATTTGCTAGACTGCAGAGAGCTGCCAGGCACCTGCCTGTCTCTGCCCCCCCCTCCCAAAACTGGGATTGTAAACACCCATGATTCTGGGGATTAACAGGTTCTCATATTGTGTTGTCAGCACCTCACTACGCAATTTCTCCATGTATTTATTTTTTTCCGCTTTTTTTTAAACATTTTTTTTTAAATTTATTTATTTATTATGTATACAATATTCTGTGTGTGTGTATGGCCAGAAGAGGGCATTACAGATGGTTGTGAGCCACATGTGGTTGCTGGGAATTGAACTCAGGACCTTTGGAAGAGCAGGCAAAGCACTTAACCTCTGAGCCATCTCTCCAGCCCTTTTTTCCTTAAAAGTATTTTTTTGACACAGGTTCTCTACACAGCTCTGTCTTGGAACTCACTATGTGGAGCAAACCGGTACTGAACTCACAGAGCTCTGCTGGGGTTAAAGGTGTGTGTCATCTCACCCAGCCTTTTCTTTTTCTTTTTTTTAACTTCTTTTGAGATGGAGTCTCAGGGACTCCAGGCTGGCCTCCTAACTCACGGTGATCAGGAATAACCTCGAGTCTGGGCGGAGTGCTGGGGTCAGAGGCAAGCATCACCGTGTTGTCTCTATGCCCATGTAGCATAGCCCCACCCCCACCCATGTGCTTTGCTTTACCAAAAGTGGGGCAGTGTGCAGAAACCGCCCTTCAGATGCCACGTTCCTAGATGGTAAGGCCACATCTGTGTGGTCCCCCAGACAGGGCTGAACACTAAAAAAAGAGCTTTTTGATAGTGTTGGTTAAAGGGGAGCTTCCGCAAGGGCCCAGTATCACAGACGGATGCACCTCTGAACAATATCAAAGCTGACTCAGATCAGAGCACCTTCTAATAATAGCAGTGCTCAAAACAGACTCAGTTATTTCTCAACTGCCCTTAGAAGACTTCCTCACGGCAACACCCTGTGTCCCCAGAGTCCCGACCCTTTGGAGACAAGGTCACATACAGCCCAGGCCGGCCTGGAACTTCTGATTCTGCTTCCACCTCCAAAATACATTTGCCACCGCAATTTATGCTTTGCTGGGGGTCAAACCCAGGGCTTTGTAGACAGAAGGCACCGTACCAAGTGAGCCACATCCCAGCTTCCTCATCCTGATCCTTCAAGGATCCAAGCTGGACTTGCTGAGCATCTTCCTTTCCTCCCAGAGCTCAAGGCAGTAGAGCACTCAATCGCTATCCTCAGCACCACACACAAGTTGTTAGCCTATACTCGTTTATTTTAAAGGGAGTGTCTTACGTAGTCCAGGCTAGCCCCAGATTCATTATGTAACTAAGAATTTTATTGAACTTCAAGATCCTCTAGTGTGGGGCTGGAGAGATGGCTCAGTGGTTAAGAGCACTGACTGCTCTTCCAGAGGACCCGGGTTCAATTCCCAGCACCCATATGGCAGCTCACAACTGTCTGAAGATCAGTTCCAGGGGATCTGACACTTCACACCAATGCACATAAAATAAAGTTAAATAAACCATAAAAATATTAAAAAAAAAGATCCTCTAGCGTTCACCTTCAGAGTGCTTGTGTGTTCTACCATGCCTGGTTCCTAAAACATTTCTCCTTTCAGTGCTGAGGGTGACTTGACTGGGGTGTGGGCATGCTGGCAGGTGCTCTACCACTGACCTACAGCTCTAGCCCTTTATTCAGGTTTGACTCTGGTTTTAGCTGTGAAATGATTTTTTTAAAAATGTGTTTATTTTCTGTGAACTGGTGTGAAGGTATGAGATCCCCTAGAACTGGAGTTACAGACAGTTGTAAGCTAACAGGTAGGTGGGGGAACTGAACCCAGGTCCTTTAGGAAGAAGTCCCAGTGCTCTTAACTGCTGAGCCATCTCTCCAGCCCCCATGAAATGATTTTTATTTTTTATTTTTTTTGGTTTTTTGAGACAGGATTTCTCTGTGGCTTTGGAGCCTGTCCTGGAACTAGCTCTTGTAGACCAGGCTGGTCTCGAACTCACAGAGATCCGCCTGCCTCTGCCTCCCGAGTGCTGGGATTAAAGGCGTGCGCCACCATCGCCCGGCTATGAAATGATTTTTAAACCTTAAAGAATCTCAATAATTGACAAAGTGCAGATAAATCCTTAACACCTTCCAACCCATATAAAGTTAAAAATACCTTAATATGTTTCTAGAAGAAAGTTTATGGATTATGAGGAACGTCAACAACTGACTTAGCACTAAGTTAATGTCAGGCACTAATCCTCTAGGTACCTTTTGTTTTTTTATTTATCGTTTTTTGGTTTTTCGAGACAGGGTTTCTCAGTAGCTTCGGAGCCTGTCCCGGAACTAGCTCTGTAGACCAGGCTGGCCTCGAACTCACAAGGATCCACCTGCCTCTGCCTCCTGAGTCTCTAGGTACCTTTTTTTTCAAAAAGATTTGTTCATTTTGTCTTGCTTGTATGTATGTGTGTACATGTGTGTTTGGTACCCATGGAGGGGAGAAGAGGGCATCAGATCTGGAGCCTAGAACTATTTATCAATAGTTGTGAACCATTGTGTGGGTGCTGGGAATCCAACCTGGGTCCTCTGCAAGAAAAACAAGTGCTCTTAACAGCTGAGCCATCTCTCAAGCTTCCCTTTCCACTCTTGTTAAGATTTAAGTAATAAAATGATTGGTAAGCCGGGCGGTGGTGGCGCACGCCTGTAATCCCAGCACTCGGGAGGCAGAGGCAGGCGGATCTCTGTGAGTTCGAGACCAGCCTGGTCTACAGAGCTAGTTCCAGGACAGGCTCCAAAACCACAGAGAAACCTTGTCTCGAAAAAACCAAAAAAAATAAAAAATAAAAAAAAAATAAAATAAAATGATTGGTAAACTTTTTATTTTCTTTTTAAGTTTCTCAGCAGGGTTTTTTGCGTAGCGCTGGTCTAAAGCTCAGAGATCCTGCTGCCAGCCCTGGAGTGCTCGGGCTAAAGGCGTGTCCACCACCACCGGGCATTTTCACAGTAGTGTCACGTCAAGAGACTTCTCAGAAACTTCTTTCTTGTTTTCCGAGACAGGGTTTCTCCGTGTAACAGCACTGGCTATCCTGGAACTCTTTGTAGACCAGGTTAGCTTCGGATTCAGAGATCCACCTGCCTCTGCCTCCCTAGTGCTGGGATTAAAGGTGTGTG
Organism: Microtus oregoni; assembly: GCF_018167655.1. Classification (NCBI taxonomy): domain Eukaryota; kingdom Metazoa; phylum Chordata; class Mammalia; order Rodentia; family Cricetidae; genus Microtus; species Microtus oregoni. The sequence goes on along the minus strand of NW_024543064.1, from coordinate 23,590,217 downwards.
CCACCATTGCCCAGCTTTTTGTATTTTTGAGACAGGGTTTCTCTATGTAGCCTTGGCTGTTCTGAGTGTTGGGATTAAAAGCGTGAGCCACCACCACCAGGCCTCAGAACTGATTTCCTAACCTATCCTATGAAGGTAGTATCAATCTCAGTACCACTATATTCAATGATACAGGTCGGGCATAGTGGTGAATCTCTTTTCCCTGCACTAAAGAGGCAGAGGCAGGTGGATCTCTGAGTTCGAGGCCAGTTTGTTTACAGACCATGTTCCAGGACAGACAGGATGCACAGAAAAACTGTGTATGTGTGTGTATGTGAGGGGGAAGGGGGACCAAACCAACCACACGGTAACAAAACAATCACACAACAATGTGAAGTGCTGTATATAGCAGATGTCAGGTGTTTATCGTCTGGCTCACAAACATCTGGCCCTTCTGCGCAGGAGCAGCTGGAGGAGATGGAGGAGAGACAGAGGCAGTTACGAAGCGGCGTGCAGGTCCAGCAACAGAAGAACAAAGAGATGGAGCAGCTGAGGACCAGCCTCGCTGAAGAGCTCTCAACGTATAAGTCAGTTTTCTCTGCTTCCCAAGCCACGTCTACTACTGACTGATGGGGGGAGGGCTCACGGAATATCTTATCTAACGAAAGAAAACAAAATCATTTGGGGAACTGACTTTCAAACAGTTGGAAACCGGCTCTCTCTTTTTAAAGGGCTATGCTACCCAAGAGTCTGGAACAGGCTGATGCAGCTACTTCTCAGGCAGGTGGAGTCGAGGCCCAATCCCAAGGTGATCTTCGTGCACAGATGACAGGGGGTTTGCTCGTTATCGCTGCTTTCCTAACAGTACTAATGCCTTATCTGGAGGGTCTTAGCTGTTACCCTTGCTTGGGATTCTCTTACCTGAATGTGTAGTTACAGGCATGTGCCTCTGTACCTGGTTACTTAATATCTTTTTATTATTGTTATTTTTTGGTTTTTCAAAACAAGGTTTCTCTGTGTAACCGGTGTGGCTGCTCTGGAACTTGCTTTGTAGACCAGGCTGGCCTCGAACTCAGAGATCTGCCTGCCTCTCCCTCCCAAGTGCTGGGATTAATGCCTGAGAAAGCTTTAATTTTTAGTGAGACACAAAATTACATTTGGCCATTTTGCTGGGCCTCACCAATAATTTTTTTGAGACAGGTCTCACCTTGTAGCTTTGGTTGGCCTTTTGTGTAGGCCATGTTGGCCTTGAACTCACAGAGAACCACTTTCCTCTGTCTTCCAAGTACTTGGATTAATTACCACGATCGTCAAGAGCTTTTTGTGTTTTATTTTTCAAGATAGAGTTTCTTTGTAGCTTTGGAGCCTTCCTGAACTAGCTTTTGTAGACCAGACTGGCCTCGAACTCTCAGAGATCAACCTGCCTCTGCCTCCCAAGTGCTGGGATTAAAGGCGTGCACCACCACCATCCAGCGTCAATAACTTTTATATTACAGATACATCATCTAGTGGCCGGAGACGGTTCAGCAGTTAAGAATGCTAGCTGACGAGATCAGGCGCGTTCAGGGTGGTATGGCCTTAGATGGGTAGTGGTGGTGCACGCCTTTAATCCCAGCACTCGGATCTCTGTGAGTTCGAGACCAACCTGGTCTACAGAGCTAGTTCCAGGATAGGCTCCAACGCTACAGAGAAACCCTGTCTCGAAAAACCAAAAAAAAAAAAAAAAAAAAAAAAAAAAAAGAATGCTAGCTGAGAATACAGGTTTGGCTCCCAGAACTCACATGCAATTCAATCATCTATAACTCCAGTTTTAGAGGATCTGGTGCCCTCTTCTGGCCTTTATGAGCACCAGGCACAGGCATACACGCAGGCAAAACATTCACTCACACGTAAAATAAAAGATATTTAAAGCAAACAAAATCCAGGCTCTATATACATCCTTCCAACTCTGATATTCAGTTTCCTTGGTATGGCACAAAAGACAATCCTATTATCAAATTAACACTGACAAAGGAGGCCAACAGGAATAAATGACTCAGTTTAAAAACCATTGAAGATACTCCTGGAGCCCAAATTTAGTCAATGTATAAAATAATCACCAAGCCGGGCGGTGGTGGCGCACTCCTGTAATCCCAGCACTTGGGAGGCAGAGACAGGCGGATCTCTGTGAGTTCGAAACCAGCCTGGTCTACCAAGGGAGTTCCAGGACAGGCTCCAAAGCTACAGAGAAACCCTGTCTCGAAAAACCAAAAAAAAAAAAAAAGAGCTAATTCCAGGGCAGCTTGAGCTGTTACATAGAGAAATCCTCTTTTAAAAAAAAGGACAACAAATTAAAAGAACAAAAAAAAAAAACATTTTTTTTTTTTTTTTGGATTTTCGAGACAGGGTTTCTCCGTAGCTTTGGTTCCTGTCCTGGAACCAGCTCTTGTAGACCAGGCTGGCCTTGAACTCAGAGATCCGCCTGCCTCTGCCTCCTGAGTGCTGGGATTAAAGGCCTGCGCCACCACTGCCCGGCTGCCTGGCAAGATTTTATACATAGTATTTGCCTGTATGTATGCCTATGGACAAGAAGAGGGCACCAGATCTCGTTAGAGATGGTTGAGAGCTATGTGGTTTCTGGGAATTGAACTCAGGACTTCTGGAAGAGCAGCCAGTGCTCTTAACCTGAGCCATCTCTCCAGCTATTGCCTGGCAAGATTTTATTTTTTGTGTATAGGTGTTTTACGATGTGTATATTTGTATACCATGTATGTACAGTGTCTACAAGAAGCCAGAAGAGGGTGTCAGGTGGCCAAAAAGAACATTTGTTGCTCGTGTCAAGGAACATGCGTCAGTTTCCATGATTCTCCTCAGGCAGTTTTCAACTCCTTGACTCCAGCTCCAGGGGATATGGTGTCTCTTTCTGACCTCCATGGGCTCCTGCGCACACATCACACACCCTCAAAAGTCAAAACAAAACCACCAGAACTTTGAACTTGTCCTGCCTCATCCCGAGTGCTAAAATTGTTGCCATACACCACGTCTGCTTACTTTATTCTCTCACCCCACTGTCACAGATGACTATATTTAGTTTTTATATTGTAGCCAGGTATGGTGGTACCAGGCACATGACTTTAACTTCAACACTAAGGAGGCAGACTGGATCTGAGTTAAAGGTCAACCTGGTCTACATAGTCAACTTCAGGTCAGGCAAGGCTACATGGTAAAATCAAACTAGTCTACCCTCAGAAAACCTTGGAAGCTCATTGTTATAAAACTTTTTAATGTATTATTTCAAACTGTACAAAGTGCAAACTTAATTGTATTTCTTTCAATCTTACAGGAACTCTTTAGAAATGTATGGCCGGATATGTAACCCAGAAACAACAAAGCATTTGTATCAAAGCACCACCAGGGATGGACTTTTCACCAAACAGGAAAGAGTGCCAGCAGTGGGCAAGCAATTCATCCTGTGAAAATTGCCCAGAGATTTTAGGGTCGGCTGGAAGCAGAATACCAGTCAACTGGCATTATCTGGATTCTTTCTGTAGGCTGCTAGTACTGATCGTAACGTACTGTGGGATGGGAAATGAGCCTTTTTATCCTTCAGCAGCACACACATAACAGATGTATCACATCTGGCAATATTGTGAAGATTATTTATTGCTTTGTGCTGACCCAAACCAAGAACATTCAAGGGGAAAAGTTGGGGTCAAAAGGCAGTCAATCTTTGCTATACAGATCCACTACTTGGGTCCCTTTGAGCTATGGGCATTAGATTTTAAATAACTCTTTCACAAAGCTATTTCCCCCTTAATGTCTGCACTCAAATATTTACTCTTAAAACAGAGCCAAGATTCCTATTTTTTTTTTTTTTTTTTGACAAAGGACCTCATATATAGCCCTGGCTGGCTGAGAACTCACTTTTCAGACAATGCTGGCCCTGAACTCACAGAGATCCGCCTGCCTCTACAGTACTGAGATTAAAGACAATGTCAAGTTTGTCTTTTTTGAGACAAGATTTTCAAGTAGTCTAGGCTGGTTTCTAACTTGTTATGTAGGTCAGGATGACCTTGAACTTCTGATCTTGCCTCTACCCCCAATTACTAGGATTACAGGTGTCCGTCACCGAGACACTCCTCTCCACACACACCCAAGGTATCACCATGTAGTGATTTGGCTTTTTTGGAACACATTACATAGACGAGGGCCTCAAACTCAGAGATCCTTAGTGCTGGGGTTAAAGACCTGTGCCATCACAGCCAGCCCGACATACACTAAAACGATGAGAACAGGAACCACTTCGAAATTGGACCAGACACTCCATTATTCAGCTTTCCCCAAAAAACATCACTGGTTCTGGAGGCGACAGTCATCTAGACAGTTCAAGCAAAATCAGTCATTTTATCTGGTTTTTGCATGTGCAAAGGCACTCATAACCAACCCTTTAAAAGTAGGGGGTCCAGTAAAAACACTGGACAGATATAGGGTCTCTAACACAAGCCTCTTTCAAGTTTAAACTCTGCCTTAAATTCTCTATTATACTGCCTTTGACATCTTAGAAATTTGTGTAGCTCTTTAGGAAAGACTTCAAAAATATGTAATTTTACCAAGACTAGTTTGTGTACTGTTAATGCCCTCACTTTCCCTGGCAGGAGTAAAGTCCTTTTTTTATGCTTCTGGATCAATTACATTTATTTTAATCTTGACAGTCAAGACCATGGAAAACAACTATCATCCAAAACAATTCTTCAGGAAGCCGGAGACTGGTGTTTGATGGATATTGAAAAAAAACTCAGCAGCACAGGACACTTTATAAAAAAGCAATTTATTCCATTATAAGCACTTACACAGTTAGTCATGGAGAGTAGTAACAGGCCTGATGGTGAGACAGGTCAACCAAAATGGAGATGGCTTCAAACTATAGTGGTCAAGGACTAACTCCTAAAAAAGCAACTCTTATCAAGGATTAATTTAATTTTAAAAACAAATACAAACTAGCAATTCACTTTCTCAACTTGACAGTTCACCAGTGGTCTGTCAGTTAAAAACATACATCTCACAACTTGGTGGTCCCAAGTTTAAAAAACAAAAACAAAAAAACCGCACAACAAAAGCCAAGTGAAGTAGGTGTCTGAGCCAGGAGTATAAATATTGCAAGATGTCATTTTTATTCCTGAATAAAATTTATTAATTTTTATAAATTTATAAATTTTTCCTCAGGAATTTTCTAGTAATAAACCCAGGTCTAAAGTAGCTTCAGAAATGAGGCATATTATGTATGATTATTTTTCTTCTTAAGCTATATCCCAAATTTTTCATATTCTCAAGAAAGTGACTAGAGTGGATAAGAAATAAGTGAAGTAGGTGTTCAAGCCAGGAGTATAAATATTGCAAGCTGTCATCTTACAATATTCATAGAAAATAATCACACACAATGCCCCATTTCTGAAGCCACCTTAGACCTGGGTTTGTTACTAGAAAATTCCTGAAGAAAAATTTAAATATAAGTCTGTGGCTTTGTTGAATTAAGCCCCCCAGTTAAAGATTTAGAAAACACCCATGGTTTGGGCTAATAGTATTGTTGGTGGCACCTATTGTAGCCGGATAGCTGAACAAAGTCTGTGTCTCAAACCAGTGTTAAATCCATCTCAGGGTTCAGAAGAAAACAAGGGGAGTCTAAATCACAAGTGCAGACATGTCTAGGATCCTTGTCCTTCTGGATCCACACTTCCTTCAGGGTCTTCATCATTGTAAATGTTCTCTGCCTGCCAGAGAGAGAAGGCAGTTATTTCTTTTCTTCCCTCGCCCCCCCTCGGGTTTGGAGTCTATCCTGGAACTCCCATAGATCTGCCTGCTGGGATTAAAGGTGTGTGCCATTACTGCTCAGCAACAGTTATTTCTTGAAATCTATTTCCATAATATATTATGCCAAGGTGCCTGATTACAAGGTCCCTGATAACATTTCAAATAAGGCCATATAGTTCTAACTATTCAATGCTGTTGCTGAATGAAATAGCAACAGACAACATGAATCACAAACAGAACAGGTGTGTTCCAGTACAAAGTAGGCGCAGGCCACAGCTTCTACTACAGGGCATTTTTACAAAGTGTGATGATCTTCATTCCTGAACTCTTAAACCAGATATATTATTGGTAATAGCTAAAATATAAACCAGGTTTCTTTTTTTTTTTTTTGATTTTGAGACAGGGTTTCTCTGTAGCTTTTGGTTCCTGTCCTGGAACTAGCTCTTGTAGACCAGGCTGACCTCGAACTCACAAAGATCGGCCTGCCTCTGCCTCCCGAGTGCTGGGATTAAAGGCGTGCACCACCACCACCCGGCAAACCAGAGGTTTCTATGAGACACGCAGAAATTGATGCTTATAAGCAAAGAATTTTTTTCAAGGATGACAAAAATATTCTAGTATTTTTTTTGTGATGTGTAACTCTGGAGTAGGAAAAAAACTCATTGAATAGTAAATTTAAATGAAAATACCCAAACTTTATATGCAAATTTCAATTTATAAATGTCTTGAAAAGCTACTTTACATAACAAACACCCACCCCCAGTAGTTGATGAAATGTCTAAGTCTAAAATCAAATGCGTGGAACCAAGAACCCAGTCACATCAACAATCACCAATACCAGACCTAACAGGCATCACCTCAGGAGCGCTGTAACCCCAAATCTGCAGGCTTACCCTGTCACTTCTATCCAACATTGCTATAAAATTTGAGGGTTTAGCAAAAACTCCTTTGACTGGTTTGAAAATTTGCTATGATTCTAAAGAATGAGATTTTGATGTTTATATTATACGTGTGATCTCTTGTTTCAGCTTTCCCAAGATCTAGGGTATAATACCCTGCTTATTCCTGGGGTATCTATTTTGTATGTCTGTATTTAGAAAACCCAGGGACCAAATGGAAGAGATACAGGAGGGAGCAGAGCGTATTACTCTCCTAGCAAATCAATGTGACTCCAAGAATCTGGATGCTCAAACTATCTAGAGCAAGCTAAGAGCTTAATCTCCCTTCCCGACTGGGGAGGCAGAGTTCCAAGAGGTTAATTTTCAGCACTCCTGTTGACTGCCCAGCTGTGAGGCCACCCAGGGGCCTCACCAAAGACTTAGGAACAGACTCAGGTGTGGTACAAAAGGCATCATCATCATGAGCAGAACTGAGCTACAAATCCCAGTGATTTCTTAGCAGAACCATGCCAAAACACAGGACAAAATCTAAGCAGGTACTACTTATATGAACATAACAAACAGAGGCAGTGACCCTGGAGGGGATCTAATTCATCTCTCTACAACCCTTTCTTTTGGTCATTTTTCTCCAAAGATAGGCTTTCTCTGCTACCCTGGAACTCACTCTGTAGATCAGGCTGGCATCGAACTCAAGAGATCCACCTGCTTCTGCCTCCTGAGTGCTGGAACGAAAGGCGCACTTACTTTCCCACCCTGCCTCCTTCTTGGCTTTTTGGAGACAGGGTCTCTCTAGGTAGCCCTGGTTTTCCTGGAACTCAGTGTAAGCTTCAAAAAGCAGAGATAAGATAAACTGTCTCTTAGTTCCCAGTTCACAACTGCCTGTAATTCCAACTCCTTCTGGCCTCTAAAACCAACACACACACACACACACACACACACACACACACACACACACACACACTAAAATAAATCTTTACAGGTGATAGTGATGGCAGCAGTGGGTATGCTTTTAATCTCAGTGCTTGCCTTTTATCCCAGAACTTGGGAGGCAGACGCAGGCATATCTGTGAGTTCAAGGCCAGCCTGGTGTCTACAGAAGAGTTCCAGCGTGGCCAGGACTACAAAAAAATCCTGCCTAAAAAAACAAAACAAACCATTCCTTTCATAATTAAAATGACACAATCCTTACAGTGCCATTCATAATCTATGTCAACTAATAAAAATGACTTATGAAATCTTTAAAGTACCAGCAATAAAAATTTTACATTTTAAGGTAAATTTTAATATATAGTTATGACAATACAGAAAAATCTACTACCTATCTCTCCTCTTCTTTCAAAAAAGACCAGGGCTTTCAGCAGGGTGGTGGCGGCATATGCCTTCAATCTTACCACTTGGGAGGCAGAGGCAGGCAAATCTTTTTGAGTTCAGGCCAGCCAGGATTGTTACATAGAGAAACCCTGTCTCAAAACCAACCAACCAACCAACCAACCAACCAACCACTATATCAAGATTTAAAGCAGTTAAAGACTGCTTAATGCTATGAAAAAAATAATCAGAACTTAAAACTGGTAAGTTACAAAAATCTTAAAAACAAAACAAAAACAAAAAACCCCACATGTGTCTTTACATTGCTCACACAGCAGTGACCTGGCTTATAAACAAGCACACAAAGTTGTTAACAGTCCCAGCTCCCTTTGAGTTCATAGTGTAACGGTTCACAACTCAAAAGCCACAGCTTCCGTTACCAAAAAGCTAAACCTGGCCACATAGTAATAACAAAAAACAAGGGCTGGAGAGATGGCTCAGAGGTTAAGAGCATTGCCTGCTCTTCCAAAGGTCCTGAGTTCAATTCCCAGCAACCACATGGTGGCTCACAACCATCTGTAATGGGGTCTGGTGCCCTCTTCTGGCGTGCAGGCATACACACAGACAGAATATTGTATATATAATAAATAAAATAAATATTATAAAAAAAACAAAACAAAACAAAAAACAAAATTTAGTCTGTGTCATCTCGGGGACTACCCGGGGAAAACTGTTCAAAAACCAAAAAGAAAAAAGTACAAACAAACAAAAACCCAACAGGGAAAACTTCACCTAAACATCGAAGCCACACCTGAAGAAAACAGAGCAGAGATGACAGCTGCATCCGAAGTGTGTGTGATGATGGTCTCATGTATCTAATGTCCCCTAAATAAATTGCTGAACACTTACCATCTGCCACACTTGCATGATATTGTCTTCTGATACAGAACAAATCACCCAAGGTTCATTGGGATTCCAGGAGAAATCAGATATCTTGGCAGTGTGACCACCATGAATAAACTGGAAGAGGGACCAAAACCAAGACATTAAACACAGACAACATTAAATCATAGCCTACTGCTTAAGCACAGAAGACCCCAAAGTACCTGAAAGGTTATAACGTACCAGCAACTCTGGTGGGCCATCTTCTGCATCTTCTGGGGACTGTTCTTCTCCAATTTTACTTAACAAAAAAGAATTTTAAGTCAGAAAACACCACCCTGTGTGGTAGCTTGAATATAACTGGCCCCCATAAGCTCACAGGCACTATTAGGAGGTGTGGCTTGTTGGAGGAAGTGTATCACTGTGGAGGCGTGCTTTGAGTCTCGTATATGCTCAAGCCACATCCAGTGTCTTAGCTCACTTTGTTGTCTGCACAAGATGTAGAACTCTCAGTCACTTCTCCAGACCATGTCTGCTGGCATACTGCCCTGTCACATCATAATAATGGACTAAACCTCTGAATTATAACCTACCCAATTAAACATTTTATAAGAGCTGCTGTGGTCATGGCTGTCTCTTTTTTCTATAAAGAAAACCTAAGACAGCCTGAGCACTTATCTTTGAAAAATGTAAAGATGCCAGGTGGTGGTGGCGCATGCCTTTAATCCCAGCACCCATGGAGGCAGAAGCAGGCGGATCTCTGTGAGTTCGAGGCCAGTCTGATCTACAGAGTAAATTTCAGGACAGGCTCCAAAGCTATAGAGAAACCTTGACTCAAAAACAAAGACAAATGTAAAGACAGTAACTTTGCCAGGCTTGGCACTCAGGAGGCAGAAAGAGGTGAAATTATTGAGTTTGAGGTCAGTCTGGTCTACAGAGTGAGTTCTAGGATAATCAGGACTACACAGGGAAACCCTGTCTCCCCCAAAACAAACAACAACAACAACAACAAAAAACAACCAAAACAACTCTGTAACTCCATGGATAGGGTAACTAACACAAAACTTACCTTAAATCCCACACATTCAACCTACGATCAGTACCGCTAGAAGCCAAAATAGTCTCATTGTGAGGTGACCACTGAACCTAAATCCAAGAGAAAAAAAATTCAACAAATTAGAAAATAGAATATGGGAGGGTTGGAGAGATGGCTCAGAGGTTAGAGCACTGGCTGCTCTTCCAGAGGTCCTGAGTTCAATTCCCAGCCACATTGTGGCTTACAACCATCTGTACTGAGATCTGGCGCCCTCCTTTGGCATGCGGGCTTACATGGAGGCAGAATGTTGTATACATAATAAATAAATATTTTAAAAAAAAGAAAGAAAATAGAATAGGAAAATATCTCAAATTATCTTACATAACTCTGTAAATAAAAGGCAATGAATACTGTTAAAACGGACAAATATTAGCTGGGCGATGGTGGTGTATGCCTTTAATCCCAGCACTCAGGAGGCAGAGACAGGTAAGACCTCTGTGAGTTCAAGGCCAGCCTGGTCCAAAGAGTATCAGGACAGTCAGAGTTCTTACATAGTGAAACCTTGTCTCAAAACAGATCAATCTGTGGAGGCAGTAGTTCAGATTTCAGCTAAACCCAAAAGACACATGGCAAGCTTAATGAATGAAAATGAGAGGGAGGGAGGGGAGGGAAAGAAAAAGGGAGAGAACTGAGTATAAAGAGTAACATTGATGTACAGGTAGGTACACCACTTCCAAAATCTTGAGAAAGGGTCTCATTTCTCAATGTGGCTCACACTGCCCTTGAACTTATTCTGTGGCTGTGGTTGACTTTATCTGTTGTTCCTAGTGCTGGGATCACAGGTGTACACAGCATACACCTATGCTGGTGTATGAGTTGCTCTGCATCATAGGTAAAAACTCTACCAACTGAGCTCCATTTCCAGGTGCTCTGATTTGTGAGCTTCTCAAGTACTAGAATTATTGGTGTGTACCCATATTCTGTACAGAGAGAGGGAAAAAAGGGAGGGAAGGGGAAGGAAGGGAAGAGAGCAGGCAGCACAGGTTTCTCTTACTTGGAATATTTCATCCTTATGTGATTCAAAGGAATGCAACTTGAGTTTCAGATTTCTGAGATCCCACAAGGCAACAGTCTACATACAATAAGAAAAAGAAATCAAGATAAACTTATTAAGAAAAGCCTAGGGCCAGAAAGATAGTTCAGTGGATAAAGATGCTTGCTGCCAAGCCTGGTAAAGTCTGGTCCCAGAATCCACACAGTGGAAACAAGCTCTGGCAAGTTGTCTTCCAACCCCCACACAATGTCACTGTATATATACACCTATCCCTGCCAAATAAGTAATTTAGTGTGTGTATATACACACTTGTTCCATGACAACCGTGTAGAGATCAAAGGCTAACTTGTAGAAGTGGAGCTGGTAATCTCCTGTAGTCATTTCTGTCTTGGGGGACTGAATTCAGATCTTCAGGCTCAGCAGCCTGATAATAAATTCTTAAAAAAATCTCAAAGACAAGACAAACTTTAAAACATTAACTAAGATATCTTTGCACATTTAAAAGATACTGAAGATGGCTTAGTGGTTAAGAGTACTTAGTACTCGTCCAGAGGGCCGGTTCAGCACACATTTGATGTGTCACAAATGTATGTAGCTCCAATCCCAGGAGATCTGACACTATCTTCTGGTCTCAATGGACACCATGCATACACACCATGCTGAAGACATGCATGTAGGTGAAATTCCCTTAACCATAAGATATAAAGCTTGAACAATTCAAACAAAGCAAACTGACCTTGTCAGCTGATCCTGTGGCAAGAATGAACTCACTGTAAGGATTGAAAGACAGGCAGTTCACTTCAGCAGTGTGAGCATCGACTGAGTGGCTTGGCTTGGAAGTATTGTTTGAACGAGTATCCCAACTTCATTTAAGAGAAAACAGGAAATGAAGCTTGAAATGGTGACTAATACAATACTCTGAACGTACATATTAAAAAACAACGGGGTCCACTCACATCATAAGTTTCTGGTCATCAGCAACTGACCCAAACAGAGACTCGTGGAGCAAATGCCAGGAAACGTCCTCTACTACTGCTGTATGCCCCGTGAAGATGGTCTTTGCATCCACCACTTTTCCTTCCTTTGGAACTGCACTGATGTCCCATAGGCAGATGGTCTTAAAGATAAAATTAACCATTATATAAAAGACTCTCACTTCCCCAACATATCCCCCCCAAAGAAGCCAAACTGCAATAATTCCAGATTTTCTTCAAAACTAAAAGGATACGCACATGGTCATCTGAAGCACTGAGTAAGTGCCCGCTGAGATTTGGATTCCAAGAAAGACCATAACCTTCCTTCTGATGTCCGCGGAGACGCAAATCTGGGTTGCACTCTCCAGAAGGGTCTGCAAAGTAACAGACATATCTAGACTATCCAGCCCATTGCCTCTCTGGGTTTATTAAGCAAAATTATGTCAAACATCTATTATACAGCTCACAACTGTCTGTAAATCCAGCTCCAGATCTGACACACCTTCATACCAATGCATATAAAATAAAGTTAGTTACATTATATATAAAAAAATTAACAGGGGGCTAGAGAAATGGCTCAGAGGTTAAGAGCACCAGCTGTTCCTGAGCTCAAGTGCCAGCAAACACATAGTGGATTGTAACCATGAGATCTGGTGCACTCTTCAGATTTTAAACAAATCTTTAAAGAAACAAAACGCCTATTATACAAAATACAAAGCCATTATGGCCAACTATATAATGCTCAGTTCCAAAATTATGATTTCCTCTACATAAAGCATCGTTTCACTTGAGAAGCATAAAAATACCCACACATATCAATAAAAACATAAGATGTTAAATTATAAAAATAACAGAATATTTCTGAGTAAATGGAACCTGTATCTGATTAGAAAGGGGGAAGTACCTGGTTTAGAAGGATGCTTAGTGTAGTCAAAAACAAGCACGTCACTGGATGGAGTCTTTGTTGCAATGATGCAAGGGTTCTGGGGCATGTACCGAGCCCTGTTGACTTCTCCTTCATGGTTGATCTTGATTTCTATTTCAATTTTCCCACTGACAGAGCCAAAACCTCCAAATTCTGTACACAGAAGCAAAAAGTACTTAATCAACCAAGTGGTGTGAGTAGAAGACTGACCCATTTAGAGAACCACAGTGTTACATTTATACATACACCCGTAACTACAGATAGGTCAGCAATAAGCACTACATTACCAATTAAAATCAAGAAGGTATGAATCCCAAGTCAGCCATGGCAGTGCTATACCTTTATATCTTGGCACTCCCAGGAAGAACAAATAGATCTTTGTGAGTTAGAGGTCAGCCTAGTCTGCAAAGTGAGCATTATGCTACTAGCTAAGGCTTTATAGTAAGGTCCTGTCTCAGGGAGGGGGAATTTAAAAAAAAAAAAAAAAAAAGGCCTTGTGAGTCTCATTCTGTTTGTTTTCCAGACAGGCCTTCAATTCACTACATAGAGGTTCTCTGTCCTTCATCTTTCTCTCATTCCTTCTCAAAAATCTTCATTCTATAGCCTAGCCTCAGCAATTTTCCTGAGTGCCAAGATTACAAATATGATGGCCACTATTCCTTGCTAAAAGGTTGTTCCTGGCAGTTTTCAAATCTCACTTGATGTAAAAATAACTTTTGGGGGCCAGGTACTGGTGGTGCAAACCTTTAATCCCAGTATTCAGGAGGCAGAGGTAGGAGGATCTCTTAAGTTCAAGACCAGCCTGGTCTACAGAGCGAGTAGAAAAAAAAAAGAAAAAGAAAATTAGGGAGAGGGGCTGTTTCAAGACAGGGTTTCTGTGTAGCTCTGGCTGTCCTGGCACTCACTCTGCAGACCAGGTTAGCTTCGAACTCAGAGAGCTGGCTGCCTCTACCTTCTGAGTGCTGGGATTAAAAGTGTGCTCTACTACTGCCTGGCTAAAAATATTTTGTGTGTAAGTATTTTCTTACATGTGTGCTAGTGTGTATCTGGTGTACATGGGGGTGGGCGGGTCTCTGTGAGTTTGAGGCCAGCCTGGTCTACAGAGTGAGTTCTGGGACAGGCTCCAAAGCTACACAGAGAAACCCTAGCTTGAAAAAACACAAACAACGAAATTCCATCAAACTGCATATCTTCAAGGTATTTTCTTTTCTTTTCTTTTTTAGTTCAATGAGAAAACAAACACACTGCAGTCTCCTGTTCCAGACACTTCTTTCATGCTAGACCCTAGCTTGCTCTATCACTGATCTGCATCGCTAGGCAAACAAACTCTTGTAACTTTTCATTTTTAAAAACCTTTTCACTAAGTTGACTAGGCAGGATTCCAAACCTTGAAGTCCTCCTGACTCAAGTCTCCTGAACAGCCTGGATTACAGACCTGCTACCAGGCCTAGTAAATCCCTTTTCATTAGCATCCCTAAAATTTTATGAATTATTTTTTTATTATTGGGCTTTAGAGACAGGTTCTCACTATTCAGCCTTGTCTGTCCTGGAACTTGCAGAGGTGTGTTCCACCAGGCCTGGCTCTAAAATGTACTTGTCATTATGTGCGCCATGGTGTACATGTGGAGGCCAGAGGACAACTCAGGTGACGACAATCTTTTCCTTTTGAGCCATCTCATGTGTTCTTCATTCACATTTAACTATCTCCCAAGCAGCGCTACAAAATAAATAATTTGTGGTTATATAAAAGAAAAGAGGGCCGGGCGGTGGTGGCGCACGCCTTTAATCCCAGCACTCGGGAGGCAGAGGCAGGCGGATCTCTGTGAGTTCGAGACCAGCCTGGTCTACAAGAGCTAGTTCCAGGACAGGCTCCAAAACCACAGAGAAACCCTGTCTCGAAAAACCAAAAAAAAAAAAAAAAAAAAAAAAAAAGAAAAGAGGGTAATTAATGATAGAAGACTTACAGAAGGCAGGATATGGTAGAAAATACTAAGTGTTAGACTTAGACCCAGGTAGCTCTGTTGCTTCCCAATTTGGTGATTTGAGAAGGGCTTTATGTTTAGAGTCATGTACAGATGAAAATGTTCTGTCACTAACACTGCTACTCAAATGTCACTTCACTTATTGACTGACTGACATGGTCTCATTTAGCACAAGCTACCCTCCCACTATGTAGCTAAGGATAGCCACGAACTATCTCTATCTCTCCGGTGCAGAGATAACAGACATATACTACTATTCCTAAAAAAGTGTCACTAACTAAAGGATAAAAATATTTTCAGAGAGCAAAGATATAAATGAATAACACTGTTAGCCTATTATGCAATTTTCAACCTCAAAATAATTCTTATTACATTCATTATTTACTTGAGACAGGGTCTCACTGTAGTCCTGGCTATCCTCAAATTTGCTATATAGACCAGACTAACCTGGAATACACATATGATCTACCTATCTATCTCTGCCTCCCAAGTACTAGGATTAGAAGCCTCATTTATCTATTTTTGCCTGTATGTGTACAGACTATGGAATACATCTTTAATCCTGCCTCTAGGGTGGCAGAGCACTCATATCTTTTGAGTTCCAGACCAGTCAGGTAGCCAGGGGGTATATAGTGACACCCTGTCTTGAAAAACGGCTCTAGGGTCTGGAGAGATAGCTCAGAAGAGCACTGGCTGTTCTTCCAGAGGACCCAGGTTCAATTCCCAGCACCGACATGACAGCTCACAATTGTTTATAACTCTAGTTACAGGGGATCTGGAACCCTCATAGAGACATACCATGCAGGAAAAACACCAATACACATAAAATAAAAAAATTTAAAAAGCAATAAAAGTAAAAAAGATTCTATAAAGAGGGGGGAAATAAATAAACCTTTGCATATGCCCGACTCTACGACATACTAAAGATTAACACAGGACTAGGACCTTGAGCATTCACTACACCAGTAGGACAAAAATAACAAATATCCTGCCTCAACAAGGCATAAGGCAGAGTTGCCCTCTGACCTCCACACACAAACAACACAACCCATAGAGGCATGCATAAATAAATGTTAGATAGGCAATCTCAAGGAATTCAGTCTAAGTACATGGTAAGTATAGTGATATTAGAGGCCAGATAGTGGTGTCACACACCTTTAATCCCAGGGTTTGGAATGGCAGATGGAGCTCTGTGAGTTCAAGGCCACCCTGGGCCACACAGAAATACAGCCAGGTGGTGGTGGCTCACTCCTTTAATCCCAGCACTAAAGGTGAATATAAGATGGGAGGAGACAGAGGCTCCGGGATCAGTTTGCAGTCACCCAGCCTTGGTAGAATAAGACTTCTCTGGTGGCTTGGCTGTTTTGCTCTTCTGATCTTCAGCCGGAATCCCAATTTCTGTCTTTGGATTTTTATTATTCATGTTACAGGTAAGCACTTACCTACACAAGACTTGACTAAAGTAGCAACATACAGGAGAAAAGCAACACTTGGCAGAACCCACAGGAAAAGGGGCTACCAGTTATACAATGCATGTTTTCACTTGGGGCATATATACTTAAAAATTATACTAGCAGGAGCCCAGTTTTAGAGACTTCAAATTGAGAATATTTTTGTTTTGTCTGCCCATGTCTCAGTAGCCCTGCTTGCTTCAAACTAAAGATCTATCTGCCTTCCAAGTACGGAGACTGCAAGACATGTATCACCATATGCAGCTCTCAAATTGAGTTTTAACACAGATTAAGATGTGTCTTTTTCTTTTTGCACTGAACCAAAGGCCACAAAGATTACCACTGAAACATTATCACTCCACCAGCTACACCTACTTAAAATTATAGATTGTCACTATAAAGTAGATAGTGGAAGGATCCATTCAAACATGAAAGAAAAGGCCTGAAATATTAAAAAAACTTAAAGTAAGAAATTCTTCCTAGCTTGTTTCTTCTAACAAAGGCAAAACACTGATAAAACCACCCTAAAGGACAGTACCAACAGAATAAAAATGAACAGACTCTGTGGCTTTGTAACTCTTTATCCATGTGTATAGCAGGGGAATGCAAACCACGGTGAACACATTCCCATGGGCCAGAGATGGCTCACTGATGAAGAGCTCTGGCTGCTCTTCAAGAGGACCCAGAGTTTGATTTTCAGCATCCACATGTAACTTCAGTTCCAAGGGCTCTTGATGCAGAGTCATCTGTTTTGTGTTAATTTCATTGGTTAAATAAAGAGACTGCCTTGGCCTTTTAATAGGACAGAAAATTAGGTAGGCGGAGTAAACAATAGAATGCTGGGAGAAAGAAGCAGATTCAGGCAGTCACCATGATTTTCCCATCCAACATAGACGCAGGTAAAGAATCTCCCTGGTGGGGCTGGAGAGATGGCTCAGAGGTTAAGAGCACTGGCTGCACTTCCGAGGGTCCTGAGTTCAATTCCCAGCAACCACATGGTGGCTCACAACCATCTGTAATGAGATATGGTGTCCTCTTCTGGCCTGCTGTATACTTAAATAAATAAATACTTTAAATAAAAAAAAAAAAATCTCCCTGGTAAACCACCAGCTCGTGGTGCAACACAGATTAGAAATGGGTTGATCACGATGTGAGAATTAGCCAATAAGAGGCTAGAACGAATGGGCCAAGCAGTGTTTAAAAGAATACAGTTTCCGTGTAATTATTTTGAGTAAAGCTAGCTGGGCGGCTGTGCGCTGGGAACGCAGCCCGCTGCCTCTTGTACAGGCTCTGATAATCCTCTTTTGGTCTCCACAGGCACTAGGCACACATGTGGTGGGTGCACTGACTTATATGCAGAGAAAACACTCATACATTAAAACAGTAAAGATGATAAAAGAAACCCCCTTTTAAAAGGCTAAGTCAGGGGCAGGTGGATCTCTGTGAGTGCAAAGCCAGTCTTGTCTAAAAAGCAAGTTCCAGGGCTGTTACATAGAGAAACCAAAAACAAAAGGCTTAAATCAAGAGGATCACCAGTTCAAAGCTAGCCTTGACTACTTAAGGGAGTTTCAGACCTGCCTAAACTCCACAGAGACTGTAAAAAAACGAAAGGTAAGAAAAAATGCAAAGTCCCCTCCCCCAACCAACCAACTAAACAAAACATTTCCAGCACCCTCGAAGGTTGCTGGCCCTTAACCAATACTATGGCCTAACAAGGCTCCCTCACTCTGATTTTTAAAAAAGTTACTTGTCTGGATCATAAACATTGTGGAATTTCAAAGAATGTATTTTAACACCAATATATTTTAACAAGCCAAATAACCAAATTATTTTATCACAATCAATGATGATACTTAACTCATGAATTTTTATAATGCATTTCCTTTTTTAGGTGAGAAGTTATTTACCTAGTAATCTCTCAAAAACCATCTTTCTTTTTGTGTCTGTGGTGCTAGGCACGGAGCCCACAGTCTTGCAGATGCTAAGCAAGTGTTCTATCACTGAGACACAATCCTAAGAGACTTATGTAGTAGTATTTTGAGTTTTAACAAATAAAGCTTGCCTGAAGATCGGAGTGCAGAGCTAAGCCACTAGAGGCCAGGGAGTACTGGCACACACTTTTTGTCCCAAGACCCGAGAGATAAAGGCAGAGGGGTCTCTGTGAGTTCAATGCCACCCTGGGCTATACAAGATCCAATCTGTCTAAAAGAGAAACAGCTCATGGGGCTGGAGAGATGGTTCTTCCAGAGGTCCTGAGTTCAATTCCCAGCAATCACAAGGTGGCTCACAACCATCTGTATACAGAACACTGTATACAAAATAAATAGTCTGGTTACAGGATTGCCTGTTGGGTTTGAGCATTGGTAGAGGTTAAAGGTCTCTCTAGTAGCTGTCTGCTATGCTTCTTTGACCTCTCAGATTTCACCCCCCAATATCTGACTCTGGGTTCTTTATTAAGAACAATTAGAATTTGTGCTACAAACTTATTAGACATAACTGTACCCATCACTGATAGGATTAATTGAAGTCACCACTCCCCCACATTTAAGTACTAAGCCTATCCGCTTATTGGCAAAGGGATAAAAGGGAAATAAGGTGTGTAACCCTGGGGTAATGAGATAATCAAATTTAAAAATCCATAGCTGTTATTCATATTACTGGTTTTGTTTTTTTTGCTACTATTTCTGGGGAGAAAGAAGTTTTGAGATAGTTCAGTCAGGATCCCAATACACAGATCATGATGGCCTTGAACCTGTGATAATCCTTTCCCACCTGGCACGAGGGTACATACCTACACTAACACACAAAACCAAACTAGTCAGAGGAAGAAGCTCAGAGGTAGACAGCATACTGCCCCCAATTCCGCAAAGTAAGAGAAACATTCAGGGAATGGGACTCAATTCTAATCACACACAGAGCAGCAAAATAAACAAAGACCAAAGTTTATCAGTTAAAAGTACTAGGAATAAACAGATGATATTTTGAAATCTTGGAATGGGGAAGGCATTTCAAAGAAGGACAGAAAAGTTGGAGGGCATTAGAGGAAAAGTTAATAATTCATAATTGTACAGTTTTTTTTTTTTTTTTTGGTTTTTCGAGACAGGGTTTCTCTGTGGTTTTGGAGCCTGTCCTGGAACTAGCTCTTAGCTCTTGTAGACCAGGCGGGTCTCGAACTCAGAGATCCGCCTGCCTCTGCCTCCCGAGTGCTGGGATTAAAGGCGTGCGCCACCACCGCCCGGCTTGTACAGTTTTTATTAACAAAATAGCAGAGGTCAGGTTTGTTAACTCAATCCTTCCCAGAATGTCAAAGTGAAGGCAAGGATGATTACAAGTTCAAGCCAGCCTGGGTTATCAGTTACCTGAAAACAACCAAAATATAATAGACACAAACTTAGAACCTTAAGTTTATAAATAAAATGAGCTTGGAGGATAGAGATCGTTTAGAAGGTAAAATGCTTGGTGCTGGAGAGATGGCTCAGTGGTTAAGAGCATTGCCTGCTCTTCCAAAGGTCCTGAGTTCAATTCCCAGCAACCACATGGTGGCTCACACACTTTTAGTCCCATGACCTGAGAGATAAAGGCAGAGGGGTCTCTGTGAGTTCAATGCCACCCTGGGCTACATAAGATCCAATCTGTCTAAAAGAGAAAGAGCTCATGGGGCTGGAGAGATGGTTCTTCCAGAGGTCCTGAGTTCAATTCCCAGCAATCACAAGGTGGCTCACAACCATCTGTAATGAGGTCTGATGCCCTCTTCCGGCCTGCAAGCATACACACAGATAGAATACTGTATACATAATAAATAAATAAATATAATAAATAAATATTAGAAGGTAAAATGCTTGCTACCCAGAAAGCAGGAAGACCAGAGTCTGAATCCTTAGCACCTACATAAAAAGCCAGATATGTTGGGCTGGAGAAATGGCTCAGGGTTAAGAGCACTGCCTGTTTGTTCTTGAGGTCGTGAGTTCAATTCCCAGCAACCACAGGGTGGCTCACAACCATCTATAATGAGATCTGGCCAGGCATGACTTTGAGTGTATCTGTAACACCAGGATTAGGGTGTAATGACAAGCAGTCTAGCTGACTGGGCAAGCCTCCAATTCAGCGACACTGTATCAAAGGATTAAATAGAAAAATGGCAAATGGCAGAAGGCTCTTCTGAGTGTGTTGGTACGTTCACCAGCACCCACACACTCACTTGCATGCAAAATGAGATTGGAAGTTATTGAATCTACTGTCAGAAAAGCAAATTATAAACCCACACCAAACATTTTTTTTTTTTTCGAGACAGGGTTTCTCTGTGGCTTTGGAGCCTGTCCTGGAACTAGCTCTTGTAGACCAGGCTGCTCTCGAACTCCCAGAGATCCGCCTGCCTCTGCCTCCTGAGTGCTGGGATTAAAGGTGTGCGCCACCACCGCCCGGCTTTTTTGTTTTTTTGTTGTTTTTTTTTTTCACACCAAACATTTTGTACTGCATCTCAGGCACCAAGAAAAACACCTCCATGTAGTAAGTACTAACCCCCCTCACCCCATGAACAAACACCAACCCTCCTGCCTCCATCTTCCAAGTATATAATGCCAGATACGGTTTAGAATCCAGGACCTGTCAGGCAAACATTTTACCAACTGAGTTATATCTCTAATTCCTTTTTTAAAAAAATCTTACTGCACACACAATGTGGGTGTGTGTGTACATGCTTCTACACATGCATAGAAGTGACAGAGCAACTCTCCTACCATGGGTTTCAATGATTTTTAACTGCTCAGCTAGCTCACTGGCCTGTTTTTTTTTTTTGGAAACAGGAGTCAGTTATGTCGCCCAGACTGGTCTTGAATTTGCGAGCATTTTGTCTCAGATTGGAGGGCTATGATTACGAGTGTGTAATCATGCCCATTCACATCATTTGTTGAATGAGTGATTTATATGTGGACTCCTTTAAGAAAACAAGGTATGGTATTAGCACTACTTTCCGGGGGATTAGTTTATAGAGAAAAGGATAGTGTCTATATTACTTTAAAATCTATTTATACATGAAGCAATAGTAATCCGAACTTTTCATACCTATAACAACAAAAGCCCATCTATTTTGCTGTATGAGTGACCGAATCCAGGGCTTCAGATATGCTAGTACAAGTATTCCACCACTGAATTACAACCCCCACTCGAAATACAATTCAGACAAGATTTATCTCATTTAGTTCTGAGGATGTAGCTCAGTGGTAGAGCATTTGGCCTTAAACACACAAAACACTGGGTTCAATTACCCAGGAAATCATTAAAATAGGAAAAAAAAAGACACTTTATTTAACTGACAGGAACTATACTCAGGTTAAACGACTTATACTAAAACCACAAGCTAGGCTGGGCGTGGTGGCACAGGGCACTTGGGAGGCAGAGGCAAATGGATCTCTTTGAGTTCAAGGCCAGCACCTAAGAAAGCAAGTTTCAGGACAGTCAAGGCTACACAGAGAAACTATTTTGGAAACCAAAAACCAAACACCAAACCAAAACAAGCACATAGCTAAACTGCGGCAAATGGGATCTTCACCCACCCTCACTCTGAAAGTCAGTGTTTTCTTTGGGATCCAGAGACTAACTTTTCAAAAAACTAATCACTTTTTAATACACAAAATTGTAGTTGACTATTACCCTAACAACCTATTTTGCACTCTGTACCACAGAAGATTAAATGTGGAATAACCAGGAACTAAATAACACAATTGTTATCTTGGCCAACAGTTGGATCCCAAATAAATTTACACATAAGGGTTCTTTCTGCTCATCGAGAAATATTAAGCATAAATGTTAATGAAAAAAAAAATCCATGATCTATTTTTGTTTTGTCTAAGACAGGTTTTATTCAAGGAAACTCTAATGACCCTACCTTTCTTTTAAAAAAATATTTATTTATTTATTATGTATACAATATTCTGTCTGTGTATGCCTGCAGGCCAGAAGAGGGCATCAGACCCCATTACAGATGGTTGTGAGCCACCATGTGGTTGCTGGGAATTGAACTCAGGACCTCTGGAAGAGCAGGCAATGCTCTTAACCACTAAGCCATCTCTCCAGCCCGACCCTATCTTTTTTAATGTTTTGGTATGAGGGCCATAAAGAAAACTGAGATTGGTTAAAAAAAAAAAAGTATTCACGAGCAGTTATCTTAGGTTATCTCCTAAATTGGTTGTGAAAATATTTTTATGAATATAACAAATACCACATCATCGCTACTGTTTTAAACGCTTAAGGATAATTTAGTGTTTGGGCAGTGGTGGTGCAGCCTTTAATCACCACACTTGGGAGGCAGAGACAGAAGGATCTCTGAGTTAAGACCAGCCTGGTCCACAGAGCAAGTTCCAGGACAATTAGGACTAGAGAAACCCTGCCCCCAAAAGGAAAACAAACAAACAAACAAACAAACAAGTATAATTTAGCATTTCTCATCCCCCCCACTAGTTACCCCTAAGAATTTTTTTTTAAAAATATTTGTTTATTTATTATGTATACAATATTCTGTGTGTATGCCTGCAAGCCAGAGGAGGGCACCAGACCTCATAACAGATGGTTGTGAGCCACCATGTGGTTGCTGGGAATTGAACTCAGGACCTTTGGAAGAGCAGTCAGTGCTCTTAACCTCTGAGCCATCTCTCCAGGCACCTCACTAAGAAATTTTTATGAACCCAAGTCGGCCTGCAACTTGTGATCTTTCTGCTACCTGTGCTTGTAAAACATATAAGACGTAGGGCTGGAAAGATGGCTCAGTGATTAAGAGCACCTGGCTGCTCTTGCAAAGGACCTGGGTTCAATTTCTAGTGGTTCACAAATGCCTATAACTCCACTCGATCCTTTTCTGGCCTTTTCTAGACACCACACACAAGTGGCGCACATATATACAGGCAAAACACTCAAACATAAAAAGCAAAAAAAAAAAAAAAAAAAAAAAAAGGGGGTGGTGGTGGCAGGTGGTGGTGACAAAGTGGATCTTTGTGAGTTAGAGGCCAGCCTGGTGTACAGAGCGAGTTCCAAGACAGCCAGGGCGACAGAGAAACCCTGTGCTGAAAAACCAAAAAAATTGTAGCAATCCCCTATGAATTAATTTCTGTCTCTTTGGGTCAGTGTCTTTCCTGTTGAGAATACACACAAAAAACATATGGTAGATCTTTGCTCCCTTAACCGCAGAAATCCCACCATGACCAATACAGGGCAGCTTATAGCAAATACACAGAACCAAGTTTTGTGTTAATTACTCTTCATTGCAAACTAGTTTTCCCAATAACATAAGAGGCCACCCAACTAAATTGTGTACCTCAATGTAATTTGGATCTGAAAGCCATAACCCATACACCATTACTTCTTTCATCCTCAAGAGTCCTACCTCCTTTCTCACTGTCATAGTGTGAGGCATCAAACTGAGCATCATCATTAGGGAGCTGCACACTGGCTATCACCAGGTGGTTTTGTTCATCCGATGTGTGTGTTCCCAGGACAAGTCGATGAATGCTGAAATCTTTCCCCTCAGGCCTGTAATAACAACAAATCATCACTATTCAAATTAGTAACCCAAGAAATCATGAAGTCAGTAATGTACACCTGACAACATTACTGAGGACTAGTTCCTACTTAAAAAAAAAAAAAAAACAAGCCAGGCAGTGATGGGCACGCCTTTAATCCCAAGCACTAGAAGAGGCAGGTGGATCTCTGTGAATTCAAGGCCAGCCAGATGTTACAAAGATAAGCCCTGTCTCAAAAAACAAAAACCAAAACCAGCCCCATGTGCTTAAATAGACATGCATATGGATACTAGAGGACAATTAAGTGTCACTAAATCTTAAGATACTATTCATGACTGATTGTGGTGGCACAGGCCTTTAGTATCAGAACTCAGGAGGCAGAGGCAGGTGGTTTTGCATTGAGTTCCAGGACAGTCAGGGTTCGTACACAGAAAAACCCTAGTTCGAAAAAGAAAAAAAAAAAAAGCTATTCACCTCTGCTAATTCTAGGCTTGCCTTATTGTCTTAGAGCTCACCAATAAGGTTAGCAAGGTTGGCTGTGGAGCCCAAGGGTTTCTTCCCATCTTCCCATCACTGAGAGACTTCAGGCATATGCCATCACTCTACCTTTTGTCTTGTTTTGCTTTTAAACATGGGTGCTGGGGATCGACTGCATGGTCCTGATGCTTGCAAGGCAAACACTTTACCGAGTCATTACCGAAGCCCCTATTTTCTTTTGAAAAAAATAGTACCAGAAAGATGGTTCAGCACTTAACAGTGCTTGCTACTCTTACAGAGGACTTGAGTTCAGTTCCGAACTCCCATGCCAAGTGACCCACAACCACCTGAAATTCGAGCTCCAGAAGACCCTGAGCATCCACCCACCACCCACGCTGGGAATGCACAGTCACCTCCCTCCAACAGAAATAAAACAAATAAGGATCTGTTCTTTCCATCACAAGGATCCAGGTGACCAGAATTAAGCTGTCAAGCTTAGCAATAGGCACTTTTACTCACTGAGTCGACTTGCCAGTCTATTTCCTACTTTAATAGCTCTCTATTAAGGCTAGAACACAAATACAGCACTTAATTTTTTTTAACTTGACCAAAAACTTAAAATTTACTCTAGGGGGGCTGGAGAGATGGCTCAGCAGATAAGAGCACTGGCTGTTCTTCCAGAGGTCCTGAGTTCAATTCCCAGCAACCACATGGTGGCTCACAACCATCTGTAATAAGATCTGATGCCCTCTTCTGGCCTGTGTGGATACATGAAGGCAGAACACTGTATACATAGTAAATAAATAAAACTTAAAAAAGAAAAAAAATTTACTCTAGGGAAGTTTACTCTTCTCCCAGTTTATTGGAATAAAAATGTAAGTCAACTAGCCGGGCGGTGGTGGCGCACGCCTTTAATCCCAGCTCTCGGGAGGCAGAGGCAGGCGGATCTCTGTGAATTCGAGACCAGCCTGGTCTACAAGAGCTAGTTCCAGTTCCAGGACAGGCTCCAAAACCAGAGAAACCCTGTCTCGAAAAACCAAAAAAAAAAAAAAAAAAAGTAAGTCAACTACACACCCTTTACAATGGGTGAGAAGAAAACTGCCTGAGTCTTGTTTACCAAGAACTTTGTTAAGAGATGAAAGAGACAAAAAGAGGAGAGGAGAAACTAGGGCATAAAACCCCACAGTAAAGTTTGTGCCTGGTCATATGCAAGAGTTCTTATAACCCCCAAAGAAAAAGAACATTAGGTGGGTGGTGGTAGAGCCCACCTTTGGGAGGCAGAGGCAGGTGGATCTCTGAATTCAAAGACAACCTGGTCTACAGAGCAAGTTACTGAATAGAATACTCTGTTCCAAACATTTTGGAAGTGGGGATAATTCTTGCTTTTTACAGAGAACCACTAAGAGAATCAGGAATGTAAATCATTCAGGGTGACTCCTCAATGGAGAACATACAAACCAAATACCTGCTGCACCCAGAAAGCGGAGAGTGGAGGTTGTTAATGACCTGGTGACCTTTTTGCTACCTGTAGGGACAGACCTTACTCTAATTCCCCAGAATTCTAGACTCTTCTTTCCCTTGACCAATATCCATCCTTAGGTTAAAAAGAACTTTATGGCCTGCTGACCTCTATGCTATCAGTCAGAGACGACATTAGATTATAGGTGTTTCATTTAGCTATAGAACCCACCCTCATGTTTGCATGTACTTTGTAAAATAATTTCTATGTAGTCAAACTCTGTGCCTTATTGCACACATGGAATTGGACTGATTGTTGCCTGGAAACCTTTCCCCAAATTGTACTGTATTTTTTTGTTTTTTTAAAAATATTTATTTATATTTATTATGTATACAATGTTCTGTGTGTGTGTGTGTGTGTGTGTGTGTGTGTGTGTGTATGCCTGCAGGCCAGAAGAGGGCACCAGATGGTTGTGAGCCACCATGTGGTTGCTGGGAATTGAACTCAGGACCTTTGGAAGAAGAGGCAATGCTCTTAACCGCTGAGCCATCTCTCAGTAGTATTAGAGCCTGTCCTCGAACTCACTCTGTAGACCAGGCTGGCCTTGAACTCGGATCCACCCGCCTGCCTCAGCCTCCAGAGTGCTGAGATTAAAGGCATGCACCACCACTGCCCAGCTCCAAATTGTACTGTTTTAATGCTGACAATGAACCTCCTGGCATTCAACTTCTTGAAGTTGGATCCAGGTTGATGAAGTTAATCTGGACAAGGTTTTCATTATTACCTCATCACATGGTTCACTTCCCTGCCAGGATACCTGCAAGGACCTCCCTCAGAATCTAGAGTTGGCTTTTTCTTTCCTTCCTTCCAGTATGTATACATGTACTGTGCTTGTACATATGGAGGCCAGAACTTGGCAAAGGTTTCCTTCTTGACTCCTTTCCTCCAGACAGACCAAAGACAATCACTCTCTTGAACCCAGAACTCACTGGTCCTGCTAGTATAGCTAGTTTATTTCAGTGATTCTGTCTCTGCCTCTTGGAATTGCAGGTGTGCTGCCATGTCCATCTGGCATTTATACCAGTGCTGAGGTTTGATATGCGGTCCTCACAACTGCTTTATTTAGTGTAACACCTGCCCAAACTAATGCTTTATATATTCAAGTAAGCATTCTACAAACGCTCCCATCTGAAACATTGAGATGATTACAAATGACTCCCTGGAGCTGGTTCAATTCCCAGTACCTAAACGGAGGCACACAACTGTGTGTAATCCAGACCCATGGGGATCCAATGCCATCTTCTGGCCTCAGCAAACCCGCACATAGTATACACACATATATGCAGGCAAAATATGCATACACATAAATTCAAAACAAATAAAAGCACACAGACACAACTCCTTAAAGAGCCTAGAGTAGATGATGGAGAGATGACTCAGTGGTTAAGAGCACTGCTGTTCTTGCAGAGGACCTGGGTTCAGTTCCCAGAACCCATGTGGTGGCTCACAACTGTCTGGAACTGGAGCTCCAGGTGATGACACCCTCTTCTGGTCTCACCAGTACACGCAAGAGAAAACAAAAAACCCTGTGCTGGTTAGTCTGTGAATTGACACACACTTGAATCATCTAGGAAAAAAAATGTCAATTGAAGAATTACCTCCATCAGACTAGCCTGTAGGCAACTTTGAGTGTTTTCTTGCTTAATGATCTATGTAGGACCTAGCACACCATGAGCAGTACCTGGGCAGGTGGGCCTGAGTTATGTTAAGAAAACAAACCGAACAGACCAGGAAACAGTGCTCCTCCATGGCCTCTGCTTCAATTCTGGCTTCCAGGGGTCCATGATGGACTATAAACTGTTAAGGTGAAATGCCCCCACCCCCCAGCTGTTTTTGGTCATGTTTTTATCACAACAATAGAAAGCAAACTAAAACACCCATACATATAAACTAAAACACCCGTACATATAAATTTCTTTATAAAGTAAGGAGTAATTAGTAATGCACACAAATACTAGGCAGTATAGACTGCATGACAGACACAAAATAACTGGAATTTAACAGCTAGAGGATATACACTATATCTACACTAGAGAGTGTTAAATTAGTATCCAGAGGTCCTAGGTTCAATTCAGTAAGACAAAAAACTAATACTGGGCTGGGCTAGACTTAAATACCACAACATTATGAAGAATTGTTCCAACCTGAAGTGAAAAATACTCGATATTTAAGAAACTTAATGCCGAGCAGTGGTGGTGCACGCCTTTAATCCCAGCACTCGGGAGGCAGAGGGATCTCTTCAGTTTGAGGCCAGCCTGGTCTACAAGAGCTAGTTCCAGGACAGGCTCCAAAGATACGTGAGAAACCCCGTCTCGAAAAACAAACAAATAAACAAACTTAGGGGTGGCCTTAACTCCTGATCTCAGTGCTCCACCTCCTAAGGGCTGGGGTTCCAGTTGTGCGCCACCACAAGCTCTCTCAGAACCAATGGTTTAATGACCATGAGAACAGATAGAAATGACTCTACTAAGCTTGAGTTCCCAACTAATTCTGAACCTGGTTACATTTTAAAAAGTTCCAACTGCAAAATGTTCCAGGTGTCTGCGTGGACTGCACAGCACCCTTCAAATAAAGGTCTCCACTTTCACCTACATCCCTGCATAGGCAGCAGCCTCATTCTTAGTTTTTAGTAAAACACACAAAAACTTCCTGTTCCACAGAGAACAGAGATGTAGCTCAGAGGTACTGCCTGCTTACCATGCACAAGGTTCAACTCCTAGCAACCTCAAACACAGCTCTTCACTCCCAATTTCTATGAGCTGTTGACCTCAGTCTCACAGCCGGATTCTGTACACATCTTACAGAGTTACAAAAGAATGCCAAGTTCCCATCAATAACAGTCGACGTTCACCTTTATCTCTGTATCGCCACTCGCTTCCCTCTGCCAGCCAGTGCTGGTATTGACAGATGTTTCACTTAGCTAGAATATTTTGTGTATGCAACCTCACGCTAGGACTCAAGGATCAAAGTCCCTGCCAGTATGCACTCTGTCACTAAACATCACACCCCTTCAGCCCTCTTGAGGTGTTACCTCAACTCCTTATCTAAAGCTCAAACACCCGCCCCTTCAACCAAGGGATTTCTTGAAGGCAGGATTTACCTTGCTATATCACAAATGACTGAGAATTCAAATGTTTTGTGGAACGAACTGGACACAGAATACTTCTGAAATCTGTCAAGTTGTAACATTACGGTCGATGACAGTTACAAGATAGCAATTCGACTCAATGCTGAGGACGAAATCCTTTTCTCCAGCAGAGTAAATTACAAAATTATCTTCTTGTTTTCTACCCTTACTACTTATTGGTCGAGGAAAATAAACATCACTCAGAGGCTCTGATCACATGCCCCTTCTAGCGGCAGGAGAAAAAAAACGAAACATGGAAGACCAACTCAAGACCTGAAATACCAAAGAAGTAATATCCAAGAGATTGGTGTCACCTGGTAACATCTGGAAGCCACTGGGCAGTTAAACTGGGCCACTCCAGGGCATGGGTCATCACCAAATCATAAAGAAAAGGGGTGTTTTTCTTCCATATTTTGTACTCCTCGTTGATCACACGTTCTTCCACCGCGTCGTCAAAGGCAGCTAAAATATTTTTTAAAAAAACAAATGAGGTTAGCGGACAGAAACGGAAAGCGAGCAAACCTCTTCAAAGCCACTGGCGTGGCTCCCCGGTTCTGACACCGAAATAGAGATTCGTCTTAATTTCTCCCAGGGCGCAGGCACCAACGCAGCTCTCCGCCTCGGACGGCCGGAAGTCCTCGGGCCAGCCGAGCCAGGCACTCCGTTATTCGGCCGGCTTCGAGGCACCAAGTCCACCAAACCCAGAAGGAGGCCTGCGCAACGGGCCCCGGCAGGCAGAGGGATCGATGGAGAGTCGCCATCGCCCGGGCCCCGAGCTGGCGTCGTCTCGCATCCGCTCCGGAGGAGCCAGCACGCTGTTAGCCCGCCCCGCCGGAGAGACTAGGGCCTGCTCTCCGGATTAGGCCGCGTAACAAGCCACGACACAGCCCCGCCACCCCGCGCCTCCTTCCCGAGCCCGCCTCGGCACACTCACCTTCCTTGTCAGCCATGGCGGTAGGCGAGCCGGGAGGGGCTGGGGGGGGGATCCCAGGGTCGTGCGTTGCAGGATCGACGGGGAGGCGACGAGCGCTCGCTCTGCGCGCGCGGCCTCTATTGTTTCCTGCGGCCCGTGCGTGGGGGGCCGGCTCGCGGGTCTTCGCGCCAACATCGGCCAATGGGAATGGGGGAGCCGGTGGGGTGGGCGGAGCATCCGCGGCCGCGGCCAATGAAGACGCACACAGTCGCTTTTCGCGGGGCCCGGGCGCGCGCTCCGCCCCTCCCCCCTCAGGCCGGATCATTGCGCGCGCGCACACCGCCTGCTGGGACGATTCCCGTGCAGGTCACGTGACCGGTTTAGCCTTCACACGCTCACGCGCAGCCATTTTCTTCGGGGACCGTTATGCAAACGACTCCTTCAGGGTAGCGAAAGAAATTTGAAGTGTTTCTGGGTCTGGTTAGCAACTCCGAGGAGAAAAATGCATCAGCGTTTAGACTTACAGGTGCCTAGCTCAAGGTGTCTTTTAACTTACTCCCTTCGATTTTAGGAAGAACTAGTAGTAATAAGTGCAAAACGTAGGATACTTATTACTACCGATCTATTAAAACATGCTATGTAGAAGGCAGGACTTAGGCTGGAAGGGGCAAGAGGTGGTATCCTTCCGCCAGAGATACCCGAGAATAGAGTCCTGGTCCTTTTAGCCTGGCTGCCAAGGGGTGGGGTGTAGGGCGGAAGTTATGGCGCAGGTCCGAAGTCTAGCTGCTGAAGGGCGGAAGTAGAATCCCGAAGTCTTGCAATCATGGCTCCAGAAGAGGAAGATGTAAGAGATTACAATTTGACGGAGGAACAGAAGGCGATCAAGGACAAGTATCCTCCGGTCAATCGAAAGTACGAATGTGAGTAGGTGGCTCACATCTCTTGCGGAGGGCGACCTCAGCGGTTTACCTGCAGCTTCCTGTCTCGCCCATTCTTTGCTCCACAGGTGCTCCTGGTATAATCTCAAGTGTGCCCGCATTGTAGATCGTTTTGTACCTAATATAGGGGGACGGTGAAGAAAAATATGACTTTATTTGGGAAGAAGAAACCTGAGCCCCTGTTGTTTCTCCTTCTAGTCTCCAAAAGGTCCACGTATGGCTAAACCACATTTCCCTCTCTTCTCTGGGGATGTAGCTCAGTGGTATAGCACTTGCCCAACATTTATCTTTATAAATTATACTAGCGCTCGAATTGTATTTTGGAGCGTTTTCTGAGTTGTCCTCAAGTTTCTCCCAGTAGAATAGTGTGACCACGTTGGATGACTGGGAAAGTAGTCAAGAGACTTGTGCCTCTGCCTGCCTGTCTCCACAGCCCAAGGTCAGATATTATTATATACTTAATGAATATATTGCATCACGTTCAAAGATATTTGAAATAAGAAATACCACTCTAAACTTTGACACAATAAGTTATTTTTCACAGAAATGTGATTTATGTTCATTAAAATAGGGTTATTTTTGAATGAGTATTTTGAGATTGTTGGTTTTTTTTTTTTTCTTTCTTCGTTAAAGTCCTGTGTGAGCCTCCATAGCTTTAATTACAACACTCGGGCGGAAGAGGCAGGAAGATCTCTGAATTTGAGGCCAGCCTGGTCCACACAGTGAGTTCCAGGACAGCCATGGCTACAGAGTAAAACCCTGTCTCAGAAACAAACAAGACTCTTGTGTCTTTAATGGGCCTGCTAGACCAGTGCATGAGCTGGTCTACCACTGAGCTTTAGCACTAAAGTAATCTTTGAAGATAGGGTTTCTGAGATGAAAGAATCGGAGAACCACCCTGTGTAGCAATAGGTCATCTTTTTATAAAATTTTAAAGAATTGAGTATAACTAACATATACAGGAGTAACGTGTTAAGTGCTTTGCTTTTTGTGTGACAGGGTTTCAGCCTAACCCTCACTGGCCTGGATCTCACAAGGTGGACCAAACTTAAGATGATCCTCCTGTCTCCCCTTCCCTGATGCTGGTCACAGACTTGAGCAACCACACCTTGCCCGGATTATTATGGCTGCTAAACAGATATACCTGTTTAGCAGCTCACTTTGAGATAGGACAGTTCTGTCATCTTAGAACATTCCCTCGGTTCCTTTCCAGCCTCTTAGCCTTGAAGCCATTTCCTATTGTGTTTTCTAATCCTAGAATGTAATTTTCTATGTTAGTGGTTCATAGGAATGAACCCATGCTCTCTTCTTTTATGTTGGGGGCTTCTTCGCCCCCATCAAAGGTAGCACAGGCAGACCCAAATTGGAGTACAGTAACGCTGATGCTGACGCTGATGGTGAAAATGAGCTTCACTGTGTTCATAGCGACTGTTTTACAAGGAGGGTGAGGAGGGCAGGGCAAGGCTCCTAAGTCAGAAGTAACAAAGTACAATAGATTTAGTCATTATAATTGCTATAGTCAGTGAGCCAAGGCCAGCCAGTTCTATCTGTGCCCTGGCAGTTTGGGAAGTTTGAGTTCTAGCCTCCCACAGACCTGAGACAAGAGGCTGGGCTGGGCTAACATCTCAAAGAACAGGCCCTTGGAAAGATTCTTTGGAGCCAGAAAGGATACATATTAACAGTTTTTGGGCTTCTTTGGTACTTGCTGTAAAATAGAGAGATTAGGAGCCTTTTATCAAGTGTTGGCTAGAACAAAAAGGGAATTCTCCAACCTCTCTTAGGCTTTTCTCAGGCAAGCATTTTAACTAAGACTTGTGCTCTATCTGAGATGTGGCCTTCTGCTACTAGAAGCCATAATAGACTTTGGTCAAATGCGGGTGTTCTGATAAACCAGTTATATACTATTTGCGTTCTGCAGTTCCCAACAATAATTTGAGATTTATGTTAATGCTTATTTATTTACTTAATTTGTTATAGCAGAGATTGAATTCAGAGTAATTCTCTACTCCTCTACTAATCTCCATCCCTAACTCCCTTCCTTTTTTTTTTTTTTTTTTTTTTTTTTTGGTTTTTCGAGACAGGGTTTCTCTGTGGCTTTGGAGCCTGTCCTGGAACTAGCTCTGTAGACCAGGCTGGTCTCGAACCCACAGAGATCCACCTGCCTCTGCCTCCCGAGTGCTGGGATTAAAGGCGTGCGCCACCATTGCCCCGCCCAACTTCCCTCCTTTTAAACTTAACTTTCACTGGGGTCTGTGGTCTTTGGAAACATGACATTCTATGAACTTCATAATTGAGCTCAATACATATACCAGACTGGCCTCAAACTGATGACCTTCCTGCTGCACCCAACTTAGATGTTTTAGGATACCTATAAGAAGCTTGGTGGTGCATGCTTGTAATCCCAGCACTCCAGATGGAGGTTGAGGCAGGAGGATTAGACCAGCCGGGACTGCATTGGGAGACTCAGTGTCTAAAACCAAAGCAGAATGAGACAAAACACCTAGAAGACTCCTGCCTCGGTACTTTCCAGAATTTGCCATTCGTTTAAATATGAACCAAGTGGGTAGGCTACTTTGTTTATAAAATAATACTAGGAAAGTCTTAACCTTGAGTAATTATGTAATAAAAGGTCTAACTTCCTTGTGTTTTCCTACTTTTAAGAGTTTTTCTCTAATTTTTTGAAGATTTGTTTATGCTTCCTGTGTATGAGTGTTTTGAGGGATGTATATATGTGCACCACATACATGCCTATTACCCACCCCTGGAACTGGAGTTACAAGTGATTGGGAGCCCCATTCAGTGCTGCAGGTCCACATTTTCTTTTTTTTTTTTTTTGGTTTTTCGAGACAGGGTCCACATTTTCTTGAGCCAGCGAGTGCTCATGGATGAGCATCCATCCAGCACCATCTCTTGTTTGCTTTAGCTTCATGTGTGTGGTGTGTCAGTGTGTGTGTGCATGTTCAGGGATGTGTGGTGTGTCAGTGTGTATGTGCATGTGTGCATGTTCAGGGATGTGAGTGCACACGTGCATAGAAGTCAGGACAACCTTGGATGTCATTCCTTACTTTTCTGCTTTCCCTTTTTTTTTTCAAAGCAGGGTTTCTCTGTGGGTAGCCTTATCTGTCTTGGAACTAGTTGTGTAGACCAGGCTGGCCTTGAACTCACAGAGATTTGCCTGCCTCTGCCTCCCCAGTGCTGGGATTAAATGTGTGCAC
The DNA here is from genome assembly GCF_018167655.1 of Microtus oregoni. Lineage (NCBI taxonomy): Eukaryota > Metazoa > Chordata > Mammalia > Rodentia > Cricetidae > Microtus > Microtus oregoni. Next base: position 23,556,240 of record NW_024543064.1, on the reverse strand, counting down.
CACCACCACTCGGCATTTTCTGCCTTCTTTGAGACAGGGTCTCTTGGCCCAGGAATATCTAGATCAGTGGTTCTCAACCTTCCTGATGCTGCAACCCTTTAAAACAGTTCCTCTTATTGTGCTGACCCCAACCATAAGATGATTTTCATTGCTACTTCATAACTGTAATCTTGCTACCATTATGAATTATAATGTACATATGTGTGTTTTCTGATGGTTTTAGGTGACCCCTGAGAAAGGGTCATGACCCACAGGTTGAGAACCACTGATACAGTGATTCTTGTTTCCTCTTCCTGTTTCCTGTGAGCATACTAGGATAATCGATGCGTGTGCTGCTGTGTCTGACTTTAACATGGATTCTGGAGATCAGAACTCTTTCCATAGTGCCTTGCACAGCATGTGCTTTTACCTGATAAGCCATCTCTCCAGATAACACTTTATTTCTTTTGTGTATGAGGAGGGGGATGGTGAAGGATGCATGCGTGGGTCAAAGGACAATTTCCAGGAGTCAGTCTTCTCCTTCCACTAGGTGGTTCAGTACAGAAGTGCCTTTAGCCACTGACTGAGCCATTCCCTTGCCTTTTTTTTTTTTTTTTTTTTGATTTTTCGAGACAGGGTTTCTCCGTAGCTTTTGGTTCCTGTCCTGGAACTAGCTCTTGTAGACCAGGCTGACCTTGAACTCACAGAGATCCGCCTGCCTCTGCCTCCCGAGTGCTGGGATTAAAGGCGTGCGCCACCACCGCCCGGCGCCTTTTTTTTTTTAATATTTATTTGTTTTATGTATATTAGTGACCTGTCTTCATATACACCAGAAGGAATCAGATCCCATTACAGATGGTTGTTGGCCACTATGTGGTTGCTGGGAATTGAATTCATGTCCTCTGGAAAAGTAGCCAGTGTTCTTAACCGCTGAGCCATTTCTCTAGCCCCCTCTTTTTCTTTTTTTTAAAGATGCGGTGTTACTATGTACCAGGGCCACTTAAGTACTAGGATTACAGGTGTGAGCCTAATATCCCACTAGGATGATGTTCTTAATGAGTAGCAATAAGCTAGAGGTCCTTTTAACTGCTGCTTCTGCCTGCTGCCTGTTAATACTCTAGAGTAATGTCTGTATGTCTTGAGGATCAAGTTGAGTGGCTTACACATATTTTTCCCTTTCTCCCTCAGATTTGGACCATACAGCTGATGTCCAGTGAGTACAAGAGTTATTCCTGAAAACTGTGTCTTTAAATACAAGGATGAATGTTTTAGTTTTTTAATAAATTTTAATTACATTTACTTTTCCAAGATTTATTTTATTACCAGGCGGTGGTGGCACACACCTTAAATCCCAGCACTTGGAGGGCATAGGCAGGCAAATCTTTGTGAGTTTGAGGCCAGCCTGGTCTATAGAGTGAGTTCCAGGACAGGCTCCAAAGCTACAGGGAAACCCTGACTGAGTTTATTATCTTATGTGTGTGGATATTTTGCCTGAATGTATATATGTACCATATGTGTCCCTGGAGCCTGAGGAGATCAGAAGAGGTAATCAGATGGGACTGGAATTAAAGATGGTTGTGAGACACCATGTGGGTACTAGAACTGGAACCTGGGTCTTCTGCAAGAGCTAGAAATGCTCTTAGCCTAGCGGTGGTGGCGCACACCTTTAATCCCAGCGCTCGGGTGGCAGAGGCAGGCGGATCTCTGCGAGTTCGAGGCCAGCCTGGTCTACAAGAGCTAGTTCCAGGACAGGAATCAAAAGCTATGGAGAAACCCTGTCTCGAAAATTCAAAAAAAAAAAAAAGAAAAGAAAAGAAAGAAATGCTCTCAACCACTAAGCCAACTCTCCACTTTTATCTTTTCTTTCTTTTTTTGAAGATTTGTATTTATTATGTATATAGTGTTCTGCTGCATGTGTTCCTGCAGGCTAGAAGATGGCACCCGGATCTTAATACAGATGGTTGTGAGCCACCATGTGGTTGCTGGGGAATTGAACTTAGGACCTCTAGAAGGGCAGTCAGTGCTCTTAACCACGGAACTATCTCTCCAGCCCCGTATCTTTTCTTTTCTTTTTTTTTTCTTTCTTTCTTTTTTTTTTTTTTTTTTTTTTAAATATTTATTTATTTATTAAGCCTGCAGGCCAGAAGAGGGCACCAGATCTCATTACAGATGGTTGTGAGCCACCATGTGGTTGCTGGGAATTGAACTCAGGACCTTCGGAAGAGCAGACAATGCTCTTAACCACTGAGCCATCTCGCCAGCCCTCTTTTTTTTTTTTTTTTTTTTTTTTTTTTTTGGTTTTTCCGAGACAGGGTTTCTCCATAGCTTCGGTGCCTGTCCTGGAACTAGCTCTCGTAGACCAGGCTGGCCTTGAACTCAAAGAGATCCTCCTGCCTCTGCCTCCCGAGTGCTGGAATTAAAGGCACGTGCCACCACCCCCTGGCCTATCTTTTCTTTTTTAAGATAGGGTCTCACTGCACAGCCCTTGCTAGCCTGGAATTTGTTATATAAATACACAGATAAGGCTGACCTTAAACTCAGAGATCCACCTTCCTCTGCCTCCTGAGTGTTGGGATGAAAGGCGTGCCCAACCATGTAATTACATATTTATTAATTTTGTGTTGTGTGAGAGAGAGAGACGCATCTGTGTGGAGAAAACATGAGTGCTACAGTTAATGTGTGGAGGTCAGAAGGCAAATTGGAGGAGTCAGGCTTGGTGGCAAGCACTCTTAGCTGCTGAGCAAACTCCCTGGCCCAAGTGTACCTCTTTCTCCTTTTGTTTTGTTTTGCTCTAATTGTAAAATGATGGTCTAAAAGCATCCAATCTTGATGCCTTTAAATTAGACATCTAGTTTTATACTTAATAAGTTGATTTCTTTTGATTTTGTTGTGGAATTTTCTCTCTTGTATAGATTATAAACACTGTGGCTCCTTTTATTTTTGTCTTAATTTTAATTTTTTTTTTTAGGTTACATGCATGGGGAGATACCCTGGAGGAAGCATTTGAACAGTGTGCCATGGCTATGTTTGGTTACATGACAGACACTGGCACTGTGGAACCCCTCCAAACAGTAGAAGTAGAAACCCAAGGTAACTGATATATTCTCAAGGGAAAATTACTATATGGGTGTGCAATGTCTGCATGATCTGAATATATTGTCACAGTAAGAACAATAGGATGGATTATGAATCTTTAAATGAGCCAGAGAACTTCATTGTACTTTAACCAAACTCCTGGAGAGCAGTCACTAAACTGTCATGGTCCCTTGTCCCTGTGTAGGAGATGACTTGCAGTCTCTGCTGTTTCACTTTTTGGATGAGTGGCTTTACAAGTTCAGTGCTGATGAATACTTCATACCCCGGGTAAGCACAGGGTTTGGTTTCCTTGTTTGTTGAGCAAGTAGGTTCTTTGTTCATATTGTAAAATTGAGCAAATAGTTGAAAATAAGGTATATGAACCAAATACCAGTCCATGTAGACTTGTGAGGTAATGTTGATTTGTACAAATTATGGGTCTTTTTTTTTTTAAGATGTGGGTTTTGTTGTTGTTGTTTTTAAAAGATTTATTTATTTATTTACTTAATGTACACTGTACTTAATGTTTCGCCTGCATATACTCTGTGTGAGGGTGTCAGATCCCCTAGAACTATAATTATAGACAGCTGTAAGCTGCCATGTGGGTGCTGGGAATTGAACCCAGGTCCTCTGGAAGAGCAGTCAGCGCTCGTAAACCACTGAGCCATCTCTCCAGCCCCAGGTGTTGTTGTTTTTTAAGACAGGGTTTCTCTGTAGCTTTGAAGCCTATTTTGGAACTCTCTCTGTAGACCAGGCTGGCCTTATACTCACAGAGATCCACCTGTCTCTGCCTCTTGAGTGCTAGGATTAAAGGCGTGTGCCATTGCCACCTGGCTTGATTTTAGATTTCTTAATGGGAAAATAAAGGAAAAGGCAAATGCAAAATGCTTGCTGCAGTCCGCCTCTGGGACACCTGTCCAGCATCTGACACACGGCCCTTGTGTTTTTAGAAGTCCGTCTGTCCCTGGTTTATCCGCTCCTCACACAAAGTTGAAGAGGGCAGTGTTGTTACAGACGGACTGACCACAATTAGAACTGTGCATCTCCTCTAAAGAGATCTTCTCTTAACTTTTCCCTTGTTGGTGCTGGGATTTGAGGTTGCACATCCCAAACCCTGTGATCTACCACAGCTATTCCTGCAGCAGCCCCTTGACTCTTTTACATGTGGAACCATGAGACAGGGTTTCGTGTATCTTAGACTGGCCTCCTCTTCACTTTGTGGTGAAGCATTGCTTTCAACTCCTGGTCCTTCTGTTTATCTCCTGCGTGCTTCGGGCATGTGGCAGCACACCTGGCTTTCACTGCTGGATTTAGAATATCTACTTCTCTTGGATACTTCCCTTGAATAAATAATAGAAGACCATGTTTTCTTGTGCTTTACTTGACATTTTAATTTTCTTTGTTTCAGAGAAGTATGATACTGTGTTCTAGAAAATGTGATAAGCTAGAGGTATATTAGTAAATGTCCCAATATGAATTTGGTTTGTTTTTGAGACAGGGTCTTTATTCCTTATCCCAAGTGGCCCTGGCCTCAGGCCCCTCGCCTGAGTTCAAGAACTCAGGTTATAAGCATTTGCCAAGTATATAAGCATTATATACTTGCCTGACTCTTCTTTTTTTAAGTAATGATTTTCTGGGCTGGGGTTGTAGCTCAGTTGGAAGAATACTTACTTAGCATTCCCAAAACCCTGGTTTTAATTTCTGGTTCTTCATAAAAGCCACCATGGTGGCACATGCTTATGATTCCACCATTGTGGAGATGAAGGCAGAAGGGTCTGGAATGCATGGTTATCTTTGGCTATATTTTGAGGCTCACTTGACTAAATGTATGACCTTATCTAAAAAATAATTTTAAAATAAAGTTAATTAACTAGTTAATAATTAAAATGTTAATTTTTTTCCTCTTTAGGAAGTGAAAGTACTCAATATTGATCAAAAAAATTTCAAGTTACGGTCAATTGGGTAAGTTCTGAAACTAGTTATGTAGCAAGTTATGAAAGAAGTTAAAATATAGTCTCCATTGATTCCAGTGGGCAAAACAACAAATATAAGTGGTGAGTCAGGAGAATTGCACCTTGCTAGGCCTGGAGGTTGAGCTGAGGGAAACCCCCAGGAGTGTGAGCTCACCTGAATGGTAGAGACTCGGGAACCTGTGGAAAGAAAGTTCTTTCTGATTCCTAAGCTCGACTTCCAATTTTAGGTGTTTTATTTTGTATGTGTGGGTGTTTACCTGCATGCATGTTTGTTCACCACATGTGTGCCTAGTGCCTGCAGAAGACAGAAGAGAATGTCATATCCCCTGGAGCTGGAGTTAGACAGTTGTAAGCTGCTGTGTGAGCGCTGAGAACTGAACCTGGGTTCTCTGGAAGGGCAGCCAGTGTCCTTAGCCACTGAGCATCTCCAGCCCTCAAGATGATCCTTGCAATTGCTGTGTGGTTTTTCAAGATAGCATAGCCCTGGCTGTCTTAGCACTCACTCCGTAGACCAGGCTGCCCCTAAACTCAGGGCTCTGCCTGCCTCCACCTCCCAGCTATGATTAAATGTGTGCCACCATGCTCAGCTTGATCCCTATTTCGTTAGCAACATCTAAAACATAATTAGAGCCCATGGATCATGTACTTTGTTCTCCATTAGACCTGTGCATCTTACTCATCCGATCCTGCCATCTCTTCTGCTTCTCCAGTTTGGGACTACATTTATAACGCTTACTTTAAAATGTAGAGAATAAAATAAAAAATAGAAAATTGTAGAAATAATAACCATGTTTTTAACTTTCGTTCTCAAGGTGGGGAGAAGAATTTTCACTGTCCAAGCACCCTCAGGTATGGTATATTTAGGAGTCTAGCCCTTGAAAGCATTTCGTGCTCTCTTATGTAGAATTTGCGAATGCCAAAGTAAACTCAGTTTTAATTGGTGTGAAGTGGCAGGTTTGTGCAAACGTCTCTTACCCAGCATGCATGAGTCATGCATCTGTTTGGTCAGTTAGCAGTCAGCATTGGGCTCAAGGGTCAAGTTTGTTACAGATTGTGAAGAATTTTAAAGTCTGGTTCTTTTCTTTGTTTGGGTGGACTTTTTGCTTATTTTTGAAACAGAATCTCTTCACCTCTTAACCTCTGTCTGTCTTTCACTAGACTCGAACTCACTATGTAGACCAGAGATCTCCTTGTCTCTTCCTGCCTCTGGAGGACTGAGATTACAGGCACGGGCCACCAGAGGCTTGGTCTCCTCCTCAATGAAGATGCTGGGAGAAATGCTCTCTCTCTGGGAACTGGATGTAGGGCTTGTGAATGCTGCACAAATGCTCCTCTGCTGAGCTATATCTCGGCCCTCTTTTTACCTTTCCTTTTTTCAAAGATTTTTTTTTTATTATGTATACAGTGTTCTGTTTGCATATATTCTTGCATGCCAAAAGAGGGCATCAGATCTCATTATAGATGGTTGTGAGCCAACATGGGTTGCTAAGAATTGAACTCAGGACCTCTGGAAAAGCTGCCAGTGCTTTTAACCTCTAATCCATCTCTTCAACCTCCCTCTTTTTACTTTTAAAAAATGCATTTGGAAATCCATGTGTAGTAGTGCACACCTTTGATTCCAACACTCGGGAGGAAGAGACGGGAAAAATCTCTGTGAGTTCGAGGCCAGCCTGGTCTACATAGGAAGTTCCAGGACAGCCAAAATCACAAGGAGACCCTGTCTCAAACAAATAAACAAATTCATTTGGAAATGACTGCAGAAAAGGGGACAAACTAGTAACATAGTTAGCTGAGGACTATGGTCAATAAAGAAGCGAAGTTTTATTTTATCCGGTTTTATTTAGCTAGGAGGTTTTGTAGCAGGTTTATATGCAAAGCGTAAATGAGTAAGGAGGGAGAGATACACTGGAGAGGGAGAGGATGTAGAACGTTGTTAAGTGGTGGTGTGGAATCGGTTCATAGGTGTAGAGTTGGCCTTCTGATAGGCCTGGAACAGGCCATTCATTACTGCAGGAACAGTAGATAGAGGACAGAGTGGGTGGTGGATATATGAGTTATTCCTTACTGACCTTCTTTAAGAAGCGTTGTTGGTTGAGAGTGAGAATGGAGAGGAGATGCCTGGGGAGAACCTGTGAAGTGTCCCTGCGGGGAGAAAAGCTGCCTGTGTAGATAACTGGTCAGTAAACAGCCACTTGAGATATGCATGTATGTGTATCTGAAGGCAATGCCGTCAGAAACACTGAGTGCCTCCGGTGGAAAAAGAATTTGACGTAGGTGATGGTAGAGGGAAACCACAAATGGCGCCACTTACCTCCTGTGGCGTCTTCACATCTCACATGTCTGCATTAGAGCTAGCAGGTGCCCTCACCTGTTACATGGCACATTATTATTACAGATTCTTTATAAGTTGGAAGAAACGTAAGAGGACATCTAATCCTTTTGTTCTAAACTGGGACAGGGTGTGGGCTACTGTCATGTATCAGAATCCTGGGAGAGCTCTGACCTGTGTCATTCTCTGTCACTTTCCAGCCAGACCTGCAAGGAAAAGAATCCGTAAGGAGTGGGTAGGGACAAGGGGAGTCCTGGGCTAGTGTAGAAAAGCTTGTGTTGTTTGGTCTGTCTTATTTTATAAATAAAAAAACAGACCTCCCCGACTAGCCAGCTGGTGCCTGCATCAGCGCTGGCTCCTCCAAGTCTCATGGCTCTTTCCGCTGTGCTCCGCTCTTCATTTTCTCATGCCAGCCACCCTCTGTACTAACTTGATAGCCACCAGTTTCCCGAGTCAGAATTGCAGTTGGACTCTCTGCCAATTCCTACCAAAGATTCTAAATCCAGTTTCTTTCTTTTTCCTTTAACTCCAACTTCAGGGAACAGAAGTCAAAGCAATAACATACTCGGCGATGCAAGTCTACAATGAAGAGAAACCTGAAGTGTTTGTGATCATCGACATTTAAGATACCAAAGAAAGGAAGAAAAGAAGAAAGAAAGAAAGAAAGAAAGAAAGACAGACAGACAGACTCTTAGGAAGAACTGACTTGTTGTCTTTTAACAAAATGCAACGATTTATTTTCTATAGTGTCTTTGCTAAATGGAATTAGAGAACTGGGAATTTACAGTGTGACTTCCGAAATGGAAAACCAGTGTGTAGCCTTGGTCTATGAGTCCTAGGTAATGAATTCTTCGATTTTTGAGGAACAGTCTTGTACTTGGTCGTTTGTAGAAGTAGCCTTTCACCTGCGGTGGAATGCAAGCGCTCCAGCATGGGTCTGCATCCAATTCCAAACAAAATAATTTGATCCAGGTATGACAGACATTCTATGCCTGTGATCACAACACTCAGGATCCTGAGCTTGAGGCCAGCATTGGCTGTAGAATTAGTTTAAGGCTAGCCAGGGCAACTTAACATTGCTCTGTTTCAAAAAAGGAAAGTGTAGGGCAGGGAGAGCATACACCATGAGGTTGTGTTTTTTTAGGTTGCTAAGGGACAGGGCCATCCTGTATTCTGGCTGGTTCTGAGTGGAACCCTCTGGAAAATGGACTAGAGGTGTCCTGGTTTGTTTGTTTGTTTTTGGGTGTTGTTTGTTTACTTGTTTGGCAGGTTCTCTGTGTTACACCTCTTAGCTCTCCTGGCCTTGAACTTGCAGAGATCCACCTGCTTCTGCCTACCAAGTGCTGGGATTAAAGGCGTGCACCACCATCACCAGGCTCTGATAACAATGATACTTCGTATTTTTTCTTTTCTTTTTTTTTTTAAGATTTTTATTTTTTTTTATATTTATTTATTATGTATACAATATTCTGTCTGTATGTATGCCTGAAGGCCAGAAGAGGGCACCAGACTCCATTACAGATGGTTGTGAGCCACCATGTGGTTGCTGGGAATTGAACTCAGGACCTTTGGAAGAGCAGGCTCTTAACCTCTGAGCCATCTCTCCAGCCCCCAAGATTTTTATTTATTTATTATGTATACAACATTCTGCCTCCATGTAAGCCCACAAGCCAGAGGAGGGCGCCAGACCTCATCACAGATGGTTGTGAGCCACCATGTGGTTGCTGGGAATTGAACTCAGGACCTTTGGAAGAGCAGCCAGTGCTCTTAACCACTGAGCCATCTCTCCAGCCCCCTTTTTCTTTAAAAAAAAAAAAAAAATTATGGTTTATTTAACTTTATTTTATGTGCATTGGTGTGAAGGTGTCAGATCCCCTGCAATTAGATTTTAAGACAGTTGTGAGTTGCCATGTGGGTTTATGTGGGAATTGAACCCCAGTCCTCTGAAAGAGCAGTCAGTGCTCTTAACCACTGAGCCATCTCTCCAGCCCCAACTTCATATTTTCTTAGAAATATCTGATACTGTACCTTACATAGACCCTTAGACATATAATTTTATTTATTACTTCTTTTCACAGTGTTGGGGATGAAGCCCCATCACAGTAACCAAGGGCTTTACCACTGAATTTATAGTTCAGCCCTAAAGTGAAATTTTATTTATGTTTACTTATTTATTGTTTTTTTTTTTTTTTTCCCAGACAGGGTTTCTTTGTGTATCCCTAGGTAACCTGGAACTCACTCTATAGACCAGGCTGGCCTAGAACTAAGAGATCCTCCTGCTTTTTGCCTCCAGAGTGCTGGAATTAAACTCATACACCACTACCACTGACTTTCTGTTACTTTTTTTTTTTTTTTTTTGAAGACCAGGTGTTGCTATATAAACCAGGTTGGTCTTGAGCTCATAGTGCCTGCCTCTGCCTACTAAGTACTGGGATTAAAGGTGTACCCCAATAGATTATAATTTTATTAAAACCAGTCTGTGCATCCAATTAGAGAAGAAAAATGTTTTTGGTTTTCTTTTAATGGCTCAGACATGGTGGTACATACTTTAAATCTCAGCAGAAACAGATGTATCTGAGAATCTGAGGCTAGCCTGGTCTACATAGTGAGTTCCAGGATGGTCAGCTCTAGAGAGAGACCCTATCTCAAAAACCAAATTAAAAAATGCTCTGGGTTTGATTTGAAGCTTTAGTTTCTCTTGAGGGATCTTCTCGGGATCAAATATGCAAAGCTGGCCTTGTTCACAAGACTCTGAGGGTTCCACGGGGCGGGGCCAGATTTCATCGCAGTCTCCAGAGGCTGCATTATTTTCTCTGGTTAGCTAATACAGATAGTAATATTAGTGAAGATGAGGCCAAGAAAAGCAGCTCCGAAAATGATTGTAACGTGATGACTGAGGATATTGCTTTTTTGTTTGTTTGTTTGTTTGTTTTTGCTTATTTTTGTTTTTCTAGACAGTTTCTTTGTGAAACAGCCATATCTGGCCTGGAACTTACTCTGTAGATCAGACTGGCCTCAAACACTCAAGAGATCACCTGCCTCTGCCTCCTAAGTGCTAAGATTAAAGGCATGTGCCACCACCATACCCAGTGGGTATTGCTTCTTACTGCCTTAGGCAAGTTTGGTCAATTTTCACCTAATTGGCAAGGAAATAATTTCATGGTTGGGGTCACCACCTTTAATACAGTTCCTCTTGTGGAACCCCATGAAATTATTTCCTTGCCTGTTGTGAATCCTAATGTAAACATTTTTGGAGATAAAGGTTTACCGAAGGGCTTGAGACTCACAGGTTGAGAACCACTGCTCCAGCAGGTGCTCTTCCTGATAGCAGTATGTACTTCCTGATTTGATCTTATTATTCTTTATGTGTGTGGTACATGTATATGGTGTGGAGACCAGGGTAGGATATCCACAGTCTTCCTCAGCTGTTCTCTGATGAGCCACGCTGTCTCAGTGAGCTGCAGGCACAGCATTCTGTCATGGCTCACTAACCTGATAGCTCTCAGCACCACCTGTACTCACCCACACACATGCTTGGCTTTTACATAGGCTCTAGGAATTCAAACTCAGGTCCTCATGCTTGCAGAGCAATTATACTTACTGTGCCATACATAGTGTGTGTGTGTAGTGTGTGTACAAGTGTGTAAATGCATATATGTGCAGGTGCCTGTGTAAGCCAGCTGTCTCCTCTATCACTCTCTGCCTTAGTTCTTGAGACAGGGCTTCTTTAAGTGAACCTGGAACTCACTCCTAGGATCTGCTCATTCCCAGTCAACACGGGTTATAGATGGCACTAGCCATGTCTGGATTTTCACATGGGTTAAAGACCAAATTCAAGTCCTTATGCCTTCATGAACAAGCACTTTTTCTACTGAACCATCCCCATCCTCTCTACTTAATTCCCCCCAACAATATTAGCTGATAAAAGTAATTTTTAGCAAGATTTATTTTTATATGCATGGGTTTTTCTGCATACATGTATGCCTGCGTACCACATGCAGTGCCCCGCAATACCAGATGAAGATTTGGGGTCCTCTGAGCTGGAGTTACCAATCCAGCTTCTCTGAAAGAGCAGCCAGTGCTCTTGTGGTGAGCTCTTTCCAGCCACTCAAGAGTATTATTTATTGGCTTTCTTTCTTTTTTTTTTTTTAAATTTATTTATTGGCTTTTCAAGATAGGGTTTCTCTGTGTTGTCCTGGAACTCCGTAGAAGTGGCTGACCAAGAACTCAGAGATTCACCTGCCTCTGCCTCCTGAGTGCTGGGATTAAAGGTGTGCCCAGTGAGTAATATTAATTTTATGACAAAAAAAATTCAACTATGAGCCAGGTGGTGGTGGCACATGCCTTTAATCCCAGCACTTGGGAAGCAGAGGCAGGTAGGTGGATCTCTGTGAGTTTGAGGCCAGCCTGGTCTACAGAGCTAGTGCCAGGACAGCCTCCAAAGCTACACAGAGAAACTCTGTCTCAAAAAACAAAACAAGGGCTGGAGAGATGGCTCAGTGGTTAAGAGCATTGCCTGTTCTTCCAAAGGTCCTGAGTTCAATTCCCAGCAACCACATGGTGGCTCACAACCATCTGAAATGGGGTCTGGTGCCCTCTTCTGGCCTGCAAACATACACACAGACAGAACACTGCATACATAATAAATAAATAAATAAATAAATAAATATAAGAAAAGAATTTATTTAAAAAAAAAAAAAAAAACAAGCCGGGCGGTGGTGGCGCACGCCTTTAATCCCAGCACTCGGGAGGCAGAGGCAGGTGGATCTCTGTGAGTTCAAGACCAGCCTGGTCTACAAGAGCTAGTTCCAGGACAGGCTCCAAAACCACAGAGAAACCCTGTCTCGAAAAACCAAAAAAAAAAAAAAAAAAAAAAAAAAAAAACCCAACAACAACAAAAAGAACTCACTAGCTCAGAAAAAAAAAATTATGTTTTACCTGTATGTATGTCAGTATACCACTTGAGTACCTGGTGCCCATGGAGGTCAGAAGTAGATGCCAGATCCCCTGGACCTGGAGTTACAGATGTTTGTGACCTGCCATGCTAGGAATTGAACATGTGTCCTCTGAAGAGCTAGTGCTCTTAACTGCTTGGCCATCTCTCCAAGCCCCAAGACTTGAAGTTTTGGTTTTTTTTTTTTTGGTTTTTTTTTTTTTTTGGTTTTTCGAGACAGGGTTTCTCTGTGGTTTTGGAGCCTGTTCTGGAACTAGCTCTTGTAGACCAGGCTGGTCTCGAACTCACAGAGATCTGCCTGCCTCTGCCTCCCAAGTGCTGGGATTAAAGGCATGCGCCACCACCGCCCGGCAGACTTGAAGTTTTTAATAAATTTCCTGTTGGGTAGCCAGACTCCCAAATTCAGTCTTATTTGGTTCCTTATGAGATTCAGGTTTAAAATGCATTAACATTTTGCAGGCGGGTTTATTGGCGGGTGAGGGTGAGGGGCCCTGCCACCAAGCCTGATGACTGGAATTCCATCCTACATGGTAGGAGAGAACCAACTCCTACAAATTCTCTTTCGGCTCCCATACATGTCCTACACCTACCCGCCTCCTCCCCCAAACAGAAAAATGTGATAGAAGATTGTCTTAAAGTGTTGTGATAGATTTATTTAAAATATTTACTTAAAAAAGTTTGCTAAATAGATTTTTCCAATATTTAAAGAGATGGCATCTGCACAATAACAGAAAGGGTAACTGATCATCCGTCATGCCAGTGCAAGCAAGGTCTTCCCAGAGCAGCGATGTATTTCAGGGCGACAGAGTTCAGAATGGATACAGTGACCTATTCGTAAAGCATGCAAGTTACATCAGGTCACTTCCAAGCCAGCAGGAGAAATCCATCAGCTAGGCTCTGCCCACGGAGAGGTACAAATGTCCTTGTAAACTGCAGGCAGGCGCGCCCGCTCAGGGACTAGTCACTTCAGGCTACCTGATGTTGGGTTTGATTTCCTTTTCCTCCTCCTCCTCACTATCTTCAACTTGTTTTATGACCAGATCGGCAGACCCGTCCTCTACAATCTCCACGTAGGATCTGTTCTCCTCACTCAGATGCCATCGGGAATCCTTATCTCCGTCCGCGGGGGACACGCAATGTTGCTCAGCTTCCAGATCCACAGGGAGGCTGTCGATGCCGACTTCAGCCAGGCACTCGTTACACAGTCTGTAGCGCCTGGTTCCCTCCTGGACCACTTGTCCTGTGAGGTCAGTCACATGGCGTTTGCATTTCCTGCAGATAAGTTTGCAGGCCTGGTGGATCTGCGTAGAGATTTAAGCAGTGATTAAAATTTTCAAAAGTGGGTTAGTTTGCTATTTTAGGGACCAGTTCATACACTTAAGATGTTCAAAGCCATGCATTTAAATTCATGTGGACACCTAATTATCAGAAAAGCTCCCAAGTATCAGTGACACATGCACACCATAGACACATCACATACCAGCTTTCTCCAAACAATGGCTGCAGTGGCTTTCTTATTACTATCAAATGCCTAATAATTCTACACTTTCATTAACCCAAGAGTATTTTGACATGTGAGGAGGGGGTTCCTTCCCAGTGTGAAAGTTCCAAACACTATGTGCCATGTGCTGTTCTTTTTTTTGTTTGTTTGTTTTGCGAGACAGGGTTTCTCTGTGTAACAGCCCTAACTGTCCTGGAACTAGCTCTTATAGACCAGGCTGGCCTCAAACTCACAGAGATCCTCCTGCCTCTGCCTCCTGAGTGCTGGGATTAAAGGCGTGCATCACCATGGCCTGGCTTGTGTCATGTGCTGTTTTAAGGACTTTAAAGAACTTTTGTTGTCATTTTATTTTTCAAGTCAGGGTTTCTCTGTGTATCCCTGACTGTCCTGGAACTCACTCTGTAGACCAAGCTAGCCTCAAAGTCAAAGAGATCCACCTGCCTCCGCTTCCAGAGTGCTGGGATTAAAGGTGTGCGCCACCACTGCTGAGCTGAAAAACTACTGTTGCCGCTGTTGTTATTGAGTGTATGGGGCAGGGGGGGGGGAGCATGTGCAGTTCTCTCCTTCCTCCTCAACGTAGGATCTGGGGATTGAACACAGATGACCAGGGTTTGTGGAGCAAGTGCTGTTCACTGCTGAGCTACCTCACTGACCCTGTTCTAAAGACTCTTTATATAGTTAAACTTAGAGATCAAGCAAACAAACAAACAAAAAAAACCCAAAATTTACTTCGTGTACTTTTTTTTTTACTAGAGAAAGAAAAATATAATCCCAAGTAATAAATTTACCAACATTTCTGCAATGATCACTGGTTATTTTTGTTAATAAAAGGTTGGCTAGGAAGTGGACCACATTTGGGGGGGGGGGGTGCTCAGAAGGCTCGGGTACTGATCCTGGCTAGGAAGAAGTGGACCACATGGGGGGGATAGAAGGCTCGGGTCTTGATCCTGGCTAGAAAGTGGACCACACTGGGGTTAGAAGACTCCGGTCCTGATCCTGGCTAGGAAGTGGACCACACTGGAGGATAGAAGGCTCGGGTCCTGATCCTGGCTAGGAAGTGGATCACACAGGGGGATAAAAGGCTCAGCTCCTGATCCTGGCTTGGCCACATCCTTGTCATTTATTAACTAAGTGTCTCAGAACAAACTTAAACGTGATAAACCAGTTTCAAACTGTGTTCAAAATACTGAGCAGAGAAAAGTATTATCCACACAGAGGGGAACCTGACTACCCTGAATGGAGACAGGTTTAAGTAACCAAGACCACAGTTTTTCCACACACCAGACAGTTATCCCTGCCTGCTTCTTTACCATTGATGGGGATGCTACCCATAGGGCTGAAAGAGAGGATCAACTGACTTATTGGTCATGAGATACTTTGGTTAAAAAGTTAGATGGGCGGCTGGGCAGTGGGAGGCAGAGGCAGGTGGATCTCTGAGTTCGAGGACAGCCTGGTCTACAAGAGTGAGTTCCAGGACAGTCAGGGCTACACAAAGAAACCGACTGAAACAAAACAAAACCCCAAAAAGTTAGATGGGTGCTCGAGATGAGTCAGCAGTTAAAAACACTGGCTGCTCTTCCAGAGGACCTGGGTTCAATTCTCAGCATCTACCTGGTGACTTACAACCATCCAAAAGTTCAGTTTCAGGAGACCCAGGACCCTCTCTGGCTTCTGTGGGCATTAGGCTAAGCATGCAATGCACTTACATATATGCAGACAAACATACATATTTTTAAAAATTATCTATTTATTTAGTGAGGATTGGAGAGATTGGCTCAGTGTTTAGGAGCCACATATTGCTCTTCCAAAGAACCTGACTGAATTCAGTTCCCAGCAGCCACATTGGACAACGCACAACTGCCTGTAACTCCAGATTCTAGAGAATCTGACTCCCTCTTCTGGCCTCCATGAGCACTGCACCCATGTGTACAAACCCATACACAGATACACACACGGGGGGGGGGGGGGAGACTGCACATTAAAAATAAATTTTTTAAGCTTTATTTATTTAGTATGTATACAGTATTCTTCCTGCATGTATGCCTGCAGGCCAGAAGAGGGTGCCAGATCTCATTACAGATGGTTGTGAACCACCATGTGGTTGCTGGGAATTGAACTCAGGTCCTGTTGAAGAACAGGCAATGCTCTCAACCGCTGAGCCATCTCTCCAGCCCCCTAAAATAAGTTTTAAAGGCTGTGTATAGCCAGGCGGTGGTGGCACACCTTTAATCCCAGCACTTAGGAGGCAGAGGCAGGCGGATCTCTGTGAGTTTGAGGCCAGCCTGGTCTACAAGAGCTAGTTCCAGGACAGGCTCCAAAGCTACAGAGAAATCCTGTCTCAAAAAAAAAAAAAAAAAAAAGATGTGTACACTTGGCCCTTTGTGTAGCTGCTTGGATTGTCACAGCGAGCATTTCATCCACCAAGTCCTCTTGCCATCCCGACATTCACCCTTTGCTCTGAAAATACCATTTAAGTAAATGACTGCGGGGGAAATGGACAGCTGCAGATACCAGATCAGTTCCCAGCAAAGGCAGCACCTGTGAGAGTGTAGAGGCATGTGCATGGTACCAGCATCCCAGCAAAGTGAGCAAGGTGTGCTCACGAATGACCAGTCCTCCAGTTAGTGTTTCCTACGTGATGCGCGAGATAGACATTGGCCTTGATGTGTTCTGGCCAAAAGTGCTTTATCTGAATCCATTAAGGATGAAACTTCAGTACATAAAAGTGCAGGCTGGTAAAAGAACGAGCTAGCAAACTCCGAGGTAGGATATTCTGTAAAATAAATGGCTTAGTATTTTCAACAATCCAGTATTATGAGGCAGGAGGGTGTGAGTGGGGGAAATCATGCTAGATTAAAATACACTTATGGGTTTTAGCGATGAGATAGACTTGACTCTGGCTCAGACAAACCAGCTGTAAAAGGTATTTGATGGGAAGTATGGGAGAATCAGAACTGAACTGCGTGCTCAATCAATCAATCAAATTTTCCTGCAGTGGAAAGGTAGCTATTTACTAAGGAACACAGGTTGGGGCTGGAGAGATGGTTCAGCAGTTAAGAGCATTGCCTGTTCTTCCAAAGGTCCTGAGTTCAATTCCCAGCAACCACATGGTGGCTCACAACCATCTGTAATGAGGTCTGGCGCCCTCTTCTGGCCTGCAGGCATACATGCAAACAGAATATTGTATACATAATAAATAAATATTAAAAAAAAAAGAAACTAAGTAACACAGGTGACATAACAACATGTAAAAGAAATGCAGAGAAGAAAATCTCGGGAGAATATATAATAAATAAATAGATTTCAGGCATGCCCCTCTATGCCCCTCTTAAAAGGCTGTTGGTGGTGATTACATGATGTATGTGTGGCCGTGTGATTGCATGAGTGCCATGAGAGGCAGGTGAAGATCAAAGAAGAACTTTTGGTAGCTGGTACTTTCAGGAAATTGTATTTTAGCATATATTTTAATATATATTTGCATACACATAAATAAAAGGTTCGTTTTTCTTTGTGTGTGTGTGTGTGTATGAGCATATGACACGCGTGTGGGTGTCCACGAAGGTCAGAAGAGGGCACTGGCTCCCTTGGATAGAATTATAGATGGTTGTGGGCTGTGCAATCCTCTGGAAGACTACTATGTACTTTTGTTTATCCTTTGGGTTTTTTTGAGACAGGGTTTCTCTGTGTAGCCCTGGCTGTCCTGGAATCCGCTCTGGAGACCAGGCTGGCCTCGAACTCAGAGATCTGCCCATCTCCGCTGGGACTAAAAGGGTGTGCCACCATGCCCCGCTGGTACTATGTACTCTTAACCACTGAGCCATCTCCTTTTATTGTTTATTGTGCATGTGTATTCCTCTGTGTGTGCATGTCATGTGTCAGAGTGCGTGGAGGTCTGGTGTCAGGCTTTCCCTTCCGTCTTTTTGAGGCAGGGTCTCTCCTGGCTGCTGTAGCCTTGCAGCTGTCTCTGAAAGGTCCCAGGGCCTGAACTGAACTCAGGTTCTATGCTCACACAGCAAGCACTTTTACCAACTCGGTCAATCCCTGGCCCTAGTTTGGATTTTTTTTTTTTTTGAGACAGGGTCTTGGGGCTGGAGAGATGGCTCAGAGGTTGAGAGCATTGCCTGCTCTTCCAAAGGTCCTGAGTTCAATTCCCAGCAACCACATGGTGGCTCACAACCATCTGTAATGGGGTAGGGTGCCCTCTTCTGGCCTGCAGGCATACACACAGACAGAATATTGTATACATAATAAATAAATAAATAAATATTTAAAAAATAAAAAATAAAAAGAGACAGGGTCTTTTACACTGTAGCTCAGGCTGGCCTGGAATTTACTCTGTAGACCAGGCTGGCCTCAAACTCATGGTGATCCCCCTGCTTTAGCCTCACGAGTACTGGGATTAGAGGCATGAGCTATACCCAGTCCATTGTTATACCATATTAAACCATGAGGCACGGAGCACTGAACAGTACTTCCTGAGAGTCCCTGACTGGCAGTGTCTAGTGGCCTTCTTACTTCCCTTAGGAGACTTGGGAGAAGTTGATCCAGACTAGAAAGAAGGTATAGTGGAGGCAGGCTGGGCTCAGCCCGACAGAGGTCCCAGCAGGTTTCGGTTATCAACAGCAGATGCTGAGCACCTGCATAAACGGTGCTTCTGACCTTACACTTAGAACATCTGTCCAGGTTGATCTTTGTCTCCCAGCAGAGAAATATACCAAAGCAGATGAGATTTGATATGAACTAAAATAGAAATATAAAAAAATAGCCCCAAAAGAATATCTCTCAAGGTCCCAAAGGAGAATAAAATTATATATATATATATATATATATATATATAATATATATATATATATGCAGGGTGTGATGGTGCACACCTTTAATCCTGGAGGCAGAGACAGGGAGTCCTTGTTGAGTTCAAGACCAGTGATTGTGTTTATACTTTATTTAGTGTGCATCTCTGTGTACACGTGTGTCACGGCACATATGTAAAGGTCTCAGGATGGCTTTCAAGAATTGGCTCTCAAAAAAAAAAAAGCTGGACAGTGGTGGACAAGCCTTTAATCCCAGCACTCAGGATGGAGAGGCAGGTGGATCTCTGTAAATTTGAGGTCAGCCTGGTCTACAGAGCAAGTTCCAGGCCAAGCCAGGCCAGGGCTGTTACACAGAGAAACTCTGTCTTGAAAAACGAGAACAAATAAAAAAACAAATAATTGGTTCTCTCTTCCCACCATGTGAGTCCCTGGAATTAAAGTGAGTTCTCGGGTGTGACAGAAGTGTCTTTACCCATAACTTTATATAAATCTATGCATTTCTTTTTTTTAATATTTATTTATTTATTATGTATACAATATTCTGCAGGCCAGAAGAGGGCACCCTACCCCATTACAGATGGTTGTGAGCCACCATGTGGTTGCTGGGAATTGAACTCAGGACCTTTGGAAGAGCAGGCAATGCTCTTAACCTCTGAGCCATCTCTCCAGCCCCCTATGCATTTCTTTACAAAACAAAAATAGTATTTCTGGAATCATTTTTTAAAATCTTATTACTTGTATGCATGTGTGTCTGTGAATGTGTGTGTGAGTGTGAGAATGTGTGTGTCATGGTCCACGTGTGATGGCTAGAGGATAACTGTTCCTCTGGGTTCTGGGAATCAAATTTAGATCACGGGGTAGCAAGGACTTTTACCCGCTGAGCCATCTCACTGGACCAAGAGTGCTCAGTGTGGTGGAGTTGGGGGAAGAGGCTTTCTGCCATGAATTTAGATGGGTGGTTGTGTGCTATGTGTGTGTGCATCTGTATGTGTAGGACATACATGTGGAGGTTGCTGTTCCGTGTCTTCTTACTGATTAGATTTTAGAAGATTATTTACTATGTATATAAGAGTGTTTTGTCGGGGGCTGGAGAGATGGCTCAGGGGTTAAGAGCACTGGCTGCTCTTCCAGAGGTCCTGAGTTCAATTCCCAGCAACCACATGGTGGCTTACAACCATCTGTACTGAGATCTGGCGTCCTCCTCTGGCGTGCGGGCTTACATCGAGGCAGAATGTTGTATACATAATAAATAAATCTTTTAAACAAAAAAGAGTGTTTTGTCTGCACGCATACATGTGCAGCAGAAGTGCCTGGAACCTATGGAGTACAAAAAAGGGTGTCAGATCCCCTATAATGTAGAGTTTCAGATGCTTGTGAATTGCCATGTGGGTGCTGGGAACCAAATCCAAGACCTCTGGAAGCTGGAAGAGCAGCCAGTGCTCGGCACCTCTGAGCCACCTCCGCAGACCCTCTACCTAATGTTTTTTTTTTTTTTTTAGATTTATTTATTATGTATACAACACTCTGCCTCCCTGTATGCCTGTACGCCAGAAGAGGGCACCAGATCTCATTACAGATGGTTGTGAGCCACCATGTGGTTGCTGGGAATTGAACTCAGGTCCTCTGGAAGAGAAGTCAGTGCTCTTAACCACTGAGCCATCTCTCCAGCCCCCTACCTAATGTTTTTTAAAGAGTCTTTAACTTAAACTGGAGTTCACTGATTTAGCAAGAGTAGCTATCACCGGGCGGTGGTGGCGCACGCCTTTAATCCCAGCACTTGGGAGGCAGAGGCAGGCGGATCTTTGTGAGTTCAAGACCAGCCTGGTCTACAAGAGCTAGTTCCAGGACAGGCTCCAAAACCACAGAGAAACCCTGTCTCGAAAAAGAAAAAAAAAAAAAAGAAAAAAAGAGTAGCTATCAAGGTGCTCCCAGGAGCCTCTGCTCTTTACTGTCCCAGGGCTAGAATTACATGTGTGCGTTACCACCCCTGGATTATTTTCTATGTGGTTGCTGGGGACCCAAGCAAGTCACCGCCCCACCCCCAATTTCCATTACTTAACTAGATAAATGAGAGGCGGGGGTGTAATTCATTTCAGCATGCGTGATGCAGTGTTCAATCCCCCAGGACCAGAATGGGAAAGAGAGAGAGAATTGGGAGAGAGAGAAAAGCAAAGCACCTAAGTGCACAAGCTTTACAGGAAGCAGAATGATGAAAACTTGTCTACATACTGTTCGGAAATGGCTACTCAGATGGTCCAGCCTGCTAAAGCGTTTCCCACAAGCTTGGCACGGGTAGGGCCTCTCTCCTGTATGGCAGCGCAGGTGGCGCTTGAGGTCTGCTTTCCGCTTCACAACATGCGTGCAGTATGGGCACTTGAATCGCAGCCTGGGCAGATCATCTGTCAGAGACAGTTGGATTAGATCATTCAGAGACCATAGAAACACTTCTGTTAGTGTAAGGGATCCAACGACGCTGGTGAGCCCAATCTTGTGAGGGGCAAGGACAAACAACTTGAGTTAACCATCCTGGGCACACACGAGTAACCTGAACACAAAGACCAGGTACATTTAGACTACCAGCCTTATCATTTTACTCCACATTAGATTTTAAATTTTAAAAAAAAAAGGTAATACCAGACTGTAAAACTACACACACAAGCCAAAATAAAGCAATCAATTTTTTTTAATTAATGAAATTTGGGGTGGGAAGCATTTCGAGACAGGGTTTCTCTGTGTAGCCCTGGCTGTCCTAGAACTCGATCTGTAGACCAGGCTGCCCTAAAACTCAGAGATCCACTTGCTTCTGCCTCCCAAGTGCTGGGATTAAAGGTGTGGGTCACCACCACCTGGGCTCAGCAATTCATTCTTTATTTGTTTATTTATTTATTTGTGTTTTTGAGACAGAATTTCTCTGTATAACAGCTCTGGCTGTCTTAGAACTCACTTCATAGACTAAGCTGGCCTTGAACTCACAGAGATCCTCCTGCCTCTGCCCCCTGAGTGTGGGGATTAAAGGCGTGGCCACAATCACCCAGCAAGCAATTTATTTTTTTTAAAGATTTTTATTTATTATGTATACAGTGTTCTGTCTTCATATATGCCTACTCGCCAGAGAGGGCACCAGATCTCATTACAGATGGTTGTGAGCCACCATGTGGTTGCTGGGAATTGAACTCAGGACCTCAGGAAGAGCAGTCAGTGCCCTTAACCTCTGAGCCATCTCTCCAGCCCCTAGCAATTCATTTTTAAGAGGGAATTTATTTGTTTGTTAGAGACAGGTTCTCACTGTCAGTCCTGACTGACTTCAAACTCACAGAGATTTATCTGCCTCTGCCTCTCAAGTACAAAGATTAAAAGTGTGTGCCACCACGTTTAAAAGAGACCCTTTCTCCCCGGCTGAGGACCGAACCCAGGGCCTTTCAATTGCTAGGCAAGTGCTCTACCACTGAGGTAAACCTCCAATCCCTATTTCTTTTTTTTTTTTTTAGATTTTTAAAGATTATATTTATTTACTTATTTGTGATGTGTGCAAGTGCATGCGCGTAAATTACATGTCGCCAAATTGAGCATGTGGAAGTCAGGAAAACCTGCAGGATTCGCCACCTGCTTTTCTCCTTCGGCTGTGTGGACCCCAGGGGTGGAACTCAGGGCCTCAGGCTTGGTGGCAAGAGAGCCATCTCACCAAGGGCTTGCTTTGCTTCTCAGGACAGGGTCTCACCGAGTAGCTCTGGCTGGCCTAGCGCTCAGAGTGAGCATCCTGCCTCAGCGTCCCAGCACTAGGATTAAGTGTGTGAGCTACCACACCCAGCTATAAGAGCTTGCTTTCTTTTGCTTATACTTTCCATACCCCTGCCTTATTCTTATCCACTTTTTAAGGCTTTTTGTTGTCAGGCTGGAGACAGAATCCAGGGCTAAGTCATGCAAAAGTGTGTTGCTGCCTCAAGACACTGTCAGGCATTTTTTTTCCTTTTTCTTTTTTTTTTTTTGTGTGTATGTGTATATAATCTGATTACTCTATTCTTTTGACTGTCATTAAATGTACTCAGTATTATATTTTGAATTAACATTTTAAATTCATGTCCTATGAAATAAATTTGAGTAAAAAAAATGACTTAAAAAAAAAATGAGGTGCTTTTCCAGTGGACCGGAGTTTGGTTTCCAGCACCCATGTCAGGAGGCTCACAACAATCTGTAATTCCAAGTCTAGGGCATCTGATATGCTTTTCTAGCCTCTGTGGGCATCATACATATATACACACACATGCTCAAACACACGCACTCACACACACACACACACAAATAAATATAAAAAAATAAATCTCTAAAAAAAAATCACTTGGTTCAACTGCCATGGCACCTAAAACTAAGGGTGTTTGGGTCTGGGGAGGGACTTAAGCTCTTCTGGGTACCTGGAAAGCTCCTGGATGTGACGTCAGACCCTTGGCTGTACTGGAAGCCCGCGGGAGCAGAGTCTACTTCAGCGTCAATCTGTACTTGCTCTTCAGACTGGGAAACGTGGCCGGAGGAATCAGACCCTCGTGCTTCTGCTTTCCCCGACTTAAGGTGAACAGGCTGAGAAGGCTGCGACAGTCTCAAGTGCTTGCTCTTTTTAAGGGCATCCTTCCTGTGTTCGTTGGCCAACGGCTGCGGAGCATTCCTTTGGGGCGCGGTGTGGTAACTGTACTTGGGCCACAACTTTCCACTTACTATACTTGGGCCTTGGTCTGGGCTCAGGTGAGAACGGGGAGATGCACTTTCCTCCTGCCAGCTGCTACTGTAGAAAGAGGGGCGGTCCACACCATTCGAGCTGCTGTCCTTATCTGAGAGGCTGAAATAGCGATCCTTTTCTTTCTCACTGATGTCCAAGGAAGATTTAATGAAAGTCTTGCATACACTAATGACATCAGTCATCTGAAGGAAGCTCGCGGCGGACATCACCTCTATGACATTCTGTCCAGTAAGAGAGAGTTTGCCGGAGTAGACAAAGTCCAGGATAACTGTGAAGGTGTCCGGGGAGAAGGTCTGAAACGTGGCTGTGGCTGGCTGACTCGTCTCTTTTGAGCTCTGGGACAGCAGCATCTTAAAGTAGCCGCTGCTAGCAAACAAGACGTTTCGATGCGCTTTGAAGACCTTGCCTTCCACGAGAATACTGCAGTCACAGAACACGTCTTGCCTGCGCTGCTCGTTCAGTTGCTGCAGGAGGTGTGATTGGTGGGAGGAGATCTCCATTCTGCAGGGGAACGGCATGGGGTTACCAGAGAGGAGCGACAGGCGATTACCAGAGAGAAATGGCACGCGAGAAAACAGGACTCAGAAAGTTCGTTCCCGATCTAAACCTGTTCCTTCTTAGGAACACAGTCCCCAAGACACAGAAGATAGTGGGGTCCACAGGATCTCCTGTGCTGGCCTGTAGTCCCTGCTACTCAAAAGGTGAGGCAGGAGAAGGATCAAGGCCCACTTGAGCTACAGAGAGGGTTCAGGTCTCAGCCTGGAAAACTTGCAAGACCATCTCAAAATAAAACATAAATAAAATATCACTGTAGTGGAGAGTTCGGGCTAGCCCCGAAGAGTATCTGCCAATGCTCATTAATATCACGTTCGCAGTTTCTGTTAACAGGGACTTTGTTTTCCATTTGGGAAGGAAAGGGTTTATACATCCTAATCAGTCTGGAGACAGAAAAATCCGGCTACAGGTACATAGTACCATGGGAGAGTTCCCCGGTTCAGTCTCCAGCACCAACAAAACACGAGCCAAAAGTAAAAGCAGCAGTGGAGTCTGCGCTCCCTTTCCATGCGATCTACACAGCTTCTGCTGTCTCTACGGAGATCTTAGCTTCCGAGGTAGACATGCTTGCGCCTCAGAAATACTGCCTCGTTCCCTTAAGTCGGGCTGTGACTACGAGGAGTTCTCAGCACCCTTCTGGGGACCATTCTAAGCTAGCCTGGGAACACTTAGGAGAGAATGCCCCAAAACAGAAAGTAAAGAAGACAGCCTGGGATGCAGCTTCGCAGCAGAGCAATTTCCCATAATTCATGAGGACTTTTACCCAGTTACCAGGAGCTTGACGCAGCTGTCTGGAGAACCTGTTCTGTTGCCTAGAGAGAGGGCTAAGTGTAGCTCTGCAGGTGGATGCAGGGTGAAGGAGCTAGGCTACCAGTTGCATTGTAAGAGGGGGGGTCGGCCGGGCAGTGGTTGGGGGGGGTTGGTCGGGCAGTGGTTGGGGGGGGGTTTACCGGGCAGAGGTGGAACATGATTTTAATCACAGCATTCTGGAAGCAGAGGCAGGTGGATCTCTGAGTTTAAGGCTAGCCTGGTGTACAAAGTGATTTCTATGACAGCCAGGGCTACACAGAGAAACTCTGTACTGAAAAGAAAAAAAAAAAAAAAAGGAGCCCCTTGGTACTAAGTCAGTCCCTGTGCTGCCTGCCTCAGTTCCATTGTTAGCTTTCACATGTTTATCTCCAGCCCAAATTCCTAAGAATAAATCTAAACATTCTGTAGCACGATTAATAAAAATCCAGAGACAGATTGGGATTCAACCTGAAGGTCAGAAAAGCAAGAGAGCTAGCCACTGGCTCTTACTTCTATCTCAGTCCGAAATGACGAACCTGTCTCCAGGAATCTCAGAATGAGACTGAGAACTGTCTCTTCCCATCTCTAGGGCTGGGATTAAAGGCATGCACTACTACTGACTGGTTTCGATGACAAACTAGTATGGCTACTGGGATTAAAGGTGTAGGTCACCATTGCCTGGTCTGTAAAGCTGACCAGTGAGCTGTTTTATTCTTCGATCTTCAGGCAAGCTTTATTTATTAAAATACAAATGAAATATCACTACAACATTTCCCCCCCTGAGACAGGGTCTCCCTGTATAGCCCCGTGTAGCTCTGGCTGTTCTGGAACTCCATCTGTAGACCAGGCTGGGCTCCAATTCACATGGATCCACCTGCCTCTGCCTCCCAAGAGCTGGGATTAAAGGTGTGCGCCACCACTGCCCGGCCATGAGGAGCTTTTTGTGGTGGGCAACTGTTAATGCAGAGACACATAACTAGTCAAAGTGCTTAGAATAAGCGATTGTGAAAATTCAGGCCTAAATGGCACATCTACTCAACCCTAC